>NC_059347.1:17320000-19720000 GCF_019703515.2 Myxocyprinus asiaticus
TTGCATTGTGTAATCTTAATGTGAAATTGTGATCAACTCTACATACCGATTATTTTCAGTTACTATGAGCAGTGAGCTCAATGTGCCAATGGGTTCCCCAGCTCAGGGGTACTCCGACAGGCTGCAGGATGGTGGCGGAATGGATTACAGAGATTGGGTTCGTCGCAGCTATCTGGAGCTGGTCACCTCCAATCACCACTCTGTCCAGGCTCTCTCGTGGAGAAAACTTTACCTCAGCAGGGCAAAGCTCAAAGCCTCCAGTCGAACCTCAGCCCTGCTGTCAGGCTTTGCAATGGTCAGTATTACATTCTGTGTTAAAGGGATAGTTCATCCAAAAATGAAAATTCTCTCATCATTTATCACCCTCATGCCATCCCAGATGTGTATGACTTTCTTTCTTCTGCAGAACACAAATGAAGATTTTTAGAAAAACATCTTATCTCTGTTGTTCCATACAATGCAAGTGAATGGTGACCAGCACTTTGAAGCTCCAAAAAGCACATAAAGGCAGCATAAAAGTTATCAATAAGTGGTCAAATCCATGTCTTCTGACATGATCCAATAGATTTTCGGTGAAAACAGACTAAAATATAACACCCTTGTCAATGTACATCTTGTGGTACGATCAAGATTTCCAGCGTGATTACACTTCCTAGTGTTTGACGCATGTGCAGAGTGCTAGAAGTGTAATCAAGCTTGAAATCATGATCGCCAAGGAGACTGATGATGTCAAGATTTATAGTGAAAAAAAGGAGTTCTATTTAGGGTCTGTTCTCATCCAAAATCGGATCAGATCGCATTCAGAAGACATGGATTAAACCACTGGAGTCGTATGGATTACTTTTATGTGCCTTTTGGAGCTTTAAAGTTCTGGTCACCATTCACGTGAATTGTATGGACCTACAGAGCTGAAATATACTTTTAAAAATCTTAAATTGTGTTCTACAGATGAAAGAAAGTCATACACATCTGGGATGGTATGAGGGTGAGTAAACGATGAGAGAATTTTCATTTTTGGGTGAACTATCCCTGGGAGCCATCAAATGTATGTGGCTGTTATTAAAATGCAATTCTTAGAACTTGTATCAGGAAATAGTTGTTAAAACTGAAACAAAGCATTCAGGCTACTGAAATTCATTGCATCAGATGGGTTTTGAGATAAGATTGTCTGAATCATTGTCTTGTGAAACTCTAGTAAAATACTAACCTCTTTTGGGCAGGTCTCATATTCTATGTTTACAACTGTGCTACAAATCAAATTGAATCAGCTTACAATCCATGAACAATTAAAGTAAAGTTCCGGTTTCGATAAAATGTAAGCTCTATCGACAGTATCTGTGGCATGCTATTACCATAGAAAATAAATCCAGCTTGTCCCCAAGATTGTAAAAACAAGCAAAAATCTTGTTTACAGTAATGTACTTAAAACGGAAATCTATGGGGCAAAACACTGCACCAAAATAATGCATACTGTTTTGAAAGTATGACCACAAGATTTGAACTTTGTATGTGTTAAGATGAGTGATAAAATTGCTTATTACATGGCTCTCTGAAATACTCTATTCTGATTCGATTCGCCATCTAGTGGTCTGATATTTCTGAGTAACAGCCGCACATCCAAGTATCAGACCTCTCATCCGGTATTGCGAGTCATCTTACCTACTTCTCGGATCACCGTGCGATCTCTACAAGTAACCTTATAAAATAATTTCAATGCAAATCAATGTTTCATGTCCATTTATTTGTTTATTTGGCAAATAGGCTTGTAATAAGCTGGATCATGTGCAGTCAGACGGTCATTTTCACAAAATAAACACCAACATAACTCAAACCGGAGGTGGATTTCAGCTGTTCAGCGATTTATTTATTTTTTCTCACATAATTTCAATGCAAATCAATGTTTTATGTCCATGTATTTATTTATTTGGTTAGTAGCCATGTAATAAGCAGGCTAATGTACAGTCTGCTTGCCGTCGGGGTCCTGATTACCTGTCAGGGTTTATTTTGTGATAATGAGCTGACCATACATTATCCCTTACTTACTAACCTTGTTTGTAGACAGTTATATCTATGTCCTGTCATGACCATGTAAACCAGTAAACCCTTTAACTTTCACATAATACGTGCAAAGACACCAGAAAGGGACTGTTTACATGGAGAAAAACCCACCCACATTAATTTCATCAGTAGCCCATAACCAGAAATGTGTACCCGCTGCCGAATAGGACACTCCAGATTTACACATAAGTTTTTAAAGGGGTCTTGACATGAGGAATCAAATTTTCCTTGAGACTTTCCATTTTTTAAAATGTAAGAGATCATTGTACTATAAGAACTTACCATAAGTTTCAGAACTCAAAACTTCCTCCTCATTGCAAAAGAGTATTTGTTGAAACCAAGCTACCAAAATGACTCGTTCTCTACTTCCTCTACATTGTGATGTCACACTTTGGTAGACATTTGCATCTGATCGCCTTCACAACAACACGTCGACACCTACTTTTACCTTATTACTTCTGTAGCCCCGCCCAGTAGCGATGAGCAGTGAGATGGCAAGTAGAGAGAGCAGGTCAGTCAAGAACAGAGAGCCATTCATAACAGTGGGCGTTTACTGTCAAGTCTTAAAGGAGAAGCAGCACCAAAACCGAGTGTTTCTGACAGAGGGTCACAATGAGGGTGGAAAATTATCATGTTTTACAAATATACGTTTTTGTGTAAAAAAAACAAAAAAAAAACTACTAATATTATAAGTGAACCTCAAGGAACATATTAAAATAATAAAAAGGCATGTTATGACCCCTTTAATATCAGGAAAATATTTACTTTTATGTGCCTAATACCAGAGACCACTGTCTCTGAAGCATATTTTATTGGATCATGCTGGTTTTAATTCCTTGAGGAAATTGTTTTATTCAGCTGACACCTTTGAAAAGATTTTTAACAAAGTTTAAAGTTTTTAGTGAAAATAGACCTTAAAAACTTTATAGGAAAATAGCCACGGAAGCTAAAAGTACAACTAGTACAACAAAAGTTCACTACTCAACAACACACTTTTTTATTTTTTATTTTAGTTTTTTGCCTTTTTTTTTTTGAGGAAGAATTAATAAACATTAAAGGAATATTTCACCCAAAAATGATAATTCTCTGATCATTTACTCACCCTCATGATATCCCTGAGCGGAAGTGATGGTTTATAGTTAAAAAGTACTTAAATATTGATGTTTTTGCACCAAAAGCGATCTTGTCACTTTAGAAGACATTAATTTAACAGCTTAAGTCGTGTGGATGACGTTTATGCTGACTGTCTGTGATTTTTGGACCTTTAAAGGTCTGATCACTGTCCACTTGCATTTTAAGGACCACCAGAGCTGAGATATTTTTCTGTTTTTCTTCAAATGTGTTCTGATGAAGAAAGAATACACACCTGGAATCATGGCATGAGGGTGCGTAAATAATGAGAATTTTCATTTTGGGTGAACTGTTCCTTTAAGTCCTTTGACAAAAATACAAGCTGCTCATTTCTACTTTTAAACTCTCCAAAATGCCTTGCCCCACAGGCTTCTGTTGTAAGTGCATTACTGTAAACACAGTTTTTGTTTGTTTTTGCAATCTGAGGGATAATTAGTTTGTGTTTATGGACCTTTTTCACATTTCCGGGTTTGGAATGCTGAAGTAAACTAAAGTGGTGTAAACTTCTATAGAGGTACATGGGAGACCATGGCAAACAAGGCCGTAACCACAATATATTTTGAGGGGGACAAGTCCCCCCCAGTAATTGATGTCCTTGTTGCTGTTCTGCTGCAGTTCATTATGCACCACTGTCTAATTGTCATTAAGTTGTTGCAGGAATAACATAATGGTTTAAAAAAAGTTAAATGTTTACCGCGCTCAGTAGTCTATAACCACTTGTCAGTGTCATATGTGATAGCCAATCAAATTGATGAAGGCGGGACTCAAGTTTAAGATGCCAAGCGGTAACCTTGTGGATTATCCCAGTGCAATGCATCAGTGTCAGCAGTTCAGGTTAAGAGTGTTTGTGTCATGTAAGATGTCAGTATATAACTAAACATGCAATATTTGCTCACTGTTTTATTATTGAATTGTTGTACAGACCTACTGTAATTTCCAAGGGTGCAAACTATTCACCATTTGGTGAAATTCACAGTTTTGAATTGAAAATATGTACAGTACATGATTTGTAAGTCATTCATAACTGTGAATGTGAGAACATTAACGGAGCAGTTTTCAGCATGTCAGGCTTAAGACAAAGAGTGAATGTGTGTATATTGTAAAGGAATTGAATGAAAGTGGTTATCTGGGAAGCTTTTGAAGGAACTTTTTTGAAAATTCACTTGACATTGTCTAAGAAAATTATCTATATAAAAAAACACAAAGTAGAGCGTTATAACCCAGATCAGAACTAGAACATGGTAAGACCTGTGACTTGTGACTTCAATTGAGTTTTTAGGTTGTGGCAAGGACAGTGTCATATTTTTAATGCAAATATTATTAGGTAATAATTTAAAATCAATTTAAGATTTTTGAAATAATTTCTTTATGTCTTCAATTCTGAATTTTGTACAGCATCTCCCTAAGAGTCTGCTTTTAAAAGAGACCATTTTATTTTGAGGATGTCTTGTCAGGTTTGTGCTAAAAAAAATGAGCCACCAGTTAAAGGAGTAGTTCACCTAAGAATGGAAAATGTACTTTTACTCACCCTTTTGATGTTCAAAACCCATATGCTGTTAGTTTTTCTTGGAACATAAAAATAGATATTTTAAGCAGCTCTATTCCATAGAATAACAGTTTATAGTTAGGACTATTAAAGGTTCAGTATAAAGACATCATAACAGTAGTCCATATGACTCGTTCATTATATTCCAAGCTTTCTGGGGCCATACAACAGCTATGTGTTGTATGGACTACTTTTATAGTATATTAATAATATTTTTTTTTTCTTTGGGCCTTGACAGCAGTGCTCAATATGAACTGTTTTTGTATGGAAGAGAGCAGCATTAGGAATCTTGAAGAAAATATTGTGTTAAGATTATACTGGGAGGAAAAAACAATGAGGGACAACTTGAGAGCAGTAAATAATTTTGTATATTTTCTTTTTGCTAGCCAGCTGACACAGTCATGTCATTTTATAGATACATCAGTGATGAAAAGAGATTCAAATTATATTTATCTTTTCTTTGAGACAGCACAAAAGAGAGAAAAGATGACAAAAACAGGCAAATTGCTAGCAATGCAAACACTGTGTTTGTTTTGTACTGTGTGGACTTTTAAAATACATCTTTAAAACCCAAAATTAAACAATTTTGGACCCTTATCCCATTTTTAAGCCTTTATTCAGAAAATTATTGCATTCAGCACCTTTACTATATTAAAGGACCAAAAAGGACCATTATATTTGTGACCTCAACACCCGTGACCCCCCACCCCCAAAATGGTTTGGTCCCCCCCCAATATTCAAAACATGGTTACGGCCTTGATAGCAAACATTATTTTTGCGTTCCTATTTTCTTTAACAGCAAAAAAAGAAATCCACTATTACGTTTCCTTGACTTTCCAAAAGAAGAAAAAAGTAGATGGATTACAGAAGTCAAAAGAAATAATGATGCCAAATTTACTTTCACTCCCTCAGTGAAACCCCATAGCAGCAGCATTAAAAATAAAAATAGCAACATTAAAAAGAAACAGACGCAGACATACACAAAAATGTGTTAGATGTGAACAGCCCCTTATTATAACAGAATTTCTACCAACCTCTTTCCACTTCATAATGTGATCATGACCAGGTGGCCATGGTGGAGGTGCAACTCGAGATGCAGTACAACTACCCACGAGTCCTTCTTATCGCCTTCAGCGTCTGCACCACTGTGCTGGTTGCTGTCCACCTCTTCGCGCTACTCATCAGTACATGCATCTTGCCCAATGTCGAAGCCGTTAGCAACATCCACAACCTCAACTCCGTCTCCGAATCTCCCCACGAGAGAATGCACCACTATATTGAACTCGCCTGGGGCTTTTCCACTGCCCTGGGAATCCTGTTGTTCCTGGCAGAGGTGGTGCTCCTCTGCTGGATAAAGTTCTTGCCAGTTGACTCTGGAGCACAATCTGTGTCAGTCCTGGCAGCCCTGAAGCAGAACTGTAGCACCCCTGCAGTTCAACCCGGGTACAGCGGGTGGCAAGCGGCCTTGGCCTCCACCATCATCATGGTGCCCGTTGGATTAATCTTTGTGGTGTTCACCATTCACTTCTACCGCTCACTATTGCGGCACAAAACAGAGCGGCACCACCAGGAGATCGAGGAACTGCACAAGATCAAGGTGCAGCTTGATGGCCATGAGCGAGGCTTGCAAGCAGTGTGAGATCTGGCCATGCTCTTTTTGGCAATGTTTCATTGCTTGACTCTTCAAGCTTTCAAGCACATTATATCCCGTCTTCTTTTTGAGTTTTTTTGAGAAGAGATGATTTGTTGCCTGGTGGAAGGATTGTCCATTTAGAAACTGAGAAAGCTTTTCAGAAAAGGGGGAAATTTCAACAGCAAGGGCTATTTATTTATATTTCTTTAGGCTGTAGGTCATTTGGAGTGGTCTTTATGTGCCATTTTCTGTTTTCCTACCTCTGCAAAATGAATGTAATAGAGCAGCGTGCTTTAATATCATTAGCCTGTTTTGTGTTTATTGGAAACTTTCTGAGCAAGCCTGGAGCAATTTTGTGCCACATATAAATTAGGCCGAATGAATGTGACAACTAGTGTTGGTCTTGGTTCCATTAAGGATCAGAGCTACTCTACAGAGAGTCACTGCCAGTATGTCTGACTGAAATGTACAGCTTTTATAATATACATGCCTGTATGAGATTCAGTTTGATGAAATAAATAAATAAATAAAATAAAAAAGGATGCTGCACGCATTGGGTCAGTCTCACAAAGAAATGTCCAGGTCATATTTTAAAAGTCAAAAGAAATTTAAGACTATTTTGGAACATTAAAGGGATAGTTCACCCAAAAAGGAAAATTCTATCATTATTTACTCACCCTCTTTCCATCTCAAGTGTGTCTGACTTTCTTTCTTCACCAGAACACATTTGAAGAAAATTAGAAAAATATCTCAGCTCAGTAGGTCCTTTAAATGCAAGTGGATGGTGATTCGACATTTGAAGCTCCAAAAATCACAGACAGTCAGCATAAATGTCATCCATACGACTCCAGCGGTTACATTAATGTCTTCTAAAGTGACGCTATAGCTTTTGGTGTGAAAAAGATATGTATTTAAGTACTTTTTTTTAACTCTAAATCATGCTTCCGTTCTGCAGCGATATGCACGTGATGTAATCTCAATGACATTTGAAACACGCGAGAACTGACGCACGTGCGTCACAGCCAAAAGAGCTGCGTTGTTTACCACTGTGTAGGAGGAATGCTGTACAGTAGCTTGGTTAGTTTTGGTTTAGATCTATATTCATCTGTTTCTTTACTCACAATGGTGCGTTTGAGTGCTTATCCTGGATATCTCAACCAAGTGTAGAACGTGAGATTATGTCCGTATCTTGGCATCGCGAATACGTCACGAGCAGAGGTGGAAAGTAACAAATTACAACTACTCTCGTTACATTACTTTAGTAAATGTTTCAAATTTTTCTGCTTTAAGTATAATTAAATAATAGTACTTTTACTTGAGTTTATTAAAAAATAAGTATTCAACAGTTATTTTTCACCACAATTATAAGGTTCAAAAAAATACATATTTCTGAATTTTTGGGAAGAAGAAAGTTATAAGCACTAAATCTGTTTATAATTTAAAACGCGGTGTGCTCACCTGACGGAAGCCCACAGGGCACAGCATCATGAGCAGCTTGCATAAACCGCCGCCGGTGTCCTCTCTTCTCTAGCTTCTTCAAGACTTTCTGTCCTGTCACTTTACAAGAACTGTAATACTATGATTTTCTGCATGTTTCATTTTATTCTGGAAAGGAGCCGTTCATTCAGGTACGAGGGAACCGTCTGAACACGTTTAACCACTGATCAAACGTCACTTGTTTTTAAGGTAGGCAATGTTTTAACTGTGTCTAACATTAACACAATGTAGTTTGACATATGTGGGGATATCTTGTTACTTTCTATTATATGTCAAAAACAAACTTTTAAATACCTTAGAAAAGAGACAATGCCAATACTGTCGGAAAATAACGGGGACTCTGGACAAAAATATACCCAAAATATGCCCATGCCACGAGTTCCAGTGTTTTATTAATAATATCTATATATGATATAGTTACAATTACATACATTGCAGTTTTCTTTTGACTTTTCACTGAACATTATTTCCCCCTGCCGTCCGGTTCCTCACACCATTATGCGCACAAACGGGCTCTCCGCTTCTATCAGTCTGCATCAGTTCGGTATTTTACTCCCGCATTAAATTCCATAACCTCTTGTTCAAAATAAACTGTCCTAGCGGGTAACACTCTTGCTCACGGTGCTGTACTACTCTACTTCCCTTCCCTGTGCTGCTGTTTATCTGTCTGAAAAGCCTCACCCGCTAGAGGCCAAAAGTGCGCAAGGGATGAATGTTATATAAAGAACGTTAAATATCACAAATTATAATGTAACCAAATGCTACAATTTACTTAATAATAATATCTCAATATGTTAAATAACCATAATGTAACTGTAATACATAACTGTAATACAATAATACATATGCAGAACAACCACTTTTAGTGTTTGAATCAGTCATGTCGCTCACTAAACACTGTGTGAAATGTTTATTTTTGCCTTATTTTATTCAGTTGACATGTAGGAGTTGATAACAGTTTGATTAATAATCTCGTCCCATATCTGGATAATTGCTGCAATATCATAGAGGATAAATTTCCTCCTATATGATATTGCATTATATTAGTTTTGTACAGTATCTTAACTTTATAGCCAAAATACTTGGACATACATGAATGAGAATAAACCTGAAGTAGGAATGTGTTTCAGTCACATGCACATTATGTAGTTTAGAGACGATTTAGAGACATTTAAAATGTTACAAATGGCTATTTCTATTTAAATAAATGATGAATTCTTAAAATGTTCTGTTTGTCCAAGAATCTTCTTGCAGCAATGCAGGTCTTTGGCATTTAGAAACTGCTAGTTTAGGACCTGTGAGGAGTTATGTTTTCAAAACAGTAATGCATGAAATAGCCTTCATCTCTCTAAAACAATAGACTTCAGGAGAAAATAGAATTTCAGGAGAAATGTGTTTCTTTTTGCCTATTTTTAAAACAAAAATTTGACTTGCAAGTGTAAAGCAACTTGTAAGAACTCAATACCTCAGCAAATGGGGAAAAAACCCACTGTACTGTGATTTCCGCATGGTAGTGCAACCATTTTCAATTGTTCTAATAATAATAATAAGAATTTTCTTGAGTACCAAATTAGCACTTTAGAATGCTTTTGTAAGGAATAGGTGACACAGTACATGTTTGCCATCACGGGTAAAGAAATTTAATAAATACCACTTAAAACAATTACTTCAAACCCTAATAGTAATTAGCTATTAATTATTTTGGTAGTATTTTTAATGACTTCAATGCATCCTTGGTGAAAGGAAGCATCAGTTTCTTTCAAGAACAAAAATGTCTTGAATGAAAATTGGGAGGAGAGACCTTCAAACAGCAAAAACAAAATTCAATACGTTCTTGACCTGAGAGCAAAACTCCACACACTGGGGCAATTAAGACAGGAGAATTTCCTCCAGGCTCAAGAACATCAAATCCAGCTGTATAATAGGGGTACTCGGCTACGGGAATTTACACTGGTAGATAAAGTCCTTGTATTGCTCCCCACATCGAGCTCTAAATTACTCGCCAAGTGGCAAGGACCCTTTGAGGTCACACGGCGAGTTGGGGAAGTCGATTATGAGATTAAACGAACAGATAGAGGCGAAGCATGTCAGATTTACCACCTCAATCTCCTAAAACCGTGGAGAGAGGCGGTTCCCGTGACTTTGGCGACATTGGATCTGGAGAGGGAGGGGCTGGAACCGGAGGTGAACTTAAAAGCTACCGATCGAGTCACCCCAGTCACTTGCGGAGACCACCTCTCACCATCACAAGTCACGGAGGTTGCCAGGTTGCAAGGAGAATTCTCCGACGTGTTCTTGCCTTTCCCCAGTCATATGAATCTCGTAGAGCACCATATCGAAATGACCCCAGGGGTAGTGGTATGCAGTCGTCCCTACCATTACCCGAGCACAGAAAAGAAGTGGTTGAGGAAGAATTAAAGACCATGCTAGATATGGGGTAATAGAAGAATCCCACAGTGACTGAGCTAGCCCGGTGGTGCTGGTTCTGAAGAGTGATGGCTCTGTGTGGATTATAGAAAAGTCAATGCGGTGTCTAAATTTGATGCGTACCCAATACCTCGGATTGATGAACTGCTCGATTGGTTAGGCGCAGCTCGTTATTATTCGACACTGGATTTAACGAAGGCAGATCCCCTTAACTCCCATGTCCCGTGAAAAGGCGGCATTTTCCACACCGTTCGGATTACACCAATTTGTGATGTTTCCGTTCGGTTTGTTCGGGTCCCTGGCTACGTTTCAGCGGCTCATGGACCAAATCCTCTGACCGCACACTGCTTATTCCGCTGCCTATCTGGATGATATCATTATTTACAGTAATGATTGGACTGCAGCATCTGAGGGCTGTCCTGAGGTCGTTGGCGGATGGCTCCCTGGCCTGAGTCAGGCGATAGGGGTATGTGGTGATGTGGGCGTGGCTGAGCGACATCTGTGGAGAGCGAGGCCGGGAGAGGAAGAACAGTAAGGATTGACACCTGTTGGAAATTATCTCTAACAGCTGTTTGGTTTGTGTTTAGATTTAGAGCTGGAGTCACGGTGGGGGAGAGATATGCACGCAGCAGTGTCTGTGTGCATTCCTGTATATTGTGCTGAAAAGCAAAACCATTGCATATTGTAAAATAAAGTTAATTTGGAGCTGACATCCCCATCCCCCACTTCCTCATTCATAAGAGTTAGTGATCTGTCACAATACTATATATAGTATCATTTTCATAAAGTAACTTGTAACAAAATTACTTGTAGTTTTTCGGCAAACTACTTATTTACTCTTACATGAGTCATAATATTTCTCAGTACTTCTACTTGTACTCAAGTGAATTATTTCTTCAGTAGCAGTACTTAAGGAAAAAAAATCTGTACTCTTTCCACCACTGGTCACGAGAGAGTGCTTGAACTCCACCCTGAAGCTTACAGAAAGCGTTGGATTATTGTTAAAATGTACTTAAATACTGATCTTTTTTCGCACCAAAAGCAATCATACAGTGGGGGAAATAAGAATTGAAAGCTTCAACATTTTTTTCAGTAAATATATTTTTAATGAGGCCATTCACATGAAATTTTCACCAGACATCAGTATTAACTCAAGAAATCTACAAATGTAAAGAATTCACAACATTAAAGTCCATAAATAAAGTTATGTGGAATAAAGTGTAATGACACAGGAAAAAAGTATTGAAAACACTAACTGAAATTTATTTAATACTTAGTGGAGAAGCCCTTGTTTGTAATGACAGCTTCAAGACGCTTCCTATATGAAGAAATTAATCAGCCGCAGTATTCAGGTGTGATTTTGGCCCATTCTTCTAAACATATTGTCTTTAAATCTTGAAGATTCCGGGGGGCCCTCTTGTGGACCTTGATCTTTAGCTCTTTCCACAAATGTTCAATTGGATTCAAATCAGGTGATTGACTGGGCCATTCTAACACCTTGATTTTTTTTTTCTCTGAAACTGAGAGAAACTGAGAGTTTCCTTTGCTGTATGCTTTGGATCGTTGTCCTGCTGGAAGGTCCACCCACATCTCATCTTCATCATCCTGGTGGATGGCAGCAGATTCTCAAGAATCTCCCAGTAACGGGCTCCATTCATTGTTCCTTCAGTTATATGAAGTCTGCCAGTACCATGCAATGAAAAACAGCCCCACACCATGATGCTTCCACCTCCAAACTTCACTGTTGGTATAGTGTTTTTAGGGTGATGTGCAGTGCCATTTCTTCTCCAAACATAGTGTGTAGTATGATAGCCAAAAAGTTAAATTTTGCTCTCGTCTGACCAGACTACACATGCTTTGACATGCCTTTTCTTTAGTAAAGGAGTCTTGCGGGGTGAGCGTGCATAGAGGCCATGGCGGTGGAGTGCATTGCCTATTGTTTTCTCTGTGACGATGGTACCTGCTGCCTCCAAGTGTTTCTGGAGCTCTTTCCGAGTGGTCCTTGGCTCTTGGGCTACTCTTCTGACTATTCTTCTGACTCCCTGGTCAGAAATCTTGCGAGGAGCTCCTGTGCGTGGCCAGTTGATGACGGAGTGATGTTGCTTCCACTTGTGGATAATGGCCCCAATGGTGCTTACTGGAAGATTCAGAGGTTTTGAAATACGTCTGTATCCGATTCCATCAACATGTTTCACAACAATAAGTTTGCAAAGGTCTTGGGAGAGCTCTTCGCTTTTACCCATCATGAGATGTTTCTTGCGTGACACCTTGGTAATGAAAAGCCTTTTTATAGACCATCAATTTACTAACCAGCTGATATTAATTTGCACAGATAGGAAGTATAATTACTTTCTAACTACTTACGGATTTCAGTTAGTTCCTTGCCTTACCTTGTCTTGGGGAACTGCTTTTTCTTAGCGTGTTCAATACGTTCAATACTTCCTGTGTCATTCCACTTTATTTATGGACTTTAATGTTCTGAATTCTTTACATTTGCGGATTTCTTGAGTTAATACTGATGTCTGGCGAAAATTTCATGTGAAAAGCCTCATTAAAAATATATTTACTGAAAAAAATGTTGATGCGTTCAATAATTATTTCCCCCACTGTATCGCTTCAGAAGACATTAGGTTAAACGATAGAGTCATATCGATGATATTTATGCTGACTGCCTGTGTTTTTTGTTGTTGTTTTTTTTTGAGCTTCAAAAGTGAAATCACCATCCACTTGCATTATAAGGACCTGCTGAACAAAGATAGTTTTCTTTTTTTCTTTAAATGTGTTCTGCAGAAGAAAGAAAGTCATACACACCTGGGATATCATGAGGGTGAGTATATAATGAGAGCATTTTCATTTTAGGGTGAACTATCCCTTTAAATTTTTTGCATTGTAGCGTTTTCACGACTTTTTGCTAAATTCGGATTTAAAAAAAAAAATCATTCTCATTTCCATAATGTGCAAAAACAAACATTTTTTCCACATAACTGTAGTGAGAAACATCTTGATAATTATATTTAGTACAACAAATACTAACATGATGTATTCCTACAAATGAACTTTACAATTATTGTCAAATATATTACAGTTATGACAATGAGAATTGGAATGGGGTGAATATGCTTAATTGTGCTGAAAAATGTTACAATGCAAAACATTTTCATGGTCCTAAAATTAGGTTTATTTTCTTTTTGCAGAATATGTTTTGGGGTGAAGTTGACCCGGACATTTCTTGACAGTTCTGAGATTCACCCCACTATTGTTGTTTGTCTGTGTTTGATCATTGATCTCAGTACTGTAATATTATTAACTGCAGAATTGTTGTGCCTGCATTTTCCTCAATAACCATATAGGATTCACTTTAGCTGTTACCTATGAAAGAACTATTGCTCATACTATGTAGTGCAATATTTTTAGCTTGAGTGTGAATTGTAGATGCTTTAACATTGCACAGTGCACACTTACAGTATGTTTCATGTAACTTATATTTTATTAATGATTTTGCATTTAATGTATAACGCATTGTCACTTGTCAAGCACAAAAGATGTAGATTTTGTCCATATTTCACACAAGGCCCATTGAATGGTATGTGCGCATTGTTACAAGTAGTTTACACTGTTGATGATAATAACCCAGAATAACCAGGAACAAATATTTTTTGACCTATGTGAAGAAATTACTTTAAATGGGTACAGTTACAAAATACTTGAGAAAAGCAAAGGAGCTTGCACTGTATGCCAAGCTGCAACTGTTTAATGTGAACTGTGTTATACAGTGCAAGTTGGCAGTCCCGTGTCAGTCTCAAAATACTCTCATATTTGTTACAAATCAATTTGAGGAAAACATTCCAGTGGGAATGAAGTCGGACCAATTTCTGCCTGCCTTAACTGGACTGAGAAACTTTGAAGTGCACTTGTAGTATAGTCCATGGAAATGATCTGTGTGTCCTGTTTGTGTTCAGAGTATGCAGACTTCATTTCTTGCTTCATGTCATGCCTTGCCACCAACAAAGAATTTCAACTGCAAAAACAGCAATGCTGTAAATATTGATAGTTTTTAATATCATTGCGCTGAAGGCATTGTGCTTAGTGCTTCTACGTGTGTAACACACAGTGGCGCATTAACGCACAGGCTTATATGGGCTGACTGGGACTCACACCTGCAATGTGTGAACGCTTAAACAAAGAAACTTTGACCAAAATTACTAGTTTGTACTATGGTGTTAGGTAGCTTTAAAAAGCACTTTGCTCTGTTTTGTGTATGTGAAAATAAATGCTCAGGTCATTTTTGATAATTCTGATGCATTGTGCCACACTATCAGTAGAGAAAAGAAATGAATCTCTTGTGTGAAAGCTAATGGTTTTTCCATTTAGAATATGTAGCCAAGTATTATAGAAACATTTTGTTGAGTAGCATGTTCTTTTCACTCTGTCTATACTTGTATGTTAATGTATGTCAAATAAACAACCTATTTTGTTTACTTTAAACCTTGTATGTTGATGAGCCATTTCTGTGTCCAGTGGAAATTTGCTCTGTCTATTCAAGAAAATAAGGAAGTTTATCCATCTAGGTGCAAGGAAAATGTAGGGGGTCGAGGAGAATCTCCCTACTGTGTTGTATAATGATGAGTCACAGTTATGTGGATAAGCATTTATACAGTAAAGCCTTAAAGACCTACCTGTTACTGTCTCTTTTGACTCAGTGACACTAATTAATTCTGTAAATTACCACAATGATCCCTAGGGCATGATTACAAATACAGGTGAAGCTGCCTTATGCCACAGGCTAACGATGATGAAGTGTGAGTCTAGTCACTGGAAAACTACATAGGCTGTGCCCAAAACCTGAAAAGCGTTGTCTTTTCAGACAACATCCAGAGGTATGTAAGCATGGCAGAAGCAAATGTTTGCATAACAGCCTTTCTCTGGAGATGCATCCATCTGGTTGGTAGTCATTAATTAGTCAATTGGTTCTCTGTAATGTTCACTTGAGTTCATTCTAGATCGTTAGCCATTTCCTGTCATTTTCTGCAAATAATTGCTCTAAATGACAATATTTTTATTTGGAATTTGGGAGAAATGTTGTCAGTACTTTATAGAATAAAACAAAAATGTTCATTTTACTCAAAAACGTACCTATAAATAGTAAATCCAGAGAAACTGATAATTTTGCAGTGATCTCTTAATTTTTTCCAGAGCTGTATATAGATATAGCAAATTATATTAACATTTAAATTATACAGTATATACATAACTTAAATTGCACAAATTAAAGAGTCAATAAATAAAGAAAATGGCAGAATACTTACAGATTGCTGCTTGTGCTATTACACTTAATCCCGCATTTCAAATGTAACCCTCCCCTCCTAGTTTTCGTTGATGCAAAATCATTAATGACTATGACATTTCTGCCCAGCAATCACATGGTTGCTACTAATTTTCTCAAGACCACTGAGGCGATCCTGTGTTATGGTGTACCTATGCTGCTGATCATGGTTATTTTATGTTTGTTCAGAATGTAAGAATGCATTATGAACATCCATTATCCTAACCATATAGAGCATTTAAGGCTGAGTAGCCTGTCAATTCGGGGCCCCTTTCTCCCATCGTGATCTTGCGAGCTCTGTGCGTTGTCGCATTAGGTGACTATATCGCCTCTGCCAGGATTCGCTACTGCTTGCATGCATACCTAATGAACGTACTGTTACCGACCGAGAAGTGCGCCTTTCTTAAAACAGAGTACGTCCTCAGACAGTATGTGGTTTGGGACTCAGTCCAGTTATTCTCTGTATAGATGCTCTGACCTGTTTAATTATTCTGTTTTGCAGAAAAATATTTTTGATTAGAAATGATGCAAGAAACAAAATATAAGAACATAAGCTTTGACATGTTGCTATATTTAATGTATTACCAAGATTGTAATAAAGCAGATGGAAACTATGTAGAATGAATTAGCTGGGCCAACTGTCACGAAAGTCTCATGTGCACTTCAATAACCGTTGGGTTTGGTTCTTCAAGTACTAACATTTCTATAACTGAGGACAAATTCCTATTGTGTGCAATCACACTTGGCCAATAATGCTATTTCATAGTCACATTACAAGTGCATTGGATTTGGCTAAATTAAATTATTAGTAAGCCATGTTGCATTCTAGGTACTGGACTAAAAATACTGTACTTATTTTGTACATTCCAAGCATAAATACCTCATCTTAAATATTTCTTAATTAGACCTCATTTGAGTTTAAAAGCCACAGTCGTGAAACATGGCAAATCTCAAACATTTAAAAGGGTAAATATGGATGTGGAATAGACTGTGCGCGCTACAGTATCTCCAAGGTCAGGTTTTAATCAACACAGTTTTAGTATAATGATTCAATTAAAAATAATTTTGAAATAGAGGACTTCCTTCTGAGGTAATGTTGCATGAGATCAAGAGAAAAATGCACCAAAAATGTTTCGGCACAGAGCTGTATTTGCATTAGATGAGAGCTGGCAATGATGATTAACAGGGTATACATACACTACCGGACAAAAGTTTTGAAACACTTGACTGAAATGTTTCTCATGATCTTAAAAATCTTTTGATCTGAAGGCGTATGCTTAAATGTATGAAATTAGTTTTGTAGACAAAAATATAATTGTGCCACCATATTAATTTATTTCAATATAAAACTAACATTTTTTTAAAAAAAAATGTTTTTGAAATTGATGACTTGGACAAAATAATAAAGAAAAGCAGCCAATAAGTGCCCAACATAGATGGGAACTCCTTCAATACTGTTTAAAATGATTAAAATGAAAATGATACCTCAAGAAGTTGGCTGAGAAAATGTCAAGAGTAAATTTCTGCAAATTCTAGGCAAAGGGTGACTACTTTGAAGATGCTAAAATATAACACAGTTTTGATTTATTTGGGATTTTGTTTAGTCACAACATAATTCCCATAGTTCCATTTATGTTCTTCCATAGTTTTGATGACTTTACTATTATTCTAAAATGTGAAAAAAAAAAAAAAATTATAATAAAGAATGAGTAAGTGTTTCAAAACGTTTGACCGGTAGTGTATGTAAACAGTCAAATTAAATATTTACATATTTAACAAATTAATGGATGATAACCACTTCACAGTGAACTAATACCACAAACATGTTAGCATTTTTTAGGATAAAAACTGGAACAGAAAACAGTTCATCTGGGCAATGGGTAATAATTATGTATTATCAGAGAATCTGTATTAGTGCATGGGAAGGCATCTGGAATAAAATGAATAGGATCTGATTTATACAGAATTGATTGTCTATCCATCAGGTTTGTATATTTTAATGAGGTGCTGCAGTCCAGAGGGGCAGCCAGTAAGGGGACATCTGTGGTTGGCTTTGACATACACGTATATACACCTGTAGCAAAACACATAGCCTGAAGTGGAAAGCGCAGTGTCATTGGTGCGCACTTTCCTGCAGAGCGGGCAGAATTTAATATGTGTGTGTGAAGTGTCCTGGCTATGAACGTGTAGAGGTGGTGGAGGTGTTGGAAGGGAGGTCAAGGCCTTAACAGTGCTCTGGTTCTCTGATGAATACCACCACTCTAGAAACCGCAGAAAAAACACTCCGATCGAGAGGCTGGTTGAAAGAGACACAGCAACACCACCAACTGCTGTAGAGATCAGGTGCTGGAGTTTCTTTCCAATGCTAAAACAAAAGAAGGAAAAAATGCTTTAAGCAAATGTTTAAATATTTTGTAGCATACTCGCCATGCGCATAAGGGTGAACTGCACAAATCTTACTAATGTCCCCAAATGTAACCCCAAAATCAAATCATTACTCATCCTCGTGCTATCCCAGATGTGTATGACTTTCTGTCTTCTGCTGAACACAAATGAAGATTTTTAGAAGAATATCTCAGCTCTGTTGGTCCATTCGATGCAAGTGAATGGGTGACCAGAACTTTGAAGCAAGGCAGCACAAATGAAAGGCAGCATAAAAGTAATCCATACGACTCCAGTGGTTAAATCCATGTCTTCAGAAGTGATATGATAGGTGTGGGTGAGAAACAGATCAATATTTATGTCCTTTTTTTTTTTTTTTTTAACTATCAATCTCCACGTTCACTTTCACATTCTTCTTCTTTTGTTTTTGCCGATTTGCATAATTGCATATGGCCACCTACTGGGCGGGGAGGAGAATTTATAGTAAAAAAGGACCTGTTTCTCACCCACACCTATCACATAGCTTCAGAAGACATGGATTTAACCACTGGAATCATTTGGATTACTTTTATGCTGCCTTTATGTGCTTTTTGGAGCTTTGAAGTTCTGGCCACCATTCACTTGCATTGAATGGACCTACAGAGCTGAGATATTCTTCTAAAAATCTTCACTTGTGTTCAGCAGAAGAAGCAAGTCATACAATTTTTAGGTGAACTTCTCCTTTAAGAAATTATACTTTGCATAAAGAAAATTAAGACTTTAAGGCCTTAAAGATTTTTTGCATTGTAATATTTTCATTAAAATTTGTTTTGACAAATTTTTTTTATACATTTTCCAGACAATTAAGCATTAAGCAGTTCCCACACCTTTGGACCAATGAATTTCTACTGTATAAGAAATTAAGAATTATTATATAGATATTGCAATCGCTAAGTGCAATTTCTATGCAATTAAATGTATATGATAAATGTACCTTTGACTGGGGCTCAGTGCTGGGTCTGATAGCTTCAAGCTGCGGATGTCATGAGCTGTGAGGTATGACAATTTAACCCCTGCCAGCCACAAAAGGGGTGAATGTGTCTGTGTTTTGCCAAAGACATACAAAAGCTGTTGGCAGAAGACCCAGCCATTCCAGGCCATGCACACAAAAGGGTACGCGGCCAAAAAAGCTCTGAACAACGTCTGTGTGAAGGACTGTGGCACTCGAATAGAAAAATCATCTTCATCTCTCCGTCGAGCCAAGATTTTTTCCAGTTTGGTGTGAAGGTAAGGTAGGAGAGCCAAGAGGAGCAGGGAGTGCCAGTGCTGTCTGTGGTGGAGTCCCAAGTGGGCAGGACGTGTGCTGTCTGTTCCTACACGCTTCAGACCATAGAAGTTCTCTGAAAATGAGGCGCTGGTGTGGGAGAGGAAATGCTGCTGCAACAGCAAATCCAGGATGCTATAAATCTCATCAACCCTCCTCCAAAGAACTCCATAACGAGCAGGGTGAGACATGGCGAGGATCTGTGGAGAATGGCGTGGCTTTTATACACTACAAAAAAAAATAAAATACTTTGGTCCTACCATGGTTATGGCTTCTTGGGCAAGTATCATGGTAGTTCCATTGTATTCCTTGAAGTACCTTGGCATACGTAAATACCATGGTACATGCAAATGGTTATCAATGGCAAACACCACCAGTAAAAAGTTTGGACACACGACTGAATTTATATGTCATTATCTTTAAAACCTTTTTATCTAAATGTTTATGCTTCAGTGCTTGAAATTAGTTTTCTAGAGAAATATAAATTGGGTCTACATATGAATTTCTTAACAAAACTAAAAGTCATTTGAGTTAAACAGAAGAAGCATCCAATAAGTGTCCAGCATTCATGGGACCTCCTTCCATACTCTTTAAAAAGCATCCCAGGTGGTCCCTCATGAGGTTAAGAGTGTAAATGCTGAAGTCTAGACTAAAATATCTGGAATTTTTTGACACATTTTTGGTCACATAATTCCCATACTTCTGATTGTGTTATTTCATAGTTTTGATGACTTTACTATTATTCTAAAATGTGGAAAATACTAGTAATAAACAAGAATGAGTAGGTGTGTACATAAAGTACCATGATATTACCATCTGATACAATTACTGTTCCATGGTACTACCACTGTACTTTTTTTTAAGGGTCATTACAAAAATTTTGCAAAAAAAAAAAAGTCATCTACGTTGACCCAGGGGTGCACAGCACAACAAAATTAGCAAAGCTTATAAAAGCTGAAAACACAATGGAAAAGCCACAGCAAAGCAAAATTAAGACACAACACAACGAACCTAATTTGTGTGGTGTTGTGTCTTAATTAAGTTACACAACACAATTAAGACACAAATTGTGAAATGTTGTTGTGGCTTAGTTTCGTTGTGTTTGCAGCTTTAATTTGCTTTTATAATTTTGTTGTGTTGTGCACCTCTGGGCCACCATAGTCAATCTTTGTAAAGTGAATAATGAATCGGGATGATTCAGTAAAAATCATTTAAGCCACGCTAAGATGTCAAATGTCTCAAGTACATGCACAAGATCATATGAATGAGTGATAATACCTTCACAGCATGCAGTAAGGCAGGTTTGACAGCATTCATCAAAGAGTCCTGAGCTAAAACTTCAAATATTGACGGTCTGTCTTCAGCTGCAGCTGCGGTGGTCAAGTGTGCACCTCGTTCAGCCATCAAAGCTGGAGCAATACAGCGGTTTGCGAGCAGAAACTTTAACAGTTAAAATAACAACAACAAGTGCTTAACAGCATTTTTAAACTCTTTTACAACGTCCATTTTTATCTTTTTGACAAAATTCTGGCCGAAGTTTCAAAAAATTAATTAAGTAAAAAAAAAAAAAATGCTTATTGTACGAATAAACTGGAAAGAAAGAAAAAAAATCACAATCGCCCTTTCCTGTTAATCCAGTCCATTCCCGTTGTAACAGCGAAGTTCCTCCGGCTTCCAACATCTTCCCGCGTGTTCGTTCCGCCCTTCATTTTTTTTTTTTTTTTTTTTTAAATCAGATTCTGCCAACCTACAACAAAAAGGCACATTATTACAAAAATATTTGTCATTACAGAGTGATAATAAAATAAACCGACTTGTGCAACAAAAGCATTACAATAACATAAAAAGTACTACTAGGAGAGAAAATATAAATGTTTTGTTTGGGGACTTGTCATCCTTTTTACTGCATCAAAATACAGGGACAGCTCCATTTTAAAAACATGTAGCTGGGATGTGTTTTTCAGAATCTACATTTATGTATAAAAAAAACATTTACTAACGCATTACATTATTCAAAACAAAATATTTTTTTCTCAATATTCATACCAAATATTTACAATTTCCCAATAAATCATAGGTTTGACATATCTATTTTGGTTTTGTTTAATTGTATACATAATTTGAAATGGTCTTCACTTGGTTACAATGAAAAAACAAATGTGCTTTTATTTTGAATTTAGAAACAGTTCAGCAAAGAGCCTTCCTAAAACAACAAAAAAGTAACAAGTGAACAAATTAATGAAAACAAAACACATAAACATTTATAAATATAAAACAACAACACTAAATAAATCAAATATGAAAAAAGCACATATAAAGTAAATAAATAAATAAAAAACACAGTTCTTCATTTCGTTATTCCGGGTGCGCGCTCCATCTTCCAGCGCCGACCAATCTGTGTCATTCACCGCATCTTCCATCTCCATTAACCAAATATTCTCATCTCTCTCGTCGATTCAAACATCCTCGGTGGGTATCTGTTATTTAGTGTTTCAGTCAGTTGTCTGAAATATAAGTCGGGCGTGGCAGAAGGTTGTACGGGTTAATTCAGTCGAGAATGTTCCTGCTTCCAGGGTTTTCACTAGCTTAGCATTGCTGGACCATTTCAGTGTCACGCCCAATTAATACATCTAATAGTCATTAAACATCTGAGGTAAACATTACATATGACATACATTGTTTCTGTTTGCACTCATCAGTTGTTTCTGTGTTTATTCATGTAACATATGAACTATATGACATTTTTATGAAATTGCTAAGTGCAAATAAAGTGTGTTTTAGGTGATTTTTTTATTTTAATTTTATTATTTATTTATTTATTTATTTATTTTTTGCTTATAGACCTTGTCAAAGGTTGTTGATTTCAGCAAAATTTCGACTGTCAATATGCTTTATGTAATTTCAGATTTGAGAAGCTGTCAGAATGACTGACTCAAAGTACTTCACCACGAACAAAAAAGGCAAGTGTTTGTTAAATTAAAGTATATTATGTTAGCAATATCATTATATCAGCCAACAGGCACCTTGCTCTCTTGATATTAGTATCAGCAGCGGCCATATCGAATGAGCACTTATCATGTTATTGCACTTGTGTTTCAGGTGAGATATTTGAACTGAAGGCCGAACTGAATAATGAGAAGAAGGAGAAGAGGAAAGAGGCGGTGAAGAAAGTCATCGCAGCTATGACAGTGGGCAAGGATGTCAGGTATGGCAGCTCATTTCGCAACATTAAACTGGTGCCACACTAGCCGATTTTTCCAGTAATTTTCAGATGTGAGTATCATTAACATAATCGCTGGCCAGGCGGAGGGAGATGAAGTGCACATTAAGGTATGCACACCTCCGCCACCGCCATCTGTTGGCAGTGCCCAGCTACGACTCCGGAGGCTGCTCAAATTTCTGCCACACCACAGAGCGCAACTCGCATATTTTCCATTAAATTAAACCCAAATCATTATCAAAGGACGTAGATTATTTACTTTAGCGTTCTTCATTCATGAAGAAGGGAAAAACCTTGGTAACTTTTGTGTGTACTGTCTGCAACCTGAACCGTATCGACGTGCCCCGTGTTTGATACCTGTGCTTTGTCCTAGCCGCGACGCGGCGTGGCGCTTCTCGGCCGGTGTGCGACCGCCTTTAGCGTCCGCCAGCGGGAGGATGTAAATCAGCTCTGGACTCCCTGCTGAGTTAATGGCTTAAAAAATGTAAAAGCACATCAGACTTGCTTGAAAAAATCATTCTGTTGCCGGGGTGGGCTCTTGTGTTCTCGTCAAGTGCCCATTGAGCTTCTTCTTTTACTGTAGAACTGACAAGACGTCAAGCTGATCTGAATGTCGCTTCATCGCACTCAGCTGCAAATCATCACAAATACTAACTGTAATGCATAGTGATTCTGTCACCGAGTGTTTTTCCTGCATTTTTCTCCTTTACTAAAATGACTTTAGAAAAGAGGAGACACTACAGTCTGTTTTTATTGAACGTAATTTCTTTACTCACTGAAAGCAGCATATGGACTTACACGTTCTGCGGCATGTCTCGAGGGGTTAAATAAATGCACAATCACGCACTTTTACAAAGTATGTTACTCAATGAATTGCTTCCTAAGGGTGTTTTCATACCTGGCTCGTTTTGAACAATTGTTTTGGAACCTGGTACATTTTCTCCCTTGGTTCAGTTCATACAGGCATATAAGAACACGGCAATTGCACTCAGATCCGCACCAAAACAATCGGTCCGAGATTACCTGGATGGAGAAGGAATCTGTAGGTCAGCTCGTCACTTTAATTCATCATCAAAATAAGCAAATACAGCCTTTTGGTAGCTACTGTATGTTAGAAATGCAAATCGATCTTCATGATCGCTTGTCTCATTTAGATAGTGCCAAAACAGACACAGGTAGGACAGCCTGCAACTTTCTGACATAAAAATGTGGCTTCACTCTTTCTGTGTGTAAGTGTGTGTGCAAGTATTCAGCCACTAGAGGGAGAGAGAGAGCGAGAGAGCTCTGACCATGAGAACAGGTACTTTTCAAATCTGAAATAATGCAAAAGCAACTAATGATGGATTAAAATAAACACTATGAAAATTTTACCTAAAATGTTTTGTTTCAGCACAAATCAAGCAAGCTACAGGTCTGGAAAATCCCTAAATTACTCTATTGCGATTGTTCATGGTACTCCTGTTGTTATTCCGGTGAGCTCCACGTGACAGGGACTTAGAATTTGTCATACCTCCGACTGAAGAGAGCGAGATCTCAGCAAAACAGTCTGCATGTGTGACACCCTCGGTCAAAATCGAATTGTGTAGCTCCGGCTTTACATAACCAAAGGTGCTTCCTTGCCTCTTTGTAATGCCACTTCTCATGTTATTGTAAAGCTGAAAAGATATTGTGATGTATTACATATGTGATTAATATAAGGATGAGAATTAAGCTCATATTTTAACATGCTTCTTTAGTTCCTTATTTCCAGATGTGGTGAACTGCATGCAGACTGATAACCTGGAGCTGAAGAAACTGGTCTACCTGTACCTTATGAACTATGCCAAGAGCCAGCCTGACATGGCCATCATGGCCGTTAACAGCTTTGTCAAGGTAAGACTTTCTGTTATTGGTATTAGTTGAGTTTGGATCAATCTGATCCGAAGTTAATGTTGAATATTGCGGTATCTTAAACAATAGTTCACACAGAAATGAAAAGGAGAAACGTTCAAGATTATCCCAGTCCCTCTTTTTAATAAAATGGTAGCGGAAAGTGATTCTGCTTTCGAGCTTCATAAGGATCATAAAAGTAGTCCATGCAACTTGTGCATCATATTCTAAGTCTTTTGAAGGCATATGATAGGTTTTGGTGAGAAACAACATGAAAACCCAAATTATTTATTAACATATTGTTTGCATGCAATTGTTGTCAGTATTGATTTGTGCAATTCCTTCATATTGTCTAACGTTGCACTCTGCCTCATTCAGGACTGTGAGGATCCAAACCCACTGATCCGAGCTCTGGCTGTGCGCACTATGGGCTGCATCCGTGTGGATAAGATCACAGAGTACTTGTGTGAGCCTCTACGGAAGTGTTTGAAGGATGAAGACCCCTATGTGAGGAAGACTGCAGCAGTGTGTGTGGCCAAGCTGCATGACATAAACGCCCAGATGGTGGAGGACCAGGGCTTCCTGGATTCTCTCAGGGACCTGATCGCTGACTCCAACCCCATGGTTAGACAAACTTTTGTCATTTTATTTAATGAATATTGTGGTATTAGGCGAGACAAAATAGCACAAAGGCCTTTTTATAAAACAAATAGTTCGGACACTTAATTGTGATTGGATGAGCCACATTCAAAGCTGTTGTAAAATGACTATAAACGCACATTCTGTATTAATTCTGTTTTATGTTGCTACAGTGCTTGCCAACCACAAACAACTTACAGTTAGCATAATTAATATTTATTAGCAAACAAATGTAACTAATGCAATTTAATTTTGTGTCTATATAATATTGCTGTTGTTGCTGCTTTATAAAAGCAATAAGCCATGGGTTAAAATCACTGTTACTGACTCGAGTGGCTTATTGCTTTGTTTTATCACACCTCTGCCTTAAAGAAAGACAAAACCTGGAATTTAGCTGATATAAGTTGTTGATGCTGATGTTTTGAGCTGGGCAGTGCATCTTAGTGATATAAGAAATAGATTTGTCCATGTTCTTTGCTTTGTTTTCAAATTTTAGAGCTTACACTTCTCTTCAGCATTCATAGTAACTCAGGGTTTGTGGCATATTGTGATTTTTAGAAGAATATTTCAGCTCTGTTGGTCCTCGCAATGCAAGTGAATGGGTGCCACAATTTTGATGTGCCTAAAAGCAAGTTAAGGTAGCATAAAAGTCATCCGTACGACTCCAGTGTTTTAATCCATGTCTTCAGAAGCGATATGATAGGTGTGGGTAAGAAACAGATCCATCTTTAAGTCTTTTTTTGCTAGAAATTCTTCTCCCTGCCCAGTAGGTGGTGATATGCATGAAGAATGTGTGTTACCATTAACACAAGAAGAAGAATGTGAAAGTTAAAGAGAGATTGAGCAGGGAGGAGAATTTGTAGTAAAAAAGGACTTAAATATTGATCTGTTTCTCACCCACACCTATCATATCTCTTCTGAAGACATGGATTACACCACTGGATTCTGACTTATGTGGTTTTTGGAGCTTCAAAGTTCTGGTCACCATTCACTTGCATTGTGAGGACCAAAAGAGCTGAGAAATTCTTCTAAAAATCTTCATTTGAGTTTAGCAGATGAAAGAAAGTCATTCAAATCTGGGATGGCATAAGTGTGTGTAAATGAGGAGAGAATTTTCATTTTGGGGTGAACTATTCCTTTAACATCAGGTATCTCCCATGGGGGTTGTCCCTTTTATAAATGTACTGTAAGTTGCTTTGGATAGTAGTGTCTTCTAAACTTACTAACCTTTACTCTTTTCTGAATTTTTCATAGGTTGTGGCTAACGCAGTTGCTGCTCTTTCTGAGATCAGTGAATCACACCCCAACAGCAACCTTCTGGATCTGAATCCTCAGAACATCAACAAGCTCCTGACGGCCCTCAATGAGTGCACTGAGTGGGGCCAGATCTTCATCCTGGACTGCCTGTCCAATTACAACCCCAAAGACGAGCGTGAGGCCCAGAGGTGAGGGACCAAGAATTCTCATAAGCACTGATTTACCTTCTTGATAGGTGTATGTGTGATTATGGAGAGTGAATTTAGCTGTTTTGGTAGAAAATACTGATATAGACATGGTTAGATGAACATGTTACTATGAGACAGTGTTTGCCAGTGTTTTGTGTGGAAGAATTTGTTTATCTCTCAATGTTTTTGAATCCTTCAAAAGTCTGGATCAGTTAATCTTCTGACAGGCAAATTTTCTTTTTGTCCTGTCACTGTTAATTTGCATAGAAAGTAACAAACTAAATGAAAGGCTCTATAAGGACTGTGTTACTTGCCCTGATGGCTTAAACCTCTCATTTTCCAACCAGTAAATGTCAACATGCTGGTTCTTGCACTTTGATTATCAGCTGAAGAAGATGAATTATATACTCTAGCCCTGATGTGTAATCGTATTAGTTTTTATTTAAAGATTGTGAACTGCACTGCAGGAGAAAAAATGGGAATGCTTATCGCTTTTTCTTACAGACCTACTTCAAGATGATATTTCAATTTGGAGATGAGACTTACTCCATATTTAGCTAGTCGGAGGCTCTAATTTATGCACATGATATTTGATTTCCTTTTCAGACCCTTATAAAGAGAGAAATATATATGTTTGGAATAAGCCTGTGAGAGGAAACTGAGGCTTGGATTTACTTTCTGTAGAATCTGTAGAAATGTGTATAGTATATTATGATGTTAAAGGATAATTTCACCCAAAAATGAAAATTCTCTCATCATTTACTCACCCTCATGCCATCCCAGATGTGTAGGACTTTCTTCTGCAGAACACAAATTAAGATTTTTGGAAGAATATTTCAGCTCTGTAGGTCCATACAATGCAAGTGAATGGTGGCCAGAACTCTGAAGGTCCAAAAAGGACATAAAGGCAGCATAAAAGTAATCCATACAACTCCAGTTGTTTAATCCATGTCTTCCATGTAATCCATCCAAGTGACGCATGCGCAGAGCACTAGATGGCACTATAGGAAGCGTCATTGAAGTCACGATTGCTCCGGAGACTGCTGTCAAGATTAATAGTAAAAAGGAATTACATTTTGGTCTGTTCTCACCCAAAACTGATTGGATCACTTCAAAACAGTGGAGTCATATGAATTACTTCTATGTTTCCTTTATGTGATATTTGGACCTACAGAATTCTGGTCACCATTCACTTGCATTGTATGGACCTACAGAGCTGAAATGTTCTTCTAAAAATCTTTGTTTGTGTTCTGCAGAAGAAAGAAAGTCATACACATGGCATGAGGGTGAGTAAATGATGAGAGAAATTTCATTTTGGGGTAAACTATCCCTTTAATAAATTTGTATATCATGCAAATATGTAATATTGGCAATACAGATTGCTTTACAATTGCCTTAATCGCAAGATTAGATTTGCCAAGTTTTTCTTGGAAACATCAAATCAGAGAAATTTAAGCTGGCTCTAACCTGATTTTGTTTTCTGGTTTGTTTCTAACCTGAAATTATTATTATTAATTGTATTCAGTGAAAAATGTTTAATAAACAAAGAATGTTTGGTGAAATCCACATCAGTATTGTCAGTGAATTGTAGTTTCAGTTTAGCAGAAATCACTCAGTGATGCAGAAATATGCAATTCTGTTTGAGCAATAACAATACAATTCCTGGTTACACTTTACATTACATTAAGGTTCCATCTGTTAACATTAGTTAATATGAACTAACAATGAACAATACCTTTACAGCATTTATTAATCTTTGTTAATGTCAATTACTACATTTATTATTATTTTTTTTAATCAATATGTTAGAGTTAATGCACTATGAACTAACAATGAACACACTATGAACTAACAATGAACAATTGCATTTGTATTGATCATTGTTAGTTTATGATACTTATTGCATTTTCTAATGTTAACAAATGGAACATTATTATAAAATGCTATCAAAATCATTCTCATTCTGATGATGATATCCAAAGAAAGTAATTAAACGTAATGGTACCCAGGACAGAATCTTGAGGGGTGCCACATTTTGTCTTTTTTTTTTTTTTCTGTGTATTTCCCACTAAAATAAAGACAGAATTTTATTTCTGGAGAGCTATAAACCAATTAAGGACTGTGCCAGAGAGCCCTGTTGATGATAATTTTCTTTATTATTTGTGTCAAAGGCTTAAATCCATTGTGCAAAGGCACCAGGATGAACGTTTTGCAATCCATGTTCAGTTTGAGATCAACATTTTTCATAGGAGCATTTTCAGTACTGTTCAAGTTTTACTTATTTGTTGTTATTTTATTTGTTTATTTCTTTATATTTAGCAAAAAAACAAAAAAAGCCTGACATTATAAAATTATAGGTAAAAATAATTTGTGGTTTGAGGACCTGTCAGTTGCAGAAAGAAAAATTAAACATCCCTCCTTTGTCTCTTTTAGTATCTGTGAGCGTGTGACCCCACGTCTCTCTCATGCTAACTCGGCCGTGGTGCTGTCGGCGGTGAAGGTACTGATGAAGTTTCTGGAGCTCCTGCCCAAAGACTCGGACTACTACAACACCCTGCTGAAGAAGCTCTCCCCTCCCCTCGTCACGCTGCTGTCTGGGGAGCCGGAGGTGCAGTATGTGGCCCTCAGGAACATCAACCTTATTGTGCAGAAACGGTTAGACTGCTGTCCTTATTTTGTAGTTCCCTATCTGTCACTCACTCGACGTTGTGTCGATGTAGTGACACTTGGGGTCACTCTTGGAGCCCGAAACACCTCTGATCTTTTGAAAAAAAGCCAATGAGAATTTGGCGAGTGGAATTTGCATGCCACTCCCCCGGACATACGGGTATAAAAGGAGCTGGTATGCAACCACTCATTCAGATTTTCTCTTCAGTGCACTGAATACAATTCCTCTAGAAAAAAAAAAAAACTAACCTCGCTAAAGACTTCTCAATTTGATGGCATATTTCAGCGGCTTCTCCCCCTCTGTGCCTGTGCAGCGCAGAGAACGCCCCTGGGCGCTTCGGCAGAGCAAAAAAAAAGAGTATATTCTGAAAAGGGTATATTTTCTTTTCATAAAAGAGCGGCACACACAGAACGTCTTTTTAAAGATGCCTTTTTGTTTTTGTGTTATTCCTGGTTGTGGTCGCTATCTCTCCGCTTCCGATGGCCACGATCGCTGTCTTGTGTGTCTGGGCGCTGCCCACGTGGAGACATCGTTCGTGGATGGATCATGTCCTCATTGCGAGAACATGACCATGGCAATGTTGCAGTCGTGGCTTGCATTCGTAAGAAAGCAATCCACCCCAGCGGCTTCCCGCCTCGGTCCTTCTACCTACGGGTATGAAACCGTGCCGTTTAGCACTGGGGGCGATTTGGGGACCTCAATGGGACCACCTCCGCCGGGTATCCCCCCCACGGACCTCCCATTCCCCAGCACGCTCACTTGCCCCGATCGCGTGCTCAGACGAGATCGCCGGCTCTCTGTAGGTTTACGTCGTCTCTGACGGAACCCTCCACTCTCCCCTGAAACCTCACGGCTCAATGATTGGTTCCTGGGCTCGGGGCGCCACTCACAGCTGCGCCCCGCCCCAGTTCCTTTCTTCCCGGAAGTGCATGAGGAGCTGACAAGGTTGTGGGAGGCACCTTTTACTGCCCGGTCCCGATCTTTCAGCTTCCCCGCTCTCGCTACCCTCGATGGTGGAGCAGCCAGGGGGTATTCGGCGCCCGAAGCTCCCGTCCAAGGCCTGTAGGTTTACGTCGTCTCTGACGGCTAAGGCCTACGGTGCCGCTGGACAAGCCGCCTCCGCCCTGCACGCCATGGCTCTCCTGCAAGTACACCAAGCCAAGGTGCTAAAAGAACTGCACGAGGGTAGTTCTGACCTGGGATTGTGACCGACCTCGCTCTCCGGTGAAGAAGCAGATGGAGGCTATAAAACACATCCTGCCCCGGCGCGGCTCAAGATCCCGCACCCTGTCTGCTCGTCGCCAAGGGCGTCTCCCTGCAGCAACATCTCTGGCTCTGCCACAGCCCACCCCCATGGCCCGGCCCCGGTGTGCAGCCCATCATAGGAAGCAGACGCCTCCCGTCTCACGGCCAGCCGCCAAGAAACCGAGGAAGGCTTCGAAACTGCCATGAGACCCAGGGGCAAAGAGACCCATCTCTCTGGAACTGGTGCACAGACCACTCCATCCCCCGGTGGAGGGCCGGGAGGAGAATCTTTTGTTTCTTTTTTTGCCGCATGCCCCAGAGGCTGCGGTACCCAAAGGTTCAGCAAAAGAGCAGTTTCCTTGTTTCCTGGGTCACATGTCTGGTGTACATGGCCATCATCATGACCACCGTCCACCGTTCCTTTTTGGCAGGGTTGGTGCTCCAGCGGCGGACCCCCCACCCCTGGGCGCCCAGCTGTGGCACGAATACCCACACACGGGATTAGTGCCGATAGACCTCGGGGACGAGACTCCTCCCCCCTCCTCGGCCAATCTCATGGTGGGCGGCAGGAGCCAGGTAAGTTCTTTTGATGTCCCTCGACTCAGCACGGCCACGGGGCTCCCCTCGACGTGGCACCTCGAGCTCCTCGGGCACCTGACCTGGACCGTCCGACTTGGCTACACGATTCGGTTCGCCAGCATCCGCTTCACCTCGGTGAAGGGCGAGAACGCTGCTACCTTGTGTGCGGAGATCGCGAACCTCCTGAGCAAGGGTGCGATAGAGCCTGTCCCTCCAGCCGAGATGAGGAAAGGGTTCTACAGCCCTTACTTCACGAAGGTCACGGAGGCAGCCCTTGCCCCGCTAAGGGAAGTGGGCATCCGCATTCTCAACTATCTCAATGACTGGCTGATCTTGGCTCACTCTCGAGAGTTGCTATGCGCACACAGGGACCTCGTGCTCCGGCACCTCAACCAACTGGGGCTTCGGGTCAACTGGGAAAAGAGCAAGCTCTCCCCGGTTCAGAGCATCTCTTTTCTCGGTCTGGAGTTGGACTCTATCTCGATGACAGTGCGTTTCACGAATGAACGCACTCAGTTGGTGCTGAACTGTCTGAAGGCATTCAGATGGAGGACAGCAGTTCCACTGAAAATTTTTCAGAGGCTCCTGGGGCATATGTCATCCTCAGCGACGGCCACACCGCTCGGGTTGATGCATATGAGACCGCTTCAGCACTGGCTTCAGACTCAAGTCCCGAGATGGGCATGGCACCGCGGGACACATTGCGTGGCCATCACGCCGATTTGTCACCGCCTCTTCAGCATTTGAACCGACATGGCAATTCTACGGGCAGGGGTTCCCATAGAGCAGGTCTCCAGACACGTCATGGTTACAACAGACGCCTCCAAGATGGGCTGGGGCGCCGTATGCAATGGGCACACAGCCGCCGGTTCTTGGACTGAAGGAAGGACCTTCTTTCTCAGGGATGGAGCGCCATCTGGCACCCACGACCAGACCTCTGGAATCTCCATGTCTGGCCCTTGGACTTAAGTGGCCTACCGCCCGCAGTGGTAGACACGATCACTCAGGTTAGGGCTCCCTCTACGAGGCGCCTGTATGCCTTGAAGTGGTGTCTGTTCGCTAAGTGGTGTTCTTCCCGATGAGAAGACCCCCAGAGATGCGCAGTCGGATCAGTGCTTTCCTTCCTGCAGGAGAGGTTGGAGGGGCGGCTGTCCCCTTCCACCTTGAAGGTGTATGTAGCCGCTATTTCGGCTAATCACGATGCAGTAGATGGGGAAGCACAACTAGATCATCAGGTTCCTGAGAGGTGCAAGGAGGTTGAACCCCTCTAGACCGTGCCTCATTCCCCCGGGGGACCACTCTGTAGTCCTTCAGGGTCTACGAGGAGCTCCCTTTGAGCCCTTGGAGTCAGCTGAGCTTAAGGCACTCTCTTTCAAGACTGCCCTCCTGACTGCGCACACTTCCATCAAGAGGATAGGGACCTTCAAGCGTTCTCTGTCAGCGAATCATGCCTGGAGTTCAGTCCGGGTTACTCTCATGTGATCCTGAGACCCCGACCGGGCTCTGCACCCAAGGTTCCCACGACCCCTTTTAGGGATCAGGTGGTGAACCTGCAAGTGCTGCAAGGAGGCAGACCCAGCCTTGGCGTTGCTGTGTCCGGTGTGAGCTTTACGCATAAATTTGGATTGCACGCAGAGCTTTTGAAGCTCCGAGCAGCTCTTTGTCTGCTTTGGTGGACAGCGGAAAGGAAGCACTGTCTCCAAACAGAGGATCGCCCACTGGGTCATTGACGCCATCGCTATGGCATATCAAGCTCAGGACGTGTCACCCCCGGCAGGGTTATGAGCCCACTCTACCAGGAGCGTGGCGGCCTACTGGGCCGTGGCCAGTGGCACCTCTTTGGCAACACCCAACACCTTTGCGAGGTTCTACAATCTCCGGGTTGAGTCGGTTTCGTCCCGTGTAGTGGCAGGCACAAGCAGGTAAGTTCCGGGACAGCTGGCCGGGTGTACCGCTTGCGCATAGCGCCTTTCCCCTCCCTTGAGGGGAAGACGTGCACTCTTGACTCCCAGTAGTATTCACAGACTGTGATCCCTGGATGACTTCCTCCTTAGCCCTGTGGCAGTTGAGTTTGTGGAGAAACTCGCTGCCGGCTCAGTAAGTGCGCTGGTAAGGCCCTGTACTGAGGTAGGTGCTCCACATACGGTGGTTCCCCATAGGTAACCCCATGTGTTATATCTTCCGTAAAATCGTTTCCCTCTTGGTAAACTACGTCTTCCTTGAGCAGAGGGTCCTCTGTTCCGGTCACCATGCTTGTAGAAACTCCTCTCCCCTTGGGTAGGACCTACCATGCGACTCTCCACATGACATACTTCCAACAAGACTCGGTATGACCATGTGATGTATTTCCACTTGAAGTACCCCCCCCCGCCCCCCCGCTCTGGGAAAAGAGGGAAAAGAGGCCTCAGTTGTGCTAGCCTGTCCCTATTTGTTGAGCAGTCGACTTGTTCCTGAAGGACCGTTCAATGCTCATAGCAGCGTTGGGGGAGGTTACATGACAGCCTGATGCACTGGCTACGAGGCACACAAAAGCCTGCCCGTCTCGCACCGCTAGTCCACGTAACACAGTTCAGCTAGTTGTGGCGTTTTGTATAGTGACCCCTAGCGTCACTACATCGATACAACATCGAGTGAGTGACAGATAGGGAACGTCATGATTACTTTCGTAACCTCCGTTCCCTGATGGAGGGAATGAGACTTTGTGTCCCTCTTGCCACAGTGCTGAACTACCCGCTGAAATGGCCGGGACCTTGTCTCGGCTCCTCAGCACAAAACCTGAATGAGTGGTTGCATACCAGCTCCTTTTATACCTGTATGTCCGGGGGGGTGGCATGCAAATTCCACTCGCCAATTCTCATTGGCCTTTTTTCAAAAGATCAGAGGTGTTTTGGGCTCCCAAGAGTGACCCCTAGTGTCACTACATCGACACAACATCTCGTTCCCTCCATCAGGGAACGGAGGTTACGAAAGTAACCATGACGTTTTTATTGTCTATGACAGTAGTTATAGAGTAGATGTTTTAATGCCTGCTCTATTAATCTGTCAGTCTCTACACACAAGCACATTTTCTGTACAGTCACTAGATGGCAATATTGCCTAGCTGTCTCTTTACTTGTTTGCATGGCAGTTCTGTATGACTGGACTGAGGCAGTGTTTTGACCAGTGATCCCTCTACCGGCAGGCCTGAAATCTTGAAGCAGGAGATCAAAGTGTTCTTTGTCAAGTATAATGACCCCATCTATGTCAAGCTGGAGAAACTGGACATCATGATCCGCCTGGCCTCTCATGCTAACATTGCTCAGGTAATCCAATAGATGCTTCAGTTTATCAGTACATCTTTGTGGGCTTGTCATGCTGGTTTTTGTTCTTGCCAATGAAAATAGTGCAACATTCTCCTACAGTGGACCCTTTTAACAGACATTGATGCAGATTTTGATGCTTAGTTTAGCTGGGAAAATGTTGCACATTTTTGCTTTTTTTTTTTTTATTTTATTTTTTTTTAGTTATAAAAGTATTATTCTCTGTGTTATATTACCCTGACATTTAAAATACCAACAAACAAAAAAAGTCAACACTACCGTGATGGCATTTCAGGTCCAGCTGCTGAGGGAGTGACCATAAATTTGACACCTTCTCTTCTGACTGTCATAATCCATCTCTCTCATTTTTTCCTCTTTTGAAAATTTATTGAAATGTAATTTTTCTTTTGGTATTGGAGCAAATGGGAATGCAAAAATAATATTTGTTATGTCTTCTCATTTACCTCTATATACCAGTGCCGAACTTTACCCTTTTTATAGTTCACTTCCGTGTTCCAAACCAGGAAATGTGATAGGGGTCCATTGATTATCTTTTATCTTGTATTCTGTGATTTTTATTAGTAAGTAGAGAGAGCCACACTACCCAGGCCTTTAACCCTTGTGTTGTGATCATTTTGTGTTAACATATTTTGTGTTCCCGGTCAAAAATGACCAGCCCACTGAGATTGTTTATAAATCTCTCATATTGCATATATTATCACAAGATATTGCATTAGATCTTTTTATCAACTTCTTTTTTAGTAATTATGACAGGTTTTGTACTCGTTTTTTGAACATAAAAAAAAAATATATATATATATATATATATATATATAAAAGGATTAATTCAGCTGAGCATACACTAGGTTAGTGAGGAGGGCACTCCCTGTGGAAAATAAATAAATAAATAAAATAATTACATAATAAATGAATAACCACTTTATTGATCAAAATATGTGTCATTTTAAAGCTTAGAATCTGGAATTTACAATGCATATAACTGATCCTACCAATTTTTAAATGATGATTTTTAATTTGCTGACAAATAAGAACTGTTTCATTCTCATCATCTGCAAATTTATCACAAGATTTATATTCAGAGTTGGTAAAACCTTAAAAAAGATGTGTTATGTATCATTGGAAAGGTCTCAATTAATAGAATGCAGTGAGCAAATTTGTTTCACACAGAGTGAAAAACTGCACTGAGTAGTAGTGTATGAAATTACCACTGTCACACATAAATATAATAAACAGGAGTGGCTTTTTGTTACATTTTTCCTTATTGCTTTCTGAAACATACATATAACATAGGTACTCACATATCGTAATTTACAGCAATCCATCTCGATTCAAACGAAACCAAACAGAACATAATATGATAAGTAGATCTTGTATACACTTTTAGGAATATTTCATGGAAAGACAATGCACAAAAAGCCACTCAACACACATTGTGTGAGTGTGTGTGTTGTGTGTGTGCACATGTCCAAGGACTTAGTGTGTGCAAACACATCCACATATGTGCTCATCTAAAGGATTGGGATGCTCCTGAACACTTAATATTTCCAATGGCCGGTCATTTTTGACCAGGAACACAACAAGTGAAATAAAACCATAAAAATGTCAAGAAAATTGCCCAATTTTTTTGTGTTTTCAGATACCATATGTGGACAAAGTAAAGGAATTTTATTCCAATTGGATTAAGCAAAAACAAAAAAATATTTTTATATATATATATAAGTCATCCGGGTCAAAATGACATATAAGGGTTAAAAGGTGAAATAACAGTCCTAATCTTAATGCTATGTTAACAAAGAAAATATAGCATGGACATTGGCAGCATTCACCTGAGACTTTCATTTAGTTTGAAGGAAAATGTTCCTACACTTGACTTGATTACAAATTACAAATAACATGTTCAATAAATGTTACATTAGCATTAAGCCTTGTATGAATGTGCTGTTCTTGATGTTCTCAGTCTCACACTGATAAGACCTGAAATTGAGCCTTTTTTTTTTTTTTTTTACATATATACATACACACACACACTACTGGACAAAAGTTTTGAAACACGACTGAAATGTTTTGACTGAAATGTTTCTCATGATCTTAAAAATCTTTTGATCTGAAGGCGTATGCTTAAAGTTTTAAATTAGTTTTGTAGACAAAAATATAATTGTGCCACTATATTAATTTATTTCATTATAAAACTAAAATTTAATAAAAAAAAAAAAACGTTTTTGAAACTGATGACTTGGACCAAATAATAAAGAAAAGAAGCCAATAAGTGCCCAACATTGATGGGAACTCCTTCAATGCTGTTTAAAAAGCATCCCAGGGTGATACCTCAAGAAGTTGGTTGAGAAAATGTCAAGAGTACATGTCTGCAAATTCTAGGCAAAGGGTGAGTACTTTGAAGATGCTAAAATATAACACAGTTTTGATTTATTTTGGATTTTGTTTAGTCACAACATAATTCCTATAGTTCCATTTATGTTCTTCCATAGTTTTGATGACTTTACTATTATTCTAAAATGTGAAAAAAAATTATAATAAAGAACGAGTAAGTGTTTCAAAACTTTTGACCGGTAGTGTATGTATATTGGAAACTGTATTTTGTGTTTACTCAGGTTACCTTTGTTTTATGTTATATCTAATTTGAAGATCTAAAACAATTTAGTATAAAAAAAATAAAATACAAGAATTCAGGAGGGGGCAAATACTTTTTCATAGCACTGTATTGCAATTTTCGTAATTGCGAGTTTGTGTTGCTCAGATGAAAAAAATCAGTGTCTATATAGCCTTATTGATTTTCCACTCTGATTTCATATTGCTTTAATTAACGCAGCTATTGCCATCAGTTGGAAATCAGTTGGGATTGTGCCTAAAGAGAACATGTTTTCTTACTCCTGTTCAGTGGCGGGCTTTGTGTCATTTCGTTGGACAGAACACACATGCTTAATCCGAATGTCTCTGAGCCTTGTGCTGCCTGAAGTTAAACAACATCTGTGCTTTCCTTGCCTCTGTCAACATTGTTTTTGCTACATTTTCATGTAATTCACTCCATCCCTTTGTTTTATTTATAATTTGCTGATATTAAGTCATTTGGTTTTTTTCCCTAGTTTTAAGATTAGCTTGTAAATTGTTAACATCAAACACTTTTTCTCCCAAACTTATAACCCCATGAGAGACAGAGCTATTGATTCCCTGTTCTTTATCTTATGTAGTCCATTCAGCCATTCACTTTAAAAATTACAGTCCATTTCTGCAGAATGCATTTAAAAAGCTGTTGCTTGCTTGCAGGTGTTGGCTGAACTGAAGGAATACGCCACTGAGGTGGATGTAGACTTTGTTCGTAAAGCAGTTCGTGCTATTGGCCGTTGTGCCATTAAAGTAGAGGTAAGATATGGCCCTTTAATCAGCTTCTAACATTTACCTTGGGTTAAGCCTTAGTACTTCGAGAAATGTCTGCTGTGGTAAATCTCAGCTTTATTATTTTAAAAAAGCATCTTTACCACCACCTTATTTATTGTGTGCTCTTAATAAAGTGCTGGAGTGCCAATGTTAGGCATGGATATATTGAGCTAAACTCTTGATTTTTATGTAGAACTACGACTGCACTGTCTGTTATGTCTCAATGTGTACAGCAATCAGCTGAGCGTTGTGTTAGCACCCTGCTGGATCTCATTCAGACCAAAGTCAATTACGTGGTACAAGAGGCCATTGTGGTCATCAGGGACATCTTCCGCAAATACCCCAACAAGTCAGTGTATATCTGTGTAACTGTGTAAAAACAACTTAAACTAGCATTCAAGTAGAAGAAAAGAGTGGTCTATAAAATGTATTATCTTTGTCATATAAAACAGAGTAGCCCTCATGTAACTAATAGGCTACATCAATTCCTATGTTACCTGTACAGGTATGAGAGCATAATTGCCACTCTGTGTGAAAATCTGGACTCTCTGGATGAACCTGATGCTCGTGCTGCCATGATCTGGATTGTGGGTGAATATGCTGAGCGGATTGACAACGCCGATGAGCTCCTGGAGAGTTTCCTCGAGGGCTTCCATGATGAAAGCACTCAGGTTTGACGTAGGCACATTTGGATAATGTTTGTCTTGTTGTTGTTTTTCAAACATGTGACAGGTTCAGTATTCACTGCATGGTTGATTTCAGGTCCAGCTGACTCTCCTGACAGCCATTGTGAAGCTTTTCCTGAAGAAGCCCTCAGAGACTCAGGAGCTGGTTCAGCAGGTGCTTAGTCTGGCTACTCAGGTGAGACCTGCTTGAGCATCTCTAACTTTAGCTTCACATTAGAGCCCAGGTTTGATCAACAACTGAAAATGGTACTAGAGCAGTTTTTTAGGTGTTTAATAAAAGACTATATAGATTGACTTTAGGGCTGCACGATTATGACAAAAATCAATATTATTTCCTTGATATTATAATTGTGATTATTAATTTTGATTATTTGAATTTACATTAAAATACTTATTTTGTGTGGGGCAATTGCATGCCATATTCTATGTAGGATATGCATCAAAATAACTTCATAACTGTGTTCTTGAATCACTTTAATATTTTAATTGCATGAAAAACAAAGTGTTATTCACATTTTGAAAAAATTGTACACAGTATAATTTAGATAGTGAGCATTACTGATATACCTTTAGACTAATTTAAACACATCAGATTTGCCTTTGCATTCATGGACACAACGGGCCAAAAATATGTTGTAAATAAATAGAAAATGATGGCGCAGTGGGAGTACACCTAAATGGAATGCTATAATTGACACTTTTAACAGTTATATAATTGCGATTGCGGTAATTGTAATATCGATTATTTTTCAGATTAATTGTGCAGCCCTAATTGACGTATATAAAATGTATATTGCATTTTAGAGAAGGTACACTTCTGCTATGATTGTTGTTCTCGATTAGATAGTTGAAATAATCGCATTTGGCATTAAAGGAATAGTTCACCCAATTCTCTCATCATATACTCACCCTCATGCTATTCTAGATGTGCATGACTTTCTTTCTTCTGCAGAGCACAAATGAAGGTTTTTAGAAGAATATTTCAGCTCTGCTGGTCCATACAATGCAAGTGAATGGTGGCCAGAATTTTGAAGCTCCAAAAAGCATATAAAGGCAGCATAAAAGTAATCCATTAAACAACAGTTGTTTAATTCACGTCTTAAGCGATCTAATAGATTTTGGGTGAAAACATCCTGATTTCAAGCTCGAATGCACTTCCTATTGCTTGACACATGCACAGAGCGCTAGGTAGCACTAGGAATTGTAATCGTGCTTGAAATCATCAAGATGTACAGTGAAAAAGAACTTTTTTTTTTCTGATCTCACCCACACCTTTCATATCTCTTCTGAAGTCATGCTACAAGGAAATCTTTAACAATCCCACCAAAGTTGTCTTAGATGGCAAAATCGTAGCCAAAATCATACAGCGTGAACCTGACATAAGGTTGCTTCTGGACAGTAAATTGAAGAATAAATAACTCATGTTAGCAAGAATTTTTTTTTTTTTTTTTCTCTTTCTGTTCAGTCCATACAGGTAAAGGAATATTACTGAAGTGTGTTCTTAAATAGAATTAACTGCAGATATTTTTGTAAACTATAATATTTTTACTCAGATTTCACTTTCGGTATAGGAAAAAAAAAACACCTTTGTTTTGGAGCCACACAGAAGCATCACTCTTTCACACCGGACTCTACTGCTTAAACATGAACTTCTGTCATTGTAATGGTTTCACATTCATTTGTCCATACATCTTTTTTTTTTTTTTCATTGTCCATTGGGGATCATCACAATGTTGTTTGTCATTGTCTCCTCATGTCAGTACGCATCAACACTTGCGTCGTCACAAAGTATCACTGTCGCAAACAAATGATGGATCATAGCTTTGCATCTCAGAACAGCTCAGTGTCTTGCTGTCAGTATCACCATCTCTGGCTTTTTATCCATCCTCTCAGGACTCTGATAACCCTGACCTGCGTGATCGTGGCTACATCTACTGGCGGCTGTTGTCCACCGACCCTGTGACCGCTAAAGAGGTGGTGCTATCTGAGAAGCCTCTGATCTCTGAGGAAACGGACCTGATTGAACCCACTCTACTGGATGAGCTCATCTGCCACATCGGCTCGCTAGCCTCTGTGTACCACAAACCCCCCAATGCCTTTGTGGAGGGAAGCCACGGCATTCACCGCAAACACCTGCCCATCCAGCATGGCAGGTACTGAACCGCAGCAGAGGTTTAGACAGACTCTTAGTCACATGTATGGAATTCTTATAAGTAGGGTTCCCAAGGGTATGGAAACCAGGAAATATCAAGGAATTGAGTTATGCACAGCTCTGGAATATTTTATCAGCCAGAAATTGTTCTTTTGTGGGTGTGATCTCTATAAAATGACAAACAACTAGACAAGGCATGGAAATTCATAGGTCAAAAGGTGGGAACCTTCTTATGTGTTTTATTTCAGTTTGGGACTCTGTTTTACCTTGTTTTTCAAAAAGTCTTTCTCAGTCCAGTCATACAATGGGGGATCAAAATCAGTGTTGCACAGAACCTACATTGTCCTCCCAATCAAACAATGCCAGGCTTAACAGTCCAATCTTTTGTTTACTTACACTCAGTGTGTCATCCTTCTTTTTTTTAGTATTGACACCGGAGAGAGTCCGGTCAATGCCGGCCCGACTGCTTCCATCGATCAACCTCAAGTCATCCCGTCTCAGGGTGATCTCCTGGGAGACCTGCTTAATCTGGACCTCGGTCCCCCTGTCAACGTTCCTCAGGTGTCCTCCATGCAGATGGGCGCTGTGGATCTCCTTGGAGGTGGTCTTGACAGTCTGGTGCGTGTTTCTGTCTTTAATTCTCTAGTCTGTAGGCATTTTCTTAATTTGTTATCTATCTTTCAGGAATGGCCATCAACCTTTTAAAAATGTATCATGGTAATCATTGTTTCCACTAAAATACCATAGTTACTTCTGTTATTGTTGCCACAGTAAAACTATGGTAACTTGGTATTAGCCACCACTGTCATTGTACAAAGAAATACAAAAAATTACAAGAGATTCTGAAAGCTTCTCAGGGGCCATTAACACAGGACACAATTTCGTATTTATTTAGGTAATTCTTTTAAATTGACACAGCAGATTAAAAATACTGTGCTCATTGGGCAAGACACTGAAAAAACAGTGAGATTTTTAAGGAGATGCCTTTTTCAATGTTCCCACTGTCATGGGAAACGTGGAAATATCAGGGAATTTAAAAATTTTGTTTTCCAGGTCAGTTTCCTTGAAGTCATGGAAATTAACAAAATCTTAAAAGTCATGGCTGTAGATACATTTCTAGTTACGCCATGATCTAAAATATTCAATCAACTAAACATTGCTCTTGGTTAGAGCTTGTGTATATTAGAACTTGGTAATAAGCTATAGTGATGTCCGATTTTTGAGTGAATCCTTCTTTTGAGTAAGTTCTTTTCAGTTAATGGCTCACAAATCAGTCTGAATGATTGATTAGTAAATTAAAGTCTTAATCAAAATATTTTTTAATCCCAAGAAATCCCAAATTACTGGAAAAGTCATGGAAATATTTTGGTCAAAATGGGTGAGAACCCTGCTTATTAATATTTTATGGTAAAACTATATTTTTGTAGAAACTATGGTCACCATGGACATTTTTTGTAATCAAAACAGTGGAAATTAATTCATATTTAAATTTTCCATATTTAAGTACATTTTTCACTGCAATTACATTCTTTCAAAAGTGAGCTCAATATAAAGTGGCAACACTTGCCTCTATGAAATCTTTAGCCTATTAAGATGCCAGTGCATCTGTTTGCTTGTCAGATTTACTAGTGTTTTCATTCAAGTCCACAATATCTAATGAGCTTGTGTTCAGTGTCAGTGGTGCAGGTGTGGTTAAGGGTTTCAAGAGCACTCTACTAACTGTGACATGATTGCAGCTGTATATCTCAAATTTGAGAGATAACCACACTTGTTACCATGGCCACCACGATTCACAGACTTTTGCCTGATTAAAGTGAACATCAACGTGAACCAGCAGCAAGGTCAGCGCATCATACCTGCGAATGTGTCAGACATTCAAAGCAGATTGCTTTAGCACTGTAATTTCTTTGAATTAATCATGTGTTGATAATTAATTATCACATTCGTTGGGTTGCTGAAAGCTGCTTAGTGCTTCAAATTCAAAAATGAAATGCCTTGAGAATGGGGATTTTGAGGTCTGGATCACAGCTACTTTTGCAATTTTAATGGGACCGTATTATGGGAAATAAGACTTCCCTCAAATTTTTTTTTTTTAAAGGAATTGTTCACCTACTGTAGAAATGAAAACTCTCATTATTAACTGACCCAAATGTCATTCGAAATCCATATGAATTTCTGTCTTTGGAACACAAAAGGAAAAATTAAAGTCTTTCACTGTTTAATGAATGTAAATGGGGGAAAACTCACTTTGGGCTAATTTAATTAAGAGTTAAATGTATCATATAGACCACAGAGATTCTAACGTTCACAATACAATGCTTCCTTCCCAGTCCAAAAAGCCTTTTAATGGACACCAATCTGCCAAAAGGAGGTCATTCAGAAATCACTATGGCTATGACTTCACATTAACCATGAGCACATTATCATATTAACTAGAGATCGACCGATAGTGGATTTTGCTGATACCGCCAACTAAGGTGGTGGAAGGCCGTTAACCGATTAATTTTCCGGTAGTTTTTAAAATTGATCAATAAAAATGTTAAGTGTTTCCTTGCTGTGACAGACACAGAGGCTACAGCAGTCCACAATGAATAAAACCCTGGTTGAAGTATATTGTTCAATAAAAATCATAATAATAACCAGGAAAAAATGAAGATTTGGTGTATAACACTGGACTTTTAACTACAAACAAGCCCATAACACACCCTTATTTTTAAATTGAGACTTGACTCCTAGTGCTCCTTGACAGTGCTTTATTGTTAAGTATTTATCAAATTAAGCTTTTTATAGCCTGTATATTCACCAGATAAAGGGTTTTGTGTGTATATATATATATATATATATATATATATATATATATATATATATATATATATATATATATATATAGATATATATATATTTCATCAGATAATGTTTAATAAGGAATAAGATTTATTATTCAAAAGATATTTAATTCTAAGCCTCGGAGAAAGGGTGTAAAATGGTTATGTAAAACTAAATTACTACTGTTTTTGGTGCATTAGAAATGGCCTTCTGGTGAAGGAAATGCTACAAAAGTGTAAAATATGGTCCCTTTACTACCATTTTCAAAAATGGTGGATCATAACAGCTAAAGTCCCTGCTTCACTGAACCCACTGCAACCAAAGCAGCAGAACCTGACGGCTGATGTCTCAGTGCTTTAGATGCAGACTTTAGCCACATAAAATGTTGGACTCGACATACACACACACACACACACACACACACATACACACAGTTTCTAAGGAAAGCAAAGACAAGATTTGCATCTTTGGTAAGGATGTGAGGAAATCATAATGTTCTTGCTGTCCTGAAGGACAGAGTAAATTATACACACTGAGAAGTGTAAATATTCATACATATTTACAACATATTTTTATTTAAATATTTAAATTAATTGAGTAGTTCCAAAGTCTTTCTAGCAAGTCAGTCTACTCTCGGTCATCTTTGGAATGCTCTCGGGAGGCTATTTCCATTCATGACAGTGCAGCTCCTATCTGCTTGAATGGGGAAAGACAGAAATCTCAAAAACGGTTGGTCAAGATTACGATCAAAGAACATATTTAAAATCAGCAATAGAATTTGACAATACTGCAATCATAAATTGTGCTTCTTTACCTCAGATTACTCTTAAAAAAATAAAAAACAAACGCAATTTTCCCGGCTTGTATTGCTAATGTGCATGAGTGTTCTCGAGTTGATTGACAGGCGATGTCTGTATCTAAAAGGTGATTGGCTCTTTTACCTGTAAGGCGGGACTTCCTTTCTACATCTGTTGACCGTTGGGTGCTTAAAGCTTCTTGGTTGGTCGTTCCAATTTCTCCCATTCATTTTAATAGAAGTGGCCTGTCTCTGCTAAATAGTCTCATACAAAAATGAAAATTCTGTCAATTTATATGTCCACATATCAATATGACTTTCTTTCTACTGTGCAACACAAGTGAAGATATTATGCTGATAGATACTTCTGTACAGTGAAAGTAAATGGAAACTGGGGCTGTTAAGCTCCAAAAGATGAAGCACTATTAAAGTACCATGAAAGTAGTCTGTTTGACTTGTGCTTAAAATTTCTGCAAAATATGATCTTTTTTTTGATTTACTAAATCATGGTTTGGAATGACAAGAGGTTGACAGAATTTAAATTTTTGAGAGAACTATTCCTTCAAATAATTAAGCAGATTTTGTTTACATGCCAGTATCTTTACATCTTCATCATACCCAGAAACAGTTTGTCCTTTTTTGGTGTCTGAAGGCTCAAATGTTCTCCTAAAAGATGTCAGTTTCTCACCTACTTGTGAATAATTGGATTTGTCAAGCAGGCGTCTTGCAGCAGGAGGAGGCACCTCTTCCAGGCACCATGTGAAGGATTTATATCAGGGTAGCGCAGGTGCTACTCCTCAGTTCAGTCTCTTCTCCAAATTGGCAGAGTTGCAGAGTCAAAGCGTTGCACTAGTGCCCTGAATAAACCACGATACAACACAGGCCACATACTGGGTGAAGATGTTGTGCTAGGTCAGGCCATGTTGAGCAGAGTGTAAGGCTCATAATTGGAGACTTTGACAATGTTCACACAGTCAAGGGGGAATAAACTAAGAATTAATTGCACCTGGTAAAAGCACTGTTTATTTGCCTTTACTGGTTTAGTGACCGATTACAATAATTATGCAGGCGCAAATGCGGCCACAAAATCTGTGCTGAACGCAAATCTGACCTCGTGGGCTGGTTCTGAACACTCTGTAGCAGAGTATGCAGCAGACCACAGTGATCTGGCACATTAGTGATCTGTCACTCCAGTACTGTGATCCAGACACCTAAATTGCCTTAAGATGCTGAAAGTGCGCTTGACTACACCACGCATCTGGATATTTGGCAGGTTGTAACACTCTTCTCCATCATTTCTTCAATATTTGAATGACTTCTACCGTGATCGATAGAAAATGTAAGTAAATGTCTCCTTTTATAAAAAAAAATTATTTATCCCCTTTTCTCCCCAATTTTGGAATGCTCAATTCCCACTACTTACTAGGTCCTTGTGGTGGCACGTTACTCACCTCAATCTGGGTGGAGGAGGACAAGTCTCAGTTGCCTGTGTGAACGTAGCCTTTGAGATGTGACAACTCACAGTTTAACAACAATACAAAGCTTTATATTCAAAACAGTTAATACACTGGTTCTGACTAAATGAGTCATTCCAATAAAATACCTATGTGTTCGGCATGTCTCTTCACTTTGCTTTTAATACTGTCAAGGAGAAATGTTCCGAGATGAGGAATGTTAAACATTGAGCAGAGTATTCAGAGCCTGTCTGTCCACTCAAGGTCAGGAGAGTATTTCAAAAAGACAAGCAAGGCAATCTCACCAGCCTGAGGGATGCATTTTAAAACTTGCAGTCTCCATGGCCTCTTTAGCTCGTTTACCACAATTTTTACAGTGCTTTTTTAATTTCCACTTCACCAAACCCAAAATATTGCACTGTACAGTTAAGGCCAGTCTCAACATGTGGTCATGCTTTGAGTGAGGCTTTAAAGTTGTTTAACCATGCTCATTTTCTCAGTGTGAGAATCAAGGTAAAAGTGAAGGACAATCATTTAGAGGAATGTGGATTGAAGTTTCGACAGAGCCTTAGTCAACCTGGAATCAAAATGTACCCTATTTACTTTTGTTAATATATATTCCGAGTCTTATTGTGCATGATTCATCGGTGCACGTTATTCAGAAGATAATGTGTTTCTGTAATCTTTTTTTTTTTTTTTTTTTTTTTAATTAAAACCACTTGCTCCCCTTCTGAAATGACATTCCCAAATTTCTTACAGTGGCTTACCCCTCTAAACATTCAACATCCTTTTGCGTACCCCCTCTAACTTAAAGATAACATTCAGACAAGGTATTTTGAGGATATGTATATTTAACACAATTATCTTTGTAAAACAACTCCCCTATATCAGACATATTTTACATGTTTTGTACGTTATATTCATCATATAATATTGAATAAATGGCTTAAATTGATTAATAAGATGTGTGTGCTAGATATGACACAACTGCACAACTTGTAGTCTCCCCCCTCATCGTGTCGCGGGAGCAGGATACAGTACCAACACTTTATAAGAGCTGCCGGTATGCAAGAGTACCTACTGGAAATGTGTCAGGAATTGCGCAGCATCATCACTGCAGGTACGGCATTGCCAGCCGACTTCGAGCATTGTGGGAAAGTATTTATATCAGCTCAATGTGCTTTTTTTATGGCACATTTGATACTGTCAGCAAGGTTAAACTCATTTTCTGAAAGACAAAAAAATGCAACAATGAATAAACGAGGCTCTAGGGTGCGAGCAAATGCAGAATCAAAACTCCCTATGCATCTCGCCTTACATACAAGTTTTGTTTCAAACTGCAATTAAAAAAAAATACAAAACGGAAATTGTGAATGACTGACAAGTGTGAGTCTGGTAAAACAGCGAAGTATAAATTTTACTTGCTACGTCACACATGAACTCCGTTTGAATGTTACTTTAGACTGGGATTTTTAATTAAAAGAACAGTAAATCTCAGAATTTTGTTTGCCTACCTCAGTTTGGGAGATATTGCTCTAGTCCAACCACATACCACATAGAGACCACTTTTTTTTTAGAATTCAATCAATTCCCAATTGGATTTTTTTTTCCCATCGATTGTCCTGTGGTGCTTCAAATACATTTAATTACAGAATTATAACATGTTACTTCCAAAAGGTAATCTGGGGCAGGATTCACCCAAAAAATTACAATGAGTTTAAGGAAGTTCGTGAGAAGGTATCTAGCTAAAAACGTTGATGGTTTCATAAGAGGATAAGAAGCCTATTGTAGCCTCTTTTTTTTTTTTTAAGTTATAAAAAAGGAGAAAATGGAAGTTAAGAAGAATTTTATTTGTAAATGTTTTCGTGAATCCGGCCCCCACAAAATATTTACATTCTATTACAAATAAGCTATGATGGGCAGCTGACAGCCAATAATTGCCTGTGAACATGGGAAGCCATCAAACTTTTTCTTCCTGCCATGCACCTCTGTCAGTCCCACAGCTCTGTCTTTCTCTTGAGTCAGCAGCTGAATTGGACAGCAGGGAGTGTGTAAGCCCAGTTTACACCTGGTATTAAGATGTGTTTTGGACGATGCGATCACAAGCGGATGATAATGCATGATATTAAAATGCAAAAAAGTATGAGTGGGAAAAAAAAAGTGTAGCACTCCCAATTAGATGTGCATTTATTTTAAGCACAAACATGACGCTTGGAGCAGAATTCTGTAATTTTACTGGAATATCTGTATAAACTGAGCTTCAGGTCTGCATGCTCCTCGTATGTGTCACTAATGTTAATATCAGACACAATTAAGAAATTCTGGGAAGTATTCTTCATGTATATGCATGGACTTTTTAAAAATTTCCGCTTGGACGGTTATTTTCTTTTAACACCGAACATAACCATCTTGTTTTAGTGCAGCACTTGATTGACAGTTGAGTGGGTGGTGCTTCGCTTTGAACATCTTCGAACTATGTGCCCAATATGGTCGCATTCATTTTCGGCCACCTCTGCATGTGGTTGGAGGACAAATTTCAAAAAGTTTTAGACCACGTTTACACCTGTCTTTAGCGGCGTCCCATTTCAAACAGATTACCCAAAACGCATCTTATTACCTTATTAGTAAACGGGAGCTTCATAGATAATATTTTGGGGTAAATGTTTGGGGTCCAAAATTGAGGGTTAATCCCTAATGAGAACAGAAGTGTTGTGACATCACTTTCTTTGGTAAACAGGCAATCAAATCTATTGCTTGAGCCTTGTCATTTTTAAAACTCTCTCTGACTCTCTGTTGATTTTGGGCCTGTATATGGGTCTTGTGTTTTCTGTTGTAGCTCGGCGGAGATCTGGGAGGAGGTGTTGGGGGCAGTCCTGCAGTAAGTGAGCTCCTCTCTCCGCACGTATCTGTCTGTCTGCATGCTGTGCGCTAAAGGTTATTAATAGTCTGCATAGAGTAGCCACCAAGCTATGTGTTGGTCTGTCTTTTGCTTTGTTCCTTTCTTTTGTATGCACCACCCTCAGGGGTTCAAGGGTTCCAAACAATCTTGGTGCAGTAGAGTGATGACACTCGATCTTATGATCTATGTGTGACACAGGTGGGCCAGAACTTCATCCCATCCTCAGTGCCCAACACATTTGCACCGTCTCCTACACCTGCTGCTCTCAGCAGTGGACTCAATGACCTGTTTGAGTTGTCATCAGGAATGGCCATTTCTACAGGAGGTTATGTGGCACAGAAAACTGTGAGTACTGCTCAAAACATCCTCTCTGATTTCTGAAGAGCTGTTCGCTGATTAGTTTTTGTTTACAATCTACACTGATTCTGATGCAAGTAGAAAGGGAAACTCATGTTCAGGCTCATTGTAGTGTGAAACTTATTTACTTATTTATTATGTAAATTAAGAGAATCACAGAAAAAAGGTATTTCAATTAATTGTAACTTTACAATCCACACACACAATAGAACTCCTTCATACAGAAACACTGTTACCAAACCTAACCCAAACAAGCATTTTGAGGTACCTTTGTGGTACTTCTATGATACTCCAAGGCAGGATTGCATTCTTTATGGAGAAGGCAATCCCAGAGTCAGAGATGTCCATCTAGCTCATGTTTACATCGAAAAACAACGCAGACATATGCTACCGCTTGTTTGGTGTGAACAGCACTTTTGAATATTTTTAAACAGAGTCATTGACACATCTCAGAATTCACTGTTAAGTTCACTGTTGAGTCCTTCTCCCCAACAGCCACTTAATTGATATTGAAGGGCCTTTTTTTAATGACTATGAGAAGGGATGTTCAGTCTGTTCTCATTCTCCATCCATCACATTACCTGCATAAATACAGGCATGAAGAAGAGCTCCCAGGAGAATAAAGTGTCAGGCATTATCATTAAAAAGAGCTTCATTAGCGCTATTGAGAGTAGGTCAGTAGAGTAGGACAGAGCACAAATACTCCTTGTCAAGATACTTTATGATTGACCTTGTTGAAGTGTCCTACACCCCAGATTCTTGTATATTCTGGGTGTCTCGTCCTACATATGTGTGCTAATCCTTCTATTGTATTTTTATTTTTTTTTTATCTTGGATGCCAGCTCAGTTCTTGCAAGCAAAAGTGCTTGGGTGAGCACTAAACCCTTCAATTTAGAATGACTCTAGTTAGCCTCATAGTTACTGTAGCTTGTACTCTGAATAAGTAGGCTGACTGTGAAAGGAGGGAGAGAATTAATGTTCAATGCTTTGGTTTTTGAAGGTATGGTTGCCAGCAGTTAAGGCCAAAGGGCTGGAGATATCTGGAACCTTCTCTCGGCGTCAAGGCCACATGTACATGGACATGTCCTTCACCAACAAAGCCCTGCAGCACATGACTGATTTTGCCATTCAGTTCAACAAGAACAGGTCTGTACTTGTGTTTCTGAAGATTACAAGAGTGCTAATAATTATTTTGGTGCATAAACTAGGGTCCCAAATGAAGTATTGGCCACATTTGCCAATGTCTGGTAATGAGAGAAAATTTACCAGCGTTTTTTTTTTCATTTAAACATTTTTTTTATCCCCAATTTGGAATGCCCAATTCCCACTACTTAGTAGGTCCTCGTGGTGGCACGGTTACTCACCTCAATCCAGGTGGCGGAGGACAAGTCTCAGTTGCCTCTGCTTCTGAGACCGTCAGTCCACACATTTTATCACGTGGCTCGTTGTGCATGACACTGCGGAGACTCACAGCACTGGAGGCTCATGCTACTCACTGCAATCCACGCACAACTTTCCACGTGCCCCATTGAGAGCGAGAACCACTAATCATGACCACGAGGAGGTTACCCCATGTGACTCTACCCTCCCTAGCAACTGGGCCAATTTGGTTGCTGAGGAGACCTGGCTGGAGTCACTCAGCACACCCTGGATTCGAACTCTCGACTCCAGGGTGGTAGTCAGTGTCAATACTCTCTGAGCTACCCAGGCCCCAAAACAGCCTTAAATATGTTTATTACCTTCCATTAAACTTTATTTCCTCATATATAATAATATATATATCAAAGTTGAAGTTTATTTAGAAAGCACATTTAAAAACAACCAAGGTTGAGCAAAGTGCTGTACAATACATATACAGAGTCAATAAAACAGAAATATAAAAGTGAACACAGCAAAAACAGGAATACCTCAAAGGTCAGCACATCCAACATGGATTCACAGTGAATTAAAAGCCACTGAGAAGAAATATGTTTTAAGACTAGTTTTAAAAACAGAAAGAGACAGAGCAGTTTTGATATATACAGGCAGGCTGTTTCAGAGCTTTGGGCCAGCTATGGCAAATGCTCAATCGCATCTTTGCTTCAGTCTAGATCTGGGGAACAGATAGAATTCCCTGGTCCCCAGATCTAAGCGATCGAGGTGGAATGTGCGGGCGCAGTAAATCAGAGAGATATATTGCCGCTTTGTTGTTCAGTGATTTATAGACAAAAAGAAGAATTGTAAAATCAATTCTAAATCGGACCGGCAGCCAGTATAGTGACATTAAGATTAGTAATGTGATCATATTTACCTCTGCCCTTCAGAAATCTGGCTGCAGCATTTTGGACCATTTGTAGATAACAAATAGAAGCTTGATTTACACAAAATAGAGGGTGTTGCAGTAATCCAAGCATGATGTGATAAAAGCATGAATTACTGTTTGGAGGTTTTTCTCAGAAAGAAACGGTTTTACTTTAGAGAGAAGACGCAAGTGGAAGAACCTTGATCTAGCCACAGCATTAATTTGTTTATCAAATTTGAGGCTGCTATCAAACAAGAAGCCTAAATTCTTTGTGCAGGATGTGGTAAAAGGAGCGAGACAACCTAATTTTATATATATATATATATATATATATATATATGTATATATTTACACATACACTGTATGGCCAAAAGTTTGTGGACACCCCCTTCTAATTAACGAATTTGGTTACTCCATTAAATCCAGTAAAGAAAAATCTTAATGTTTCTTTATGTAATGGTTTGGGCTTTGTGTACTTCCAAATTTGTGGCAACTGTTTGGGGATAGCCCTTTTCTGTTCCAGCATGACAATGCCCCTGTGAACAAAGTGAGGTCCATAAAGAAATGGTTTACTGTGTCTGGCGTGGAAGAAATTGACTGGCCTGCACAAAGCCCAGACCTGAACCCCACTGATCATTTTTGGGGTGAACTGGACAGCAACTGTAAGTCAGGCCCCATCGACCAACATCAGTTCCTGACCTCACTGATAGTTGTGTCTGAGTGAGAGCAAATACCTGCAGCCATGTTACTACATACAGTAGTGGAAAGCCTTCCCAAAAGAGTGGAAGCTGTTATTACAGCAAAGGGGGAAATTGATGCTTAAGGTTTTGAAATCAAATGTTCATTAAGCACATATGGTGTCCACAAACTTTTGGCTATATAGTGTGTGTGTGTGTGTATAGATATAGATAGATAGATAGATGTTGTATTTGAAGTTATCTCTTATATATTTTCTGCCAGCAGCACAAGTCATTAATTGTATCGTACATTAGTCAGTCTCTTAGTGAAACAACACCAGTCACAAAAACATAGAGACCCAATGTTTTGTGATTTTTGTTCCTTACATCACAAGTCACTCATGCCAGGAATGTGTCACCAAATTAGTTTCTGGAATAATGAAAGAAAAAAAAAGAAGAAAAGGAAAACGTTTGACTTTCCAGCTAAACTTCTGGAAGTTAATTTGCGTTGAGGTAAAAAATAGATGCACATCAGTTACCATTCTTTAGTACAAGGGTTTCAAAACTGGGGGGCCCCAGGGGGTGCTAGAGGGTCCATGAAAAATATCAGTGTAAAAAAAAGAAAAGAGGAAAAAAAAGTTTGAAAAAATGAAAGTGTAAAATAGTTAACATTTACCAGATTTTACATTATTGCAGTGTAATTCTGCTTTCTGAAGACTTCTTGGAAACCATGAGATTTTATTTTATTCTATTGACAGCCCTAATTTTAAACAGTAAGAAATACAAACATATCAGCATGTAGTTTTGTGGAAAAATACATCTAACGTCAATAGTGCAATAGTTTCAAAATATTTCAGTAATTTGTTTTGGCTTTAGTACAATAATAAAAACAAAACCGGCAATTATTAAATTTTTTAATTATATAAATTATTTAATTTAATAACATGTTGTCTTTATTAAATCATGCTAACTATTTTTATCATATATTGTAAATTATTATTTATCCATAATCATAAATAGTATAGCTGCCTTTGTACTTCAGGAAGACACGAGGAGATCAACATTTTTGGGGGTCCTTGGCAGCAAAAAAGGTATGTAAACCCCTGCTTTGGTAGACCATTGGTATCTCTTTGATTCGCTTGCCTCACTTTTTTCGCATGAAAAAAACACTGCGAGCATCAGACTTGATTTCTATTGAAACTAAAGACAACTACACACACACAAAAAAAAGGTTTAAAATTGCGATGGGAGTTAGAGACTAGCTTACTAGTAGTGCGAGTGACACAATGACCTGTGCTGTTTGTCACAAATTTACAAGGATTTAAACAGTAAAATAATTCCTTTCACTATAATATAATATATCAGGGTGATACAATATGATACAATGATGATACAATATTACCTAAATAATTCCTTCTCAAATTATTCTATATATAATTATCGCTCGTAAATTTTCAATCCAACATTGGCAGTTGTGGCAAAAAGTTCGTTTGGACCCTGTGTGAGAGGCTACTAACACATGTTGACATAAGCGCCTTTACTATTACTCTAGTTTTGGAATGATTCCCACTACACCTCTCCCCATTCACACACCACTGATGCCCAGTCAGAGCATCGACATCTCTCTCCCTCTCAACACCATCGGGCCTGTGATGAAAATGGACCCACTCAACAACCTACAGGTACATTTCTGCTGTTTGCCATGTGCTTTCCCACCCCCAAAAACACCCACACACACTCCTAAAGTCTGCTCTCTCTATTCAACATCTCACAGGAAATGACACGTTTGCAAAAGTGCTGTTAATGTTTAAATGACATTATGACTGTGTGGATCCAAACCTGCAGAGCAAGTGTGTTTATCTGTCTGATTATCTGAGTCAGTTGTCCCCATATGCTTCATTAGTGACTGAGATCATTTTGTGGACTGCAGTTGCAAAATGTTATGCCTTTAAAACTGTCCTGATAATGAGTTCTTGCCAGCAGTGTTCAGCCTACTAATACCGCTAATCAATCAGATACAAATGTCATTATGAATCATCATCATTACATGCAGTGCTGGATTCTGGTGTAGACGATATTGGCACTGCCCTACAAAGCCAAAAAGCAGTAACTAACAGTGAAACTAGGGAAAAAGGCTCATAATTTGTCCAGCCAGATCAATAGTCTCACTCAGTTTTCTCTGAATCGGAGTATATATATTGCAAAAAAATATTTGCCAATATATGTGTCCAACTTCTAATATACTGTCGATCCACTGACATATAGTTGTAACTGTATAAGCAACTGCAACTCATGGTGACAATCACACATCTGTACCTTATGTACCTTGTATTTGTAGTTTTAATGTAAGTGCATCATTTCTTGTCTTTAAAGGGATAGTTCACCAAAAAATGAAAATTCTCTCATTATTTACTCACCCTCATGATATCCCAGGTGTGTATGACTTTCTTTCTTCAGCAGAACACAACTGAAGAAAATTAGAAAAATATCTCAGCTCAGTAAGTCCTTAAAATGCAAGTGAATGGCAATTTCTCTTTTAAATCTTCAAAAATCACAGACAGTCAGCATAAACATCATCCATTCAACACCAGCTGTTAAATGAATGCCTTCTAAAGCAACACGATCGCTTTTGGTGCGAAAAATATTTAACTCTAAATCATGCAACCGTTCTGCAGTGGTATGCATGCATGACGTAATCGCATTGGCACTTGAAACACGTGAGAACTGAGGCACGTGCGTCACAGCTGGAAGAGCAGTGCTGTTTACAAATGAGAAGGAGGAATGCTGTACAGTAGCTTGGTTGGTTTTGGTTTAGGCTTGAACTCCGCCCTCTCGTGAAGCTTACCAGAAGCGTTGGATTATAGTTAAAAAAGAACTTGAATATTGATCTTTTTTCACACCAAAAGCAATCGTATCACTTTAGAAGACATTAACCGCTGGAGACGGATCGATGACGTTTATGATGACTGTCTGTGATTTTTGGAGCTTCAAAAGTGAAATCACCATCAACTTGCATTTTAAGGACTTACTGAGCTGAGATATTTTTCTATTTTTCTTCAAATGAGTTCTGATGAAGAAAGAAAGTCATGCACACCTGGGATATCATGAGGGTGAGTTAATAATGAGAGAATTTAAATTTTTGGTGAACTATCCCTTTAATATTTTCAACTTGTTGATAATTTTATTCTCTTTTATAGCATGTTAAATGTATACAGTAATACAACAGCAATAATAAACAACTATAGGTATATAATAATTATAGACCAATATATCGGGCAGGTCAATTAATTGGCCGATATTTGGCCATTTGGCCATGTTCATTTGGCTGATGTTTTGTGTGTGTGTGTGTTTGTGTGTGTGATTTTCTCCCCTTTTCTCCCCAATTTGGAATGCCCAATTCCCAATGCGCTCTATGTCCTCTTGGTGGCGGAGGACAAATCTCAGTTGCCTCCACATCTGAGACCGTCAATCTGCGCACCTTATCACGTGGCTTATTGAGCGCATAACCGTGGAGACATAGCGCATGTGGAGGCTTCACACTATTCTCCGTGGTATCCACACACAACTCACCACGCGCCCCACCGAGAGCGAGAACCACATTATAGCGACCACGAGGAGGTTACCCCATGTGACTCTACCCTCCCTAGCAATTGGGCCAATTTGGTTGCTTAGGAGACCTGGCTGGAGTCATTCAGTACACCCTGGATTCAAACTCGCGACTCCAGGGGTGGTAGTCAGCGTCAATACTTGCTGAGCTACCCAGGCCCCCAAAAATCATTTGGCTGATTTAACAAAAGTGTTAACTTTCCCTTGCGTCAGTTTCAAAATCTACCAATTGATTTGTCAAAAGAAAAAGAAAAAAATTTCAACTTTAAGTGAATTTGAATAAATATTGTATAAAATGTGTGCGCATCTGAATTACTGTTAAATTATCAATACCATCATTTAAATCGACTGTCGGCCATCCTGCACACTAGATATCGGGAATTGACACCGGCTATTGAAAAACTCGGTCGACCACTAGTATATACTGCTGTGTAAAGGCAACACAGTAGATCATACAGTAACTACAGATTTTGTCTAAACTGAGTTATGACAGAAATGATCTGTCATTTGACGGACTGGTTTGGCTCAACAACGTTTAGATTCAGAGAAAACGGTGTGTGAAAATTTCAGAAACTACAAAATCCACACTAAATCCAAGTACATTTAAAGCCATTTTTCTCAGTTTCACTGTTGGGGTAGTTACAGTGTTTTGCCTTTTTAGGGCAGTGTAGTACTATAATGAAAGGATTTTAACACAAGTAATTTTGTTAGTGTTGTGGATGGTGTGTCTGAATGTGTCTGTTCTAGCCAAGGGCACCATGCGAATCAGGCCTGTCACTGATTACATGTGATTCATTTCAACATTGTTCCTGCCCCATCAGTTCTACTACAGAGTGTCAGTTCTCACTCTGTTTATCTCTGGATGGGCTTCCAGCAGAATTGCAACATTGTAACATCCTGCTGGTGTTCACTTGTTTTTTTTTGCCCCCAGTTTATGGATGCCATTATTCTTATAAGGGCGTCTTATATAAGGATGTCCTGTCTTCTTTATTGTTGTCTCTGTGTGGGGCAGCAAGCATGTGGCTCTTCAGTAATAAACAGTGCTGCCTGTAGAGCGCTTATGACTGCAGTGTTAATGGGTTCAGCTTTCTCAACAATAAGAGTCACCAGGGTAAATAGCAACTGAATGCTTCATAGAGCGGCAGGGAAACTATGACCTGTCCTTGTCCCCCATTATTAGCCAGACTTAATGACTGCATTGTAGTTAAGTAGCTGTATTTTACTTTAGACCTATGCTGTGTACATATTTCAAGTTTTCCAGCATACGGTAGGTTTTGGTGAGCAAAAAAATTAAATTTAAAGGGTTAGTTCACCCAGAAATCAAAATTCTCTCATCGTTTACTCACCCTCATGATGTGTTGGACTTTCTTTCTTCAGCAGAAACATATTTGAAGAAAAATAGAAAAATATCTTAGCTCAGTAGGTCCTTAAAATGCAAGTGGATGTTGATCTGACTTTTGAAGCTTCAAAAAGAATAGACAGTCAGCATAAACATCATCTATACGACTCCAGCAGTTAAATTAATGTCTTAAAAAGCAAGACGATCACTTTTGGTGCGAAAAATATCAATATTTAAATAATTTTTAGCTTCTGGTCAGCAGTGGTATGCACGTGTGATGTAATCACGTTGGCATGTGAGACACGCGAGGACTGACACGTGACACCCGGAAAAGCAGCGCTGTTTAAAACTGAGTAGGAGGAATGCTGTAAAGAAGCTTTGTTGGTTTTGGTTTAGATCTGTATTTGTATCTGTTTGTTTACTCACAACGGATGTCTCAACCGAGAGAAAAACGTAAGAGTACGTCCATAACATGCCAACGCGAATTCGTAACACGAGAGACCACTTGAACTCCACCCTCTCGTGAAGCATACAGGAAGTGATGGTTTATTGTTAAAAAATACTTAAATATTGATCTTTTTTGCTCCAAAAGAGTAAATAATGAGAGAATTTTCATTTTTGGGTGAGCAATCCCTTTAACTCATTATTTAGCGAAAATCTTGACGTCCGACACAAGTGCGTGAGAGTGCATGAGTGAAGCTCTTTGCTTGAACCTTGCCTGTTCACTTGAGAATTCAGTTGTTTTTAGAGCTACACAACTCACTCATTTCTCAAGTAAACACACGAGCCATGTGTAAATGGTGCTCATGAACGTGCAATGGATTTCAGGATTTTCACTGAACTTGACTTAAATATTGTATACCTGCAGAAGACTTGGAATAGATGTGTGGAGTACTTTTATGATACCTTTGCATCCTTTTTAAGCTTGAAAGTGAATCATTATTCACTGCTAAGATGAACCAGATGATTCATTAAAATATTTTATCTTGTGTTTCACAAAAAAAAAAAGAAAGTCATACAGGCTTGGAATGATCTTAAGATGAGGGTTTTGATAAAATTATGATAGAATTTTCATTTTGGGGTGAACATTTTCTTTAACCAGCCTCAGCAAGTGATGTGTGACAAGACATTCTGTTTACTTTATAGAGCACAACAATCGGGTTCTGGAGATGAAATCATATTCATTTTACCCATAGAGAAAATGTTTGAAAGTTTGCTGAATGTAGTGTAACAGACCTACTTCCAGGGTCATTAAACGATAATATATATGCTTCTGTAGAAGCAATCGTGCTTTCAAAAATTTGCTGAATTTCTGAATTTTCATGGGGTGAGTAGTTCATTCTCTCATAAAAGTTGTTGTACCCTTGTTTTTTTTTTTTCTCTGATTTTCAAAGAATGGTAAAATATTGCCGGAACCCAGGCTGCTGAAAAAGTGGGCAGTCAATGTTGCGCTGTGTTTCTGCCATGTCTTGCTCGGTAGCCCAGCCCACAGTGGAATTTCATTAGTCCAAAAGTCTACTTCACATAGCTGTATATTAAACATCAAATATGTTCTGATTGGCTGTGGTTTTGTCACGTCAAACTGCATTTTTGCTGTCAATGTAGAGGGAAATATTACTTGACTCTTCTCACCTAGTTCTGACATGATGTAATGTTTCCTCTGAAGGGCTACTTTTATTTCTTCATGACTGAAAAGGGAGCTGAGTCAAGCATTTAATTGTAAATATAAAGAAAAAAGCACTGCTTTGATCAAGTCAAAAAAAGTGCTAAAAAGCATAAGCTCAAAAGAGTTTGATCAGAGAAGGTCTCTGTGGCTCATCAAATTTCTACTGTTTAGAATTCAGCAGGGTCTTCACCTTTGTTCATCCCAGCGTGAACACTTGTCTAAAAGGCTGCTCTGTCTGCATTAGTCAAGAAAAGCTTATACAAAGACATTAATTGGAGCATCATCAGCATATTACGCCATGTGCCATGACTAATAGAGTTCATAACAAAACAGACGCAACAGTCAGCTCAGGGTATGAAAGATCATTCAGTCCTTCAGTTAAGAATTAAAGTGGTTGAAGCTGCAGTAGATTACATTCCCACTGATTACGTAGGAATTTGGAATATGTGCTGATGGATATTGTAAAGCTGCAATGTGTAATTTCTGAGCCACTAGAAGCACAAACAGAATAGTAAAAATAATGACTGCTTCTAAACATGTTTCACAACCCCCCAATTCATGCCACTGGTTGAGCCAGAATTTGACTAACAAACAGCAATGTTTGAAACACCAGGAACGCCGGGGTGGGGGGGATACCAATGACTTTCCTACAGTTGACTCTGCACATTAAACTGGTGTATTTAAAGGAATAGTTGACCCAAAAAAGAAAATTCTGTCTTCGTTTACTCACCATCATGCTGTTCCAAACCCGTATTCATTTTTTATGCAGAATACAAAAGGATATATTAAGGCTGTCGATGTAACACGTTAAATTTTGTGTGATTTATATTAAAAATAACACATTAAAAAACACAATTATTCATGCTTCCGGACCGTACATGAATTCCTTAATAAGGAATTTTCCTACCAACTGATTATCTTTTTGGGAGTCGCAGGTAGTAAGGGGCTGTCATTTTTGGGTGAATTTTTAAATTGCAATTTTAAAAATATTTTCTAAATATGTGGATGATTATTTTCGGTGTTTAAAATATTTTGGCGAAACATTACACACATCAGCTTTAATTACAGATTTATCCAGATTCAATGAATATGTCTGTTCAAATCAGACATTCATAATCTTGTTGCATCAACATTTAAGGAACTATCTTTTGTTTGTTCATCTATTTTCAGCCTTTAGCTGAGTTCTTTATCAAAAAATAATTTTGCTCTGGTGTGGTAAGTGGGTCATGAAGGATCCTGGGGCTCTTGTCCCGAAGACACCTGCCAAGTCCACCTGCCACAGTGTTACAGCACTCACATTAAACACAGCTCTTGACGGAGCCAGTGAGAGGAGCCACAGGCCAGATCCCCTCTCAAACAGCCATGATAACTCAGACAGAAGATGCAGTATGTGCCATTTCAAACATCTGTCAGTTAAATTGCTCTTAAACAGACCATCTGAGTTTCCTTGATTATGATAACATTATGTTCTTATGATATGATCACAAGTGGTCAGCCGAGACACATTTACACATGGGATTTACATGTGTCACAAATGCATCTCTGGTCTTGGATTTCATGAATACATACTGTGTATATTGCATGCTTTATCACCGTATAACTTACATCTTGAAAATGCACAAAAACTGGCACATTGACTCTCTAAAATACTTGAATTTCAGTTTTGCCACGAACAACATTTCAAGTGGAATTTATTATTACCTGTATTAAGCTCAAGATGTGCGTGCTTTATGATCTACATTTATTAATTTCCATGTATTCATTTTGCATTTATCCAAAATGAATTATTGTTTCTTTTACTGGTTATTTCTGCGAAGTGGGAAGCACTTTTTCCATTTTGTATATATTAAAGAGATGGTATCAAGATGTGATCAGGCTGCAGAGTCCCTGATACAGTGGAATACTGTGGAGTGTTTTTAAAAGTCTAACCACTCAACTCTTCTCATCGCAGGTGGCTGTGAAAAACAATATTGATGTGTTCTACTTCAGCACGTTGATTCCTCTTAGCATCTTCTTTGTGGAAGATGGCAAAATGGGTACGAGCACTTTACACGCACGCATGCTAACCTCTAAATACAGCATATTGCTTCACACTGTGAGGATTTGATTGTGCTTGGGTTTAATAAATGAGTGTAGTGATTGAATGTTGCTGTGTTTGAAAATACTTCAATCAGAAAGATGGTAACCTAAAGCCTCAATGTTTTCTGGTTGTGCTTTGCCTCAACAGAGCGTCAGGTGTTTTTGGCTACATGGAAAGACATTCCAAATGAGAACGAACTGCAATACCAGATCAAAGACTGCCACTTAAATGCAGGTGAGATTATCTAGTCCTAATTAACATATGTGACTCATGACTTGCGAGTTAAAAATTCTTAAAATGTTTGAAATATCATAAATATAATTTTAAATTGTGATTTACTGTAATTAAAGAAATATATTTTCTGCATGCGCTGCATGATTCAGAATTTGCCGCAGTTCTTCTATCTGTTTAGGCTGTCACAATTGCTTCTATCTCTTCATTTAATCCCAGACTGACTCGATGTTCAGTAGGGGGTCTGTGGGGGCCATGCTATCTGTTGTAAGGCTCCCTGTTCTTCTGTTCTATTCTATTTACAAAAGCAATGTTTGGGAGTCTAAAATTTATATTTCCTATTGACACACTAAAGCTGAAGATATACATAACTATCTTAAGACAAATGTTTGTGTGAAACATCTTATGTGCCTAAGACTTTTGCACAGTACTGTGCATATATATATATATATATATATATATATATATACTGTAGGTGGTTATTATTGAGATTTTGACGCACAATAATAAACTGCACCTGAGATTTCATTAAATTTGATCCAGGTCTTAAAAATGTCCTTTTATTAAAAGGGATTTTATAATTATGGCCTTAAAAATCCATGGAAATTTAGATAGACTGAAAAAGTAATGGAAATTTCTAAAGTGAATATATACAACGATCAGCCACAACATTAAAACCACCTGCCTAATATCGTGTAGGTCCCCCTCGTGCCGCCAAAACCGCTCTGACCCATCGAGGCATGGACTCCACAAGACCTCTGAAGGTGTCGTGTGGTACCCGGCACCAAGACGCTAGCAGCAGATCCTTCAAGTCCTGTAAATTGTGAGGTGGGGCCTCCATGGATCGGACTTGTTGGTCCAGCACATCTGATAGATGCTCAATTGGATTGAGATCTGGGGAATTTGTAGGCCAATTCACACATTGAACTCTTTGTCATGTTCCTCAAACCATTCCTGAACAATTTTTGCAGTGTGGCAGGACGCATTATCCTGCTGAAAGAGGCCACTGCCCTCGGGCAATACTGTTGCCATGAAGGGGTGTACGTGGTCTGCAACAATCTTAGGTAGGTGGTACGTGTCAAAGTAACATCCACATGAATGCCAGGACCTAAGTTTTCCCAGCAGAACATTGCCCAGAGCATCACACTGCCTCTGCCGGCCCATAGTGCATCCTGCTGCCATCTCTTCCCCAGGTAAATGACACACATGCACCCAGCCTTCCACATGATCTAAAAGAAAACGTGATTCATCAGACCAGGCCACCTTCTTCCATTGCTCCATGGTCCAGTTCTGATGCTCACGTGCCCATTGTAGGCGCATTCGGCGGTAGACAGGGGTCAGCATGGGTAATCTGACCGGTCTGTGGAGACGCAGCCCCATACGCAGCAAGCTGTGATGCACTGTGTGTTCTGACACCTTTCTATCATGGTCAGCATTAGGTTTTTCAGCAATTTGTGCTACAGTAGCTCTTCTGTGGTATCAGACCAGACGGGCTAGCCTTTGCTCCCCATGCGCATCAGTGAGCCTTGGGCACTCATGACCCTGTCGCCTGTTTACCAATTGTCCTTCCTTGGACCACTTTTGGTAGGTACTAACCACTGCATACTGGGAACACCCCACAAGACCTGCCATTATGGAGATACTCTGACCCAGTTGTCAAGCCATCACAATTTGGTCCTTGTCAAAGTCCCTCAGATCCTTACGCTTGCCCATTTTTCCTGCTTCCAACACATGAAATTCAAGAACTGACTGTTCACTTGCTGCCTAATATATCCCACCCCTTGGCAGGTGCCAATGTAACGAGATAATAAATGTTATTCACTTCACCTGTCAGTGGTTTTAATGTCGTGGCTGATCTGTGGGTATGTGTGTGTGTGTGTGTATATGTGTGTGTGTATGTGTGTGTGTATATATATTTATTATACACACACACACACATATATATATATATATATATATGTATATATATATATATATATATATATATATACACATACACACACCTACAGTGTGTATATAATGTATATACTGTGTGTGTGTGTGTGTGTGTGTGTGTGTGTGTGTGTGTGTGTATATACACACACACACACACACAGTATATACATTATATATATATATATATATATATATATGTGTGTGTGTGTGTGTATACTGTGTGTGTGTGTGTGTGTATATATACACTATATTGCCAAAAGTATTTGCTCATCTGCCTTTAGACGCATATGAACTTAAGTGACATCCCATTCTTAATCCATGGGGTTTAATATGACGTTGGCCCACCCTTTGCAGCTATAACAGCTTCAACTCTTCTGGGAAGGCTTTCCACAAGGTTTAGGAGTGTGTTTATGGGAATTTTTGACCATTCTTCCAGAAGAGCATTTGTGAGGTCAGACACTGATGTTGGACGAGAAGGCCTGGCTCGCAGTCTTCGCTCTAATTCATCCCAAAGGTGCTCTATCGGGTTGAGGTCAGGACTCTGTGCAGGCCAGTCAAGTTCTTCCACACCAAACTCGCTCATCCATGTCTTTATGGACCTTGCTTTGTGCACTGGTGCGCAGTCATGTTGGAACAGGAAGGGGCCATCCCCAAACTGTTCCCACAAAGTTGGGAGCATGGAATTGTCCAAAATCTCTTGGCATGCTGAAGCATTCAGAGTTCCTTTCACTGGAACTAAGGGGCCAAGCCCAGCTCCTGAAAAACAACCCCACACCATAATCCCCCCTCCACCAAACTTCACAGTTGGCACAATGCAGTCAGACAAGTACCGTTCTCCTGGCAACCGCCAAACCCAGACTCGTCCATCAGATTGCCAGATGGAGAAGCGTGATTCGTCACTCCAGAGAACGCGTCTCCACTGCTCTAGAGTCCAGTGGCGGCGTGCTTTACACCACTGCATCTGACACTTTGCATTGCACTTGGTGATGTATTGCTTGGATGCAGCTGCTCGGCCATGGAAACCCATTCCATGAAGCTCTCTACGCACTGTTCTTGAGCTAATCTGAAGGCCACATGAACTTTGGAGGTCTGTAGCGATTGACTCTGCAGAAAGTTGGCGACCTCTGTGCACTATGCGCCTCAGCGTCCGCTGACCCCGCTCTGTCACTTTACATGCTGTCATTCCCAATCGCTTTCACTTTGTTATAATACCACTGACAGTTGACTGTGGAATATTTAGTAGCAAGGAAATTTCACGACTGGACTTGTTGCACAGGTGGCATCCTATCACAGTACCACGCTGGAATTCACTGAGCTCCTGAGAGCTCAACAAATGTTTGTAGAAGCAGTCTGCATGCCTAGGTGCTTCATTTTATACACCTGTGGCCATGGAAGTGATTGGAACACCTGAATTCAATTATTTGGATGGGTGAGCGAATACTTTTGGCAATATAGTGTATATATATATATGTATACACACACACACCGATCAGCCACAACATTAAAACCACCTGTCTAATATTGTGTAGGTCCCCCTCGTGCCACCAAAACAGCTTCAACCCGCATCTCAGAATAGAATTCTGAAATGCTATTCTTCTCACCACAGTTGTACAGAGGGGTTATCTGAGTTACGTAGACTTTGTCAGTTCAAACCAGTCTGGCCATTCTCTGTTGACCTCCGCTCACTGGATGTTTTTTGTTTTTGCCACCATTCGGAGTAAAATCTTGAGACTGTTGTGTGCATCATTGTGGAGTGTCATGAAACAACTTATGAATTACAGGACCTCTGCCCCCAAACCTGTGGTGGACCAACAACTGGCTGACGACCTGAATGTGTTCTACTGTAGATTTGAAAGGCCCTATCTCACACCCCACACCCACTCTGACCTTCACTTCACACAAACACCTCCTGCAACCCCCCTCCTCCCCCCTCCTGCTACTCAACCTGCACTTAAGATCTGTGAAGATGATGTGAGCCATGTCTTTCGACTACAAAGGATAAGGAAAGCTTCAGGCCCAGATGGCGTCTCACCAGCGTGTCTTCGATCCTGTGCTAACCAGCTGGCCCTCATCTTCACACAGATCTTCAATAGATCACTGGAGCAGTGTGAAGTCCCATGCTGCTTCAAACGTCCACTATCATCCCCATCCCAAAGAAACCAAAAATCACAGGACTTAATGACTACAGACCTGTCGCCCTGACTTCTGTGGTCATGATATTATTTGAGAGACTGGTGTTGGCCCACCTGAAGAACATCACTGGACCCTTTCTAGATCCCTTTAAATTTGCTTATCGAGCAAACAGGTCTGTGGATGATGCAGTCAACATGGGATTGCATCATATCCTGCAAAATCTGGACAGACCAGGGACATATGCAAGAATCCTTTTTGTGGACTTCAGTTCGGCTTTCAACACCATCATCCCAGCTATACTCCAGAATAAATTACACCAACTCTCTGTTCCCTTGTCTATCTGTCAGTGGATTACCAGCTTTCTGACAAGACAGGCAGCAGCTTGTGAGACAGGGGAAACTCACTTCCAGCACCTGTACAATAAGCACTGGTGCCCTCCAGGGATGTGTGCTCTCCCCACTACTCTTCTCCCTCTACACCAATGACTGCATCGCCAAGGACCCCTCTGTCAAGCTCCTGAAGTTTGCAGACAACACCACTGTCATCGGCCTCATCCGAGATAACGATGAGTCTGCATACAGAAGGGAGGTTGAACAGCTGGCTGTCTGGTGCAGTCAAAACAACCTTGAGCCGAACACGCTCAAAATGGTGGAGATGCTTGTGGACGTTAGGAGGAACACCCCAACACTGACCCCCCTCACCATTCTAAACAGCACTGTGGCAGCAGTGGAGTCATTCAGGTTCCTAGACACTACCATCTCACAGGACCTGAAGTGGGAGACACACATTGACTCCACTGTGAAAAAGGCCCAGCAGAGGTTGTTCTTCCTTCGCCAGTTGAGGAAATTCAACCTGCCACAGGAGCTGCTGATACAGTTCTACTCAGCTGTCATTGAATCTGTCCTCTGCACTTCAGTAACTGGTTAAAAGACAATAAATATGTCTGGTTTGGTTCAGCTACAAAATCAGATATCAGAAGACTACAAAGGACAGTTCGGACTGCTGAGAGGATTATTGGTTGCCCCCTGCCCTCCCTTCAAGAACTATACACTTCCAGAGTGAGGAAAAAGGCTGGAAAAATCACTCTGGACCCCACTCACCCTGCCCACTACCTTTTTGTTGCCTTCTGGCCGATGCTTCAGAGCACTGAGCACCAGAACCGTCAGGCACAGGAACAGTTTTTTCCCTCAGGCTATCCATCTCATGAACAGTTAAATTGCCCCATTGAGCAATAACTATGTGCAATACACAGTTTAGTCTTTCTTATATTTATCCAACACATCCATCCTCCTCTCCTATTTCATTCCTCTGAAGAAGAAAAAAAACCACATTTGCGCTGTACATAACAGATTAGTATTTAAACTGTACATAACAGATTGTATTAGATTTGCACTACCCATGTTTATGTATGTGTGTCTGTACGTATGTGTATAATTATTTTTTATTTTTTTATTATTATCTATGTCTTGCTGCTGTTTTTGTATTGTTTTTGTATGGTTGTACACTGGAAGCTCCTGTCACCAAGTTAAATTCCTTGTATGTGTAAGCATACTTGGCAATAAAGCTCATTCTGATTCTGATTCTGAGATCAGCAGTTACAGAAATACTCAAACTAGCCCATCTGGCACCAGCAATCATGCCACGGTTCAAATCACTGAGATACAATTTTTTCCCCATTCTGATGGTTGATGTGAACATTAACTGAAGCTCCTGATCCGTATCTGCATGATTTTATGCACTGCACTGCTGCCACACGAATGGCTGATTAGATAATTGCATGGATGATTGTTGGTGCCAGATGGGATGGTGCCAGAAACATTTAGTGAGCAGCAGTTCTGTGGACGAAAATGCCTTGTTGATGAGAGAGGTCAACAGAGAATGGCCAGACTGTTTCAAACTGACAAAGTCTACGGTAATTCATATAACCGCTCTGTACAATTGTGGCTGATCAGTGTATATGTATACATACATTCACTGATGAGCCAAAACATTATGACCACTTACAGGTGAAGCAAATAATGTTGATCATCTCCTAACAAGGGCACTTGTCAAGGTTTGGGTAGATTAGATGGTAAGGGAACAATCAGTTCTTGTGGTCAATCTGTTGAATGCAGGAGTACAAACCTGTGCAACTTTGACAAGGGCCAAATTGTTATGGCCAGACGACTGGGTCAGAGCATCTCTGAAACAGTATGCCTTGTGTGGTGCTCCCGGTCAGCAGTGGTGAGTGCCTACTGACAGTGGGCCGAGGAGGGACACACCACAAACCGGTGACAGGGTGTTGGGCGCCCAAGGCTCATTGATGCGAGAGGGCAATGAAGGCTCTCCTTTTTGGTCTGAACCGACAGAAGTCTACTGTGGCACAAGTCACAGAAAATGTTAAAGACGTTTACGGGAGAAATGTGTCACAACACACAGTGCATCGCACCCTGCTGCATGTGGGGCTGCGTAGCCGCAGACCAGTCAGAGTGCCCATGATGTACCCTGTCCACCGTTGAAAGTGCCTACAATGGGCATGTGAGTGTCGGAACTGGACCTTGCGGCAGCGGAAAAAGGACACTTGGTCCGACGAGTCCCGTTTTCTTTTACATAACGTGGACAGCCATGTACGTGTGCATCATTAACCTGGGAAAGTGATGGCATCAGGATGCACTGTGGGAAGATGACAAGCCGGTGGAGGGAGTGTGATGCTCTGGGCAATGTTCTGCTGGGAAGCCCTGTGTCCGGCCATTCATGTGGATGTCAATTTGATACGTGCCACCTACCTAAACATCATTGCAGACCAGGTACACCCCTTCTTGGCAATGGTATTCCCTGATGGCAGTGGCCTCTTTCAGCAGGGTAATGCGCACTGCCACACTGCACACATTTTCGGGAATGGTTTGAGGAACATGATGAAGAGTTTAAGGTGTTGCCCTGGCCTCCAAATTCCCCAGATCTCAATCCGATTGAGCATCTGTGGAATGTGCTGTACCAACAATCCTATCCATGGCGGCCCCACCTTGCAATTTACAGGACTTGAAGGATCTGCTGCTAATGTTTTGGTGCCAGATACCACAGGATACCTTCAGGGGTCTTGTAGAGCCAAAACATTGACCACCTGTTGGTCCTCCGTGTGCCGCCAAAACAGCGCTGACATGCGAAGGACCAACAGATGGTCATAATGTTTTGGCTTATCAGTATATATATATATATATATATATATATATATATATATATATATATATATATATATATATATATATATATATAAAATACAGAAGTGTGGTGTAAACAGGCTTTGAATTTCTTTTCTGTTGATTCCCTATTTGGTAGGAGACGCCATGCAGTTCAGGTTTAATAGTGTTTGAGCATGTTGAGATGAATCGACTGCTGTTGTGATATGCTGATAAGCTCTTGCTTGTCATGACTTGAATGACAATGATTGGTGAATGTGAATGTAATAAAACACAAGCAAGGGCAATGTATAATCAAATGGCTTTTTCCACGATGTTTATTTCATGGAATTGAATTAATGAGACTGTGTTTTGCATTTGCTGTTTTTGAGACAGGCTGGTTTGTAATTTATCAGGATGCAGTCACAGTGCTTGAAGCTTCTTTATATGATGTGTTCATGTCTGTGGGTCAACAGATTCCCAAAGATGAATAATTTCAGCACTTAATTCAGCAGAAAGTATACATCCCTAATTAGTTTTCAGCATTAATGTTTTACAACCATTTAATCTGCTTACAAACCTCATTTGCATAAAGAAAGAAGGCCTCTGGTTATTTCAGAATATTAAAAAGATCCTTAGAAATGAAGTTAAAACTTCAAAATTCTGTACCAAAATTCATGCAACAGGATCTCATCTATAGTGTGGACACAAAATGTGGATATGGCACAACACCTTAGCATTGAGTCTGCAAGTATTAATTATTTGATCCAATTCATCGCCTCTCTCATATGTCTTCATTATGTTTGTTCACTTATTATTTTGCTGTTAGACTCACAGGATTCACAGCACTAGTGGCAGTAGTGTGTGCAGTCTGTGTGAACTAGAGCTATTTAGCCCAGTGAGGCACAGCACGCTCCACATGAGGGTGACACCTGCTATCATCACCTGGTTCTGTGTCACTGTCCCAGGACCTCCCTCACTCTCTCTCTCTCTTACTCTCTCTCTCTTTTATAAATGTTATCCATTTTCTCTGCCTGTCTCCTTTTATAGCTTTTTATTTCACCAATCCATCTTCAAACACTTCATTGCATTGTATTGTGTCCCTTTTTCATTGCTCTTACATTGTTTGCTCCCCATCATTTTATTTCTGTGCTTGTCCGTCTATGTTGCCAGGGGTTTCATCATTCCCTCTCTCTCTTTCCTTGCTCTGTGATGCTCCCACAGTGTGATGATGCTGCTCAGGAGTGTCTGATTACAGAACAGCATCATCCAGGGTCAGGGCGTTTTTATAGCTTGATGTGTAAAAATAGTTTTAAGATATCAAGGTACATGCAGATTAGTACATAGAGTAGAACATTGCTGTGAGGTGTCGTAGTTAACTTTTGATGTTAGAAAGCAGGGACTAAAAACAAAATGTTTTTCATTTCGGTTCATTCTGAGCAAAAATTTTATTTTTTCGTTTCCAGTTCAGAAGTTCCGCAGCCTCTCCAAAAGGTTACCAGTTAGAGCAAAATAAAAGAATGGTTAATAACATCCTTTTAAAAATGGCAGTACTCTGCGCTAAGGGGTGGGTGAAATATAAGTTGCAGTGTTGCCAGATCTCGCAAGAGAAACAAGAAACCTGATCTGGAAAAACAAGCCCAAAATAAGCCACTTGCCTCACCAAAAGAAGAGAAAATAAGCTCTTTTGAAAAAGAAAATTTGTTTTTTTTCCTGTTTGGTGGATTTATTGGCATAGAAATCATAAGCATTTAAAATGGTACAATTGATTTGTCCTCATAATTGGGTTTACCTCATGAAACCTGTCAAAAACATGTTTGGGTCATATTTCATTCTACCCCCTACCCCCCCAATAATATTTTGCCTAAAGTAAATGAAACCTAATTTAGGACCATTAAGGTTTGTATTCTGACATTTTCATGACAACATTTATGTTGTGAAGTTATCCCCTAGTAACTGTCACTGGGAAAAAATTGTAATGTAAAATTATTTACATTGTAAAGTATTTATACATCATGGTAGTATTTTTTTTTTTTTTAACTGCCTTTGTGCTGATTTTAATACAAAATAGATATAATTTGTACTGTATTACAGGAAAAAAGAAAAGAAAAACTATTGTACTACAGTGGGAATACAATGAGTGTGATTGACAAATATAAGAATTACTAAAAAAGTAAAATATCGGCACAATACGGTTAATTTGGGGGGAAATGTGCTTAATTGTCATGAAAATAATATCACAATAAAAATAAAAAAATCTTAATGGTCCTAAAATCATGGTGAAATACGATCTAGGCATATTTTTGTGAAATTCACTCAGTTGCATTCTTTCTGAGAAGAGATGTCTATGATCTTGTTGGGTAACCATGTGCTTGTGATATTGGCAGATACGGTGTCAGGCAAACTGCAGAACAACAACATCTACACCATTGCCAAGAGGAACGTGGAAGGCCAGGACATGCTGTACCAGTCGCTTAAACTCACAAATGGTATCTGGATACTCGCTGAACTCCGCATACAACCTGGCAATCCCAATTACACGGTAATCACTCTCAGCACAAAGATTCACCCATTGTGTATTCAACTGAAGTCTGACTCTGAAGAGAGACATGCCAGTTTGACACAAAAGAGGATAATAACTCTTGTCCCCCAGCAAACAAAACACATTGTTGACATTGTCAAGAACATATTCAAGGACACTCATCATACCCAGTTTGATAGAAAACTATTAACTTGGGTTGTCAAAATTGACGGGTTTACACATACAATTACAGTATTTTCCAGAATATATGTCGTGTTTTTTTTTTTTTTTCATCATCTGAAAGGTCCTGCTACTTATAGTCTGAAGCTACTTGTATTCATAATTTATATGTAATTGATATCGGTCGGTCAAACACACGCACACCACAACACATACAGTATGCTTACACACAAGCAGATGAAAACATCAGTCATAGAGATGGTAGTAGCGTTTTAAAGTTCTTTCATTAGAGTGTGTTGCGTTGCGTAAGTTATTTATGCAACTAGATTAAATGTTCTGTCCCATCATAACATTACAAACTACAATTAACAGACCGCTGTCAAACGCAACTACTCATATGCCCACAAAATGAAGTTTCATTACACTCGTAGTGAAAATATTCCGTCAGTTTACCAGATAATTAATGCATAGTAAACAGGATTGCAAATATCAGAAATATCCACAGATAGCCAGTAGCTAACATTAATGAATGAACAGAATACAACAGGCATAATATTTTACTCACAGACTAAAGGCCTGTTCACCAAGTCCATTTTTTCGGTGCGAATGTTCATTCCGAACGAGCTTTTGTACAGTAACAATGCATTCCTATGCCGCTATGCACATCATGTCCGACAAATCATCCGCCGACCATTGGAAGGTTTTTTTTTTTCGGAGTATTCTAATTTTTGTTTCCTTCGGACTGCGATGAAAACTGACTGACCAATGAGAAGAGATTTTTGTCAGTCACTGCAGCTGCTCAATCCAGCGTGTTGGCGGCACTAATCAACTGGCAAACACGGGCATACGCAGCTGATACGAACCCCTGAATAATTTTTTTTTCTTAATGTACATTATTTAATATGAACATCACTATGCCTGTTATATTCTCATGGCATTAAAAATAGCAGCGATGTTCAGCAATTAGTTTGCACTGAGCTCATAGAAAGTCCCTGAAAAAGACTCTTTACATGTAATATTTTACGTTTGACAAACGAATTGCAGAATCACACTGCTATTTTTATTGCAAGTGTAATATAACAAAGTATTGCAATCATTTTAATAAAGACCGAGAGCCAGGGTATTCTTTTATATTCTTTTAATACTATGCATCATATTTTATAATAAACCTGTTTATTTATTTATTTATGGTTTATTTGATAGGGACATAAAGAGAGGCTGGGGGGCAATACCATTTAAACATTTGAACACAAGCTTACATTAATGTCGTTAATGTACATTATTCCACGTGTATTTATACCACTTTACCGTGTGTTATATTATCCAGGCATTAAACCAGGCATTATAAAAAGAGAAGTTGGCTTCAGGTGTCTGTTTGTAATGTACTCGTATCAAAATACATATCCAAACAGCGCTCTTTACTCATCTCACTCGCATAAAAAAACACAGATTACATACTCCTCAAAATGCATCAACACCATCGAAACCACATAATGAAACAGTTATACCAAATTAGATAAATACGTGCTTTAACAGTGTTCATTATATTATGCTGCCTTCATGTGCTATCAGAATTATTCTACTTCCCACTTCTGAAGTGGTAATTATGAGTATGTCGTGTTCAAGTGCTTTGTTGTTGGAAAGAACAGGAAACATGGATGATGCCAGGTTAATTTATACATATTTCTTTTAGAAGTTTTATATCACTTTTATTTTGACACCATAATAAAACAGAAGTTAGCCTGCTGACGATATTGGAATTGTGGTCAAATACAAGTTATTTTCACGGTGTAAAAATGTACAACATGCATAGAATGGTTACTGATATACATAAATGAATATGACCAAAACGGCAAGCGCTAACAATTAGCTATATTTAGAAAAATTAACAAGACTTGTCATGGGAGGTCTCATGGGCACCATGCGGGGGTCGGACGTGTGAACAGCGAGCTCTGCGCACTTTGCTAGTTTTAATATTATTTGTGTCACAAACCAGTAAGATTCGATACACCCTGATCCTTAATTGTTTTGGGAAGACAATATGTCAAAGAATTCAAAAGATATTAAAAGACACTTACGTGCTCGGGCTGATTCCCCTCAGCGGCAGGCCGGAAGCCCTGGACTCAATTCGGACGGTGAACAGAAAGAAATCCGGCGTGAATTGATGAATGTGTCTGCAGTGCTGACGAAGGTCGTTGCAGACTTGGAGGATCTTGCTGTAATCGATCACTTCCATGGAGACGAAATTCACTGAGATGGTTACAAAAGTTGCGGATGTTGAGAAACGGATTGATTATCTGGATTCATTGGAGAGGGAATTAGCTGATAATCCGCTAGCGACCATGGTGGATTTACAACGCGTCTGGGAATAACTTTAGTATTTGGAGAATTGTAATCGACAAAACAATGTCCGAATTATTGGAATTCCTGAGCATGAAGAAGGCCGAGGTATGGTGAATTTCCTAAATGAGCTCTTTCTGAGTCTGCTCAACATAATCGAGCAAGCTCACAGAGTTCCAGTTCTTTGGTCTACTGAGGGAGACAGGCCCCGATCAATTCTGGCCAAATTTCTGAGATCATCCGATAAAGATCTCGTGTTACGTGAGGCAAGGAGTAAAGGAAGGCTTTCTTGGAAGAACCACAGCATTTTCTTGTTCCCAGACTTTGCGAATTCGATGATAGAAACGTGATCGATTCAAGGAACGAAAGAAACTTACATCAACGGAATGTTGGTTTTGCTCTGATGTTTCTGGTCAAATTGAGAATGGATACTAAGGATGGCCGCAAAATATTTACATGCCCACAGCAAGCGATGTCCTTCATAAAGACAATCAAGTGAGTAAGCCATTTGGTGATTTTCATGTTGCTGCCTAGTGGGCCTGACTCACTGAACATACACTTGACTGTCCGAGGAAAATGGGCGCTTTTTTCGTTTCTTTTTGTGTTGGTTCTGCCTAGTGGCTGGAGTTTGTTTTGTGGAATAACACTCCCTCGGGACAGTTGTGGATGAATCTGCACATTCTTGGTGCTTATGCCTCCTATCGGCTGGAGTTTGTTTTGTGGAATATATTTTGCAGGACATTGGAGTGATTAGGGCATGTGATGCTCACTGAACATTCGTTTGACTGCCCGAGGAACTGAACGGCCCCCCTTAGTGTGTGCGTGCGTGTGTGTGTGCGTGCCGGTTCTGCTAGCGGCTGGAGTTTGTTTTGTGGAGGAACACTCCTTCGGGGCAATCTACACGTTTTTTGTGTTTTTTCGCTTATTGGCTGGAGTTTGTTTTATAGAATATTTTCTGTTATGTAATTCTGTCTCACATATAGAAACACCAGACTTGAGCAATCTGACGGCAAAATTGTTGCGGGGGCACTCGTAGGCCTACATGGACTGTTTGAGTTTAGAGGGATGGACACCGGTTGGCGCTGTCGTGCGTGGGGTTAATGCGCACTTTTTTTTTTTCTGGGGAAAGTTTGGAATTTGATAGTTGCTCTAAAGTTGGAATGTGGTTGTTATAATTTTATTTTTGTTATACAATCTATTTTTTCTAATATGTCAAAATGTCAAATGTTAGTATGAGTGGATTGTCTCTCTCCACGTGGAATGTGAATGGGTTGGGGCACCCCATAAAAAGAAGGAAGGTTATTTATCTTCTTAAACGTAAGAAATATGATATAGTGTTTCTTCAAGAAATGCATTTTTCCTCGCAGAAAGCTGGAAAATGACCAACGACCTCCAATTCCCATTTGGTTCCATGTTACCCCCATCCCGTAAGAGAAGCATCAATTGTGATTACTTCCCGAAAAGAAGGAACAACCCCCCGGCTATCAAAAACAGCAACCAATTCCAAGGTTTCAGCGCACGGACAGAAAGAGAAGAGACAACAAACATACGATGACGATGTCTTGCCGGGTTCAACCGTAAACTGTTGTCCCACCTCTGAAGGGGCCTGAGGTGGAGCAAATATAATGGATCCACTGAGGTGGCAGCCGCTATGCATCCCCATTAGCTGTAGAAGGACACCATAAGGAAGTTTTGCCCCTAGTCGGAATCGAGTGAGTAGATGATGAATACTGTCTGTCCGAGCATGTGACAATGTGGCAGAGATCGCGAGAGAATCCAGTGTCATTCCGATAAAGGCTATGGACCGCACTGGAACCAAACAACTCTTTTTGTTATTTTTTGTTGTTGTTTTTTAGTTCACAGTGAGGCCAAGCTTCTGAATGTGCTCTTGCAATATCCTGGTGTTGTGTAGAGCATGCAGACTCGTTGGGGCACAAAGCAACCAATAGGGCAGAATCCTCATGCCCTTGGACCAAAGAGGAGACAGGGCTGCACTCATGCATCTTGTAAAAACATGAGGAGCCAGAGACAGACCGAATGGTAGGACTTTGAACTGAAAAATTTGATCCTGGAAGCTGAATCATAGAAACTTCCTGTGGTGGGATGCAAGGGGAACATGAAAATGCATCTTTTTAATCTACACTCACAAACCAGTCTCATTCCATCACTGACCGAAGAATGTCGGCAGTGTGCAACAAGCAAAAAGGAAGTGACTTTAGAAACACATTAAGATGACACAAGTCCAGAAATGGACAAAAACTGTCATCCTTCTTTGGAACGAGGAAGTACGTTGAGAAAAAAAATGTCCCTCTGACTGAGGGGAAGAACATTCTCTATAGCTTCTTTCTCCAACAGTGAACAAATTTCCAGAGAAAGAGACATATATTTATATATTATATCCTCGACAGCTGTCAGAAGAATTCCTGAAAACTTGGGGGACCGGCGTCGGAACTGTAGAGTATATCAAAGTTGCCAGAACCCAGGGGTCTGACACCGAAGTTTTGATGTTGCAGAGAGAAACGACTGACTGCCAGCCCAAGCACTTAAGGGTTTGTGGCTTCTGCCTTTAGCACCTACCGGGGGGGTGCTGACGTAGCCCCCCCTTAGGCTGACAGTGAAATGGGCGACGGCCCTGGGCCTCCTCAACACCCCGAGGATGCTGTGGGGCCTGAGGTTGGGAAGCAGTGTGGTGACTAAATCACTGCTCTTGTATCGGGTAGCGATGATGAGCTGGAGCTGGTGACATCCTAAATGTAGGTGCCTGTGGGACCCGAGTCAGCTGATGGGAAGCTTCTGACAGCTTCATTCTCTTCTCCAATACCTCAGAGACATGGGGGCCAAACAGATGTCTTGGAACAATGGGCAGTTCCCTCAGGGTCTTTTTATAATCTTCAGGCAGCTTTGCCTGAGCAAGCCATACCTGGCGCTGGACTGTTAGAAGGGTTGCTGAGAGTGTACCCAATTCACGAGTCACATGACACATGACCAACAAAGCCGTCTGTTGAAACTGTACAAACTCGAGTTAGGTTACTGACTTGTATTCCTTTTTTAATAGTGTGTCAGTATGTCCACACTGTGTGCAGCATGCATTGCCTCTTAATGCTTCATCGGGTGATACCAACAAGGCTGCCACCAGCTGTTCAATCTCTGGAAACCTCCCCACTCTTATGGAATCGGCCTCAGCCATTGAAGCTAGGGTACGGGCCATCTTCGATCTCCTTCTAGGAACATTAGAACCTGTAGGAGCATTCGAAAACTCTGACACGAAGTCCTTATATGGTGGCATGGTAAACGCGTTTGTATCTGAGGATTGCCTGAAAATCCCATTGGCCTGAGCAGGTTGAACAGGTGTTTTGTCCAGGCCCAAGCATGCCAATGCCATCTGTAGTACTGACAAAGTATCATCCGAAGAGGATGGCCCATCCCCAATGAATGAACAGAACCCACCGCTCGAGCCACCTGCAACAGACAGGTTGGAGAAAACCTCCTAAGAGGGAGGATGCATACGGGCATCAACCAACTCTTCGTCATGAAAATGCGAATTGGAGACACTCAAGGAAAGAACATCCAAATCAATATTATGTGGAGTTTGGAAATCGCCCTCGTCCACTGGTGTGTTCCCTGCATGCGCGGCTGATACTGGGGGTTGGAGAGCTTGAAGAAGACGCTTCATCTCCACCATTTCTATTGAGAGATTAGCGACAGTCTTCAACAGCAAATGCTCAGAATTGTCAGTTTGCAGCACAGGTTTCTTTTTTGCTGGCAGAGCACAAGCCGCTGCCGATGTGCAGCACTTTGAGCATAATATACACTCACGTATGATGAAAGATGAAAAAATCCATCCAGGTAATGTTGTAGAGTGTCAAGCTGTCACAGCTTGAGAGGGCGAATCCTCGCTACTCAGTTAAGTTGCACTGGACAGCGCGGAAAAGACAACGACCTATCATATAGCGAGAAAGTGAAAGAGGCTGGGCACCGAGCTGCTGCGGTTTATATCCTTGCAGCTCGGTCTGAGTCATGATGTGACTTTGTTTTTATATTTTCTCGACCTATCTGGCTGGCGCTGTGATTATCCACTAGTGCTTAGCACTGCCTCTGGCGGTCAGGAGGGATGAAACAGAACTCGGGTACCAAAATTATCTCAGAGTTTCCCAGTCATTTGAGTCATTCATGTGGAACTTCAGAGTGTGAAACTCGTATTTACGATAATTTCGATAGCACGTGAAGGCAGCATTAATCTCTAACAGCTGAAGGTACGGCAGGAGACTGGTATAACAGCAGCAGCGCAGTTTATTTGTGTAGAGCATTGTGTTACAAATGTTATAAACAGATGTGGCTTATTTATCACATTTTTTTCATGAAACAAACAGAATATGAAAAACTGTTACATATGAGTACTTAAATAAAATGCTAATAATTAAATCAAGGACAAATAATGTGTGATACAAGAAGTAGATTTTGAGGTAATCTTCACAGAGGTGTCTGAGATGTTGAGCAGCTGAATGGGAGTCGGACGGCTGCTCCCGGGTCCTAGTGCCTGCTGGATACAACCTCTGTCAGTGTGACTTATACAGTATAGAGATGTGACTTATTTGGGTTTTTTTTTCTTCTCTCGCTCAACAACAAAAAATTTTGCCAGGTGCGACTTATACTGAGATGCGACATTATTTCTGGAAAATACGGTAATTAAATGTTTAATGCTGTAGTTTTTCACTTTGAAATTGTAATGTTTCATTCTTCCAAACTAATAACAACCACAAAACTAATAACAACAACAACAAATAATAACAACCACATGCCCTCTCTCCAAAACCACACCCTCCAAAGACTCATGTCAGCAAACCTGAATGTGCAAAATGATTTAAAGTTAGAGAGTGTTTCAGATAAAACGCTTTCCGCATTTCTTTTTTGCTGTTTAACCTTGTTTACAGGATGTCACAAAGGTGTGATTTCTCAGGACACCTATTTCAGTCATATCTGTCAGGTAGTAGCAATATTTTATGTGTGGGATTCAGAAAAATTTTTTTTTTCCTTTAGCAGCTTTTAAGGGACCGTTCACACAGGAAGGATTCTTACCTTCAAAAACAGCTGCAGCAGATGGAGCCTAATGGAATACAGCCAAATACTGGTGTTTCAAAACACATTTTTGAATTTGAAGTTGAACTGTTTTTAATTTGATACAGCATTTTGAAAACACAGTGCAACAGGATGCGTTGCAACAGTCAAAAACATCCATCTAGCATGTTTATATGGAAAAAAAATTTAATAGCGCAGACCAAAGAAATCAACCTTTGTACCTTCACATTTTTTATAAAAGATTTTAAAAAAATTGGATTGACAGCCCTTATATTAACACAAAAACTGGTTTGTACTCTTTTTATGTACACCATGCCACTCCTAGGTTTCACCACAATGTTTGCACTGTTATGTAATTAATTTGTCCTGACATCATATAAATCTGAAGATAAAGCTCTTTTAACATGATAAATGGATGACCCTGAAAGCCATGCTTTCTGCTTGACTCATGTCCCTAACACATTAAATTAATAGGAAGGTCAAGAGCATTATGAAGCTTTCAGAATTGTCACATACAGTTGAAAGATTGATTCCCAGTTCAACTCCTTGTGCCCCAATGCCCTTTTGGTTGTACTGTAGGCTCTTTTGGACTCCTGTGTCTCATCAACTCATCAAATCATTAGTAATGCGTGTCTATACTCTTTAATGTTCTTTGTTGTGTCTCGTCACAAATGGCATTGTTCATGTCCTTGGATCTGTGCCGTTATGTAAGAAGAGCTCTCACAGACCTTATTCACACCAGCACCATCTTAGATTTTTGATTGGAATGACAACGAAGCTATGAGGGATAGACGTACAGTCTCTTAAATGGGCTTTACTGTAATTTAAAGTGTTTTTGGATAGTTACCCTTTCAAAACATTGAATAAAACATCTTTTTAAGAATATTTAATAGACAAAAAACTCCAGACTAGAGCCATGGAAAATCCGATGGGATCTACAGTTGAAGTCAGAAGTTTACATACACCTTAGCCAAATACATTTAAACTCAGTTTTTCACAATTCCTGACATTTAATCATAGAAAACACTCCCTGTCTTAGGTCAGTTAGGATCACTACTTCATTTTAAGAATGTGAAATGTCAGAATAAAAGTAGAGCGAATCAGCTTTTAGTTCTTTCATCACATTCCCAGTGGGTCAGAAATTTACATACACATGGTTAGTATTTGGTAGCATTGCCCTTAAATTGTTTAACTTGGGTCAAACATTTTGGGTAGCCTTCCACAAGCTTCTCACAATAAATTGCTGGAATTTTGACCCATTCCTTCAGACAGAACTGCTGTAACTGAGTCAGGTTTGTAGGCCTCCTTGCTCATACACACTTTTTCAGTTCTGCCCACAAATTTTCCATTGGATTGAGGTCAGGGCTTTGTGATGACCACTCCAATACCTTGACTTTGTTGTCCCTAATCCATTTTGCTGCAATTTTGGAGGTATCCTTAGGGTCATTGTCCATTTGGAAGACCCATTTGCGACCGAGCTTAAACTTCCTGGCTGATGTCTTGAGATGTTGCTTCAATATATCCACATCATTTTCTTTCCTCATGATGCCATCTATTTTGTGAAGTGCACCAGTCCCTCCTGCAGAAAAGTACCCCCACAACACGATGCTGCCACCCCCATGCTTCACGGTTGGGATGGTGTTCTTCTGCTTGCAAGCCTCACCCTTTTTCCTCCAATCATAACGATGGTCATTATGCCAAACATTTAAATTTCATTTTCATCATACCAGAGGACGTTTCTCCGAAAAGTAAGATCTTTGTCACCATGTGCACTTGCAAACTGTAGTGTGACTTTTTTATGGCAGTTTTGGAGCAGTGGCTTCTTCCTTGCTGAGCAGCCTTTCAGGTTATGTCGATATAGGACTCGTTTTACTGTGGATATAGATACTTGTCTACCTGTTTCCTCCATCATCTTCACAAGGTCCTTTGCTGTTGTTCTGGGATTGATTTGCACTTTTTGCACCAAACTATGTTCATCTCTAGGAGACAGAATGCGTCTCCTTCCTGAGTGGTATGATGGCCGTGTGGTCCCATGGTGTTTATACTTGCGTACTATTGTTTGTACAGATGAATGTGGTACCTTCAGGCATTTGGAAATTGCTCCCAAGGATGAATCAAACTTCTGGAGGTCAACAATTTTTTTCTGAAGTCTTGGCTGATTTCTTTTGATTTTCCCATGATGTCAAGCAAAGAGGCACTGAGTTTGAAGGTAGGCCTTAAAATACAACCACAGGTACACCTCTAATTTAGTTCACCTCCAATCAGAAGCTAATTGGCTAATTGTCTAAAGGCTTGACATCATTTTCTGGAAATTTCCAAGCTGCTTAAAGGCACAGTTAACTTAGTGTGTAAACTTCTGACCCACTGGAATTGTGATATAGTCAATTAAAAGTGAAACAATCTGTCTGTAAACAATTGTTGGAAAAATTACTCATGTCATGCACAAAGTAGATGTCCTAAACGACTTGCCAAAACTGTAGTTCCCTTATGACTCAGTACGCTTTACATTGCATAGTTACGCATATGGGGAGTGCCTTCATACACGACCTAGTTGAAACCTCTCTACAATAACGGCAATATTCTAATATTGGCTATGGTGTTTGAGCCCCGCCTGTTTTGGCGCGAAACTGTCCGCTATAAAAACAGGTGCACAAACACCATTTCCTCAGAATTTCTTCCTTCAAGACAGCGATCATCTCTTGTCTAGAAGCCCTCTACCTTCACTGTCGATATATACACGAGTCTGCGGGCAGAGTCTTTCCGCTCCCCTGCAGTGTTCCGGTGGACATCACACCGCCTCACCGATTGACACTTCGCTGGTGAACAGGCCTCAGCATCCTGATTCTCCACAGCGCTTCGGCAGGGTTTATGTATCCTTACAAAGAAATTGTATATGGTGTATTGTATACTGTGTGATTATAAATATATATTAATTTATATATCTAAGAGTGTTTGCGTCTTTTTAAAGATGTCGTTTCTTAAGTGTTCCTTGTGCGAGAGGCACATCCCACCATCAGATCAGCATGAGAGCTGCGTTTACTGTCTGGGCCGCGCCCACACAGAGTCAGCTCTCATGGAGACAGACTGCCCTCACTGTGAGTGCATGAGTCTCAAGACATTTTGCTCGTGAATCACCCTCATTCTGAGGGATGATTCAGCCTCACAAGCCCTCCCACCCGCCTCTTCTTTGATACCCGAGGATTCACACGAGGAGGCACGGTGGGGCCGCGAGTTCGAGCAGGATGACTTTGAGGTGGTCCTTGTGGTGGCACACGCCCTGCGAGCCCCTCAATCTCTCCAAAGTGCATGTTTGTTGATACACTATGTGCGAGATGAGCTCCACACAATGGCGGTGCACCAGGAATTTCAAGCCAAGCTCCTCAGGCAAATGGACGAGCATGGCTTAGATCCAGAGATATTCAAAGAGCTCCGCACCACTACAGATTTAGCGATGCATACCACGAAAGTCACTGCGCAGGCCATCGGCAAGTCCATGGTCAACCTGGCAGTTCTGAATCGACGTATATGGCTGACCCTCACAGAAATGAGTGATAAGGAAAAAGCCACTGTTGGATGCTCCAGTGTCTCCAGCCGGCCTCTTTGGTGACTCTGTGAATAAGTTTGCTGAGCGTTACGTCACGATTCAGCAGCAGTCACAGGCTATGAGACACTTTATGCCCAAACGGAGTATATCACAGCCGGATCACCTTTGCTCTGTTTTGAGCCAGCGCCCGACTAAAAGCCCCATACCTGCTGCCTCACCTGCACCTGCATATCAGCACGTGCAGCAAAAGCGCTCCTGACGGGCACAACCCTTTGAAGCGGAAAGTAGAGTCCGCGGTTACTCAAAAAAAGGCTCGATTGGAAACATAAAACACTGTTCCCCATCTCCCCACTATTGTTTGTTGGGAAAGGAATATTGTTGTTCACAGTATCGTTCAAAGTGTTGTTTCTGTGTCTTGCACTCAAATAAATGCAATAAAAAAATGCAATAAGTGCAAAAAAGAATACAGCATTCGTTGCAAATGCACGAGATGCTCACACATTCTCAATAAAGAGCCCCTTTTTCCTCTTCAAAGCACACACATTATACGCAACTGCTTCCCTATAGTGAGCGTCCCATCATATCATACAGTGAGCAAACCAAATTGCTCTGTGTCCCGTTAAGCAGATGCGTAGCGAGCCCTAACGGGTATTTCAGAATGGGTGCAAAAACAATCGAACATGGATATACGATCCAATTTTGCACACCGGCCACCCCGTTTCAACTGCGTTCTGTCTTCCACGGTTTCGTCCGAAGACGCGGCAGTGTTATGAGCCAAAATACACAGTCTCATCGTGAAAACGCAATAGAGAAAGAAAGACAGCGGGCTTCGGCCAATCCTGGATCTGAGACATTTAAATTGCGCAATTATAAAGCACCCATTCAGAATGATTACTCGGAAACGGATCTTATCGCATGTTCGCCCACACGACTGGTTTGCGTCGATAGATCTGAAGGATGCGTACTTTCATAACCAAATTGTACAACATCACAGGATGTTTTTGAGATTCGCGTTCGAGGGAACAGCGTATCAGTTCAAAGTCCTGCCCTTCGGACTATCTCTAGCTCCTCGCACATTCACGAAGTGCATCGATGCGAACACATCTTGAACTACTTTGACGATTGGCTGTTACTGGCACAATCAGAGGCTCTGTTATGCCAGCACAGAGACTTACTGCTTCAGCCATTCTGCAGTGTCTGCCTCAGTTCAAACAGGGGAGAACACTTCCAATGAAACTGTTTCAGAAAGCATTGGGATTTGTGGCGGCGTGTGCCACGACGTGCTTGGCACCAAGGGCGCATGCGCATCACTATATCCCGCCGCTGTATAGCTGCTTTAGCACCACTGACGGCTCCTTCATTTTACCAGCGAGGTGTTGCGCTGGGGCAAGTTGTCACGCAGCGCCTAAAGCTATCGGCTGTATTTCTAGCCTTAAAGGCTTTTCAATCAGAATATCAAACTGTCATGTCCTGGTTCACTCGGACAACATGACAGTTGTGGCATAAATTCTGCCTTGGCAAACTGCCAAGGCAGAATTTAGGAGACTTCACCCTCAAAATGTATTGAGGATTTGGGAAATATCTGGCAAAGGAAAAATCGATCTATTTGCCTCAGTGGAGAATGCCCACTGTCCCCTCTGTTATTCGAAGTCCCAAGCCCCACTGGGAATGGATGCAATGGCACACAAATGGCAGGCGAAACGCAAATATACATTTCCCCTGGAATGCCTTATTCACACTGTCATATCCAAAGTCCGAAAGGACAAGGAAACGGTTCTGTTAGTTGCGCTGAAATGGCCCAACCAGCCATGGTTTCCGGAAATGATAGAGATGCTGTACAGCTTGCTCACCTTGGGAAATACCACTGAGGAAGGATCTCCCCTCAGGCGCGAGGCACAATCTGGCATCCCCAGCCCCAGCTGTGGAACTTGCATGTGTGGCCTCTGAATGAGGCACACTGCACACACCAGAACCGACGCGTTCAGTCATAAAAACCATTTTACAAGCCAGAGCACTGTCCATGAGACGCCTCTACGCACTAAAATGGAAGGTGTTCACTGATTGGTGTCTCTTACATGATAAGGACCCAGTAAACTGCCCCATACATGAAATTCTAATATTTCTTCAAGAGCGATTAGACGCAGGACTCACCCCATCAACGCTCAAAGTGTATGTGGCAACTATATCTGCGTATCATGCACATGAAGCCGGCGCCTCTATAGGCAAGCATGATTTAATCATAAAGTTCCTTAAAGGAGCAAGGCGATTAAACCCACCTCGGCCGGCTACAGTCCCGACTTGGGACTTAACTTTAGTCCTAAAAGCTCTCGCAGGGCCCCCCTTCGAGCCTTTGTACTCTGTTGAACTGCGCATGCTCTCTGTTAAGACCGCACTACTGTTGGCTCTGGCCTCAGTCAAACGGGTCTGTGACCTGCATTCATTATCAGTCGACAATTCACGTCTGGAGTTTGCCCCCGGTCTTTCAAGCCACTGTCAAACCCAGGAAAGGCTATGTACCCAAGGTCCTAACCATGCCCGTCAAAGCACAGGTGGTTAACCTTTAGGCCTTCTTCCCTCCTCCATTTAATTCGGATGAGGAACAATCACTGCATTGTTATGACCTGTACGGGCACAACATGCATATGTTAAGCATACTTGCCAGTTCAGACTGTCTGATCAGCTCTTTATATGCTATGGAGGATGCACAAAAGGAATGTCCATCTCCAAGCAAAGGCTCTCTCACTGGATTGTCAATGCAATTACCCCGGCTTATGAGTCGTAGGGTAAGACTTGCCCAATTGGTGTTAAAGCACACTCAACTAGAGGCATGGCCTCCTCATGGGCATGCACATATATTTTGCAGCAGGATGGTCCTCTCAAAACACATTCGCAAGGTTTTACAACCTAGACGTAACGTCTCTTTTTTTCACAGTCCTCTCTGTTTAGAGCACTTGCTATGCATTAGCCAAAAAAAAAAAAAAAAATATATATATATATATATATATACACTTATGCCCTTCCCTTTAAGTACGGGCTCCCCATCATTTGCACAACCGCCTGCAGTCAGGCCGTTATAATTTACCATAAAGTTGCAAGCACTTTCATTATAAATATACTCCCTTCCCACCTGGGTTCATAAGGAGTTAATTCATACTATATGATTATAGTTCATATATTCGTTATGAGTGCTCTCCTCCTGGCCATCACGAGGATCACTCACTGCGGCATGCTCAAGTCGGTCGCCGTCCCACAAGACTGCGCCGCCATGTTTCCTCTGGGAAGTTATGTCGTGTAGTGCGGCGTGATAGGATTCTATTCCCCATATGCGTAACTACGCAATGTCAAGTGTACTGAGTCGTAAGGGAACGTCTCGGTTACGTACGTAACCTCAGTTCCCTTAGATGAAGGGAACGAGACATTGCAAATTCTAGCCGCACTACAAGACTCAGAGTTCTTGAGGCATAAGCGATGCGCTCCTTGTTCTCAGTCAGAAATTCTGAGGAAATGGTGTTTGTGCACCTGTTTTTATAGTGGACAGTTTCGCGCCAAAACAGGCGGGGCTCACACACCATAGCCAATATTAGAATATTGGCGTTATTGTAGAGAGGTTTCAACTAGGTCGTGTATGAAGGCACTCCCCATATGCGTAACTACGCAAAGTCTCATTCCCTTCTTCTCAGGGAACCGAGGTTACGTACGTAACCGAGACGTTTGCTAATGTTATATCTGTGGAGTGGTTAAAAATTAGTTTTAATGACTTCAACCTAAGTGTATGTAAACTTCTGACTTCAACTGTAGGAGATTTATAAATTTTTGTACCGTGCATGCCATTGAAGAGATGGTAAGTGTGTCCCTCACAGCCTCGTTTTCATTCCCATTAAAAATCAAAGATGGCTCTACTGTGAATAAGGTCCATTGAATTGCAGTGCTCTCTGGTGTGCTTTTTGTATTGATGAAGCATTATTTGTTTAAGATTTGTCATATAAAGGAATACATTTCACTCAATATAGTGAATAACATCTTAAAGCTGTTCTGCACACATGCCTGTTGTATGGCTTTGGAAGATTGGAAATATAGCGCACAAGGGCCCTGATTAACTAAGATCCCAACTGATAGGTACTAATTTGTTTGCAATATATCAAATTGTGTGTGTGCATTGTGGGTGATTTACTAAGAAAAACAGAAAATAACTGCATGTGCAAATATTTTGGACACCCTCCAAAAGGAGGCTTTTTTGTGGGGTAATTGTACCAATTGCATGCTCACTAGTAGGACAATGGCTCTCAATAAATACCATTTTATTTAAATTCTAAATGGCATTTATTAATATAAATATGTTTATTTATGGGATTATATGATACCATCAGAGTAGCTGATGACAATACCTGTGAATGACACTCTTCTCTTGAAATGTTTTAGAATAATTATAGAGAAGAGGATGAATTCGCCTCCATTCATAATTTGCAAAGAAGAAAATGCAATGTTATGTACATGTTAAGCCATCTCAACACTAAAACAAAATCTGAAGAAATGCAATTATCTTGATTAAAGATTATCTTGGTAAAGTTAGCTGAGCTCCAGAAAGACATGCACTGCACTGGAGAGAATCAGCGCTCCTTGCTCATTTCATAGGAGCAACACACACCCGTTCACAATACTGTTGCGTTCTGGCCGGCCCACATTGGGCAGTGTAGAAAACCTCAACTAAAAATATTGAGTAATATTTTGCCAGTTAAAAACAATGTTTAAAACATTGCAATTTGACAATTTGGGCATAAATTGTTAATTGTATGATCATCACTTATGTCATCAGTTATGATTTTAAATTCTAATATAACCACACACACACAAAAAAAAACAAAAAAAAAAAACGATGCAAATCTCAAATCAGATTAAAGAAATAAATTTAAGCTTCATCGACAGCATTTGTGGCTTAATTTTGATTACCACAAAATTTATTTTGACTCTTAAAAACAAAACTCTTGGTTTCAGTGAGGTACTTACAATGGAAGTGAATGGGTTAAAATACTGTTTTTCAAAAGTATAGACATAAGACGTAAACAATATGCATGTTAACATGATTTTAGTGTGATAAACTTTTCTGTGTAAAGTTGCATCCAGTTTTACAACTTCGTTGCCATGACAATGCCGTAAACCATAAAACCCTAAAACGACCATAAAAACAATGATTTAAACAACTTTACATCTCAAATAATACATACGTTTTATTAGAAGAATTCATTTAATTACTTTTATACAATTATAAGCTTATAACTTCCAAAAATTGGCCCTATTCGCAGTAACTGAAATTTTTGCTTTTTTTGTTAAAGAAAAGGAGGGGCAAGGCAAAATTATTTTGTTGTAATCAACATTATGTAACAAATACCGTCGATTGAGCTTAACTTGTATTGAACCCGTAATAGTCCTTTAATACCTGCCTTTTATTAGTATTAATTTGCTTTCGCAGTTTCCGTTTCTGCAATGACTTTCCGGCTTGATAAATAACTTTGTGAGGCATGCCTCTAAATTGCATATTCATTTCGGGGAAGCATGCAGACATTGTCAAGACATGATATTTTGCACATCTGAAAGACAATCCTCAGAAGGCTACGTTAGTAGATTAGCTCGGATGTTTTTTTTTGTTTTTTTCGCACATGCTATTAAGTTGACATCAACTAAATCTGAAGATCAAGCTCTTTTAACATGATAAATGGATGACCCTGAAAGCCATGCTTTCTGCTTGACTCAAGTCCCTAACACATTAAATTAATAGGAAGGTCAAGAGCACTATAAAGCTTTCAGGTTTGTCACATACAGTTGAAAGATTGATTCCCAGTTCAGCTCCTTGTGCCCCAGTGCCCTTTTGGTTGTACTGTAGGCTCTTTTGAACTCCTGTGTCTCATGCTATTAAGTTGACATGTGAGTCAAGTTGAATGAACTGTTTTTATGGTGCTTTTTTCTTTTTTGAGCTTGACAGCCATTGGCCACTCTCTGCTTTTGTTGTATGAAAACAAGCAACATGGACATTCTGCTAAATATCTCCATAGGTTGTGATCCATAGAAGTGAAAACAATTATACAGGGTTCGAAAGACATGTTCATTTTCCAGTGAACTAATCCTTTAATTCACGCTGACATCAATTGCGCCACTCTGACGTGTGAGGCTATGTACACTTTACCTCATTAATGGCTGTGTCTCGTTTGGAAGGCTGCGTCCTCCGGAGGTCACATTTGTCAGCCGCATACGTCATCGAGGCTGTCTCGTTTCAGAAACGCGAATAGGACACTTCAAATGCAGCCTTCGAATGTGACCTTCTTTCATGGGAATTCTGAGGATGCATGAGGTGTATCCTTCATGGGCACTCACAACCCACAATTCTTTGCTTCAACGGAAATGTCTAAAAAAAAATAACACCAATTTGCCCGTAAATATGGTGTTCAAACGCAAGTATAAATTCACAAGTTGAAGTACCTCAGTAGATAGGTGCAGAGTATATCATATGTATAATTATATTAATATATAATTAAAATAAAGTATTAGACTAAAACTACACCTGTAAAATCTATTTTCTTTTCTCTTTACATCATTATAACTCTCCTAAAATTTACCTCATACACTCCCTTCCAGAGGGACTTCGTTTCCTTCTCAAAGCGCTCGCGCTTGTTAAAGAGTGGCGTGCTGTCATAACAACCATGTTACGTTCCGTTTCCGTTTGTGCTACAAAGTCCATCTCGTTTAAACGAGGCTTGTTTAAAGGAGGACACTCAGTATACTGCAGCCTTCAAAGGACCCATCCTACCTAGCATGCAGCCTTCGAAACAAGACACAGCCAATGAGTTGGAAAGTTGACTTTTCTGAATTGTGCATTCAGTTCTTTTCCTGCTCATTATTAAAAGACACCATTATCATTCCAACAGCAAATTGTTATAAAGCAGGGAAGGGCAAAGATTTTAGCTCGCGAGTCCAAATAAATTTAAATACCAGGTGGAGTGCATTATACTTGTTTTTACAGTATGAGTACTTTTTGGCCAGATGCAGGTATGCATATTTTGTGAAACCTTAAAACAGCCTTATAGATAATAGTAAAGCAATTTTTCTCAAAATATATCATTTTAAATTATTAAATAACTTTTTTCTTCACAATGAGTAGTGTATGAGTAGCACAATGAGAAAATAGAGAATTTCTCCTTTTTAGCTTTAATGGCAATTTGCACTCGAGCTGGCATGGACTCCACAAGGTTGTCCAAAACCTGATGATCCATGTTATCCAGCATAATTTGAGAACATTCCATATATCATCTTGTGCACTTCAGTGTAAGCATGGAACTGTACAAAGGATTTTGCATGGTCAATGTCACTTTTTCAAATTTGACATTTTGTTCCCTTAAGTGCAGGTGAATATAAACACATCAAATTATTCATATCAGCTTACAAACAGTATACTCTGATTGTGAGCGATGATTAACATACCGCTCATCTCGTATCAAATCTGGTGCCATTTTTGAAGTTGAGCTTTGAAGTACAGCAGTAAGCGTTCATCATTCCGTTGAGATCTGTACTTACATTATTTGTAATTCATGTGGAGTCAGACAGCATCAGTCTATGCTGAGCACACTGTCTAGTAAATAGAAATAGTCTTTTGCTCAGCGAGGTAGAGATTGCAGGTAGAGTTCCTGCTGTGAACTGTCCCTTGGCAACAGCATGACACTGGAAACTGATACGCTGCAGCTGCACATTTGACAGTGGGTTGTTATAATTATATGAGTGAGAAACACATTTACAGCATTACATCCAGCAATTATTTCAGTGCTTGTTAGACAAACACAAAACACTGGGATTATCCTGAATGGACAAGCTAGAAAGAAAATCCTTCATCAGATCCTCATGACTGTTAAACAAGCAGTGGGGCTGGGCATAATATAAAAAATGTACTATATATACTGTATTATGTGGTATTGTTTTGTTGACACTATAAAATAAACCAACATTGTGAACATCACAACTTTAACACACTTTACTGTATATTTGGCCAGAAAGTTTCCTTTCTCCTATCCCAGCTTAATTTGTAGAAACAATTAGATGTAAGGAAATTGTAGGTTGATTTCCCCAAAACTTGTGAACACTGTGCCTCTGTGGCACTATTAAACAATTGCTCTATTGTTTGAGCTGCCAAATTTAGCAACATTGAACAATTGCGTGTGTTTGGGGTGGGACAATTTTTTTGTTTGACCAAAGGCACAGGGGGAGATTATCTTTTTGTTTATTTTTTTCAATTCCGTTTGGTGGTACTAGTGTTACGCAATACAGATTTTAAGGCCGTGCCAGTAGTGCTTTTCCACCCTCTTCTTGTGTCATGATTTGTGAGTATGAGAGAGCTAAGACTAATGTAGTATTTCTGTAATAATAATATACAGAAGTAATAGATTGATATAGAGATTATTTATATCGTTTTAAACACTGATATAGATGCGAGACATAGAGTGTCTCTGATTTAAACCTCAGCAGCATGCAGATATTGTTGAGACACTCAATTAATTTCTATGAAACGGTTGTTTCAACCTGTGCATTTCAATGTATCGGTTCAAAACACAGATTCGTTTGTGGCATTATTCAAAATGTTAACAAAAGTTACTGTGTGCTGTTTGCTTGCTTTAAAATGTTGATGGAAAATATGCTTAGATAAATATTACTATTTATAACTGTTATGTTATAATATATACTACATTTTGAATAAATATAATTCTTCCTAGTGAACAACAGTGTAGAAAACATGCTTTGATTATTAAAAAAGCAAAAAGTAAAATAGTGTAATAATCTATTTAAAGATTTTTACAGTATTTTACTTTTTGCTTTTTTGCAATTTGCAATCTACTTCACAACAATGGCCTTTTGGTTAAAATGATGCTCCCTGCAATTGTTAAAATAAATGACCCTTTTAAGCCATTACAGTGCAAATACATAAATATTAAGATCAACATTGAATATTGTCAAAATGCTGAAAAGCTTAAAGATATAAGGTCGAATTCACTAAACAGCTGTGCCACTGTTGCGCAAAAACTGCGTCTTATTCACTAACAGCCCGTAATCTAGTTTAAGCAGGTGCAATCAGCGCTAAAATGCCACTGCATCTTGAGTATTTAAATTAAGTATTTGTCATTCCAAACACGCCTCCTTTCTATATAAATTGCCTCAATAATGAAACTCGTGCTCTTAGACGGGAGTGGAGGAAGGCAGAGAGGAAGTGGAAAAGTGACAAATTTCAAGTTTCTTATGAAATCCTGAGGGATTGTATGGTTACGGTAATTATCAGCGTGTGGCTAAGGCTGCTAAAGCAAAATACTTCTCGAATCTTATTTCTAAAAATGCCCATAGACCAAACGTTTTATTCAGAACTATACATTTTGTACTTAATCCTATAGTCACCACATTTCCCGATCCAAACTCTGCAGTCTGTGAAAATGTTTTCAAGTTTTTCTTAAATAAGATCGATGATACAAGGACTAGCATCTCTCCTCCTGCATTAGATGTTTTTGAGTTAACTTCATGTTTATCTCTTCTAACTAAATTTGAGCCTGTATCACTCCCTCAATTGGTAGACATTGTGCTGAATATGAAATCCACTTCCTGCTCAATGGACATTGTCCCTCCTTGTCTTCTTGTGGAGGCACTGGACATCAATGGCCCCAGCATACTGTCTATAGTAAACACTTGTTTAATCAGTGAGGCTGTTCCATCTTGTTTTAAACACGCTGTGGTGCAGCCCCTGCTTAAAAAGACCAATCTTGATCCATCAGTTTTTACAGACTATCGCCCCATCTCATAATTACCCCTTTTTTTCTAAAGTACTGGAGAAGGTTGTTTTTGTTTGTTTGTTTTTTTTATCTTCCTTCTTAAAGGATATTTTAGATAAATATCAGTCTGGCTTTAGATCACAACACAGCACGGAGTCTGCTCTCCTTAAAGTGTCAAATGACTTATTACTGTCTGTTGATTCTGGGAAGTGTGCCATCCTAGTTCTGTTAGATCTTAGTGCGGCATTTGACACTATTGGCCACGCTATCCTTCTGAAACGTCTGCAGCAGTGGGTTGGGGTTCAGGGCAATGTGCTTAACTGGTTAGCCTCCTACCTCAAGGAGAGAACTTTCTCAGTTGAGATCGGGAATTTCTCTTCACCTTCTGCGCATAATCCCTGTGGGGTTCCACAAGGCTCCATTTTAGGCCCAGTCCAATTCTCTTTATGTATGCTCCCTTTGAGTACTATTTTTCAAAAACATAACATCTCATACCACTGTTACGCAGATGACACTCAGCTTTATCTTCCTCTTAAGTCAAATAATACCTCCGTTTTACAGTCCTTGTTTGATTGCCTTAAGGACATTAAAAGCTGATGGCAGCCAACTTTCTCCAACTCAATTAATCCAAGACAGAAGTCCTAGTATTTGGCCCTCCTGATTCCATAACAACTATAGCCAGTAATCTGGGACCTTTATTTGGTAATTTACATACACATGCTTTAAACTTGGTTATCTTTGATTCAGCCCTAAAATTCGATAAATAAATTCTGTGGTCAAAAGCAGCTTCTTTCAGTTTAGGACTATTGTAAAATTAAAATCATTTCTGTCATTCAGGGACATGGAGACTGTGATACATGTTTTTATTTCATCTAGACTTGATTATTGCAGTGCACTTTACCTGGGAATTTCTCAGTCTTCTCTGTCACACCTTCAACTAGCTCAGAATGCTGCTGCTAGGTTTCTGACTGGAACCAAAAAAAGAGGAATTATCTCTCCAGTGCTGGCTTCACTCCACTGGCTTCTTGTTCAGTATTAAATCCAGTTCAAAGTTTTATTTATTGTTTATAAGGGCATGCATGGTCTGGTACCTCATTATATTTCCGATCTTCCATCTCAATATCAGACTTCTAGACCTTTATGGTCATCAAATAGCTTGCAGATGAATGTCCCCAGGTCACGCCTAAAATTGAAGGGTGATCGTGCTTTCTCAGTTGCAGCCCCACGGCTTTGGAATAATCTGCCTCTCCATATAAGATCCTCTCCAACTTTTGAAGGTTTTAAATCTCTTCTTATATCCTATTTATTTTCTATAGGTCAAGGAAATAAGCAAAAGCAGCAGTGTAACTTTTGTTGTCTTGTCTATGTGATTTTGTTCCTTGTGTTTTTATGAGTCTTGTAATGTATTAATTATTTTTAATTTGGTATATTGTAAAGCCCTTTGGTCAGCAGTTGTTGTTTTTAAATGCACTATATAAATAAAAGTGACTGACTGACTGACTGACTAAATTAGGCTCAGTGGAGCATTGCTCTATTACCGCCTGAGGAAAGCATGTGATAAACTGTATTTTTATTTACAGATGTTTGTGTACATTTTCGGTAACACTTTATTTTGATGGTCCCAAGTAGATATTTAACTGACTATATGTGACCATTTAACTGACTATAAGTGACTTATCAACTGGCTTGCTATAGCTAGTAAACAGTGTTTCAACAAACATTCAGTAGACTATCAATAGCCTGTATAACAGCAGCAAAATAACAGCTTATCGACTGACCTGCTATAGCTAGTAAACAGTGTTTCAACAAACATTCAGTAGACTTTCAGTAGCCTGTATATAGATCTTTATTAATGACCTTTTAATGAACTGATGTTCTCAACAATAATGTAAGTAGGTCATTAATAGAGATCTATATACAGGCTACCGAAAGTCTACTAAATGTTTGTTGAAACACTGTTTACTAGCTACAGTCAGTCGATAAGCTGTTATTTTGCTGCTGTTATACAGGCTGTTGATAGTTTACTGTTTACTAGCTATAGCAAGCCAGTTGATAAGTCACTTATAGTCAGTTAAATATCTACTAGGAACCATCCAAATAAAGTGTTACCACATTTTCTAACGATCATGCCAGTAGCAATTTATCAACAAAATTTTTTTTTTTTTGTGATTAACTTTTTTATTGATTCATATATTAAACAAAGAAAAGCAAAACATATACAAACAGAATCAATACTTTAACCCCCAATATTATTATTTGAGTGCCCAATACATCACACATAAAACTCTGAACCTTCAACCAAAATTCTTGGATCTTAACACACCACCAAAAGGCATTGGTTGTGTCTCCATCTTCTGATTGGCATCACCAGCAGGTGGGTGTGTCTTTAAGACCAAGCTTATACAGTCTATAGGTGGTCCAATAGAATCGATGTAAAATCTTGAATAGGATAAGGCGCACCCTTGCATCTCTAGATGCAGACTTTTTTTTAAAATCCTAGCCCACACTACCAAGTTTACATTTTTTTCCCATAATCTCTTGAGAGAAGCTGAAGCTCCATCCCCCACACTCTGAATTAGCAGGGAGTAAGACACTGATGCCTCATGACCTTTTCCAGAAGCAGTAATCACCACTCTCAGAGTGTCTGCCGCTTTAGGGGGTGTATGCTACTCCCAAAAATAGTACAGATCAGGTGGGACAGATCTGGGAATCCATTCTCATATAGGTCACTGAGTGTAGCAACCCCCCTCACAATCCACTCTGACCAGCCGAAAGGGGACTTATTAATACATCATTTTGGGTTCAGCCATATGCTCGAGGCAACATTTAAACAATTAACAATTTGCTGGGAATAAAATACCCAAATACTTAATGCCCTGTGTGGGCCACTGAAAGGCGCCTGGCTGAAAAGCTGTTTCCAGGCAGTACGCTGTCAGAGTCAAAGCTTCGGATTTAGGCCAATTAACTCTGTATCCTGAGAACTTAGAAAAGGAATTAAAAATTCTGTGGAGGTAAGGCATAGATCTAGTAGGGTCAGAGATGAATAATAAAATATCATCTGTGTAAAGCAAAAGCTTTTGCGTCATACCTCCTGCCACCACCCCTGGAAAATCATCTTCCTTTCTTATCATTTCCCTATTTCCTATCTGCTAATGGTTCGAGGGCAAGACAGAACAATAACAGACGACATTCAGCATTTCAGCTCCGCCTCTGCACTTTTAATATTCCCTTCCAACTCCACGAGGTCTCGTGCTTTGGATTTTTTGATGAATGAGGCATACTGTATGATCCGACCCCTAAGAACCACCTTAAGTGCCTCCCAAGCCACGCCCACAGAGGATACTGAGGACCAGTTGGTCTCCATATAAACATTGATTTCAGCATTTAACATTTGTTGAAATTCAGGATTTTGCAAAAGGGATACATTAAAGTGCCAACTATGTGATTTCTTTTTGTCCATATGTATCGACACCTCTAAACTCACCAGGGCATGATCTGAGACTAAAATGTTTCAGATTGAGCAATCAACAACAGATGAATTGAGGGACTTGGATATCAAAAAAATCTATTCTAGAATAAATCTTATGGACTCATGAAAAAAATGTGTAGTCCCTACCAGATGGGTTTAAAAGTCTCCAAATATCTGTAAGCCCAAGACTTTTACACATCCTGTGAAGCGTCAATGTTGCTCTAGGGGGCTTACACACTTTTGCTTCACTATGATCAAGGACTGAGTCCATCAATAGATTAAAGGCTCCTCCCAATATTATATCATGAGGGGTGCCAGCGGCTTGCAACATCCCTTCAAGATCTATTAAAAAAAAAGCCTTGATCAGCAGCGTTAGGTGCGTAAATATTAGCCAGAATCAAACTTTGCCCCTGAATTGCTGCTAAATAGTAATGACACTTTCTAATTTATCTTTAATCTGTTTGAGACATTTGAGTTGTAGATGCTTACTTAGTGTAATGACTCCCCTGCTCTTTAGCCAGCACTAAAGAAAAAATGTCCACCCAATATCTTCCCAAATTTTTCAGCTTTCTGCGGGGAAAGATGCGTTTCTTGAAGAAACACTATATCATATTTCTTACGTTTAAGAAGAGAAGTAACTTTCCTTCTTTTTATGGGGTGCCCAACCCATTCACATTCCACATGGAGAGAGACAATCCACTCATACTAACATTTGACATATTAGAAAAAATTGATTGTGTCAAAAATAAAATTATAAAGACCAACATTCCAACATTAGTGCAACAGTCAAACCCCAAACTTCCCCCCGAACCAAACAAACAGGAAAAAGAAAAATGTGCGCATTTCCCCCGCACACAACAGCGCCAACCCGCGTCCATCCCTCTAAACTCAAACGGTCCACATACGCCTATGAGAGCCCCCGTGAAAACTTTGCCGTCAGATTGCTCAATTCCGGTGTTTCTATAAACATTTTGTAAAACAGAATTACACAACAGAAGGTAATCTATAAAACAAACTCCAGCCAATAGGCGGAATAAACACAAAGAACGTGTAGATTCATCCACATAACTGTCCTGAAGGTGTGTTCCTCCATAAAACAAACTCCAGCTGCTAGCGGAACCAGATTCTCAAACAGTCAAATGAATGTTCAGTGAGCCGGCCCATTCAACTGCTACATGAGTGCAACAAATGACCCAATCACTCCAATGTCCTGCAATACTCCACAAAACAAACTCCAGCCGCTAGGTGGAACCAGCACAAAAAGAAACAAAAAAGGCGCTCAGCTTCCTCAGACAATCAAGTGGATGTTCAGTGAGTCGTTCCACTTGGCTGCAACGTGAGTACCACAAAATAACTTACTCAGTCCACTGACTTTATGAAGGACATCGCTTGCTGGGGACATGTAAATACTTTATGGCCATCCTTAGCATCTGTTCTCAATTTGGCTGGGAACATCAGTGCAAAAGCGACGTTGATGTAAGAGTTTCTTGCATTCCTTGAATCGATCACGTTTCTCTCTTGTCGAATTCTCAAAGTCTGGGAACAAGAAAATGCTGTGGTTCTTCCAAGAAAGCCTTCCTTTACTCCTCGTCTCGCGTCTTTCATCTTTATCGGATGATCTCAGAAATTTGGCCAGAATTGATCGGGGCCTGTCTCCCTCAGCGGATTGCCGAGCCGGAACCCTGTGAGCTCGCTCGATTTCCAGCTTATGGCCTGTTATGTCGAGCAGACTTTGAAAGAGTCCGTCCAGGAATTTCATTTTATCCTGACCTTCTTCATCCTCAGGAATTCCAACAATTCAGACGTTATACCGCCGGTTACGATTCTCCAAATTTTCCAACTTCTCCCAGACGCGCTCTAAATCCACCATGGTCGCTAGCGGATTAGCAGCTAATTCCTTCTCCGATGACTCCAGATAATCTATCCGTTTCTTGACAACCCCCACTCTTGTAACCACCTCAGTGAATTTCGTCTCCGTGGCAGTGATCGATCGACATATTTCATCCAAGTCAGCAATGCCCTTCGTCAGCATTGCCGACACGTTCAACAGTTCTCGCCAAATTTCCATCACTTCTCCGTCCAAATCGGCTCCCTGGTCCGCAGCCTTGTCAGGTGCATCAGCTTGAGCATGTAAGTGTCTTTTAATGTCTCCAGAGCCAGAGGATTTTGAACTATTTGACATATTGTCTTCCTAGAACAGTTAATGATCAGGGTGTATCAAATCTCATTGGTTTAGGACATAAAAAGTATAAAACTAGCAAAGTGTGCAGAGCTCGCCATTCACACGTCCGAACCTCGCATGGCGTCACGTGACTCCCCACAATTTATCAAATATTGATCAAATGTCCAGTGTAGTAAAATGCCTTTTTGACATGTTAAAGAGATAATTCATGCTGTACAGTCCCAACACAGTGTGCCAGACCTTAGTAGTCTGGTGCATCCTCCACTATATAGCGTTCAGAACTGGGCCAAAAGATCGGAACTGCGCCGCGCAAATTGAGTTCAGCACAGATTTTGGGTGCGTTTGTACCATTGCCTAATCTGCATAATTCCTTCAGTGAAACCATCGCAGATAGCGGGTGCAAATAAACTGCACTGTTACAAGCCCAATTCATTTTTAGTGAATTCCCCCAATCATTTTTAAGTTATATCGCCCAGTCCTAACAGGCAGTGATTTGTGTATGCGTTTATATGTAAGAGAGAATGTGCACACTATTGCAGATAATTCACTATATAGACTCTATAACTTTCAGTTAGAATGTTGGTGGGCAACTTACAAGGCTGCTAAATAGATCAATCTGTTGGTTAGCAGTTGACTTCTCTCAGTTATTCCGAAGGCATCTGTTCAGAGCTTGATTGCCTGCGGCCCCCTGAGGCCAGTTAGGCTCAGTCTGATCAGAAACACAACCTGATCCCAGACAATTGATTTTTAATGAGACTGCAGCCCTCAGTATTCTGGCAGCATCTGGCTCTTATCTGAACAGATGATAAATGGAATCCATCGGGCCAGCGGGGTTTGACCTAACCACCAATGATGGAGTGCTTTTGTCTGCCAAAAGTGAGACCTCTGGAAACACATTCCTCAGGCAGAGGTAACCAATAAAAGCCCTGCTGTACATGGTATTATGTTCTTGGCGGTTCAAGGATTGTTCAATGCAATCAGCTGGAGAGAAATTCACTGCTTTAGATTTCTCAGGTCAGTCAGAATATAGTGACATTTAAAAATAAGCTTTCATTAACACCAAGGGCTGGGCTAAATAATGATAAATTACAATTTATTTTCTGTTGCCCTTAAATTTGCTCCTGAGAGGTAAGGTTGAATACAGTTCTATTAGACAGATGCTTCAGTAGACACCATACGTACAGTACCAAACCTGTGCATTGTTTAGAATGCCATTCTTTACCAAGAAATTATATCAAACTTAAAAACCATCTAACACAGAGTTTATCTTTAATAGACTATTGCCTCTTTGAGGGGGTTTCATGTTATAGAGTAACTAAACAAAAGTAGGAAAGATTACCCCCAAATACCCGAATGACCCAACATGATCACACAGGAAGTTGGCATGTTGCTTTCAAATGTTCCAGTACCCTGATATCAGCCCCATTTTGCTGAGTTTTGTCTCATCAATGCTTTACAGGTCTGCCACAATAATGTTATGCTTTTTAATTATCTCAATTATTATTTTTATGATATATATTTTTATATTTAATTAAAATAATGTATAATTATTTAATCATTACATATTGATTTATTACTATTAGAGGGCCTTTCTCAGCAAATATTTATATATATGCAACTAATTGCAATTAATTAATCGGCATATCATGTAATTAATTTGATTAAAAATCTTAATTGAGAGCAATAATATTTAGTTTAGGGTTGGGGTTAGAGTTCATAAAATATGCATTCCTCTGCACTGTATTACTTCATTTACAGCTAAAAACAACTCTCTTTACAGCTTTTTCTGCCCCTCTGTGGACATTTCACATTTGAGCTCACATGTGCCCTTATGTTCAAAAACACTTCCCACTTCAGTACCTGTGGGCAGTGCTCCAAATTTCTGTAAGCACAGACTGAATTTAGCTCAAGAAATGTGAACTTGCTGTTTCCTAATTGACCAGTGAATTAATGATGCTGAATGAGCGGTCATCATTCAGAAAAATTCAGAATCAAGGGTATATTTATGAAAATCAGTGGACATGCAAATTGTCTCCTGTTGAAATGTTGCCCATTCATTTAGCTCTAATTATAAAATATATATATCTAGCTTCTCCACACATTTTTGAGTCTGCCTCGGTCTTGGAGGGAACATTGGGCTGTAACACTTATAATTTTTAAGTGGGCAGCTCTTTATTTTTCTTGTACATTTTTATCAGAGGACTCCACGCTTATTTCATTTCTTATGAAATTACAAATTGCTTTTTTTCTATCTCTCTTTTTAGCTCTCTCTGAAATGCAGGGCTCCAGAGGTGTCTCAATATGTGTACCAGATGTATGATGCCATTCTGAAGAACTGAAGCTCTCTATCCTCCTCTGCGCCCTGTACCTATATGCCCCCTCCCCCCAGCCAACCACCACCATTCCCATCGTCCAGGATCCAGTTTTCCAGCTTTCCATGTTTTTGCCATTGTAGTCAGTCCATCCTTAGGTACAAGTTTATTCCACTGTGCCCAGTATGTGAGAATCAACTACATGTTCTGTTTTAGGCAAATATCTTGATGTTGAAAAAGTGTAGAAGGGGAATTTTGGTGCACAGTGTCAGTGCAATTATATGTTTTTCACTTTAATTGTATAATGCTTTGTCAGTGCTTCACCTGTGCCTACACATGCCCTGTATTTGCCTATTAGATTGTTTCAGTGGGGGAAAAGGTACGAGTTGAATAATTATACAACATTGAGCATACATGTCTTCAGGCTGGATGAGAACGTAGCAAAGCAAGTGTCTGACTTAAAGGCACTTCCGGAAATGTGATATGGATGTTCTTTGGATGTTTGAATGGTAACCACTCGAATGCCACTCTATTTTGTATTTCTCAAAAATAATTGTTACATGTGCATTCTGCCATTATTTGCTTTTGTTTCGTTCTCTGATGTGCTACAATGTTGGTTCATACAGGTGAAAACAATGCATTAATAATTTGCCAGATATTTCAAATTAGCTTTGCATGGACTGTCCAGTGTAAACGTGCCACATTCCTAATAACGTTTTATGGTAACTTGTTCAGCTTACCCACTTGAATTAACTCCATCTATTGTTATACATTCTTCAAACAGGTGTCGATCAGTTTAATGTGATGGTAAAGAAAAATATTCCAAACTTATTTTATGTCAGTCTTATGTAAGTGGTTCAACTAATATTAATTCCCAGATGGGTTCCATTCAAATGTGATGTATTGTGCTTGTAAAAGTAGGATGTTTTCCCAGAGGTTTTGTGCAGAACTGAACTATGCTTTGTATATTTTTGTCTCCTGTTGAGTTGAGCATTTTCTGCTTGGTTTTCCTAAAACATCACGATTAGTCTTCATGGTGGTGCTGGTGACTAAATGTGAACTTAAATATTTGTTGCCATAGATGCTAATGTGCCTGTGAACCTGCATGTAAGCAGTGTCCAATAAACGTCTGCCAGTAGAACACTTCACTGTATATGAAGCAGAAATATGAACCCTCCTATTAGTACATTTAACCTTTATATTTGTGTGTTTTGTTTCAGTGATTGCCATCTATAAATTTTTTATTATATTGCTGATGTGACCATAGTGCATATGAACTAAGAAATCTCCTCTAGGTTCGAACTATGGATTGTTCAAAATAATTCAAAATAAAGACAGCTGTGTTGGCCTTCCAAATCTGAGTATGCCTTCATTACACCCATTAAACCATCACCTTCAATATACACTTCATTGATACCAGTGTTTTACTGACAAGTAGTTTCCATTTTAATGTCCCTGGCCTTAGAATATGATGTGTGTGGTCTGTGAGATCAGCTGTGCGCTGGAGGTGACGCAGGCGCTGGTCTTGTATCGTAATAATTTAGGTCTGCAAAAGCGCTTGTACTGAATACTGAACAGCTGTCACACCACACAGACATAGCATCCTGAGATTTGTCATGCACAATCATCATCTTCTGTTTCCTGCACATCGGTTTTTGTTTTATTTCTCATTAAGCATTTTGGGTACGATACAAGTTAAGCTCATTTGACAGCATTTGTGGCATAATGTTGATTACCTAAAAAAAAAACTTTAGACTTGTCCTTCCTTTAAAAGAAAAAAGAAAAAATTGAGGTTACAGTGAGGCACTTACAATGAAAGTGAATGGGACCAATAGACAGAAATGTGATGCTGTGTAAACTTGTATTATTTGAGCTGTAATGTTTAAATCATGGTTTTACGGTCGTTTTAGAGTTTATAGTGTTAGGACATCATGACGAAGTTGTAAAATTGGCTATAACTTTACACAGATAAGGTTAGTAAGTGATTTTATCACACCAAATCATGTTAACATGTTGTGACGAGGAGGGCGTGGCCGGTCCGTAAGGATGAACGACTGGTGATGAATTACCACAATCAGCCGTGAGAGGGATAAAGAGGTGTAGCCAGAGACGCCAGTTAGAGAGAGAGAGAGAGATGCATGTAGCCAGCCGATGAACGTGTGCATTCTGCTTTGGACCAGGAAGGCCAACAGTGTGAGCAACACACAGAGCGGTGTGCCGGCGAGTGTGTGCTGAAAGGCAGTTTTATGTTGTGTCCAAGTGAAACTGTGTCTAATTAAAGTCTTCCGTGAACTGTTCACCCGGCTCCCGCTTCCTCCTAAGTAGGAAAGGCAGAGATCTGCCACACATGTAGTTTATGTATTGAGGCTATACTATTGAATATTTTTAAGTTCACGGATTGGCCCCATTCACTTCCAATGAAAGTGCCTCACTGTAACCCAGATTTTTGCTTTTTTTTTTAAAGAAAAAGTCGGACGAGTCGAAATACATTTATGTGGTAATTGACATTATGCCACAAATGCTGTCGATTGAACTTAACTTCCTTTAAAGGTTTTTGTCATTTTGTGCCACCCAAGACACACACACACACACACACACACACACACATATATATATATATATATGTAAAATGTAAATAACTATTAATCTATTAAATAAAAAATTATTATTTTTATTTTTTATTATCATTTATGGCTGCATTTAGAGTAGAAATAAAGCATGGTCATACTTTTTGTGTCCCTGGAACATGCTTGGAATTTTTAAAAGAACAAATAGGCCTATGCATGTCATCTCTCAATTAAATGTGCACTCAATAATTTAGTTTTTGTGTCATCTTGGACACTGACACCAAGGGGCGTGGATGCAGCATCAGTCAAATGCAATAGTTAGCGTTTGTAGGAATGCCATTGTAGGAATTCGTTACCAGTCCTTTGGCAACGTCACAGTTTACGTCAAATGCAGCAATGGAGGCAAAACCGTGCACAAAAAGTAAACTTTAATCGTAATCCGTTGTTGAAAAATGATACCAAGGACGGCTCTCGTAGACGGCTGTGGTTTAAGCCATCAATAGAGCTGACTGGACTGAGGAGATCATTTCAACTTACAACTTTGCAGTAAACATTTACATGTTTGAAATTAACTCATATCACTATAATAAATGTATAGCTAAAAATATGTCTGTATTTATTATGTTTTTGTGTCATACTTTTGTTTTATCATCTTATATGTCAAATCTAACACAACAGTCTACCAGCTTTCTGCCACCACTTAATGCGCATGCACTGAAATTTTTATAAACAAAGGTATTGGTCTATTTCCATGAGTAAAATTGTCCAATAACAGGGTGGTTACTGAGATTAAGCGAGTAGTTTTCTGCTAGTCATGTGATAATGGCAGCCCCCATGAGAGGACCCTCACTTTGTAGAATAAAACAGTGTTACTGGACTCATGTGAGTGGTTTGATCAATGATTTTATACATATGTATCAAAATTACTATTAATTTCTTTGGGAGTAAAACTTTTTAGTGAGGAAAAACATGAGCTGAGTGTACCTTTAATATGTGGTTATAAAAACGGCACGAATAACACAAAAAAAAATTCAACAATATTTTTTACAATTGTTTTAGACTATTCATAACTGTGCCATGTTTTATATTTGGTGGGAATGAAAACAAGTCTCTAAGGTAAAGAAGTACAGTCTGCACAGTGGGTTCCTGTGTAACAATCAACACTAATTTTAACAACAGTACAACTGTGCAGACTTCTTGACGAGACTTCGAGAAAAAAATACACACACACACACACACGCACGCACATTTCTTCTGTCTCAATTGCTTCTGTCTCTTTATGTAATCTCAGACTGATACGATGTTCAGTGGGGGGCTTTGTGGGGGCCATGACATCTGTTGCAGGGCTCCCTGTTCTTCTATTCTAATATTTTCTATTTGCAAAAGTAATGTTTGGGAGTCTAACATTTATATTTCCTATTGACACACTAAAGATGAAGATATAAATAACCATCTTAAGACAAATGTTTTTGTGAAACATCTTATGTGCCTAAAACTTTTGCACAGTACTGTATATATACATATATACAGTTGAAATCAGAAGTTTTATGTACACTTAGGTTGAAGTAATTAAAACTAATTTCTTTAACCACTCCACAGATTTCATATTAGCAAACTATGGGGGGCTTGGATAGCTCAGCGAGTAAAGATGCTGACTACCACCCCAATGACCAAGTCATGAGTTCACATCCAAGGCGTGCTGAGTGACTCCAGCCAGGTCTCCTAAGCAAATTGGCCCGGTTGCTAGGGAGGGTAGAGTCACAAGGGGTAACTTCCTCATGGTCACTATAATGTGTGGTTCTCGCTCTTGGTGGGGCACGTGGTGAGTTGTGCGTGGATGCCGCAGAGAATAGTGTGAAGCCTCCACACACGCTATGTCTCCGTGGTAACGCACTCAACAAGCCACATTGTGGCAGCGGGGGCGTGGTCAAGCGTCCGTCCGGAGAGAGAGAAAGCAGTAAGGGCACTTGCACCTGAGCTAAATTATGTCTAACACCTGTCTCTAATTACAATGAGCACGTGGAGAGCGGCATAAAAGAGCCACACTGCCAGCAGACCAGAGAGAGAGCCTGGGTCCAGAAAGTTATAAATCTAAAATTTAATAAAATAAAAAAAAAGTTTTGGAAATTGATGACTTGGACCAAATAATAAAGAAAAGCAGCCAATAAGTGCCCAACATAGATGGGAACTCCTTCAATACTGTTTAAAAAGCATCCCAAGGTGATACCTCAAGAAGTTGGTTGAGAAAATGTCAAGAGTACATTCTAGGCAAAGGGTTTTATTCACAACAATAATCTCTTCAGTTTATTATTGTGAAGCTGAAGAGATTAGTGTGATCATTAAAAGCCTTACCTGTGAGTGGAGCAACCTGCCTCCTGTGTCCTCCTTATCGACTGTCCTTACACATGTGATAAGATGCATGGACTGACTGTCTCAAACACAGATGCAACTGAGATTCGTCCTCCACCACCCGGATTGAGGCGAGTCACTACGCCACCACGAGGATTTAGGGCGCATTGGGAATTGGGTATTCCAAATTGGGGAGAAAAAAATAAATTAAGAATTTGAGCAAACTATAGTTTTGGCAAGTCATTTAGGACATCTACTTTGTGCATGACATGAATATTTTTTCCAACAATTATTTACAGACAGATTGTTTCACTTTTAATTGACTATATCACAATTCCAGTGGGTCAGAAGTTTACATACACTAAGTTAACTGTGCCTTTAAGCAGCTTGAAAAATTCTATAAAATGATATCAAGTCTTTTGGCAATAAGCCAATTAACTTCTGATAGGAGATGTACTGAATTGGAGGTGTACCTGTGGATGTACACTACTGGTCAAAAGTTTTGAAACACTTACTCATTCTTTATTATTATTATTATTATTATTATTATTATTATTATTTACATTTTAGAATAATAGTAAAGTCATCAAAACTATGGAATAACAGAAATGGAATTATGGGAATTATGTTGTGACTAAACAAAATCCAAAATAAATCAAAACTGTGTTATATTTTAGCATCTTCAAAGTAGTCACCCTTTGCCTAGAATTTGCAGAAATGAACTCTTGACATTTTCTCAACCAACTTCTTGAGGTATCACCCTGGGATGCTTTTTAAACAGTATTGAAGGAGATCCCATCTATGTTGGGCACTTATTGGCTGCTTTTCTTTATTATTTGGTCCAAGTCATCAATTTCAAAAACTTTTTTTTTTATTATTACATTTTAGATTTATAATGAAATAAATTAATATGGTGGCACAATTATATTTTTTTCTACAAAAGTAATTTCAAACATTTAAGAATATGCCTTCAGATCAAAAGATTTTTAAGATCGTGAGAAACATTTCAGTCAAAACATTTCAGTCAAGTGTTTCAAAACATTTGACCAGTAGTGTATTTTAAGGCCTACCATCAAACTCAATGCCTCTTTGCTTGACATCATGGGAAAATCAAAAGAAATTAGCCAAGACCTCAGAAAAAAATTGTGGACTTCCACGAGTCTGGTTCATCTTTAGAAGCAATTTCCAAATGCTTTAAGGTACCACGTTCATCTGTGAAAACAATAATACACAAGTATAAACACCATGGGACCACGCAGCCATCATACCGCTCAGGAAGGAGACACATTCGGTCTCCTAGAGATGAACGTAGTTTGGTGCAAAAAGTGCAAATCGATCCCAGAACATCAGCAAAGGACCTTGTGAAGATGCTGGAGGAAACAGGTAGACAAGTATCTATATCCACAGTAAAACGAGTCCTATATCGACATAACCTGAAAGGCTGCTCAGCAAGGAAGAAGCTACTGCTCCAAAACCGCCATAAAAAACCTGACTACAGTTTGCAAGTGCACATGGGGACAAAGATCTTACTTTTTGGAGAAATGTCCTCTGGTCTGACGAAACAAAAATTGACCATAATGACATTGATATATTTGGAGGAAAAAAGGTTGAGGCTTGCAAGCTGAAGAACACCATCCCAGTTGTGAAGCATGGGGGTGGCAGCATCATGTTTTGGGGGTGCTTTGCTGCACGAGGTACAGGTGCACTTCACAAAATAGATGGCATCGTGAGGAAGGAAAATGATGTGGATATATTGAAGCAACATCTCAAGACATCAGCCAGGAAGTTAAAGCTCGGCTGCAAATGGGTCTTCCAAATAGACAATGACCCCAAGCATACCTCCAAAGTTGTGTCAAAATGGCTTAAGGACAACAAAGTCAAGGTATTGGAGTGGCCATCACAAAGCCCTGACCTCAGTCCGATAGAAAATTTGTGGGCAGAACTGAAAAAGCATGTGTGAGCAAGGAGGCCTACAAACCTGACTCAGTTACACCAGTTCTGTCTGGAGGAATGGGCCAAAATTCCAGCAGCTTATTGTGAGAAGCTTGTGGAAGGCTACCCAAAACATTTGACCCAAGATAAACAATTTAAAGACAATGCTACCAAATAATAACAAAGTGTATGTAAACTTCTTACCCACTGGGAATGTGATGAAAGATATAAAAGCTTAAATAAATAATTCTCTGTACTATTATTCTGATATAGTCAATTAAAAGTGAAACAGTCTGTCTGTTTCACGCAATCGTGTCATGCACAAAGTAGATGTCCTAAATGACTTTTGCTAATATGAAATCTGTGGAGTGGTTAAAAAAATTAGTTTTAATGACTTCAACCTAAGTGTATGTAAACTTCAACTGTTTATCTTCCCAAAGACATATCATTAGAAACGAAACTCCAGAAAGCATGAGTTCTGAAAATTAGATGTCTATGACATTTATACAGCCTTCCCTTACAGTCTCGTTTTCATTTCCATAAATATGGCGCTATGACTAAGGCCTATTAGCATGTCGAACTGCAGGGCACAAATGTCGTGAAATGTCCTGTCAACTACCCAGCTAAAGATATCCTTATTCTTCTAAATAGGGGAAGACTGGGATGATGGAAGTAATTAGCTGAATAAATGGGATGGATTATTAACCGTAAATTAAGCCTAATACACTGCAGTCCGTTCGCACCTGGATACGTACGGCCACATTTTCTATTAGTGACGTGAAGCGGCCAGGTATGAACCACGTGGTTACTTAGCAACACGGGTTGCTAAGAGACAGCAGTGGTAGTCGCAGTGATAAGAGTATACAAATTCAAATAAAGATGACAGTGATTCATGACCGAATCACTCAGTGAAATGGACACATCATTTTACGGTTATATAGCTGATATGTCCAACACGTCCAGCATGTCAATGGTTAGTTTTTCAGCTCACTCTTCATTCGCGTGCTTGTACACTCTCTACTTTCATAAGTGACGCGCAGCCTCTTTACGCACCAGAGAGACAGAGCACCACCACCCCTCTCCACTCCAAACCGGGGGCTCTCTGGTATTTCAAATTAAATTAACTTGTGACGCGGTCCGCCACTCTCATTTTACGCGCAATCTGTCCGTGAAGCGCTGTCGAACATGCGCGCGCCGTGCCGTGCGCGAGGTCTACATGACGTGAAAGAGCAGGACATTCCTCCTGGACACTTTCGGGATTACTTCTGCACCTGAATGCGAACAGAAAGTGAGAACTCGGTGCGTCGATGAGAAAGATCGCGCAAGTGTTCAACAGCACACATCGCGAAGAATGCAACTTCTCACTTGTGCAGAAGGTAAGTCATTGTAGTCATTGCAGTGCGCGTTATACATTTGCACCCATAGCCGTGCGCGAAAGAGAGGCTTATGAAATCATGCGTTCTCGATGTACTAAGGGTAGGGCATTTACATGTACCAGGGTGAGTGCTCATATAATCTATAAGCAAATGAAGAACAGTATTGAGCCATACTATATAATGCAGAGTATGCATTGTATAAGCAGCATGCCGAAGCTGAGAATATTAATTCTAAAGTTAAAGCTATTGTATTACCTGCATGCATTCATCTTTAGTTATGAATAGCTCACATATAGTATATATGTCCTGTTACCTATGTGTGGTGTTTTCTATTAATACCTGTGCTCCGTTTAAATCCACCTGACCCCATTTACCGTAAGCGCTTCATATTATGATAACATTGAAGTAGCAGCCTATTTCTGATGGTCATAATAAAGACGGAACAAATCAAGGCAACATTTCTCAGCAACCAACACAATAATCACATGTTGTGCCAAACTGAAAAAGCTCATCTTATAGCTTCTTTAGCATATTTTCATTTATTCATTCTTAAGCTTACTTAAAGGATAATTTCACCCCAAAATGAAAATTCTCTCATCATTTAGTCTCTCATGCCATCCCAGATGTGTATGACTTTCTTTTTTTTGTTGCAGAACACAAATGAAGATTTTCAGAAGAATATTTCAGCTCTGTAGGTCCATACAATACAAGTGAATGGTGACCAGAAATTTGAAGGTCCAAAAAGCACATAAAGGCAGCATAAAAGTAATCCATATGACTTCAGTGGTTAAATCCATATCTTCAGAAGCGATATGATAGGTATTTAAGGCAATTTATGGCAATTCGCATTCTTCGTGCATATCACCACCTACTGGTCAGGGCAGGTCAAAGGTGGAGATTTACTTAAATATTGTTCTGTTTCTCACCCACATCTACCATATCACTTCTGAAGACATGGATTTAAACACTGGAGTCTTATAGATTAATTTTATGCTTCCTTTATGTGCTTTTTGGACCTTCAGAGTTGTGGCCACCATTTACTTGCATTGTATGGACCTACAGAGCTGAAATATTCTTCTAAAAATATTTATTTGTGTTCTGCTGAAGAAAGTCCTACACATCTGGGATTGCATGTGTAAATGCATTATTCCCCTGAATAATGCAAACACTTTGTCCCTGTCACTATCAAAACATTGCAATTTCATTTGGTGATGATAGTGGGACAGAAATGACACATATCAAATTTAAAAAAATTCGGCAGATGAAACATTGTTTGGTGTTCTTTTTTTTAAAAACTTTTTTATTGTATTATTATTTTTTATAATATATATATATATATATATATATATATATATATATATATATATATATATATATTTAATTTATTTAAACAGATTATTGTACACTGAAAACCCTAATAAGTTGACTTTACTCAACTGATTGAGTAAACTCTTTCTCTCAGTTGAACTGAGAAATGGCATCTCTATAACCTGTGTAGTTAAGTTCACTTAACTTGGTGTTCATATAGAATGAACTTAACTATTTAAGGTAGCTACATGCAAGTATATTTTTATTTAAATGTTGTTGTTTGTCCTTAATAATTTTAGTTGAATTGATTCAAATGTATATCATACATAAACATAGCTTAAATAAAGAAGATTATAAACAATTCTGAGTCAATCATTAAATAAACTTTATTTTCCACTGAAATGCTTAAATGCCTGTACTTCAGTTGCACATGCACAAGGTGAACGGAAACAGAGTTAACAGTGTCCAACTTGACCAAAGGGGACACAGATCCCCTTAATGGTGTCATCACACAAAACACCTATTTGCAACAAAACAACATAAATAATACTACACAAGAGTTTAAACCTCTATGAATCCTTAGTAACAACTATTTAAATGCCCCCATAAGTTCCCTTTGACAAAGGAAACATTTTTATATAATTCAAGCGCAAGGGATTATAGGTATTCCCAATGGACTAAATTTTGTACTCCATCGTTTGAGTCATTAACACTTTAAAATCTTAAATCTATAGATTTTTAAGATAAATAAGTTCAATGAACATGGATATTTGAGTTATGAGCCCAAAACTTGACATTTCAAGTAATGTTTAATTAAGACAACTTGATTTTTCCAGTAATGACAACATTTGGGTTTACAGTATAGGAATTTAAATTGGACGTTCTCTGTCTTTTTTCTCATTTCTCTTTCTTAGAGGCTGCTGATCTATGAATGGGACTGTGCTGTGGCCACCACGGCTTTCTGTGCTCCAGTCAGGACTATGTGCTACCCATGTGCCACTCTGAATGCACTGGCCAGCTGTTTGCGAGAGCAGGGAGGGTGGGGCGGCCCACAGGGCGCGAGGCGGAAGCCGGGCAATGCCCCCTACATTCCGGATTGCGGTACTGGGGGCTCAGGGGGTGGGCAAGACATCCATTGTACAGCGCTTTCTGCATTATGACTACAGTGAGGTGGCAGTGTCCAGTAAGATGCGACGGGTGCATCTTTCTGCCGCAGTGCTGAATGGACATGTGCATGACCTTCAGATCACAGATTATCCAGCCATCAGCAGTTTTCCTGTCAGCACTCTGCAGGTACTGTAAACAATATACATGAACACTGCAGCTCTGACCTGACCCTGTGTCAGGACAAGGTTCATAGCACAGAGAAAGCACAGACATCAACAGGTTCTTCCTTTGGTGACCAGGTACCCAAACAAACCTTATAAACTTCTAAAGTTGCCAGACATGTATCTACAATATTTCATTTTATTTTGCAACCTCTTTAATACCAATCTTTCTATCTATTTTAACTGTGGTGTTCTAATCCACACTTAATCCCTGCCTCAGAAATGTTACTGACCAATCCTACCTGATTGTCTGAAAAGCTTTCTATTGTAAGTCTATAAAAAACCTGTGTGTTTAAATGGACATTAGTTCTTTAAAGGTTAATGTTAAAATACTTTCTTAAAGGAATGTTCTGGGTTTAATACAACTTAAGTGAAAGCATTTGTGGCATAATGTTAATTACCACAAAAATAAATTTTGGCTCGTTCCTCCTTTCCTTAAAAAAAAAGAAAAAATCAAGGTTACAGTGAGGCACTTACAATGGAAGTGAATGTGGCCAACTTTTGGAGGGTTTAAACACAGAAATGTGAAGCTTATAATTCAACCCGATCTCACAATAATTCACACATATTTTACGCGTTGGCTATTTCGTATGTTTTTGTACGATGTTGTTTGTATGAATTAAGTACAACTTCATCACGTGCAAATTCCCGGATGTCTAATACGGAAGTAAGCGCGAGTTCTTATTAATATTATGCCCTTATCCAAACCCCTTACCTAAATTTAACCGATCAGTAGAGTGTGTAAAAATGATAGGAAGCTGTTGTGTGTGACAGAAGCAAGTAATTGTCGCGTATTAGATAGAAAATATCCAGCAACGTCATTGGCTGTAGTGAAGGTTGTACGAGTGCAGTCGCACAATATCATACGAATTAGCTAAATTTAGAAAAGTTGTACCAATCCTTACGATTTGACTGTGAGAGTGTGTTGTATAATTTTATAATTTTACACAGAAAAGGTTATTAAGGGATTTTATCACACTAAATTCATGTTTACACGCATATTGTTTATGTCTTGTGGCTATACTTTTGAAACAGTGAGTATTTTAAAAATTGTCCCCATTCACTTCCATTTTAAGTGCCTCACAGTAGCAGGGGATAAAGTCTTGTACAATCAGGCCAGGAACACACTGAACAAGGAAATCAGAGTGGCTAAAAGAAGATTCTCTGAGAAGCTGAAAAACACGTTTTCAGCTAACGACCCTGCATCAGTGTGGAGTGGCATAAAACAACTCACAAATTACAGGACTCCTACCCCCAACCCTGTAGTGGACCAACAACTGGCTGACGACCTGAATGTGTTCTATTGCAGATTTGAAAGACCCAATCTAACACCCCACACCAACTCTGACCTTAACTTCACACAAACACCAACACCTCCTGCAACCCCCCTCTTCCCCCCTCCTGCTACTCAACCTGCACTTAAGATCTGTGAAGATGTTGTGAGCCACGTCATTTGGAAACAAAAGACGATGAAAGCTTCAGGCCCAGATGGCGTCTCACCAGCGTGTCTTCGATCCTGTGCTAACCAGCTGGCCCCCATCTTCACACAGATCTTCAATAGATCACTGGAGCAGTGTGAAGTCCCATGCTGCTTCAAACGCTCAATCATCATTCCTGTCCCAAAGAAACCAAAAATCACAGGACTTAATGACTACAGACCTGTCACCCTGACGTCTGTGGTCATGTAATCATTTGAGAGACTGGTGTTGGCCCACCTGAAGAATATCACTGGACCCTTTCTAGATCCCCTTCAATTTGCTCATCGAGCAAACAGGTCTGTGGATGTTGCAGTCAACATGGGATTGCATCATATCCTGCAACATCTGGACAGACCAGGGACATATGCAAGGACCCTTTTTGTGGAATTCAGTTTGGCTTTCAACACCATCATCCCAGCTATACTCCAGAATAAATTACACCAATTCTCTGTTCCCACGTCTATCTGTCAGTGGATTACCAGCTTTCTGACGGACAGGCAGCAGTTTGTGAGACAGGGGAAATTCACTTCCAGCACCTGTACAATCAGCACTGGTGCCCCCCAGGGATGTGTGCTCTCCCCACTACTCTTCTCCCTCTACACCAACGACTGCATCGCCAAGGACCCCTCTGTCAAGCTCCTGAAGTTTGCAGATGACACCACTGTCATCGGCCTCATCCGAGATGACGATGAGTCTGCATATAGAAGGGAGGTTGAACAGCTGGCTGTCTGGTGCAGTCAAAACAACCTTGAGCTGAACACATTCAAAACGGTAGAGATGATTGTGGACTTTAGGAGGAACATCCCAACACTGACCCCCCTCACCATTCTAAACAGCACTGTGGCAGCAGTGGAATCATTCAGGTTCCTGGGCACTACCATCTTACAGGACCTGAAGTGGGAGACACACATTGACTCCACTGTGAAAAAGACCCAGCAGAGGTTGTACTTCCTTCACAAGCTGAGGAAGTTCAACCTGCCACAGGTGCTGCTGATACAGTTCTACTCAGCACTTATTGAGTCTGTCCTCTGCACTTCAGTAACTGTCTGGTTTGGTTCAGCTACGAAATCAGACATCAGAAGACTACAAAGGACAGTTCGGACTGCTGAGAGGATTATTGGTTGCCCCCTGGTCCCCCCCCCCTCAATAACTATACACTTCCAGAGTGAGGAAAAAGGCGGGAAAAATCACTCTGGACCCCACTCACCCTGCCCATTACCTTTTTTAACTGTTGCCTTCTGGCCGACGCTTCAGAGCTCTGAGCACCAGAACCGTCAGGCACAGGAACAGTTTTTTCCCTCAGGCTATCCATCTCATGAACAGTTAAATTGCCCCATTGAGCAATAACTATGTGCAATACACAGTCTAGTCTTTTTTATATTTATCCAACACATCCAAGCTCTTCTGCCATTTCATTCCTCTGAAAAAACAAAAAAACAAAAAAACATTTGCACTGTACATAACAGATATTTATTTTGCACTGTACATAACAGATAACAGATTTGTATTAGATTTGCATTACGTATGTGCATGTGTGTATGTGTGTATGTATGTGTCTGTGTGTGTATGTACGTATGTGTATAATTATTTTTTTGTATTGTTGTACACTGGAAGCTCCTGTCACCAAGACAAATTCCTTGTATGTGTAAGCATACTTGGCAATAAAGCTGATTCTGATTTTGATTCTGATTTTGATTGTAGCTTAAAATGCAGAGACAAATTAAAATAAATCATTCATAGTCTGAATACCCCAAAAATTGCAAACACTTCGGCCCTGTGTCTCTATCAGAACATTGCTCTATTTGTTTGAGCATCCAGTGGTGTGAGTTTGGGGAGGGACAATCTGTTTTATGACCAATGGCAGATGGTGAGACTGTTCAGATTCAGAAAACTCATTTCGGTGACGAAAGTGGGACAGAAATTACACATTCTTTATGTAACTCTTCTTCTTTTGCACACAGTGAGAGTTTTAGGATTGCAGAATGGTCAGCTGGATCTCATGAAAATAATGTGACTATGGCAAAATTTTTGCAAAATTATCATTTGTGGTTCATTACACGTATCCCGACAGTTCCGAGGTGAAATGTCCACCGTGTGGCGCTAAAAGCGAGTAACATTTTTAAAAAAGGTAAAAAAGCAAGTAAAAAAGCAGGTAAAAATTGTGAGTAAAAAAGTTTTTTTTAAGTTTAAAGGTGCTATATGTAAGATTGACAACAAGCGTTTGAAATGGGTACTGCAGTCCAAAGTCTGCCCCGCCCCAGACTCGATGCTCATGCGGGTTGCCAGAATGAGGACACGCAACAGGATCCGTTTTAAAGGATTTCTGGGCTTTCAGCTGTCTCCATCTTCCAAAGGCATCTCCAATATTTATCCTTGTTTTACTACGCCTCTGGTCATGGTGGTTTTTGGATGGATGGCGAGGTTTTTTAGGTCGGTGGAATCTGTTATCTCTGATCCAGTTCGTTTGCTGACTTCCATGGCTGCAGCACGCAGTGTTGTTTGCCTGCAAACTTCTTCAAATCTGGCACCCCGGCGGTGTCGAATATTATTGGTGAGTGGGCAGTGGGTGGGATCACACAGGCCAAAACATAAACAGAAATTCCAGCCCGGAATGGAAACTTCAAAGTAGAATATACTGGCTGTTGCATTGTTATCGGAGAAGCCAGTATTTCAACTTAGCATGTTTCCTAATTCTCTAATGACATATTATGGTCATTTTATGATTTAGTACTGTAAAAATATTACATGTAGCACTTTTAATGATGTGTCAAGATTAAAATAATAAAAATGTACTTTCCTACCCTAAGCCTTCAAACTAAACCTCACAAACATGACATGAATAAGGTGATATATGTTGACTCACATACGCTTCAGGTTCTTACATCTGAAGTGCAATGAGCTATCAGTTAACAATCTGATCGCTTTTAAACAAGCTTGTAAATGTAGTTGTAAATGTAAAAGGAATCATTTCACCAAAGGTGGTAGACATCTCTGTAGTTTCTTAGTGTCAGTTTCCTCTCACTATTTTCTATTGTTCTACTGACATATGAACAGAAAAATATCTGTGTAAATTTACCCTGTAAATTGTTCGTAAAATTGTTCTGATGATGCAACAATTTACATAACAATAGGTTTATGAAGTGCATTCTTTGCCTTTTCAGGAATGGTCAGATGTTTGCTGTCGAGGCATTCGAAGCGCTCATGTCTACATCCTGGTTTACGACATCTGCTGTTTCGACAGCTTTGAGTATGTCAAGACCATGCGGCAGCAGATCTTAGAGACCAGGTTAATGATTTGAATAATTACTCACACCTCTTTTTATTAATTCACGCCTTTTCCCACCTAGCTCTTCTTTTTTTGCTTCGTCTCCATCTTCCTTTTTGCCCAAAATCTCTGTTTTGTCTTCTTTTTTCCCCATTCCCTGTTTTTTATGTACCTTCTTTTCCCAACCTTTCTCAATCCTCATTTTCTTTTTTCCCATCCCTTCGATGTCTGATGTTTGCTGTAATTCCACTGAAAGACGGAGATCCCTCTGTAATCACAGGCTGCCAGCACAGTGGGTCATTTCTTCATCATTTAGATCCAAATCAACAGAAATCTCTTCCCTTTCCCCTCCACTGATTGCAAAGGGCATGTTATGTCATCATCATCAAAAGCCATTTTAAAAGGCTCACAAGACTTTGCTTTGTACCAGTCCAGGTGTGATGATGATGATGATGATGATGATGATGATGATGATTATGCCTAATTGTGTCTGTTTTGTTGCAGTACTAATGCTTATGCTGGTTTGATATCTCTTTGATATCATTCAATGTATGACTTGTTATTAGAATGACAACATTTCTGCCAAGGTGCTGTTTGAATTTATTATCATGTTAGAGAGTGAACAAACACCTTTTTCTCGCTCTGCTGAAGTCAGTACAGCTGGGGGTTTTTTGTATTAATATTAGGGCTGTCGATTTAACACGTTAATTTTGTGTGATTAATTATATAAAAAATAACGCAATAAAAAGCATAAAAATGGAATTAAGGAATATTAAGGAATATTTCAGGTTCAATACAAGTGAAGCTCAATCAACAGCATTTGTGGCATATTGTTGATTACCACAAAAAAATGTTTCAACTCATCCCTCCTTTAAAAAAAAAGAAGCAAAAATCAAGGTTACAGTGAAGCACTTACATTGGAAGTAAATGTGGCCAATTTTGGAGGGTTTAAAGGCAGAAATGTGAAGCTTATAATTTATCATTTATAAAAACACTGACATTAATTCTTCTGTTAAAACTCATGTATTATTTGAGTCATATTTACAGTCAATTTAGGGGTTGTTCACATTAGTACATCATCATGGCAACAAAGAAATTGGCTATAACTTTACACAGAAAAGGTTAGTAAGTGATTTTATCACACTAAAATCATGTTAGCACACATATCATTTATGTTTTGTGGCTATACTTTTGAAACAGTGAGTATTTTAACATTCAAAATTTGGCCCCCATTCAATTCCATTATGAGTGCCTCACTGTAACCCAGATTTGTGCTTTTTTAAAGAAAAGGAGAGGCAAGTCAAAATTAATTTTTGTTGTAATCAACATTATGCCACAAATGCTGTCGATTGAACTAAACTTGTGTTGAACCCAGAATATTCCTTAAATCATGCCGACTGTTAAGGGGGTCGCACACCGGACGCGTCTGACGGACGACATGGCGCATTCTAAAATTGGAAACAACTGTTTTTAATAGAGGCATGCACACCGCCACCACCGCTTGGTGTCTGTCGGCAGTGCCCAGCGACGATTCCGGAGGCTGCTCAAATTTCTGCCGTGCCATGGAGTGCAACTCGCACATTTTCCATTAAATTTGACTCAAAACATTGTCAGGATTATTTACTCTAGCGTTCTTCATTCTTGAAGAAAGGAAAACCTTGGTAACTTTTGTGTGTACTGTCTGCAATATATATATATATATATAAAATTATAGTACAATAATCTACTCTATCAGCACTTAAAGGAATAGTTCACCCAAAACTGAAAATTCTCATCATTTACTCACCCTCATGCCATCCCAGATGTGTATGACTTTCTTTCTTCTGCAGAACACAAATGAAGATTTTTAGAAGAATATTTCAGTTCTGTAGGTCCTTACAATGCAAGTGAATTGTGATGAGACTTTTGTAGCTCTAAAAATCACATAAAGGAAACATAAAAGTAATCTATATGACTCCAGTGTTTAAATCCATGTCTTCAGAAGTGATATGATAGGTGTGGGTGAGAAACAGAACAATATTTAGGACCTTTTATACTCTAAATCTCCACTTTAACTTTCACTTTCAGATGTGAAGTGAAACTAAACAAGGACAACATGTGACTTACAGATGTAAAAGTGAAAGTGGAGATTTATAGTAACAAAAAGGACTTAAATATTGATCTGTTTCTCACCCACACCTATCATATCACTTCTGAAGACATGGATTTAAACACTGGAGTCATATAGATTACTTTTATGTTTCCTTTATGTGATTTTTAGAGCTACAAAAGTCTCATCACAATTCACTTGCATTGTAAGGACCTGCAGAGCTGAAATATTCTTCTAAAAAAAAGTATTTGTGTCCTGCAGAAGAAAGAAAGTCATACACATCTGGGATGGTATGAGGGTGAGTAAAAAAATGTTTCATTTTTGGGTGAACTATCCCTTTTAGGGCAGGAATCTTCACCTTTGTCAGGACAAGGACCCCTTGGTGGATAAGACTGACTTTCTTTGGTCTCCTGTTAATATTGGTTATATTAGCGGATCAGATCGAAGCGCCTTGTCCTCCTATTGTGTGCTAGAATCTGTGAGGTAATGTCGGGCCAAGGTAGCTTAATTGTGCTCTGCCTGAATCAATAAAACATGAATGTTAGTCACCGGAATGGTCTGCCTTGCTGCGCAGGCCTTGACGCAAGCAAAGCATGACAGCTGACGCCATTGATTACAACAAATCTGCCCCTGAGTGACAGACTCACCACTGACGCCCACACTGACTGTTTAAGCCAATTGGTGACTGAGTGGAGTTTAAATGGTGATGGAGCGCCACTGTCACTTTGTGTATTATTTGGACAAGCAAATGCATTTTAGTGTCTAAATGTGCACACTGCAAATCTGCTCACTCTCTTTCACACAAATGTATAGCAAATTTGTCCATTCAAAGATCTTTTTTTACTTAATCTAAAAAATAAAAATAAAATTCTAGTGTAACCTGTTTTGTCAGGCTGATTTAGTCAGATTTAATAAAATGTTTGACTTAAATTTTAAATTAAAAATGTAATTTAGATGTGGATGTTTTCTATAACTTAGTGTACAGCCATCCAGAATTTAGGAATCTTACTGAAAGTCCAAATGTTGGCTTTTCATTTAGGATATGGTGGGGATGTGTTTAGAAGTATTTTATGAAAGGATGCAGTAAAATCTAATAATACAAGTTCTTTTTTGCTTTCTAGTCACAAGAATGTTGGCTTGTGTGTGAACTCAGCCATCGAACCATCTCCGATAGATAAAATTATGATGTTGTATGACAGAAAAATCTTTCAATGCCAACCTAGAGAACATTGCATCAATTTAGAAACCAGCTGATCATTTATTTAAACTGATCTGAACAAGGCAAATAATAAAACTAATATGACACTTTAATGTCTTCGAATAGCTTACCAAACTTCCTTGTGCAAAGTTATATCCATCTTTCAACTCATTAGATGACCGGTGATGGGTGAGTTACTCCAAAAAATGTATTCATTACAAATGACTCACTTGTTATTTAGATTTCTGACTTTACTAATTACTTCATCTGGAAAAGTAATGACATTACTAATAACTTTTAATTTATTTTCTAAAACACTTTTAACAGAAAAGCTTTGTTTTCCACTATACAAATTCAAAATAATGTCTATAATGTGCAACCTGGTCTCATAGAAGGAACGTTGCTCTATATACATTTTTGCAAACTGACTTTTACATGCCGCTGTCTACATTTCGCTGCAGTTTCCTGGTGAAATTACATAAAAGGCACTACAACAACTGTGCGTTTTATTCATTGTCACACAAATAAAGAGTACAATTGCTGATTATTACTTTATAAAAACATATTTTTCACTATGTTACTCACCCCACTATGTTATGATATCAAAAAACTTTTACCTTAACGCATTATTTGAAAAACGATTCATTTTCAGACTTGTATTACAGACCCACCTACATGTACACACTTATTCCTATATCATTAGTTTGCTTGGTAGTCCACCTGATAGAGCGTTAGACTTCTGGACTCAACAACCACGTTTTGAGTCCAGTCAAAGACACACGAAAGTAAAAGTGGCATAAAAGCGATACGAAATTACATGATTGCTTCAGGAACTGTTTTTTTTTTTCTTTTCTTTTTCTCATTTGCATTTTGAAGCACTATCGGTTAGGGTTAGGTGTTTGGTAAGGATGTCTGTTTTGTTAAACTCTTATTTATCTTTTCATACACTATTGGTTAGGTAAAACCTCCATCTAAAATTCATCTTAGAAAACTTGTCTGATTGCAATGTAATTTTGCTCGGTTTTGGCACCCCCTACTGGACATTTCACTTGGAAACTGCAGCCAAACGTGTAATGAATCATGTAATTTTAGTTTTGCAAAAACTTTGCAATGCTCACGTAAATTTCATGAGACCAGGCTGCTATATTTCCACCTTGTACATTGACTCGTTAGGAGGTGCACATGCTTCAGCTGTCGCAAATTGCAAACAGTTGTACATAGTAACCTAATTCATGTTTTAAATGTATTCTACGGACACCCTGTCTACACGGGGTGTGTCCATTGATGTGACGGCGCAACGGATTGAGGCTGTCTACACTGGACGTGCCAACATGTTTAATTTGTGTAGTAGCGCCGCTGCGCAAAATGGAACGGTACACCCGTTTATTGTCGTGCTCTGCAACGAACGCTTCCAGTGTAGAAAGCCTCATTGATTATAATGGGGTTCTATTACTTTTGACGTGACGCGACGCTCGCGTCTGGTCAGAGGCGCAAAAACCATATTGGCAAGGTATGCAATGCATGGGGGCACCATGTAAAGGGGGACGCCAGTGGCTCAACGATGCTTAGAATGGATGACACTCCCCTCCCCTCGCTTGACAGATACATGGGGCACAAAATTTTGTTTTGCATACCCGCTCGGAAATGTAGTTGCGCCCCTGCGTCCGGTGTAGGCAGTGTGTTATATAATATTATTTTAGAAAAATGTGCAACCAAAGTAAATTAATTAAAAGTAATTAACTTAATTGAAAGTCAGTAACTGGATCTGATTACGAGAATGTGATATTTGAGATTTGTTAATTTTATTACGCTATACTACTTTTTACTGAAAAGTAATTACACTTACAAAAATAACTCTTTGGCTGAACTTCATTCATATAAAGCTGTTCAGTTTGTAGTCCTAAACATTACTTGACGATATGTGGACATTTTGTTTTATAACATATATTACACACTTACACCACAAATGTGAATTTTGAAGCCATATTGAATTGCATAATTTTTTTTAATCATACGGTGGGGAAGTCACATGATGCCATTCGTGGTTCGGATGTGTGAATGGTGAGCTCTGCGCACTTTGCTAGTTTTGATACTTTCTGTGTTATAAACCTGTGAGATTCGATACACCCTGATCCATAACTGTTCTACGAAGACAATAATGTCAAAGAATTCAAAATCCTCGGGCTCTGGAGACATTAAAAGACACTTACATGCTCAAGTTGACGCCCCTCCTGAGGCCTCGAGCCAGGGATTTGGCTGGAGAGGTGAAAGAAATTTGGCAACAATTGTTGAACGTGTCAGCAGTGCTGTCGAAGGTCATTGCTGACTTGGAGGATCTTTCTACAATACGATGATCGATCACGGCCATGGAGACGAAATTCACTGAGGTGGTTACAAGAGTGGGGGACGTCGAGAAACGGATCGATTATCTGGAGTCATCAGAGAGGGAAATAGCTGCTAATCCACTAGCGACAAAGATGGATTAGGAGCGCGTCTGGGAGAAGCTGGAGGATATGGAGAATCGTAACCGGCGGAATAACGTCCAAATTGTTGGAATTCCTGAGGGAGCAGAGGGTCAGAATATGGTGGACTTCCTGGACGGGCTCTTTTCGAATCTGCTTGACATAACAGGCCATAAGCTGGAAATCGAGTGAGCTCACAGGGTCCCGGCTCGGCGATCTGCTGAGGGAGACAGGCCCCGACCAATTCTGGCCAAATTCCTGAGATCATCCGATAAAGATGTCGTGTTACACAAGGCAAGGGGCTTTTTTGGAAGAACTACAGCATTTTCTTGTTCCCAGACTTTGCGAATTCAACAAGAGAGAAACGTGATCAATTCAAGGAATACAAGAAACTCTTACATCAACGGAAGGTCGCTTTTGCACTGATGTTCCCGGCCAAATTGAGAATAGATACTAAGGATGGCCGTATTTACATGACCCCAGCAAGCAATGTCCTTCATACATTAATGACTCTCTAACCCTAACCCTAACCCTAAGTTATTTTGTGGTTCTTATGTTGCAGTCAAGTGAACCGACTCACTGAACATCCACTTTATCGTCCGAGGAAGCTGAGCACCTTTTTTCTTTTTTTTTGTGCTGGTTCCGCCTAGCGGCTTGAGTTTGTTTTGTGTAGCAGCACTCCTTTGGGACAGTGTTGCGGATGAATCTGCAAGTTTTTTGTGCTTACGCCTCCTGTTGGTTAGAGTTTGTTTTGTGGAGTATTTCTTGCAGGACATTGGAGTGATTGGGTCATTTGATGCACTCATGTAGCAGTTGAATGGGCCGGCTCACTGAACATTCATTTGACTGTCCGAGGAAACTGAACGGCCTTTCCATTTTTATTTTATTTATTTATTTATTTTATTTCATTTATTTTTTTTTATTTATGTATTTATTTATTTATTTGTGTGTGTGTGTGTATGTGTGTGTGCTGGTTCCGCTAGAGGCTGGAGTTTGTTTTGTGGAGGAACACACCCTCAGGACAGTTATGTGGATGAATCTACACGTTCTTTGCATTTATCCCACCTATTGGCTGGAGTTTGTTTTATAGATTATCTTCTGTTGTGTAATTCTGTTTTACAAAATTTGTATAGAAACACTGGACTTCAGCAATCCGATGGCAAAGTTGTCGCAGGGGCACTCGTAGGTGTACATGGACTGTTTGAGTTTAGAGCGATGGACGCCGATTGGTGCTGTCATGCACGGAGTTATTGCGCACGTTTTACTTTTTGTCTGTTTGTTTGGTTCGGGGGGAGGTTCAGGGTTTGATTGTTGCACTAATGTGGAATGTGGTCTTTCTAATTTTATTTTTGACACAATCTATTTTTTCTAATATGTCAAAATGTCAAATGTTAGTATGAGTTGATTGTCTCTCTCCACGTGGAATGTGAATGGGTTGGGGCACCCCATAAAAAGAAGCAAAGTTATTTATCTTCTGTGGCGGAATGATCCGCCCCTCTGGCTCGTCATCTTCGCCCCGCCTCTTAGGGCCACCCTTCAGCTAGGCTCACTACGGGAGTTGGGCGGGAGAGCGAGAAGAGGTGCATAATTAATAAGCCTCGTTTGGTCAGCGGTGAATGAAGCACACCTGATGGGGATAATGCTTCATCACCGCTGTCTTTAAAATGCAGTGCGCACCTCTTCTCGGGAAGCCAGCTTCAAATCTCCACGTGTGCACACACTGGAATCCTCGCACACCCAGGACCAGAGCTGGGAGGGATCAGATGAGTGGACGAGCTGCCAGACCCGTTCTTCAGACCCCTGGATGCTGTAATGAGTCCCCCGGGGGTGAACAGCTCACGTTGCCGCCGACGGGCTAGATGCCGGGCCGCCTTCCCCTCACGCTTGCCACGGGCCTGGGAAGACAGGCCGCCAGTGACGCCCACGCGCTGTGGACTTTTAAGGGGAGCGTGAGCGGCTGACTGACCGAGCCCGTGCCTGGGCTTTCCTATGAACACTACCCCTCCCCTTTCACGGAGCCCCGTTCACCACGAGGATACCAGTTTCCCCCTTTATTATGAACACTATTCCCCCTTGGACACTTTATTACCCCTTTTAGACATTTTTTCATTTATTATTGTTTCCAATAAATGCCTCTCTGAGGCTTGACGCCACACAAACTGTGTCTGTCTCTTGCTCACCCTGCCACACTTCTTAAACGTAAGAAATATGATATAGTGTTTCTTCAAAAAATGCATCTTTCCACACAGGAAGCTGAAAAATTTGGGAAGATATGGGGTGGACAAGTTTTGTTTAGTGCTGACTCAAGTAAGAGCAGGGGAGTCATTACACTGGTAAGTAAACATCTGCAATTCAAATGTCTCAAACAGATTACAGATAAATTAGGACGAGTCATTATTGTTTTAGCAGAAATTCAGGGGCAAAGTCTGATTTTGGCTAATATTTACTCACCTAACGCTGATGATCAGGGCTTTTTTATAGATCTTGAAGGGATGTTGCAAGCTGCTGGCACCCCTCGTGATATAATATTGGGAGGAGACTTTAATCTGTTGATGGACTCAGTCCTTGATCACAGTGAAGCAAATGTGTGTAAGCCCCCTAGAGCGACATTGATGCTTCACAGGATGTGTAAAAATCTTGGTCTTACAGATATTTGGAGACTTTTGAACCCATCCGGTAGGGACTATACATTTTTTTCATCAGTCCATAAGATTTATTCTAGAATAGATCTTTTTTTATATCTAAGTCCCTCATTTCATCTGTTGTTGATAGCTCAATTGGAAACATCTTAGTCTCAGATCATGCCCTGGTGAGTTGAGAGGTGTTGCCACATACGGAGAAAAAGAAATCATATAGTTGGCACTTTAATGTATCCCTTTTGCAAAATCCTGAATTCCAACAAATGTTAAAAGCTGAAATCAATGTTTATATGGAGACCAATTGGTCCTCAGTATCCTCTGTTGGCGTGACTTGGGAGGCACTTAAGGCAGTTCTTAGGGGTCGGATCATACAGTATGTCTCATTCATCAAAGAATCCAAAGCACGAGAACTCGTGGAGTTGGAAGAGAATATTAAAAGTGCCGAGGCAGAGCTGAAGCACCACATGTCGTCTGATGGCCTCAGAGAATTTACCCGATTGAAATACAGATATAATACTATTTTGTCGCGTAAGGTGGAGTTTTGGCTATTCAGAGATATACAGTCATACTTTGAGTCGGGGGACAAAGCAGGAAAACTTCTGGCTAGATATATAAAGCAGAGAGAGTCTTTTTCTACCATACCCTCAGTGAAATCTGCTGGTGATGAAATGTTTACCTTGGCCATTGATATTAATAATGCTTTTAAAGAATTCTATCTTGATCTCTATAGTTCCACGTCTTCATCTACTGATGAAGATATTAGAAACTTTTTGGAACCATTAGAACTCCCTAAACTGACGACTGAGCAAAATGAAAAGATGAGCTTGATGAGGTAATTAAGGCCTTGCCAACAAGCAAGGCTCCAGGGCCAGATGGCTTTGCCACTGAATTTTTTAGATCTTATGCTACAGAACTGGCTCCACATTTATTAGAAGATTATACGGAATCATTAAAGAATGGAAAGCTCCCACCAACCATGACACAAGCCCAGATCAGTCTGATTCTTAAAAAGGACAAAGATCCAAGAGAGTGTAAGAGTTACCGTCCAATTTCCCTGATCCAGCTAGACGTAAAAATATTGTCAAAAATTTTGGCTAACCGATTAAGTAGTTATGACATCTCTTATAAATATAGATCAGGTGGGGTTTGTTCGGGGATGCAGCTCTTCTGATAACATTAGGTGTTTCATCATTATCATGTGGTCAGTGGCGAATGATCAGACTCCAGTCGCTGCCATCTCACTTGATGCCGACAAGGCGTTTGATATGGTAGAATGGGATTATCTTTTTAAGATTTTGGAAATATACGGGTTTGGGAATACTTTTATTGGATGGATTAAGTTACTTTATAGACACCCAGTAGCGGTGGTACAAACAAATGGATTAATTTCAGATTAGTTTACTCTGGATAGGGGCACCTGGCAGGGTTGCCCTCTTTCCCCATTATTGTTCTGTCTTGCCCTGGAACCATTAGCAGCCGCGATAAGAAAGGAAGATGATTTTCCAGGGGTGGTGGCGGGAGGTGTGGCGCATAAGCTTTTGCTTTACACAGATGATATTTTATTATTCGTCTCCGACCCCACTGCCTTGCCTCCACAGAATTATTAATTCCTTTTCTAAATTCTCAGGATACAGAGTTAATTGGTGTAAATCCGAAGCTTTGGCTCTGACAGCATACTGCCCAGCAACGGCTTTTCAGCCAGGCGTCTTCCAGTGGCCTGAACATGGCAATAAGTATTTGGGCATTTTATTCCCAGCAAATTTGTGTTATTTAGTTAGAGTTAATATTGACTCCTTAATAAAAAGATTTTCTAGTGATGTGGGCAGTTGGACTTCATTACATTTATCTATGATTGGGAAGGTTAATGTTATTAAAATGAATTGTATTCCAAAATTCAAGTACCCCTCTCTTATTTCAAGCAATTTGATAGCATAGCGAAGTCCTTCATTTGGAATGATAAACGTCCCAGATTACATTTCCATAAGTTACATAGTCTGATTGACAAAGGTGGGCTAGGCCTACCCAAGATTTTGTTTTATTATTATGCATTTGGTCTCAGACATCTGGCTCATTGTTCGCTTCCACCTGAGAAAGCCCCTCCCTGGTTTTGTATTGAACAGGAATTTTTTGCCCCTATTTTGCCATTGCAAAGCCTTTCTATCAAACTAATCGGAGAAGTTCGGTTACACCCCGTTATCTCGCATTTGCACTCGGTATGGACAAAAGTGTCCAGAGTGTTTAATTCGGATATTTATTTAAATGTTGCCTCGAGCAGATGGCTGAACACAAAATGATGGATTAATAAGTCCCCTTTCTGCTGGTCAGAGTGGATTGTGAGGGAGGTTAATACGCTCGGTGACCTATATGAGAGTGGAGTGTTGAGATCCTTTGAAAATTTGGTTCAACATTTTGGGATTCCCATGTCTCAATTCTTTAGATATTTACAGCTGCGCCACCTACTCTGTACTATTTTTGGGAGTAGCATACACCCCCCTAAAGCAGCAGATACTCTGGGAGTGGTGATTACTGCTTTTGGAAAAGGGGCATCATGAGGCAACAGTGTATTACTCCCTGCTAATTCAGGGAGATGGAGCTTTAACTTCTATCAAAAGATTATGGGAAAAGATTTAAACTTGGTATTGGAGGAGGGAGTGTGGGCTAGGATTATAAAAAAATGTCAACACGGCCCATGTTTTCTGGTGGTGTGTTGAGATCCTGGAATTTTGGTTGAAGGTTCAGAGTTTTGTGTGTGATGTGTTGGGCACTCGGGTTTCGTTTTGCCCCAGACTCTGTGTTTTGGGCGATGGGGCGGTCATTGATATAGGGGATAAACACATAAAAAACTGGGTCCTGACCAGTGTTATGACAGGCAGACAGATTGTTTTAAGGTGATGAAAGCTGGCTGGAGTGCCCTCATTTCGGGAGTGGTGTGCGGAGATGGTGAAGGTGGCAGCTTTCGAGGAGGTGTCGTGTAGAAGGCTGGGGATCTGGGATTCATTTGTTGGGAAATGGGGCAGTTGTGGTGTAATAAGCCATTTTTGTGGGACTCTCGGGGAGGGGCTATGGAGAGAGAGGCGTAGTTTTAGATGTGTATGATTATTATTATATATATATATATATATATAATTTATTTATTTATTTATTTATTTTTCTTTTTGTGCGTGTACTTATGTGTGACCACGGGGATGTTCGTTGGGGGTCGGGATGGGGTTGTTGATTGGGGAGGGGTAGTAGTGGGAGTTAAATGTTGATTCATTGTATATATGTTTTGTTTTTCTTGGTCAACTTTATGAATCAATAAAAATGTTAATCGGAAAAAAACAAATCATACGGTGGCTTCAAAATTCATGTTTGAGGTATAAAAGTGTGTAATATATGTTGTAGAACAAAACGTCCATGTGAAGTAATGTTTACCACAGATCTTATTCTACTCATAAGTTGACAGGGGTGGATCATCCAATGGGTTTTATGGGCGTGTGCCCAGGGGGCCAGGCCATTAGGGGGACCATGCGAGACGGTACACAAGAGTGAAATGCATCCATATAGCGCATGGTTATTGGGTAAGAACGTTCCGCACCCAAATCCCCCCCCCCAACGACTGGCTGGGCCCTGCAAAACATGTAAGCCCGAGTGTCTAGAGTACTTTAATCCGACACTGTAAATAAAATAAAAAAACATTATAAAACTCCATAGGAAAATCCTGAGGGAACCCATGGCGAATTAGACTTCGGGGTTCGCCTACAAATTGACGTCACAGCTGAACAGCTCTATTAACCTAGCTAGCACTTGTAACTTAATGGTCCACCTTAAAGCAAGATAACACAAATTGGGCTATTTAAAAATGACAAAAAGTATTTGAATATCAGATAAAAAGACAAAGGTACAACTAGGCTGGTAAATTGGTCTGTTATGGACTGCAGTCCGTTCTGACGAGTGCTTTCAATTCTCACCACATTTTTTAGTGTAAAAGTCCACTCTCATCATGTCTATTCAGCAAGCGCTCTTTTTCCAGCCCGGAACCTCTGTCACGTCCGTGTGTGATTTTGAATTTTCCACTTTTACCACGGAGACCCTCTCATACCTGTTCAGCGAGCGCTGTTTTGAACTGCTGCTGGACCGGAACCTCTGCCACATTCACGTGTATTTTGAATTCACCGCTGTAATGCCAGCTCATGCATTAGGCAGCTCTGTGATTGGATGGAAGCGTTCCTTCTCATGAATAATGTCGAGAAACTCTCAGGATCTGTTGCTTCAACTTTCGCTTTTTAAACTGGAAAATGAAACACTCAAAAAAGTGAAAAATTAACCACTTTCCGCTTGTTTATAAACATGAGTGCTATCATTATTTTTAATGATGTGCAACCTGTACCTAGGTTTCATGACACTTTAAGCTCAATCGACAGCAATTGTGGCATAATGTTGATTAACACAAAATAAAATTCAACTTGTTCCTCCTTTTCTTTAAAAAAAGCACAAATCTGTGTTACAGTGAGGCACCTATAATGGAAGTGAATGGGGACAATTTTTAAATGTTAAAATACTCACTGTTTCAAAAGTATAGCCACTAGACATAAAGTATATGTGTGTAAACATGATTTTAGTGTGATAAAATCACTTACAAACCTTTTCTGTGTAAAGTTATAGCCAATTTTACAACTTCATACCACAACGATGTAATGTCAACAAACTTCATGGTTACTTGCGTAACCTCCGTTCCCTGATGGAGGGAACAAGACGTTGTGTCAATGTAGTGACACTAGGGGTCACTCTTGGGAGCCCGAGACACCTCTGGTCTTTGATAAAAGGCCAATGAAAATTGGCGAGTGGTATTTGCATGCCACTCCCCCAGACATACGGGTATAAAAGGAGCTGGTATGCAACCACTCATTCAGGTTTTATGCTGAGGAGCCGAGACAAGGTCCGGCCATTTCAGCGGGTAGTTCAGCGTTGTGGCAGGAGGGACACAATGTCTCGTTCCCTCCATCAGGGAATGGAGGTTACGCAAGTAACCATGACGTTCCCTATCTGTCACTCACTCAACGTTGTGTCGATGTAGTGACACTAGGGGTCCCTATAGGAAACACCACAACTGGCTGAACTGTGTTACGTGAACTGGCGGTGTGTGACGGGCAGACCACTGTGTGCCTCGTAGCCAGCACGCCAGGCCAACACGTAACCTCACCCAACATAGCTATAAGTGTCGAACGGCCCTTTGGGGACAAGTCGACTACCCATAGGTAGAGACATGCTAACCCAGTCGTGGCCTCTTTTCCCCTTCTTTTTTTCCACTCCCTAAAAAGAAGGGGGAATTATCCAACTGGGCCGCCAGGTCTAGTCGGGGAGTGTCCCTCCCAATGGGAGGACACCGCGGAGACCACACCTTGCCCAAAGAGGGGGGGGATATTTAAGTGGAAAAAATACGTCACATGACCTTGACGACCAAGTGGAGAGTCTCAAGGTAGATCCTTTCCAACGGGGGAGGAGTTAGTACAAACATGAAGACTGGGGCAGAGGGGCTTTGCCCAAGGAAGACGCAGTTTGCCAACAAGGAAACGAATTAGCGGAAGATATACATCGCATGGGGATTACCTTACAGGGAACCGCCACATGCTGAGCACCTACCCCAGAACAGTGCTCTTAGTTAGCACGTGTACTGGGCCAGCAGCGAGTCTCTCTGAAAACTCGCCTGCCACAGGGCTCGAAGGAAGTCAACCAGGGAACATAGTTTGTGAACACTACTGGGAATTAATGGCGCACATCTTCAGCTCAAAAGAGGTGGAAGGCACTATGTGCAAGCTATACACCCGGCCGGTTATCCCGGGCTTATCCGCTTGTATTGCGTGCCACTACCTGGGACGAAACCGGTTCCACCTGGAGGTTGTAGAACCTTGCAAAGGTGTTGGGTGTTGCCCAGCCTGCTGCTCTGCAAATGTCTGTTAGAGAGGCACCCCTGGCCAGGGCCCAGGAGGCCCCTACACCCCTGGTAGAATGGGCTCGTAGCCCCACCGGGGGGGGCATGTCCTGGGCGTGATATGCCATAGCTTTGGCGTCAATGAGCCAGTGGGCGATCCTCTGCTTGGAGACAGCGCTTCCTTTTTGCTGTGCACCAAAGCAGACAAAGAGCTGCTCAGAGATTCTAAAGCTCTGCGTGCAATCCAAATAGATGCGTAAAGTGCGCACTGGACACAGCAACGATAGGGCTGGGTCTGCCTCCTCCTGGGGCAGCGCTCGAAGGTTTACCACCTGATCCCTAAAAGGGGTCGTGGGAACCTTGGGCACATAGCCTGGTCGGGGTCTCAGGATCACATGAGAGTAGCCCTGACAGAGAACGCTTGCAGGTCACCTACCCTCTTGATGGAAGTGAGCGCAGTCAGGCGGGCAGTCTTCAAGGAGAGTGTCTTAAGCTCAGCTGACTGCAAAGGCTCAAAGGGGGCTCTCTGTAGACCCTGAAGAACTACAGAGAGGTCCCATGAGGGAACGAGGTGTGGTCTGGAGGGATTCAGCCTCCTGGTGCCTCTCCGGAACCTGATGATCAGGTTGTGCTTCCCTAAGGTCTTACTGTCGACTGCGTCGTGGTGTGCTGCTATGCCGGCAGCATACACCTTCAAGGTGGAAGGGGACAGCCGCCCTTCCAACCTCTCCTGCAGGAAGGAAAGCACTGATCCAACTGCGCATCTCTGGGTGTCTTCCCGTCGGGAAGAACCACATAGTGAACAGATGCCACTTAAAGGCATACAGGCACCTCGTAGAGGGGGCCCTAGCCTGAGTGATTGTGTCTACCACCGTGGGTGGTAGACCACTTAGGTCTTCCACATCCCGTCCAGGGGCCAGTCATGGAGATTCCAGAGGTCTGGTCGTGGGTGCCAGATATTGCCCCATCCCTGAGAAAGAAGGTCCTTCCTCAGGGGAATTTGCCAGGGGGAGGCTGTCACGAGGAGCGTGAGGTCCGAGAACCACGTCTGGGTGGGCCAGTAGGGTGCTACCAGGACGACCTGCTCCTCATCCTCCCTGACCTTGCACAGGGTCTTGCATATTTGCACAGTCCAGGGGGCCACCTGTGTGCCAGCGCGTCTATGCCAAGGGGGGCCTCGGTCAGGGCGTACCAGAGCGGGCAGTGGGAGGATTCTTAGGAGGCGAACAGGTCCACCTGTACCTGTCCGAATCGACTCCAAATCAGCTGGACCACCTGAGGGTGGAGTCTCCACTCTCCCCTGAGAGTAACCTACCGTGACAGCGCGTCCGCTGTAGTGTTGAGGTTGCCCGGGATGTGAGTGGCTCGCAGCGACTTGAAGTGCTGCTGACTCCAGAGGAGGAAACGGCGGGCGAGTTGTGACATACAACGAGAGCGCAGACTGCCTTGGCGGTTGACATATGCTACCATTGCCGTGTGGTCTGTCCGAACTAACACGTGCTTGCCCTGGATTAACAGCCGAAACCTCCGCAGTGCGAGCAGAATTGCCAACAACTCGAGGCAGTTGATGTGCCAATGCAGTTGCGGGCCCATCCACAAGCCAGTGGCTGCGTGCCTGTTGCAAACAGCGCCCCAGCCCATTTTGGAGGCATCTGTCGTGACCACGACGTGCCTGGAGACCAGTTCTAGGGGAACACCTGCCCGTAGAAATGAGAGGTCGGTCCAAGGGCTGAAAAGACAGTGTCCCATGGCGCCATGCCCATCTCGGGACTCGAGTCTGAAGCCAGTGCTGAAGCGGTCTCATATGCATCAACCTGAGCGGGGTGGCTACCGCTGAGGATGCCATATGCCCCAGGAGCCTCTGAAAAAGTTTCAGTGGAACCGCTGTTTTCTGTTTGAATGCCTTCAAACAGGCCAGCACCAACTGGGCATGCTCGTTCGTGAGGCGCGCTGTCAAAGAGACTGAGTCCAACTCCAAACCGAGGAAAGAGATGCTCTGAACCAGGAGGAGCTTGCTCTTTTCCCAGTTGACCTGAAGCCCTAGTCAGCTGAGGTGTGAGAGCACCAAGTCCCTGTGTGCGCACAACATGTCCCAAGAGTGAGCTAGGATTAGCCAGTCATCGAGATAGTTGAGAATGCAAATGCCTACTTCCCTTAACGGGGCAAGGGCTGCCTCTGCGACCTTTGTGAAGACGCGAGGAGACAGGGACAGGCCGAAAGGGAGGACCTTGTACTGATACGCCTGACCCTCGAATGCAAACCGCAGGAAGGGTCTGTGTCGAGGTAGGATCGAGACGTGGAAGTACGCGTCCTTCAGGTCTACCGCCGCGAACCAATCTTGATGCTGGACGCTCACCAGAATGCGTTTTTGCGTCAGTATCTTGAACGGGAGTCTGTGTAAAGCCCGGTTCAGTACTCGCAGGTCCAAGATTGGCCGCAACCCACCGCCTTTTTTTGGTACGATGAAGTAGGGGCTGTAAAACCCCTTCTTCATCTCGGCCGGAGGGACAGGTTCAGTCACGTCCTTCCGTAGGAGGGTAGCAATCTCCGCACGCAAGGTAGCAGTATTTTCATCATTCACCAAGGTGAACTGGATACCGCTGAACCTGGGCGGCATCTGGCGAACTGAATCATGTAGCCGAGTCGGACGGTCCGGACCAGCCATCGTGACGGATTGGAAAGCGCAAGCCATGCATCCAAGTTCCGCGCAAGGGGGACCAAGGGGACAATGTCGTCGGATGTACCGGCAGGTGGGGCCTCGTGGCGGGGCAGAGCTCGAGGTGCCACACCACGTCGTGGCCGTGCTGAGTCTAGGGACATCGAAGCACTTACCTGGCTTCTTGTGACCACCCCCGGAACAGCCTGGGACGGGGGAGGAAGAGGCCTGTCCTCGTAACCCGTGGAGACTGTCACATCGGGGGCGGCTGTGTGCCACAGCTGGGTGCTCAGGGGCGGGGAGACCACCGCTGGAGCGCCAATCCTGCAAGGAAAAACCTGTGGACAGTAGTCGTGATGACGACTGGGTATGTGACCCAGGGAAGAAGGAAACCGCTCTTTTGCTGAACTGTTGGGTACCGCAGCCACTTGGGCATGTGGCGAAATCAAACAAAAAGGCAACAAACGATTCTCCACCCGGCCCTTCACCGGGGGATGGAGTGGTCTTCTTACCAGCTCCAGATGAGTGGGTTTCTTCGACCTGGGTCGCCCATCTCAGGGGCGCTTTGATGACCTCCGTGGGTTCTTAGCGGCCAACTGTGAGACGGGTGGCGTCTGCTTCCTGCGGTGGCTCCACGCCAGGGCCGGGCCGAAGGGGCGGGCTGTGGCGGAGCCGGTGCGGTCACCATAGGGGGACGCCCTTGGCGACGAGCAGACGGGGTGCGGGATCTTGAGCCACACCGGGGCAGGATAAGCCAGATAGCCTCCGTCTGCTGCTTCACCGTCAAGAATTGCTGGGCAAAGTCCTCGATGGTGTCGCCGAACAGGCCAAAGGTGGCGCTCCTGGACCACTAATGTGGCTATCATCCGCCCGAGAGACCGCGCCGTGACCTTCGTCCCTCAGAGAGCGAGGTCGGTCGCAGAGCGCAGTTCCTGCATCAGATCTGGGGCGGAACTACCCTTGTGCAGTTCTTTTAGCGCCTTGGCTTGGTGGACCTGCAGGAGAGCCATGGCGTGCAGGGCAGAGGCGGCTTGTCCAGCAGCGCTGTAGGCTTTAGCCGTCAGAGACGACGTGAACCTACAGGGCTTGGATGGGAGCTTTGGGCGTCCACGCCAGGTGGCGGCGCTCTGCGGGCATAGGTGCACCGTGAGCGCCTTATCCACCGGAGGAATCGCCGTATAGCCCCTGGCCGCCCCGCCATCGAGGGTCGTGAGGGTGGGGGAACTGAGGAATCGGGGCCGGGCAGTAAAAGGTGCCCCCCACGATTTTGTCAGCTCCTCGTGCACTTCCTGGAAGAAAGGCACTGGAGCGGGGCGTGGCTGCTTTGAGCGGCGCCGCAAGCCCAGGAACCAATCATCGAGCCGCGAGGGTTCAGGGGAAAGCGGAGGGTTCCACTTTAGCCCGACGCTCGCGGCCGCCCGGGAAAGCATGTCCATCATCTCTGCATCAGCCTGTGACTGGGCAATCGTCCCCGAGGGGGGGAGCCCATCTGAGGCTTCTGCATCCGACTGGACAAGCCCGCCCTCCGATGCTGCGCTTGAGAGCTCATCATCTTCGTGGGCTCCGAACAAGAGGCCAGACTCGCCGTGAGACGAGCCGGCGGACTCATCCGGAAGCCCGACTGGGGCAGACGAGCTTGCTGGGGAATGGGAGGTCCGCGGGGGGATACCCGGCGGAGGCGATCCCGTTGGGGTCCCCAAATCGCCCCCAGTGCTGGCCACGCTGGCCTCATACCCGTAGGTAGAAGGACTGAGGTGGGGAGTCGCTGGGGTGGCTTGCTTTCTTACGAAAGCAACCCGCGACCGCAACGTTGCCATGGTCATGTTCTCGCAGTGAGAACATGAACCATCCATGAACGCTGCCTCCATGTGGGTCGCGCCCAGACACGCAAGACAGCGATCATGACCATCCGAAGTTGAGAGATAACGACCGCAACCAGGAATAACACACAATCGGAAAGGCATCTTTAAAAAGACACGTCTTTAAAAAGACGTTCCTTGTGTGCCGCTCTTTTAGAGAAATATACTCTTTTAGAGAATTAAACTCTTTCAGAAAATATACTCTCTTTTTTCTGCCGAAGTGCCCAGGGGCGTTCTCTGCAGTGCACCAGTGCAGAGGAGGGAGAAGCTGCTGAAATGCGCCGTCAGATCCAGCAGAGGTGAATGAACAGTAGAAATTCAGCTCAATGAGCATGACCGTTCGGCTCCGAAGAGAAAATCTGAATGAGTGGTTGCATACCAGCTCCTTTTATCTCCATATGTCCGGGGGAGTGGCATGCAAATGCCACTCACCAATTTTCACTGGACCAGAGGTGTCTCGGGCTCCCAAGAGTGACCCCTAGTGTCACTACATCGACACAACGTCGAGTGAGTGACAGATAGGGAACCATAAAACTCTAACACGACTGTAGAAATGACTATTTCAACAACTTTACAGCTCAAATAATACTCAAGTTTTAACAGAAGAATTAATATATGTGCTTTTATAAAATTATAAGCTTCACATTTCTGTTTAAACCCTCCACAAATTGTCCCCATTCACTTCCATTGTTAGTGCCTCACTGTAACTCGATTTTTGCTTTTTTTAAAGAAAAGGAGGAATGAGTCGAAATTAATTTTTGGGGTAATCAGCATTATGCTACAAAAGCTGTCGATTGAGCTTAACTTGTACTGAACCCAAAACACTCCTTAAACTGATTTTGAATTCTGAACTTTAGTTTAAAAGTGCCTTCATTTGTTCAGTCTGTAAGTGCCCAGTATGCACTTAATCCTTGTCTTTCATACAGAATGTTTCAGAGAAGCACTAGACATGTTGAGTTTAGATGATGAATAGATAGAATCCAGACTGACACAAACTGCTTAAATATGAATGATTAAATGAATGAATCAGAGAATGGATTGAGAGAATGAATGATGAATGAATGCGGTAATAATTTAATTCAGTTTGCAGAGTACGTCTGTTGTGTTTGACACTGAAATATGTGTGTCGGGGATCAGAGGCCAGAGCTGTCACAGGAAATGACTGATGGACAGCGTTGGTTGTTTCTGTCAATTAAAGACCCAAGTCACCCTGTGACTGACAGCACAGGGTCTAGGGAGGTTTGGGGCTAATTGTGTTTGCGACCCAATCTTCTTATCATCAGTACACAGACACACACCAGAACGTTCTCTGAGGTTTAGCATTGGATGACCTTGTTTTGTTATGAATGCATGTCTTTTATTTATTTTGTTAATCTATTTTATTTGCCCTTTTTTTTAACTAGGCAAGTAACTTAAGAACAAGATTCCCACCCAAAATATTTAAGTATATTTTTTAGATTTACGCATTGCAAATTTATGACAAATTTCCATCAAACTGAATTCAGTAATCTTTGAATAATGCATGTATTTTGAATTCAGAATTCAGAAGTATTTAATTAAACTAGTATGAATAAGTATGAATTTTAAAAACTTACAGTAGTAAACTAAATCCATATATTTAAAAAAAAATACTATTTGATAAAGCTTGGCAAGAAAATATTGTCCTCTTTAAGGGGGAATGGGAACAATTAAAAATAATTACATATATATTAGAGGTAAACAAAAAGGTAAATAAAAAGAAATAAGCAGTACACAGTAAAAACAAAATGCAGCGCATTAATAAAAAAATATTAAATTTAAAATAATGAACAACGAACACACAACTTTAAAAAAACACTTTCTGTGACACATTCTAAAGCATTTACAAATGTTAGTATTTACATTTTTAAATGTAGTTTTATAAGTCAATAAAAACTGGTCCAGACAACATAACACAGCATAAAATGTAGCCATTCATTTGCAGGGTTTTCCAAAGAAGAGGTCTATTTTAGCTTCTTATATCAGCTTGGAAAGCACATTCTGGCCCAGTGATGTGAAACAATTGGAAATCTATTGGTCTTTTTTTTAGAGCTGTCAGAGGACCAGGTCATCTTAGACAGAGATAAGGGAAGATACTTACGTTGCACTATGGGATGTCTCTCCTCTGTTGGAGACAGGAGGAAAATCTGATAGTGCAGCCCAGCTCCTTGTTCATACCGCAGCTTCTCTTCCTGACAGCTTATCACCACAGAGTCTCAGATTTTGTTTGTTTTTTGGAAGGGAGGTCATGATTGTTTTTAAAAATATATATATTTTTTTATTATTAAACTGTATAAAATAATAATATTATAGTATTAAAGTGATTTTATTTATTTATTAAATGACATGCAGAAAACGTCCCTTTTACCTGTCGGATATAGTCTCAGGAGAAGCTAAAAATAGACATCTTCTTTAGAAAATCCTGCAAATGAAGGGCTACAGATTGCTGTCTAGGCCAATTTTATTTAAAAAAAAAAAATCATATCATATAATTAATTGAATCAATTGACAGCCCTAATTATAATATTATAAAAACATTCATATTAAATATTATATAAATATACAATATTAAAATATAAACTGAAAATATAAAGTGACTCAGGATCAGTGACAATCAGGAAATCTATATACACACTGGCAGCCAAAAGTTTGGAATAATGTACAGATTTTGCTCTTATGGAAATAATTTGGTACTTTTATTCACCGAAGTGGCATTCAACCAATCACAATGTAAAGTCAGGACATTAATAACGTGAAAAATGACTATTACAATTTGAATTTTTTTTTCAGAACTTCTTAAACTTCTTCAAAGTGTTCTCATCAAAAAATCCTCCATGTGCAGCAATGACAGCTTTGCAGATCCTTGTTATTCTAGCTGTCAGTTTGTCCAGATACTCAGGTGACATTTCACCCCACACTTCCTGTAGCATTTGCCATAGATGTGGCTGTCTTGTCCAGCACTTCTCACGCACCTTACAGTCTAGATGATCCCACAAAAGCTCAATGGGGTTAAGATCCATAACACTCTTTTCCAATTATCTGTTGTCCAATGTCTGTGTTTCTTTGCCCACTCTAACCTTTTCTTTTTGTTTTTCGGTTTCAAAAGTGGCTTTTTCTTTGCAATTCTTCCCATAAGGCCTGCACCCCTGAGTCTTCTCTTTACTGTTGTACATGAAACTGGTGTTGAGCGGGTAGAATTCAATGAAGCTGTCAGCTGAGTACATGTGAGGCGTCTATTTCTCAAACTAGAGACTCTGATGTACTTATCCTCTTGTTTAGTTGCACATCTGGCCTTCCACATCTCTTTCTGTCCTTGTTAGAGCCAGTTGTCCTTTGTCTTTGAAGACTGTAGTGTACAACTTTGTATGAAATCTTCAGTGTTTTGGCAATTTCAAGCATTGTATAGTCTTCATTCCTCAAAACAATGATTGACTGATGAGTTTCTAGATAAAGCTGTTTCTTTTTTGCCATTTTTGTCCTAATATTGACCTTAAGGCATGCCAGTCTATTGCATACTGTGACAACTCAAAAACAAACACAAAGACAATGTTAAGCTTCATTTAATGAACCAAATAGCTTTCAGCTGTGTTTGATATAATGGCAAGTGATTTTCTAGTACCAAATTAGCAATTTAGCATGATTACTCAAGGATAAGGTGTTAGAGTGATGGCTGCTGGAAATGGGGCCTGACTAGATTTGATAAAAAATGACTTTTTTCAAATAGTGATGGTGCTGTTTTATACATCAGTAATGTCCTGACTATACTTTGTGATCAGTTTAATGCCACTTTGGTGAATTAAAGTACCAATTTCCTTCCAAAACAGCAAAATCTGTACATTATTCCAAACTTTTGGCCACCATGTGTACATATTTACAGTTACATATATTTGTGTAGTGTATATAAAAATAATTACATACTACAGATTTTACAATTGCATGTAGTGTAATGACATTAATCAACTGAATTGAATTGACGATAGGACACTAAGGCAAAATGGCAAACCTGTGATTACCACAACTTATGGTGCTGAAATTGTTGGCACCACCAGCTTGGACCCCAGTAGCTTGTTAAAAATGATAGTAGGCCTATACAAAAATGGTAAATGGCATTCAGGTTCACAAAACTTTGATTGAAATTTAACAAATATGACCTGCTCCATCAATTTGAGTCACTTCAACCCAGAAGCACATTTTCAGGTTTTTATTTATTTATTTATTTATGGACTGTAGTAAGAAGAAAAGTCTAAGCTTTCTCACAATACAATTATTATGTTACTACTCCAAACCATTGTCAAGATATAATCATTTAAATGTTGGCTGATGAAATTATTTAAAGCTGCACTACGTAACTGTGTGCTCTCTAGCGACATCTGTGGTTGAAACTTAAAATAGCAAGCAATTTGCTGAAGAATACATTACGTGAGTCGTGTTTCGGCACTGCTCCTCTGGCGGATGAATCTCCCAATTTGATTTTACCTGGACATCGCCTGTGTGATCATGACTTGAGCCGGAGTTATAACGTGCTATTTTCATGTTGATATTATGATATACCATTAAACATTTGAAACGGAAATATTACTTGCTTTGATGAAGATAAACAACACTCTTATTTACATATTTGATTGAATTTTACACTTAAATCGCTTTTCTGACACTTCTCAAAGCACTTTTAAATAGAGAACAGAGGACTCTCCTCAGCCACCACCAGTAGATCTTAATATGATTATTCAAGTGTTTTATCTACTATTAATGTTTTTCAATTTAAGAGGTTAAACTCATGATATGACTGATACAAGTTCAAAAGAAGACTTTATTTATTTTGGATTTTTTTTTATTTTTATCTTGTGGCTTGTTGAACGCATTGCTACAGAGACATAGCGTGTGTGGAGGCTTCATGCCATCCACTGCAGCAACCATGCTCAACTCACCACACGCCCCACCAAGAACGAACCACATTATGGCAAGCACGAGGAGGTTACCCCATGTGACTCAACCCTCCCTAGCAACCAGGCCAATTTGGTTGCTTAGGAGACCTGGCTTTAGTCACTCAGCACACCCTGGGATTTGAAGTAGCGAACTAGCGAACTCCAGGGGTGGTAGCCAACATATTTTACCACTGAGCTACCCAGGCCCCCTAATAGAAGACTATTAATTTTATACTATTGACCAGCCTCAGTTACTACAATAGCATGTCTATGCAATGCACATAATAACACCGTAAACCTAAAACATAAAAAGAGGATTCAATAATGATGGGGATAAAACATACTTTATTAAATGTAAAAATAATATGCAATATAACAATTGCAAGAAGTACATTTCAGAAGTCATACATATTAAACATGTCACAGTAATTTCACCGGACAACGTAGATACATCGTGATCGGTTAACACACAAGTAATGTTCGATTCATAAAAGCATGACAAGCAATATATGCTTCAACAACCCTACCAGACAACACATTCAAGCTTTATAGCAGGTAAACAACTTTGCCAAACGGGTAACAGATAAACATCCAGACTGCAACGATGCTGTCCTGAACTGTGTGAGTGTTACTGAACTGAGTTGAACAGCGTAGTTAGTTTCTCCAGCCGGAACATGAGACAGCCGGTACTTCGTTCCTGTGTGTGCGGACATGACGTAATGGCACAAGGATGAACGTCACAAGCCAAATCGAACCAGACAGCTCAAAATACAAATCATTTTTATAGGCTTACAGTAGTGAATCGGGGTAATGTAAGGACATTGTTTTGAACACTGATTGTTGATGTACTCAATCAATAATGGCAATTTGTTAAATTTTAACCAAAAAATCTTACATAGTGCAACTTTTAGTACTTTCCTTTTTACTTAAGTGCATACATACTCCAAATGCGTCTCTGGGACAAAGTGACTCAAAATGATGGAGCAGGTCTCAAATATAATTTGAGTTTTCAATGACATTTTCTATAATCCAGATTGTCAGAATCTTACTGAAAGTGCTGCCTGTACATTTAGGACATAATAGAGATGTGCTATTGGGGTATTGTATGAAGGCATGTAGGAAGTCAGTACAATCAAATCTAATAACAATAGTTCTTTTTGGCTTGCACAGCTACTCTCTTTTTCTAGTCATAAGAATTTTGGCTTGTATGTGAACACTTTAAAAGAACTACAGTAAGTCGTCAAACTTAAAAATAAGACCTCAGATGACAGAAAAAACTCTCAGTTCCAACCCAGAGAACTTTACATCCATTCAGACAGCAGCTAATAATTTATTTAAACTAAATATTAGGAGAACTTCCATGTTCCTAGGAGCCACCAACTTTGCAGTTTTATACAAGGTGTTGTCTTTTTCCATATAAATCTCAAAATTACTTAAGATTTTGGTAGAAAGAATTAGATAAATGCCATAGAAGATTCTGAAACAAATAATTTAGCCTGTATATTATTCATTTTTCTCCATTATTATCTTGCAAAAGAAGCAGGTTGATAAAACAAACAGGCTTTATAGGTGAAGTTCCTTCTTCAAGGTAACAGGAAAACATTTTGATTTAAAAAGATATTTCAGTATAACAAAGTTACCAAGACACCTTTTCTAGCAAGATGAAAAAGAGAGTTTGCATCTAAATTATAGCTTGGAAGTATGTTCAGTGGTGTTGCCATGGATTTACCTAAATTTTTCTTGTTGCATGATATGGCAGTATATTGTGAGATTGTATCTGGAACTGAGGATGAATTGGTCATGCAAAGAAAGCCACAGCCAACGCTGAACCTTTCAGAGAGAGCCATTTGTAAAGACTGCTGATTTGGCCCTGACTACATTGTATCAGTCTGATGAAATTGCGACCCAAACTGATCCTCTTGAAAATGGCAAACAAGAAATTCCACTCGATTTAATGCTTTATTAGCATGAAGAGATTCTATCACAGCAGGATCTTTCTGGCCATTGAAATTATGCAATGGTAAATACTCATCTGAGATTATCAGAGTCATATCTAGCAACCAAAACCAGTTTGGTCAGGTTATATGATCTGTAGATGTACATAACCCAGTAAAGGCTTGGCTTTTAACTTGATCAAAATGATAATGATTATCCTTTTTTAAAAATAAACATAACTTCAAGGTCTCTTTGCTGTCTCTCAAGGAATCCCTTTGGCTACATTTTTAAGACTGTTAAAGTCTTGACTATTACAAAAAAAAAGAAAAGCTATTGAATTTTTCCACTGTAAACACACTCAGAAAAAGGTCCCCTTTAGTTAAAATTTAAAACTCATTTTGGGCACATAATTGTACCCCAAGGACCTATTGTGTACCTTTTAAATGTGTTTTGTTCTTCTGGGAACAAACAAAACATACATTTTCACCTTAAAGGAATAGTTCACCCTAAAATGAAAATTCTATCATAATTTACTCACCCTCATGCTATTCCTCATGCCATTCCAATTTCTCAGCTCTGTAGGTCCATTCAATGAAAGTGAATGGGTGCCAAAATTTGGAAGCACTAAAATCCACATAAGGGCTACATAAAAGTACTCCAAATGACTCTGTTGGTTAAATCCATATCCTCAGAAGTGATATGATAGTTGTGGGTGAGAAAAATATAAATATTTAAGTCCTTTTTTGATATAAATTCTCCTCCCTGCTCAGTCAATCTCCACTTTCACTTTCACTTTTACATTCTCCTTCTGTTTTTGGTGATTCACATTCTTCATGCATATCACCCCCTACTGGGCAGAGAGGAGAATTTTATGATAAAAATGACTTAAATATTGATCTGTTTCTCACCCACACCTATCATATTGTGTCTGAACATATGGATTTAACCACTGGAGTCATATGGATTACTTTCATGCTGCTTTTATGTGATCTTTGGAGCGGCAAAATTTTGGCACCCATTCACTTGTATTGTATGGACCAGCAGAGCTGAAATATTCTTCTTAAAATCTTCATTTGTGTTCTGCTGAAGAAAAAAAGTCATACACATCTGGGATGGCATGAGGGTGAGTAAATGATGAGAAAATTGTCATTTTTGGGTGAACTATTCCTTTAAACAGTACCAATTTTTCTGAGAGTGTGATGCCCAGAAAAAACTTGACCTTTTGTTACAACATGCCTTAGTATCGGTTTACCCAATAGCTATTAGCAAAAATATAATTTGGGAATTTTTGTTTGGAGGATAGAATTCACAAAACAATATTCTAATTTTAGACAGATTTGAAATGTTTTAAACCAACATACCAAGCCACTGTTAGAGAAAAGACATATTTTGTGTAAATGGACTCAAACCCTCATAGTTATTGAGATATACAGTACTGTAGCACCCAGACTTCCCTACTGTAAGTATGTGTTAATGTGGGTTTAGTATTGTGTTTGCATTCTATATTTACAATGTGTGCAAATCTTTTCACAGGGTCATGGGCTCTGGGGACACGCCTATTCTGATTGTTGGCAACAAGCGTGATCTACAGCGAGGTCGCGTCATCCCCCGCCACAGTGTATCTGACTTAGTGCGAAAAAGCTGGAAGTGTGGATATGTGGAGTGCTCTGCTAAGTTCAACTGGCATGTTTTACTGTTGTTTGGAGAGGCTCTCCGCAGTGTGGGTTGTGCCCGCTGCAAGCACGTCCATGCCACCATCCGTTTCCAACGGGCGCTCAGGAGAGATCGCTGTTCCCTAATGTGAGCTTCCAGTTTCTTTTTTGAAATGCCCATTCGAAAACTGATGTTTTGGACAATGGATGCTCCATGATTTCTTGGTCTGACTGGAGAGCTGTGATAACCTTCTTGCCAAGGAAGACAGATGTGGTCTTTAAACAGGGAGTCCCTGTTGCTTCATTACCTAAGCCTTCAAAATGATGTCTCCACCTTTGGCCTGAAAGAACACAATCAACATCTCTGCCTCTTACCATAGAAACTACAAAGAAACTGCCAAAAAGCTGGTAGAAGGCAACAAAAACAGCTTTACAATAGTGCAGTTCTGTCATTGCTTACATTCAGGCCAGGACAGCATATCTAAATGCTTATGCTGAGCCTACGCTAATGGATTTTCTAGCACTTGTAAGGACAAGTGTCTCCCAGCTCAGGTGCCCAAAGAGGCACTGTACACAGGCACTTATTCTGCAATACTCCACAGAACACAAATAATACAAAGAGTGTACGTTCTATGGATACTTCCATGTTGTTAAGATATTCCTATTTGTCTTGTTTTGATACTGTGTCTTATCCCACAAATGTACTTTAATTTATAGCAAATTATGCCTAGGTATGAAAATTTGCCCAACTTTGAAACACTGGAGACACAATGAACTACCTTAATTAAATCAAGTGATGGGGAAAGAGGAAAATATTATTTGAATGTTAATGTGTTATGAATGAATCATCTGACATTGTGGAACCCTTTTAGGTCTCACCCTTTGTTTTCATGTAAAGATTTGAACGATGTCTGTATGAGGCAAGTAAAAAAAAGTTAAAATATAGCCTTCTTTAAAGGTGCTGTAAGCGATGTTAGCGGTTCTGGAACTTTTATACACTTACGCATCTCATCCACACTAGAGCGGCGTTTTCCTCCACCAAAATCTGAGACTTTCAAAAACACCCTCCATAGTCGCATACTTTGGAAACCGATGACATTAGGAAGTTTTCAAACTGAAACGGATTAATGTGGATGTGGTCTAAGGCACTGAATTAGACACACCACCTCTTTCCAAAGCCACATCCACACTAATGTCATTTTCGTTTGAAAACTCATTTTACAGTTTCTTAACATCATCATTTAACCAAAGTATGCGGTAATAGAGAGCATTGTTGAAATCCTCCGTTTTCAGTGGAGGAAAACGCTGTTCTAATGTGGATGAGAGGTGTAAACGCAGCAAAATCACGTTAAACCTGAATGACTTCATTTCAATAACACACTTTCAGGTTCATGCTTTCTATATATGGGCTGCCTTGTGAGAACGCAAAATGACTCACAGGCAGAAATTGCCTCAAAGTCCTCTGATTTGCTAAACAAAGAAAAGAATATGTATGTGGCCCACGGTCACATTTTGTTTTTTTTTTATTTACAAAGACTAGCACTGTCACAAAGAAATATGTGATATTTCACGACACTCATTTCACTTATATTTGTCAAGTAATAGGGAGGTTTTCCGTGTGCCATTCCATTAAAAAATCACTAACAGCACCTTTAACGATTTTACCCAACACATCTCTGCAACAAATACACAACCCAGTTTGCTCAAATACATGTTAAATACAAATGTCTACATCTAAAGAGCACAGTAGTCTTATAATTGGCTGGACAATAAAATGCATTCTCTTCTTTGTGATCTATGGTGAGAGTCCGAATCAATACCGACATCATATCTCTTCTTCAGAGGCAGGGTAATGTACCTGTCCTACTATATTAAATTCACTCTTAAAAAGATGTCATTAATAACTGCTACAATTTAAATCTATGAGCATAATAGTGTGGGTGATTGAAGGAAAGACTGTACTGGTTTGCACTAAAGCTTGCTTATCAAAGTCAATAAATATTTGCAATTCAGGAGAGAATTAAACCAAAACCAGAAAGTTATTATATTTTTATTAGTGTTTACTTTTAAGGCAAGCATCGCTAATATTATTGCTCATACTTGGGTTAAGGATTATAACAATCCACTAACCATAAGTATTAAACTTCATTATATTAAAATGGACATGAATGATACCTCAAATCATGCAGTTGGTTGTAGTGACAAGTGCTTTTATAAGAGATTTTCGCCTGGTGTTTGATGATAAAATGGATAACTTACATTGAGTAGGGACCCAAACCATATCTAGGGACCAGAATATCATAGAAGCTGTGTCCCAAACAACACACTATACACTATGAACTTACAATATACACTATGCACTCAGCCATGTAGTGTATGAATTTTCAAAGTGTAGTATCTTCCCAATTCGAACACTTAAAGGAATATTCCGGGTATAATACAAGTTAAGCTCAGTCAACAGCATTTGTGGCATAATGTTGATTAATACAAAAATTCATTTTGACTCGTCCCTCCTTTTCTTTAAAAAAAAAAAAAAGAAGAAAAAAAAAGAAAAAAATCTGGGTTCCAGTGAGGCACTTACTATGAAAGTGAATGGGGGCCAATCCATAAATGTTAAAATACTCACTGTTTCAAAAGTATAGCCACAAGATATAAAGGATATTTGTGTAAAAATTATTTTAGTCTGATAAAATCACTTACTAACCTTTTCTGTGTAAAGTTATAGCCAATTTTACAACTTCATTACCATGACGATGTAATGTCAACAAACCCTAAAATGACTGTAAACATGACAATTTAAGCAAATTTACAGTTAAAATAATAGTATTAACAGAAGAATTAATGTCAGTGCTTTTATAAAATTATAAGCTTCACATTTCTGCTTTTAAGCCCTCCAAAATTTGGCCCCATTGTGAGTGCCTCACTGTAACCTCCATTTTTGCATCTTTTTTTTAAGAAAAGAAGGGACAAGTCAAAATTCATTTTTGTGGTAATCGACATTGTGTCACAAATGCTGTCGATATAGCTTAACTTGTATTGAACCCGTAACATTCCTTTAACGGTGTTTTAAGACACATAAGTGTTCGGCGTTTAAAAGCTGACGGAAGTGACGTTTCAATCACACATGATGTGTTGCCGCTAGCTTTAGCGCGTGAAACCGGCGTTAGCCAACCTCAGTTCAACACTTGTATCTTAAACATATTAAATTTTTACACAGCTTGGGGTGATGGTAAAGCATTCAACTCACATTTGTAAGGTGCTGTATCCACACTGAAGTTTCGCCCGCTGCTACATTCTTCATTATTTACATCTGTTTTGTCAGACCAGCAGCGCAGCCAGATAACTCCGCCCCTTCCACTATCTACAGCAAGCCGCGTGCGCTGAGTGCATGAAGTGTCCAACATTCCACACTCCGTTTTGACAGTTGAAACTTTGTGTACTGTTTGCTGCATTTTTAGCATAAACGTACTACTTGCACTACTTACATTACAAAATGGCGTAGAATAGCGCAGAAGTGTGCGGTTTGGGACGCACCTTTACTGTAGACTTGGGAATGGGTTCTTTCGACTTGGGCCAGCAACCATCTAGCAACACCACTCAGAACACCATAGTAACCGCACATCATGCACAAACAACAACCTAGCTTTGTGGAGGGGACTTTTGTATGGGAGAGCACCACTCACATTTTCTTCAGAAAATGTAAAAGTATAGTTTTAGTCTGTCTGATTCATCCTCTGAATCAGTGTACTTGCAAAAAATGTCATCTTTTCATCCAAAGTCTAATAATTGAGGCAAGAATTTCATCTTTTCATTCAAAGTCTACAAAATTGATGTCCTCACAGTAGCATGGCTATCACAATCCTTTGAGGATATTTTCAAAGTGCTCCTCTCCACTGACAAGAGTCTGGGGATGTAAGGGAAGGGAGAGTGGGGGATGAAATGGGTTGGAGGGAGGGAGTAAGGAGAAGAAAGTTGCAAGGGAGCACAGCTGCTGTAGTGTAACACACTGCAGCTCTGACGACGCTATCAACACAGCTCCAGACTTATGCCAGGAGTTTATTTATAAAGCCAGAAGCCAAAAACACTGAAGTACTAGGTGACTTGGAAACTCCAAGGAAGAAATGCTAAAGAGATGTTCGGTGGAGCCGACATGTGTTGAGTGAACATAAAGCTCACCGTGTCAAATGCCTCTGCAATGATGAAACAGAAACATATTTGTAACTTGTTATGAAATCTAAAAACACAGAAACTCATTTGTCTGTGAACTGAATGCCTTTGTTTTTGTGCAAATCTGTATAAGGCTTGATTTTTGATGTTGCAAACACCCACACAGCTCAGATGTCAGCTTATCGGTTTTTATTTAATGGGGCAAGTTCCTCTGTTTCATTCCCTGCAGCTACAAAACACCTTGTTGTTTGAAATAACATCTGATCCCCGATATGTCTGCAGGTCCCCAGGTGCTTTGAATGTGTGAAATTGTGGCGAAATATTTATTTTATAACATCGAAAAAGGATATTAATTCAGACAACCATTTCAAACATTTATCTAGGGCCCATATTTGAATAACTCCATAAGTCTAAATCAAATTATACTGTATGTCAAAGAGCTAAGAATGTGACTAACTGTTGCTTATGCAGAGTAGTACAGAATTGAATAAGTCGGTGAAGCAAACATCTTTGCGCATAGTGCACAGAATTAACATTAACAGACTTTTTAATGAGACCCCAAATCGAAATGAAAAACAGCATAAAAATCCCTTACAATATTTGACAGACACAATATGGCAACATAAACGCTATTGCAATGCAACTATTATTTTCAAGAGGGTTGTTATAAAAGAATGGAAATAAAAAATGATATATATATATATATATATATATATATATATATATATAAACAATTAAAAAATATTTAAAAAAAAACGAATCTATGGTAAAGAGATTCAATCCTCTCATGTTTTTTGTAAAAGATTCTGACATAAAACTTTGAATTGCAGTCATGACAAATCTCTGAATAAATTTTTTAAGAATTATAATGGATATAAGTTAGTAGGTTTGGTCTTGGCAGACTAGATCTGCTTATGCTGTTGCTGGTTCAGAGCAATTAAGAAGACTTGCTTCTGATAGAATATACATAGACAGACATGCTGTGTCAAGTTTATAAGACACACTGCTGCTGCACAATTAGACATATACAATCTCCATGAAGCAGATCTAGACAAGTAGTGCTGGGGAGGAAGAGGGTTTAGTGAGAAAACTCTTGTAGCATACTGCAGTGAAACTGGCTTACCTGCAAACAGCTGAGGCAATTTAAATGGTAGAAAAATAGAGAGCACGGCAGTTAATTGGCAAACATACTACGTGTCAAAGAACAATCAGATTGGGCCATGTAGAGTTTCATGACTGAACTTAAAGTAATTTTTGAATAGCATGTAAAATATCCCTTGACCAATATATGGTTGACTGAACTGGCATTCAAAGCACAAAGCACTGGACCTTATTGTTTACTGATCTACCTCCACTTCTCTCAAATTGGAATTTCTCATTTACTCCAAGAGAATAATTTATTTTAGCTGGACGTTCTGCCAAACCATCTCCTTGGGTTTTCTTAGTTGATGTCTTTGGTCTGGTGTGGTGAGCTTCTGGGATGACACCCATTATTCCTTTAGAAGTAGAAAATGTGCAAATGAAATATGGACTTTTTTTGGGACTCCAATTGTCCTCTGGCTCATTAATAGTGATGTTAAGAGGTTTGGAGCATGCATGTCTGTTACTAGGGGGACTAGAGTGCTGAACTGAGGTGAAACTCTGGAAGAACCTTCCTGGGCTTGCACAATCTTGTCTGTCTGAGACAAGGTGTGCTCTGTCCTGGGCGTCTTGTCCTTTTACTACAGCTGTGGAATGCTGTCTCAACTTGGAAACAAAATGTGATTTGGTCCAGGTTTAACCCAGATTCTTCTCAGGGCCTTGCTGGTGTTGGATCTTATTGGGGTTCTTCTGAAGGACTAGGGGAGTTTGAGGATGTTTTATCTCAGGTTGTGGTGTGGTAGGACGATGGGCAGTCCATGGGAAACTGCTAGTGAGGTGAGGTGTTGGAGGCATCTGTGTTGCCTCTCGCCTTTCCTACTGGAGGTGTTTGTAATTGAGCTGTCTTTACTGTCAGTAGAAGTGTGCATAGGAGATGGAGTACTCGGTCTCTCCCTTAATCTGGAAAAACACCCATACAGAGCATTGTCAGTATGTGTGAGTCTGCACTTCCGCAACAGCTGTGAAGAGTAGCATGTATTTATATAAGCAGATATTAATAATTAAGCACTTACCTGTATATGGTAGACTTTAAACTCAAGCCCATTTTACATCAAAACAACCTATTCATGGGCCCACACAGAATCTACACAGAACTTTGCGCAGGTTTGGAAAGCCTGTCTATTGGTATTTGTAGGCTTTGCCAGAACAGACTGACACTTATACTGACTTACTTAACAGACTTACAGACTTAACAGACTTACAAAGTGAATTTGGCAACAGTAGCTCAAAAGTTCTGCTGCTAAAAACAGGCTGATCTCACTGAAATTCAAATCACTGTCCCCCAGTGGCCGAAGCTGGAAGTGGGCGAAATGTCCACAGAGTGGTGCCAAAAGCAAGTTGTACTTTTAGTTGTAAATGATGTAATACACTCGACAGGAATGCATGTTTATTTTAGAGTGTAAATGTCACTTTCAAATCACCCTCACCATTGTTTATGTGAATGCAATTTCTTCCTGGTTCTCACAGGACCAGAACCTGTATCTCGTTGGTTGCTTGAGAAACACTCTATCAGAAGTGCTAGACAGAAGGGTAATCAAGGTAGAAATTATGTAAAAATGTCTGATGGTGGTTGGTGCTTTTTAGTAATTCAGCAGTATAGGTTGATTTCAGGGCATGATATGTTGATTTCCTGATCATGTTGGCTGGAAACCTCCTACAAGGACTCCACTAATTTGACAATGATGCAGTTTGTCAATTGTGATCTATTTTTTTTTAGAGTCATTGAATAAGAAAACTGTCTTTCTTCATGCCAAGTTAGTATGCATTACCAGACAAATCAATTCACAACATAACATGGCTCGTGGAGGTTCATTTCTTGAATTAAGCTGAAGGGTTCTTTTTTCCAGTGCTCTGTCCTTATGTTATCCTACTTATTTTATTAGAGTAATTTAGTAGCCAACACAGTCAACAGAGAATGGGCAGACTGGTTCCAACTGACAAAGTCTACTGTAACTCAGTAAACTCTAGAGACTGTTGTGCATGAAAATCCCAGGAGATCAGTAATTACAGAAATACTCAAACCAGCCCGTCTAGCACCAACAATCATCCATGCGATTATCTAATCAGCCAATCGTGTGGCAGCAGTGTAGTTCATAAAATCATGCAGATACAGGTCAGGAACTTTTTGATTTCAGTGATTTGGATCGTGGCATGATTGTTGGTGGCAGATGGGCTGGTTTGAGTATTTCTGTAACTGCTGATCTCCTGGGATTTTCACACGCAACAGTCTCTAGAATTTACTCAGAATGGTGCCAAAAACAAAAAACATCCAGTGAGTGGCAGTTCTGTGGACGGAAATGCCTTGTTGATGAGAGAGGTCAACAGAGACTGGCCAGACTAGTTCGAACTGACAAAGTCTACTGTAACTCAGATAACCACTCTGTACAATTGTAGTGAGAAGAATATCATCTCAGAATGCTATTCTGAGATGCGGGTTGACGCTGTTTTGGCAGCACGAGGGGGACCTACACAATATTAGGCAGGTGGTTTTAATGTTGTAGCTGATCGGTGTATATATAAATAAACAGTAAGAAAACACACTTCTCCTTTAAAGCACCTGCTGCATTAGCATTACTGTCATATGTGAGCATATCAATTGTTATATTATATTTTATATTCTATATTACTATACAATATACATGATTTTATGTAAATACATGATTTATTATTTTCTAAAAACATATTAAATACTACATCTTGAAATATGAGAAACATAAACTATTTATGATGAAATACAGTCTCTGATGCAATCCTAGTGGTTAGTTGTGTGTTTGTGTGCATACGTTTTTACTGAGAGAAGTGCAGCGGCAGGGATCATGCTTGTCAAGAAAGTGCTCCAGGGTGTCCCATCCACCGCCCACTCGCACCATAACATGGTTCCTCAAGATCTTCACCCAGCCACACACACACACCCACACACACACACACACACACACACACACACACACACACACACACACACACACAAAAACATGTCTTAATTCAAATGAATGAGCAAATGCCATCTGCAGTTGATTGCTGATCCAGTCTGTTTATAAATCAATTTTATTATGTGACAATATCCACAAAACAGATTTTTTCTTTTTGACAAAGTATCAGAGGCAGTAAAAGACTTATTTCAATGAACATGATAGATCAGTCACTTTGTTAGCATAAAACAGTAGGAAAGACCTTTTTTTTAGGTTTCCTTTCTAACTCACAAACCACAACAAATATGCCTTATTTAAGAAGCATATACCCTATATATACAATAAATACTCTTAGTATGATTAAGATGTTTACATTAAGACCTGATCATAATATTAAATTCAATACAAGAAGTTGTTGGTTAGGGCAAATTCAACACTTGAAAACATGATATTAACCCACTGTATTTTAAATCAAAGCACACCTCAAAGCAATAACATTCTTACCTTAATAGGCTATACTGTATATTAGTACTAAATAGCTGAAATACTGAATAGCTTTCACCTTCATATGGTACCAATTTTAGCTGTCAGGAATAATATACTGTATATTTGAAAGCAAATGTCTAAGTGGTGCCAACATTATAACTATTTTAAATGAGTTTAAAATCCCTTTATAGACAATATAGACTATTCGTTGGTTTAAGGAAGTGACGTCTTTTTCCTTGAACATTTCCTTCTAATTGTCAAACTCATTCAAAACAACAGAAGGAGGTGCTTCATTCATAGTGACTTAGTGGCGTAGTGAAATTTTATTATTAAAATGTAGGCCATGTTGTTCGGTGGCTGGATGCTCTCTGGATGCCTGGAAGTAACAGAAATTAAAGTGTTTAAAAGCAACTGCAAATTAACCGCTGCAGTGAAGCGAGACAGCTGGATACGTGCAGCACTGAAAACTGTAGCACACATATTATCTCTGCCAAACAATTGTAAGTTTGATAGGTAGAGCTCTAAAACTGAACATAGATTGGTCCCATTATAATGAATGTGTCACACCTCCATTGGTCTCTACCACTCCAGCCTTCAACCACTCATTCACCCACATTCTAATCAGTATCACCTGTCTTTCCCCTCAGTCTTTGTCAAGTCTTGTCTAGACCACACTGTTCTCTCATCTGTGTCTGAGCAGTCATATTAATCCTTCTATACAATATATATATATATATATTGGTGTTGTTTATCTCGGTTCTCACCTTTTGACAAGTTTTCCTACTGATATTATTTTCTTTTGTTCAAGTTAATTAACACTGCACTTGGGTTCACCCTGATCTTCGAGTTCTGCTCTGTGATTGTGACAGAAGACTTGACCACACTATGCACCCAGCAAGACCTGGTCGGTTTCAACATATCCTCGACTCTCAGGGGCAAACTCTCCTGCACGATGAGCACATGATGCATTAGATTCAATGCAACATGGATACCATAATAAGAGCGCTGCCTACATCATCTTCATCAGTTTCCAGCAGACAGTCAGCCCCGACTGATAGCACTACCAGATCTGTTCCTGCATCTCCTTCCAGTCCTCTTTCTTCATCACCCCAACCGAGTCTCCTGGCATCGCCCACTAGTTACTCCGGTTCTGCAGACAAATGAAACGGCTTCATTCTTCAGTGCTCTCTGGCGTTCAAGATGCAACCACAGCGTTTTCCTACTGAAAGAGCTATAGTCGCCTATATTATTTATCTTCCCATGGGAAAGCGCTGCAGTGGGGCTCCTCGATCTGGAATCAGAACGGTCCAGTCACCCAATCAATCAACGATTTCATGTCATATTTCTGGGAGGTTTTCGAGCATCCTGTCAGTAACTCTTATGCCAGTGAGCAGTTGGTTCATCTGAAGTAAGGTAAACTTCCGGTCACTGAGTATGCACTACGTTTTCGTACCCTTGCCGCTGCCTGTAACTGGAATGAACAAGTGGCACTCAAACTCCAGAGAGGGGCTAAGATTTTCACCAAATTAGATCTACGCAGTTCCTACAACCTTATTCACATTTGTGAGGGGGACGAATGGAAGACCTCCTTCATCACTTCTTGTGGGCACTATGAATATCTCATCATGCCATATGGATTGGTCAACGCCTCTTCAGTTTTCCAATCCTACATGAATGAGATCCTTCGTGAGTATCTATATCACTTCATCATCATCTACATTGATGACATTCTTATTTTCTCATCCAATCTCAACGAACATATCCGTCACGTTAGACTGGTCCTGCAACGTCTTCCAGAACCCAAACTCCCTCCATCTCTTCTGGTCTGCCCCATCTCATGGGACTTAGAACAGCAAAACCTCTGGGCCACCTCCAATGATCCCATGGCCACAAACTGCCCCCCAGGATGCATCTATGTCCCCGCCACCCTTCGCAACCAGCTCCTGGAATGGCTCCACTTCTCTCCTGGATCTGTGCACCCAGGAATCTCTCACATTGGTCCAGAACAGGTACTGGTGGCCACATCTGTCCTGAGATGTCAGTAACTATGTTCGTGCCTGTCCGGACTGCACAACATCTAAGGTACTACGTCGACTCCCAGCTGGTAAACTACAACCTCTGCTGATACCCTGCAGACCTTGGTCTCACATTAGAGTCAACTTTGTCACAGACCTTCCATCCTCTAATGGACACACTTGTGTGTTAGTGGCTGTGGACCGTTTTTCGAAGGCTTGTTGACTGATACCATTTAAAGGTTTACCTACAGCTCTTCAGACAGTCGAGGCACTTTTCCAGCATGTCTTCTGAACCTACGGTCTTCCAGAAAACATAGTGTCTGACCGAGGTCTACAGTTCACCTTCTTCTGGGTGTCTCCATCAGCCTCTCCTCTGGTTACCACCCTAAACTAATGGCCAGATGGAGAGAAAAGTTGAGGAAATTGGTCTATTTCTAAGAACCTACTGCCATAAAAACCAACGCAAATGGAGTCGTTACCTCCCTTGGGCAGAATATGCACAAAACTCACTTTGTCACCCATTGACCAGCCTCACTTTATTTCAGTGTATCCTAGGATTCAAACCACCACTATTCCCCTGGTCCGGAGAGCCATCAGAAGTTCCGGCAGTGGACTACTGGTTCAAAAATAGCGAAAACACTTGGAATTCTGCCCACATACATCTAGAGTATGTAGTCCACTGCCAGAAGGAACAAGCTGATCTTCTTTGCTCCGATCCAACAGAATACCAGCCTGGCCAGAAGGTGTGGCTCTTCACCAGGGACAAACGCTTCAAACTACCCTCACGTAAGTTAAGTCCCTGCTATATAGGTCTTCTATCACTGTCACTGCACAGATAAACCCAGTCACATACCGTCTCCAACTTCCACCTCAATATCGCATAGCACCCACCTTTCATGTATCACTTCTCAAACCTTATGTACCCTCTCTGTCTCCTCTTTCAGAGACCAATGATTGTTGTGTTTCTCCTCCACCACTGACTCTGGAGGATGGTCTGTCTTACACCGTCAGAGCCATTTTGGATTCCCGATGTCACCAGGGGAGACTGTATTATCTCGTGGACTGGGAGGGATATGGTCTGGAGGAACAATTGTGGGTCTCCAAAGATGACATCCTTGGGGGCCTGGGTAGCTCAGTGAGTAAAGACGCTGACTACCACCCCTGGAGTTCGTGAGTTCGAATCCCAGGGCGTGCTGAGTGACTCCAGCCAGGTCTCCTAAGCAACCAAATTGGCCCGGTTGCTAGGGAGGGTAGCGTCACATGGGGTAATCTCCTCATGGTCACTATAATGTGGTTTGCTCTCAGTGGGGCACGTGGTGAGTTGTGCGTGGATGCCGCGGTGGATGCCGTGAAGCCTCCACATGCGCTATGTCTCTGCAGTAACATGCTCAACAAGCCATGTGATAAGATGCGCAGGTTGACGGTCTCTGAGATTCGTCCTCCACCACCCGGATTTGTCCTCCACCACCCGGATTGAGGCGAGTCACTACGTCACCACGAGGATTTAGAGTGCATTGGGAATTGGGCATTCCAAACTGAGGAGATAAAGGGGAGAGAAAAAAAGACATCCTAGACCCCAACCTACTCACGGAGATTCATCGCGACAATCCGGACTGCCCAGCTCCTCATAGAAGGGGATGACCTAGACATCGGGTATTCCATGCCTCCAGAGCAGCTCATGGAGGGGGGAGGGGGTACTGTCATGCCTCCATCGGTCTCCACCACTCCAGTAATCAACTGCTCTAGTTCACCCGCATTCTAATCAGTATCACCTGTCTTCCATCAAGTAATCAAGGACTATATATATATACTCACCTATTCCCTTCCGTCTTTGTCAAGTCTCGTCTAGACCATACTGATCTTTCCTCTGTGTTTGAGCAGCTTTATTAATCCTTATATATATATACAGGTGCATCTCAATAAATTAGAATGTCGTGGAAAAGTTCATTTATTTCAGTAATTCAACTCAAATTGTGAAACTCGTGTATTAAATAAATTCAATGCACACAGACTGAAGTAGTTTAAGTCTTTGGTTCTTTTAATTGTGATGATTTTGGCTCACATTTAACAAAAACCCACCAATTCACTATCTCAAAAAATTAGAATATGGTGACATGCCAATCAGCTAATCAACTCAAAACACCTGCAAAGGTTTCCTGAGCCTTCAAAATGGTCTCTCAGTTTGGTTCACTAGGCTACACAATCATGGGGAAGACTGCTGATCTGACAGTTGTCCAGAAGACAATCATTGACACCCTTCACAAGGAGGGTAAGCCACAAACATTCATTGCCAAAGAAGCTGGCTGTTCACAGAGTGCTGTATCCAAGCATGTTAACAGAAAGTTGAGTGGAAGGGAAAAGTGTGGAAGAAAAAGATGCACAACCAACCGAGAGAACCGCAGCCTTATGAGGATTGTCAAGCAAAATCGATTCAAGAATTTGGGTGAACTTCACAAGGAATGGACTGAGGCTGGGGTTAAGGCATCAACCACACACAGACGTGTCAAGGAATTTGGCTACAGTTGTCGTATTCCTCTTGTTAAGCCACTCCTGAACCACAGACAACATCAGAGGCATCTTACCTGGGCTAAGGAGAAGAAGAACTGGACTGTTGCCCAGTGGTCCAAAGTCCTCTTTTCAGATGAGATCAAGTTTTGTATTTCATTTGGAAACCAAGGTCCTAGAGTCTGGAGGAAGGGTGGAGAAGCTCATAGCCCAAGTTGCTTGAAGTCCAGTGTTAAGTTTCCACAGCCTGTGATGATTTGGGGTGCAATGTCATCTGCTGGTGTTGGTCCATTGTGTCTTTTGAAAACCAAAGTCACTGCACCCGTTTACCAAGAAAGTTTGGAGCACTTCATGCTTCCTTCTGCTGACCAGCTTTTTAAAGATGCTGATTTCATTTTCCAGCAGGATTTGGCACCTGCCCACACTGCCAAAAGCACCAAAAGTTGGTTAAATGACCATGGTGTTGGTGTGCTTGACTGGCCAGCAAACTCACCAGACCTGAACCCCATAGAGAATCTATGGGGTATTGTCAAGAGGAAAATGAGAAACAAGAGACCAAAAAATTCAGATGAGCTGAAGGCCACTGTCAAAGAAACCTGGGCTTCCATACCACCACAGCAGTGCCACAAACTGATCACCTCCGTGCCATGCCGAATTGAGGCAGTAATTAAAGCAAAAGGAGCCCCTACCAAGTATTGAGTACATATACAGTAAATGAACATACTTTCCAGAAGGCCAACAATTCACTAAAAATGTTTTTTTTATTGGTCTTATGATGTATTCTAATTTTTTGAGATAGTGAATTGGTGGGTTTTTGTAAAATGTGAGCAAAATCATCACAATTAAAAGAACCAAAGACTTAAACTACTTCAGTCTGTGTGCATTGAATTTATTTAATACACGAGTTTCACAATTTGAGTTGAATTACTGAAATAAATGAACTTTTCCACGACATTCTAATTTATTGAGATGCACCTGTATATATATATTCTATATATACACTATATACACTGATCAGCCACAACATTAAAACCACCTGCCTAATATTGTGTTGGTCCCCCTCGTGCCGCCAAAATAGCACCAACCCGCATCTCAGAATAGCATTCTGAGATGATATTCTTCTCACCACAATTATACAGAGCAGTTATCTGAGTTACCATAGACAGTTCGAACCAGTCTGGCCATTCTCTGTTGACCACTCTCATCAACAAGGCGTTTCCGATTGATTATAACAGGAATTATCCAATATTCCCGAACTTTATGCTGAGGAAATAAATGTGAACATCTAAACTACGTTACAATTTAATCGCCTCTCTCACGTACACGCTCAGTATCGACAACATGTCTGGATAAGTCACTTAAGGTAAGTGTTTGATGTTCTTTGAGAAAATATGTTAACTCAGGGCCTTATGTAAAGGATCCGGTAATGATACCAGAAGAGCTCCCAGGCCTGTAGCGTTCAAATTCCTTTGTTTCTGTTTACATCCTTAAAATGGTCTATATAAAATATTTCTTAAAATACTGTATATTGATCGGCTGATAAGTAAAGAACAGTCTTCATCTAGATACTGTAATGAAATATTGTTCATTACATACTTTGAAGATTCAATCTTTCAATTCAGTCATAATATGTTTATTTCAAAACTAGTTTTAGAATGACCCACACACCTCTGTCATAGAATTCTCAGTAATCTGCAGTAAACTTCCACTTTTAAAGCCTCAGTAAATCAGTGAGGAAAAGATCCACAAATCAAAATGGCAGACAAAGCAAAGGTTCTTCCCCTATTTTTTCTGTCCTGGAAATCATAGATCATTTTTAATGGTAAAAGGAAACATAAAGCATCCTATGTTCAGGACTCATACAGTGTCCTTGTGTTCATCAAGTGGTCTCTTGCATGTCTTAATGTTAAATAAAGCAGTGGTTCACATAATAGGTTGGTGTAGTGTCTGGTTTATGCTCAGGGCTGGTAAAAAGAAGCTTGATGATTTGATCCTGCAAGAAACAACCCATTAAGTGTCACTGTTGTGCACTTGAGCAAAGCAATTACTTAATAAAATGTGGCGTATCTTAAGTCTACTGCAAGTCACTATAGATTAAAGCGTCTGTTAAATTACTATTAACAAACAGCAATTTTGACAGAAGAACACCGTTCAATACACTACAAGGGTGAATCTCACAAAGAAATGTCCATGTGTCATATTTCAACAAAAATTCACCCATACACACACACACACACACACAATATAAATTATACGTAGCATAAAGGAAATGAAGCCTGAAGCCATCAAGATTTTTTACACTGTGACATTTCATAAGTGCACAATAATTCTGTATATAAAATACTACTGGAATATATGAATACTCTATTTAAATAATATAGCACATATAGTAATAAAGTATCAGTCATATTTTTTGATTGCATTGCAGTAATAAGATTTTTTTTTTTTTTTCATTACTGTACTATGGGGGGGTGGGGGGGGGCTTAATTGTTGTAAAATTAATGCAAAAAAAAATAAAAATAAAAAATGTATTGTTCTAAAAACAAATTCCAAAGTCAAAAACTATTTTTGCCAATTTAAAAGATTAACACATTTAAGTTTTATTAAATTCCATCAAATTCAATTGTGTAATGTTTAACAAAACGTTATGAATGAAACTTTATTTAGTTTTTACATTTTATTTTATTATTAAACATTACTCAAATTTTTTGTGGAATTTTATTATGAAACTGAAATGTCTAATCTTAAATAATGTTTTTGAGTGCAATTTATTTTTTTCAAAATATAATGTATTATATTAATTTCTTTTGATTTTTGCGTGAAGTTTGACCCAGTTTCTCCTGACAGCTTTTGTGAGATTCACCCAAAAGTGATAGTTCAAAAACCATCAATGAACCTATTTGCCATCCCTAAAATAAAAATGTAGTCCAAATAAATCTTAATCTGCATTCAATGCAGTGTCTTCAAACACAACAATAATCATATTTATTAAACACAGCACCATCTCATCCAAGTTCTGAATGTTTATCAAGCGCCTCTGAGGTTTGGGCTGCATGGTCTCCTCCATCTCCTCATGAATCTCCTCCTCTATCACCTGCTCCAGCTGAATGAGGACTGGGGAAGCCATGCCAAAGTGAGAGGCCCATCTGGCCACCTCAAGAAGGCACAGTACAAAATTCTTCTCTTTCTTACGCAGGACAAGGTCATCTGTCTCAAACATCTGAGGTGGGGGTAAAATGGCAACAGAAAATAGGATTACAAAAATATAAGGACAAATGTTTTGAAAATGAAGCTTCTGTTCATCACATATGAAATAACCCAACCTCTGACCAGAGCCTGCACTATTTATTTTGTAACTTATACCACCATCTAGTGGTACAAGTATGAATTGCAAACAAGCGATTTTCTGTTAAAGTAATATTTCATCCTAAAAAATTAAAATTCTCTCATCATTTACTCACCCTCATGCCATGCCAGCCCAGATGTGTATGACTTTCTTTCTTCTGCTGAACTCAAACAAAGATTTTTTAGAAGAATATCTCAGCTCTGTAGGTCCATACAGTGCAAGTCAATGATGACCAGAACTTTTAAGCTCTAAAAAGCACATAAAGGCAGCATAAAAGTAATCCATAAGACTCCAGTGGTTTAATCCATTTCTTTTAAAGTGATATGATAGGTGTGGGTGAGAAACAGATCCATTTATTAGTCCTTTTTTCTATATATCTCCACTTTCAAACAGCCCTTCTAAGTGCTCGCTCCTCTCCTAAGAGTTCTTCTTCTTTTGCTTTTGGTAATGTGCATTATTCCTGCATATCGCCATCTACTGGTTAGGGAGGAGAATTAAGACATGACACCAGAAGACATGGATTAAACCACTGGAGTCTTATGGACTTACTTTTATGCTGCCTTTATGTGCTTTTTGGAGCTCCAAAGGTCTGATCACAATTCACTTGCATTGTATGGACCTAAAGAGCTGAGATATGTTTCTAAAAATCTTCGTTTGTGTTCAGCAGAAGAAAGAAAGTCATACACATCTGGAATTAAAGTAGTCCAGCATAAAGTCATGTGAGTTTGAGAGGGAATAAAGGTGAGTCAATGATGAGAGAAGAATAGTGTTGTGGGTATCATCTTTTTTAAAAGCAGTTTGAATCCCCACATTTCTGACATTGTTAACATGGTACTATTGCTGGGTAAATATCATATTCATACAATGTAAATGGAAAAAAATGCAAGCCCTACTTTAATGTATTTCTCTGCGATTTTGTGAAATCATCACAGAGCTTCAAATATATATATATATATATATATATATATATATATATATATATATATATATATATATATAAATATGCCCTTTGCCCTTTAAATGCTCTTGGTTTAACAGTTTCACATTTCTAATCTACATTCTCAATTTAAGGAATACCTGGAATGTCCATTTCTTTCCGACACCAGTTGATGAAGTTTGTCACATTATCTCGAGCCAGGAATGTTGTTGGATGGGCAGAGCTGACAAATGTGACTCCAGAAATGTCAGTGGGTCCAATGCTCTTCTTCAGAAAGTCATCCACCACGCGTCACATTATTGGTGTGTACACACAGGACTCTAACACCTCCAAAATATTATTCACGTGAATGTCAATGTTGTAGAAGTCCCCCAGTCATTCTGCCAAGTCCTCTTTCATGGCATACAGATATTCCTCACTCGATTTGAAAGGCTTGATGCTTCGATTGGATGCATGCTGAATTCCAGACATGGTCTAAATTGTATCAAATCAATTTAACCGACTCAAACACTCGAAATAAATCTAAATAATACAATGTTGTAAGAAAATAATAAGACCGACATAATCGATTCCACAGAAAATACTTTGCAGCACTAATCTCAGTGTAAGCATACATTTATGAACATGCATTGGTCTGATTGTGCAGTCGTGAGGTGCTAAGTTTCTGCAATTGTAACGGGTTGTCTGTGTGTAGTGTGTGCTGAATCATCCTTGGTTACCAGATAGTGTCTAAATCCAAACACTCCAGTTAACTATTTGCTGTCCACACATGTTCTTGGTGGGAAAAGGGTCAATGACTTTGGCAGAGATAGGATATTTCTGTATGACATATGAGAAACTGATTGTAGCTGAGCACCTGCAAATGCAATGTCAGTTTATGGTATGTCTCATTCATACTCAATAAGACTATTGTACGAACAACAAAAGCTTGATATTGATATTTGAACATTTCAGATAGGACCAGGACCACAAAAGAAGATTTTTAGACTTTAATTACTGTGTTATGTGCTTGTTTTATTTTTGTAGCCACAGTGATTTTCATTCCCTGAATGCTAGTCTTTCAGAGGAACAATCTTTCACAGCAATGGTCCATTGTAAATCTTTTGTATTTTTTTTTTTTTTTGTCGTCCACATGAAAAATATTTATATTTTAGCCTATTTGTAAGATTTATGTATTTCAGTTTAATAACAAAATTCCATCAAATTGTAGTGTAATTTTTAACAAAATATTTAGTTTCTATTATTTTATTTTGGTAAAGATTACTCAATTCAATTGGATGCAATTTTGTTATGAAATTAAAATGCGTAAATCTTAAAATGATGTGTACCACAATGCGACATCACAATGTGGAGGACGTAGAGTCGTCGTCATTTTGGAAGCTTGGTTTCAACAAATGCTCTTTTTGCAGTGAGGAAGTTTTGAAACTTACAGTATGTTTTTATAGTGCAATGACCTTTTACACAGTATGTCAAAAGATCAAGGAAAATGTAATTCCTCATGTCATGGCCCCTTTAAGAAACTGTTCACCTAAAAATTATAATTCTCTCATCATTTACTCACCCTTATTCCCTCTCATACTTGCGTGACTTTTTCTTTTCTTTATTTTGAGTTGTATGGATTACCTCCTTTATGTGCCATCACAGATGTGCATGACTACACCTGTTTACTTACATTATAAGGACCTACAGAGCTTCAACGTTTTTCTAAAAATCTTTATTTGTGTTCTGCTGAAGAAAGAAAGTCATACACATCTGGGATGGCATCAGGGTAAGTGAATAATGAGAACATTTTCATTTTTGGGTGAACTATCCCTTTAAAAGCAGACTATTCACTGCTACTGTTGAAAAGGGGGACCAGACAGAAATTCCTTCACATAAGAAAGAAAATCAAACAGGTTTGGAACAACATGAGGGTGAGTAAGTGATGACAGAATTTTCATTTTTGGGTGAACTATTTTCCTTTTTTGTTCTTGAATTTTTTTTTAATGCAGTTTAAAGAGAAAACAGTGTGTTAAAGTAAACAATATTTTTAATTATATCATAGGTCTTGGCTCTGCCATTCATATAGATATATACATTTCACTGAAATGAATTTATTACATTTGTTGTTCATCAAATGAATTTGTAAATGAAGTGCTTAAAATAATAAACATTAAATAATCATTCATTTTTTTAATCTATTACTATAGTCCATGACCATTAGTGTCTATTTTATAATTTTCTTTACTGAGGAATTGCCTCCTTAAACATAATTGTAAGTGAACTCTTTTTACAACTGAAAGTTCTTGTAGCTGAGAAGTTAGTTCAAGATACCAAACTAGCACTTCAAAAAAAAAAAAAAAAACTCTAATTAGGTTTATTTTTTTTCTTCTTTCCTGAGTATTGTCGTCTATTCTTTTTGTACTGATGACTGCTTGCTCCCTCCCTGCGACTAGTGAAGCTGGGCATTGGTGGCTCAATCTCTCCTGGACGTCCCCCTCTATCTGGCACACTGCCCATTAGAACCTGAATGGAAAGATCAAAGAATGAAAACATGAGAATAAGTCTATTCTATTCATTATAGAAGTAATTGATTGATGGTTGTTTGAATTTTTAAAACAAACCTAATATGGATGTCTTACTGTGACTATTGGAATCAAAGCTTGGCTGAAGGGTACCTTGTGAACAGCTGTTGAAGGCCCAGCTTTAACTGGCAAAATGCGAGACTGGTCCTCTCTGGCTGCCAACAGCTTAGCAATGGAGATAGAGGACTCAAGAGAGGGGGAAAAGTGTGGCATGGAAGAAAGCACAGCATTGCGTTCCTTGAAAAAAAAGAAGACAGAATTTGCTTCATAAAACAAATTTTACAATATACAATTAAAAATGGTTGCTAATGATACAATCTTAGTACCTGTGCCCTCTCTCCCCAACCAAAAGATAGAAGTGTGACATGGAAACGCTTGATCACCATTTGGCGCCGACACTCATAATCCTTACGGAGAGCTTTGTCGATTTCATTAATCGTTTTCTAAGAGTGAAAAAAAAAAAAAGCTTTTGTGGTCAAAACAACCTTTACTCTATTCTTCACTATACTGCACCATCCTGGTATAACAAAGAGCTCTGGAATAGGACAAATGTAATGCATTGCATACCCACTGATCCGAGTTCAAACTGGTCTTCAATAATGGCTCTGGCATTACACCCTCTGGAAGTGATGCAAGCCGTGACTCCACCTGAATGAATGATGGTTAAGTTATACAAGAGTCAAAATGACATTGCGACATGTAGTAATGATTACTGACAGGTAACATTGCTTGGTGATCTGTTTCTTACCTCTGCACAGGCATCACTTATCTGAGAGGAGGTTTCTAACCCAAGAGTATGAAACAGTCCTCCCACATTCTTAGTAACTTCTTTCCAATTAGTTTTATCCTCCTCTACTTGACTGACTTCTTGATGCCCATCCTTACTGTCCATTGTAAGACTCTCCCATTTTCTTTGCTCTTTGCCCTTTGACTCAAATTTCTGTTCAGCATCTTCTGGATGAATCTCTCTGTACTTCAGCATACGCGCTGCCATTAACTCTGATACCAAGTACTCTGTTAAATGAAAGACAAAATACTGTATTAATGTTAAAAGAAAATCCACAACTAACTAAAATACATGGACTGAGACCATCTATCACCAGCCTACCTTACCGGTCAGTCTAAACAGGAGAAGTGGGCTAAAGTTCTCTGATGTGAGTGCATTTTGTGGACAGGACATCTCCTTGAGCACCTGCCTCAACTCCCCCACCAGAACTGCACCACCAATCCTCCGTGCTGAAAAACAAACACATTTTATTCAGGATAGCAGCAAAAACTGGATGATTAAAGCCAAGTTCTGCAGAATGTTGTATCATATGACTCTCAGATTTTTTTAAGCCCACTGGTGATGCATAGATAATGGCATTCAGATATTAAGCAAATATCATACAGAAAGTTACACAATGGTTGCATCTTTACACTGAAAAGGTGGCTCGGAAGCTGCATCTGAAGTAGCATTTAGGTGTATTTACAGACAGTTTAATGCAGTTCAGAGGTTGCATAAATGCATTACACAACATTTACAACTGCATAAATAATTAGAATAAATAGTGAATGGTGACCAAAACTCTGAAACTCCAAAAAGCACATAAAGGCAGCATAAAAGTATTCCATAAGACTGGTTAAATCCATGTCCTCTGAGGCCATCCAATCGGTTTTGAGTGAGTACAGACCAAATTATAAGCCCTTTTTCTCTATAAATCTTGACAGCAGTCTCTTTCGATCATGATTTTAAGATCGATTACACTTCCTATAACGCCATCTAGCGCTCTGTGCATGGGTCAAGCACTAGGAAGTGTAATCGAGCTTAAAATCATGATCATGCCTAGAGACTGCAATGGCAAGATGTACAGTGAAAAAGAAGTCATATTTTGATCTGTTCTCACCCAAAACTGATTGGATCGCTTCAGAAGACATGCATAAATCCACTGGAGTTGTATGGGTTACTTTTATGCTGCCTTTATGTGCTTTTTGGTGCTTCAAAGATCTGGTCACCATTCACTTGCACTGTATGGACCTACAGAGCTGAGATATTCTTCTAAAAATCTTCATTTGAGTTTGCAGAAGAAAGAAAGAAAGTCATATACAGGTGCATCTCAATAAATTAGAATGTCGTGGAAAAGTTCATTTATTTCAGTAATTCAACTAAAATTGTGAAACTCGTGTATTAAATAAATTCATTGCACACAGACTGAAGTAGTTTAAGTCTCTGGTTCTTTTAATTGTGATGATTTTGGCTCACATTTAACAAAAACCCACCAATTCACTATCTCAAAAAATTAGAATACATCATAAGACCAATAAAAAAACATTTTTAGTGAATTGTTGGCCTTCTGGAAAGTATGTTCATTTACTGTATATGTACTCAATACTTGGTAGGGGCTCTTTTTGCTTTAATCACTGCCTCAATTCGGCGTGGCATGGAGGTGATCAGTTTGTGGCACTGCTGAGGTGGTATGGAAGCCCAGGTTTCTTTGACAGTGGCCTCCAGCTCATCTGCATTTTTTGGTCTCTTGTTTCTCATTTTCCTCTTGACAATACCCCATAGATTCTCTATGGGGCTCAGGTCTGGTGAGTTTGCTGGCCAGTCAAGCACACCAACACCATGGTCATTTAACCAACTTTTGGTGCTTTTGGCAGTGTGGGCAGGTGCCAAATCCTGCTGGAAAATGAAATCAGCATCTTTAAAAAGCTGGTCAGCAGAAGGAAGCATGAAGTGCTCCAAAATTTCTTGGTAAATGGGTGCAGTGACTTTGCTTTTCAAAAAACACAATGGACCAACACCAGCAGATGACATTGCATCCCAAATCATCACAGACTGTGGAAACTTAACACTGGACTTCAAGCAACTTGGGCTATGAGCTTCTCCACCCTTCCTCCAGACTCTAGGACCTTGGTTTCCAAATGAAATACAAAACTTGCTCTCATCTGAAGAGATGACTTTGGACCACTGGGCAACAGTCCAGTTCTCCTTCTCCTTAGCCCAGGTAAGACGCCTCTGACGTTGTCTGTGGTTCAGGAGTGGCTTAACAAGAGGAATATGACAACTGTAGCCAAATTCCTTGACATGTCTGTGTGTAGTGGCTCTTGATGCCTTGACCCCAGCCTCAGTCCATTCCTTGTTAAGTTCACCCAAATTCTTGAATCGATTTTGCTTGACAATCCTCATAAGGCTGCGGTTCTCTCAGTTGGTTGTGCATCTTTTTCTTCCACACTTTTTCCTTCCACTCAACTTTCTGTTAACATGCTTGGATACAGCACTCTGTGAACAGCCAGCTTCTTTGGCAATGAATGTTTGTAGCTTACCCTCCTTGTGAAGGGTGTCAATGATTGTCTTCTGGACAACTGTCAAATCAGCAGTCTTCCCCATGATTGTGTAGCCTAGTGAACCAAACTGAGAGACCATTTTGAAGGCTCAGGAAACCTTTGCAGGTGTTTTGAGTTGATTAGCTGATTGGCATGTCAGCATATTCTAATTTGTTGAGATAGTGAATTGGTGGGTTTTTGTTAAATGTGAGCCAAAATCATCACAATTAAAAGAACCAAAGACTTAAACTACTTCAGTCTGTGTGCATTGAATTTATTTAATACATGAGTTTCACAATTTGAGTTGAATTACTGAAATAAATGAACTTTTCCATGACATTCTAATTTATTGAGATGCACCTGTACTTCTGGGGTGGCAAGAGTGGAATAAACGATGAGAGAATTTCCAGTTTTAGGTGATCTATCACTTTAACTCGGCTGTGTAAAGATACACTTTATAAATAAGTGAACAAATAACATAAAAACATTTTTTTTAAATCTATTTCTAACAAATCCAATTCCTGTATTATACTTCAACATGTGCAGGCTTGTTTACCTTTCCTGTACAATAGAGATGGAAAATAAAAGACAGAAAAATAAGGCTTTGACTTCATGTATTTACATGTGTTGTTAATAAATATCTAGCCCTAAAACCATCATTATATAAAAATAATAACATTGCAAACACAATATTTCTCGAAAATGAGCGAGTGATCATTTGCATCCAGCCAATAAAACACATCATCCCAAAAATAGTTGAATTTATACACTTGACAAAGAATACAGTTATTCAAAATGACAAAGAATGCCTCATAATTTTGTTGGGTCGGATTACCTGGCACATCTGGGCAACTTGCTCTTAGCTCCGAGACCAACCAGGTAAGCAGTGGACAAGGTAATTCATCACATGTACATTTGCTCAGGCACTCACTGCTCTTATATCTACACAACATGAAAAGCAATGAAAAGAAGTTTTGATTGTAAATATCTTGGCGATAATACTTTTAAAAAATTGCTCTGTTTATTTCAAGGTAACTCACCCAAGAGCTTTAATTGAAGCAATTGTGCCAGTATCTCTCTCCATTGTAGGCTAAACGACACACACAGGCGATTTATAAAAGAATGTCATTTTTCAGTACTTCCTCGTTCACTGTTGTGTGTGTTGAAGTTGAAACAGCGCCCCTCTCCCAGTGTTTGCAAAACCAATCGTAACGCTGCGGGAACACCAGAGGTAGTTCATTTTGACTGAATGTCAATGGAAGAGATGCTTCAGGGTGCAAAATAAACTCATTTTGTGTGGAAACAGCTTATCACTTATTGAGTTGACCACCTGTCTGCTAATCTTCAAAATGTTTTACATTAAACAGTCCTTTTGAAGTGAACTTTTTGTGGCGTTTACAACGATAGAATTGTTTAATAAAAGTATTCACAGAAAAATTTGCGACAGGCAGATATCAGTTAACGGCTCTCTCCATTTGTTTGTATGGTATCCGCAAACGGTGACTTACTGTCGTAACACTATGAATGTGACGTCGGGGCCATTATATGATTGGCTTAGAAGACTCACGTGATCTAAGGTCACGCTTTCTTGGAGATTGGTCAGAAATCTTCTATATTACAACTAACTGACTAATATCGCCATTATTCCAAAGAATAGTGTTGTGGGTATCCTCTTTTTTAAAAGCAGTTTGAATCCCCACATTTCTGACATTGTTAACATGGTACTATTGCTGGGTAAATATCATATTCATACAATGTAAATGGAAAAAAATGTATTTCTCTGCGATTTTGTGAAATCATCACAGAGCTTCAAATATTTCCAAAAAAAAAAAAAAACAAAAACAAAAAAAATAGATTTAATCCTTATGTTTTTCCATGTCAAAATATTTATTGTTTTAGTGCATTCTTGTTTAGTGTCATTTTTTATCCAATTCTGTCTTTAATCTTGCTCCTTGTCCCTTTAAGTTTGTTCTGTGTGTGTTCACCCTGATTATTGTGTCTTACGTTGTTGAATGTTCCCTGTTTTGTGATGTATAATTGCAATAAAAAAAATTGTCTTGTGGGTGTTTACAAATAACAAATTTTAAGGTTTAATAGGTTGATCACTTAGCGAATCTCCGCTCTCTTCCTAACAAAACGGACGAACTACATCTCCTCACCCGCACTAACAAGGACTTTTCAACCTCTGCTGCCTTGTGCTTCACAGAAACCTGGCTGAGTGAAGCCATTCCAGACAGCGCGTTACATCAGCCGGGCTTCCAGCTGTTCAGAGCGGATCGCATTGTGGAGTCAACAGGGAAAACGAGAGGCGGTGGAACATGCTTTTACATCAGTGAAAGTTGGTGTACAGATGTAACAACGTTAAAGAGGATGTGCTGTCCTAATTTGGAAACGCTCTTTATTTACTGTAAGCCTTTCTACTCACCGTGGGAGTTTTTCTCATTTATTCTGTTGAGTGTGTATATTGCACCAAACGCGTGTTTGAATGCCGCACTGCAACAGCTGTCTGATCAAATCACAGACACGGAACAACAATACCCAGACTCAGTTATTATTATTCTTGGGGATTTTAACAAAGCAAATCTCACACGTGAACTGCCCAAATACAAACACCACATGCCCCACCAGAGACAGGAACATACTGGATCATTACTACACAACAATAAAGGATGCATATCGCTCTGTCCCTAGAGCAGCTTTGGGACTCTCTGATCACTGTCTGGTTCATCTTCTTCCAACCTACAGGCAGAAATTAAAATCAACCAAGCCAGTAGTAAGGACTGTAAAGAGAATGAAGCAGAGCGGGAACTACAAGCCTGCTTCGATTGCATGGATTGGAGTGTTTTTAAGGCTGCAGCCACAGACCTGGACGAGCTCACAGATACTGTTACATCATATATTAGTTTCTGTGAGGATATATGCATTCCTACTAGGACTTATTTAAAGTTCAACAATGACAATCCGTGGTTTACAGCAGAGCTCAGGCAGCTTTGTCAGGCCAAAGAGGATGGGGCAGTGGTGGCTTGATGGTTAAGGCTCTGGGTTACTGACTAGATGGTCAGGGGTTCAAGCCCCAACACCACCACAATGCCACCTTTGGGCCCTTGAGCAAGGCCTTTGACCCCATCTGCTCCAGGGGTGCTGTATCATGGCTGACCCTGCACTCTGACCCCAGCTTGGCTGGGATATGCAAAAACACTTTTTGGACTCAAGATGGCGCCGAGTATGGCTGCTGCGTTGCGAGCTCCGACACAACATTGCAGTTTTTTATTTGTTTTGTTTACAGTTCTTATGTTTTTTGTATTGGATGTTGTCTGCCTTATTGTCTACGACAGACAAACAATTTCGGACATTGGTTCAGCGATTACACACCATAAACCGGACTTCAAATTCCTCAATGCTGACCCGCTGTTTACAAACACATCAGCGAAGCCTTTTGTCTGGGCTGCCCGGCTGCGGAAACGCAGGAGGAAAAGGGAAAACAGAGCCGGCGTTCTCATCAGAGTAAGACGCCGCGCAAATCGACCCCCGCTACCCACTATTCTACTGGCAAATGTTCAGTCTCTGGATAACAAGCTCTGCGAGCTGAAAGTGCGGATCACTTTCCAACGAGAGACGAGGGACTGCTGCATTATCAGAAACTTGGATGTCTGATGAGATTCCAGATTCAGACATTGAACCTGCGGGGTTCTCCGTGCACCGAGCGGACGGAGCGAAAGACCTCTCAGGTAAAAGCAGAGGAGGTGGTGTATGTTTTATGATCAACAAATCCTGGTGTGATCAGAGGAATGTTCATTCTATCAAGTCTTTCTGCTCTCCTGATCTGGAATTTCTTATGCTTCTGTGTGGACCATTCTGGCTACCGAGGGAATTCACAGAGGTCATTATCACTGCTGTGTACGTCTCGCCACAAGCCGACACAGACTGGGCACTCAAGGAACTGTATGGGATTATAAGCAAGCAGGAAACTGCACACCCTGAGGCCGCGTTCATTGTGACTGGGGACTTTAATAAAGCCAGTTTCAAATCAGTCACACCAAAATACCACCAACACATCAGTTTTAACACACGAGGGGACCGGGTTTTGGACCATTGCTACTCTCCCTTCTGGGACGGCTACAGATCCCTCCCCTGCCCAGCATTTGGCAAATCGGACCACTCTTCTATTCTGGTTCTGCCCGCTTACAGGCAGAAACTGAAACAGGAAGCACCCACCCTCAGAACGATCCAGTGCTGGTCGGACCATTCAGACTCTACGCTACAGGACTGTTTTGATCACACGGACTGGGAGATGTTCCGGTCCGCCTCTGATGACAACATCGAGCTTATAGCTGATAGCGTAACGTGTTTCATCAGAAAGTGCATAGAGGACGTTGTTCTGACCAAAACAATACGGATCTATCCGAACCAGAAACCTTGGATTAATAGCGATGTTCACGCGGCACTTAATGTGCGGACCTCCGCTTTTAATTCCGGGAACATGGAGGGGCATAAACAAGCCAGTTATGCCATAACTATTATTAGATCAGCAAAACGTCAGTACAGGAACAAGATTGAAGGACAGTTTAACACCACCAACTCTAGAAGCATGTGGCAGGGAATTAACATCATCACGGACTTTAAAGGGAATAAAAACTCTGCTGTGAACACCACTGCCTCTCTCCCGGATGAGCTAAATACTTTTTATGCTCGTTTTGAGGGAAATAACACCACCCTCGCGGAGAGAGCTTTCGCGGCCGAAGCTACAGAGGTTAGTTCACTCTCCGTCTCTGTAGTGGATGTAACCCGATCCTTCCGACGGGTGAATATCCGCAAAGCTGTGGGACCAGATGGCATTGCGGGCCGTGTCATCAGAGCGTTCGCAAACCAACTGGCTGGTGATTATACGGACATTTTCAACCTTTCCCTCTCTTTGTCTAAAAAATAAAAGTGATTGATTCCGTGGAGCATCCATTTATCCTCTCGGTACTTGAACATTTTGACTTTGGAGTTAAATTTAGGAAGTTAGTTGGTGGACTATATCAAAATATCAGCAGCTGTGTCATATTACCTAGTGGTATCACCCCAAGCTTTAAGGTTGATGTGGGTATCCCCCAAGGATGCCCCATTTCACCATATCTGTTCATTTTAGCTACAGAAATGCTAGCAATCTACCTAAAAAACTGTAATGATATTAAAAAGCTTAATATACTTGGCACAGACATCATCATCAGCCGACTAGCAGATGACAATATGTTATTTTTAAAAGACAAATTTTAAATTCCAATAACTATAGCAAAAATTGAAAAATTCTCAAAAGCTTCAGGATTAATGTTAAATGTAAAGAAATGTGAACTGTTCGCTATACATGACACATCAATGACAGAAATTTGTAATATTCCTATTAAATCAGAAATCAAATACTTGGGAATTTACCTTTCAAAGGACCAAAAACAAAGCCAATCTCTAAATGTGGAAAATAAAATTAAAGAATGTAAGTCAAAACTAAATTTATGGCTTCAAAGAGACCTATCAATACTCGGTCGAATTTATCTAACTAAAATGGAATGTTTGTCAAGATGTATATACCCAGCCTACTCCAATGCCATTCCACACAAATTGATCAAATCCATTAACCAAATCAATTCTAACTTCATTTGGAGAAACAGACCTCATTATCTGAAAAAAGTAATATGGTTAAAGATATAAAGGATGGAGGACTTAGAGTTATTGACTTTGATTGTCTTAATGGAACATTAAAAATAAATTGGTTGAAGTCCTGGATCAAACACAGTGGCTCATTTTGGTATTGTATCCCAGAATACTTATTCAAAAAAGTTGGAGGCCTGGATTTTCTTCTCAGGACGGACTTTAATATTAACAAATTACCTATATCACTATCGGAGTTCCATAAACAAATACTGTTATATTGGAAAATGTTATATGTACATAACTTTTCACCACACCTCTATTCTCTGGAATAATAGATATGTATTACACTGCAACAGATCTTTGTTTTTTGAAGATTGGTTTGAGAGGAATATATGGTCCATAACTGACTTAATGGATGCCAGTGGCAATCTTTTAAACTATGAACAATTCTGCACTAAACATAATTTCAAACCCTCACAATCAGACTTCACTAAATTGCATAAAGCACTTCCCCAAGAATTTGTTTGTCTAATAAGAAATATATGAACATACCAAATGATACAGCCACGACTGGCTTCACTATCAATTCAAGGGATTTTGATTTTGGATAAAAAGTTCAATAATCATTTTATTAGAAGTTGTATCACTGAATACCTTTACCCTGAAAAGCCCAACAAAAATGGCATCCTGCATAAATTTGATACAAATTCAATAACTAAACTAAGAACAATATATTTAAAACTTCCTATACCCCCCAAAATGAAAGAAACACACTTCAAAGTTATGAACAACATTTACCCCTCTAAAGAATTACTTAGACTTCGCTTTGGTATTGATGATAATGCATGCACATTTTGTGAAAATGATGTTGAAACTACGGACCATGTATTTTTTTCATGCAACCTGGTACAAATATTTTGGTGTGACATACATAATTGGATACAGCAAAAGATCTCTTCATTCCCGTCTTCTATCTCCAGAGACGACATAACATTTGGTTTGACATTGCAAAGCAAAGATAATGAACTCTGTTGTAATACAATTCTGTGCCTAGCAAAAAATTTTATCCACAAGTGTAGAATTATAAAATCATCCCCCAAATTTGTTATTTTTTTAAACGAATTTAAATTGTATTTGAAATCTCTAAAAAAATCTCTTATGTTAAGAATAAAAATTGTACGACATCCTAAAACACTTCCCGACTATAGTAAATAACTGAACTTAGACAAATTCTTCCCTGGTACGACAATGTCTCATCACTGTGTTATTTATTTATTTCATTTTATTTTATTTTATTTTTTTTTATCCATGTTATTAAGAGCTGTTTCCTCTGACTTTTTCTACATATCTTTATACTGAAGTTGTGTATTATATGTTGCATGTTTGTTTATAAATTCTGCAATAAATAAATAAATAAATAAATAAGGTTCAGTACATCAATATTTTTGCATTGCTCCTCTTCGTCATCGCAAATGACAAAGCTACACGAACATTATTGGCTACAGGGTCTTTGACAGACAGCAGCTTCAGCCAATCAACAGCAGGGACTGAGACGGCTCACACTGGCGGCCTTTGACAGCGAGCAGCTTCAGCCAATCAACAGCAGGGACTGAGACGGCTCACATCGGCGACCTTTGACAGACAGCAGCTTCAGCCAATCAGCAGCAGGGACTGAGATGGCTCACACTGGCGGCCTTTGACAGCGAGCAGCTTCAGCCAATCAACAGCAGGGACTGAGACGGCTCACATCGGCGACCTTTGACAGACAGCAGCTTCAGCCAATCAGCATCAGGGACTTAGACGGCTCACACTGGCGGCGAGGCGCAGGAAGTGGTCAGCCACGGTCACCCTCCATCTTCGATACCGCCGTTACGACAATTTTGCTTGAGAGGGAAAAACTGACAGAAAAGGTACATATTTGGATTTCCGCAAACACAATATTATTTATGTTTAGTAAGTGACTTTAACAAACATTAAACGGGTTTCCGTGTATGCATGTGCGTTTTCTGAGCAGATTGCTTTAATCCATAGCATGCTTGTTATCGCGAATGCTAATTCTGCAGTTTGTGGTCAGGTGATTGTTTTGACTCGTAAACGCGTCGATTTAGCGCGTGCATGTTGTTGCATTTTGTGTATTAAAGCCTAAATACGCTTTCAATGCCATGAAATGACAGTTTATTTGTAAAAAAAAAAAAAGCACCATCTGTTAGCAGCTAGCTCGAGGCTAATATTTTAGCTAGTGTCCGTGAGCGCGCACAGCAACCAATCAATTGTTCGCGTTTGTTTACTCAGACTTTACAGGCGCACAGTTCAGCATACGCTGCGGTTGGAGGTGCATGAACCATGAGCGGGCTCAATGTTAAAAAGCTCAAAGTGAATGAGCTGAAAGAGGAGCTCCAGAGCCGAGGCCTGGACACCCGCGGGCTGAAGGCGGATCTGGTGGACAGATTGCAGGCGGCGCTGGAGGCCGAGGCGTCAGGCGATGCTGCACCGGGCGAGGAGGAACAAGACCTGGAGGCTGGAGATGGCAATGATGATCAAGATGACGGTGATACATGTTAATACATTTATGATTTGATTGGCTTATATTGGAAATTTATAAAATCTTAAAAGTCAAGGAAATTTCTGTAGTGAATATAAGTGTTTCTAGTTGTGCTCAGTTCTGAAATTTTTTTGTTGGTTAGAAATTGTTCTTTGTGGATGCAATCTCTATAAAAGGAATTAAAAAGAATTGTCAAATGTAAAAATTTCAGAAATGGTTATTGAAAAACCAATATTGATCAACCATTTAGTTTTAGTTTACAACTTTATTAATCCCGCATAGGGCAATTAGAAGTAGGGCTGCTGACACAAACAGACAAAATCAATAAGACCAAGTACAATCAACAATACATTAAAACCAAACAATTACAACACTTCGTAAAACATATTGCAGCACGCTTTCTCTTTTTCATAAAAAAGAAAAAGCTAAAAGTTAATACTGTATAAATAAGTAAATACAGCGGATGGCCTCTGGCACAAAAGTAAATTTGTAACGATTAGTTAAACACTTGACATTTTGTAGGCGCCTGCCCAAAGGCAACAATTCAAAATGAGGATATAAAGGATATGTGTATCATCTCCCAAAATTCTGCAAGCCTTCCTTTTCACTTGCTGCTCATGGAATTGTTGGTTATTAACATAAGAGAGGTGGGGGTACGCTTACCCTTTAATGTCTATGGTGGTTACGGCACCAATGCTGTTTTTATGTTGTTAGGACATTAATGCATCAAAACATATTTATTCATTGCAGGTGGGGAGCAAGATGACGGAGAAGAGTCCAAGGCACAGTTTGATGATGGAAACAGTACAGACCTCTTCCAGGGTGGGTACGATGATCAGGGAAACGAGAATAATGAAAGCAACGAGGACCGCACCGAGACCCCCATGCCTGGTTTTCGAAAGAGCGGTTATACATCAGATGCGATGCCGGGACAGATGACAGAGCAGTTCCAAGATGACCAGGATGAAGACAAGGAGCCTGAAGGCAAGCAGCCGTACCAGGAGGTGAAGCAGGAATATGAGGAAACTCCTTCACAGACAGAGCAGAAGCTTGAGGAGCCAGCATCACGCCAGATGCCAGAGAGAGACTCAAGTCGACAAACCCAGCAGGAAGGACCGGGTGAGTCTTGTCAAATGCTGCTTTTAACTTCAGAGTTCCCACCGCCATGGAAAACCTGGAAATATCTGGGAATTTTGAAATTGTGATTTCCAAGCAAAGTCCTCAAAGTCATGAAAATTGAGTCTTAAGCCCTATTCGGACGGCAGTTATTTTACATGGGGACGTGAGGTAAATCCAGCATTTACAGGGGGTAGGCAGTGATTTTATTGCCATCCAAAATGTCTGTGTTTTTCTCCCACCTCCCGTGAGAAAATTCCCGGCCAAATTACGTACTGTTTTTTTTTTTTTTTTTTTACAAACACCGAGGTCGTGTGATAATTTAATTACAGTCCGAATCCACATCTCTGAGTTTATATCTCTTTAGTTGCCGGGTTAATGTCTATATTATTTAAAAGGTTTAATTTCCACTTTTTAAACACCGACAGATAATTCCAAATGATGTCCGTCATTTTGATAGATAAAACAAAAGAAAACCTTTCATTTCATTTGAACTATCTTTACTGTCCTTAACATGTTCACTTAAGAGAGCGTGCAACTGAGGTGATGAAACATGCGTACCATTGACAGATTTATTTGGCTGCATTGATAAACAGTCTTGTCCCTGCAGTTTCTTGATTCGTTTAATTGCTCTTTGCAAGAATTTTGGCTTGCTCCGTATGTGAAAATGTGCACTGTAAATTTCCGCAGCGCTTTACAGCGCGGTTCCCTCATGTTTTAAAATTTTTATTTTCACTAAATAAAATAGCGTAATTCCAAACACATTTAAACGCAAATACAGAGGACACAGTTTGTGGATTGATGAATTTTCCATATAACAAACGCAACTGCAATCATGTGATCGACGAAAAGTCTCGCTCGTCATCCAAATGCATGAGTTTTATCACAGAGGAAGCATGAAAATTTACTTTTACAGGCATCACCCTGAGAAACAATTGCTGTCCGAATACGGCTTATCACCCTATTCGGACAGGACCAGTTTTCCCTGAGGAGGTCAGAGAAATTCGTGTTTCACAGGTGTACTTTGTGATTTTACTCCTGTCTGAATCTGACAAGTCTGTATTTCTTCTCGCACAACCTCAGTAAAAAATTCCAGAGCAATTTCTCAATGGTCCTCTGAGAAATCGATTCCCTTCCAAATGCGATTGTCTGTGATTGCTGATTATTGAATTTTCACAACGCTTCTCACTTTCCTGTTTTGATCTACTCTAACTACCGTCTAGAACGCCTGCTGCGTGGCTTTCAATTTGGATATAGATTTGTTTTTCCATCTGATGGAAATTAAGAAAATAAAATTATAAATGAGAGCCAAATTGCGGAAACTCCACAAACCGGCCACTGTAATATCGGTGTCAGTTAAGATACGCATCGTAATTTATCCGCTCAATTACGTAATGTTATAATTATTTGTGAAATTTGTAACTCGTGTGAAGTTTATTTTAATAAGCTTTTAAAATAAGTAATTTATAATGTATTAATACATTAAAATTAAATAAATGAAATAATTAGTTACTTAATGTATTTTTTTAGTTATAAGTAATTTTAAACTTAAACAGATAACGTTTAAAAGATACATTAATTTTATCACCTAAATTAATTTAATGTGTTCAACCTTGTGTAACGCCCACATCTAGAAAACAGACACTCCCACCTCTGTAATAAAAACGGAGCTCTTAGTCCCGTCCGAATCAGTACATGAAATCACAGACGTCGGGTGATAATAATTGTAACTCAGACGTTTAGAAAACGAATCCTGTCCAAATATGGCTTTAGAGTAATCTTGCTAGCAATCGGCCTGTCTGTGAAATGATGTCTAAAAATCTTTATTCAGTAGTCATAAATGACTGGAAAATCATTGTTAAAAGTTTGGGAACGCTTTAGGTTTCTTTAAGACAAAACCTGCATATGTTCTGCTGTGCCAGTCTTGATTTGTGCAGCAATGTGTTTGATGTTGGTTTTAATGTATTTATCCAAATCTTTCAGAGGGTGATGAAGTGAAGGCAGAGTGTAAGACAGACGAAGATGTTCCACAGCAAGCTGAACAAGCCAACGAATGGGGCGCTATGGATGTACAGGTCAAAACGGAGGATGATAGAAACACTTCGTACAATCGCAAGAGACCATATGATGACAGTCGTGGATATGGATACTATGAGCATCGTGATGACAGGAGGTAAGTTATGACTCCTTTTGATTTGATTTTTTTGTCTTTTAATTTCATTGCTCAATCTCATAGTTGTCTTTGGTTGTTGTCATAGGGGAAGATCACCACAGCCCCCAGCAGAAGAGGAGGAAGAAGAGATTGACGAGAAGCTTGTGGTCATTGACACCTGTGAGTACAGTGAAGGAAAGAGCCATTTGTATTTACAGTTTCTGTATTTTCTCTTGTGTTGGCTCCTGGACTCAGAAATGATGGATTAGAGATTAGTGTGATGGTTTGAAAGTGGTTGAAACTTAAATATGCTTTTATGTTATTGTCTGGAGCACTATATTGACCCAATGCCCTTTCAAGCCTCCTAAATGGTACAATGGTAACCTACTAAATGGTACAATCTGAAGTTGTCTTGTTTGTCTCTAGATAACTGTGACCTGCACTTCAAGGTGGCTCGTGACAGGTACAGTGGCTATCCTCTGACCATCGAAGGCTTTGCCTACCTGTGGGCAGGTGCTCGAGCCACTTATGGTGTTAACAAGGGTCGTGTGTGCTTTGAAATGAAGGTAAGGAAGACACCCGTTAAAATGAGTGCTGTGAAGCAGTGCCATGTTTGTTTGCCTCAAATATTTCAGTGTGCATCTCTCTTGTCCTTCCCTTGTTTAGATAAATGAGGAAATTTCAGTAAAGCACCTTCCTACCACTGAACCTGATCCTCATGTGGTGAGAATAGGATGGTCCCTGGATTCATGCAGCACTCAGCTTGGTAAGTTACCAGACTTACACAAAAGTACCCTTCTTGAAGTTAACAGTATTTAGGAGAAATCTGTTTGTTGATGTGTATAATATTACATTAAGCAAGCAGCTTGATCAAACCTGCTGAATTAGTGAAATTTCTGCTCTTTGTAGTGCATTAACAATGTAATTCTACAGCTCATTGTTTTATATCACAGGTGAAGAACGCTTCTCTTTTGGCTATGGAGGAACTGGCAAGAAATCCTCCAACTGTAAATTTGAGGACTATGGGGAAAAGTTTGGTGAAAATGACATCCTTGGCTGCTATATTGTAAATATTTTCATCTTCCACGCTTCTTTATTACATTCCTAATAAAACACACACATAAAAATGAGCCTGAAGACAGCATTTTTAATAATATCATCCTTTTGCCACTTTTTTGTTTTCCATAGGACTTTGAAAGCAGTGATGATGTGGATATTGCGTTCTCCAAGAATGGGAAATTGCTGGGCTCATGTTACCGTGTATCTAGAGAGGAACTGGCTGGGCACGCTCTTTTCCCACATGTATTGGTTAAAAACTGTGCCGTGGAGTTCAACTTTGGACAGAGGGAGGAGCCTTTCTTTCCTCTTCCAGAAGGCTTCACCTTCCTTCAAGATGTTCAGTTGGAGGAAAGAATCCGAGGAACAGTGGGGCCTGTCACTAAAGCTGATTGCGAGGTTTGGCGTTGCAATTAACCTTTGGAGATAATTATTCATTATAATTGCATCAGATAACTTGTTTGCAATTTTAAACACATTCTAATATTTCCAAGACTTTTTCATCTGCCAGCTACATAATATTAGATTACCATATTGTTGGCCACTGAAGCACACTGCACAACAGCCGTACCTCAATCATAGAAATGGTAGTAGCGGTTTCACAGCCTATTCTGAGTACTTTGCCTGTTAAAAATGTGTTATGCAACCAGTTTAAATATTCTGTCCATCATAAGACAGAATGTAAAACCATAAGGCGTTATGTAAAATATATTTTATCGATAATCGGCTTAATATAGTGATAAAGATTATATCATCAACCCCCCTGCCAAGGGTCGGTGAATATTTTTGCTTGATTGATTTTTCTTTAAAAATTACATTCATTTATTGAAACATGAAACACATTTCTAAGTTCAAATTACATTTTAAATTAAATGAAAAATGCAATTAAAATAACAAAGTTATTATCTTATTTTACCACCTTCCCAAATCCAAACATTTACAATCTCCAATGGCTCCATTTGTCATCATGCAAGCATTCGTCAATGACAACAGGTGGAATATTACTACTAGCTTACAGATTAAGAACTAAAGACAATTTAAAATGTAAAGACAATAATAATCAAAATAAATAAGCCTAATAAATTCCCTTGTGTTCCCAAAATAATGCTGCCAAATGTGTGCTCTTATTGAATTTGTGTTTGTATTGTGTTTTGGTAATACAGTTAATGGTACATGAAGAAAATATTGCCTTTTCTCCCAATTTGGAATTCCCAATGTGCTTTTTTTGTGTTTAAGTCCTTGTGGTCACGTAGTGATTCGCCTCAATCCGGGTGGTGGAGGACGAATCCCAGCTGCCTCTGCGTCTGAGACCATCAACCCGCGCATCTTATCACGTGGCTTGTTGAGCGCGTTGCCACGGAGACACAGCACGTGTGGAGGCTTCACGCCATTCACCACGGCATCCACGCACAACTCGCCACGTGCCCCACCGAGAACGAACCACATTATGGCGACCACGAGGAGGTTACCCCATGTGACTCTACCCTCCCTAGCAACCGGGCCAATTTGGTTGCTTAGGAGACCTGGCTGGAGTCACTCAGCACGCCCTGGGATTTGAGCTAGCAAACTCCAGGGGTGGTAGCCAGCGTATTTTACCACTGAGCTACCCAGGCCCCCCCAATTTATGTTTAAGATGAACGTCTTTTATTGTTTTATGATTTAATCACTTTCGTCTTTGCTTTTTTAATACAAAGATATTATTACTGGACCTGCAGTGTTGCATTCACAATGCATGTTAACTGCGAACTGGTCCATGGAAACAAATCAAACTAAACTCACAGCACCTCCTGAAATTATCAGAGATCATTTGCAGTATTCCCATAGACAACATTATTCTTGCAAACAGTTTTCAAACAAATGAAACAGAGAAAAAAGAGGGAACTCTTTACATGCACTTGTTCCACATGACAGGTTCGTGCTGCACGCCTCTGAACAAACAGCGAATCAGACACATGCATTGACGGCTTTTCTTTTGTCTCTTTTTAAAAATATAATAAAGTGCGTTACATCAAGAGAGTGTCTTTGTGACTAACAGCATTTCTTGTCATGTGTCACTCAGAGACGTCTTACAAGGTCGCCCGCCTGTTGCGGGTAGATGAGCAAAATTACCCATGCATGAAATACATTTGGACCAAGAGCTAGTGAACTGGATTCAGCCTCGTCACATTTGCCGGGTGGCGGATGCTAGTTTCACACCCTGACCACAGTTTAATATATTTGCCGACTTCCCAGATTCATGGTTTTGCCATTTTCCCGATATTGTCGATCATCATCTGTCAATGTCGCAATCGGCATCGGGATCTTTGTAAGATATCATCGATATCTGATAACATCGTCCAATCACCCAGCCCTAGTCCACCATAACAGTATTATGCTAACAAACAAGATTACCAGTACTAGACATCTGTCACATGCAACTCCTCACATCTCCACAAAATGACATTTTATCATAGTTAAAAAAAAAAATTCAGTTTGTGAACTGGACAATTAATGCATAGCAAATAGGGTTGCAAATTTCAGAAATGTCCTTGATTGATAGTTGTTAATCTTAATGAAAAGAATTCAACAAGCATATTGTTTTACTCACTGACTGAAGTGTTTTTGTCTATGCAAGTGCACAATTACGTGTTTTAAACAGATTTAGATTATTTGTTGCGTTTTGTTAATGAAACAAACAAAATTCAATGATATGCTTAAACAGATGGTCCCGATTAAAACGAGCCCAAATACTAAAAGATACGATGCATAGATCTTGAGATAATCTTAACGGAGAGACTTTGAATGCTGAGAGGCAGAAGGGAATTCGGCTGCTCCCGGGTCCTAATGCTTACCTCTGTCAAGCTATCAGTGCGAAACAAAAACACAAATGTTTAAGTTCGCAAGGCATTAAAAAAATGTAAGATGTTGTTTAGCCCTGGTTTGTAAAATTTTACTTCCACACTGTCCTCTCAGATCCTGATGATGGTTGGTCTGCCTGGTAGTGGAAAAACCACCTGGGCCATTAAACATGCTGAAGAGAACCCTGAAAAGAAGTACAACATCCTGGGCACAAATGCTATCATGGAAAAGATGAAGGTATTGACTGGTTGACAATACCTGTGCTACTCAATTTGCATCCCTTCTGACTTCAATCAAAGTCTAAAGTTCATTCTGCTGTTTCTATCAGGTCATGGGACTCCGACGTCAGCGTAACTACGCCGGGCGCTGGGACATACTTATTCAACAGGCTACTCAGTGTCTCAACAGGCTCATCCAGATTGCTGCCCGCAAGAGGCGCAACTACATCCTGGACCAGGTACTGTCGTACTTGCCTCCCTCTGTGCTGTGCTCACAGCTAAACCCCTTCCCCTTCCTCCTCAACCCTCCCCCAAGAAAGACCCACATCCACTGATGTTCATTAATGCACTTCTGCTCTCTCTGTAGCCTAGTCCAAAGCATTGGTTAGCATATTGTGATCCTGAAGACCTGTTTTCAGTCTTTATATCTTTGTCTTGAACATGTTGCTGAATTGTTTTGTTTTGCTTTAACCTTAAAAAAAAAACAACAGAGAAAGAATGCAGTATAGTATGCTTTCGCAATGAATATTTTTGACTTTCTTATGTATGCCTTGTTGTAAAGAGATCTTTGCCACACTGTACAAGTAATCCATGTCATTAGTAAGATGTTGAAAAACAAGTAATCACTGCCTGGTGAGTAAGAAAACACCTTCTGTTGCTATTGTAATTGTAAAGAAAACAAGAGAACTTTGAATTAGATTTTTACTTTACTTGAGAACTTGACTTGAATATTGTGTTTAAAAATGAACAGCAGGTAAGTGGAAAAAACTAACCTGCTTGAAGTTTTTAGGTGGACTGTCTCAAGGGGTTGTAAGGTAGGTAAGGTCAAAGGACATGCTAATGGTTCGTTAAGGAGACTGTGAGTATGCACAGGTAGGTACTAAATGTTTGTCTGTCGGGCAAGCTGGTCGTTTGAACATCAGGTAAGTAAAGGTAAGGAAGGGGACCCAGGCAGTGCAGGAAGAAGTTCACGCATGTGTTTGAAATGCAGAAGTGAGGGATATTTACTTTTCATAGGGTTCTGAGTTGAGGGTTAAATTAGTTCAGTTCTGTGTAGGTACTAGACTTGCCACGGTATCATAATTTTCACACCGGTGCGATGTTCACGTTCAAACCGACTAACACCGGTATTACCGCTGGTTGGACGATAAGTGGTACTATGGGGTCATTTTCATTAAGTAATAGCCCACACAATAACGCATGGCAGCTTGATTTCAAACTTTGAACTTTTTTTGTTTTATTTATTTTAACAAAAAATTCAAATGAAACTGAAAAAACTGAAGTACAATTAAAATGCGTGTTGTTCAATTTTTTGAAAGATGGCTTTTCAGCAGTTGTGAAAGGCAACATCTCTTTGGCAACGAACCTACTTCATCCGTGCATTCTTTCCATCATGGGCTACCGGTCGGGTATTATGGGTTGTTGTGGGTTTAATGTTGGTGTTTTATAACCTTTTATCCCAGGACCCAGTTTAGCTGCTTTGGAAGGGTAATGACTTTGAATGTGTGTGAATAAATTCAGTTTGTTCCCTCCTAGGGTTGGGTGATATGCAAGAAATATGTTCATGATATTTTTATTTATATATATATATATATATATATATATATCACAATATCCAATTACATCGTCAACCCCCCGGCTAAGGGATCGGTGAATATTCTTGCTTTAGTGATTTTGCATTGATAATTAAATTCATTTATTTAAAAAAACGAAAAACTCAAACCAAAGACATTTCTAAATTCAAATTGCACTTCAAATGAAATGAAAAAGCAATTAAAATAACGTAGTAGTAAAAAAAAAAAAGCATATATATATATATATATATAACCACCTTTCCATTTACCGTTACGCAAGTATGCGTCTATGACAACAGACATAAAATTAAGATTTAAAACAATTATAAACATAATTATAATGATGATTATAATCACTGAAATATAAATTATGGTTTGCGGTGAACATGTTTTTGTATTATTTTTTATTTAATCACAGATGTATAGGGCTATATAAACAGGGGTGTAAATCAGACGTTTCATCACGATATGATCTGATATCGATTCTCTTGGCCTGCGATCCAATATTTGTAGATACTTCAAATTCTGCCACGATACGATTTCGATTTGATTAGATTCAGGGCCCTGAGATTGATATTCCAATATTATGTGCCTATTTTACTCAATCAATTAAAAACAAATGTTTTGCTCAAATGCAACCAAAATATAATTGGAATATTTTATTGAGCTGTCTGAAAAGTGCAAATTTAGTATCCACATTGAGACATCCACAACAAAATAAGGTACTTCAGATGTTGAAAAAAAATTATACAGATCATATAAAAAATAACGTCACACTCAAGTGATCATCAATCGTTTGATTACAGCTTATTTTTCAGTTCAGTCCAATTCAAAGTACTTGCATACCCATGACTTGTTTCCAACTATCCGTGTTATCCGTGGTTTTCTTGGCTACAACTTCCACAGTTGTAATGAGAAATTCTGTTACAGTCAACGGGGATAAATGTTATTAAGGGTGTTGATGTGTAGATGTGTAAAGTCTTATAACTGATGCTGGAGCTGAGCAGCAGGTGTTTCTCTTTCCCTCATTAGTGCTATTCAGAATGTCGGCGTTGTCGAGACGTTTCACATGATGGTTGAACTGCTCCATGGTACTTTTAAATAGTACATTCTCATGTAAAATTCAAATGGGTCACATGCGCAGTGATATCGATGGAAGCCCGGACTAATCGCGCATGTGAGCCGTTCTACATTTGTCACGAGAGCTCACATTTTAAGGAGCGCCCGGTTGTCATTTCCTGTCCCCTCTCCTCTAACTCTGTTTTTTTTGGCCTTTTGTAGGCTTTTTAATGACAAAGACATTTCTAAATTCAAATTGCACTTCAAATGAAATGAAAAAGCAATTATAATAACCAAGTAGTCAAAAAAAACAAAAAAAACATACAACCACCTTTCCATTTACTGCCACGCAAGTATCCGTCTATGACAACAGGCAAAAAATTACTAATAAAAATTAAGATCTAAAACATTTATAAATATAAGCATAATAATTATAATGATGATTATAATCACTGAAATATAAATCATGGTTTGTGGTGAACATGTTTTTGTATTATTTTTGATTTAATTACAGATGTATAGGGCTATATAATAGGGGTGTAAATCAGACGTTTCATCACGATACGATCTGATATTGATTCTCTTGGCCTGCGATCCGATATTTGCAAATACTTCAAAGTCTGCTGCGATACAATTTCGATTTGATTAGATTCAGGGCCCTGCAATCGATATTCCGATATTATGTGCCTATTTTACACAATCAGTTAATTTTTTTTTGCCCTCAAATGCAACCAAAATATTATTGAATCTTTTATTAAGCTCTCTAAAAAAGTGCAAATTAAGTATCCACATTGGGACATCCACAACAAAATATGGTATTTCAGATGTTGAAAAAAATTATACAGATCATATAAAAAATAACGTCACACTCAAGTGATCATCAATCGTTTGATTACAGCTTATTTTTCAGTTCAGTCCAATTCAAAGTACTTGCATACCCATGACTTGTTTCCAACTATCCGTGTTATCCGTGGTTTTCTTGGCTACAACTTTCACAGTTGTAATGAGAAATGCTGTTACAGTTAACGGGGATAAATGTTATTAAGGGTGTTGATGTGTAGATGTGTAAAGTCTTATAACTGATGCTGGAGCTGAGCAGCAGGTGTTTCTCTTTCCCTCATTAGTGCTATTCAGAATGTAGACATTGTCAAGACATTTCACATTATGGTTGAACTTCTCCATGGTACTTTAAAATAGTACATTCTCATGTAAAATTCAAATGTATCTCATGCGCAGTGATATCAATGAAAGCCCGAATTAATCACGCTTGTGAGCCGCTCTGCATTTGTCACGAGAGCTCACATTTTAAGGAGCGCCCGGTTCACGCATATGCACTGATCCTGTCTCTGGAGCTCAGGTTTCGCGGTACGCCCTGTTGATGTGCGCACATAGATAGCAGAGCGCAATTTGGCTTCAAAGACCCCACGCACATCTGTGTCCCAAATGAAAAGCGTATTTAGCACTCAGTGAAATGAATGTAATAAGGTTGCTTCAGCGCCTGATGGAAATGCGTAGGGATGTCGCTGACATGAGAGTATTAAACTAAAGGTGCATCTTAAAAAAAAAATTGTATATCGATATTTACGCATTGTATCGATAACATTGGATCGTTGGTTATTGGATCAATGAATCGTTACACCCGTACGATATATAAAGTGACCCTGCAGAGTTGCACTCACAGTGAACTGCTCTGTGGAAATAAAGCAAACTGAACTCTGAGCACCTCTTGAGCTGAGATGGTCTGAGGTAATTTGCAGCTTTCTCATAGACGATACTATTCTTGCCAAAAACATTCAGAAGACTGAAACAAAGAGTGAGAACCCTTTACCCCTAACAAACAGTGTGTCAGACATGCGCATAGATGGCTTTTCTGTTATCAGTTCTTAGAAATATAATAGTGTGTTTCTTGAAGCACGTGTCTGTCTGTCTAACAGCATTTCTTGTGTCATTTAGAATCTGGGACATCTTACAGTTACCCACCACGCACATTATATTCACTACCTGCAAGTAAACGTCTTCTGTCAGCGTGTGTACTTTGCTGCCTGTGTAATTTGTTACGTTGGTAAAGAACATCTGGCTTTCAATGCGTTATTTAGGTTCATTTATTATGGGTCGCAAACTCTTCATTAGGCAACTATTCTTTATTTAAGGCTATTCTATTCGTTAGGCTATTGTATTGATTGATTGTAAATGTTCTTTCTTGGTATGTATTATACATAATTTCTTAACACACTTTGTATGAGAGAGGCCTCAGTTTAGAAGAAAAAAAAAAGCTTTGTTATGCTGAGAAAAGAGAATAGTTAAAACTGGTACCTTGAGCGAACCAGTAAGGGTCCCCTGTATATTGTCAGTCATTCAGTTGTCTCGCATGGGTCCACCTATCCCGAATTCACGGTAAGTCAGTGGGGGTTGTGAGAGACAACCACTAGTTATTCCAGAGCAGTAACTATAGACATGAAAAAGAAACTCTCTCACTTTCATCGTTGCAGGAATCCAATTCCCCTCCTACGGAACGCAAAGCCGTAACAAAAGCAAATAATGAACAGCTTCTACTTCTTTCTTGTCACCATTGCTAGACAAATGTATATGGATCAGCCCAGAGACGAAAAATGCGTCCTTTTGAAGGTTTTCAACGCAAGGCTATTGTAATTTGTCCCACGGATGAGGATTTAAAAGAGCGAACGTTAAAGCGAACTGATGAGGAAGGGAAGGATGTTCCCGATCATGCTGTGTTAGAAATGAAAGGTAGGAATGCCATGGATAACCAAAACAAATGTTCAAAACTACACACCAGATCTGCTTTTGCTGTTTTTTTTTTTTTTTTTTTTCTGTTTCTTTTGTTTAAGACTTGGAAGAACCCACCCGTCCCTCCTTCTGTTAAAAACCTTTTTGCCAGATAAAAGAGCTCCTCTCACCTTTTTCATCTTAACCACATTTTCTTGCATTCTCTCGTGCCATTGCAACCAGTTCAGATATTTGAGGAAGAGAATCTGCAATTGCCACGTGCTCTACAATTTACTTTTGCAACAAAGCAGTTTGTATTGGCTGTATTATTAAACATTGAATAAATTATTGGGCAGCTGTCTCAGCTGGGTACTTCCTAATTTGGAGGGACATATTTTGTCATAGCACTCTTTTTCTGGCAACTGTTTTTAGTTTAATTTTCATCCCCTACGACTCCCCCTTACATTGTCTACATATTACTCTGGGACAAGTGTTCTCTTACACAGCTAAGGCAATGTTTGTCCTAGAGCGTTTTAACTTGATCACCACATGCTCCAGTTCTCTCTCTCTCTCTCTCTCTCTCTCTCTCTCTCTCTTTTCTCTCTGTCCCCTTGTTCTGTCCCTTCCCCTGTATTTTTCTGTCACCATTGTATGGTGCTGATAATGATTCTCTTTGTCTTTTAATGGCATGGCTGTTCTTTCCCTCATTGCGTCCCTCTGCTCCCGTAGCGAACTTTGTGCTGCCCGACGCCGGTGAGTTCCTAGACGAGGTGAGGTTCATTGAACTGCAGCGGGAAGAAGCTGACGCTCTCATCAAGCAGTACAACGAAGAAGGCCGTAAAGCTGGCCCTCCCCCGGAGAAGCGTTTTGATAACCGTCAAGGTAGCTTCCGCGGCCGTGGTAGCTTCCAGCGCTATGACAATCGTGGTGGACCACAGAGCGGTGGTAGAGGTGGATACCAGAATCGTGGTGGCACTGGAGGTGGAGGCTACCGAGGAGGTAAGCGTGTGAATTTCAGATTTTTTTCAGAAGAACTGTCCTGAATTTGCTTAGATGTAAGTTTTGTGCTTGTCACTCTTGGAGACAAGAAGAGAAAAAAAAGAATGTGAAAGAATACTGAATTTTGATTGGTCAGTTGCAGCATTGTGTAGTCAAATATGTTTTAGAAGGATCACTAAACTGTATAATTAATAGGAATGCACCGATACAAAATTTGTGTGACAGTACTGATATCTGATTATTTGGAACAACATCTGGCAATACCAATAGTTTGTTGATTCTGCTATTTTATGCCACCTTTTTAAATGACCAATAATTAAACAACTTGGGAAAAAAAAAAAAATGTTTTCCATGTTTCAGAGTAGCTGGTCTCTGTTATAAACAAAAACTGACATTATTAAAACACATTATTAACTCACATTAACTCAGTTCTAAATAGCTTCTTGTCAGATTCACATTCAATTGGTAAGATTTCCATTTTTTTTTTTTTTTTTAAGTGATCTTAACACTACATTAACCAAATTCTGAACAATGATGCTTGTCCTTTTTAGCAGCCTTCACTTTAGCTTTAACAAACAAACACATAACATTCCTTGCAGTGTTGAGTTTTAAGTTGGGGAATCATATTAAACAATCGGCCGATGTCTGACAGTGCAGATAACTGCACTGTTGGCCCAGGCAGCTGATTTGCATTAGTCTAGACTAGATCTTCAAGTAATATAATCAGATCATTCAAAACTCAAATCAATATTTAATTATCATTTATTTATTTGGTTAGAGGCCATGTAGTATGATGTCATTATCGCATAATAAACTACTTCAAGAAGACCTGATCACTCTATTGCAGTTTGTGTTTGTGATAGTGACCGGCTGACTGTACGTTATCTCTTACTTAGTGGTCTGTGTTGCCTGTTAGATGGATACTACCTATTGGAACAATTTGCTGACAATCATTCAATTATTTCATTAGGATATAACCGTGGAGGCTACAACCAGAATCGCTGGGGAAATAACTACAGAGATGGAGGTTCAAGCAGCCGTGGTGGAGGATACAACCGCAACCAGCAGTCTGGAGGAAGCTACAACCACAACCGTCAAGGCTCCTACAACAAGAGTGGCACTGTAGCCACTGGTGGTTATAACCAGTCACAGGTATAAAGGACTTGCATTACCTAATCATTTACAAGAATCATAGCTTAAGAATCTGACAAGACAGTAGCCATTGCTTGCAGTTAAGTATCTTTTAATTTCTATTTATTTTTTAGCCTCAGTCCTATAATCAAGGCTACAACCAAGGCTATAACCAGAGCAACTACAACCAGGGTTACAATTATGGCAGCTACAGTCAGTACCCAGGATACAGCCAAGGCTACAGTCAAACCCCAGCAGCCACAGCACAAACCTACAACCAGCAGCAGCAGAGCTACAATCAACAGTATCAGCAGGTGAGCTTATCAGTAGATGTTATTTTGCTTCACCAAATATCTACTCTAATAATCACTATGTTAGTGCACATACTTTGGTTTAGGGATTTTTAGCAGACCCCTCACCTTTTGGCGCTTAACTGGTCCCGTACCGTTCATGCTACAGATATGAATGATCCCTCAAATCATGCAGCTTGTTGAGGAGAGGTGTATTATTACTTTTCTTAGCAATCAAACTAGCGTTTTACACCTGTTAAATGACAAAAGACAAAAAAAATCCCATAGACTTTCATAGAAAAAAGGACCCGATCCTTATCTATGGACCTGAATATCATATAGACTTGGGGTTGTGCTCTTTTAACATGGGTTAGAAAGCTACAGAACACCCTAGCATTGTGGTGGTGTGTGGAATTTTCTTCAGGAAATGCACAAATCTTTTTATATCTGTAGCTTCACATGAATGATTACTTGGCAGACATCTTTCTGCATTGTATTGTTAATACATGTATTTTTTAAATGTATTTATTTCTCTCAGTATGCTCAGCAGTGGCAGCAGTACTACCAGAACCAGAGTCAGTGGAACCAGTACTACAACCAGTACGGCAATTACGGCAGCTACAACCAGCAGGGCACCCAAGGCGGTCAGGGCGCCCAGGGAACGCAGTAATAGCTTTGGAGCCACTTCAGATGTCCCTCCCAGCTCATTCCCTAAGCAGCATTCCTTTTTTGTGTTCCCTCTCCTTTTACCCAATCTTGCCCTTTTTTGCCTGCTCTCTGTAGAATTTTATTCTCTCCCTATTTATGCCAACCTTAAAGGTAACCACATTTCTGTGGACCTCCATTGCTCTGTTTCAGTTTTGCTGAAAAGTGTCCCCGTTTTGACCTTATACAGAATATTTGTTTACATGCCGCTTGATTTTTATTTTATTTTTTACCTCTATGTACTTGTAGATGAAAAGTTTGGCATTTGAAATTAGTAATGTGTGGTATAGTCCGCCCCAAACACTATGGTGTGCTTAGAACAGGATAATTAAATTGAGGAAGCTTTGCACGCTTGGATTTACATTTGATGTATAGAGACGGGGTGTTTGTGTTCCAATAGTTTTACCACTGATTTTATTTTTCTATCTTTTAAGATTAAAGAACCACATTTTGCGGTAGATGGTTATGGGTATTGTTCTGAATGATCATTGGCCTGTATTTACTCATTTAAGACTACGTAACACTTTTGTCAAGCTAGATCATATTCCAAATTTTAATAAACCTTGAATAACACTTTTCTGATGGCTCAAACCTGTGAAGGTTATCATTTTCCTTTTTGTACCATTTTAAAATGATTCTGATTAGTCTAATGCGCATCTGTTCTCATGTTGCAGATTAGTAATGATCAAAAATAGCTCATTGTGTGGATATGTTTTTACCTTGTCATGTCTGTAAAGCAGTATATGCATATGGTTTTGTGTCGAATCAAAACTCATTATTTTGTATTTGAGAATATAATCTGAAGAACCATTTTGTGTTTGTTTCTTTTATGATTATTATTAAATGAATGGTCCAGCAACACTATTGCATATAAAACTTTTAAAGCAAACAGAACAAAAAGGTGTTGAGATTCTTAACTATCAATAAATCTAAAACTTCACTGCAGTTTTTCTCACTCAAACTAGCACTATTAGTTACATTTAAGGTAATACTGATTGGTTTACTGTTGAGACTTGTATGTTGCAGGATTCCTGTGGTTGTGGGAAAACCTGGAAATATCAGGGAATGGTAAAAAAAAAAAATCATTTCAGGCCTGAAAAAATTTTCGGAACATGGTAGCTGGTTTGTTGCTGGTGTAAAGTGGAACTATCAGGCACCCAATAGAATGCCCAAAACAACTTGCATCCCAGAGCTCCTTGTCTCAGTCAATGAGGGATTCAACACCCCATCACGAAAATGAAATCAGGTGCTATCAGAAATATCCAGGTTTTTGTCGTTGTAAATGTTTGTTTATATCCTCATAGTATGATGAATAATCTTAATCCATCAAACTATTTTAATTTAAACTGTTTCAAGGAACATTTGCCGAAGAATTTTCCATCAATTCATTGTTTACAAATGTGTCAGACAAATAAATATTATATAAATAATACAAATAAATAGAGCTAATCTATAAGTGGCTTTGATTCTTTTCCTCATGTTTAAAGGACAATCAATCGTGAAACTTATTTGTCCCTGCCTGATGTCCCACGTTTGCTGAACCATTCCTATAATCAGGGTTGGGGAGTAACGGAATACATGTAACGGGATTACATATTTAAAATACAAAATATAAGTAACTGTATTCCACTACAGTTACAATTTAAATAATTGGTAATTAGAATACAGTTACATTCAAACAGTATTTTGATTACTGAAGAGATTACTTTGCATTTTATTGTCATTTGTTTCATTTAATATTTTGTCCTTTCAGATGGAAAACATTTATACATATAAATGATGTGATCCAAAGTGCGTTTGAACAGCGGTGAAACACTTTCTTATGATGTGTTACATTCATACGAGCAGACAGAGAAGTAAGTCTGGAGCAGAAGAAATAGAAATAAATCTTGTGTAAATTGTCAGCTTTACGCTAAGCTAAAATGCTATTTCTAGACATTTTACATGCACGTTACCAGAAACAATCATATTTTTTTATCAAGAAAATTCACGCTGGATCATAATTTTTTTTTTTTTTTTCTTCTATTAAGACCTTTGATATTAAAGCAAAAATCATATTCTTGATAATAATTAATAGGGTTCAAAGCAGTGTTACTATGAATGCAAACTTTAATACAGTGAAAAAGACACTCTGTTAACATAACATAAATATATATAAATAAGTAAAAATTTCCAACAATCTTTTGAATGTCCATGTACTAAAATAAAATATTTGATGTCATGAGTGTACCTTAATTCACTATTACTATTATTTTGAATGCCCATGGAAAATGAAGCAATGTGATAATTTTCCCTTGTCGCAAAAAGTAGTCTGTTAATTTACCTGATGAACTTTCACCTTTTGCTGACCCTTTATCAAGCAACTGTTTGTAATCAGTGTTCAAAACAATGTCCTTACATTACCCCGATTCACTACTGTAAGCCTATAAAAATGATTTGTATTTTGAGCTGTCTGGTTCGATTTGGCTTGTGACGTTCATCCTTGTGCCATTACGTCATGTCCGCACACACACAGGAACGAAGTACCGGCTGTCTCATGTTCCGGCTGGAGAAACTAACTACGCTGTTCAACTCAGTTCAGTAACACTCACACAGTTCAGGACAGCATCGTTGCAGTCTGGATGTTTATCTGTTACCCGTTTGGCGAAGTTGTTTACCTGCTATAATGCCTGGATACAGTACGTTGTCTAGTAGGGTTGTCATGCTTTTATGAATCAAACGTCACCCGTGTGTTTACTGATCGCGATGTATCTGCGTTGTGCAATGAAGTTACTGTGCATGTTTACTAAATGTACAACTTGTGAAATTAACTTATTGTCATTGTTATATTGCATATTTAAGCATAATATTTTCATGTTTAATAAAGTATATTTTATCCCCATCATTACTGAATCCTCATTTTATATTTTTAGTTTACAATGTTATTACAGTTTCACTTGCTTTATAAACTGAGGCTGTCCCAGTGTTAATTGTTTCAGGGCTTTTCGTTTTAGTCATAGATTGTCTTTTTTTTCTTTTCTTTTTTCTCCCCAATTTGGAATGCCCAATGCGCTCTAAGTCCTCGTAGTGGCGTAGTGACTGGAGGACGAATCTCAGTTGCCTCCGCATCTGAGACAGTCAATCCGCGCATCTTATCACGTGGCTTGTTGAGCGCGTTACTGCTGTGTGTGGAGGCTCATGCTATTCTCCGCGGCATCCACGCACAACTCACCATGCGCCCCACCGAGAGCGAACCACATTATAGCGACCACGAGGAGGTTACCCCATGTGACTCTACCCTCCCTAGCAACCAGGCCAATTCGGTTGCTTAGGAGACCTGGCTGGAGTCACTCAGCACACCCTGGATTCAAACTTGCGACTTCAGGTGTGGTAGTCAGCGTCTTTACTTGATAGTTTGTCTTTTGACAAAAAAAAATTTCCTTTAAAATAGTCAAGATTTCGATGTCATATTAATTAATTTGAGTCAATGAAAATAATATCTTTTACCTGATGATGTGCAAAATGTTCGTTAGCTGTCATATTCTCCATCATTTACCATTGTTTTGCCAGATCACCATTGCTGCCAGTGTTGTGTCGAAGTCTGTTCCCCTTATATTTCCCTGGTTAGTGTTCCCCATAGCACCGTTAAACATTAAACATACTTTGACACAACCCCCTATGTTTCCCTGGTTATTGTTCCCCGTATTGCCGTTAAAAGATGATCATCATGATGGCGCCGTGGATGGCTGCCTCGGTGTGGAGCTCCTCAGTTCTTTTGTTGTTTTTGTTTGTGTGTCCTGTGTTTAGTAATCTTTATCCAGTCAGTTTTAACAGAGACGAACTGCTGAACATTCGACAGCATGTACCAGACAATCTTTTCCCGGTTTTCGAATATTCAGACGTTTTGCTAGACATTTTAGTTGGAGCTCTGCTGTTCAAGAGACGCAGGCGAGGGAGACGAGCCGGTGCGCTGGTCAAACTCAGTCGGCACGGATTTCGAACAACACTGCCGAGCATTCATCTTGCGAATCTCTCTTCCTAACAAAACGGACGAACTACATCTCCTCACCCGCACTAACAAGGACTTTTCAGCCTTTTCTGCCTTGTGCTTCACAGAAACCTGGCTGAGTGAAGCCATTCCGGACAGCGCGTTACATCAGCCGGGCTTCCAGCTGTTCAGAGCAGATCGCATCGCGGAGTTAATGGGGAAAACGAGAGGCGGTGGAACATGCTTTTACATCAGTGAAAGTTGGTGTACAGATGTAACAACGTTAAAGAGGATGTGCTGTCCTAATTTGGAAGCACTCTTTATTAACTGTAAGCCTTTCTACTCGCTGCGGGAGTTTTCCTCGTTTATTCTGGTGAGTGTGTATATTGCACCAAACGCGTGTTTGAACACAGCACTGCAACAGCTGGCTGATCAAATCACAGACACGGAACAACAATACCCGGACTCAGTTATTATTATTCTTGGGGATTTTAACAAAGCAAATCTCACACGTGAACTGCCCAAATACAATCAGCACATTACATGCCCCACCAGAGACAGGAACATACTGGATTATTGCTACACATCAATAAAGGATGCATATCGCTCTGTCCCTAGAGCAGCTTTGGGACTCTCTGATCACTGTCTGGTTCATCTTCTTCCAACCTACAGGCAGAAATTAAAATCAACCAAGCCAGTAGTAAGGACTGTAAAGATGGACCAATGAAGCAGAGCGGGAACTACAAGCCTGCTTCGATTGCACGGATTGGAGTTTTTTTGAGGCTGCAGCCACAGACCTGGACAAGCTCACAGATACTGTTACATCATATATCAGTTTCTGTGAGGATATATGCATTCCTACTAGGACTTATTTAAAGTTCAACAACGACAAACCGTGGTTTACAGCAGAGCTCAGGCAGCTTCATCAGGCCAAAGAGGATGTTTACAGGGGTGGGGATAAAGTCTTGTACAATCAGGCCAGGAACACACACTGAACAAGGAAATCAGAGTGGCTAAAAGAAGATACTCTGAGAAGCTGAAAAACAAGTTTTCAGCTAATGGCATGAAACAACTCGCAAATTACAGGACTCCTACCCCCAACCCTGTAGGGAAACAACAACTGGCTGACGACCTGAATGTGTTCTACTGCAGATTTGAAAGGCCCAATCTCACACCCCACACCCACTCTGACCTTCACTTAACACAAACACCAACACCTCCTGCAACCCCCCTCCTCCCCGTCCTGCTACTCAACCTGTACTTAAGATCTGTGAAGATGATGTGAGCCACGTCTTTCAGAAACAAAAGATGAGGAAAGCTTCAGGCCCAGATGGCGTCTCACCAGCGTGTCTTCGATCCTGTGCTAACCAGCTGGCCCCCATCTTCACACAGATCTTCAATAGATCACTGGAGCAGTGTGAAGTCCCATGCTGCTTCAAACGCTCAATCATTATTCCTGTCCCAAAGAAACCAAAAATCACAGGACTTAATGACTACAGACCTGTCACCCTGACGTCTGTGGTCATGAAATCATTTGAGAGACTGGTGTTGGCCCACCTGAAGAACATCACTGGACCCTTTCTAGATCCTCTTCAGTTTGCTTATCGAGCAAACAGGTCTGTGGATGATGCAGTCAGCATGGGATTGCATCATATCCTGCAACATCTGGACAGACCAGGGACATATGCAAGGATCCTTTTTGTGGATTCAGTTCGTCTTACAACACCATCATCCCAGCTATACTCCAGAATAAATTACACCAACTCTCTGTTCCCACGTCTATCTGTCAGTGGATTACCAGCTTTCTGACGGACAGGCAGCAGTTTGTGAGACAGGGGAAATTCACTTCCAGCACCTGTACAATCAGCACTGGTGCCCCTCAGGGATGTGTGCTCTCCCCACTACTCTTCTCCCTCTACACCAATGACTGCATTGCCAAGGACCCCTCTGTCAAGCTCCTGAAGTTTGCAGATGACACCACTGTCATCGGCCTCATCCGAGATGACGATGAGTGTGCTTACAGAAGGGAGGTTGAACAGCTGGCTGTCTGGTGCAGTCAAAACAACCTTGAGCTGAACACGCTCAAAACGGTGGAGATGATTGTGGACTTTAGGAGGAACACCCCAACACTGACCCCCCTCACCATTCTAAACAGCACTGTGGCAGCAGTGGAGTCATTCAGGTTCCTGGGCACTACCATCTCACAGGACCTGAAGTGGGAGACCCACATTGACTCCATTGTGAAAAAGGCCCAGCAGAGGTTGTACTTCCTTCGCCAGCTGAGGAAATTCAACCTGCCACAGGCATTGCTGATACAGTTCTACTCAGCGTTCATTGAGTCTGTCCTCTGCACTTCAATAACTGTCTGGTTTGGTTCAGCTATGAAATCAGACATCAGAAGACTACATAGGACAGTTCGGACTGCTGAGAGGATTATTATTTGCCCCCTGTCCCCCCTTCAAGAACTATACACTTCCAGAGTGAGGAAAAATGCGGGAAAAATCACTCTGGACCCCACTCACCCTGCCCATTACCTTTTTGAACTGTTGCCTTCTGGCCGACACTTCAGTGCTCTAAGCACCAGAACCGTCAGGCACAGGAACAGTTTTTTCCCTCGGGCTATCCATCTCATGAACAGATAAATTGCCCCATTGAGCAATAACTATGTTCAATACACAGTTTAGTCTTTCTTATATTTATCCAACACATCCAACCTCTTCTGCCATTTCATTCCTCTGAAAATAATCAAACAAACAAAACCAAAAAAACAAAAACATTTGCACTGTACATAACAGATTTTATCAGATTTGCACTACCCATGTGTATGTGTGTGTGTGTGTGTGTATGTACATATGTGTATAATTAGTTTTATTTTTTATTATTATCTATGTCTTGCTGCTGTTTTTGTATTGTTTTTGTATTGTTGTACACTGGAAGCTCCTGTCACCAAGACAAATTCCTTGTATGTGTAAGCATACTTGGCAATAAAGCTGACTCTGATTCTGATTCTAAACATTAAACACAGGTGGAACAGACTTCTACACAACCCCCTATTTTCCCCCGGTTACTGCTCCCCGTACTGCCACACAGAACATACTGTTCCCTCTGTGTTTAATGTTTAATGGCACTAAGGGGAACACTAACCGGGGAAACATAGGGGGAACAGACTTAAACACAACACCGGTAACTCAGCCCCTTCCGCTATGTACGGCAAGCTGCGTGCGCGGAGTGCACAAAGTGTCCAACATTCCACACTCCATTTTGATGGTTGAAAAAGTGCATCATCCGTGTACTCGTAGTACACTTCTTTTTGTTGCATTTTCTGTGTAAACATACTAGTCGCACTACTTCAAAATGATGTGAAATAGTGCAGAAGTGTGCGGTTTGGGACACACCTATCTAATGTCTTCTAGACTATATACAGATTCTTAAGAAGTTTCTTCTGTTTATATCATGCACTGTTAATATCTTGCAGTATCATTTTATGGTAATATTTTCATCAACAGTATGCTTTAAAATCATTTAATAATCTTCATGATGCGCCTTTTTCGTCTCGTCTTTGTTATCGTTGATGAAATCAAAAAATCCTTCATTAACAAAAGTTTTTGTCAGTGAATTCATTGACGAGATTAACACTGGGCTTTACATAATGTAAAAATACAGTCTAAAGTCTTCCATTGAACTCGTATCAGCCGTATCACGAGTTTCACCTCTTAAATTGTTAAATGTAGTACAGTACAAACATCAATAGTAGATAAAGCACTTGAATAATCATATTAAAATATGCTGGTAATTGGTGGTGGTTTGTTATCAATGTAAAAGCGCTTTGAGTGTATACTGTTAGAAAAGCGCTATACATGTCAAACTAATTTATTCCAAATATGTAAATGAGAGTGTTATTTATCTTCACCAAAGCAAGTAATATTTCATTTTTAAATGTTTAATCATTTAACATGATAATAACAACATAAAAATTGCATGTCATGACTCCGGCTCTGAATATCTTCCAATCATGATCACATAGGCGATGTCCAGGTAACCTCAAATCATGAGATTCATCCGCCAGAACAGTAGTGTCGAAACATGACGGACGCAAAGTGTTTTTCACAAATTGCTTGCAATTTTACATTTCAACCACAGATGTCGCTAGAGGGCACAACATTACATAGTGCAGCTTTAATAATCCTACTATGGCAAAAAAAAAAAAAAAAAAAAAGACTGACTCATGGTCACAGCAACATCATTCAAAAGCAATAGTTTTCAGCCATGATTAATTTAATCCAAGAGTGAAAGTGTCCAATAACAAAACGGTTACTGAGTTTAAGTGAGTAGTATTCAGCTGGCCATGTGATTTTAAAATGGCAGCCCCCATGAGAGCGCCCCTTCCCCATGTAGAATACAACTGATTTTATAAGGTTACTGATATGACTAGAGTCTTCATCTCATGTGAGTGATCATGATTTTATACATATATTTCAAAATTACAATTAATTTCTTTAGGAGTAAAACTTTTTTTTAATGTAGAAAAAATTACTGAGTGTACATTTTAAATAGTGTAAAGTATTAGAGATGTTACTTTTCACACTATTTACTCCAGTAAATATTTCTCTGGGTATGTTTATTTTTGAAATTCAATTTCTGTTCAGGCACAGCAGCCTTGCCTGAATGTATGTCAGTGTGGGTTTATTGTGTTCACTTGTTTACCCAACAGCTATTACAAAAAATGTGATGATATTGAAATTTTTGTTTGGAGGTTTGAAGAGAAATTACATGTAAGATTAAACTACCTCAGGTTTTAAAAAGTGAGTATGAGTATGCACCAGTTTTCCCTGTCTCATTTTAACCCTTTACACTAACAAAGACCTGTTCATGTTGTGCTAGCATTCGTCTTGATCATATGACACATAGCATTATGTAAAAGCAATAGTTTTTTGTTGCAACTAGAAAGGCACTTTTCGCTGCCTAGATTCATGTAAAATAAAACCGCTTTTAATAGAATTTGGTTATGACTGTTGATGAATGTTCATTTCATATGAATGCACATGATTTGAAACAACAATTTCCAAAAGTACAATTTACTCTGGGGCAATTATTATTTTATTTAATGAAGAAAGAAATACAGAGTGCACATTTGAAGTGATGCAATCATGCAACTATATTTAAGTTTCAGCTGTTTATGCTGCTTAATTATATATGCTACCCACATTAGAAGACTCTACTACATAAAAGAAATGTAAATGTACAAATATAAACAGGTTGAAGGATGTCAACATTAAAGAATTCTTTTCTTTTCTAAAGTGTGTTGTCCTTTGTCTCAGCATTTTCTTTTTATAACTTTCAGTTTTGACAGCGATTTAAAAACCAAACTGCTTCAGCAGGAGTGCCACTTTACTTGGTCTCTAAGAGAAGAAGACTTTAATCTCTTTGATTTACTGAATCGCCTGGAGGAACAGATTCGGTTGGAATCTGGCAAGGCAAGAGTAACACGAGCTTACAGCAGTTTAGGATTTATTCATTACCTCCATGGCAACCTACAGGAAGCACTCACAAATTTGCAGAAATCTGTGCAGCTTGCACAAGAATACTACAAAGAGAGAAGTGAATTAGTTCTTATTGTCACCTATGGGGACCTTGCTTGGTTGCACTATCATATGAATGAATTCTTTTCATGTGCAGAATATTTGAGACAGTTAGATAGGATCCATGAAACATTTTCTAACCTCCCTCTAGAGGTGCTCAGAGAGAAAGGTTGGGCTTTTCTTAAATTCTCTCACAAATATTACAGTGCTGCAAAAGAATGCTTTAGGCAGGCCCTTGAATTGATCCCAGATGACAGTGATTTAAATACAGGCTATGCGATTGCACTGTACAGGACTACAACTGAGACCACTGACTCGCAACACTCACCAACAATACAACTCCAAAAAGCAATAAAGCTCAATACAGATGATGCTGTTCTACATACTGAAAAGTGCATAAAGATAGTGATTTCTGCTCTTTTGAAAGCTCCTGAAAACCCACATGTCATTAGATATGCAGCAAAATTCTTTCGTGAGTTGGAATCAGTGGACATGGCCATAAATCTACTGAAAAAAGCACTGCAGCGTTCCCCATACTCAGCCTTCATGCACCATCCATTAGCTATGTGTTACAAAAAGAAGAGGCATATAGCAGATCCTGATGAAAGTCAGCAATACTTGAAAATGTGCATTGTTCATCTAGAAAGAGCTGATTCTCTAAGGCCCTCATTCATTATCAATATGGCAGATCTGGCACTACATTATGGACAGGATGGTAGGATCTCAGAAGCTGAGAGACTTTTCGAACAAGCATTTAAAGAGGCAAATTACAGAAAGGAGCATCTGCAGTTTGTTTATTGTTCATATGGCAAGTACCAGCGCTTCACCAAACGATCTGAACAACTAGCCATACAGAACTTCATGCAAGGTCTGAGGCTGCAGCCTGAATCAGCAGAAGGCAAAATGTGTGAGTGGAGCCTGGAAAAGGTTGCTGAATATCGTATTAAAAGGCTGAAAGATCCTAATGACAGTACGGCTTGTTGCATACAAGGATTCATTCATGAAGTAAGGGGTGAAACACTCAAGGCTGCAGAGTTCTATGAGAGAGCCTTAACGAATGAACTTGCTGTCAGTAAGTACAGTTTTTCTATTGTGCCACACTCCCTAAATAGTTTTGCACATTAAGCAACACATATGAGCATTTTGAAAACAGAGATTACAGAAAGCTTTGAGGGGGTGGGGAAATTGCTGCACTATTAGCTTCGCAAAACTGTGATTTTTTCAAACAGGTTTCCCAATCACTCCCGTGGTCTGCCATTGGTCTGTTGTCTCTACAAGAAAGTAAACAATGACAAAAATGACACAGCTTGCTTAGAGTTAGTTATTATTTTAATTATTATGTTATTAGCATGGACAAAGAAAGTAAATGTAATTAGACATTCATATGCACCTTAAAAATGGTCACATTTCATTAATGAATGGTAACACTTAAGATTCCTAATAATAATTTCTTCTCAGTTAACTCCTTTCTCTTTCTGCTTTAATACAACTTGCAAAATGCATATTATTTAGGAAGATTGTGTATATGTCTTAAATAGGTGAAAGCATTCTTCTCACAGAGATCAGGATTTGGCTCATGGGCTTCAAAGAAACAGGAAAATCTGTTGGTGATCTGCTCTTTAAAGAAGAGTCATGGATTTGTGATGAAGGGCAGTTTGACAATGGCAGACTTAAGACTGTCAAAGGGAAATTGCTAGAGAAAAGTGCGCACTTGGTAGAGATTGACATTTTCAATGCCAAGAGGATTCTTAAATGGGAAAGACGTGCTCTCACTCCTGGACCTCATGTAGTTCTACTCATCTTTCATCTAGATCATGGGGAATTCACAGACGAGACCAAAGAGATTCTTGAAGATTTAGAGTTTCTTGGAAAGAAATTTTGGAATCATGTCATTGTGGTATTTACAAAAGGAGACTGTGAAATAAATGAATATACTGGAGCTCAGAGAGGAGTACTGGAGTGGATTCGTGAAAAATGTGGATACAATTGCCACATCTCTGGCTATGCACCAGAAATTAACAAGAGGATTGAGCTTTCAGAGAGGATGGAAAGGATGATCAGCAGAAATAAATCAATGCATCTGCTTTTACCAGAGATTTCAGATGGAGCTTCTCAATCCCCTTCAGAGGACTTGAGAGTAAGTCATTTATTCATTGCTTTAATGATGCTTCATTGGTAATCTCATTGCAAAAAAAAAAAATCGGTATTTTGTCCATGTCTAATTTGAAATAAAATTCAGTTTATAGAAAAGGTTTTCAAAATGCATTATTTATTTATTTTTTACAGGGGACAGACAAAAAAGAAGATTGTTTGTTCACTCCTGAGGTCATTGTTCAGGATGGACAAACTAATTACAGGTATTGTGTCAAGATACAGGAGGTGGAAGCCATAAGAGTGTATCCGTTTCCATTCAAATGTAATTTATTTTATTTTATTATCATTATTTTTAAATCAAACAGGCTACAATGCAATCATACAGGCTGGTTCCATTGTGAGTTTACACAGCTTGGTTTTAACATGAAGGGGGAAGGGGAAGTGCTGTACAGCACTGTTATTCAGGAGAGCAACTGTCCAGTCCCCACCAACTGTTACCCAGCAGGACCTCTGTATGACATCAGATGTGTTCAGGGTGAGCTCTCTCACCTCAAGCTGCCACACTGTGAGACCTCCATTGGTGAGTCAGCGTATGAAGCACATTTTTTAGGTTAACTTTTTTTTTTTTTTTTTTGTGTATGTTGAAATAACCAAGTAGATTCCATAGCAAAATACAGTAATTTCTTCCCTGAAATTTCTCTCATTTATTTATTTATTTATTTTAATCACAGAGGATGCCCACCACTGCCTGTCAGTTATACATTACTCAGGCCTTATTGTTGAGGTTCTGAACCCTGAGAATATCTCAAGGACACATGTGACAGTGAGCATCCCGGGAACATCACGATTTACACTTTCCAAGATAATAAACTGGTTTAAGGAAAAGATAATTGGACAAGTGATTCTGATGTACATTCAACCAACACACACATTGCATGTGTTCCTTCAACCACTCAATGTGGACCCCAGAAAAGTAAAGTTTAAAGAGTTTTCTATGTGTTCATTCAGCTTTAAGTTGAAATGTGTCATTTCTGCACCACTGGTAATAGCAAACAGAATTTTAAAAATAATGACAGGATTCATAACCGGTTTCCCCAACACTACCCCCATCTGCCACTTGCCAGGCGGTCCTAGCCTAAACTTTTGCTGTTGGTTGAGCCAATGTTGCTAATAACCTCAACAACTCAAGCAAACAGAGCAACGTTTTAAAAGCATCACAGAGCTGTAACGTTTACACTTTACAAGAAATCAATCTAAATGGCATAGCTATAGATGTCTCTACAGGAAGCTGTGATAAGAGATATAATATTTTATAATAAAAAATGACACATATCACCTTAAAGCTGAAGTGTTATTTTTTTATTTGGGATGATTTTTAAACATTCACTTTTACCTTATGCATTAAGGTGGCTGAGTGTGATAATTATACACTGGTCCGAACAACCTGTGATTGCACACTTAAATATAACAGTACATACAGCATGTCCTGTGATCTTGTAGAGGAACATGGACTTTCAGAGAAGCCAATAATAAAGATACAACCAAAGGTCAGTATGAATAAGCACTAGACAAATCTCTCATTCAATCTGAAAAATTCAGTACAAGAGAGTTGTTTTCATGTTTTGTCTTTATTTTGAATGAACTTATGAATTTAAAAGAATCTTGTTATGCATTTGTTACTTTAGTGCTCTTGAATCAACTGTCTGATTTAATATCTCTCTCTGAAAAGTTAACCCTTGAATATCTTTTTCCTTTGCAAGAGCAAACAATTTCAATGCACTTTTAAGAACAGACATCAATACAATCCAACATTTGAAATATTCCTGCCAGATGATGTGATGAATGTGAATTTACGTCTCATAAAGGAAAATCCAGAAAAAGTCAAAGTTGTGTGGGACTGTGAAATACGCCTTGAAAGTAAGAATTACTGTTTGTGTTTTGCTAAAGTTGTGGAAAGATTATAATTTCTGAAGTAAATTATTGATCTGACTACAAAGTAAATATTTATGGGAATTATAGACATTGGGTTTTATTCATAAGCAGAACAATTTTATATGTAAATTGTTTATAAATCTATTTGTATGTAAATTTCTACATGCAAGTCGATAATTTATGAATGAGAATTTTTCTAAATACAGTTTGTACAGAAATTCATTCTGCTCCTGTTTAATTAATAAGACCCATTATATATTAACCTTCAAACTGGCAAACAAGACTTATGTCATATAGTGCGCACACTGTGCAGCTCATTAGAAATCATTAAAGGGCCCTTACTTACATGAACATGCAAACAAGATACAATGTAAAATATGCTTTCTGATGATTTAAATCTAGCAAATAACTAATATTTCCTGTAATATTTGCTCTAGTAGTCTAGTAATCATTAACTAACTGTTAACTAATTTGAAAATGGAGAAGAAATAGACCAACTTTTTTTTTGTATCTTACAGATGTAAAAACCAAATTGGTCAGTGAGCAATGTAAGCAAATGCATCAAGTTTGGTAATAGTAATCATTAACAAACTGTTAACTGACTTAAAAATGGAGATGAAATAAACCAACTTTTTTTTTGTATCTTACAGATGTAAAAAATAAATTGGTCAGTGAGCAATGTAAGCAAATGCGTCAGGTTTTGTAACAGTAAGATGTATTTTAGATTTTTAGTGGACCAAATCATCTTTTGTCAATAACTGACATTGTTTTCTCATATTTTATAATTTCTCATTATAGACATACTGTAAATATACTGTACAATTGTTAAAAATGTATTTTACCTCTACAGGTGTATCCTTTCTGAAAAACAACAGAAGTGTCATCGTTCAAAAGGTTGTAAACGTGAATTCTGTTTTAGATGGCATTGCTGCCTCTGGCTTTATTCACCAAGAAAAGCTGAGTGAAATCAATGCACAGAAATTAAATCAGGATAAAATTAGGGCCATATATGATTTGTTGGTAGTACCTGGATTTGCTGAACTTTTTTTCAGTTTGCTTAAGCAAAATGAAGCACAACTTGTAGCAAGTCTGATGCCCAATAAATCAGCAGACAAGTTTAGTTAGGACAACCAAAGTATGTGAGAGAACAAGCCAGTATACTCTAATGAACAGAGAAACTGATTCTTGTGAACAGAAACTGGTTCTAATTCATGTGGTATGTTAAACTTTTTATAATATTTTTACAGTATGTACTGTGATTATTGACTCAGGCAAGATGATCATAAAGTCATATTGTAAGATATTACTGTATAAGCTTACTTTTATATATAGCAAGATTGAGGCCACATCCATGGGTACTGGTGAGAGGGGGGCCAACCATTAAAAAATGTGTCCCTGGCCCTGTGAAAGAGACGACACTGATGAAATGACTTTGAATGAGCAATGAGCAGACATATAGGTCCTCTCAGACATTTTTGCTATAATATGTAAAAGGCCACAATATATTGTTAATGTGTCCACAAGATGACCACTCAAGATTGTGATGCCCTTAAATAAATTTTTACGACTAAAGCATAAAAATTTATCATTTGGACAGTTACTAATTAGAGTTGAATAAAGATCATTTTAAAAAAATCTTTCTGCATGAATGGTTCATGTGATCACTAAGAATAACAACCAAAGACAACTAAAACCCCCAATGGTTTAGCGCTGTTCATATATATACACACAGGTGCATCTCAAATTAGAATGTCGTGGAAAAGTTCATTTATTTCAGTAATTCAACTCAAATTGTGAAACTTGTGTATTAAATAAATTCAATGCACACGGACTGAAGTAATTTAAGTCTTTGGTTCTTTTAATTGTGATGATTTTGGCTCACATTTAACAAAAACCTACCAATTCACTATCTCAAAATTAGAATACATCATAAGACCAATAAAAAAAACATTTTTAGTGAATTGTTGGCCTTCTGGAAAGTATGTTCATTTACTGTATATGTACTCAATACTTGGTAGGGGCTCCTTTTGCTTTAATTACTGCCTCAATTCGGCGTGGCAAGGAGGTGATCAGTTTGTGGCACTGCTGAGGTGGTATGGAAGCCCAGGTTTCTTTGACAGTGGCCTTCAGCTCATCTGCATTTCTTGGTCTCTTGTTTCTCATTTTCCTCTTGACAATACCCCATAGATTCTCTATGTGGTTCAGGTCTGGTTAGTTTGCTGGCCAGTCAATCACACCAACACCATGGTCATTTAACCAACTTTTGGTGCTTTTGGCAGTGTGGGCAGGTGCCAAATCCTGCTGGAAAATGAAATCAGCATCTTTAAAAAGCTGGTCAGCAGAAGGAAGCATGAAGTGCTCCAAAATTTCTTGGTAAACGGGTGCAGTGACTTTGGTTTTCAAAAAACACAATGGACCAACACCAGCAGATGACATTGCATCCCAAATCATCACAGACTGTGGAAACTTAACACTGGACTTCAAGCAACTTGGGCCATGAGCTTCTCCACCCTTCCTCCAGACTCTAGGACCTTGGTTTCCAAATGAAATACAAAACTTGCTCTCATCTGAAAAGAGGACTTTGGACCACTGGGCAACAGTCCAGTTCTTCTTCTCCTTAGCCAAGGTAAGACGCCTCTGACGTTGTCTGTGGTTCAGGAGTGGCTTAACAAGAGGAATACGACAACTGTAGCCAAATTTCTTGACATGTCTGTGTGTGGTGGCTCTTGATGCCTTGACCCCAGCCTCAGTCCATTCCTTGTGAAGTTCACCCAAATTCTTGAATAGATTTTGCTTGACAATCATAAGGCTGCGGTTCTCTCGGTTGGTTGTGCATCTTTTTCTTCCACACTTTTTCCTTCCACTCAACTTTCTGTTAACATGCTTGTATACAGCACTCTGTCAACAGCCAGCTTCTTTGGCAATGAATGTTTGTAGCTTACCCTCCTTGTGAAGGGTGTCAGTGATTGTCTTCTGGACAACTGTCAGATCAGCAGTCTTCCCCATGATTGTGTAGCCTAGTGAACCAAACTGAGAGACCATTTTGAAGGCTCAGGAAACCTTTGCAGGTGTTTTGAGTTGATTAGCTGATTGGCATGTCACCATATTCTAATTTTTTGAGATAGTGAATTGGTGGGTTTTTGTTAAATGTGAGCCAAAATCATCACAATTAAAAGAACCAAAGACTTAAACTACTTCAGTCTGTGTGCATTGAATTTATTTAATACACAAGTTTCACAATTTGAGTTGAATTACTGAAATAAATGAACTTTTCCATGACATTCTAATTTATTGAGATGCACCTGTAATTTTATTTATTTATTTTATATGCTGTGAGGCAGTCTCCGTTAACCCAATTTTTTTTAATTTTATTTTATGGCCTTATGTGTTTTAATGTCTTTTTAATGATTATTGTTTGTTATGTATTTTTATTGTACTCCTGGCTACATTCTGTTGTAACGTTCTGATATAACTAAATCAAGTACTACTTATAATAAAGACTCAATTTCCCATGAGCCTCAGTGAGTTTAACCTCGGAAGTAGAATGAGCTCCAAGTGTGGCCAGTTGTGTTTCGAAAACTGGTTAATTTTTTATTTTATTTTATTTTATTTTTTACTAAAATGAGCTATTTGGATATATAGATCACACTTGAGGAAACCAAAGAGAAAGACTAAGTAAGTTAAAATATGATTTGTGTTTTTATAATTTATCCATCCCTTTAATATTGCTTATTAGCGTCAGTGCTATCCGGCAGGTCTCAAGTTTGTTTTAGTTCCCTATTTATAACATTTTAAAACAGTTTCTTATTTTTCCTGGGAGTATGTTTAAATGTGTGTCCTGTGCTGGTCGTCACTTACTATAGTTATTGACGTCATTTGGATAGTCCGTGTACTGTTTTGTGAAATTACACACAATTTCCATCTGAGCTGCATATTTACATGAAGTCTTAAAAGTCAGTTTTAGTTTTTTTTAATCAGCATCGTGTACAGTGTTTCCACATTGTAATGAGTTTCTGCGTTCTCCTTGAATTCTGCTGTTAGTGTGATGTTATTGACGTGATGTGGTTAGTGACCATAGTCTAACATTTCACAGTGTACTGTTTGGCAAAGCCTCATATTTCAGATGTTAATGTATAAAAACTGATTTTAAGCAACTTTAGAAATTTAGTCCATGATTCTGTTGTTGTACTGCTGTCGTAGTCAATCCCTCAGCTGAGTTCATACTCTTGTAATTAATTATTGTTTATCTGCCCAAACGAGAGATTTCTGAATCTTTGAAATCTTGACTGAAATAAAGCTTGATTTGTTATTTTATTTTTTTTATAACATTTGATGTATGATGTAGTAGGCCTGCTTCACTGTATTAATATCGTGTTACATAAATACATTACAATTTAAATAGCAAATCAGTTTTGCATTACAGTAATTAAAAATATATCTTTGTCATATTTATTGTTTCACAGTAAAGAGTGTGGGGAGAATGTGTTTGTCACAGAATGCAAAAAAAAAAATAAAAAAAATCTTAATGATCTTTTCACAGCCTTCATGGTCTTTAAACAAAATATCAGGGATACAAATACAGTGCTGTGAAAAAGTATTTGCCTGATTTCTTCTATTTTTGTGTATTTTTCATACTAAATTTTAGATCTTCAAATGAGATATAACATGAAACAAAGTAAACACAAAATACTGTTTTCAAATATATATACTTTATTTACGCAAAAGTTATCCAACACCTTTACCACCCATGTGAAAAACTAATTGCCCCCTTAAACTTAATAGCAGGTTGTGCCACCTTTAGCAGCAACAACTGCAACCAAACGGTTCCAATAACTGGAAATCAGTCTTTCACACACTGTGGTGCAATTCTGGCCCACTCTTCTTTGCAGAACTGCTTTAGTTCAGCCACATTGGAGGGTTTTCGAGAATGAACTGCCCGTTTAAGGTCCTGCCACAGCATCTCAATTGGGTTCAAGTCTGGACTTTGACTAGGCCACTCCAGAACTTTAATTTTGCTTTTTTGAGCCATTCAGAGGTGGACTTACTCCTATGTTTTGGACCATTGTCTTGCTGCATAAATCAGTTGCTCAGCTTCAACTCACGGACTGATGACGGACGTTCTCCTTTAGGATTTTCTGGTAGAGAGCAGAATTCATGTTTCCCTCAATTATTACAAGTCGCCCTGTCCCTGAAGCAGCAAAGCATCCCCACATCATCACACTATCACCACCATGCTTGACCGTAGTTATGATGTTCTTTTTGTGGAATTCTGTGTTTGATTTATGTTAGATGTAACGGGACCCCTGTCTTCCAAACAGTTCCACAGAACATTCTCCCAAAAGGTTTGAGGATCATCAAGGTGTGTTTTGGCAAAATTCAGATGAGCTGATAATGTTCTTCTGGGTTAGCAGTGGTTTTTGCCTTGCCACTCTTCCATGGATGGCATTTTTGGCCAGTGTTTTTCTGATAGTGGAGTCATGAACAGTGACCTTTATTGATGCAAGAGTGGCCTGCAGTTCCTTGGTTGCTGTCCTTGTGACTTCCTGGACATGTTGTCGCTGTGCTCTTGGAGGAATTTTGGAAGGTCGGCCACTTCTGGCAAGGTTCACTACTGTGCCAAGTTTTCTCCATTTGGAGATAATGGCTCTCACTGTGGTTCTTTGGAGTCCCAGAGCCTTTGAAATAGCTTTGTAACCCTTCCCAGATTTATGTATTTCAATCACCTTTTTCCTCATTTCTAGAATTTCTTTTGACCTTGGCATAGTGTGCTACTGGGTGAGACCTTTTAGCCAACTTCATGCTGCTGAAAAAGTTCAATTTAGGTGTTGATTTAATTGAACAGGGCTGGCAGTAATCAGATCTGGGTGTGTCTAGTCCAACTGAACCCCATTATGAATGTAGTTTCATAGATTTGGGGATTTAGTAAATAAGGGGGCAAATACTTTTTTCACACAGGCCCAGTTGGTATTGGATAACTTTTTTGCTTCAATAAATAACATTATAATTTAAAACATGTATTTTTTGTTTACTCAGATTGCCTTTGTTTTACGTTAGATTTTGTTTGAATTTTTGAAACAATTTAGTATGAGATATACACAAAAAAAAAAAAAGAGAGAGAGAGGAGAAGAAATCAGGAAGGGGGCAAATACTTTTTCACAACACTGTTATATATAAGCAGATACAAATAATCAGTAATTAATGGCTTATTGTGGCCTCTACCGATAACAAATAATTTGACTTTTTGCTTCATAATACTTGGTTATAAATTATGTTTTCTAGTTCTGTGGGAAATTCTGTGCATTGGAAATCCATTTTGGAATTATATAGTGTAGTATCAGGTCAATAACAGCAGTTTGTTGAAGAATGTGGCTTACATTTGTACTTCAGGCATGCAACTGGATGTGCATCCTAAGAACTTAAGAACATTTAAGGAATAGTTCACCCAAAAATGAAAATTCTTTCATCATTTATCACCCTCATGCCATCCCAGATGTATATGACTTTATTTCTTCTGCTGAACATAATTGAAGATTTTTAGAAGAATTTCTCAGCTCTGTTGGTCCTCACAATGCAAGTGAAGCTCCAAAAATGACATTATTCAGCATAAAAGTAATCCATAAGACTCCAGTGGTTAAATAAATGTCTTCAGAAGTGATTTTGATAGGTGTGGGTAAGAAACAGATCACATTCACATTCTTCTGCTTGTGTTTTTGGTGATTCACATTCGTCATGCATACCGCCCACTACTCGGCATAGTTTAATTAATAATTTATGTTCTGCAGAAGAAAGTCATACTCATCTGGGATGGCATGAGGGTGATAAATGATGAGAGAATTTAAATTTTTGGGTGAACTATTCCTTTAACATGCATGAATACTGGAAGTGGTTTACAGTGTGGAAATTCATCTGAATTTGTCCTAATATCTAGAAATTAGTGACACTGTTCCTGTAATGTGCTTCTGTGACTTTTTTCCTGTAGCTTTTTTTTCAAGATGGCATCAGGCATGGGAGAACAAGCACATGGTAGCAGGGCTTCCCAGGAAGACACAGCCTTTGACATGACCACAAGTGAGAAGGTAACACACTGGGCCATCGTTACAGTAAAAAGTCATTTTTCTGAACTGTCTGTGGCTTTGCTGTATATCATAGATTTTCACATGCAAGTTACATTTCCATTTTATTGGCAAATGTGACATCTGACCATTTGGCATGGATTACATTTGTCCAACAGGTTGTGGAACTGCTAAACCAGGCTGCTCTCATCTCCACTGAGGAAAAACTTATTATTCTCAAACAGGTTTTGACTTCCCTTGCTAAAATTCTCAAAATTCTCTTGTAAAAATACAAATCAGACGTTTATGTTTACATGATTATGTAACTTTGTTCCGTATTCTTTTATTATTAGGTGCAAGAATTGATTATCAACAAGGACCCTTCATTGCTCGATAATTTCCTGGATGTAAGTGTAATACCATTTTAACTTGTGAGGCGAGGCAGAAATTTAATAGCTTACTTTCTGCTTTTATGCATCCTCCACAGGAAATCATCGCATTTCAGACCGATAAGTCAATTGAGGTCAGAAAGTTTGTAATCGGATTCATTGAGGAGGCATGGTGAGTTTTGGCAGGTCTTTGTTTTAGCAAAAGGCTACTTGAAATTATATTCTACAAACCCGATTCACACCACATCCATTTGTGGTGTCAAATATGATCAAAATCAGATTTTTTTAATATGCTTTTCAGCCTGAATGATCAGATTCTATTTTAAAGGAATATTTCGGGTGCACTATTCCAAGTAAAGCTCAATCGACAGCATTTGTGGCATAATATTGATTTCCACAAAAATGTATTTTGACTTGCCCCTCCTTTTCTTTAAAAAAAAAAGTACAAATCTGGGTTACAGTGAGGCACTTAAAATGGAAGTGAATGGGGCCAATTTTTGAACGTTAAAATATTCACTGTTTCAAAAGTATGGCCACAAGACAATATGTGTGTTAACATGATTTTATTTACTAACCTTTTCTGTGTAAAGTTATAGCCAATTTTACAACTTCGTTGCCATGGCAATGTAATGTCAACAAAACCTAAAACGACTGTAAAAATAAAGATTTTAACAACCCTACAGCTCAAATAATACATGAGATTTAACAGAAGAATTAAAGTAAGTGCTTTTATAAAATTGTATAGTTCACATTTCTGCATTTTAAACGCATCAAAATTTGGTCCCATTCACTTCTATTGTAAGTGCCTCACTGTTACCTTGATTTTTGCTTTTTTAAAAGAAAAGGAGGTTGAGTCTAAATTATTTTTTGTGGTAATCAACATTATGCCACGAATATTTTCGCTTAACTTGTATTGAACCCGTAATATTCCTATAAGTAGTTTTTTGCCAAATTTCCATTTTCCATCCACTCTTTCTACAATGACAACTGTCACTTATCATTACAATGGGAGCCTATATTGATTTACTGTATATTGAAAATGGATCTGATTTCATACTTTCAATATGTCAGTGCAGACAGTCAGTCTGCTGTGAAATTGTGTGCAATGTGAGCAAAGTTACAATTCTTACAAAGGCCACATACAAAAACCATAAAGCGTTCGTGATCACTTCCCTAAGAGCTGTTTCTGCGTCTTTTATATGCAGTAAAAGAGACAATGAACTTTTGCTGAGGCTGATTGCCAATCTGAACATGCTAATGAGGGACGAGAGTGTGAATGTGGTGAAAAAGGCAATTCTGACACTCACTCAGCTGTACAAAGTGGCTTTACAGGTATCAGCCATTTTCACTGACAGTGTTCATTGTTTGGCCGGGCTGATATTTTTACATGACTAGTCATGGAACATGCTCTTTATTTGTTCTGTTAGTGGCTGGTACGCACTAAGATTGTCTCAGACATGCAGGAGGCATGTTGGGATATGGTGACCCAGATGAAAGAAGATGTTTTGGCATTGCTGGATTCTGAGAATGACGGAGTCCGCACTCACGCCATCAAATTCATAGAGTCCCTCATCATCACTCTGTCACCAAGGGCACCCGACTCCGACACACCCAAGAAGCAGGAAGGGGACATAAGCCTGGACAAAATCCCCAAAGATCACACATATATTCGTTATGGTGAGCACATTTTTAAGAATTGTTCACCCAAAAGTTAAAATTCTTTCGTCATTTACTCATTGTCATGTCTTTGCAAATTCTTCAGTGTTCTGTGATAAGCAGAAGGAGAAATGTTGAAGTATGTTCCTTTTTTTTTTTTTTATATATATATATAACTAAAGTGAATAGGAACTCGGGCTGCCGACCTCCAAAATGACAAAAAAGCATCATAAAAGTGGCACTAAAGTCAGAGCCATAGCCTAGTGGGCAGTGCTCTGAGATATGGTGTAGTAGCATCAGGGGCGACCCTTGTTCGGGTCCTTTCCCGATCCTGTTCCCCCTTATCTTCCCTGTCGCTTCCTGTGTTAGTCTCCACTTTCATATCAAATAAAGACAAAAAGAATGCCAAAAATATTTTTTTAAAAAGTGACACCAAAAATGATGGTAGAATTTTTTTTTTGTTTCTTACAGAGACCATTTTCATTTTCTCCTTTTGCATCCTTTGTCATCTTCTCTTGTCTTCCTCACCTCTTCCTGCTCTCAGACACCTTATGTGAGGAGGGGAAGTCTGCTCTGGAGCAGCTGTTAAAGTTCATGGTGCACCCTGCCATCTCCAGCATTAATCTAACCGCTGCACTGGGATCACTGGCCACGTTGGCCAGACAGCGGCCCATGTTCATGTCTGATGTGGTGCAAGCCTATGAGACACTACATGGTGAGTTCAGTGTGCACACACCTCTTTAGTAATACTGATTACTGTGTTTAGGTGTTCTTGCTAAGACAAGGCTTGGGGGTTGTTCTAAAACCCTAAAGTAATAAACTTTGGTGTGTAATACATCCCACACTGTTTAAGCCATACTTGAGGTGTACTATTGTTTTTCCAGTCAATCGGACAAACGATTAGAATGATGAAACAGTGTAATATTCACATAGACTTGTATTGAAGCAACAGAATATCATAGACACTTTAGGGTGATTTCTTTTGACTTGGTCAAGAAAGCAACAACACGGAGTGACCTAGCAACCACATAGCAATGAGCAGTTACCTACCATCGGCATAGCATCACCCTGGCAACCACACACAACACCCTTGCATCATGATGGCAAGTTGGCATGTGCAGAAATTGAAATAAATAAAATAATATAATTATTTCATTATCATTTCACATGTGTACCAGATTATTTCACATTTTTTTAGCTTTAAGACTTCATTGTAAATGCCTACTGTTCTGATTGGCTAACTTCATGCAGCCCTGTCAAATACAGCCATATTTGAAACTCAGTTGTAAGAAAATGAACAACAAGCTCCACAACATTATAAAACTAAATTTCAGGGTTTACACATAATGTACAAAATGCAAACATTATACAATCCATGGTGATGTTGGGTGCTTCAACCGGCCTAAGCAGAGACGCTGGTCTTCACAGGAGCAACATCTCACACATCTTCTGTGTTTGTTTGCACACAGAACTGCATGTGTTTCTCCCAGTCAGTGGCAGCAGCAGAATGAGACACATTTTTAAAAGTTGAGCTTGTTCCGCTCTTAAAAACAATTAAAGACATCCATCTAGTGCGTGTTTACAAAAGACCATCAATTAAATGCAGCACAGATGGGTGCAAAAACGGTCCAGGATGCCTTCAAAACAGCAAGACACAGTGCAGCTGAATTAAATAGAACAGAGGTCTCCTTTTTATAGTTATAACTTGACATTGTATCTTTTAAAAGCGGCACAAGATACATGATAACGGTTGAAGTTGTTCGTCTTGTGCATGTTTATGTAGAAAACATTTTAATCCAGATAAGCACATAAAGGTGTCCAGTGTAAGTCCCCTTTGAATGAATCTCCCATGACCGGCACTCTCTCCTCTTCAGCTGCGTGTCTGAGCACCAGTGGGCGGGGCCAAGGGTGCAATGATGAAAAATAGGCATTGATGTCTTGCTGGAGGCAGTCATATGCAGATATGTTTGGTCCTTGTGATGTCACAAGTTCCACAAATTCCAAACGAATGTTTCTAGAGCCTGGTTTAAATAAGTGCTCTTTTTCTTTTAAGGAAGTTTTCAGTTCTGAAACTTTTATAGTACAATGACCTCCTTTATGTCAAAAGATACCTCATGGCATGACACTTTTAAATGTGATTGATTTGTGGTGAAGTATACATACAAAATGGTGCATTGACATTGTATAAAATGTTTTTTAGCCTCTTTTTCTGTACTCCTCAGCTAACCTGCCCCCGACTCTGGCGAAGTCTCAGGTGAGTAGTGTGCGCAAGAACCTGAAGCTGCACCTGGTCTCTGTGCTGAAGCACCCCAGCAGTGTGGACTTCCAGGGCCAGATCTCCACTCTACTGCTGGACCTCGGCATGTCTCAGAGCGAGATCACCCGCTGCACCCCTGCCACTGCACCGCCCCGTAAAAGACTCCATAATGAGCCTTATGTTGAGGGCAAGAGGATCAAAATAGGTGAGTTTTAATGAGCTGGGTGGGTCAGTAGAGAGAAGTTGTCATATTCTTCAAATTGCAAGACCCCATGAAGCTCAGAATTGGATCTATAAGCTAGTGTACTCTGAAAAGTGGTGACAGACAGGGAACAGGCTTTTTACACATTTTTGTCCAATAAAATTCTCTCTAGAATGAAAATGTCCCTCCCCCTAAATTATAGTCAAAATTATTTTGCCAGGCTATTTACAAAAAAAGAGGTATGTGCCCGTCAATATTTTCCGCTCCAACTTCCTTTTTCAGTTGGAAACGCGACAACATATTTAACACATTTCATGACATATGCAACCTGGATAGAAATATATTTGTAATAGTAACTGTTCAGCCTTGAAACAACAAACTATTAACATAAATCTAATTCCAGGTCAATTGTAACTTTACTGTTGGGGTGTTTTAAAAACACTTCATCCATCACTATGTGAGTTATTTGCTTTCAGTTTACATGGAAGGGAAATAATATAGGGATGTGCACAAGTAATAGATGAATCAAGGACTCATTCAGCTTTAAATATTAGACTAGTGAAAACACTACTTGAATATTGCAATTTGATTTTCCTTTGTGCCTTTGCCTGCCATGGAAAGCTTCTTTCATCTAAATCTTGCCGTCACAAATCTTACATTATGTAAAAGTAATCGCTTCAGAAGATTTGGAATCTATGTTTCTGTGTGTGCAAATGTCTTTGTCATTTTTTTCTCTGGATTTTGTTGTTTATGTATAGTACTCATTTTTTCATTAGAAAAACAGCTTTGGAGGTTGAACTTAAATTCTAAATTTAACAATTCCGCATTTTGTTATGTGTTAGAGAATTAGAGTACAAAATTACTCGGAATGCCCATCCCTAAAAGAAAGCGCTTTTTGTGATTGCAGAGGCTGCTGTAGCAGAGGATGATGAAGATAAAGATGAACCAGCTCCAGTCATCACCCCAAAACCCTCCTCCTCCGTTGGCACCCAATCAGCTATTGACCTCACTGCAGAGTTCCTGTTGCCTCTGCTTTCCCCAGAGAACGTGGCCAATCTGGTGTGTACTGTGGCTTAGTCTTTTTTGGTGCTGTAAAAACCAAACAAACCTCAAATTAATAAATAGTTAACTACTCTCTTGGCCAACATTAAAGGGGTCTTGTTTTAAAGCTTAGAAGCTGGATTTCTAGATACATAAAGGCAATATGGCCAACTCTTAAAAGTTCTTTTTTAATTTGCTTACAAATTACTAGAATTGTTCTGTTTCATATCTTGTGACATATGTTCATCATACAGATCGGAATGGTCTCGACAAGTAGAATACAACAAACATAATGTTTCCCAAAAAGGCCACTCAATACATGTTGAGTGAAAACGCATAGAGTTAAATATAAATTGTAAACAGATGTGGCTTTTGTCCCATTTTTGCTTGTAACTTCATGTAGCATAAACAGAATAAAAAAGCAGCAGATGCTCCCAATTAAAACGAGTCCAAATGAAATGTGAGACAATGCATAGATCTTCAGATAATCTTGGAGGAAATGTGAAGCCACCTCAGATTTTTATATTATTTTAATACCCTGGGGGAGGTCTCTGTATTGCACAGCTGTTGTGGTCTGCATAGACACAATGCACTCCGGTAGTTGAATTTTTTTGAGAGGTGATTGTCAGACTACGGCATAAATGAGTTGCACTGGTCCTACAGTGTAAGTTCGACACAGAAGTGTAAATCGGCCTTAACATGCCTCTCATGTCTTCTCTTCATGAATATCTTCCTGATCTATGTTTCCTCTTAATGCAGGTGCTCATTAGTATGGTTTACCTGCCTGAAGCGATGCCGGCCTCTTTCCAGGCCACCTACACACCGGTTGAATCTGCAGGCACTGATGCCCAGATCAAACATTTAGCCCGGCTGATGGCCACACAGATGACTGCAGCTGGCCTGGGACCAGGTGAGGAGATGATCATTTAGAAGGAAGAGAGAGGTTGGAGCCTAGTAGTTAACACATGTTCCAATACTTTTGAGTAATCGTGCTCGTGCAGGTGGCACAAGTTTGAATGCATTTGGACATTCTCCCCTCTCTCGTCTTGCACAGGGTTGGAGCTGTTTAAGGCTCGGGAAGAAGTGAAGGAGGAAGAGGGAGGAGTGGGTGAGTCCAGCTCCAAAGATCCTCTCATCATCCGCAAGCTGTCTGCAGTGTCCCTCGGTCAAGCCATCTCAGTGGTGGGAGCCTACAAGATCCCTGTCACTGAAGAGATCCCTCAGATCAAGAAACTTCCAGAGCCCATACTGCCCACCACACAGCTTAAGTAAGAACCCCATTATACAACATACACAGATGAATGCATACAAGCACACACACACACACCACTGTGCACTGAGTATTATGTTATATATTTATTATTATATTATAAATAAATTTTAGTTTTGTTCCAAAACTTTGTGAGCTGTCTGCTGCCTACGTATGTATAGCAAATTTTCGAAGGTCTTTTTAACTTGTCTCAGTGCTCCTCCACAAGATGCTGAAAAAAACCGCAAGGCACGGTGCAACGTTCAAAGATGTCCATCTAGTGCATGTTTACATAGAGAAACAGCGGCCAAGTTGCGACTCTCAATTGTTTTCAGTTTGCCATTAGCATGTTTCTAAATTAACATGATGTTCTTATAAGCATAATACATCACACACACAAATATTAGGCATTTCTCTCAACTTGTCCACCCTGATAGATTTTTTTTTTTCACTGAGCTTGTTGTAACGCATTCGGGAAGCACACTCGTTGTGAAGTAAAGCGGAGCCGGAGCTACTGTTCTGCTTAAGCAAAACTTGAGTGTCGAGCATCTTTAAAGGAAAAACCCTGGCATTATATCTTCGATGCATCATTTATTAAAGTTCAAATCATAAGGAAGCAGCTCATGCAAATAACTACAAACTCCGAAACTGGCATTTTTCGGGCAGTGCAGTTTTGCAGCATTCAGCTTAGAACAGCCCTTGTGTCAGGAGCATTAGGCTGCCTTGAAGTGCTGACTAGGAAGGCTGCTCTCTGTGGTTTGGAACAGAACTCTTCTTTTTGTTCTAACTTTGAGACACTGGTTTGATCATCTTTTACTGATCATCTCTCTTTATTTTATTTTCCACTAACCCTCGTTTAGAGCTCCTGGTGCCAGTGGTAGAAAAAAGGTGTTCAAACTGGCAGATGTGGTGCAGCCCTTTTCAGACGCTCATATAGAGAAACTGACCAACATGGCCATCAAGCGAATCCTCCAATCAGAAAAGATCATTGCACAGAGTGGAATGTCTCATGTGAGTCAGCTTTCAGAGATACGTTCCATGTATACTGTCTCTCCGTTATTATAAGTCCTCTTACCATGTTTTACGCTTCTTAGGTCCGTGTGAAGCTGCTTGCTCGGTTGGTAACTCAGTTTGACAGGGGGAAGAAGAATGACTTGTTACAGTTTGTCTTGGAGGACATGCGCAGCAGATGTGAACTGGCCTTCTCTCTGCTGTACCACGAGTATAATGAATTCCTGAGTCAGGAGCCCTCGGGCTCTCTGGACAGCTATGAGCACTGTCTGTTCACACTTCTCTCAGGCCTGCAGGAGAAACCTGAGCAGAGAGACGGGTGAGGCACACTTTCATAATACTCTTGATGTTAACCTTGGCAGTCTTAAAAGCAATAGAAAAAAAAGCTTTGCAAGAGACTAACTGTTCACATGTATATTCTGACATCTGGCTCTGGAATGATGTGGTTTTATTTATCAGGCTTTTCACCAAGCTTGTATTGGAGGCTCCAGTCATTACAGACTCTGCACTGGAGGTGATACGGCGCTACTGCGAGGATGAGGTCAGATAAACTGTACTTTTGCCCGGTAGCAGCTTCTCACCATCCGCATGTATACAAAATTGTCTTATAGAAAACTCTAATGTTCTCATTTGTGTTTCAGTCTCGTGTATACCTGGGCATATCCACTTTGAAGGAGCTCATTCTGAAACGCCCATCCAGACAGTTCCAGTACCTCAATGTTCTTCTGAACCTCAGCTCTCATGAAAAAGAAAAAGTTAGCCTGTAATAATTTTTTTCGTTCATTGTTTCTTTCATTTCATAATAGCATAATAACCGATAAACCTGATGCTATTTAGGTGCGGACCACTGCCCTCTCCTTCATCAAACGCATGTATGAGAAGGAACATCTGAAGGACTGTATTGAGAAGTTTGCTCTCACCTACATGCAGTTTCTAGTCCACCCAAACCCCCCCTCTCTTCTGTTTGGAGCAGGAGAGGATACAGGTTAAAAAAAGATTTTTCCAACCTTGAAATACAATGCAGTTTATCAATTTCTCTCTATATACATTTGATCAATATATATGTTTTCTCAAAAAAGTGATTTGGTCTGTTTTCATATTCTGTATAAGTTGTATTGGGTAAGCTCCCTTAAAGTAGCAGTCAGTGATTTTTGTGCTTGTCACGCTGACACTTAAGAGCATAGATTTAGCATAAGGAAAGAGCAGTTTCTGAGACCATTGTAGAAATGCGCTATTTGCAGTCAGACATGGTTTAATTTAATCTGTGAATAAAAGCATCCAATTACAGGGCATTATCGATATCCATGTCTGGGTTGTGTTGCAATACTTTTGTAATTCTTTTGGTTTAGTCTATTGCAATCCAAAACTTTCATATGTTAAGATCTTTTACATGTTTCTCATTCGTTTTCATTGGACTTTGGTGCTTTTTGCAAACAATTCCTGAACTTCTGAATTTACTTATTCTCAGTGCCATAGAAGTTGTGTAGAACAAGGATGTATCTGTAAAAAAAAAAAAAAAAGACATATTTTATCATTACACAGAAACCCTTGCAGACTAGCTATATGGAGAATCTGTAAAGACATCCTTACAAATGAAACAAGTTATAGACTTATAACTTCAGCAATAGTTCACACAAAACTGAAAATTCTCTCATCATTTATTCACCCTCATGCCATCCCAAATGTGTATGACTTTCTATTGCAGAACACAAATTAAGATTTTTAGAAGAATATTTCAGCTCTGTTGGTCCATACAATGCAAGTGAATGATGACCAGAACTTTGAAGCTCGAAAAAGCACATAAAGGCAGCGTAAAAGTAATCCATATGACTCCAGAGGTTTAATTGATGTCTTCAGAAGCGATATGATAGGTGTGGGTGAGAAACAGATCAATATTTAAGTCAATTTTTTCTAGAAATTCTTCCCCCTGCCCAGTAGGGGACGATATGCATGAAGAATGTGAATCACCAAAAACACAAGAAGAATATGAAAGTGAAAGTGCAGATTGACTGAGTAGGGAGGAGAATTTATAGTAAAAAAAAAAAGAAAAAAAAAAAGAACTTAAATATTTATCTGTTTCTCACCCACACCTATCATATCACTTCAGAAGACATGGATTTAACCACTGGAGTTTATTGATTAGGTTTATGCTGCCTTTATGTGCTTTTTGGAGCTTCATAATTTTTTAATATTCCTTATTACGGTCCGGGGCATGATTATTTGCATTGGTTGTCTCAACGCTTTATTTTTCATACATTTACCATAATCGTACCGAATCAATGCGTTAAATCGACAGCCCAAAAAACATTAATTCTTGAAATGAGAAAATCAATACATTATCATGAGGTACAATATTTATTTTCCCAGTTGTAGTCTCCTATAGTCTGAAATCACATTATAATGTTTAAAGTGTAACCAGTCAAATTACATCTCTAACCCTAGCCTTGTTGTGTCCTCAGAGGTGGCGGCTCCCTGGACAGAGGAGACTGTGCGACAGTGCCTGTACCTCTATCTCTCTCTCTTGCCTCTCAACCATCGACTGGTTCACGAGCTGGCTGCTGTTTACACTGAGGCCATTGCAGATATCAAACGCAGTGTGCTGAGGGTCATAGAACACCCTGTAAGATGTTTTGTCCCACTTATGTCTCTCGTCTCATCAAACCGTTTTGTCTTTAGTTTTCCTACGTTGAGTGTGTTTACATGTGTATACAACAGCAGTCACTACATGACAATTTCTGTTTTGTCTTCTCTCTTGATATTAAATCATAGTCATGCAAATATTTAATAAGCAGACAGAACGGCAGTAAAGGCGCTTGCGTTTTAAACAAATTGGGTTAATTGGCAGAAATGCCAAATTGTTAATCACTAACGAACAAACACACATGTTGTCGGCTTATTTAGCACAATTGGTATGAGATTGGTGCAGCTGCCTGTTTGCATACAGTATTGTGTTCATAGAAAATCACCACTTTTTTAAGAATTCTGTGTGCTGAAGCAGATTTTCTTTCCTCTTTGCTTTGTGTAGATAAGAGGAATGGGAATGAACTCTCCTGACCTGCTGCTCCTGGTGGAGAACTGTCCTAAAGGAGCAGAGACGCTGGTCACTCGCTGTCTGCACATACTCACTGATAAAGGTATGCTTGTGTGGATGTGTAGTATGTGCGAGAGGGAAAGAGTGATTGTGTCTGTCGGTCCATCTATGAAACGACAAGTTTCTTTCCTTCCCTGTCTTCACAGTTCCTCCATCTCCTGAGTTGGTGGAGAGGGTGAGGGATCTTTATCATAAACGAGTGCCGGATGTTCGCTTCCTCATCCCAGTGATCAATGGTCTGGAGAAGGTTTGTTTCATCTCCCATCTGTCCTGCTCATATGTTGCATTTTTTAAACATTTCACCATGATCAGAGCTGATCACATATACCGTACACCACAGTGGTGAAATAAACAACCATATAAACATGAAAAAAACGCAACATTAGGTGGCACATTAGTATTGAATTCAACTTATGTGCGATCACATTTGTGCATATATTGTCTAGTGTACACAGGCTTCAGAAGGGGTGAGAACTGTTTGTTTTATAATTTGCCACACTGACTTGATCAAAGGCACATGAATTGGCTTTGAAACGTGAATAGGACTCTATGGAGGCTGTGTTATAATGGATTATGACTGTGTTGAACAGACTGAGGTGATCCAGGCTCTACCCAAACTCATCAAGCTCAATCCCATCGTGGTGAAGGAGGTGTTCAACCGACTGCTGGGCACTCAACACAGTAATAACTGCTTATTCACTAATGCCTGTGTGGTCATAGTGATTAAAAAACTACTTTTTGTAGTTCACTAGTTCGAATCCCAGTGCGTGCTGAGTGACTCCAGCCAGGTCTCCTAAGCAACCAAATTGGCCCGGTTGCTAGGGAGGGTAGAGTCACATGGGGTAACCTCCTAGTGGTCGCTATAATGTGGTTCGTTCTCGGTGGGGCGTGTGGTGAGTTGAGCGTGGTTGCCATGGTGGATGGCGTGAAGCCTCCACACGCGCTATGTCTCCGTGGCAATGCGCTCAACAAGCCACATGATAAGATGCGTGGGTTGATGGTCCCAGACGCAGAGGCAGCTGGGATTCGTCCTCTGGCACCTGAATTGAGGCGAATCACTACGCGACCACGAGGACTTAAAAGCACGTTGGGAATTGGGCATTCCAAATTGGGAGAAAAAGGGTATTTCCCCCCCCCCCCCCCAAAAAAAAAAAATACTTTTATTTTCAACATGTTTTCATTTATTTGTTATAGTTTATGCATTGATGCCTTGATAATGTTTTGAGATGCTTTGTGCAGATTTCAAAAACTTGATGAGTGTTGCATTTCTGGATGTAAAATGATTTTTTGTTTTGAAGGTGAGGGCAGTTCCTCCATGTCTCCTCTCACTCCTGGGGAGCTCCTCATCGCCTTACACAACATTGACTCATCCAAGTGTGACATGAAGTCAATCATCAAAGGTAATTACTCGAATCCCCTTCGCACACTCATGTCTCTAAATGATGTTTCTTTTTTTAGAAAGTAATGACATGATCGTAAGGCACAAACCAAATAATGCATCCGTCATCTGAGGACAAACATAATTTATAATGTTTGTTTTATAGTGGCTTCCTTTTACAGCTCTTATTCTTTACAGTATGCTTCCACAAACGTTGTCCAATGGTCTGCAATCTTTCATTCTTCTCACCTCTCGCGCTATTTATACTTCTTCTTCCTCACTTCTGTTTTTTTCCCCCTGTAGCCACTAACCTGTGCTTTGGTGAGAAGAATGTGTACACATCGGAGGTGCTGGCAGTGGTGATGCAGCAGTTAATGGAGCAGACGCCTCTCCCCATACTGCTCATGCGTACTGTCATACAGTCTCTCACCATGTATCCTCGACTGGCTGGTTTTGTCATGAACATCCTGGCCCGACTCATCCTCAAACAGGTCAGTGGACGGATCTCTTCACACTCAAGAATCGCAGACTGCTGCTTTCGCAATCACAATATTATTTCAACTTCTGAACTTTATTTCAATAACATAAATTTGTTGTATATGACAGTCAACAAATGACTCGCCCTTCGTGGGTGTTTTAAGCAAATTAATAAAAAGAAAATTAGATACCATGCATTAATAAATTATATATGTTGTTTATAAGTGAAGCAGGTTTATTCACTTATATTTATTCACCAGTACAACTGAAAAAGAGCTTTTGCCTTCGTTCATTGCGTATTTAAGTTTGGCTTCTTTCGTATTTTCTTTCCCATTTGAATATATGACATGTTGTAGTAACCAGGGCTGGAAATGGGGGGATCGTGGGTAAACGAAGTCCACGGAGTAAATTTCAAGGGAGAACTGCGTTCCCGTTCAAACTGGTTACATTTGATAGGGGAATGAAGAGTATTTCTATCTCTTCTCCACTAAATAGCCTTCGAAAGCTATGCGGGTTCTGCACATAAATGCGTGGGATCTTCTTCGTCTGTGGTTGCGTGGTGTTGACTATCGTGAGTGGCCAGAACACATGCACGCAACAAATCGACAAATACACACGGGAAACCACAGGCAATCGATCCACACATGCACGCAACAGATCCACACATGCTCAATTCACAAATCCACGCACCAGAAGGATGCACAAAAAAAGATGTGCTCAGAATGTTTAGTTTCAACCAAGATTACAGAGATATAATCTATATTACACACCACCATTCAGAGGTTTTGGAACACCAAGACATTTTTGTTTTTAAAAAAACAAAACAAGAACGGATGCTTCACTTCACCTCAGATGCATTAAATTGATCAAAATGACTAGCAAAAACATTAGAAATGTTGCAGTTTATTATTGCTGTTTGAAATGTTTTTTAAATATTTTTTTATAATAAAATTCAATTTTTACTCATGATGGCAAAGCCCCATTTTCAGCTGTCATTACTCCAGTCTGTTACTCCAGACAAAGAAAATAATGTGTCAAATAATCCTTAAGAAATCATTTAATGTGTTAACTTGGTACTAAGTAAAATTTAATTTTGTTAGAATGGTTAAAATGGTTGTGCTACTTAATGAAGCATGGAAATTGCAATATAGTGTCTTTCCAGCTAAGGTGTTGAGTACACTTGCATTTTTTAATAAGTTACTTTACACTTGCAAGTCAAATTTCATTTTTTTTTTTTTTTTAAATAACCAAAAAGAAACTTATTTCTCCTCACATTCATCAATCTGTTGTTCTTTTGAGAGATGAAGGCTATTCCATGCACTTCTGTTTTGAAAGAATAAAACAAACTTGATCTAAACAGGACAGAAAGAGCAGTGGACAACCCAGATGCACAACATCAAGAAGACAAGTACATCAGAGTCTCTAGTTTGAGAAATAGACTTTAATTAACATTATATGCCAAACACAGGCATTGCTGCAAGAAGAGGATTCTTGGATGAAGAGAAAGTTTAAATAATGCAACATTCTTTAAACTTTCCCCACAATTAGAGTCCCCCCAGTGAATCTCTGCCATTTCCACCACTGGTAGTAACAAATGTCCAACTTGGAGGTACAAGCTTCCCAGATGCACTTAAAGGCAGCATAACACAAGGGCAAGCTTTTTGTTTATCAGCCAAGAGTTCACAGTTATTGGCCAATGCTGAAAATCTCGAAAATATAGGGTGATCCAACCAAAACTGTTGACATTTTAAACCTGTGCACTGATTTAGAATATCACATAACATCACTGGTGAAAGTCAACATGTGCTTCACGACGAATATAAACTTCTGCCATCGGAATTATGTTGTGACTAAACAAAATCCAAAATAAATCAAAACTGTATTATATTTTAGCATCTTCAAAGTAGTCACCCTTTGCCTAGATTTTGCAGAAATGTACTCTTGACATTTTCTCAACCAACTTCTTGAAGTATCACCCTGGGATGCTTTTTAAACAGTATTGAAGGAGATCCCATCTATGTTGGGCACTTATTGGCTGCTTTTCTTTATTATTTGGTCCAAGTCATCAATTTCAAAAATGTCTTGATTGTTTTTATAGGTGTGGAAGTATCCTAAGGTGTGGGAGGGCTTTGTAAAGTGCTGTCAGCGCACCAAACCCCAGTCATACAACGTGCTTCTCCAGCTGCCTCCAGCCCAGCTGGCTAGTGTGTTTGAGCGTTGCCCTGAGATGAGGGAGCCCCTCCTACAGCATGTGCACTCTTTCACCCCTCACCAAGTGAGTAAAAACTCCCAGAATTTTCACAAGGTGCTGGCAGGTTTTGTTTTTGCATTTGGTTTGGATTTTGGGGACATAATGGTATAGGATCGGGATTATAACACAAAGATTTCTGGTGCAGTCCCAAATAGGGGTTCCTGGGGAACTGGACTGTTACAGAGATTAAATTACTGTCATACTCTATATTGCCTACTACATACTGAATATATTGCATAATTTGTTCTACTTTTAAAGCTAAAATTATAAACTGCACACAGTATTTGAAATAAAATTTAAATGATAGTATATTGGATCACCGTCACATGACTTGAAACCCTATGAAAAGTTGTTTTGAACACCAACACATTGCATTGTGGGTAGTAGTACTCATGCAAACATGTTCTGCTTATGTATTGCAAATGCCAGCAAATGTGTCATCTGGGTTTCACAGATGTACAGGTGCACACTAGAGGTCGACCGATAGTGGATTTTGCCAATATCAATAATTAAGCTGGTGGAAAAGGCTGATAACCGATTAATCGGCCAGTAGTTTGTAGTATCGTTCCCTTACAGTGACAGGCACAGACATGGAGGCAACAAGAATTCAAAATGGATAAAATCCCAGATGCAGTTTTTGTGCAACCACAGTCTCAATAATAACAAAAAAAAAGGTCCATAATGCAGGACTTTTAACTGTGAACAGGTCTGCAATACACTGGGGACTCTTATTTTGAAATGTCTGTGCTTCCAGCTCACACAACAATGTCAGTTAAATCAACAATGTATTACAATTAGTGCTGTCAGTAGATAGAATTTAATCAAATTAATTACATGATATATATATTATAAATATAATATATATTTTTATTATAATTTAGATAATTAAAAAGCATTACATTATTGTGGTAGACGTGCAAAGCATTTAAAAGACAATACAAGAAGTGGCTTTAGAAAGCAATATATTGTTCATTTCCATATTATTGAACATAAGGCTATCATTGGCCTACAGTTCACAGCAGTCCATTTCGGAATTGAATTCGTGAATCTGAGGACGCGTCAATGTACACATGCTTCAGATGCTTTTGCAGCATCTCACTTTGGTTGTTACGTCATAAATGTAAAAGGTTGCTCTGTCAAGTTAAACATAGTTTGAAACATAGAAAAACACGTCTCGAGATCCCTGCATTCAGAATTGCACTCCGTCTAGCTGTGTTTGTACGCAAAAATCTGTCGTATTGTCACTAGTGTCAAGCAGGCCTGAGTGTGGATCTGCACCAATCATGTGTGACTTCTTTTTATTCAAAATGGCACATTAAGACAAAGCAGTTTCTATCCTTCACTTTATAACTTTGTTTGGACCATTCGAACAGCTAATGTTAGCATCCTCCCCACCTTGTCGGCAGACATGCATTTCTCTAATGCAGCAATTATTTATAATCAAATTAATGACCAAATACCTACAGTTAAAAATTGGTTCCCTAAATTTTTTATAGTGACACACCCCTCTAAACATCAAACATCCTTTTACGTGGGGGCCTGGGTAGCTCAGCGAGTATTGACGCTGATTACCACCCCTGAAGTCGCGAGTTCGAATCCAGGGCGTGCTGAGTGACTCCAGCCAGGTCTCCTAAGCAACCAAATTGGCCTGGTTGCTAGAGAGGGTAGAGTCACATGGGGTAACCTCCTCGTAGTCGCTATAATGTGGTTCTCACTCTTGGTGGGGCGTGTGGTGAGTTGTGCGTGGATGCCACGGAGAATAGCGTGAAGACACCACACGCACTACGTCGCCGCGGTAACGCGCTCAACAAGCCACGTGATAAGATGCGTGGATTGACGGTCTCAGACGTGGAGGCAACTGAGATTGATCCTCCGCCACCCGGATTGAGGCGAGTCACTACGCCACCACGAGGACTTAGAGTGCATTGGGTATTGGGCATGCCAAATTGGGGAGAGAAGGGGAGAAAAAAAATAAAATAAAAAAAACATGCTTTTACGTACCTCCTCTTACTTACAGATAACATTCACACAAGGTATTTTGAAAATATGTGTATTTAACACAATTTGCATTGTAAAACAACTCCCTTATATCAAACATGTTATATTTATACATGTTTATCATAAACATATAGAAGAGATGGCTTACCGATTAATGAGATGGGTGTGCTAGATATGACATTACTGCATAACTTTAAAACTCCCCCCTCATTGTGTCACAGGGCAGGACACAGTACCAGCACTTTAAGAGCTGCTGGTATTCGCAAGTCGTTACTGTGTCAAAAATTGCGCATCGTTGCAGGTATGGCATTGCCGACTGACTTTGAGCATTGCAGGGAAGTATCTGTGCTATTTCGCAGTCAGCTCAAGGTGCCTTTATGTCACATTTGACACTGTCAGCAAGGTTGAGCTCATTTGCTGAAAAAAAATCATGCAACAATGAAAAAACAAGGCTCTAGGGTGCTAGCAAATGCAAGGAAAAATGACTGCGTATGAGTGTGGAAAATTATTTGTCCGCACTGGTGTGAGTGACATCTGACACCTGTCATCAAAACTAATGAAATCTGGGCTGTCAGTAAACGGTTAAACTTTTGATGTATAGTGTCATGTGAGAAAACAATATGGCGCTGATCACAGCGGAGTTTGGGAGAAATGCCAACAAAACTACATCTGGAAAGAAACCTCATTAAATTTTTACATTGAATCCTGTTTGAGTCAAAAGACTAGAGTCTCTAGTTGTATCGAGTTTCAAGCCATTTTTAAAATTTATTTTTTTATCAGGAAAATGCCACGCTGTTAAACACAATGACCACTGTAGTGAACAATAGCACTAGTTTTTCCATTACAAATCCTACTTTTACTTTTTCTGAGACCAGTGCAGACAGATAGCACACTGGAGGTCAAGTAATTTACTAAATAGGGAGCAAGGGTGCATCCTATAGCTTTCCTAAGCAGCTGAGTGCATTCACTCCTAAAATTCGACCAAAAGTTCAGTTTCAGGCTGCAGATGATGTTTGCACCACTCAACATGTTTGGCAGACAATGACATTGTTTTTTTTGTTTTTTTGTCATTAACAGTTTTTATTGATTCCACACTCAAATCAACATAAACAGCACATGAAAACACGGAATCAATTTTCAACAAAATATACCCCGCTCCCTCCCTCCTTACCCCCACCCACCCACCCAACATACAACCCAGTGGTCAGACACAGAATAATAACAGACACACATACAAGCAAACAGTCCAAAAAAACAAAAAAAAAACATAATTAAAATAAATACTCAGATATAAAAAATAAAAAAAAAATTGCCCAACAAAAAAGAAAAAGGGTTCCACACATCAATTAATTACATACACACCATTTAAACTGTCCCTCTCCATTGTTCCTCCCTGGCACCCTCCAAGAAGGCCAAATAAGTGCCCCACTTCTTCTCAAAGGCACCCAAGCTGCCCAGCCGCCTATGCGACATCTTTTCAAAGGCCGCCACTGTGCCTAATTCGGTGCACCACTCATGGTGAGGGTGCACCAGCTGACTTCCATCCCCCAAGGATCACTTTCCTGCCAATCATTACACTGGTAAGGATCCAGTTTTCAATGTGTATGTTCCCTAAGTTAACCCCTGCCCCATCCCCCAAAATACAAAGTCTGGGGCAGAATGAAATCTGAGTGCTCAGGATCTCACAGACATAACTCTGAACCCTCGACCCAAACTCTTGAATCTTAGTACAATACCAAAAAACATGGGCTATGTCCCCATCCTCTGATTGGCATCGCCAACAGGTGGGTGTATCCTTAAGACCAAGCCTATGCAATCTAGAGGGAGGCCAATAAAAACGATGCAGAATCTTAAATTGAATGAGGCGCATCCTTGCATCCTTAGACATAGACTTGGCATTTTTTAAAATCCTACCCCATTCTTCATCCTCCAGTACTAAATTCAAGTCAGTCTCCCATAACTTCTTGAGAGATGTCAAAACCCCATCCCCTAGACTCTGAATTAGCCAGGAATAGTACGCTGAAGCCTCGTGACCCTTTCCAAAAGCCGCTAGTACCATCTCAAGAGTGTCTGCAGCTTTAGGGGGCTGTGTACTACACCCAAAGATGGTGCAAAATAGATGGCGCAGCTGTAAGTACCTGAAGAATTGAGATCTGGGAATCCCAAACCGGTGTGTAATATTTTCAAAGGATCTCAATGCTCCATTTTCATACAGGTCACCCAGCGTAGCAACTCCCTTCTCAATCCATTCTGTCCAGCAAAAAGGGGACTTATTAATACACAGTTTAGGGTTTAACCAAATACTTGCGGCAACATTCAGGTAAATGTCCGAATTGAGCACGCGGGAAACCCTTGTCCACACTAACTGCATGTGTGAGATAACGGGATGTGTCTTTAGTTCTCTGGACAGCCTGGTAGAAAGACATTGCAATGGCAATATAGGGGCAAGAAGTTCTTGTTCAATGCAGAACCAGGGAGGGGCTCTGTCAGGTGGAAGCGACCAATGAGCCAAATGTCTGAGACCGAATGCATAATAATAAAATAAAATCTTGGGTTGGTACAATTCATTTTAATAACATTATCCTTCCCAATCATCGATAAATGTAATGAAGCCCACCTGTCCACATCGCTCGAAAACCGTTTTATTAAGGGGTCAAAATTAACTCTAACTAAATCACACAAATTTTGGGGGAATAAAATGCCCAAATACTTAATGCTCTGTTTGGGCCACTGGAAGGCTCCTGGCTGAAAGGCCGTTACTGGACAGTACGCTGTCAGAGCCAAAGCTTCGGATTTAGACCAATTGACTTCGTATCCTGAGAATTTGGAAAAGGAATTAATAATTCTGTGGAGACAAGGCATAGATTTATTAGGGTCAGAGACAAATAATAAAATATCATCTGCATAAAGCAGAAGCTTATGCGCCACCCCTGGAAAATCATTATCCTTTCTTATCGCAGCTGCTAATGGTTCCAGGGCAAGACAGAACAATAATGGGGAAAGAGGGCAGCCCTGCCCCGTGCCTTTATCCAGAGTAAAATAATCTGAAATGAATCCATTTGTTGACAATGACATTGTTAATCAGTACGTGGATTTTGACATGGTTGGCAGTGATTGTATGACGCTGGCCATTACTTAGAATCAGAATTATGCTAACCTCTGATTGTTAAAATGCTTCAAATCAAATCAAATCAAATCACTTTATTGTCACACAGCCATATACACAAGTGCAATGGTGTGTGAAATTCTTGGGTGCAGTTCCGATCAACATAGCAGTCGTGGCAGTGATGAGACATATACCAATTACAATACCATCAAATTAACACAACACAATTTAAACATCTGATATACACATAATTACACTCAAAAATATACAAATAATAACATACACTGTACAGTATACAATACGCTGTTTTTGTTTTTTGTTTTTTTTGTTTTTTACTGTATAGATACACATTATTCAATAAAAATTAAAATATATATATAAAAAAAAAGTATATATATATATATATATAGAATGTACAGTATTGTACTGGATTGACATTCAGGCTGTCGGTTGATAGTCAGTTGTTAAGAGAGACATAATATAAAAATAATATAATTTATGACAGTCCGGTGTGAGATATAAGAGTAAGAGTAATAAAGTGCAGTGCTGATGTATTTTGATCGTGGGAGATCAAGAGTGCAGAAGTCTGATTGCTTGGGGGAAGAAGCTATCATGGAGTCGGCTGGTGCGGGTCCTGATGCTGCGATACCGCCTACCTGATGGTAGCAGTGAGAACAGCCCATGGCTCGGGTGGCTGGAGTCTCTGATGATCCTCCGAGCTTTTTTCACACACCGCCTTGTATATATTTCCTGGAGGGAGGGAAGCTCACCTCCGATGATGTGTTTGGCAGTTCGCACCACCCTTTGCAGTGCTTTGCGGTTGTGGGCGGTGCTATTGCCGTACCAGGCGGAGATACAGCCAGTCAGGATGCTCTCTACAGTGCTGGTGTAGAGCCGTGTGAGGATGTGGCGGTTCATTCCAAACTTCCTCAGCCGTCTCAGGAAGAAGAGGCGCTGATGAGCCTTCTTCACAACGACTTCAGTGTGGACGGACCATGTGAGTTCCTCAGTGATGTGGACACCCAGGAACTTGAAGCTGCTGACTCTCTCCACTGGTGCTCCATTGATGGTGATGGGCCTGTGTTCTCTGTCTTTTCTTCTGAAGTCCACCACAAGCTCCTTTGTCTTACTGACATTGAGGGAGAGGTTGTGCTCCTGACACCAGTGTGTCAGAGTGTGCACCTCCTCACTGTAGGCTGTTTCATCATTGTCAGTGATCAGACCTACCACCGTCGTGTCATCAGCAAACTTAATGATGGCATTGGAGCTATGTGTTGCCACACAGTCATGTGTGTACAAGGAATACAGTAGTGGGCTGAGAACACAGCCCTGTGGGGCTCCAGTGTTGAGGATCAGTGATGAGGGGATGTTGCTGCCTATTCTAACCACCTGGCGTCTGCTTGACAGGAAGTCCAGGATCCAGCTGCACAGCGAGCTGTTTAAGCCCAGAGCCCGGAGTTTCTCATCTAGCTTGGAGGGCACTATGGTGTTGAATGCTGAGCTGTAGTCTACAAACAGCATTCTCACATAAGTGTTCTTTTTTTCCAGGTGGGAGAGAGCAGTGTGTATTGTAGATGCAATGGCATCATCAGTGGAGCGGTTGTTGCGGTAAGCAAACTGCAGCGGGTCAAGATTGAGTGGCAAGACAGAGCAGATGTAATCTCTGATTAGTCTCTCAAAGCATTTGCTGATGATGGGGGTCAGAGCAACAGGACGCCAGTCATTTAAACAAGTTATTTTTGATTGTTTTGGAACAGGCACAATGGTGGATGTTTTAAAGCATGTGGGGACCACAGACAAAGAGAGGGAAAGGTTGAAAATGTCCGTAAAAACACCAGCCAGCTGGTTCGCGCACGCTCTGATGACACGGCCCGGAATGCTGTCTGGGCCCGGGGCTTTGCGGATATTCACCCGTCGGAAGGATCGGGTTACATCCGCTACAGAGACGGAGAGTGAACTAACCTCTGTAGCTTCAGCCGCGAGAGCTCTCTCCGCGAAGGCGGTGTTATTTCCCTCGAAACGAGCATAAAAAGTATTTAGCTCATCCGGTAGAGAGGCAGCGGTGTTCAAGGCGGAGTTTTTATTCCCTTTAAAGTCCGTGATGATGTTAATTCCCTGCCACATGCTTCTAGAGTTGGTGGTGTTAAACTGTCCTTCAATCTTGCTCCTGTACTGGCATTTTGCTGTTTTGATAGTTTTTCGGAGGGCATAACTGGCTTGTTTATGCTCCTCCACGTTCCTGGAATTAAAAGCGGAGGTCCGCGCATTAAGTGCCGCGCGAACATCGCTATTGATCCATGGCTTCTGATTCGGATAGATTCGCACAGTTCTGGTCGAAATCACTTCCTCTACGCACGTTCTGATGAAACACATTACGCTATCAGCGTAAAGCTCGATGTCGTCATCAGAGGCGGACCGGAACATCTCCCAGTCCGTGTGATCAAAACAGTCTTGTAGCATAGAGTCTGATTGGTCCGACCAGCACTGGATCGTTCTGAGGGTGGGTGCTTCCTGTTTCAATTTCTGCCTGTAAGCGGGCAGAAGCAGAATGGAAGAGTGGTCCGATTTGCCAAATGGTGGGCGGGGGAGGGATTTGTAGCCATCCCGGAACGGAGAGTAGCAATGATCCAAAACCCGGTCCCCTCGTGTGTTGAAACTAATGTGCTGGTGATATTTTGGTGCGACTGATTTTAAACTGGCTTTATTAAAATCCCCGGTCACAATGAACGCGGCCTCAGGGTGCGCGGTTTCCTGCTCACTTATAATCCCATACAGTTCCTTGAGTGCCCGGTCTGTGTCGGCTTGTGGGGGAATGTACACAGCAGTGATAATGACCGATGTGAATTCCCTCGGTAGCCAGAATGGTCGACACAGAAGCATAAGAAATTCCAGATCAGGAGAACAGAAAGACTTGATGGAATGTACGTTCCTCTGATCACACCAGGATTTGTTGATCATGAAACATACACCACCTCCTCTAGTTTTACCTGAGAGGTCTTTCGCTCTGTCCGCTCGGTGCACGGAGAACCCCGCGGGTTCAATGGCTGAGTCTGGAATCTCCGCAGACATCCAAGTTTCTATAATGCAGCAGTCCCTCGTCTCTCGTTGGAAAGAGATCCGCGCTTTCAGCTCGCAGAGCTTGTTATCCAGAGACTGAACATTTGCCAGTAGAATAGTGGGTAGCGGGGGTCGATTTGCGCAGCGTCTTACTCTGATGAGAACGCCGGCTCTGTTTCCCCTTTTCCTCTTGCGTTTCCGCGGCCGTGCTGCCCAGACAAAGGGCTCCGCTGGCGTGTTTGTAAACAGCGGGTCGGCATTGAGGAATGTGAAGTCCGGTTTTCGGTGTGAGATCGCTGAACCAATGTCCAAAAGTGTTTGTCTGTCATAGACAATAAGGCAGACAACATCCAAGACAAAAAATATAAGAATTGTAAACAAAACAAACAAAACATTGCTATGTTGTGTCGGAGCTCGCAACGCAGCAGCCATACTCGGCGCCATCTTGAGTCTAACGCCATCTTCAGCACTGGCTATCACTTCTTCTTTAACAGTGCAAAGAGAGAACGTTGAGGTTTTGTTGCCAAAGGAGAGAAAACATTGTAACAAAGTCAAATCAAGTCAAATAATTTTTGTTTATATAGTTGTTTTTTTTTTGTGTTTTTCCCAATACACATTGTTCCAAAGCAGCTTTACAGAAAATCAATGGTAACGTCTCTAAAGTCTCAAAAACACGAATAAACAACACTCCTGGAAACATAATAAACCATTTGCTAAAAAAAAAAAAAAAATGTTCTATAGCTTGGTATTTTCAAATTTTTTACAACTTAGTCCTGCTAAGTTGTTTTTTTTTGCATGTTTATTAGGTGCTACTATTAGTTACAAATCAAAAAGAAAAATGAAAAATGCACACAGCAGTCACGCTCTGGTCTCAGGAGGTTAAGTACAAAAAAACTAAACTAAAATCGTGGACAACAGACAGAAGAAGTATCCATTTTACTAGCTATCACTTGGGTACGTCACCTAGCAGTGTGCTGTTCTGCCGAAGAAAAAAAAAATACTTGCATCAAGTATGTTGCGCACTTTCTGCATTTTTTTAACCACGAAAGATTTAAGAGGTTATTTCATTGGATGATATTTATCAGACATTTATGACACAAACTTTTTGGTATTTCTACACTAGAGGGTGCACAAAATTATTTTTTGCCAGTGAGAAATACATGAACTTGGTACTTTGTTATTTTAGACTGGGATGAAATGAAAATTTTTCCGCGTACCCGCATCATCTACTTATGTACCATCAGGTGTAGGCGTACCCCAGTTTGGGAAACACTGTCTTAGATGATTGATTTTTATAGTTTTATGACTACATGTAATGATAATGTGTACTGTTTACATACCTTGGCTTTTCTCTATGTTTTAAAATTACCTTAATTGTCCGGCTCTGCATTGCGTAGTCACATGGCACAACAAACTCCACTCAGAGTCAGAGATTGTTTTTATTTCACCGCTAGAGAACCTACAGAACCCTCCCGCACCAGAAATGCTACTGCAACTATTGGTATCGAATTTGGAAGATAACGGATTGTTTCAAAAACAAATCTATCAGTGCCGATATATATCGATCGACCTCTAGTGGACACTGCATACTTAATTTTGATGTAAAGGTTATTTCGTAATACTCATCCAATCAAAACTATAGTAGTGATTTAACCTACAAATTTACATACCAATAGCATGTGAGCCTAAGAGATGCTTAAGTAGGATGTCTGTATAGCAGAGAGCTACTCTTTGGAGTTGTGTGCAGCTACCAGGTCCATCAGTAAACGTTTTTTTTTTTTTCTTTTTTTTTTTTTTTTTTTTATAAAGTTAACTTTTTTTAAATATATTTAATGTATATTCTATTTTTTTTCCCCAACAGTTTTCAGACAAGTGTTTTTTTTTCTTTAAACCATACATTTTGCTTGCATGTCATTTATATTCAGATGTGTTCTGTCCTCTGATTGTTTCTGTAGCAAGCCCACATTCCATCCTCCATAATGGCTATACTGGAAGCCAACAGCAGGAAGGAGGAGCCAGAACCACAACCTGAACCTGAACCTGAACCTCAGCATCCAGAAATAATAGAAGAGAGAGAGGTACACACAGGGCTATTTAAAACAGTGGACTAATATAGTGCAATGTGAATTTAACTTGTCATTTTTAAAATGTCGGCTGTGTTTATTTATTTATTTATTTATTTATTTATTTATTTTCGTTTTAACCTAGTTTTTGCCATGAAAATAGCCCTGGATGCTGGCAAGACATTAAATCATAAACAAGTAAACTTACACACAGTTATGTAGATAGAGACAAGGTGCTTCTGTTTATCACAAGATACTTATGTTTCACTTTTGTGAATCCTGACTTCCACCTAAATTAAACTTGTATTATTAATAGGTGGTGGTAAACTAAATCGCAAGTATAAATAACATAGGAAATCCAAAAATATGTCTCACATTCTCTCCCTCAAATATTCATCAAGGTGCACATACCAAGGCATGTTTCAGTGCCAGTAGCACAAGCAGAACCTCCAGCCCCGGCACCCGTAGCATTCACAGAACCAGTACCACAACTGACCCCACCTGGGAGGGAAGAAGTTGAGGAGCCCATGGAACAGGAAGAAACAGCCCATGATGATCAAGAAGATGCATCTGAAGCAGCATCACAGGTAAACATGTGCCATTCATAACATAACAATAATCATTAATGATTTATGGCACCCATGCAGACATGTACAGGAGTGAGTAGCATTGGTTGACTGATGATGTGAACTTCAGCAGATGGAGGTACCTGAAGAGGTAACCCACTCCAGCTTTGTTGAAGAAAAGGCAGAAGAACCCATGGAAGAGTCGACTGCTAGCTCTGCTGATGTGGCTGACCAACCGAATGATGTGTCTGAGGATGCTGGCACAGAAACAGAGCCAGAGCCAGGAGAAAGCAATGAGGATTGATGGCATTTGAAATGGACTGAAAAGAAGTTGCTGACTGTGTAGATGGCAGCTGTCTTGTTCCTCGCTGCTTTTGTTCAATGTACTATGTTTCTGTGAACAAACACTTGATTTCAGTAGCAGTACATCTAGAGCAAATATAATTTTAGATTTTGAATATGATTGTTTTATTTTGAGGTTATGACATGTTAGAATTAGTTTGAAAATAAATTGATTTTGTATGTGAAATTTTCGTTTCTACAGTTAAATGTCATGTCCAACAAATTAAACATTCTTTGACAAGAATGAGAAACAAATTAGTGCTCTCCATTTATTTTCTGTAATTAAAGCTTATGGCTGAGTACGTTCAGTTTTGCAAATTGCACGTCTATAAACGTGATTTTTATCTTTATTTTTACATTGCTGTGAAAAAGTATTTGCCTGATTTCTTCTGTTTTTGTGTATTTTTCATACTAAACTGTTTTAGATCTTCAAACGAGATATAACATGAAACAAAGTAAACACAAAATACTGTTTTTAAATATATATATATATTTTTTTATTGAAGCAAAAATGTTATCCAACACCTATACCACCCATGTGAAAAACTATCTGCCCCCTTCAACTTAATAGCAGGTTGTGCCACCTTTAGCAGCAACAACTGCAACCAAACGCTTCCGATAACTGGAGATCAGTCTTTCACAATGTTGTGGTGGAAATTTGTCCCACTTTTCTTTGCAAAACTGCTTTAGTTCAGCCACACTGGGGGTTTTTGAGCATGAACTGCCCATATAAGGTCCTGCCACAGCATCTCAATCGGGTTCAAGTCTGGACTTTGACTAGGCCATTCAAACTAGGCCATTGCTTCAATAAATAACATCATTTAAAAACTGTATTTTGTGTTTACTCAGATTGCCTTTGTTTTATGATAGATTTTGTTTGAATATTTGAAACAATTTAGTATGAGATATACAAAAAAAAACAGAAGAAATCAGGTTTGGGGCAAATACTTTTTCACAGCAGTGTATTTATAACTATTTTTAAAGGAATATTTTGGGTTCAATACAAGTGAAACTTTTCAATACAGTCGACAGAATTTGTGGCATAATGTTGATTTCCACAAAAATAATGTCGACTTGTCCCTCCTTTTCTTTAAAAAAGCAAAATTTAGGGTTCCAGTGAGGCACTTATAATGGAAGTGAATGGGGGCCAATCCGTAAATGTTAAAATACTCACTCTTTCCAAAGTATTTACACAACAATATGCATGTTAACATGATTTTAGTGTGATAAAATTGTGCACTAACCTTTTCTGTGTAAAGTTTTATCCAATTTTACAACTGCGATGCCATGACGACCTAACCTTAAACACTAAAACCATAAAAAGACAAATTAAAAAACTATGGCTCAAATAATACACAAGTTCTAACAAAATAATGTAAATGCTTTTATAAAATTATAAGGTTCACCTTTCTGCTTTTTTAAACCCTCCAGAAATTGGCCCCTTTCACTTCCATTGTAAGTGCCTCACTGTAACTGAAATTTTTGCTTTTTAGTAAAAGGAGGGACAAAAATAATATTACAATTATGGAGATGAATGTGAGGGTTTAAACTGTCATTATTATAGTCGTTTTAGGGTTTTAGGGTTTGTTGACCATCGTCATGACAATGAAATTGGCTATAACTTCACAGAAAAGTTAGTAAGTGATTTTATTACAGTAAAATCATATTAACATGCATATTGTTTATGTCTTGTGGCTACACGTTTGAAACAGTGAGTATTTTAATGTTCAAAAGTTGGCCCCCATTCACTTCCATTGTAAGTGCCTCGCTGTAACTGAAATTTTTGCTTTTTAGTAAAAGGAGGGACAAAAATAATATTACAATTATGGAGATGAATGTGAGGGTTTAAACTGTCATTATTATAGTCGTTTTAGGGTTTTAGGGTTTGTTGACCATCGTCATGACAATGAAATTGGCTATAACTTTACACAGAAAAGTTAGTAAGTGATTTTATTACAGTAAAATCATATTAACATGCATATTGTTTATGTCTTGTGGCTACACGTTTGAAACAGTGAGTATTTTAATGTTCAAAAGTTGGCCCCCATTCACTTCCATTGTAAGTGCCACATTGGAACCCAGATTTTTGGTTTTTTTTAATGAAAAGGAGGTCAAAATAAACTTTTGTGGTAATCAGTATTATAACACAAATGCTGTCGATTGAGGTTAACTTGCGTTGAACCCAGAATTTTCCTTTAATGGAAGAAATGGCAGATCTCTTAAAAGATGTTAAGTGACACGTTCAATGAGACGAGCGAGTGATGCAAAGTCATATTTTTAAAACCATTGTGACTGCATAGTAAAACGCATTGAAACCACTGATCTTTATATATAACCAATTGCATGAGCAAAATTCCAGCTGATTTTCCGAGGCCCATTCTGTTATCTGGGTGTGAATGATGGATTGTTAATGATAAAAACATTTCCATATATACCTTTATTAGCTAGTTGACCCTTTCTTTAAAGGAATATTCTGGATTTGGTTCAAGTTAAGCCGACAGCATTTGTGGTATAATGAAAAGGTTAATTTTGACTTCTTAAAAAAGAAAAAATCTGGGTTACACTGATACAATAAAAGTGAATGGACCCTTTTCACAGACTGTGATGACATTTCCATCCTCATTCGCAGCTCTGTTACTGGCCGAGCAGCAGAAGACTCTCTTCTCATGTGGGGCAAGTGATGATGGTGTTCACGAGGAAGAGCTTGTAAGAAAGCTATTTCTCTATTCTCTTCCTTGGGGCCTCAAGCAGTTCCTTAACTAGAAATTCTGGGCCCCCTCCTGTCTGTATATTTCTCTGTGCCTCGTACATTTATACTACTGGAATTGTTGTGGGGCCCCCTGCACCTTTGGGCCCCTAGAATCATTCCCACATTTCAACCCAGTAGCTACGGCCCTGACCCCAAGTACTGGACATTTTATGTATCTCTTATCTAAAAACAAACACCTAAAATGTGTAGTACTGGAGGTCCCTCAGGAGCAGGTTTGAAAAACACTGTTGCGATCTCGCTTGAAAAGTGACTATTCAAAACATAATTAAACTCAATTAACTTTGCTTACATAAGTGAATAAAACAAGAAGTCTGACAATTGACTGTGCACACTGACAGTGAATCCAGAAAGTATTTTGATACTTAATTCATGCTTAAATTAATGTCATACAAGTGGCATCTGCAAACAAATGCTGCTAGACTTTTTCCTCAAACCCGCCTTTTTCCTTAGCCATTTTTGCAAGTCCTTTTTTTTTTTTTAAAGGAATATTTCAACTAAATAATGAATATTCTCTCATCATTTACTCATTATACCATTGATATTAATAATGCTTTTAAAGAATTCTATAGTGATCTCATCATTTACTCACCTTCATGCCATCTCAGATGTGTATGACTTTCTTCTGCAGAACACAAACAAAGATTTTTAGAAGAATATCTCAGCTCTGTTGGTCTTCAGAATGCAAGTGAATGGTGACCAGAACTTTGAAGCTTTAAAAAGGACATAAGGGCAGCATTAAAATAATCCATATGACTACAGTGATTAGATCCATGTCTTCAGAAGTGTGATATGTGTGGGTGGAAAAAATAAATATTTAAGTTCTTTTTTACTGTAAATTTCCACTTTCAAACAGCCCTCCTGCGCTCTCTTCTCTCCTAAGAGTTCTTCTTTTGTTTTTGCGCATTCTTTGTGCATATTGCCACCTACTAGGCAGGGAGGAGAATTTATACTTAAATATTCATTTGTTTCTCACTTACCCACTTTGGCTTGAATGTATAACTAGGCTATTATATAATTTATAACCTAACAAACTTCTTTTTTTAGATGTTTAGTTTGAATAGTGTGGTTACATATTACTATACTTATTAGGGATAGCAATGTGTAAATATAACCGCAAGGGCCACAATTTCCAGATTTGAAAGAATACGTCCTGTGGATGCTGCAGATACAGTTGTTTTGGTGGCAAATTTTGACTTCCTTGATAACACATTTTTTGATTTTTAGCTCATATTAGCCAAAATATGTTGTTTCATATCTGGCAAGTGATATAATTAACCAACATTCCTTTTAAAGTTGCTCTCAGTAATTTTTCCATTCATATCAGTAACCTTATTAAAGCTGTTTTATGGGGGGTCACGTGGCACCATGCGGGGGTCGGATGTGTGGGCGGCGAGCTCTGTGCACTTTGCTGGTTTTTGGTGCATTTTGTGTCATGGACCGGTGAGATTCGGTGCACCCTGTTCCATAACTGTTCTATGGGGACAGTGTGTCGGGGAGTTCGAGGTCCTCGGGCTCTGGAGACGTTGGGAGGCGCTTGCGTGCTCAGGCTGACACCCCTGACAGGGCCATAGATCGGGGACTCGGTTTGGACGGTGCGGTGGGAGGGGTTCGGCGTCGACTGTCGGGCATGTTGGCAGTGCTGGCGGGGGTCGTTGCTGACTTGGAGGATCTTGCTGTGGTGTGTTGAGCGATCACTGCCATGGAGGCGAGGTTCTCTGAGTTGGTTGCAGGAGTGGGGGACGTCAGGAGACGGATCAATTGTCTGGAGTCGTCGGAGGGGGAATTGGATTGGTCTACTGGCGGCCGGGGTGGACTTGGGGTGCGTTTGGGAGGGGTTGCAGGACTTGGGGTGGTTCTTGGCAGTCGGATCGTGCAATGTGCCTCATTCATCAGGAGATCCGGGGCACGGAAACTCGTGGAGTTGGAGGGGAGTATTGGAGGTGCCGAGGTGTTGTCTGATCGCCTCGGAGAGTTGACCCGATTGAAATACAGATGTAGTGCTGTTTTGTCGCGGAGGGTGTAGTTTTGGCTGTTCAGGGCAAGACAGTAGTGTTTGGAGTCGGGGGACAGATCGGGGAAGCTTTTGGCTGGATGTGTGGGGCAGGGAGAGTATTTTTCTACCATTCCCTCAGTGAAATCTGCTGGTGGTGAAATATTTACCTCAGCCATTGATATTAACAATGCTTTTAAAGAATTCTATATTGATCTTTATAGTTCCACGTCTTAGTCTACTTATGAAAATTTTAGAAACTTTGTGGAACCATTAGAACTCCTTAAATTGACAAATGAGCAAAAAAATTATCTTGATTCTGAGATAACTTGGAGGATCTTGGCGAGGTAATTAAGGCCTTGCCTACAGGCAAGGCTCCGGGGCCAGATGGTTTTGCCTCTGAATTTTTTAGATCTTATGCTACAGAACTGGCCCCACTTTTGTTAGAAGTTTATACTGAATCATTAAAGAATGGAAAGCTTCCTCCAACCATGACACAAGCCCGGATCAGTCTGATTCTTAAAAAGGACAAAGATCCAAACGAGTGTAAAAGTTACCGTCCAATCTCCCTGATCTAACTTGACGCCGAAAAGGCGTTTGATATGGTAGAATTGGATTATCTTTTTACGATTTTGGAAATATACGGGTTCGGGAGTACATTTATTGGATGGATTAAGTTACTTTATAGACACCCGGTAGCGGCGGTACAAACAAATGGATTAATTTCAGATTATTTTACTCTGGATAGGGGCACCCGGCAGGGTTGCCCTCTTTCCCCATTATTGTTCTGTCTTGCCCTGGAACTATTAGCAGCCGCGATAAGAAAGGAGGAGGATTTTCCAGGGGTGGTGGCGTGAGGTGTGGCACATAAGCTTCTGCTTTACGCAGATGATATTTTATTATCTGTCTCTGAACCTACTAGATCTGTGCCTTGCCTCCATAGAATTATTAATTCCTTTTCTAAATTCTCAGGATACAGAGTGAATTGGTCTAAATCCGAAGCTTTGGCTCTGACAGCGTACTGTCCAGTAACGGCTTTTCAGCCAGGCGCCTTCCAGTGGCACAAACAGGGAATTAAGTATTTGGGTATTTTATTCCCAGAAAATTGGTCTGATTTAGTTAGAGTTAATTTTGACCCCTTAATAAAAAGTTTTTCGAGTGATGTGAGTAGGTGGGCTTCATTACATTTATCTATGATTGGGAAGGTTAATGTTATTAAAATGAATTGTATTCCAAAATGTAACTACATGTTACAGTCTCTCCCTGTAAATGTCCCCCTCTCTTATTTCAAGCAATTTGATAGCATAGCGAATTCCTTTATTTGGAATGGTAAATGTCCCAGATTACATTTTAATAAGTTACATAGGCCGATTGACAAAGGTTGTCCAGGCCTACCCAAGATTTTGTTTTATTATTATGCATTCGGTCTAGGATATTTGGCTCATTGGTTGCTTCCACCTAAGAGAGCCCCTCCCTGGTTTTGTATTGAACAGGAAGTTCTTGCCCCATTTTGCCACTGCAAAGCCTTTATATCAAACGAATTGTAGAAGTTAAGTCACACCCCATTATCTCGCATTTGCACTCAGTATGGACAAAAGTGTCCAGAGTGTTTAATTCAGACATTTATTTAAATGTTGCCTCAAGCATATGGGTGAACCCTAAATTATGTATTAATAAGTCTCTTTTCTGCTGGACAGAGTGGATTGTGAGGGGGTTGCTACACTCGGTGACCATACAAAACACCCCTCCCATGCTTTCACCACCCCAGAGTGAGTATCCCAGTGGGCCAGAAATCACAGAAGCCTTGGACCCCAATGTAGAGGAAGAGCAAGCTTTGAAAAGAAGCCCTGGAGGAGGAGTTTATATTTGCAATTTATTTAAGTGATATTCCAGGTCAGTTCGGGCTTATTTCTGTTTAAACAGTGTGTTTGTATGTACCCTTATTGTGTATTCACATAGACCTGTAACAGTACAGTACATCAAAGAGATCTCTGAATGTCAAGGCTTTAGACAAAATCCTCCAGTAAAGAGAAAGTATTAATACCCTTTAGTAGCATCATAATCACATTAATATGAAAATGAGAAGTCATTTAAAAAGGTAAGGGAGTCAAATAATTTATTAGTTACTTAAATTAGTTTAACATAACAGCTTTGGTGAATAAATACATGCCCCACAATGTCATAGTTACTGAATTTGGATTAACTTCAGCAACACCTTAAATTAAGCTTATTCTGTTGTGCTATTCTTTCCATGCTCAAGTTCCTGTTTTTACAAATTACTATTCAGTCCTATGCATCAGAAAATATTTTGCAGATAAAGCTGAAATACATCAAGCATTTAATTGCAAAAATTAACAGAAGTTATCCATTTCAAAAGCCTAATAATTCTAGTAGGCCTGCCTAGTAGATGCAGATTTATCCAAACAATGTCTTTCGATAATGATGCTGTTTTGTATTTGAGTATTATAATTATACATCAATAAATTCAAATCACCATGACACTAACTAAAAAAAATCTATTCAATCTTCTAATTGAATCTTTATCACAAAGAGTGGACAGGATACTTTTCCTTCATGCATTCACTCTGTGGCGGTACAAAACTGGAATAACCATTGATGTTGAAATTAGAATCAGTTGTTAGTTTTCATTACAGATCATCTAACCGAAGAAAGAGAACTCTTGGAAATTTCCTCCATAGAGGATAACAATAAAACAGCAATTAGCACTGTTTCAGTTCTTAGCTAATAGATGTTATAGAATTTAGTAACTCCAAGTATAAATCTAGAATTATCATCATTAATATTAAATGTTTACAAATACAGAGCCTTGTTATGACCAGATTAGTACCAAATAATCATGAAAAGATCAAACTTGATTTATAACATTAATAGAACAATAATAATAAATTCCTGATGCCGCTGCACAAGCCTGAATACAAAAGGATAACACATAACGCACATCAAATTTATGGTGTTATCTGAGATCATTTACAACAAAGGGAAGTTGCGGTCAACGTAAAACAAAGCCAAAACAGTGTCGTTCTAAAAGACTTCACAGTGTACTTTGGGGAAAATAAAGATAAATTGCTTCAAAGACAGTAGGATTTCAGAGAAAAATAGCCAATAAATAAAAAAGACAAAGTGCACAAAACATCTTTAACATCTAGACATGGACCTTATTCACGGTAGTGCCATGTTTGAGTTTTGGTAGGGATGAAAATGAGACTGTGAGGGATATACTTACTGTAAATTTTTGTTGTTTAAACTGTTCTGCCGACAAACATTGAAAAAAAGCATCTTTCCAAAAAAATTCAGAAGACAACAAACCTCAAAAAGCACAAATTGCGAGAATTTGATGTAATCTACGAGCCTCATACAGCTTTATTCAGCACATGCCATTGAAGAGACAATAAGTATATCCTTAACTCACAGCCTATTTTTCATTTCCACCAAAAATCAAATATGGCGCTACTGTGAATAAAGTCTATAAATAATAAATATGGTAATTTAAAGGAATCATTGTTAAGTGAGAGGAAGGACATGAGATGAAAAGATGCAGTCTGCTTGGAATCATGACTTCACATTAGCGAAGGTCATTCTCGTCATCCTGAATAGTCTTCTTGATTCTCAGTAGCATAGTGGTCTGCCATTGATCAAGCCTTGTGATTGAGTCAAATTCCTTAATCTGATAAAAATAAAAACATGGACAAAATGATTACAGTAAATTGCTCTGATTACAGTATATTGTACTTGAATTTTAATACATTGGGAGGACTTACCGCTTCAGTGTATGCATCAACATTCTGTTCTTCATATGCATCAAGAAGTTTCTGTTTAGTGTGAAATGCAGTAACATGACAATTGATTACTTCGTTTTGCATTAAATGTTACAAAATGTTCAAGACATTTTGTATTTCAGAAAAATACAAAACCAAGACAATAAAATACTTTACAATAAGGGTGTATTCCATTAACATTAGTTAACTACAGTAGTTAACATTAATGACTGCTGTAAAAGTATTGTTAATCTTGATTAATGTTAATTTCTACACATACGTTTTATGTATTAAAAGTTGTATTCATTAACATTAGTTACTGCAACATGAACAAAAACAGCATTATAGTATTTTGATAAATTAACATGAACCAAGATCAATAAATGCTGTTAAAAATCAATTATAATTAGTTCATGACACCTAATGCATTAATTACGGTTTACAAACAGAACCTTTTTGTAAAGTGTTACCACCAGTACCAGCAGAAAGATTTGGGCCGCTAAAGTCTCAAATGATGATAGCCCAGAAACTGAACATGCAACATCTTGGATCACAATACTACACTTATGAACTACAAGTAAAATACAAAGCAAATTAATGCTCTGTATTTTACGTACACAACAGACAGGAATAGAAAAACTCAAAACCTTAAGAAGTTTGCACTCTCTGGCGTCTGAGAAGGCAGGAAACATTTCTTCATACTTCTGTACAGCCAGCTGGTGATGACAAGAAGGGTAAAATAAGAAGAGATCAGTGAGTTTAGAGTCATTCTGAATATATGAGTCTAACAGTGAAAAGTCTACCACAATCACCTTGCAGTTGAGCATATCCACACAGAAGTGACACAGTGCTGCTTTGAAGAAATGGTCCTTAGCACCATACTTCAACAAGGTAGTATCCATGGAGTAAGATCCAATCTGAACAATTCGACAGAGGCAATCATGTCAATTAATATGAAGGGTAAATTAGATCAATTTAATCTGTATTAGATCAAGCCATGCCCACCTGCTCGAATATTTCAATGGCTTTCTGGTACTGTTCTATCTGACCTGCATAGGTTGCCACTTTGAGAAGACACTTGTTGGCTGCACTAAAAAGAGAGAGAGAGAGAGAGAGAGAGAATAATAATGTTGTCACCTGAACTATAATCTTCTAAAACACCTCCAAAAATACTTACCTCGTCTCACAGAATCATGACTATACCTAAATGTTTGAAAAAGTATTTTACTTGGCTGCTTGTACGCATTAGGTCACTTTCCTGGTGAAATAAACACTAGAGGCACTTCAACAACAATGGTTTTTATTCACTTTCACACAAATCATGAGTTAAACGGCAGATTATCAGTTCATAAACACTTCCTCACAAAATGCACTCTAATGACATCAAAACACTTTTACTATGGCTCATGACTTGAAAGGCGATACATTTTAACAAATAACCAACTACATTTACAAGCTTGTTTGAGCGTAATCAAATTATGCAGTAACTTAATCAATAGACCGTTGCACTCGCGATGCAAAGGAGCGGGGTACGAGTCCTGAAGAGTATGCGAGTCAAAAGTGTCAAAAGAAGCATCAGCTTTAGCTATTGATTTTTTTCATCTCACGTTTGCTTTTTATGACACTATCGGTTAGGTTTAGGTTTAAGGTTTAGGGTAGGGAGCAGAGCCGGTACTAGTATGCAATCTTTGGTGGGGCAATTGTATGTTTAGGGGGTGGGCAACGTTGATCGTTTCGCCATCAATTTGAGGAAGGAATGCAGGTTGATTGTTTCACTGTCAGTCAGGACAGAGGCACCACAAGTTTCTGGGGGGGCATGAGCTCCCCCCCCCACCCACCTTAGACCAGTCCATGGTAGGGAGGTGGGTTTTGTTGATTTAAAACTCAATAGAGCATTAACCTTAAAAATCTCACCTGTTGGGGGTCTCATGGGCACCATGCGAGGGACGGATGTGTGAATGGCGAGCTCTGTGCACTTTGCTAGTTTTAATAATATTTGTGTCACAAACCGGTGAGATTTGATACACCCTGATCCTTAATTGTTTTGGGAAGACAATATGTCAAGGAATTCAAAATCCTTGGGCTCTGGAGATATTAAAAGACACTTACATGCTCGGGCTGATTCCCCTCAGACTCAATTCGGATGGTGAACAAAGAAATCCAGCATGAACTGATGAATGTGTCGGCAATGCTGACGAAGGTTGTTGCAGACTTGGAGGATCTGGCTGTTACACGTCGATCGATCACTACCATGGAGACAAAATTCTCTGCGTTGGTTACTAGACTGTCAGACGTCAAGAAACGGATCGATTATCTGGAGTCATCGGAGAGGGAATTAGTTGCTAACCCGCTAGCGTCCAAGACAGACTTGCAATGCGTTTGGGAAAAACTGGAGGATTTGGAGAATCGTAGTCGGCAAAACAACGTTCAAATTGTTGGAATTCCTGAGCATGTCGTGCGTGGGGTTAATGCCCACGTTTTTCTGTTTCCTGTTTGTTTGGTTCTTGGGATTTGATTGTTGCTCTAATGTTGGAATGTGGTCTTTATAATTTTATTTTTGACACACAATCTGTTTTTTCTAATATGAGTGGATTGTCTCTCTCCACGTGGAATGTGAATGGGTTGGGGCACCCCATAAAAAGAAGGAAGGTTATTTCTTTTCTTAAGCGTAAAAATATGATCTAGTGTTTCTTCAAGAAACGCATTTTTCCCCGCAGGAAGCTGAAAAATTTGGGAAGATATGGGGTGGACATGTTATCTTTAGTGCTGGCCCAAGTAAGAGCAGGGGAGTCATTACACTGATAAGTAAACATCTACAATTCAAATATCTCAAACAGAGTAAAGATAAATTAGGAAGAGTCATTATTGTTTTAGCAGAAATTCAGGGGCAAAGTGTTATTTTGGCTAATATTTATGCACCTAACATTGATGATCAGGGCTTTTTTATAGATCCTGAAGGGATGTTGCAAGCCGTTGGCACCCCTCATGATATAATATTGGGAGGAGACTTTAATCTATTGATGGACTCAGTGCTTGGTCATGGTGAAGCAAATGTGTGTAAGCCCCCTAGAACAACACTGACGCTTCACAAGATGTGTAAAAATCTTGGTCTTACAGATATTTGGAGACTTTTAAACCCATCTGGTAGGGACTATACATTCTTTTCATCAGTCCATAAGATTTACTCTAGAATAGATGATGTTGTTTGAAAGTATATCTTTTTTTAAATGTTTTTTTATTTTATTTTTTTTGTTCTAATTGTTGGTGACCACTGTAGTGCGTGTTTGTGTCGGGTGTGGGAGAATGTTCAGGGGGAGGGGTTTAATGTATATAATTGAATCCATATTTTATGTTATGTTTGTATGATTTATGTATGGAATCAATAAAAACTGTTAATAGCAACAACAACAACAAAAAAACCTCACCTGTTTGGGAGTAAATTTAACACTTTTAGTGCTACTCAGAGGATATTCAGCTCAGAATTGCTGCACCGATTATTCTGCAAAAATGTCGCCACAGTCACGGATTTTCATGAGATCAATCTGAAAAATACAATCTTAAAGAAGACACAAAGAATTTTGTAGATTACCTGGTGGACTCCTCCCCTTTGTAGTAATCTGCTGCCTGTTCATAATGAGCAACAGCCTGTAAACAAATATATATAAATAAATATTTTGAGTAGAGCTCTCAAATTAATGTGTTAACATGCGATTCATTTTAATGTTTAATGCATTAATTTTTCATTAACACATTTACCAATCTGACATTATTTGATTATGACATTATATTCAGCTCCATGTGAGATCTGAACACTGGGTTGGAGTAGGGTAGAATGTGTCCGGGTCATTACACACAGCAATTCCGTATCAGTGAACACGTGATGGGGAAAAGACCTCTTAATGCTATTTATTGTACAAAACAAACCCAGATGGGACCTGTGATAGAAATCAAGTACTTCGCAGCCTCTGTAGGGCACAACATAATTACCACAGAAGCACGTCACAAGAACAAGACGTCTGCAGTGCCTTTCATGTGGAGTTTAAAGCGGCTCTAGGCGATGTCATTTATACCCTGATGCGAATCATGAATGCGGCTTCACGATTGCTATAGCCAAGTGGATAGCCACAGTCTGTCAGCCAAATAATATTGTGAAGGATGAGAGTTTAAAAGATTTAATGTGCATTGGAATGAATACTCAACCTATGTGTGGACTAGTTCTTTCCATTAGTCAACCTACTACGGAGACTTTCAACATTCAATGTTACTTGAACTGATGCTATTTTAGTGCATTTCTATCTTAATACTTGGGAATACTTTGTTTGAAAAATTGTAATAAAGCATTATTTTTTCATATTGTTTTGTCTTCTTTCCTAAGAAGGAAATAAATGCATTTTGACAGGAAAAAAAGTATATATATAGTCAAATTTCAGCATTTTCAAAATCTGCAATTATGAAAAATTCTGCGATTAATCGCAATAAAAAAAATCTAATCGACTCACAGCACTAATTTTGAGTCAAATTTAAGCTATTTTTAGCTTCAATTTTATTTTTCATAAGCCACATGGGCTTCTTTATCATTGATACATTAAATATACTGTAGTGTCATCTGAATGGATATGAAATTATTTTGATACTTTTGACCACCTGTTCGTATTCATCAAGGAATATTGAATATTGTATTGATACTTCAACACTTTAACATAAACAGATCACATCGCACTTACTTTGTCTATGTCCAATAACTCAGACTCATAGATTTCAGCTATAGATATGTGGTTTTTTGCTGCAATGTTGAAACGCCCCTGTGGAAACAGATGTGTATGTGTAAGTGTAAGGAAAATTCCAAATCAGAGCACTGTATCAGTGTTTGAATACTTAGTTTGTTCTCACCATATCTGTGTAGATGTCAATGGCCTGACAGAAACAGCTTATTGCCTCTGTACAGATAAGTTGTAGAAGAACATAGTACAAATCAAACCATGTTCACCTTTCTATTCTGAATTAGATTATATACTGAGGCATTTGCATTGTTACAGTAAGAATAAAAAGTGTAATTATGGGATGAACTGAAGAAATGTACCTTGAGGATCAGCCTTCTTGAAAGCATTGCCAGCATCAATGAAGTTCAAGGCTGCATTGTGTTTGCTTTGCACTTGCAAATGCAGTTGTGCAGCTTTGCAGAAGGCACCTCCTGCAGCTAATATAATGGAATAAAGCAATAGTGCATAAGACTAAAAAAGCTGAAAGTACGTAATTTCTGCACCACTAGCACCACCAAATGGAACTGCAAAAATAAACTTTAGCTGTTTCTCAATGTCCATTCTTTTGGCGTTCTTACGTTCTTGTGGACTTGTTTGACATCATCAGCCACCTTGAATCTACATATCACAGCACATCTCAAAACTCGCATGGATGCGTTTTATATCTTAATGTCTTCCGACAGTAAGTCAAGATTTTCACAAGAACGAGAACGCGTTCTTAGAATTGAGAAACACCTGTTTTCAAAACAGCTTTCTGAATACGCCCCCTGTCTGCCATTGGACAAACAAAGAGGTAATCCCACCCCCAACTCACACCATTGGCTGAGGCAACTTTATTGTGTATGTACAGAGGGGTCACTTAAACAGAGGATTTCCATAGCGCTATAGAAAAACAGTGCTTACAGTTTTTGAGAAAATTATCCTATGAATGGTTTACTTATAGTTGACTCTGTATATTAAGCTGGGATTGGAGAAAGTATTTTAACACAGAAAAAGTTACGTACTTCAGCTTTAAGAAAAAACAATGTGTTTTATGGGGGCATTAGCACCTGCAGCAGGGGGGATTGTTGCAGGGGCTAAAAATACTATCCTTTCAGGTACTGGGCAGTTATTAAAAAACTTTTGATGTAATCACCTTGAACAAAACTGAAATAACAAATAAGTATTTTGTCTCAAATTAAATGTGATAATTTCAGGGATTTTCGTAAGCTAAATAAATGTGCAACATTTTAAAAATCAAATTAAATATTAGATAAAATTGCCTCAAAACAAACCTTTAGACATTACCCGCAATGATCTCAAGGATCAGGAACATTTTACAGTGCCAAACAGATGTGTGGGAAAGTGTTGTGGGTGTATATGTTGCTATTTAGTGTTTTGGGCCAAAAAAAAAAATCAAAAGTACCATTGTACCCTATTATCAAACAAGTGGTGCAGAAGTTGCCATGTAACATACCACTCCAGTTCTTTGCCATCTTGAACATGTTGGCAGCTCTCACATACATGTCACACGCCTCCTCAACCTTGGAGGAACTCCTGCAATGAACAAAAGCGAGGAGGAAGGTTCACACCGTTCATTGAACAGCCAAGAGGGGGAGCAGAGTTTACTCAAGCCATTAGGCGGCGCTATTTGCAACTGTCGACTGCACTCGCACCGCGTGTTTTCAGACTTGAAATGGACAACATGAAGCAAGAAGACCCCGAAACCAACGTGAAAGCCCAGGCCCGATGTTGCTCTTTGGCCTGGAAGTACTTCATCAAAAACGAGGACGATGGCACTGTTTATTGCAAGCTGTGCAAAACTAACTTTAAGTTCTGTTCAAATACAGCTAATATGATTAAACACCTCAGAGTGAAACATCGACTGATCCTCCCCACAACCGCATACGGGGCTGAAAGACTATGTACGGAAGATCCGGAGCAGAGCAGCATCGGTGAGTTGTCCCAGTGTTCGATTCAAGCCAAATAATATTTTTATTATTATTTTAGTCATCATTTTAATAAAAAAAATAAAAAGAGAGGAAAGCGCTCTCTTTAGTGCCCAGAAATATATTTATTTTTTATACTTCATATATGCAATGTGAGGCTACTTGGATAATTAATTTAGTTTCGATAAAATGATAATAATTGTAGACTAGGAAAATCATAAAAATGTCTAGCGACATTATAGCTAAATACGAGCAACGCTGTTAGTAATAATGCAGTTCTACAAGCTGGGATTATAAACAAACAAATTATAGACAGCAACATTACTTATTGCAAACACACAGTTTATACCTAGCCCTTTTATTACTATTATAAAGTTCAAGGTCTGCACATTCATTGTTGCCGAGCTGTAAAATGTGCATCATTTACCCAAAAAACGATCCAAACAACGAATGTGACGTTTTCATCTTCTTGTCTGCCTCAGCCATAATGGCCAAAGCTTCCTTTTCTTTCCCAGAATTATCCATTATGTCAGGTCAGATTTGCGCTGGTTTCTGTAGAAAAATATCCAAGCAGTGTCCAATTCACATCGCCTGTAATCAAGTTATTTGTTTTATTGACGCATGACGCGGAAATCGGAAGTAAATTCGCACTGACGCAAACGCAAAGTTGGGGATTGTCGCAAAATAGTTGTTTTCAAAATAAAATACCAGTGAAGCAGTGTTACGATATTTTAAGTATACCTTGACTTATAAATAGCTGTGAGTTATTAATTCGCTTTATGTATGAGAATCATGCATAAGCAATTTCGTTTTGTTATCCCGCATTAACATGAAGTTATGGAGGTTTTTCGCTTTTCTTCAGTGTACACAATTTCCTCTGGAACCCTAGTGGCCAACGCGCCAAGCACATCCAGTTCCAGCGTGTTGGTCTCAAACGCGCGACGAGGGGTATGCAGGTATTTTATGATGTTTTACTTTTCACACGTGAGGCATTTTAAATATATAATTTAGGCCTGCGACATTAATATGAATCAGCATCGGAGGTGATTAAATGTTGATGGCCATCATTATGCTGGCCCGGAAGAAATACATCCAGTTAAACGTTGGATATGTTAAATGCAAATAATTGCTATTTCCACCCTGTGTATCATATTGTATGCGTTCTTTTGTAGTATCCCCTAGATAAACACTATTATGACGAATGATGGGGATAACGTTGATGTTTAGTAATTATAATTTTTTTACATAAAATATGTTATTTATTCTTGATCTTCACAGCATGCACAAAATGCTGTCAGGTAGTTGATATTATGTTTAAAGCACTTTCATGTCTTACAGTATGACATACTCTATTCTAAACTATTTTTTTCTCTCATATCAATAGATCACAACAGTGCCCGCCCACTTTTTCATCCGTCTTTGTTCCGGAAGTATTTTTCCCCCATTAATTTCTTCATTGGGATTTAATAGAAAACTTCATAAAAGAATTCTAAGCCATAAACCCAAACCAACCAGCTCAGAGGTGAATCACAACATTACAAACTTTGTTTTGAGGCAAAGAGGTATTTGAAAATCGTACAAAATGACAAAGACTTTTTTTTATTATTATACAATGAACATCAAATAAACAGAATAAATACCAACTACAATAAAACAGAGAGAAAAGAAGAAAAAGATCAGGGGTATTACTAAATATCTTTTAAAAATCAATCATCCAAGGAAAAAAGATAAAAAAGACTTAAAAATATTAATGCCCAATTCCTAATGCGCTCTAAGTCCTCGTGGTGGCGTAGTGACTCGCCTCTATCCAGGTGGCGGAGGACGAATCTCAGTTGCCTCCATGACTGAGACTGTCAATCCGCGCATCTTATCACGTGGCTTGTTGAGCGCATTACCACAGAGGCGTAGCACTGTGGAGGCCCACGCTATTCTCCGCGGCATCCACTCACCCCACCGAGAGCGAGAACCACATTATAGCGACCACGAGGAGGTTACCCCATGTGACTCTACCCTCCCTAGCAACCGGGCCAATTTGGTTGCTTAGGAGACCTTGCTGGAGTCACTCAGCATGCCCTGGATTCGAACTCGTGACTCCAGGGGTGGTAGTCAGCATCAATACTCGCTGAGCTACCCAGGCCCCCCAAGATATACACAAATCAAAGGATCACGTTTCCGTGTTTGCAGCAGAACAGGCACAGGTAGTAAAGCTGACGGCATCAGCAACAGTAAATAATGGGAATGGGGCTTAGCGGGGGGTCAGCTTCAAGCTTGAACTCAGTTATTGGCAGGCCCAAACGGAATCTGTGTGCATAAAACTCTGCAGCAAACAACAAGATCTAAACATTCCCCAGCATGTTTGTTTATGAAATATTTTCATAATGCTTTTAGCTACCAATAAGAGTGTAATTCTTTCAGCTGCATTTAATACATTTTACTATGTTTAAATCCCTTCCACAAAATTCTGCTTATTGTCACTCAAAATTAACACCAAAAATCCGTCTGTGCCTAGTTATTGGTTATGCATTTTGTCCAGATAACCCATATTGGGACAGCGTTTATAAAATGACACAAGGGGACTAGCCATGTCATAACATTTCTATAACTTCATGAAAATACTAAATGTTAAAACACTGTCATCTGTATTAAGGACATAGGATAAAAACATGATCACAACCTTTTCATGACAAAAAAAGGTTTTACAATGTTGTGCTAGCTGAGTAATTACAGTTCTGTGAAAAAGTATTTCTTCTGTTTTTGTGTATACAGGATCTCATACTAAATTGTTTCAAAAATTCAAACAAAATGTAACATAAAACAAAGGCAATCTGAGTAAACACAAAATACAGTTTTAAATGATAATATTATTTATTGAAGCAGAAATGTTATCCAATACCAACTGGGCCTGTGTGAAAAAGTTAGTTACTAAATCCCCAAATTTATGAAACTGCATTCATAATGGGGTTCAGTTGGACTAGACACACCCAGGTCTGATTACTGCCAGCCCTGTTCAATTAAATCAACACCTAAATTGAACTTTTTCAGCAGCATGAAGTTGGCTAAAAGGTCTCACCCAGTAGCACACTATGCCAAGGTCAAAAAAAATTCTAGAAATGAGGAAAAAAGTGATTGAAATACATGAGTCTGGGAAGGGTTACAAAGCTATTTCAAAGGCTCTGGGACTTCAAAGAACCACAGTGAGAGCCATTATCTCCAAATGGAGAAAACTTGGCACAGTAGTGAACCTTCCCAGAAGTGGCCGACCTTCAAAAATTCCTCCAAGAGCACAGTGACAAGTCCAGGAAGTCACAAGGACAGCAACCAAGGAACTGCAGGCCACTCTTGCATCAATAAAGGTCACTGTTCATGACTCCACTATCAGAAAAACACTGGCCAAAAATGCCATCCATGGAAGAGTGGTGAGGCGAAAATCACTGCTAACCCAAAAGAACATTAAGGCTCATCTGAATTTTGCCAAAACACACCTTGATGATCCTCAAACCTTTTGGGAGAATGTTCTGTGGAACTGTTTGGAAGACAGGGGTCCCGTTACATCTAACATAAATCAAACACAGAATTCCACAAAAAGAACATCATAACTACGATCAAGCATGGTGGTGATAGTGTGATGATGTGGGGATGCTTTGCTGCTTCAGGGACAATGCGACTTGTAATAATTGAGGGAAACATGAATTCTGCTCTCTACCAGAAAATCCTAAAGGAGAACGTCCGTGAGTTGAAGCTGAGCAACTGATTTATGCAGCAAGACAATGGTCCAAAACATAGGAGTAAGTCCACCTCTGAATGGCTCAAAAAAGCAAAATTAAAGTTCTGGAGTGGCCTAGTCAAAGTCCAGACTTGAACCCAATTGCGATGCTGTGGCAGGACCTTAAATGGGCAGTTCATTCTCGAAAGCCCTCCAATGTGGCTGAACTAAAGCAGTTCTGCAAAGAAGAGTGGGCCAGAATTGCACCACAGTGTGTGAAAGACTGATTTCCAGTTATTGGAACCGTTTGGTTGCAGTTGTTGCTGCTAAAGGTGGCACAACCTGCAATTAAATTTAAGGGGGCAGTTCGTTTTTCACAAGGGTGATATAGGTGTTGGATAACCTTTTTGCTTCAATAAAAAAAAAAAAAAAAAAAAATATAATATATATATATATATATATATATATATATATATATGAAAACAGTATTTTCTGTTTACTCAGGTTGCCTTTGTTTTATGTGATATCTCATTTGGAGATCTGAAACTATTTAGTATGAAAAATACACAAAAATAGAAGAAATCAGGAAGGGGCAAATACTTTTTCACAGCACTGTATTTACATTCCTGTGTAACAATTTTACTGAAATTAATCCTTTGAATTTTTGATTTCATATTTCACCACAGACATGGATCCCCCACCTCAAAGGTTTCCTGGAAGTATTGGCGCACCAAACCTTAAGAGAAAAATTGATCGTTTTTTGCCCTATTCTGATCGACGCACATCAAAAGTGTGGAACCACTACACTCAGTTAAGTTTGCATCGTGTTGAGTGTAATCATTGTAAGAGACAGCTTTCCTTTCACAACAGCACCACTTCCATGAGAGAACACATAGGACGCAAACACGGCATTTGGGAAGGAGCAGCACCACCTCACAACACAGCAGGAATCCCCACCCCTACTGCCTTACATCCTCACATGGTTCAGACCACTTTACATCGTAGCAGATTAACAGCATGTAACACCACAGGTAATGTGCTGACTGCTGCATTTCAGCCAATGTTACCTGTTACTGTCAAAGAGGAACAGCAAGAGGTACTGCTTCCTGAGATGGGGGAGACCAAGCCTGCTCGGATCTCATGTGCCCCTGGCTTTGCTGGAGGCAGTACCTCTAGTTCTAATGCTGTTCCCCACCAAGTGAGCTGCCTATTGTATAATTTTTCTTCAGGGGAGATGAACAGCACAGCTGAAAGCCGCGGCAACTGCAGTGATGCAAGAGGCAGCAGTAACAAGCGAGCTGAGGTGTTAACTGATCTTATCTTGGAGATGATATTTAGAGATCTTCAGCCATTGTCTGTGGTGGAAGAGAGGGGATTCAGACTCTTGCTGGGTTGCTTAGAGCCTAAATATTCCGTGCCTTCTCCATCTCTGCTTGGCAGCCTACTTTGGCATCGCTACCATAATCTTAAACAATACCTTCAGCAGCATCTTAAGACTGGACTGGCCTCTCACTCTTTGGCCCTCTGCACTGAACACTGGCAATCTGTAGAAGGATGTGGGGTTGGAGGAGATGGTCAGTCCTACCTTACGGTCAGTGCACATTTTGTAGACGCTCATTGGCACCTGGCACGTTGTGTGCTTGAGACACGGCCAATACCAGAATTCAGTGGTAACGGATCTGGAAGAGGGTATGCTCGTTTTGCGGACACTTTGAGAGCAATACTTTCGGAGTTCCAACTTCCAGAGAATTTTGTGTTCTGTGTTGTGCATGACAGTCCCTCTGGAACGGAGGCCAGGGGGCAAGAGAATATGGCCATTGATCCAGAATATCAACAAGAATTTGCTGGACCCAGTCATCCTCCTCCTAGTAATCTTCCTGAGGGTTGGGCACCTATACTTTGTGCAGGACAGGCCCTGAAGCTCTGTGTCCAGGAGGGGCTTTGGGTCGAGACCGTCAGACAAGCTCTTGCGGATGCTCGGGGCATTGTCTTACATTTCCAGCATAATGTGAATGCTGCTACAGCTCTGAGCCAGAAAGCAGAGGCTGTTAGTAAAGAATCAGCAAGCCTTGTGTTGAATGACCCCGACCGTTGGACCACTGCCATTGAGATGTGTGAGAGTCTACTGGATCTCAAATGGGTGATAAGCTCAGTATTAGAAGAACAAAAAGTAGCACCAAACCTAGCAGATCATCAGTGGCGTCTTATACATGAACTTGTGCCCGTGCTTAAAACTGTCCGCATTGCGGCATCATTTCTGAGTGAGGACATCAATGGCCCGATTTCTGCCCTAATGCCATGCCTCCAAGGAGTGTCCCGGCTCCTTGGACAGAAAATTGCAGAGTGCAGCTGTCCAGTGGTGAGGGGAGTTATGGAGAGAATTCGTGCTGGAATGGACAAACGCTGGAGTCTGAGTGATGAAGATGCTCTTCTGGACAGCCCTGCTGCGCTGTCCTCATTTCTGGACCCACGTTTTAAAGAGTTGCGGTTTCTTAGCCCACATGCCCGCAGCAAGCTGCATGACAAGGTGAAAGAGCTGCTTTCGGTTCAAGCTTACACAAGTGAAGAAGGAAGGAGCGGAGAGAGGGTTCAAAGCATGGAAATGGAAGACAGTGTGGATGAAAGAGGAGAACCTCCAATTTTTGAGTTGGATGATCCCTTGCCAATGCCTGCGATGGCATCTTTGGACTCACCTGAATCATGTGGCTCAGCAGAGGAGGGTGACAGCATTGAGTTTAAGCCATGCAAGCCCTCTGTTGCTGTGTCATGTCCAGAACAGGTCAATGAAAATGCACTTGATGTTGGTTCGCCCATTAGCAGTCGTACTAGAAGAAGAATCAGTAGAAGACCTTCTAGTGGGACTACTCTGACATCGCCATTGAGAGGAGATTTACAGCTCAATGCTCGCACACGAATGAGTCCTATTCCCCAGAGTATGTATGACATTCTTTTGGGGGAGGACCCCACTGAAAGAATGCCTGAGATTCACCAGCAGCTGGAAAATTACATTGCAGAGCCCCTTTGTAAACGTAGCCTCTCACCACTGCAATGGTGGTGCAACAAGGAACACCGGTTTCCTGCTGTGGCTAGACTGGCAAGAAAATATCTATCCATACCGGCTACTGCCGTTTCTGCAGTTCAGGCCTTTGCTCCAAGAGACTCTCCAGTGACCCAAAGAAGGGCCACATTGGGATCTAAACATCTTGACCATATTTTATTTCTTCATCAGAACGCTGATTACGTGGATCAGTTAAAAGGTGGCACCTCTGGACGGGAAACTGACCAGAGGAATGCTGTAAGTGGGAACCAAAGCAGAGACAATCTTTACCAGACTCTTGTATCCTATGAAAGTAAGATTCACGTGTCTGATGAGGAATCATGATCACTGTTTATGTACATATGGACAAGGTCATACTGACAGTTCTGTTGACAGAATGGAGGTAGAAATTTGCATTTGAAGACAAGAAGGCTTTGTCTTACACCACAAAATAAGCTCCTTTTAATATATTGCTTATCTGACATGAGAGTTGTAGTGAGATATGAATACAGTCAAACTGCACTGCTGTATAAATAAGCTTTGAAGTACCTAATGGTGATTCCTTGTACAAGGAGCTAGTGACACTAACATTTAATATAGTCTGGTCTCTAAGATGTCTGAGGATCTGTGTAGTCATTGTCTTGTGACTAATGTTGATAATGTTTTACTAAATCAGTGATTGTTAACTGCCTGTAATGCATTACATAATTGATTATTATATGTTGTTACATGGTTAAATTTGGTATATACTGTTACTTTAATATTGTCACTTTACAGTGTTGTAAGCATTACATGGAATCCATTGTCAAGCTCGTGCATGCATTTCAACATCATTGCTTCCTCCTTTCATATTTATGGGGAGTATTATGTACTAGGGCTTGCACGACTTTCAATTTGTACTTGTCACTGTTATGTAAATGACTCCCTACACACTTGGTTTGTATGTAAACACTCCAAATGAACTCAATTAACAAATTAACCATCTCTGATATCCACATCGCCAATGTGGTTCGCTTATATCGTGCTTTATTAACACAACGTGCTATGGGTCCACTTTCTTTTATACTTTTATATTTTGTGTAATCCAAAATGTATTTGGCCATTACGGTTTACTATACAAAGCTATTAACACACAGCTACGCAGAGAAAAGCTTTGTGGACAGAGGAATTCTCTTCCTGCTGTCACAATGTATATAACAAGCGCAACTGAAGTCGGTGCAACCCACTATTATGGACTTGGAAATGAGGTATTAGTTGACTTTTTGCTACTTGCAACAGTGGACTTCATCCTTAACAGTGTACCCTATAGGCAGCATGTACATATTAAAGTGTTTTATCAAATATTTTGGAGTTTGGACATTACAGATGGAAAATGACAGGTTTTGGATTTGTTTTTATTTTGTTTAACAATACAATATTAAAACATTTACTCCATTAAAAATCGAACATAACCAAACACCTTACAATATATAATAAACATTAAAAGTGAAAGTCAACAATTTCTCACAAAGTTGTTGGATGATTCAGGGTTGCTAAATAATGTAAAGTAAATGTTTTAGTTTAATCCTTTTGTAATGTGCATACTAAAATGGTGCCTTAGCAGTAATAATAATAATAAAAAAAACCTTATAGATCACATGGCTTTTGTGCGATGTAAAAGATAGGATAGTAAGCTGACGTGTACTTGCATAACCAACTTAATGTATCCTAATGACTATAGGTTTGTTGTAATAAAGGTATATTTATAGCATAACTTAATTCAAATGTATGCACTTTTAACGCAAAAAGAGATGGGAGGCTCAATTGTAAATCTAAACTGAGTGAAAACATTGAATCTGAACTTGATGAGAACATTTATAATCAGTTAAACATGGGGGGGGGGGGTGTTTTTTTTTTTTTAAATTTGTTTATTTTATAAAACCATCATACAACAGTAACTGATCTAGTACATTTAAAATCTTTTTCTTTTGCCTTGAGTCCCTTGTGTATTTTCCAATTTTGGAAATTGTAAGTTTTTTAAATTTAATTTCAAAATTAAAATCAAGGTAATGACACTTCTCATTTAAAAGTGGGCTACTCTATAGATGAGGAAGCTCTGATTTGATTACCTTTAAAAGGTAAGGACTTGACACCTATTCTCCACCAAATTCCCAAATATCTGAACATCTCTATGCCTAGTCAGTGACTTCTTAAGTATATTTACTGCAAACTTAAATGCACTTCATGACTTTGCAGTGGACTCCTCTGCAACATTTAAGGGACAATTTACATCTGGCTTCTGCTCTGACCTTTGTCCTTGCTGGCCCAACGCTGTCTGGAGTTGGTCTGTCCTGATCGACATGGGAGAGTGTGTCTTCAAATATCTGTTGTTTAAAAGGTAAAAATGTCATTTTTTAATGACCGATTTTAGAGAAAAGGTGTGGAATGTAAAAATGAACTCATTAGTAAGAAGCATGCTTCTTACTGTCCGTACATGTATCTTAACCCAAAACTAAAAATAATCTTCTAGCATCTGAGTGGGTCCTTGTATAATATTTGTCAACAGCCTGTACAATCAGTACAGTGTCATAACTACATTTTCTGTGATGAATAGTGTTGAAAAATCTTTACAAATATTTCCTGTTTGTGTAACTATTTTAAGCTGATGTGTTATTTTATTAAATGTTTTTCAAATACATCTGTGCAATCAAAACATTGTTTTGTTGAGCGGCACCTCACGCACGACAGAAACATTGGCTCAACTATCTCAACCAATAAAAGATGGGAGGGGTTTACATTTCCATTTGGTGTGATGCTAGTGGTGCAGAAATTTCACACTTCTGTATTTCAATTTGTAGCTAATAGTATTTCAACATATTTATTTCAAGAGTTTATTTCCAGTATGTAGTGTCTATAACCTGCTGCAAACCCCAACTTCAGAAGTTACTCTGTCTTGTGTTCCCTTCAGTATGTTCAAACTGGTTTCCTCTGGAGTTCTGGAACACCTTTTGGAAAAACGTAATAGTACATAGTCTGAAGACAAATACCACCGCTCAAGTTTTTAGGTGATGCATATGTAATGTAAAACCTTATTTTGTGTTCATGTTCTGAGATGAAACATACAGAGTTCTTTCCACCTCCATCTTTTTTTCTGCGGCTCGACTACGTTGCTTGAACTTTTTCTGCTTCTTCATGTTATAGTAATATTCCACACACTGGGCAACTGATTTTGTCTGCAACTACAAAACAAACATCAATTTAGTAATTGGAGGTGCTTGCTAAGACAAGCATCATTATTACTACTGCTCATTCTTAGGGTTAAGGATTTGAACAAACCTTCCACCCTAAGTATTAAACTTTGGCGCACTGCTCATCCAGCATCATTTGTTCAATGGGCATGAATGATATCTCATATTGTGTCGTGACAAGGAGAGATGCACTCTTACTTTTCTATGCAATCTGATTTGCAACTTTCATCTGGCATACGATTAAAACAGAAAATAAATAATCCCATAGATTTACATTGAATGAGGGAACCAAACCATATGTATTGGCACCAGAATTTTAAAGAGATTGGGCTTCTTTTGACTTGGGCCAATAAGAAACCACCTAGGTCCTGGCAATCTGTGGGTGTTTTCATACTGGGATGGGCATTTTTCTACTAAAATACACGAGAGATGCTGTCCGCACATTGAATGACAGAATGAAAAAAGTCTATAAAAAATTCTTTTTATTTTAAATGTGCAAAAGTTTTTCAACTATCCAATGAAAGTAAGGAATCTCAATGTAATAATCAGTGAGTGTTTCCAAACCAGGATGGGCATTTCTGAACTCTCCAATGAAAGTAGTAGGCAAACCATGTAAAGTGGTTGAGAAACGCCCACTGATTGGAAAACGCCCATTTTTGTTCTGCAGACACAAATCTGTGACATACTGGCGGCTAGTTCTGAACATTCAAGCACTACTCTTAATTTCTTTAGAAAATATCTAAATCAAGTTTAGGAACAACTGTTACCATTTCTATGTGAAATTACCGAGTAATCATACCACATTATGAATCTGTTGGAAGTCCTTGTCATGGTCAGTCAGAGCTTTCGTGAACAGTCTTATCTCGTGAAGGGTCCAGTGGTCTGACCCTGTCAATTGAAAAGAGCAATGTCAAAAAAATTTCAAATGTCATACTTTACAATCATGAAATGTTTAATTTATTGGAAAGAGAACTTACCTGTGTAGTGGTAATCACTCAGAGGGTGCAAGAAGGTTCGATAATCTCCCCTCATTAACAATAAATCCAGTGCTGCCTGACAAGTGAGTAACGGAGCTGTATCAAACAAACATCTGTAAAAATGAAGGACTCAGCAGAACCATTATGCTCACCATTATGTTTCCTTGCACTTCATGAAGGCAGTGGAGAGCAAGTTCTATGTTGGTGCCTCCCCATGGTAGTGCACTGGAACAGCACATGTCTAATAGCTCTGCAACTGCAGTACAAACAAGAGTATGCAAGGCAATCAAAAAAATAAATAAATAAAATGTGACCTTAGACATCCAGTAGAATTTTCATTTAACATGGTTCACTGCTAATTTGCTACAACAACATAAAAAAAGGATTGGAATTGCACATAGCTTTTATATATATATAGATATATAGATACACAGGGTTGGGGAGTAACTGAATAGATGTAACGGGATTACGTATTTAAAATATAAGTAACTATTTCACTACAGTTACAGTTTAAATAATTGGTCATTAGAATACAGTTACATTCAAACAGTATTTTGATTACTGAAGAGATTACTTTGCATTTTATTGTCATTTGTTTCATTTAATATTTAGTCCTTTCAGATGGAAAACATTTATACATATAAATGATGCGATCCAAAGTGCATTTGAACAGCGGTGAAACACTTTCTTATGATGTGTTACATTCATACGAGCAGACGGAGAAGTAAATTTGAAGTAAGTTTGGAGCAGAAGAAATAGAAATAAACCTTGTGTAAATTGTCTAAAATGCTAAAATGCTATTTCTAGCCATTTTACATGCAAATGTTACCAGGAACGATCATATTTTTTTATCAAGAAAATTCACTTTGGATCATATTTTCTTTTTTTCTAATAAGACCTTTGATATTAGGGCAAAAATCGTATTCTTGATCATTTTTTTCTTGTTTTCCTGTAAAAATATCTAAAAATCCTTAAAACAAGATCAATTTGATTTATCTTGTTTTAGAAACAACACTGCATAAGATATTTAGGTTTTTCAGAGAATATATTTTTAACGTGTATTTTGTCTTACTGTACTGGCAGAGTTTTTATAGTCAAAACAAGTGAAAAAATCTACCAGTGCTGAAGAAGTAATCCAAAGTATTTAGAAAACATTACTGACCTTGAGTAATCTAACGAAATACATTACAAATTACATTTTACAGCATGTATTCTGTAATCTGTAGTGGAATACATTTCAAAAGTAACCCTCCCAACCCTGTATATATATACATATATATACACACACACACACACACACACAGTACAGTGCAAAAGTTTTAGGCACTTGTTAAAAATGTTGCATAGTGAGGATGTCTTCAGAAATAATACCATTAATAGTTTTCATTTATCAATTAACATCATACTAAGTCCAGTAAACATAAAAAAGCTAAATCAATGTTTGTTGTGATAACCTCCACCTTCAAAACAGCACCAATTCTTATAGGTACACCTAGTCACAGTTTTTCTTGGTTGTTGGCAGATAGGATGTACCAAGTTTCTTGGAGAATTCGCCACAGTTCTTCTATCTAAACTAAGCAAAAAAGAAACGTCCCTTTTTCAGGACACTGTATTTTAAAGATAATTTTGTAAAAATCCAAATAACTTTACAGATCTTTATTGTCAAGGGTTTAAACAATGTTTTCCATGCTTGTTCAATGAACCATAAACAATTAATGAACATGCACCTGTGGAACAGTCATTCAGACACTAACAGCTTACAGATGGTAGGCAATTAAGGTCACAGTCATAAAAACTTAGGACAATAAAGTGACCTTTCTACTGACTCTGAAAAACACCAAAAGAAAGATGCCCAGGGTCCCTGCTCATCTGCGTGAACGTGCCTTAGGCATGCTGCATGGAGGTATGAGGACTGCAGATGTGGCCAGGGCAATAAATTGCAATGTCCATACTGTGAGACGCCTAAGACAGCGCTACAGGGAGACAGGAAGGACAGCTGATCGTCCTCGCAGTGGCAGACCACGTGTAACAACACCTGCACAGAGATCGGTACATCGAATATCACACCTGCGGGACAGGTACTGGATGGCAACAACAACTGCCCGAGTTACACCAGGAACGCACAATCCCTCCATCAGTGCTCAGACTGTCCGCAATAGGCTGAGAGAGGCTGGACTGAGGGCTTGTAGGCCTGTTGTAAGTCAGGTCCTTACCAGACATCACTGGCAACAACGTCGCCTATGAGCACAAACCCATCTTCGCTGGACCAGACAGGACTGGCAAAAAGTGCTCTTCACTGACGAGTCACGGTTTTGTCTCTCCAGGGGTGATGGTCAGACTTGCATTTATCATCGAAGGAATGAGCGTTACACCGAGGCCTATACTCTGAAGTGGGATCAATCTGGAGGTGGAGGTTCCATCATGGTCTGGGGCGGTGTGTCACAGCATCATCGGACTGAGCTTGTTGTCATTGCAGGCAGTCTCAGCGCTGTGCGTTACAGGGATGACATCCTCCTCCCTAATGTGGTACCCTTCCTGCAGGCTCATCCTGACATGACCCTCAAACATGACAATGCCACCAGCCATACTGCTCGTTCTGTGTGTGACAGGAATGTGAGTGTTCTGCCATGGCCAGCGAAGAGCCCAGATCTCAATCCCATTGAGCAGGTCTGGGACCTGTTGGATCGGAGAGTGAGGGCTAGGGCCATTCCCCCAGAAATGTCCAGGAACTTGCAAGTGCCTTGGTGGAAGAGTGGGGTAACATCTCACAGCAAGAACTGGCAAATCTGGTGCAGTCCATGAGGAGGAGATGCACTGAAGTACTTAATGCAGCTGGTGGCCACACCAGATACTGACTGTTACTTTTGATTTTGACCCCCCCTTTGTTCAGGGACACATTATTCAATTTTGTTGAATAATGTGTTCTACAATTTTTGTAGAAAATTGTTCAGTTTATGTCTTAGTTGTTGAATCTTTTTATGTTCATACAAATATTTACATGTTGTTTGCTGAAAATAAAAGCAGTTGAAATTGAGAGGACGTTTCTTTTTTTGCTGAGTTTATATTTATACATCTTTATATCATGTTCAGTTATAAAAGAGTAACTGAAACAATTGATTGTTCAATTAATTCATTTGGCAATTCAGGTAACACATTGGTACCAACCCTGTTTACTATATGACAGCCCAGGGCCGTAGCTAGTGGGGTGAAATACTGTAACGATTCTAGGGGCCCAAAGGTCCAGGGGCCCCACAACAAATTCTAAACTGTATTTTTTAATAGGAAAGGGGCCCAGATTACCTTGCTGTGAGGTTGTTTTGTGCTATGGTTTCATTGTAAGAGTGTTGAGTGAGTGTTGGTGTGTCTTCCCCACCCCTTTTCTGTGTCTCTGTGTTGGTAGAAAGATCTTTCCAAGGATACCAGACGAGCTGAGCAGGGTGTTCTTCATACAATGTGTACATCAGGTCACGCAATGCAGGGATCTCTGCCTGAAAACGTGAACCCACGTTAATCCTCCTAAAGGGCAAAGAATTTGCCATTAACACAAGGAAATGGACAACATTTTCTTTTGATAGATAAGACTGTCTGTGTGCAAATGGGCAAAAATTATTCCCAAAAATATGTTTATTTTTTTATTTCTCTGGAAATAAATGATCTCTTATATGTCAAAAGATCAAGGAAAATGTTACCCATTTAATGTCAATTTGATTAATTAAAATTGCAATTACAATATTAAGGGAAATAATTGGCAATTATTATTTTTGTAATAATCGTACAGCCCTATCTCAATCTAATTTTTCATTGCCTAGAGGACAGCTTAAGTAGAAAATGGCTTATCTGAACACACTCTTCCCTACAGTTTAATACAACTAAAAATTTAAAGTTTAATTCAATGCATCTAATTCAAGAGTTTTCTCTGGAATTTAATTTCTCTATTTGAATTTTGAATAATGCGGAAGTGACTCACGGCTTTATGTTGACAGTTGTGTTGTCAATGGTTACAGAGATCCGATCTTTGCCATCTGCAGGGATTAATAAAGTTAGGTTAGGGAAATAAGTTAGGGAGTATGCAATAATATAATTATGCTTGCATCTTAATTTTTTTCCATTCTTTACAAAGGTTTACTGTTCATCAATCATTGAAACACAATCAAGACTGGTACGATAGGTTGAGTGCTCACCACAGGTGGCATTGTAGGTGCTGGATAGGGGTGGGTATGGTTGATTCTGAGACAGGGTGTTTAAGTAGAGTCCATTCCCAGGACGGAGAGGGCTCAGCATGGGTGGAGGGGTATATGGTGGCGGATGAAAAATAGAGCTCTGCGATTGGTCTGACAGATAGGTGGGTGAGCGCAGCTGGCTGGGGTAACCCCCTGTGGCAAGGCATCTCTGCCAACCCTTGGTTTCCTGATCATGGGTCCACTGTGGGGAGGATGGGCGAGGTGGAGGTGGAATGGGGATGATCAGGCAGTTTAAAGGGTCCAGACGAGACCTCTTATAGAGACCTTTACAGGTCTGTGAATTTTCTCCCTAGGGAAGATATTAACTTTAACTAATTTTTGAGTGGTTAGTACAAGAATACATCTTTAAAGTGTGCCAAATCCATAATAATAATCCCTCATCCTGGGACATTGACTGTATATTATTATTATAACTCAATTATAATTGAGGCATTACCAGGTCTGTGGAAGGTTTGGAGTCAGGAGTCACTGGAACAGAGACAGGCATGATCAGTGGGGACAGGTTTGTCCCTTTGGTCTTTCGCTTTTGCCCTAAAGCTCCTTTTTGTCTTTCATCCTGTGACAAAGAAAAAATAAATAAAGTTGTATCCACCATACACCATTCAGTTAAAATATGAGTCCACAGTGTGCTCACATTAATATGTTGGTAACACTACAATAAGGTTGTAGTTCTTAACATTAGTTGACATACATTTGTTAACATTAACTAACAATGAGCAATACTTTTTCAGCACTTACTAATCTTGGTTTGTGTTAATTTCAACATATACTAATACATTTTTTAAATGAATGTTAACATTAGATAATGCATTATGAACTAACATAACTAACAATGAAAAATAGTATTTTGATTAATTAACATTAATGAAGTTTAATAATGCTGTAAAAAGTAATTGTTAATTGTTAGTTAATGTTACCTAATGCATTTACTAATGTTACAAACTGAACCTTATTTTCAAGTTTTACCATAAATTCAAATTACGTTCATAATACTATGGAAATTAATGATTCCATGATTATTCCAGTTGTTCAGATTACTAGATAAGGATTTATAAGAACAATTTTAAAATTTTAATTAAATATTGATAGAAACGTTTTTAATAACAATTGAAATTTTCATGACTTTTTTTTTATTGAACTAATTTAACATAATCCAGGTTTTTCATGACCATGGGAACCCTGTGTATAGGAAAATGTACATAAGTATGATCTTTTGTACCTTCATGAAAAATGGGTTGACTTGGGCGGTGCTGAAAGATGCCAATGCCACCCGACTAGGTGAGACAAGGTAGGAAGAGCGTAGTCGGGAACGTTTATGACAAGTGGGATGAGGAACAGGTAGTGGAGGGGTTGGAAGCTTAGACAGGACGTGCTTAGAGTCCTTAGAGCAGGACTTCCTCTTCCTGCTTTTGGGCAATGGTGAAGAAATAGGGGACATGGCTACAGGCTCAGGAAGGTCACAGTCAAAATCCCTCTTTGGTTCAGGGTTTAAGGTGGAATGATTAAAAATGGAAAGCAGGCGTCGATGCTTTAACTTATTCTGAGGTTTGGGCTCTTTCAGACTGTGTTTCAGCAGGATGGGACAAGTCTGCTTGGAATGGACCGAAGCAGGTGGCCTCAAGGAGCAACCCGCACTGGAGGAAGCTGCTTTTCTGCTTGGTTGAAAGGACACCATCTTGTTCCATTCTTCAGGGTAAGATTCAGAGAAATCAAGACTGCTTTCCATCCCATGGACATTAATTGGGTTTACGCCATCGTTCTGTGAAGTTACAGGATTCTCTTCAACAGCATGGAGTGCAGGCTCTAGACCCGGGGCAAAATGAGTGGTGGTTTGCATCTCTGGGCTTTCTTCGAGCTCAGGAGACTCAGTGGCTGTCGCTAAAGTCCAGCTTTTTTTACACATTGAAGAAAGGGGTTTTACTTTAGGCAAATGGGTGTCTTCTGCATTGCACCCTAACTCAAGCCCTTCATATGAAATGCCACAGCAGTTGAAGAGGTTTCTTGGATCACTGGAATATTTTAGCAGAGGATATGCCACAGGCTTTGGGGGAGTGATAGAGAGACTGTGGCAGTCTGAGGTGCATGATCGGTCCTTGAACAATGCTTGATTTGAGGCTGGAGGGTCAACGTTGGATGTGCAGCTGATGGAGGAGGGAGACATGAAGTGGAGTCCATGTCGAGAGGCACAGTGATGTTTTAGAGAGTTTTGGTCACTGTAGGTTTTGTGGCAGCCACGCTGAGCACATTGATAGGTCTTCTTTGTCTGGTGGGTCAGCATGTGGGATGTGCTAAAGGGCAATAGGCGATAAAAAGATTATAAAAGATGCCATAACATAGGGCTGACTTTCAGTGAAGAGTCTGACTTTATATTTGTGCTTATGATTCAAAGTTTATCAATTCTAAATGAAATCTACATTTTCTAAAGGATATATATATATACATTTATTTTTTATTTACTTGTTTTGTAGTGGTGTTTGCTCATGTAAGATAAAATGCTAGGAATTATTTTTGTGTATTTTGAAGTTCCTTGGGCCAAAAGTAACAGCATTTAATGTTTAGAGTTTTTTTAACGACCCCAATAGCATTTTTCATCATTGTATATTGACTTCAGTTATTTACATTGAAATCAATGTTTTTCCCTCCTAAACATATCTCTTTTAAGAAAAACTGCTCATTTGTTATACTCATAAAAGTCACACTAGCTATAGTGGAACTAACCAGTATAATAATGCAAAGGTTAAAAACAGATTTTTGTATATACAAATTCATTAGCAAACCAAAATAAGTAAAAATAGACAATCTCGTAAGGACACAATCAAATTTGCTCATCTGTGTCTTCCCTTACAAGCAGTTACCATGTTAACCGCAGTTTCTGCCAAAATGTCATAGACACTCATGTATTTGTTACTGGGAATAAATGGTGGAAACTTGCTATTAGTCATCACTTTCATCATAAATATGTTAGTGTGATAAGTCAATTATGATATGAAAATACATTTTATTTACATAAAATTTTTCTATGATTTTCAATGTGTGAATCAATGCAGAATTGAAAGTGCACTTTTACCATAAATGGTCATCTCAAACGTTTGATTGAGCATGTTTTCCAAAAACTTTTTTTTTTCATATATAGTTGATTTGATCTGTTAAGCAAGAGCTCTAAAACTATTTTACATTTTAAAAAAAAAAATAAAAAAAAATATGCTAGACTTTCAATACAATAAAGTGATCCCACATTATTATTATTTTACTACTGCTTAAATGCTGAAGGTAAAAATGGTGTATTGTTGAAAACTGCAATGACAACTGATGAATCTTTTGTACTTAACATACAGTACCCAAGTGGTAGAGAAGCTTCAGGTTGTGCTGAGTTAAGAAAAAAAATTAACAGGATGTTATAGCTGCATGTTAAAAGGCTCCAGGGTGTTGTCAGTGTTTGCCAGGATGTTGCTTTGTGGTTGCTAATGTGTTCAGAGTGGTTTTTAGTGCATTGCAGTGTTGTTGCTTGGGTGTTCGGGGTGGTTACTTTCTGGCCAATGTCCCTCCTTCAGTGTAAATCTATGGCATTTTTTCATTTGTTTTATCATCTGCCAGGCAAAAACGGTCAAATAATTTAGTAAATAATAGCACACCTCTCCTCAACAAGCTGTATGATTTGAGGTTTCATTCATGTCCATAGCATAAATAGTGTAGGATATGTGCTGAAGTATAATATTTAGGTTTAAGGGGTTGTCAGCAAGCACCACTACTGTTTTAATGGTTTTAATAATACTAAAAACATAACTAAAGATTAACAATAAGGTCTATGGTTAAGAATTAATCTAAATCCAACTTTCAGACCACACATTTCTTCAAGAATGTGCATTATCCAAAAGAACAGTCTTGTTTTTAAGATTAATATCCCATAAAACATTTGTATGCAGATATAAGGGTGTGTATTGCGTCTGCAGAGCTAGTGAATGAATTACTATGACTGAAGCACTTGAGATACTCACAGTTGATAATGGAGTTTAAACGATCTCTGACAGATGCCACAGATATGAGTCCTCTCTTGTCTGTGACTGATGAGGTGTTTATTAAGTGCACTGGCAGTTCTACACTCTTTCCCACAAATATGGCACTTATTCACAGACACTCTGCTACTCTTCTTTGTGCCCACAGGTGTCAGAAGCTCTGTGTCTTCTGCATTAGGATGGATGGAGGTTGAGACAGGTAAAGATGCGGAGGACCCTCTGCTATCTGGTAACAAATGAAAAGCATTCATTTTGTTTTGGATATTTAAGGTGCACTCAGTAACTTTTGTCTTTGTGTCACCTTGGACTTACAGTGACACCTAGCGGCTTGGATGCAGCATCATTTAAAATCAATAGTTTTCAGTTTCAGATGCCATTGTAGAAATGTAGTATTCACGGTCAGCCATGATTACTTTAATCAATGAGTGAAAGTGTCAAATAACAGGACGGTTACTGAGATTAAGCAAGTAGTATTCAGCTGGTCATGTGATTCTAACATGGCAGCCCCCATGTGCGGACCCTCTCCATGTAGAATAAAACAGCTTTTATAAGGTTACTGATAAGACTGCAGTCTTCATTTTAATGTGAGTGCTCATTATTTCCAACTAGGGCTGAAATGATTAGTTGACGTTATTGACAACATCGACAATAATAAACTGTCGACAGAAATTTTCGTTGTCGAATAGTCGTTTGATCTCATTTAACGTAACATGAGATCACATTAAACTCTAATGATGACGCATGAGAGCAGCTCTCACCTGACTGAGAAGTGGAAGAATTACACAGCTCATAGTCCAGATGCACTCCAAACTTTCCAAACAGCTTCAGGTGTAGATTGCAAAGTATGAGGGAATTATAATGCAAAAATATAAAATAAGTAAAAACAGAAGCACTCTCGTTATGGAATAAGTGGAGCTGGAGCAAAACTTGCGTGTCGAGATCTTTAAATGAAACACCCCGCCGTTACATCTTAAATGCTAGTTATATTTATTGCGTTATAGCTTTATTAAAGTTCAAATTATACGGAAGCAGATCATGTAAATAACTACAAACTCCGAAACTGGCATTTCTCTGTGCGGTCAGCGCCTCTTCTGTAAGTTGCGTGAATGTCCCAATCTAAGGGGGAGAGATTGAAACTGCACCCCGCTGATGCACACTCTGTCGCGAGGATGCTCGTCCCTCGAGCATGCACGCTTAATGCAGCTAGATTATAACGTGATGGCTCGTGACTTATTGAATCACAATATATGTCACTGTGCATTTCTTATCGTGAAGATAAATTGGCAATATGCAGCTTTATTAATACAAGAGTTTTTTTTTTTTAGTTAAAGATGGATTGAAGTGAACAGAAAGGTGAGAGAGGTTAATCTTCACCCATTATACACTGCAACAAAATAAGTTTTTGAATTGTTTTTGTTTTGGCTTGTTTTCTAATATAAATATCTAAAACTCCTTTAAAACAGCGTACATTTACTTTAGCAGCTATACTGCAGAAGAAAAAATTGTTATCTGAGAATGTTGAATATAATATTAAAAATACAAATATTTTAATATATCTAAAAATCCTTTAAAAAAAGATGCATTCACTATTCTCTGTCTAAATAATGTATATGCTGCTTCTCAAGTAAATGTATAGTGTTTTAAGGATTTTTAGACATTTTTAAATGGAAAACAAGACAAAACACTTGATAACAGTAGGATTTTTTGCAGTGAATTTCTTTACTGAATTAAACTTAAAAAGTATTTTCCCACTTTAATTCAGTGAATGTCATTTAGAGATATTTTTAAAAGATGATTTTTTTTCCTCTTTATTGTTAGTAAGCACTTTTAATACAACCTTTTAAGTCGGGGCACAAGCTGAATATTCGGTTAAGAGCTAATGATTAATCATTGAAATAATCGCCCGAATAGACGAATAATTGTTCTAATAATCGTTTGATTAATCGATTATCAAAATAATCGTTAGTTGCAGCACTATTTCCTACATGTATTGCAAAATTACAATTCATGTTTTTAGGAGTTACACTTTTTTAATGAGGAAAAAAAACTACAGAGTGCACCTTTAAAACCAACATAAATAGGGGCCTGGGTAGCTCAGCGAGTATTGACGCTGACTACCACCCCTGGAGTCACGAGTTCAAATCCAGGGCATGCTGAGTGACTCCAGCAAGGTCTCCTAAGCAACCAAATTGGCCCGGTTGCTAGGGAGGGTAGAGTCACATGGGGTAACCTCCTCGTGGTCACGATTAATGATTCTCGCTCTCAATGGGGTGTGTGGTAAGTTGTGTGTGGATCGCAGAGAGTAGCATGAACCTCCACATGCTGTGAGTCTCTGTGGTGTCATGCACAACGAGCCACGTGATAAGATGCGCGGACTGACAGTCTCAGAAGCGGAGGCACCTGAGACTCGTCCTCTACCACCCAGATTGAGGTAAGTAACCGTGCCACCACGAGGACCTACTAAGTAGTGGGAATTGGGCATTTCAAATTGAGGAGAAAAGAGGATAATAATAAATAAAAAAATGACCAACATATATGAATGCACCTTCACCACGGAGCTGAAACTTGCAATTTTGCTTACTTGGATTAGACTTGGTGTCCAGCCAAAGTTCTGAACCTAAAGTTGGCAGGTCTGGGAGTGAAATGATGTAAGTTGCATCACTGGGCACATCATCGGATGCTGAGAGCAAAGGCTGACTTACAGAGGGGTCTTCTATCTCTATAAACTGATCAATGAGATCCCTGTTGCTCAGGAGAGAAATGGGATTCAATTATTTAGATAAACTGCATAATATATCATACGTTAATGTAAAAACCTCCGTAAAAATGCAGTTTTACTAGCACAGTCCAGAGATTTACAATACATTTTTTTTTATACCAATTTATAAACCAAATGGCCTGATAACACAGTGTTATTAATTTATTACAAGGATATTTATTCTAAGATAAACAGCTGATGGTTTCTGAATGAAAAGCTAGTTTTGTTCTCTCGCGTCAGATCACACATAAATCGCACGTGAAACATAAATCTCTAGTACAAAATCAAATCTCTACATGTAAACCCAGACTGAAGTCCAGTTTATGTCAGTACAACGATATTTTACAGTTACAAATCAACAATTACATTTTTTATTTATCAAGCGTCTTACGTGTCCCGTCACGAGTTTGAATGCTAACGTGACGATGCAAGAAGCGCGCGGAGGGAATCGGTTCTTTGGATCTTGATTCACTGATTCATTTCGCAATGGTGCATTCATTTGCGATTCATTCGAGTCGTGACTCGTTACTGAATAGTGTTTGAATATGTAGCAGTGTGCCATTTGATATGTTTTAACATACCTTGGTAGTATTAATCACGTTTTCTATCATGTTTTTGAGTAAGTTAAAGAGAGATTATAGTAATTAAATAGTGTGGATTCACGTGTTCGAGTTCAGTTTGGGTTAGGTTTGAATGAACATGAGAGGAAGTGCTTAGTTTGTGCTTTTGTGGGCCACCACGTCCCTTTTTTATAATTCCATTAATTTACCGGTTTTACACATTCTGCCTCAGGGATGTGACCTGCCTGTGAAACCATAAAATTCATCTTCTATGTAAATGTAAGTACTCTTCTTCTTCTTCAGTTTGAATTTCTTCTGAAATAGGTCTGGGCCAGCTGCAAAATAATTAAAACCCTTAGTGACAGCAACTGGATCCAGATCTTAAAGGGATAGTACACCCAGAAAAATTAAAATTCTCTCATCATTTACTCATCCTCATGACATCCCAGATGTGCATGACTTTCTTTCTTCAGCAGAACACTAATGAAGATTTTTAGAAGAATATTTCAGCTCTGTAGGTCCATACAATTCAAGTGAATGGTGATCAGGCCTTTGTAGCTCAAAAATGTACATAAATACATCATAAAAGTAATCCACATGACTCCAGTGGTTAAATTAATGTCTTCAGAAGTGATATGATGTGTGTGGGTAAGAAACAGGTCAATATTTAAGTCCTTTTTTACTATCAATCTCCATCTTTGACCAGTACTGACCAGTAGATGGTTGAATGTGGAAGTGAAAGTGTAGATTTTCAGTAAAAAAGGACTTACATATTGATTTGTTTCTTACCCACACCTATCATATCACTTCTGAATCTGAAGATATGGATTTAACCACTGGAGGATTGCTTTTGTGCTGCTTTTATTTTCATTTTGGGTGAACCCTTTAAAATGGACCTTTAATCCTTAAAATGTGGATAACTGCAAATGTCATAATGCAAGTGAAAAATTACAAGCAATTTATATATTGCTTGTTTTGCCTTTATCTGCTGACTAACATTTGATTCTGTTGAAGTTTTGTTTTGATATTTCTGATCATATCTTGAAATGTAAAGTATTTATGGAATTAAATAGTTATTGTAACAGTGTAAGAAAGTGTATAAGTGCAAGAGTATTATTTACTTTTTTTGAATTAGATAAATTAGTAGATATAGATAAAGTCTCTGTTGTTTAAAGACTTCTCTGCTGATCTGTGCTGTATGTTCTGATTTGGTGAGAGAGTTAAGTGCATTGTTGTTTTCTCTGCAGCTTGTGGAGGTGTAATATTATTGATAATGCTTGTGCTGCTTTGGCTTCAGCCCTGAGAACAAACCCCTCACACCTGAAAGAGATGACTCTGTCTGAGAATAATCTAGGTGATGCAGGAGTGATGCTGCTTTCTGCTGCACTGGAAAATCCACACTGTACACTGGAAATACTGAGGTTAGATAAACTATATAGTTGCATACGATCTGGTAGCAATTCATTTTTAGTTTTAGTGAAACCAAACCAGAGGCTTAGAATCTAAATCAACATATAAAACAATTTTTATCAAATAAAATTACAATATACACACAGTGTCTCAGCACAGTTATGTTGAAGAATGAAAAATATGGCATTGTTCTCTGCAGGATGAGATATTGCGGTGTCACAGATGAGGGTTGTGCTGTTCTGGCTTCAGCTCTGGGATCAAACCCCTCACACCTGAGACTGCTAAATCTGTCTGGGAATAAAGTAGGAGACTCAGGAGTGATGCTGCTCTCTGCTGGACTGGAGAATCCTCGCTGTACACTGGAAATATTGAGGTACGTTTGTTTTTCTGAGGGTTACAAATGATCTTCTCTTCATTAAGGAATGCTTTTGCAGTTATAATGAAGCTAACTGGCAACACAATCAACATGGATTCATCTGTAATTATGTAAACACTCCAAATCACAGTGCTGCAATATGATATTATAGCTGAGCATAGACCTTGTAATTTTGTCTTAACTGAAGTAAAAAAATAAATAAATAAAAACAAAAAGGTAAAAACTGATAAAGCTATAAAGAAAACAATTAAGTAATATGAAAACTACAGTGGAGTCCAAAAGCCTGAAATGAATGTTTTTTAAAAAAAAAAAAAATGTTTATCCTATTTTCTCCCCAATTTGGAATGCCCAATTCCCACTACTTAATAGGTCCTCGTGGTGGCGCGGTTACTCACCTCAATCCGGGTGGTGGAGGACAAGTCTCAGTTGCCTGCGCTTCTGAGACCGTCAATCTGCGCATCTTATCACGTGGCTCGTTGTGCATGACACCGCGGAGACTCATAGCATGTGGAGACTCATGCTACTCTCCGCAATCCACGCACAACTTACCACATGCCCCATTGAGAGCGAGAACCACTAATCGTGACCACGAGGAGGTTACCCCATGTGATTCTACCCTCCCTGGCAACCGGGCCAATTTGGTTGCTTAGGAGACCTTGCTGGAGTCACTCAGCATGCCCTGGATTCGAACTCACGACTCCAGGGGTGGTAGTCAGCGTCAAAACTCGCTGAGCTACCCAGGCCCCCTCCTGAAATGAAATTTTAAATCTGGTATTTTTAAAAAGGATCTATGAGTTTTAAGATTTTGGAAAACATGAGTGCAAACATAATTACAGGTCTTTCAGTCAAACTTCAAGTATCAAATAATCATCCAGTGAAGACTTGGAAATGATGGAGAAACTCACTTTCTACCTTTACTTTTTCATGTAGCTCTATCATGTTGTCATTTTGGGTTGCCTTGTGACTATTTCACTCACTGATACAGTTTATGGTCACTGATGATGTTATCGATGGTCTCATAGTCTTAATCATTGATCAGAATTAGGTAGCCCATTTGGACTAAACGTCATGCTATGCGGGCAGATTTTATATATATATATATATATCTTGGATATATAGCCGGAAATTGGAAATTCTTGGAAATTGTCCACCTAATTCAGAACAGTTGGGTAATGGAGATAATATGTTAGGATTTATGTTTAGTGTGTCTAATTTATTAGGGTTAAAACAACTTCAGGGATAACAGTGAAAAAACATGTCCTGAAAAAATTCAGTTTCTTTTGGCAAAATATAATGTATTACTTTTTTTTTTATTTGATTTTGGTGTGAAATGTGACCTATCTTTATGTTAGATTCACCTATGTCTGCCTCATTTCATTTAATTAATTTGGGTCCTGATGACCAGAAAATTGTGCTTTGTCACTGTTACACAATGTGTGACATACCTACAGGAGGTGCTTTTGCTCAAAAATGTGGGAGCCGTTCACTTGAAGATGGTAGCAAATAAATGTATGTGTGGAAAGTGTCTTTTTGAGAGAAAATGCACTTTATAATTAAAATGTAGTTCTGCAATTCCTCTAAACTGCATGTGCCTGCTTGTTTTGTTGTGGTCAGTAGATATGTAGATAGAGTGCTAAAACATTTATGTGGCTTCTCTTATTTCACTCCTTCACCCACAGACTCACGCTTACATCATTAGCACTCTAAAAGAAGAGATGCTTTTAGTTTTCTGCAGATGTAAAAAGAAGTGAGATCTTATCTATGACCTTCTCATAATCTTCTCAAGAATCCAGGGGATTTTCCAGATTGCACAAAGATGCAGGTGTTTAACTGTTCAAGTATTCTCATCAAGTATACTTCAAGCATGAACTACAATCACTACAATTTACAACAATCAATATGTTTTCCCCCCTTAATTTCAGTAAAGAGCATGAGAGTTCAAAGTTATGGGAAAACATTACTATATGCTTGTATATGTTAATATCAGTTAACGCAATAGTTAACAGTATTTATTCATTATTGTTAATTTTTATTTCAACATTTACTAATACATTTTAACATTAAAAGCTGTATATGTGGTTTGATACACATTTTTATTTACACATACACACAAGAGCGACTAATGAGTTATGATTTTGCCAAGTTTTAATGCCTCAAGCTGAAGCTCTTAGCTGGTTTGTACGAGCTCCAAAACTCTGACATTGCCCAGCTGATACCTCTACTATGCCAAGAATAACAGGAAGCAGCTAACCAACTGGTGGTGCAAGGAGGAGCCTTTTTAGGGACCAACAGGGGGCCTTTTATAGAAGACAACCCCTTTTATCACAGTGGATCCAATGCAGAAAGTGATCATGTCTCAAATGAAGAATGAGTGGTATCAAAATATAAGCCAAAGTTTGATGAGATCTTTTACAACCTCTCACCCCATGAGGGCAAGCTGAGTGAGTCTAAAATGAAGGACTGGATGATGAGGACTCGTCTGCCTAGCTCAGTCCTGGGACGAATCTGGAAATTATCAGATGTGGACTGTGATGGCATGTTAGATGATGATGAGTTTGCTTGGGCCAGCCATCTTATTGAGATAAAGTTGGAGGGCTTTGGGCTCCCTCATGAGCTGCCTGCACATCTGGTGCCACACTCCAAAAGAAGGCGCAAGAGCTCGGACACTGAGAATAGAGACAACTAGATTGTTAAAGTTTGTCAAGACAAACTTTGATGTTGGCTTGACAAAGAATTCTCTGAAAGATAAAATCCTCCATAAAAGAGTTCAAAGCCATGAACCAAACCAACCACCTCCGAGGTGAATCACAACACTAGTACAAACTTTGATTTGATGCAAAGGTACACGAATGTGTACTCACCGTCTTGATGAATTGCGATACGATGGAAAAATATAGAACTATTTTTATGTTGATTATAAGTGTACGATCAATATATTTAAAGAATATTGAAAAATATTCAGATATATATATATATATTTGAATAGTTTGAGAGTGCAGGGAGGCCGACTCCATTGTGTTATTCACTTGTGGGTGTTTGGCGGGAAAGTCTATTAATTTTAAATTTCAATATCAGTATAATGTTATTTGTTTCAACTTTTAAGTGTACACTAGTATACCACTGATTCTTGAGATAAGGGACAAAACACATCTTACATACAAAAGACATTTTTATGTTAAAAATCAAGAAATTCATAATAATAAAAATACTGGAACATTGTATACTCAGGGCATTCATTACTTATATTTTTAAATAATTTCATTATAATTTTTTTAAATGCATGCTCTATACTTGAAAGCACGTTATATAACCTGTCCCCACCAAGAGGTCACAATGTTAAACTTCCAAACAAAGTATTTAAAAATGCAATAAATTCATAAATATAAATATCAAATGACAGGTAGGAATCTGTAATATATCAAACAATACATACAGTAAACTTTAAATTATATTAAAACATTAAAAAATCTGCCTCAAAGTTGTGTCCTCACTTTACATATTTTTTTTATAATCCTGAAAAAATCAGACTATGGACGAATTCCAAATGGCATTTTTGCGCCCTTGAAGGGCACTGCGGGAAGGGGATGCCACACAAAGGGGTGTTCCAAACGAAAGTGAGCAACTCGACCCCTCCACGAAGGGCCCTTCCACAAGGGCTTTAGCCACGGGTACATGCGATGGTCACTTCAAGGAAGTAATATTACCGTTTATGACCACGTGACCCAGGGTGGTGAGTCCTCGCGACTTAAATCTAGATGGCGGGAGTGTATGAGTTCATGTATAAATGTAAGTAGAAATATTAATTATAAAAAATATTAATATATTAAATATTATAGAAATATTAAAGTTGTTTTGTGATATATTACACACATTTTCATCATGCATACAGTAAATATTAAATATGAGGTTTAAATAAGGTTTGTTATTGCACTAATAGTAGCTATGTTAGTTAAATGTGACTACATGCAGGAATCAGCGAAGAGTATAAAGTTGAAAGTAGACCAATTTTGCAATAATGTATAAGTTGCTGCACTGCGTTGTCATGGTAACATTCCAGGTGACGATAAAGAGGAACTGACATTGTCTTTCATCGCTCCCTTCGCAAAGTGTGTTCAAGGCTGCGGGAATGGATTTTGAACAGTGGGATGGGGGGTGGGTGCTGGGGAGTTTAGGGTTGGCTGCTGCTGTGGAAATAACAAAAATACCCCTTAACAAATTCGTCATTGCTTTCGTTAATGAGATTAACACAGAATATGATGGTTTTACAGCACTTAACAGGGTGTGCTGCAGCACCCCCAGCATCCCTACTTCCCGCGGCTATGAGTGTGTTCCAAACATCCACATTATGAGACACGAGTGCCTTGCTCCCTCCAGAGTTCGCACTTCAAGGGCTCTGCCCTTCGGAGTGAGCAGGGCATGGGGATGCTCACTTCCTATTGGAAATCGCCCAATGTCATGGTCAGCTATAACTCTGAGTACTCTTTTCCCACTTCCTGCTCATGGTGGATGCAACAGTAGGACACATGGTCTGGTAATTTTCAGATTTTAAACAAGCAATGTTTGAGTCTCTGCGGTCACAGCTTCAACATGTCAACTCTGTCAGTGGTTCATTAGCTGAGACCTTTTGTCTACAAATATGTCCGTTTGGAATTAATTTAGAATTAAAAAATACAAACTAAGATTTTAAACATGCTTTGTCCCTTATATGAAGAATCAGTGACAGATGGCCTCAAAGTTTAAAGAAAAATTTAGATTTCATGGGGTCTTTACAAGATGCAAAGGTTTGTTCTTTATTCAACATTTAAGTTAGGAACAATACTAAACTCAGTGTATAGATAAGAAAATATACTCACCCCTAAAATGCCTGAACCACGTGTGAAAGCTTCAAGTTGAAATTCATATAGCAAAAGAATCTCAAAAGACAGGTTGTTGTGTTGGTGGTTTTAGATAACCTAAGGGTTGGGAACAGCTCGTCTTGGACTAACGCCCTTGAGACTGTTGATATGACGACACCACATTATGTGGGCACACAAGTCAACTAGTAAAGATGTTGCAGATCTTTAATATTTTTACCATATCGTGTTTCATATTGAAGTTATCAACTGATTTTTTTTCTTCAAATGACAGCGTTTCAATAAATACCTGCACCTAAATGGAAGACCTGTAACTACATGTTTATGGTCTGCAGCCGAAGATATTTTAATCTATATGATGTCTCAGACTTTGAGTGCACTGTGCAACATTACACAACAAATATGATTTACAGATTTACATCTAAGATGTGCCCATCAGCCCAATACAATGGTAGATTACAAAATTGTTGATTATTTTTAGTTTAGTATTTCTCCTAAATCAGAAAAAGGTATTAGAAATCTGTCATTAAGTTTCCAAAATGACCACTGTATATAATTTAGGCCTCTATTTAAAATCCCCTTTTGTTGTAAATCCATGACTGCAGTGTGAACAAGTAAATAAAGTAAAGCTTGGGTGTGTTTTCTCAGAGATTATTTAGCAGAGACGGGCCACTTCTATTTAAATGAATAGGAGAAATTGGAACGCCCAACAGACGTAGAAAGGAAGTGCCGCCTTACAGGTAAAAGAGCCAATCATATTTCAGATATACACATCGCCTGTCAATCAACTCGAAAACGCGCATGCTCATTAGCTAAAGCAGGTAAAATGGCATTTTTTAAATTTATTTTTTTGCGTTATCTGAGACAAAAAAGAAGCACAATTTATGATACCAGTGTTGTCAGATTTTCCTGCTGATTTGAAATATGTTCTTTTCTCGTAATCTTGACCAATCGTTTTGGAGATTTCGGTTTTTCCCTATTCAAGTAGATAGGAGCTGCACTTGCATGCCGCCTGTTTACGTAGAAAAATAGCTGCCGAGCCTGCTCGAGAACGTTCCAAAAATGGCCGCCGAGTGACCTGACTTGCTAAAAAGACTTTGTTTTTTTGGCTTTATTCTGCTGCTGGTGTATAAATTCAGCGCCACTCGCTCCGCCTCAACTCTTTCATAACAGTCAAGGAAACAGCAGCGAAATATCTCCCAGAACTGAAAGCAATTCCCACAGTACGCTGTCTGAACACGCAACAGCGCAAACATCTCTGGATCTGGTCAGGAACCGCCGCGACTCTCAGGATGGCTGTTAAAGTTCATATAATCTACTGGTAGGTCATTGTGCTATTTATGTACAGTATGTTGCTGCTATTTAAAAACTGGGACTTTTGACTGAGGTACAATATCCAAATAGCTTCGATTCGAAAAACTAAATTGATTTCAAATGCTAGTGAATGCAGAGCTGATAAAAGCTAGTTTAATAATCTGTATTGTCGTGCATGTCAGATAAAAAGTAATCAGGAAAGAAGAGCAGCCTGTTCGGTTGATAGGCGGACCCGTGTGTTTCCTTGTTCAGCAACTGCAGTACTGTCTGTTTGCATAACAAACCACAAGCTCGCGTGATATCTGCAACATGTCCAAACAGTCCCAGAGGAGGAAAACCATTATTACATCGTCATGCAATTTGAGTTATGAGCTGAATACCATCTAAAATGCTTTCTATTTTGTCCTCTCCTAGTGGTGGATGAGGGTACAGGCCCAAGGTAAGTGTTATTGACTCATTCACACGTTATACTAATATAATATACACTGATCAGCCACATCATTGAAACCACCTGCCTAATATTGTGTTGGTCCCCCTCCTGCAACCAAAACTGCGCCAACCCTATATTCTTCTCACCACAATTGTAGTTATCGTAGACTTTGTCAGTTTGAACCAGTCTGGTCATTCTCTGTTGACCTCTCTCATCAACAAGGCGTTTCCGTCCACAGAACTGCTGCTCACTGGATGTTTTTTGTTTTTGGCACCATTCTGAGTAAATTCTAGAGACTGTTGTGTGTGAAAATCCCAGCAGATCAGCAGTTACAGAAATACTCAAACCAGCCCATCTGGCACCAACAATCATGCCACAGTCCAAATCACTGAGATCACATTTTTCCCCATTCTGATGGTTGATGTGAACATTAACTGAAGCTCCTGACCCGTATCTGCACTGCTGCCTCACGATTGGCTGATTAGATCAAATTTGTTTCCAGTGAATCCAATGATTATCTGTTTTGATGGCACGAGGGGGACCTACACAATATTAGGCATGTGGTTTTAATGTTGTGGCTGATCGGTGTATGTGGGATACTGTTTACATGCTTTATGAACATGTTCTCCTTCTTCTTTTTATAGTTCACAAAACTCAAGACGTTGCTTGAGGATGAATTCCCAGGCGAACTTGAGATTGTATGTGCTGTATTTTTTATTAGAAACATACTTTGTTAAATGCTTACACAAATGCACGAAGCTTGAAGGAATAGTTCACCCAAAAATGAAAATGTTCTCATCATTTACTCACCCTCATTCCATCCCAGATGTGTATGACTTTCTTTCTTCTGCTGAACACAAATAAAGATTTTTAGAAGAATATCTCAGCTCTGTTGGTCCATACAATGGAATTGAATGGTGACCAGAAATCTGAAGGTCCATAAATCACATAAAGGCAGCATAAAAGTAATCCAGAAGACTCCAGTGTTTAAATCCATGTCTTCTGAAGTGATATGATAGGTGTGGGTGAGAAACAGATCAATATTTAAGTCCTTTTTTACTATTAATCTTCCCTTACACTTCCAATTTCATCTTTTGTTTTTTGGTGATTCACATTCTTCATGCATATCGCCACCTGGTTGGGGCTGCTCAAAGGTGGAGATTTATAGTAAATAAAAGACTTAAATATTGACCTGTTTCTCACCCACACCTATCTGATGGTGCAGAATGCTGCTCCACTTGTTCTGCCTCAACTCTTTCATAACAATTAAGGAAACAATACACTGTCTGCACACGCAGCAGCGCAAACATCTCTGGAATCAGTCAACCACTGAACCAGTTTAACCACTGGGGTCTTATTGATTACTTTTATGATGCATTTATGTACATTTTTGAGCTACAAAGGCCTGATCACCATTCACTTGAATTGTATGGACCAACAGAGCTGAAATATTCTTCTAAAAATCTTTTTTGTTCAGAAGAAGAAAGTCATACACATCTGGGATGGGATGAGGGTGCATAAATGATGAGAGAATATTCATTTTTGGGTGAACTTTTAATATCCAATGTTTCTGCATATTTATCTTCCCATCTCATTTGACTGTCAATTTCCAGACAGGTGAGGGCACACCCTCTACAACAGGGTGGTTTGAGGTGGAAGTAAACGGCAAGTTGGTGCACTCAAAGAAGGTAAGAGTGTAGAGCACAGTTTTATATATTGCATTTTCCAATAATGTAACTGAAATGTGCATGCCTTTAAACAGTTAATCACTTAAGTGTTCTTGTGCTGCATACTTGAACTGTTTTATTGTACACTTACACGTCTGCTCTTAGTATTGCACAGTACAGCAGAGCTAACCTAAAAACAAAGTTTGAATGTTGCATTATTAGGTTTTGTCAACATTTCCTCTTGATAGCAGTTTAATTGATGAAAGCCAAAACAGGATGAAAATAGACTAGTCTGATGTCATTGCTATGTTGCACTGGTGTAACCTGTATGAATAAGGTTTTATTTATTTACTGGTTTGCTACACAGTTATAACTATGGCAAAGTAAGGCTGTTACATTTTACATTTGCCTGATCCTTACTTTGGCAGAATGGAAATGGATTTGTTGACAGTGATTCAAAAATGAAAACAATTGTGAGTGCCATTGAGAAGGCCATGGGAAAATAAGCATGTGCTGATCATAGAGGTGAGAATAAAATACTGGCAAAATACACATTAACCCACTCCCGTCTTGTATTTCTCTCTTTCTTCTGCAATAATGTTTTGTCTCTCTCTCTCTTTTTTTTTTCATTCTGTATCTATTCTCCCTGCAGTTTTTCTTCTCTGTGTGTTAGTCTCTTAGGCAGTGCAACAATGATGGTGACCTCCAAAGTGTTTTCAGCATGGATGTTGCTTGATGCTCTCTGCCCTTCCTCGGAGAAGACTCTCAGAGTGGGAAACTCCCTATGTTAAACTGCTTTAGATTATGTCTTTAAAGGTTGGGAACCACATTAAGGGAACCTGTAAAATTAAAGGATTTATCCTTAGGTTTTTTTGTTTTGTTTGTTTTTTTCAGTGTGTTTACGTCTGTCATAACGCACAAGTTTAAGAAATATGTTGGCATTGTTCTCAAGATTTTCATGCAATAAAGAGATTAATGGTGAAATGTTTTCTATGATGTTCTTTATTTAATAATTGAAGTCATTCACGCATGTCTAAAACATTGTAGAAAAGGCAGAAAGTTCTAAATTTAATGGACTACAATTTTGATAGGGGTGTAAAGTATATTTTTAATAACACTGACAAAATTATGTATGCATTAGTGATGCAGGGGGTTTGATAGATGATGTCTATATGGCACAGCCTCAAGTGCTTAATTGCTTTTATTAAACAGTCACCACATAATAAAAATATTAAGGACACAAATTTTCATAAATATTTTCTATTTCTATTTCCATTTCCATTAAATACCATCCTTCCACCAGAATAAGTGTCAGCTATGGGTGCTGCACAGTGATACAAACAGAAGTTCCATGAAGAGGTCAGAGCTGCTTTATCATGAATAAAACAAATGTTGACCAATCAGCATCCAGGACCGGAACTATCCGTTTTATACACAAAATCCATGTTATAATACACAACTACCACATTTGGTGCATGTAATGTTTAAAGTGTCTATTATTCATTTATTAATAAGATTGCTCTGGCTCATAAAAATCATGCTCAAAGGACAAGTAAACATGTAAGTGATAAAAATTTGGACTGGTGGAAAAACACAGAGCCTCGTTTTTTAATAGGCAACTGATTGAATCCCATTATAAAATTGCAGATTTCATACTTGCAATAAATGAAACAAAGTAAATTTAAAAAGAAATATGCATTTATTCTTGGTATATTCTTTATCATTTCCTTTCCTCTCACACTTGAATTTCAGAACAAACAAATATTAAACGGTTACTTTATTGCAATTTTCAACTCTGTAGCTGTTTCCCACCAGTTACAATTGTGTAAAAATAAAGCACATATTTTCACTAACTTAAAAAACAATTGTAGAAAAGGCATAGAGTTTTTGTATTGGGCTACCCAATGAGTAAAATAAATGTCTTCACTCACTGGGAAAATATTGCGATTAAAGGGATAGTTCACCCAAAAATGAAAATTCTCTCATCATTTACTCTCCCTCATGCCATCCCAGATGTGTATGACTTTCTTATATCTGCTGAACACAAATGAAGATTTTTAGAAGAATATCTCGACCCTATAGGTTTTAACAATGCAAGTGAATGGTGACCAGAACTCTGAAGCTCAAAAAAATCACATAAAGGAAGCAGAGAAGTAATCCATGTCTTCTGAAGTATTTTTATTTTATTATTTTTTTTTTTTACTGTAACTCTACACTTCCACTTTCATATTCATCCACCTTATGGTTGGAGCTGGTCAAAGGTGGAGATTTATAGTAAAAAAAAAAAAAAAAAAAAAGATTTAAATATTGATCTGTTTCTCACCCACACCTATTATATCACTTCAGAAGATATTGATTTAACCACTGGAGTCGTATGGATTACTTTTATGATGCTTTTATGTGATTTATTGAGCTTCACTGTTCTGGTCACCATTTACTTGCATTGTATGGACCAACAGAGCTGAAATATTCTTCTAAAAATCTTTATTTGTGTTCTGCAGAAGAAAGTCATACACACCTGGGATGGCATGAGGGTGAGTAAATGATAGATTAATTTAAATTTTTGGGTAAACTATTCCTTTAAAGGGTAAAGTTCCTTACCATTTTAATCACTTTGCTTTTTTGCAGTTTGATATTATTTAGTTTTGTGGTTTGACAAGTTTTCTTTTTTCAAAGCAGTCTCTCAATTAATATGATGGAGGTCATAAAAACACGATGTAGGCTATAATAATTATACAAGAATTCGCAAAACATATTGTTTTAGATGTGGTATAGCATGCCACACTGCAGGACACTGCTGTCGCTGCTTCAACCCCATTCAACTTAATTAACCGTACATTTCTCAAAAAATGAATGCAGTCAACGTTACTCCATCTGTGTCCTGAATGGGAATGAAGTCTTTTCATTTGTCAGGTCTTTTCCCGTGATTCCAGCAGAAGCCGCCGCTGACACTCCGGAAGTGAAGCGTTTATTGACAATATGGCGACCGGGCCAGCTGAGAAGGGATTGGACGTTTTTCGGTTTTGTCAGTAACCGCAGATGTCGATTATCACAGCGAAAGCTGCGTGTGAAGGAGTCTTATGAATGAAGGGAGTCAGGAGTTCACGGGATGTTGTCTCTGAGCTGAGCAAGCGTTCACAGCTTCAGATTCATCATGTCGTTTTTCAGGCGGAAAGGTAAGGAAGTGTTCAGCCCGATGATGGGATGATCGCCGGACAGTTCGGGCTTTGCTGGACCGATGCTGAGCTTGTGTCCGCATGGAAATGTGATTCAAAACGTATTTTTTTTTTCTAAGTAATGGCCATTTGTTTCCTCTTATGCATTGCTATCTTTTTCACAGCGTGAAGAGAAGTTAAAGGATGTTCCTGGTTCAAGTGCACGTTCAATGAATAAAATTGCACCTTCATAAGTTTATAAAATGTTACATGCTGTAGTGCTGGTGTCAGAAGTCTGAGACTCATGTCAGAAAATCATCATCATCAAGATTTTACTGGATAGACGGGAAAAAATAGTCAAAAGTATAATTTTCAATTTGTCCAGTTGGGTCTTAAAGGAATAGTTCACCCAAAAATGAAAATTTTCTCATCATTTACTCACCCTCATGCCATCCCAGATGTGTATGACTTTCTTTCTTCTGCAGAACACAAATGAAGGTTTTTAGAAAAATATCTCAGCTCTGTAGGTCCATACAATGCAAGTGAATGGTGACCAGAACTTTGACGCTCCAATTAGCTCATAAAGGCAGCATAAATGTAATCTATACGACTCCAGTGGTTTAATCCATGTCTTCTGAAGCGATATGAAACGTGTGGGTGAGAAAAAACCCAAAAGTTAACTTCTTTTTCACTGTACGTCTTACCATTACAGTCTCTGTTCATAATCATGACTTCATGCTCGATTACAGTTTCTTGTGCTTGATGCATGAGCAGAGCGCTAGGAAGTGTAGTCGAGCTTGAAATCATGACAGAGACTATTTAGCCCAAGATGGACCACTTGAATTCAAATGAATGTTAAACTGTGTCCCACATGACACGCTATACACTGTGCACTCAGACATGTAGTGTATGAAGTGTTGTATCGTCCCAAATGGAACACTTAATGGTTTTTACTACACGGAAGCGTTTAACAGCTGACGGAAGTGATGTTTCAAACGCACCTGATGTGTTGCCGCTAGCTTTAGTGCATTAGCCAACATCAGTTCAACACTTATGTCTCAAACAACGTACATATTCACACAGCTTGTGGTGATGGTAAAACATTCAACTCACATTTGTAAGGTGCTGTATCCACTGAAGTTTCGCCAGCTGCTACATTCTTCATTATTTACAACTCTTTTGTCAGACCAGCAGCGCAGCCAGATAACTCCGCCCCTTCTGCTCTCTACGGCAAGCTGCATGCGCTGAGTGCATGAAGTGTCCAACATTCCACGCTCCATTTTGAAGGTAGAATAGCGCAGAAGTGTGCGGTTTGGGACGCACCTTTCGAAATTGGAACGGCATATATGGCGGATGTAAAATTTAAACAAGTTAAAGAGCCAATCACCTTTTAGATTCAAACATCACCAGTTAGTCAACTCGAGAACACAGGAATACATGCTACATTAGCTGAACCAGCCTTTTTGTTTTTTTTTCTTTTTCTTTTTTTGCATGATCTGAGCTAACGAAGCATAATTGATGATAAAGGTGTTGACTGATTTTACTGCTAATTTGAAATATCCTGTTTTGGAGGGTTCGTTTTTTTACCCATTCAGGTAGATAGGAAAATAGGTATCCATAGAAAATAGCTGCCCGAGAGTGGTCCAAAGATGGCCGCAGAGTGGACTGCCTTGCCTTGAAAAGGGACTTTAATCACAGTCGCCAAGGAGATTGCTAATGTCAAAATTTATTTAGGAAAAAAAGAGTTATATTTTGGTCTGTTCCCATTCAAAATCGATTGGCACTTTTCAGAAGACATTGATTAATCCACTGGAGTCGTATGGATTTCTTTTATGTTTCCTTTATGTGCATTTTGGAGCTTCAAAGTTCTGGTCACCATTCACTTGCATTGTATGGACCAACAGAGCTGAAATATTCTTCTAAAAATCTTCATTTGTGTTCAGCAGAACACAATCTGGGATGGCATGAGGGCAAGTAAAAGAGAGAATTTGGATGAACTTTTCCTTTAATTGCTTCTTATAAGATTCTTATTTGATTCTTGCTTGATTCAATTAGGATTGGTCCCCATATACTATAGAAATTCCATTAGCATTAATTTAGGAGTTATTGCCAAAGGATGTTTATCATTGCATGTTTGATGATGAGATGAAAGGGCTGCATTTTCAATAGTCTGTTGGACTTGAGATGTAAATTATAAATCAGTTTTGCATTTAGGCTCTCCAGGCTCTACTCAGTTTCAGTTTTACAATACATATTGTTCCAAAGCAGCTTTACAGAAAATAGAAAATAAATAAATGGATAAAACAGTGTATTACAAAAAGACCAAAGGTAACAGCGGCAAGAATAAACTCATAGCTCCACTAACTAGCAATGAACTAGCAAAAAAACAAAAAAAGTTCTGAGGAAATCTTTGCATCATCCATCCATAGCCGCTTGTCCTATGTAGGGTCGCGGGTACTGTTGGAGCCTATTCCAGCTGTCTCTGGCTGTGCATAAATACATGTAAATACAAAATATTAACAGATGTAATTTAGCCATATAGTATTAATTATCATATTGAATATTTGTTTAATTATTTATGACACTATTGGAATCTATATGATGTACAGTTCGTTACCCTCCCTGCTGTCTTTGGTTGTTCAAACATTATAAATCATAATAGGTCTGCACTTTCTGTCTTCACTGAAAATGAGACCATGTTTGCCAGAATCTCTCTTTACATAACAGATACCATGTAGATGGTCACCATATACATGTGACATCGCAGTCTTTAGCAATTCAGTGTGTGTAAATAAATGTGGTTGCCCTGAGGAAACAAAAGATGCCCTCTTAGCCTGTGCCCTAGATATAAGGATCCTTCAGTTCTTTCTCATTGTTCTCAGTCTTGTCATTATATAGTCTGCTCTCTTCCTCTGTCAGTTTGTAAGTTAATATGTAATAAGAACAGCAGAGGACTTTGAAATGCTTGAAACAGTTTCATATATGCCCATTTTAATCTGATAATAATGTGAATTGTCATTGTTTGTTCCCCATTTTGCTAGTCTGTCTGTCTGTGTAGTTATCGTTAACAAACAAGAGCAAGGCCTCACCCCATGCAAATAACCAGCAAACAGTGCACCTGCTCACATTCTTTTCCAAGCAGTTGATTTCTTAATTGATGGGTTTTAGAGAGAGAGAGAGAGATTCAGAGGCGTCTTTTGTGCTGAGTGGGGCATCAGGGCAGAGATGCTGATGAAGTACTGCTTGAATTTGTAATTGTAAAATTGCATTTCTGTCCTCACTCACAGCTAAAGGAAAGGAGCCTGAGAGACCAGTAGATGCCAAAGCCAGCAAAGGTAAGGACACTACACTGCTTACTGTGTTTTACTTTGCATGTGTTTACTCCTAACTGGAAATGCACAACATACATAATGCAAAGAGCATTTGTTGGAACCAAGCTGCCAAAACGACTCGTTCTCTACTTCCTCCACATTGTGATGTCACACTGTGGTAGACATTTGCATCTGACCGCCTCCACAACAACACATTAACTTTACATTATCACTTCCGTAGCCCCACCCAGTAGCGATGAGCAGAGAGACGGCAGGTCAGTCAAGAACAGAGAGCCAATCATAACAGTGGGTGTTTACTGTCAAGTCTTAAAGGAGAAGCAGCACCAAAACCGAGTGTTTCTGACAGAGGGTCACAGTGAGGGTGGAAAATGATAATGTCTTACAAATATATGACTGTTTTGTTGTACAAAAAATTTGCTTATATTATAAGTGAACTTCAGGGAACATATTAAAATAATAAAAATGGCATGTCATGACCCCTTTAAACACTACTCACTTGAAACAGGATGGGTTTCATTTAAAAGATTGTAGTCTGGACTTACAATCTGAGCAGCTCTTAACTGCTGCTATTTAAGGTTTGGCAGATGTAGTGTTAAACAGTAATGTGACGATATTACATATTTATGCTGAGTTGAATGAAAAACAATTGACATTGCACTTGCAATCAGTTAATCAAGTACCAATTATTTATGGTAATATTGTTTCATGTCCATTTATGATGATTTATGGTAATCGTGATGAATCGCTATAATAGAGTATAAAACAATATGTTGTGCAACCCTAGATTTGTTGAGACCTGTTTTGGGTACTTCAAAAAAGTCACCTGAGATTTATGGTGGTGTCTAGAATGTAAAAGTGTAGGCCAGATGAATGTGCACAGTTTTAGTTTAAAGGCATCTTTACACACCGAGTTAAGCCTGCTTTGAGCCTGCTCAAAATTCTGTATAAAGACATAAAAGCCTGACTAAATTATGCCTGCTCTGACCCACCTCAGCCCCCAGTATCAAAGGCAGTTCTGATGCTGCTTTGGTTCTGTGTAAATTAAATGCAGCATCAGAGCATATATTTGTCATGACAGAGCATATATTTCATAATTTAGTTTCATATTTACATTCATTTCATATTTCTGTATTCATAAATTAATATTTTAAATATTAATGTCATAACATTATTAATGCATTTGTAACTGCTGTGTAAATGCATTTATGTGTGCTTTGAGCCCCATTAAACACTATTTGTAAATACAACTAACTGCTAGGGCTGGGGAAAAAAATCGATTCTGTTACAAATTGCGATTCTTGAGCCAAACAATTTTAAAATCGTCTCACTGATGAAGAGTGTTTTTAAAAATGTATGTATATATATATATATATATATATATATATATATATATATATATATATATATATATATATGTTTATCTTAATGCTATAATTATTAATAGATAAATATGGGAAGTTATATCTGTGCAGAGTTCCACACAAACAGTTTTCTCTCTGAGAAGTTTTGTCTCTTTAATTCTTTACGTTTAGTCCTTTAATGCACCACTGCTACAGCCATCAAAGCACCGTTTGTTCACTGTGGGACGTCAAAATCCTCTGCTGTGATCAGTGTTCCTGTTATTATGCATAATCCAAAAGTTTATTTGAGAGGTGTTGTGGAGAGTATTTGTCAGAAGTCATTCTGTAGATTCTGTCCGACACTGCTTTATTAAAAAGTTTAGCTGTAAAAAGGCTCATCAAACTGTTGGATGCCGTAAACTACATGTCGCGCCCACGCAATATTTATAATCTAACAGCCAGGGTATTTATGCGCAGTGGTGGGTGAAAAATACTGCTGGACTCAAAGACCCGTGCTTGCGGAAACACGCCTGATTATATTATAAGAAATCCCTGATTTGCTTTTTTTGTTCAGAAGTTAATTTGAGCTTTGGCACTAACGAGCCAAAGACATTATAAGTAGTGTTACGAACATGCTGACGGGGGCCCCCCACATTAATTTTTGCTTAGGGCCCCCAAAAGGCTAGGGTGGGCAATGCTGCATAGGATCTCAGACTATCTCAGGATGCATATGCAAATAACATGCAACGACATTGGGACTACAGGTGAATTGTCATGTGTGTCATAATTCAGTACAGCCCCAGAAATGGTTCTTGAACAAGTTTACTCTTTAGCCTCCATTTGTATGTTGCAAAATTATCATTATGATAATAGTAATAGCCTATGATAATATGTATGTTATATTTTATATTATAAAATAAAATTAGTTGGACAAGTACAAATTATACAGTGCATCCGGAAAGTATTCACAGCGCTTCACTTTTTCCACATGTTGTTATGTTACAGCCTTATTCCAAAATGGATTAAATTCATTATTTTCCTCAAAATTCTACAAACAATACCCCATAATGACAACGTGAAAGAAGTTTGTTTGAAATCTCTGCAAATTTATTAAAAACGAAAAACAATCACATGTTCATAAGTATTCACAGCCTTTGCCATGACACTCAGAATTGAGCTCAGGTGCATCCTGTTTCCACTGATCATCCTTGAGATGTTTCTACAACTTGATTGGAGTCCACCTGTGGTAAATTCAGTTGATTGGACATGATTTGGAAAGGCACACACCTGTCTATATAAGGTCCCACAGATAACAGTGCATGTCAGAGCACAAACCAAGCCATGAAGTCCAAGGAATTGTCTGTAGACCTCCGAGACAGGATTGTATCGAGGCACAGATCTGGGGAAGGGTACAGAAAAATGTCTGCAGCATTGAAGGTCCCAATGAGCACAGTGGCCTCCATCATCCATAAAAGGAAGAAGTCTGGAACCACCAGGACTCTTCCTAGAGCTGGCCACCTGACCAAACTGAGTGATCGGGGGAGAAGGGCCTTAGTCAGGGAGGTGACCGAGAACCCGATGGTCACTCTGACAGAGCTCCAGCATTTCTCTGTGGAAAGAGGAGAACCTTCCAGAAGAACAACCATCTCTGCAGCACTCCATCAATCAGGCCTGTATGGTAGAGTGACCAGACGGAAGCCACTCCTCAGTAAAAGGCACATGACAGCCCGCCTGGAGTTTGCCAAAAGGCACCTGAAGGACTCCCAGACCATGAGAAACAAAATTCTCTGGTCTGATGAAACAAAGATTGAACTCTTTGGCCTGAATGGCAAGCGTCATGTCTGGAGGAAACCAGGCACCGCTCATCACCTGGCCAATACCATCCCTACAGTGAAGCATGGTGGTGGCAGCATCATGCTGTGGGGATGTTTTTCAGCGGAAGGAACTGGGAGACAAGTCAGGATCGAGGGGAAGATGAATGCAGCAATGTACAGAGACATCCTTGATGAAAACCTGCTCCAGAGTACTCTGGACCTCAGACTGGGGCGAAGGTTCATCTTCCTACAGGACAACGACCCTAAGCACACAGCCAAGATAACAAAGGAGTGGCTACGGGACAACTCTGTGAATGTCCTTGAGTGGCCCAGCCAGAGCCCAGACTTGATTGAACATCTCTGGAGAGATCTGAAAATGGCTGTGCACCGAAGCTCCCCATCCAACCTGATGGAGCTTGAGAGGTCCTGCAAAGAAGAATGGGAGAAAGTGCCCAAAAATAGGTGTGCCAAGCTTGTAGCATCATACTCAAAAAAGACATGAGGCTGTAATTGGTGCCAAAGGTGCTTCAACAAAGTATTGAGCAAAGGATGTGAATACTTATGTACACGTGATTTTTTTTTTTTTTTTTTTTTTTAAATAAATTTGCAAAGATTTCAAACAAACTACTTTCACGTTGTCATTATGGGGTATTGAAAATAATGAATTTAATCCATTTTGGAATAAGGCTGTAACATAACAAAATGTGGAAAAAGTGAAGCGTTGTGAATACTTTCCGGATGCACTGTTTATTGTATATATTTATTTGTTGAATACAAATGGACATAATGCAGCCTTATACATGGGTTCCTTTGCACTAACTAGTCGCCTAGCTTAACACACTGACTGGTTGATTGGTAGTTTTGCACATCCCTAACTTTTACCTGCAAATTATATATTACAGAGTGAAAAAATTGTCATTTCAGGCACAAATGTTCTTCAAGAGACATTTCTTTCTGGGAATAAGGAACGTTTTCTTAATTTTTTTTAATGAAGTTTTTATATCAAAACATCAAATTGCAATACTTACAGAATTGTAATATCGCAATACATATCGAATCGGCTAGGAAATATCATTGTAATATCGAATCAGGAGGTCTGTGGCAATTCCCAGCCCCACTAAATGCCACTTCAGATGCTGCTTCTGTGCCACCTTTGCAGTGAAAAGATGGCTTAATTTTAGTTAGTCCTATCATTAACATATGACCAAGACTGTGGGGAATTTACTAGCTCTGAATGAAAGAGGCTTACACTCTACTGTTTATAGTTTGCTTTTTCTTTGAGAGCATTGCACACTGGTCGTATATTTTTTATAACAAGACAGATTTGGCTTAGAGCTATTACACAGTTAAATTCTGCACAGAAATGTTCAAGTAATAATTGTAATTACAGTATATTCCATCAACTCTATTTGATGAACAATATAGACATATATTTAGACAGTTAACTATGTTAAAAATGTAATCATTTCTGATGTTGGAAGTGGAACCCCCCAAAAGCTTTACAAGTTTAGTTTATAGATTTAAATGAATAACTAGCCAGATGGGGAGATTACGGAGTTTATGAGCATTTAGTGGTGAGATTGTGGAAGTTGTAAGAAAATTTCAGTGCACTTCCATTAAATGGATTGATGGATGGATGGATTCATTCATTCATTAATTCATGCATTCATTAATACAGTCATTCAGTTATTCCATGTTGTGGTGCTATAATAATGTTCCTCCTCGGTTTGTTCCTTTCCAGCCCCAGTGTCCCCCCACTCCCCCTCCCTCAGCAGCCGTAATCATCATGCTATCCTGGAAGCGGCAGGGCCCAGCCATGTGGCCATCAATGCTATCTCAGCCAACATGGACTCCTTTGCCCGAGGCCGCACTGCCATCCTCAAAAAACAGCCCAGCCACATGGAGGCAGCACACTTTGGAGACCTAGGTAAACCAACCATGGATTCATACCATTATACACTGATTTCAAATGTACAATAACATATCCCGAAATGGCTTAATTTGTGTTTTAACGTGATTTATTTGTCAACTCTTAAAGATGGTTACTTGATGGAAAAGATGGTAATCTCCATGAACCCTTTGGCCTCAAAGCTACTTTGTTTATTTAAAACTGAAAGAATCCTTGTATCCGGCTGTACAGTTTGCCTTAAACTGATATGGTCTGTTAGGTTTGATTTGGGAAATAAGTGCTCATTAAGGCAGAGCTTGTAGCGGCATTTGATGTATGACTTTAATTTTGTGCTGAGTGTGTTAAACTCAAGGTAAAATTTGATGTTGTGTGCCCAGGATCTCGGGAATCAGGAATTATCACATTTGGAGGGGATTTTGTGAAGGGAGGGAGCTTTCTGGAGTGTTAGGGAGAGTAAGTGAAATGGCTTTTGCAGCGCGCTGGCCTGCTGGATTTGTACAGTATGTGGAGTGCTGTAATCTCTTAATCTTTTTACAGTCGTGTGCAGCCTTCACAATCCAACTTCTCCACAGCAGCCTGACATTTAAATCAAATCAAATCACTTTATTGTCACACAGCCATATACACAAGTGCAATGGTGTGTGAAATTCTTGGGTGCAGTTCCGATCAACATAGCAGTCGTGACAGTGATGAGACATATACCAATTTACAATAACATCAAATTAACACAACACAATTTAAACATCTGTTATACACATAATTACACTCAACAATATACAAATAATAACATACACTGTACAGTATACAATACGCTGTTTTTTTTTTTTTACTATATAGATACACATTATTCAATAAAAATTTAAAATAAAAATATATAAAAAAAAGTATATATATATATATATATATATATATATATATAGAATGTACAGTATTGTTCTGTATTAACATTCAGGCTGTTGGTTGATAGTCAGTTGTTAAGAGAGAACATAATATAATAATAATAATATAATTTATGACAGTCCGGTGTGAGATATAAGAGTAAGGGTAATAAAGTGCAGTGCTGGTGTATTTTGATCGTGGGAGATCAAGAGTTCAGAAGTCTGATTGCTTGGGGAAAGAAGCTTTCATGGAATCGGCTGGTGTGGGTCCTGATGCTGCGATACCGCCTACCTGATGGTAGCAGTGAGAACAGCCCATGGCTCGGGTGGCTGGAGTCTCTGATGATCCTCCGAGCTTTTTTCACACACCGCCTTTTTCCTGGAGGGAGGGAAGCTCACTTCCGATGATGTATCTGGCAGTTCGCACCACCCTTTGCAGTGCTTTGCGGTTGTGGGCGGTGCTATTGCCGTACCAGGCGGAGATACAGCCAGTCAGGATGCTCTCCACAGTGCAGGTGTAGAACCGTGTGAGGATGTGGCGGTTCATTCCAAACTTCCTCAGCCGTCTCAGGAAGAAGAGGCGCTGATGAGCCTTCTTCACAACGACTTCAGTGTGGACGGACCATGTGAGTTCCTCAGTGATGTGGACACCCAGGAACTTGAAGCTGCTGACTCTCTCCACTGGTGCTCCATTGATGGTGATGGGACTGTGTTCTCTGTCTTTTCTTCTGAAGTCCACCACAAGCTCCTTTGTCTTACTGACGTTGAGGGAGAGGTTGTGCTCCTGACACCAGTGTGTCAGAGTGTGCACCTCCTCTCTGTAGGCTGTTTCATCATTGTCAGTGATCAGACCTACCACCGTCGTGTCATCAGCAAACTTAATGATGGCATTGGAGCTATGTGTTGCCACACAGTCATGTGTGTACAAGGAATACAGTAGTGGGCTGAGAACACAGCCCTGCGGGGCTCCAGTGTTGAGGGTTAGTGATGAGGAGATGTTGCTGCCTATTCTAACCACCTGACGTCTGCTTGACAGGAAGTTCAGGATCCAGCTGCACAGTGAGCTGTTTAAGCCCAGAGCCCGGAGTTTCTCATCTAGCTTGGAGGGCACTATGGTGTTGAATGCTGAGCTGTAGTCTACAAACAACATTCTCACATAAGTGTTCTTTTTTTCCAGGTGGGAGAGAGCAGTGTGTATTGTAGATGCAATGGCATCATCAGTGGAGCGGTTGTTGTGGTAAGCAAACTGCAGCGGGTCAAGATTGAGTGGCAGTACAGAGCAGATGTAATCTCTGATTAGTCTCTCAAAACATTTGCTGATGATGGGGGTCAGAGCAACAGGATGCCAGTCATTTAAACAAGTTATTTTTGATTGTTTTGGAACAGGCACAATGGTGGATGTTTTAAAGCATGTGGGGACTACAGACAAAGAGAGGAAAAGGTTGAAAATGTCCGTAAAAACACCAGCCAGCTGGTTCGCGCACGCTCTGATGACGCGGCCCGAAATGCCATCTGGGCCCGCGGCTTTGCGGATATTCACCCGTTGGAAGGATCGGGTTACATCCGCTACAGAGACGGAGAGTGAACTAACCTCTGTAGCTTCAGCCGCGAGAGCTCTCTCCGCGAGGGCGGTGTTATTTCCCTCGAAACGAGCATAAAAAGTATTTAGCTCATCCGGTAGAGAGGCAGCGGTGTTCATGGCGGAGTTTTTATTCCCTTTAAAGTCCGTGATGATGTTAATTCCCTGCCACATGCTTCTAGAGTTGGTGGTGTTAAACTGTCCTTCAATCTTGCTCCTGTACTGGCATTTTGCTGTTTTGATAGTTTTGCGGAGGGCATAACTGGCTTGTTTATGCTCCTCCGCATTCCTGGAATTAAAAGCGGAGGTCCGCACATTAAGTGCCGCGCAAACATCGCTATTGATCCATGGCTTCTGATTCGGATAGATTCGGACAGTTCTGGTCGGAATCACTTCCTCTACGCACGTTCTGATGAAACACATTACGCTATCAGCGTAAAGCTCGATGTCGTCATCAGAGGCGGACCGGAACATCTCCCAGTCCGTGTGATCAAAACAGTCTTGTAGCATAGAGTCTGATTGGTCCGACCAGCACTGGATCGTTCTGAGGGTGGGTGCTTCCTGTTTCAATTTCTGCCTGTAAGCGGGCAGAAGCAGAATGGAAGAGTGGTCCGATTTGCCAAATGGTGGGCGGGGGAGGGATTTGTAGCCATCCCGGAAGGGAGAGTAGCAATGGTACAAAACCCGGTCCCCTCGTGTGTTGAAACTAATGTGCTGGTGATATTTTGGTGCGACTGATTTTAAACTGGCTTTATTAAAGTCCCCGGTCACAATGAACGCGGCCTCAGGGTGCGCGGTTTCCTGCTCACTTATAATCCCATACAGTTCCTTGAGTGCCAGGTCTGTGTCGGCTTGTGGGGGAATGTACACAGCAGTGATAATGACCGCTGTGAATTCCCTCGGTAGCCAGAATGGTCGACACAGAAGCATAAGAAATTCCAGATCAGGAGAACAGAAAGACTTGATGGAATGTACGTTCCTCTGATCACACCAGGATTTGTTGATCATAAACATACACCACCTCCTCTAGTTTTACCTGAGAGGTCTTTCGCTCTGTCCGCTCGGTGCACGGAGAACCCCGCGGGTTCAATGGCTGAGTCTGGAATCTCATGAGACATCCAAGTTTCTATAATGCAGCAGTCCCTCGTCTCTCGTTGGAAAGAGATCCGCGCTTTCAGCTCGCAGAGCTTGTTATCCAGAGACTGAACATTTGCCAGTAGAATAGTGGGTAGCGGGGGTCGATTTGCGCGGCGTCTTACTCTGATGAGAACGCCGGCTCTGTTTCCCCTTTTCCTCCTGCGTTTCCGCGGCCGTGCTGCCCAGACAAAGGGTTCTGCTTGCGTGTTTGTAAACAGTGGGTCGGCATTGAGGAATGTGAAGTTCGCTGAACCAATGTCCAAAAGTGTTTGTCTGTCGTAGACAATAAGGCAGACAACATCCAAGACAAAAAACATAAGAATTGTGAACAAAACAAACAAAACATTGCTATGTTGTGTCGGAGCTCGCAACGCAGCAGCCATACTCGGCGCCATCTTGAGTCCAAAAAAAAAAAAAATGTATGTATGTCTGCTTGCGTGAATTAATGGCTTTTCACACCAAATGCAAACCTTCACCGTGATTTCTCGCTGCGATTTAAATTTTTTATGGAAACAGTGTATTCCTAATGAGCTCTTCATACCTGGAATGAACATTCGCGCCATATTGCCCACCGGCAAAGCACATATTTTTTTACGGTGTGTCGAATATTCACTCCGACCAATAAAATGTGAGCTGTGAATCACATGTCAGGAGCTGCTGCAGTTCCCAAAACCAGCATAACAAGTGGCGTTAAAGCACAGAAAGCTGTTTTGACCACCGACATTAAATGCCGAAGGAACTCTTGAGGAAATCCTGATCAGTAAGGATGTGTTTTACTTGCATCAAATGCCTTAACTGAAACATGATTTTCTCATATGGGTCCTCTTAACATGTAAATGATATTGCTGCATCACTGCCTTGCATCCCCTTTAAAAAGCTCTCTGATCTTCCATGGATTGTCTTCATATATTGCTGCATTTTTTTCCTTTGCATTTAATCTTACGTGAGTTCTCTTATAGCTTATAATATATTATATATCGCGGCATATTTGCCTTTGTATCACCTTTTTTTAATAAACAACTGTACACATCTTAAGTGTTTTTATTCACCAAATATTAAAACAATTAATGCTGTGACTTGCAGTGCACTGTATGTCTTTATCAAAATGCCTTTGTATACCAAAAATGAGGTAGTATCTCCTCAAAATCGTTATTTCTGTGCAATTGTTAATAGTCCTTAACAGCGGAGTCACATGATGCCATGCGAGGTTCGGATGTGTGAATGTCGAGCTTTGTGCACTTTGTTAGTTTTAATACTTTTTATGTCATTAACCGGTGAGATTCCATACACCCTGATCCTTAACTGTTCTAGGAAGTCAATATGTCAAAGAATTCAAAATCCTTAGGCTCTGGAGACATTAAAAGACTCTTACGTGCTCAAGCTGACGTCCCCGAACAGCAGGCTGCGAGCCAGGGAGCCAATTTAGCTGAGAAGTAAAGTCGACGAGAATTGTTGAACGTGTTGGCAATGCTGACGAAGGTCGTTGCTAGCTTGGAGGATCTTGCTGTAATACGTCGATCGATCACTGCCATGGAGATAAAATTCACTGAGGTGGTTACAAGAGTGGAGGATGTCGAAAAAAGGATCGATTATCTGGAGTCATCGGAGAGGGAATTAGCTGCTAATCCGCTAACGACCAAGGTGGATTTAGAGCACGTCTGGGAGAAGCTGGAGGACATGGTGAACCGCATCTGGCAGAATAACGTCCGACTTGTTGGAATTCCTGAGGACGAAGAAGGTCCGGATATGGTGAAAATCCTGGATGGGCTCTTTCCGAGTCTGCTCGACATAACAGGCCATAAGCTGGAAATCGAGCGAGCTCACAGGATTCCGGCTCAGCGATCTGCTGAGGGAGACAGGCCCTGATCAATTCTGGCCAAATTTCTGAGATCATCCGATAAAGATCTCGTGTTACGCGAGGCGAGGTGTAAAGGAAGGCTTTCTTGGAAGGACCACAGCATTTTCTTTTTCCCGGACGTTGCGAATTCGACGAGAGAAACGTGATCGATTCAAGGAATGCAAAAAACTCTTACATCAATGGAAGGTTGCTTTTTCACTGATGTTCCCGGCCAAATTGAGAATAGCTGCTAAGGATGGCCGTGAAGTATTTACATGTCCCCAATGCACTGAGTAAGTTATTTTGTGGTTCTCACGTTGCAGCCAAGTGGACCGACTCACTGAACATCCACTTGATCGTCCGAGGAAGCTGAGCACCTTTTTTGTTTCTTTTTGTGCTGGTTCCGCCTAGCGGCTTAAGTTTGTTTTGTGTAGCAGCACTCCTTTGGGACAGTGTTGCAGATGAATCTGCACGTTCTTTGTGTTTATTCCTCCTATTGGTTAGAGTTTGTTTTGTGGAATATTTCTTGCAGGACATTGGAGTGATTGGGTCATTTGTTGCACTCATGTAGCAGTCGAATGGTCCGACTCCCTGAACATTCGTTTGACTGTCTGAGGAAACTGAACGGAATTTTTTTAAATTATATTTTGTGCTGGTTCCGCTAGCGGCTGGAGTTTGTTTTGTGGAGGAACACAACTTCGGGACAGTTATATGGATGAATCTACACGTTTTTTGTGTTTATTCCACCTATTGGCTGGAGTTTGTTTTATAGATTATCTTCTGTTGTGTAATTCTGTCTCACAAAAGTTGTATAGAAACACTGGACTTGAGCAATCCGATGGCAAAGTTGTCGCGGGGGCACTCGTAGGCGTACATGGACTGTTTGAGTTTAGAGGGATGGGGTTAATGCGCACGTTTTTCTTTTTTCTGTTTGTTTGGTTCAGGGGGAAGTTTGGGGTTTCATTGTTGTACTAATGTTGGAATGTGGTCATTATAATTTTATTTTTGACACGATCAAATTTTTCTAAAATGTAAAAATGTCAGATGTTAGTATGAGTGGATTATCTCTCTCCATGTGGAATGTGAATGGCTTGGGGCACCCCATAAAAAGAAGGAAAGTTAATTTCTCTTCTTAAAGGTAAGAAATATGATATAGTGTTTCTTCAAGAAACGTATCTTTCCCCGCAGGAAGCTGAAAATTTGGGAAGAAATGGGGTGGACATGTTTTCTTTACTGCTGGCTCAAGTAAGAGCAGGGGAGTCATTATATTGATTAATAAACATCTACAATTCAAATGTCTCAAACAGATTAAAGATAAATTAGGGAGAGTCATTATTGTTTTAGCAGGAATTCAGGGGCAAAGTTTGATTTTGGCTAATATTTACTCACCTAATGCTGATGATCAGGGCTTTTTTTTATAGATCTTGAAGGGATGTTGCAAACGGCTGGCACCCCTCATGATATAATATTGGGAGGAGACTTTAATCTGTTGATGGACTCAGTCCTTGGTCATAGTGAAGCAAAAGTGTGTAAGCTCCCTAGAGCAACACTGACGCTTCACAGGATGTGTAAAAATCATGGTCTTACAGATATTTGGAGACTTTTGAACCCATATGGTAGGGACTATAAATTTTTTTCATCAGTTCTTAAGATTTATTCTAGAATAGATTTTTTTTATTTTTTATATCTAAGTCCCACATTGATTGTTGATTGCTCAATTGGAAAGACCTTAGTCTCAGATCACACCCTGGTGAGTTTAGAGGTGTTGCCACACGGAGAAAAAGAAATCATATAGTTGGCGCTTTAATGTATCCCTTTTGCAAAATCCTGAATTCCAACAAATGTTAAAGGCTGAACTCAATGTTTCTATGGAGACCAACTGGTCCTCAGTATCTGTGGGCATGGCTTGGGAGGCACTTAAGGCGGTTCTTAGGGGTCGGATCATACAGTATGCCTCATTCATCAAAAAATCCAAAGCACGAGAACTCATGGAGTTGGAAGGGAATATTAAAAGTGCTGAGGCAGAGCTGAAGTGTCGAATGTTGCCTGATGGCCTCAGAGAATTGACCCGATTGAAATACAAATATAAAACTATTTTGTCGCGGAAGGTGGAGTTTTGGCTGTTCAGAGCAAGACAGTCATACTTTGAGTCAGAGGACAAAGCAGGGAAGCTTTTGGCTAGATATATAAAGCAGAGAGAGTCTTTTTCTACCATTCCCTCAGTGAAATCTGCTGGTGGTAAAATATATATCTCGGCCATTGATATTAATAATGCTTTTAAAGAATTCTGTCTTGATCTCTATAGTTCCACGTCTTCGTCTACTGATGAAGATATTAGAAACTTTGTGGAACCATTAGAACTCCCTAAACTAACGACTGAGCAAAAAAATTATCTTGATTCTGAGATGACCTTGGAGGAGCTTGGCGAGGTACTTAGGCCTTGCCTAAAGGCAAGGCTCCGAGGCCAGATGACTTTGCCGTGGAATTTTTTAGATTTTATGCTACAGAACTGGCTCCACTTTTGTTAGAAGTTTAAACAGAATCATTAAAGAATGGAAAGCTTTTGCCAACCATGGCACAAGCCCGGATCAGTCTGATTCTTAAAAAGGACAAAGATCCAAGCGAGTGTAAGAGTTACCATCCAATTTCCCTGATCCAGCTAGACGTTAAAATATTATCAAAGATTTTGGGTAACCGATTAAATAAAGTTATGACATCTCTTATACATATAGATCAGGTGGGGTTTATTCGGGGCCGCAGCTCCTGATAACATTAGGCGTTTCATCAATATTATGTGGTCAGTGGCGAATGATCAGACTCCGGTCACTGCCATCTCACTTGACGCCGACAAGGCATTTGATATGGTAGAATGGGATTATCTTTTTAAGATTTTGGAAATATACAGGTTCGGGAATACTTTTATTGGATGGATTAATTTGCTTTATAGACACCCGGTAGCAGAGGTACAAACAAATAGATTAATTTCAGATTACTTTACTCTGGATAGGGGCACCCGGCAGGGTTGCCCTCGTTCCCCATTATTGTTCTGTCTTGCCCTGGAACCATTAGCAGCTGTGATAAGAAAGGAAGTTGATTTTCCAGGGGTGGTGGTGGGAGGTATAGCGCATAAACTTTTGCTTTACGCAGATGATATTTTATTATTCGTCTCCAACCCCACTAGATTTATGCCTTGCATCCACAGAATTATTAATTCCTTTTCTAAGTTCTCAGGATACAGAGTCAATTGGTCTAAATCCGAAGCTTTGGCTCTGACAGCGTACTGCCCAGTAACTGCTTTTCAGCCGGGCGCCTTCCAGTGGCTCAATCAGGGCATTAAGTATTTGGGTATTTTATTCCCAGCAAATTTGTGTGATTTAGTTACAGTTAATTTTGACCCTTTAATAAAAAGGTTTTCGAGCAATGTGGGCAGGTGGGCATCATTACATTTATCTATGATTGGAAAGGTTAATGTTATTAAAATGAATTGTATTCCAAAATTTAACTACCTGCTACAATCTCTCCCTGTAGATCTCCCATCTCTCTTATTTCAAGCAATTTGATAGCATAGCAAAGTCCTTCATTTGGAATGGTAAGCGTCCCAGATTACATTTCAATAAGTTACATAGGCCGGTTGACAAAGGTGGGCTAGGCCTACCCAAGATTTTGTTTTATTATTATGCATTCGGTCTCAGACATTTGGCTCATTAGTCGCTTTCACCTGAGAGAGACCCTCCCTGGTTTTGTATTGAACAGGAAGTTCTTGCCCCTATTTTGCCATTGCAAAGCCTTTCTATTAAACTTAAGAGAAGTTAAGTTACGTCCCATTATCTCGCATTTGTACGCGGTATAGACAAAAGTGTCCAGAGTGTTTAATTCGGACATTTATTTAAATGATGCCTCGAGCATATGGCTGAACCCAAAATTATGTATTAATAACTCCCCTTTCTGCTGGTCAGAGTGGATTGTGAGGGGGGTTAATACACAATATGACCTATATGAGAGTGGAGTGTTGAGATCCTTTGAAAATATGGTTCAGCATTTTAGGATTCCCAGATCTCAGTTCTTTAGGTATTTACAGCTGCGCCACCTGCTCTGTACTGTTTTTGGGAGTAGTTTACACCCCCCTAAAGCAGCAGATACTCTGGAAGTGGTGATCACTGCTTTTGGAAAAGGTCATGAGGCATGAGTGTATTACTCTCTGTTAATTTATAATGTTCAGGGGGAGGGGTTTAATGTATATAATTTGATTCCGTATTTTTTGTTGTGTTTGTTTTATGAATGGAATCAATAAAATTTTTTAATAACAAATAGTCCTTAACAGCTGCCATTGGCCAGTATTAAAGTATCTAATAATGTGTCAGACTGAAGATGGTTTTGTTGGTTGAGGTGTTGTATTTCTTGCATTATATAGACTCTTTGAGCATTTAAATGCAGTCATGTTTAATTAGTAACATGTTTTCAGCAAATTTAGATACACATGCAATAACAAACAATCATAGTATAGTTCAAATGACAGCATCTGTTACAACAGTCATTATACAGTTGAAGTCAGAAGTTTACATACATTTAGGTCGAAGTCATTAAAACTCATTTTTTTAACCACTCCACAAATTTAATATTAGCAAACTATAGTTTTGGCAAGTCGTTTAGGACATCTACTTTGTGCATGACATGAGTAATTTTTCCAACAATTGTTTACAAACAGATTGTTTCACTTTTAATTGACTATATCACAATTCCAGTGGGTCAGAGGTTTACATACACCAAGTTAACTGTGCCTTTAAGCAGCTTGGAAAATTCCAGAAAATTATGTCAGGCCTTTAGGCAATTAGCTTCTGATAGGAGGTGTACTGACTTGGAGGTGTACCTGTGGATGTATTTTAAGGCCTACCTTAAAACTCAGTGCCCCTTTGCTTGACATCTTTGGAAAATCAAAATAAATCAGCCAATACCTCAGAAAAACAATTGTGGACCTCCACAAATCTGGTTCATCCTTGGGAGCAATTTCCAAATGACCATGGTACCATGTTCATCTGTACAAACAATAGTATGCAAGTATAAACACCATGGGACCACTCAGGAAGGAGACACATTCTGTCTCCTAGAGATTAATGTAGTTTGGTGTGAAAAGTTCAAATCAATCCCAGAATAACAGTAGAGGACCTTGTGAATATACTGGAGGAAACAGGTAGACAAGTATCTATATCCACAGTAAAACGAGTCCTATATCAACATAACCTGAAAGGCTGCTCAGCATGGAAGAAGCTACTGCTCCAAAACCGCCATAAAAAACCTGACTACAGTTTGCAAGTGCACATGGGTGAAAAAGATCTTACTTTTTGGAGAAATGTCCTGTGGTCTAATGAAACAAAAATTTAACTGTTTGGCCATAATGACCATCGTTATGTTTGGAGGAAAAAGGGTGAGGCTTGCAAGCCGATGAACACCATCCCAACCGTGAAGCATGGGGGTGGCAGCATCATGTTGTGGGGGTGCTTTGCTGCAGGAGGGACTGGTGCACTTCATAAAATAGATGGCATCATGAGGAAGGAAAATGATGTGGATATATTGAAGCAACATCTCTAGACATCAGCCAGGAAGTTAAAGCTCGGTCGCAAATGGGTCTTCCAAATGGACAATGACCCCAAGCATACCTCCAAAGTTGTGGCAAAATGGCTTAAGGACAACAAAGTCAAGGTACTGGAGTGGCCATCACAAAGCCCTGACCTCAGTCCGATAGAAAATTTGTGGGCAGAACTGAAAAAGCGTGTGCGAGTAAGAAGGCCTACAAACCTGACTCATTTACACCAGTTCTGTCTTGAGGAATGGGCCAAAATTCCAGCAACTTATTGTGAGAAGCCTGTGGAAGGCTACCCAAAACATTTGACCCAAGTTAAACAATTTAAAGGCAATGCTACCAAATACTAACAAAGTGTATGTAAACTTATAACCCACTGGGAATGTGATGAAATAAATACATTTCTTTCACATTCTTAAAATAGTGATCCTAACTGACCTAAGACAGGGAAAGTTTTCTACGATTAAATGTCAGGAATTGTGAAAAACATGGTTTAAACGTATTTGGCTAAGGTGTAATATTTTAACTCCTTGATTCAATGACGGTTACAGAAATGCAATATAACATTTGTGTTGACAAACCAGTGTTGCAGTGTTGACCCTGAGGGAATGCTGCAAGGTGACTCAATGTGTGAATCCCTGTGTTAAGTTCACTTCCTAGTAAATGGATTAAACAAACCGTCCTCTGGTGTTCTGTCATGTTGAAAGAGGAAGGTATGGCCTTCTGAAGCATTCAAAGTGGGTCACGGCTCTATTATAAGATTTTTATAAGAACAATGCCTGTGCCACTGCTATATATTAGAAGACTGGGTATAATCTGGACAGATGCCAGCCAGATCATGTGTTTGAATGAGGTAATAAAGGTGTTCTGTGTTGTAAAGGCATTGCTAGTTAGTGGTGCATTTGAACTTATTTTTTCTTTGAAATTAGGTCAAATCATAATATGCTGCGTAAACACAGTACTTCACATACCATTTCTAAGGTGATGAAATCAGCTGAATATGCTTTCCCAATGAAGAAAACATTAATTTTCTTTTTTGTGAAACGCTCCAACACTGTTTTCATTGAGCCCGCTTCATCTCTGACGTGTGGTTCTGTGATTTGGATAAGACGTGACATGCAGCGCTTGAGCTTCCTCTAGCGACGGGTGACTGTATAGACAGCCTTATCAACGTCTGCTGGCATGATTTCTGAATGCATTCATCCTGAAATTATTAACTGACGATCGATAAGCTTAATCGATCAAAATTGTTTTAGGACAATTAATCGATTTTTCTATTAATCATCAACATCCCTAATTACTATTTGTCATGCTTGGGGTTCAGTCATTTGAACAAACCCTTAATGCTGTCATCATGTCCTAAACAGACACGATGTGTTAACATTCCTACTCTCTGTGACCTGAAGAAAATTTCATAAAAATATCAAAAGATCTGTTTTTTTTTTTTTTTTTTTTTTCATATGTTGGTTACGCCACCTGACTTTGATTAGGTGGACAAAAGTTTTTCAAATACTAATTATATTTTAAAACAACAGTTTTTTCACTGTTTATTTTTAAGAACTTATAATAAAAAATTATAACAAACTACTTATGCCAACATTTATTTTTTTAAGAATTGCAGATTTGAATGACTTTTATTTTTTACTGTCTCCAGACAGTTTCACCACAGACATTTTTGACTTTAAGTCTCAGAAAAAAAATAAAAATAAAATAACTTAGAACTCAGATTTTTCAAACACGTTCATCAAGTTATGGCTTTGTATAAATTGCGTTTTTAATGCCTTTTTGAATAACTTAATAGATCCCAATTAAAATAAAATGGGTGTCACGTCATTGATCCATATTTAAGAGTCTCTGACTTTGAGGTAAATGCATTTTGAGTACCAGTGTCATTTAAAAAGTGTGTGTGTGTTTCAGGTCGCTCCAGTGTCAACTACCAGGCTCAAGAGACTCGCTCTCGGCTTTCTAAAACAGTAGACCAGATCTTGCGGGACAATGTGGCCATGCCCTATTTCATACAGTTCATGGAGACCCGCTCGGCTGAGCACCTGGTGCGCTTCTGGCTTGAGGCTGAGAGCTTTCGTTCTACCAGCTGGTCTCGGGTCAGAGCGCACAGCCTCAACTCGGTCAAGCACAGCACCTTGGCTGAGCCCACCTCTGCTCTGGGATCACCCGATTCCCCGGACTCCCCCTACGACCACAGCAGGCCCTCAACTCTGGACGAGGGAGACGGCGAGAACCGTTTTTCATCCCAGAACTCTTCCAGACCTCACACCCCCAGCCCTCAGGACTCTAACTCCTTTACCAGGGCTCTGATTAGCCACCGGAAATCTGTTAGCTCCGATGGGGCGGCTAGGCCTGGTACGCCCCAGCTACAGCCCACTCTAAGATCAGAAACTCCCACCAGACAGCCCTCCTCCAGGACAGGCACTCCAGTTAAAGGCCAGTCTACTGGTGGCCTCCGTGAGCTCTCTGATAAGCTTATGAAAAGTAAGTGCAAACCAAAACTGCATTGATAAGGTTTTGTTTAATTTAGTCCTTCTTCTTAAAGCCGAAGTGTAACTTTTCGGTGTTCAAATACCACCTCCTATCCCAACTTAATCCGTAGATAAAACTATAACTGTAAGCCATTCATAGGTTAATTTTCTCGAAAACTGTAAACTCTCTGTGGGCCCATCCAGGCAGAAACAGCAACTTCGACTCAACCAATGGTGAGTTGGGGGGCGGGACTATCTGTTGTTCGATCAAACGCAGATGTGGATGTATTTGCAAATTTGTTTGAAAACAATGTAATATTTGCAATTCCCTTTGGTGATGCTGGTAAGAAATTACAAACTTAAGATGTAAACAGCATTCCTCTTTATACATAAGAGCATTCTGTACTTAACTCTGATTAGTTTTTCATGGTTAGTGGCCATCTACCATTATACGTGTTAGGCAACATGTTCCTTTGATATCAGACATTGACTTGTAATTTCTTATGGGACATTGGCTTTATTGAGAAGCCTCCATCAATGATCCCATTTAGCATCTTGGTAGTGGATTGTATTGAACAGAATAGTCTGCATACCCTATAAAGTCATGAGTTGAGTAGTCATTAATGGGTAATACAAAGAAGTTCCAGGCTGTTAAAGCAGTGAATGGAAAGAGTCAGTTGAGCTGAAAGACATCAGATCAGCTTAGAGGGAGAATCAGATACTGCACCGAGAGCTTTCAGTGTCTTAAAGGGAAAACCAGTCTTTGTCCACTTCATTGCATTTTATAAGACCAAGCGTTTCAAATGGATTTCATGAAAACCGTTTCAACATTTAAACATGCACTGATGAGATTCCTCATCCCGAAGACCACCATTAAACTCTTCGACATGTCCAACATGGCATTTAAACACAGACCCTTGCTTCTTATGGCTGACTCTACTTCTTGGAAATTAATCACTGGCACAATTTCAGTTGTTTTATCATTAATACCAGTAGTAGGGCAGTGTCAATACAGTTATTAATCTGTGTAGAGTGATTATGGCTGTCCATTTATTGCTTTAATTCTGTGCGATTAATTATATAAAAAATAAAGTTTTAAAAACACAACGCAATTATTTACAGGAGACCTTACATGAATTCCATTATAAGCAAATTTCCTACCAACGGAGCAATGCCAGAAGTGCCAACTTCACGTTTTTGTGAGTCTGAGTCAGGAAGGGACAGTAACCGTAACTCTAGCTGCACAGGCAACAAACTGACAGCTGTTCAAAGACAGCTGGATGAAGCAGAGTGCAGGGGCCTCTAGATACGTATGTGTTTTTATAAAGTTTCAAACTACTACACACAGCGTCATAAAAAATGCAGTGTTTTTTAGAGACGCTGAAAAACAGTGAAATGTGGCGTAACCACATTAAGATGCTCCAGAAGTTTTGTCTGACATGCATGTAGAGATGGAACGGAAGAAAGCCTCATGTGAAAACAGCCCAGGTCTATCTTGGGCGCTCTATCTGTCCTAGTCATTTCTTTGATTAATAGAGACACTTACATGGACATAGGGTTTTGATGAATATACATGATTGAAATTTGAATTATTGCAGTTCTGTAAGTCTTTGAAAAGGGATGTTTAATTTGATAAAGGTTTTTGCTTTGAGGAGAGTCTGATATGTCCTTCATTTCTCCTCCCTCTCTCATTTTTCACTTTCTATAAAAACAAATTTTCTCATGTTTGTAGGTATAGAAAGGGATGCAGTTAACATTTTCACTAAGTACATATCTCCAGATGCTACTAGACCTATTCCCATCACTGAACAGATACGCAACGACATTGTTGGTAAGAGAATTCCTAATTGCGGTGTCTTCAGTTTAATGACTGCTTAAGAAGTACTGAAATGTTTTTTTTTCTCTGGTTTTGGACAAAGCTCAAAATTTGGACACTGTCAAAATGTTTATAATTGACAGTGATGTAAAGTTTTGGATGTTGAAGTACAACCCCAATTCCGAAAAAGTTGGGACAGTATGAAAAATGCTAATAAAAACAAAAAGGAGTGATTTGTAAATTATATTCATCCTTTGCTATATTGAAAGCACTACAACTACACAATATATGATGTTTTTCCATGTAAATTTTATTGTTTTTTGAAAATGTACAGTAATTTCAAATCAGATGATTGCAACACACTCCAAAAAAGATGGGACAGTCGAGTGTTTACCACTGTGAAACATCACCATTTCTTCTAATAACACTTATTAAGCATTTGGGCACTGAAGACACAAGTTTTTTAAGTTTAGAAAGTGGAACTTTCCCCCAATCATCCATTATGTAGGTCTTTAGCTGCACAATTGTACGCCATAATGCACCATACATTCTCAATTGGAGACAGGTCAGGACTGCAGGCAGGCCATTCTAGCACCCACACTCTCTGCTTACACAGCCATGCACTTGAAATTCAGGCAGTATATGATTTGAAGTTGTCCTGCTGGAAAAGACGTGCTGGATGGCAGTATATGTTGCTCCAAAATTTGTACATATCTGTCTGCATTCATGGTGTTCTCACAGATGTGCGAGTTACCCATGCCATGGGCACTGACGCACTCTTGGCCCATACAGAAACTGGCTTTTGGACCTGACGCTAATAACAGCTTGGATGGCCCTTTTCCTCTTTGGCCCGGATAACACGATAGGTTTGTTTTTTAAATGTGGACTCTTCAGACTTGAAAACACAGTTCCTCTGTTCTACTTTCCATCTAAGATGAGACCGAGCTCAGAGAAGTCGGCAGCACTTCTGGACAGTGTTGATGTATGGCTTCTGCTTTGCATAGTAAAGTCTTATCTTGCATCTGTGGATGCAGCGGCAAATGGTGTTGACTAACAAAGATTTACTAAAGTAATCCCAAGCCCATGTTCATGATATCCATTACAGATGAATGATGTTTTTTAAGAAAGTGATGTTTGAGGGATCAGAGATCACGTACATTCAGAAATGATTTTCATCTTGTCCTTTACGCACCAAGATTTGACCATATTCCTTGAATCTTTTAATTATATTGTGCACTGTGAGGGTGAAATGCCCAAAATCCATCCATTGTGTCTTTGGGGAACATTGTTTTCAAAGTGCTGGATTATTTTCTGAAGCATCTGTTGGCAAATTGACAAGTCTCAAATAATCCTTGCTCTTAAAGGACTAGGCTGTTTTTGGAGGCTCCTTATATACTATGACACGATTGCCTCACCTGTTTACCATCTCCTGTTTCACATAGCCTTGTTATTTCAACTCGTCAAATTGTTATTAGTCTTAAATTGCCCCTGTCTCAACTTTTTTGGAGCATGTTGCAATCATCTGATTTAAAGTTACTGTACATTTTCAAAAAACAATGAAATTCACAAGGAAAAACATCAAATAATGTGTAGTTGTAGTGCTTTCAATATAGCAAAGGGTGAATATAATTTACAAATCCTTCATTTTTGTTTTTATTAGCATTTTTCATACTATCACAACCTTTTCGGAATTTGGATTGTACTTTCGTTTATTACTTCTTAATATGCAGAAACAACTATTACTTAAGTAATCCCTTTGTTGGTTGATTGAACCAAAAAGTGTAAACACTGTGGCTCTGTAGCGCTTTCAATACCTTCCTCTGTTTAAGCATCCCAACCAGCCCAACATAGCAACATTGGCTCAACCAGTGTTTTCTGCACCCCCATTGGTAGTCACTGCATCGCATTGTTGCTGCAAATCGCTGTCACTGTGAAAACCCCTTTAAAATGATGTTCATTGATTTGGATGTTGCAGCACATTAACATGTAATGTTTGTGTAGATCAACTAATAAAAAATTAAAAAAACATTTTTGCCAGCGAAAATCTGTGGGGAGGACGGACAGGTGAACCCAAACTGCTTTGTCATTGCACAATCTGTTGTGATCTCCATCATTGAACAACAGTAAGTAATTTCTCTCTCAGCGTCCTGTCCTTCACAGCAATCTCTCTCATATCTTTACATATTTACATGTGACTTCAAAGAGAGATTTCTTTAAAAAATTTAACCTGAAATGCATTTCTGTATGCATGAGTGCTCATCCACGCAGCATGTAATTACAAGGAAACGTCTGTAATGTGTTTCTCAGGCACTTTAGTGAGTTCTTGCGCAGTCATTATTTCTGTAAGTACCAGATCGAGGTGCTGACCAGTGGCTCTGTGTTCCTGGCGGACATCCTGTTCTGCGAGTCGGCTCTCTTCTACTTCTCTGAGGTGAAGACACTTATAAGATCACTGACCTATGTGCTTAAACTTCTGAGCACATTTAAAGGAATATTCCATGTTAAAAACAAGTTGTACGGTTGCGCCATAAAGTACGTTTCCATCGAAGGATTTTTTGCGAGAAAAGATTTAGTGCATCAGAATAAAGCTGATGGAAACGCAAATTATCACAAAAATTTCACAAGTGTCGACACAATATTTTCCTGTTTAACTCTAGCGCATAAACTCTATGTCAATACTTCAGATGTCGTGAAAAACTGGTTTGGGAACACTTTTTGTCGAGAAAATTAGCATTAACGCAAAAATATAGTGTCACATGACAGAATTTACCCCAATCGTTAGCCTGTGTTAATCATGACAACAAGGTATACATCCTTGAAAGTCAATTTATTGTACGTGATTATGGATTGATCTTAACGGCATAAAGATCTGATGCTGCAAACATGACACTTCCAGGAGTGCCAACACAAATATCTTGTATTATGCTCATCGGCAAGTACACGGAGAACAAATTAATGGCCACTGTTTGTGATTAATCCATCCATTTATTTATTAAAGTTGCTTTTCCACACCATTCAAAATAATAGACGGCAGTCACGGAATTAGCCCACAATACAAAAAACATATAATTTCTGTGCACAAAGATGTTTTAAATTAAAAATAAATACACAATACTAGGAGAAAAGCTTCAGTGTGCTTTTTTGGAACACTAACAGCCCAATTCTATAAAATTATTGTTTAGCTTACTTTTGAAAAAATGCCGGCAAAATTCCCTGTATTAAATAAAATAAATTACCAAACGAAAAAAGCATTAAATTAAAAAAATTAATTACCAAATGAAAAAAAATAATATTGTTAGGCCTATATACTTGCGTTTTCTTTACACAAACTTAAATTAGCCTTACCCTGTTCTGTAGACTAAAGAAGTCGGCTGAATGACATTTTCTACATTTCAAGACTATAAACTATCAGAACTATTTGTCCAATGATGAGTTCACTTTCAGAAAACTAGCTTTTGAACATTTTAAAACATTTAATTATTTTAAATCTAACCCTCTTTACCTCAGATCGCATTTGTTGAGCTTCTTCAGAAAATGTAAATTGCATTATGACACTAAAATTAATTTGAGATGACAATCAAGTTCAGCTGGTCGTTAAAAGCTGCTGGACAAATATGTGGGACATAATGCAGTTGTGATGGCATTGCTTTAGATTAGATGATTGTTCAAAACAGCCTATTGAATATCAGGAATGTATCATTGTAAACCCTGATATTACACCACAATAGATCTTCTTTAATAGCTGTGCACACAGTATATACACATCGATGGATGGTCCTTATACTAAGACCGAAAGTTTTCTCCACTACTTGGTGCAGGTTTCCAGCTTGAACAGGGCCGTGACGATTCGCTTTCGGGTCGGAACCAGTGGAAACCTGCTATAGGTGCAACATCAGGACCAATATTACAGTCCTGTCAGAAGGGCAACTGCTCCCTTTTGATTGCAATTCCTCATCTTCTGATTGAATTTATTTGTGAAATTAAAATGACAGTAAGCTGGATAATTTCAATGAATTGTCTCAATACTCTCCCCATTTTACCAAAACTTCAGAGGAAAAAAAATAGGGACATCTGGGAGGCAAATTAGCAATAAACACACATTTCTTTATGGAAACAGCTTAAGGGCAGATTTCTTTTGCAATAAACCAAAACGTATGCGACAGTGTTTTTTAGGCATGATGTCATCACGCACACCATTTTTATCGATAAAAGGCCATTTGAATGGAAACAGGCAGAAGATGGCAAATTTTGCAAATTTTTTTTTACACATTTTCACTTTGTCGATAACAAAGTAGCGTGAAAAGTGGATGGAAACTAGACTATAGTTACATTGTAAAAGTATAATTGTCAACAATTTGGTTTTTACAAACTGAGGTCTGAAATTATTTTCTGTAGTAATTGATGGCAGGCCAAAGATGCTGTTGATAGAGCTTAACTTGTATTTAATTGCATATCGACATCATAAAAAATAAAAAAATCCTATATGCATAAATATTTTTAAAGATGTTTAGACTGTCGATTTAATACGTTAATTCAATGCAGTTAATTATATAAAAAATAAAGCATTAAAAAATGTACGTAATTAATCATGCCTCTTGACCTTATGTAAATTCTGTTATAAGGAATTATTTTACCAATGGAGCAATTCAATTTATGCAAGTTTGCATGTGACTTTTCAAAGCATGCTAAAAGCGTAGCGTTTATGCACGAGACGCTGAAAACCAGTGAAACATGCTGCAACCACTGTGAGATGCTCCAAAAGCATTCTTCTGATGCATATGTGCATAGACTAATAAATATAGTGCTAAAATAATGCGCCTTGTGAGAGCAGCCTTAAAGGGATAGTTCACCCAAAATATTTACTCACCATTGTCGCTCCAAACCTGTATGACTTACTTTCTTCTGAGGAACACAAAGAAGAGATTTTGAATAATGTTTTAACTGTTTTTGTCCATTCAAAGAAAGTCTTTGGGGTCCAAAACAACATTGGACACCATTGACTTTCATTGTATGGGCAAAAGTTTTTTTTTTTTTGTGTGTGTGTGTTCCACACAGGAAAGAAACCCATACATTTTCATTTTTTGGGTGAACTATCCCTTTAAGTCTACCTTGGACTGTAGGCCAGCAAATATTGATGTGATTAATTGTGATTCATTTGATTAATTAATCGGCAAGTCATGTAATTATTTCAATTAAAATTTTAATGAATTTACTTTTTAGATATTTATGCATAATATTTTATATATTAAATTAAGATTTATCTAATGTTTTTTCTCTTTAAATGTGGGTTAAATTGGAATTAATGTTTTAAGATTCCAGATACACAGTATGCAGCCTGTTTTCACCTTTTAAAAACATATTTATTCTGAATTTATACATGGAGCTGTATAAACTGTATAAATTGATGGAATTTTGGTCCAAGTACTTTGAAAAAGTCCAAGGGATTATAAAGTGGGATTGAAAGATAATTCAAATTGTGTGTGTGCACATCATTTTTCTGTGTGTGTGTGCACTTCTGATGTAGTATATGGAGAAGGAGGACGCAATGAATGTGCTGCAGTTCTGGCTGGCTGCAGAAAACTTTCAAGATCAGTTGGCTGCCAAGAAAGGCCAGTACGACGGACAGGAGGCCCAGAATGATGCCATGATCCTCTATGACAAGTATGATCTATCGCAACATCACTACATATTGGCACATTATTTGAGTCTTGTATCTTAGAACCGTGTACCATATAAAAACCATGCCTCATGGTAGACGGGGAAAATTAACAATTTATGTTTGTGTCTCCAGGTATTTTTCACTCCAAGCTACAAATCCATTGGGTTTCGGTGACACTGTACGAATGGAGATTGAATCCAATATCTGTCGAGAAGGTGGACCTCTCCCAGACTGCTTCAACACTCCACTAAGACAGGCCTGGACCACCATGGAAAAGGTGGGTTACGTTGACTCAACACTTGCTCAAGCGAATGGGGACGTTTAATGCCAAGTAGAACTTAGTTGGGAAATCCTTTTTGTTGAATTAATATGAACTATTATCCAGTGTTTCTATATAATTCTGTTTTGGCAATGGCCGGAGCATGATTTTTTTGGTTTGTGCATCGGATTATACTGATTATGCTGTATGTTTGTATATACATGCAGCCAGTGAAGATAACAAAATAAAAAGACCATAAATTTACTTAAAATATAATTTCTTTTGCCATGGCACTGTTGAATAAGTGGTGGCGCAATGCATCCGCTGAATAACGCTGCAGAAAACATTGAGCTTTTCTCATTGCAAATGTTAAAGTGTGGTGTAAAAATGGTAAAGGTCAAAAGAGGTGGGAGGATAATAAGAATAATACTGGTCATGTTATCATTTCTTCTTGTTGTCTTAACCTCAGGTCTACATGCCAGGCTTTCTGTCCAGCAACCTTTACTACAAGTATTTGAGTGACCTTATCAATTCCGTTCGGGTGGATGAGTTCATCGGAGGAAATGCCAACACTTTGAGCCAGGGTTGGACCTCAGAATGCGACCGCAACTTGAGTGCTTCAGAAGGGTCACAAGGCCAGGTGATCAATCGCCCTCTTACACAAACAGATCTTCACAGTCTCATTTGCAAATCTGCACTTGTGGGTTTTTATATGTTAACATGACATTTTTTCCAGAGATATTTTAGAATGGAAACGGCTAATGGAAACGGAAGAGCATCAGAAGTTATTTGTAGTCATAAATATTCTACCTGAATGCACTGATCAGTGAGCACTGTTCACTTGTGCATTAGAAAAGGCAGGTAGACAGATGAGTCGAACGATCAGCCTGTATTATTGTTCGATTAGACATAAAGTGGCTCCAAAAGTATTTGGACACTACAGCCACACTTAAAATATACTAATGTCATTGCATCAAATGATAACAAAATAATAAACCAAGGCTCAGCGCTTCAGATTTTTACTTTCCCTGCCAAAATTTTCACTGGTCCCAACACAAAAATGAAAAATAGCTGTTTTTACCATCATGGCTTAAAAAAGTGTGTCCGAAGCTAAATATTTTTTATATATATTACATTTTTTTAGGACAATTTCCCCCAAAATTGTATCACATTTATAATTTGAAAGATATGATTTATGCCTTATGTAATCTCATATAAGTGTTTTATAGATATAAATTCATAAATACATCATATTAACCTCTGTCCTGCCATTTACACGTGTTTTTAAGCAAAGACTTCTGTGGAGCAAATGATGGGTTTTCAGATTTAGTCACTGAGTTAAAGATTTGATTTTTGGCTGAATGTAATAAACATATGAATCCCTAAGATAGGAGACCTTGCTACTAAACCGGTTGTGACGTGTAATATACATTAGGTAGATATTTGGCCTAATCTGTGAATTAAGAATGTGGATATTAATATAACATGAGACAACCTAAACAAGACCAAAACTGACTGATACACAAAGCACAAAAAGAAAAATACCTGTACATTCCGTAAATGAGAAATGTAACAGGTGTGTTATGAGGATATGTAGTAGACTGTTTTTAATAGTCATCTTCACCCTGCAGCTGTACAGCTCTGAAAATAATAACAGCCATAGTGGTTTTGCTTCTTTTCATATCAAACACAATTATCATGTCAAATTAATGTTACACTTTGAAACATTACCTAATTAAATGTATACTTACATTTTGGATACTGAGCAGCTCATGATTTCCAGCCATGTGTATAACCGGGGTTCAACAAAGTTTAGAACATTTCATTCAGCTCTTCATCTCTAAAGGCAATTAATACCAGCGCTCTGTCCCTTTAAGAGAGCACATACATGCACGATAAACAGTGTCTACGCTGCATGGTGAGACAGATGAGAGAGATGCACAGTTGAATTTACAGTCCTATAGAAAGAAACTGTTGATTTCTTGTGTTCTTATGTGTGGATTACTAATTTTCACCAACACGTTAAAACAAAAAATGTGGGAACTTTGCGCACTGTGAACACGGAATGTGTGGGAATACTAAAAATGTTGCGTAAGACTTGCAATCCCGCTATGAAATTCTAGCTATTTTCTATGCATTGGTAATTGCTGCTACTAAGATACTTGGAAACGAGTGAGGGCAGTTCTAGGAGAGTGCCTGTGCTTTGGCGCACCAGAGAGTATTTAGCAGAGATGGGCCACTTCTATTCAAATTAATGGGAGAAATTGCAATGCCCAACCAAGCAGCTCTAGCACCCAATGGTCAATGGATATAGAAAGGAAGTCCCACCTTACAGGTAAAAGAGCCAATCACCTTTTAGATACAGACATCGCCTGTCAATCAACTTGAGAACGTGCATGCGCATTAGCTACGCAAGCTGGATACATTTTGTTTTTTAGCGTAATATGAGATAATGAAGCACAATGCATGATAACAGTTTTGTCAGATTGTACTGTTGATTTAAATTATGCTCTTTGATTGTAATCTTGACCAACCATTTTTGAGATTTCGGTGTTCCCCCATTCAAGTAGATAGGAGCTACACTGTCATGACTGGAAATAGTCTCCCGGGAATGTTCCAGAAATGACCGACAGTGAGTTGCTAGAAGACTATGATTGCTCCATGTTATTTTTGTGCTCTCTCGCTTGGTGTCTGCTTGCACTAAAGTTGTAAATGGAGCACTGGCCCGATTGGGCAAGTGACAGTTCTAGTAACTGGTCCAAATCTCTCTCACACTGGCCCTGGGCCATCGGACAGTTCTTATTGTCGAGCCCTGAATAAACTAAGTGGCATCTGCAGATAAATTTTTCTAGACCTTTACTTGACATTTCTGAGCCATTTTTATCCAATTGGTCTCAAGGTGATTTTTAGTGGATATATGAAGTTTGACATAGTGTCCAGATAATTAATGTTGAACTCTACATATATTATATGTATATGCACAATATATACAGTACATGTATGTGTATAAATGTGTTTTTTTTTCTTTGTTGACCTCTCTCATCAACAATGCATTTCCATCCGCAGAACTGCCGCTCACTGGATGTTTTTTGTTTTTGGCACCATTCTGAGTAAATTCTAGAGACTGTTGTGCGTGAAAATCCCAGGAGATCAGCAGTTACAGAAATACTTAAACCAGCCCATCTGGGACCAACAATCATCCATGCGATTATCTAATCAGCCAATCGTGTAGCAGCAGTGCAGTGCATAAAATCATGCTGAAACGGGTCAGGAGCTTCAGTTAATTTTCACATCAACCATCAGAATGGGGAAAAAATGTGATCTCAGTGATTTGGACCGTGGCATGATTGTTGGTGCCAGATGGACTGGTTTAAGTATTTCTGTAACTTCTGATCTCCTGGGATTTTCACGCACAACAGTCTCTAGAATTTATTCAGAATGTTGCCAAAAACAAAAAACATCCAGTGAGTGGCAGTTCTGCGGATGGAAATGCCTTGTTGATGAGAGAGGTCAACAAAGAATGGGCAGACTGGTTTGAACTGACAAAGTCTACGGTAACTCAGATAACCGCTCTGTACAATTGTGTTGAGAAGAATATCATCTCTGAATGCTATTCTGAGATGCGGGTTGGCGCTGTTTTGGCGGCACGAGGGGGACCTACACAATATTAGGCAGGTGGTTTTAATGTTGTAGCTGATCGGTGTATATGTATTGTGTGTATGTGTATGTGTATGTGTGTGTGTGTGTGTGTGTGTGTGTGTGTGTGTGTGTATGTGTGTGTATATATATATATATATATATATATATATATATATATATATATATATATATATATATATATCAGTTGCAATCGAAATTATTCAGCCCCCCCCAAGACAGTAAGGATTTACAAAGGTAAGCTTTTCTGATGACCCAGAATTTTTTAACTTTACATCTATATCAGACACACTTTGACACATTCAAAGCCATAGTCTGAATAGATAACCTAATATTTCTAAATTGCAGGATTTCTTTTTAAATACAGCCATGTCATAATTATTCAACCCCTATTGCAAGTAGCTGTTTCTTAAATATGTAAGGCTACACAAGTAATTGTTTTAAAACAAAATTAAGTCATCAATCTGTAATGGCACTTATTTAAGTTTTAAAATGTAAGTTTAGTGTTGTAAGCAAAAATGTATTTCTATGCAAAAAATGCAATTAAATATAAGCTGTCTCAAAGGAGGAGATTATTTCATTACACAAGAAAGGTCATGGCTAAAAGTACATTTCCAAGGCACTTCAGTGACGACAAGAACGACACCATCCCCAGAGTCAAGCATGGAGGTGGGTCAGTCCTGTTATGGGGGTGTTTTGCAGCTGCAGGAAACATGACTGATGCCATGGATTCTTTCAGGTATCAGGCCATTTTGGCATGAAAAATGTGATGCCTTCAGTGTGTAAATTGAAGCTCGGTGACCACTGGACTTTCCAGCAAGACAATAACACAAGGATACATCCAAGTTGTCCAAAATCTGGTTCAGGGATAGGTCGAGGAATGTCCTTAAATGGCCCTTTCAGTCCATCATTAAAATCCCATTGCAAACCTTTGTTGGGATTTCAAGGAAGCAGTGGCAGCACAGAAACCAAAGAATGTTAATGAGCTGGAAGCTTTTGCTCATGAGAAATGTGTAAAAATTCTAATAGAGAGGTGTCCGAAGCCTGAGAACACTTACCTGAAACATTTATTTGCTGTTATTAAGGATAAAGGATGCTACACAAATGATTGATTTTGGGGGTTGAATATTTTTGACATGACATTTATCATAACACTGCCTTAAATCCAAATGGCGACTTTTTTTTTTTTTTTTTTTTTTTTTGGCCAGGCAGAGAATAATAGAATATTAAGAACTACTGTGCTTGTGAAAGTATTCACCCTCCTTGGTGTTTTTCCTGTTTTGTTGCATTACAACCTGGAATTAACATTAATTTTTTGGGGCTTTGTACCATTTGATTTACACTACATGCCTACCACTTTGAAGTTGCAAATGATTTTTTATTGTGACACAAACAATAATTCAGATAAAAAAAAAAAAAAAAAGAACAGAAATCTTGAGTGTGCATAAGTATTCACTTTGGGTCATTGTCCTGCTGGAAGGTGAACCTCTGTCCCAGTCTCAAATCTCTGGCAGACTGAAACAGGTTTTCCTCAAGAATTGCCCTGTCTTTAGTGCCATCCATCTTTCCTTCTATCCTGACCAGTTTTCCAGTCCCTGCTGATGAAAATCTTCCCCACAGGGAATGGTGTTCTCGGGGTGATGGGAAGTGTTGGGTTTGTGCCAATCATAGCGTTTCCCATGATGTCCAAAAAGTGTTTTCTTTAAGCAGTGGCATTTTTCTGGCCATTCTTCCATAAAGCCCCGATCTGTGGAGTGCACAGCTTAATGTGGTCCTATGGACAGATACTCCCATCTCTGCTGTGGATCTTTGCAGCTCCTTCAGTGTAATCTTTGGTGTCTTCTTTGAATCTCTGATTAATGCCCTCCTTGCCCAGTCTGTGAGTTTTGGTGGGCGGCATTCTCTTGTCAGGTTGGTAGTGGTGCCATATTCTTTCCATTGTGTTTTGATGGATTTAATGGTGCTACGTGGGATGTTCAAAGTTTGGGATATTTTTATAACCCAACCCTGATCTGTACTTCTCCACAACTTTGTCTCTGACCTGACCTGCTTAGTGATGTTGCAGACTCAGCGGCCTTTCAGAACAGGTGTATTTATACTGACATCATGTGACAGATCATGTGACACTTTGATTGCATACAGATGGACCATAATCAACTAATTATGGCTGTGTCTCGTTTGGAAGGCTGTGTCCTCCGGAGGTCGCATTTCTCGGCTGTATACGTCATTGAGGCTGTCTCGTTTCATAAAAGCGAGTAGGACACTTCGAATGCAGCCTTCAAATGCGACCTTCTTTCACGGGAATTCAGAGGATGCATGAGGTGTATCCTTCATGGGCACTCACAACCCGCAATTCTTTGCTTCAACGGAAAAGTAAAAAAAAAAAATAACGGCAATTTGCCTGTAAATATGATGTTCAAACGCAAGTAATGTTAATTCCCAAGTTGAAGTACCTCAGTAGATGGGTGCAGAGTATATCATATGTATAATTATATTAATATATAATTAAAATAAAGTATTAGACTAAAAGTACACCTGTAAAATCTATTTTCTTTTCCTTTTACATAATAAATCTCCTAAAATGTACCTCATACATTCCCTTCCAAAGGGAATTTGTTCCCTTCTCACCCGAAGCGCTCGCGCTTGTTAAAGAGTGGCGTGCTGTCATAGCAACCATGCTATGTTCTGTTTCCATTCGTCCTGCTATTTAGGGGTTTCACAGCAATGGGGGTGAAAACATATGCACTCTCAACTTTTCAGTTTCTAATTTTTTTTTTAAACAAGGTATTTTTTTCATTCCACTTCAACAATTTTGAATATTTTGTTAGGTCCATTACATAAAATCAATTTTAATTCCAGGTTGTAATGCAACAAAGCAGGAAAAACACCAAGGGGGGTGAATAATTTGCAAGGCACTGTATATCAGATGTTACGAAGAAAAACAGAAGGATTCATTACAAAGGCTTTTTTTGCCCCCACAATTTGAGTTTTGGGGGCATTTTTAGTGCCATTTTCTCTCAGAGCCTTTAGTGCCATCCATCTTTCCTTCTATCCTGACCAGTTTTCCAGTCCCTGCTGATGAAAATCTTCCCCACAGGGAATGGTGTTCTCGGGGTGATGGGAAGTAATTTTATTTCTTAAAATAAAGTAAATTTCTGAACCTGATTCATACATTTTAAAATGTGGCTGAACTGTCCAAGCACTGGTCTTATTGGTGCCGGTGTACATGAAGTGAAAAATTTAAATTCACTAATTTCAAAGTAGTTAGGAAACTGCACTTGTGTTCTTCATTTACACAAAGTAACTTAAAAAATACATGAGGATGCATGGGTACATTTTGTCATTGATTTTATCATCAAAATCTTTGTGCTTGTAATTGTAGCAAGGTACTAAAAAGGTGGCAGTCAAGATCCTGAAGAACTTTGACGAGGCAATAACGGTGGACATCGCAAGTCTTGATCCTGAATCACTGTACCAGAGACCATACGCTGGGTAAGTCAGTGCTAGAAACCTCAGCCTCCCGTTACCATCCAGACATGTGACCTCAGATTGATAAATCTTAAGCATAATCCAAGCAGAGCACTCTGTTCTGCTGAATTCTGATGTCTTCTCGCCTTCTTTTCAGAAGGATGACTTTTGGGAAGGTGAATGAGCTGGGCCAGTTCATCAGAGAGGCTGAGCCTGAACCAGATGTGAAGAAGTCCAAAGGTAGGACAAACAGCAAAAGCGAATAGATAGAAATATCCTTCAAAGATGTGTTTTCCTTTGCCCATGGTTGTCCGTCTCCTCATGTGTTTCTCTCTGTTACACACTTGCACATGTTGTGTATTGTGTGAATTGGCTCTTATTTGTGACTTATGCTGAAGTGCCCTCAGTTTAAATGATGAGAGATTGTGTTGTTATGGCTATAAGTAGACAGTGACATGGTGTGATTGTGGTGAAGAGAGCAGTGGGAAGCAGGATTCACAGCTATGTCCAGCTCACTCACTCATTCTTTCCTTCCTACTAGGTTCCATGTTTTCTCAAGCAATGAAGAAATGGGTGCAAGGAAACTCAGATGAGGTGTGCACAGGCTAACTGCATTCAAATCACACATGCAATCAGTGTTTGATGATAAAGATAAATAATCTTTTGCCATTTTATGTTGGATAATCAGTTATAGAGCATTGTAGCACTGTTGTTTCAAGCCCTGTTTGTGGATCAGGCTCAAGAGGAGATGGCATGGAAGATTGCAAAGATGATCGTCAATGATGTCATGATACAGGGACAACATGGAAGCCCTGAAGTGAAGTCAACAAAAGTATATGGTTTTTTTTTCTCTACCTTTCGCTTGGTTTGTTTGTTCAACTTAAAAGTTTAATTCACCCAGAAAGTTTAATTCTGTTAGCATTTACTCACCCTCATGTTCTGAACACATTTGACTTTCTTCCATGGAACACAAAAGATGATGTTAGGTAGAATGTCTGAGCTGCTATCTTCCATACAATGAAAGTGGATGGGGACCAGTAGCTGTCAAGCTCCATAAAGGACAAAAAAGCACCATAAAAGTAGACCATATGACTTTACAATATAATATTCCATATCTTAATACTAAATGTTACCTTTGTGTGAGGAACAGACTAAAATTTAAGTTGTATTTTTGCCTGAAAATTGCCTTAAATCTTGCTTGACAGCTGTGGTCACCATTCACTTTCCAGACTGATCAGAATTGGAAACAGTAGGTTGACTTTTCTGTAGCTGAAACTGGTCTGTGACTCTTTGCTTACTGAAATGCAAAACACTGCTCCCAGTGGCGAAAGCGGTAAGTGTTTTTGGGCATATGGGCATGTGTGAGCTCCATTTTCCAGGTGTAATGTCCACGGAGGGGCGCCGAATGCGAGTTGTGAAGCGAGTTGTTATTGGCTTTACAGACTGAATTATAGTGAGAAGGAATGCATATTGTATTCAGTGTATACCCAAACCAAACCCCAAACCTAAATGTAACCATCGGTGGAGTAAAAATATAATGCTAGAGGGAAAATGCAACCTCTGAACAGCCCTCGTCACTGATTATGCAAACATGATTGGTTTCAACGCGGGTTCCGAACCTGAGTTTCCCATACTGCTGACACAACACACTTCCAGTCACGCCACAGGGGTAGGTAAACAGATTAGAGACATGTTTGATAGGAGATGTTGCTTGTCAGTTAGTCGGCATCATTTGGTCAATCCTAGGGTACTGGAACTCTCAGAAACAACATGCTGACTTCCTGTGTGATCATGTTGTACTTTCATTGTAAGTAAAGAGCAGCTTTGACATTCTGTGTTAAATACCACTTATTTATTTCTCTCTCTCTCTCTTTGTATTGCTAACAAAGGCTTAGACGCATTGTTTGGTCTGAACTAGCAAAGACAGTAGTTCCATGCACAGATGTGTTTTTTTATGACCGTACTCAGTTTTTCCTCATTTTTAAAAATGTGCTTGATCATTGAACTGTTGTATATAAGCAATATCACACTCGCACTCGCATATATATATATATATATATATATGTATATTTATATATTTATTTTTTCTTCTCTGTCCTTACTATTGACAGTAATTTCATTAACATCATCAGCACTGTTATTAACAAGGGATGTACCGATATTGAAACAGATTTTAGCAAAAAACTATTGGCCGATACCGATATGTGGCAGATCTCTGCCTTTCCTATGAAGGAGGAAGCGGGAGCCGGGTGAACAGTTCACGGAAGACTTTAATTAGACACTGTTCACTTGGACACAACATAAAACTGCTGTTCAGCACACACTCGCCGGCACACACACAGAGCTCCGTGGGTCGCTTTCACTGTTGGCCTTCCTGGCCCAACGCAGAATGCACACGTTCGCCGGATGCATGCATCTCTCTCTCTCTCTAACTGGTGTCTCCGGCTCTACCTCTTTATCCCTCTCCCGGCTGATTGGGGTAATTCAGCGCCAGGCGTACATCCTTATGGTCCGGCCACACCCTCCTAGTCACACGATATTTTTCCCCTCATCAGATCATCAGATCCCTGTTTTACTGAAGAATTATGCTTTAAAAATTTACAACAAATATTTTTTACTGTTCTAACAATAAATAATTTCTATTGAATATGGATTGGATCTATTGAACAGGCCAAAATTTTAAAGAGAGCCACAATAAAAGATAAATAGAAGACAAACATTTAAAAAGATACAAAAAATAAGTAAATATGATAACATGATGATTGATAAAAAAAAAAAAAAGGTTATGGGGGGGGGGGGGCCTGGGTTGCTATAATGTGGTTCTCGATGGGGAGCATGGTGAGTTGTGCATGGATGCTGCGGAGACTTAGCGCATGTGGAGGCTCACGCTATTCTCCGTGGCATCCATGCACAACTCACCATAACGCGCTCAACAAGCCACGTGAAATGATGCGTGGATTGACGTCTCAGACACAGAGGCAACTGAGATTTGTCCTCTGCCACCCGGATTGAGGCGAGTCATTGAGACCTAGGACCTAGAGTGCATTGGGAATTGGGCATGCTTCACACTATTCTCCGCAGCATCCACGCACAACTCACCACGCGCCCCACTGAGAGCAAACCACAATATAGCGACCACGAGGAGGTTACCCCATGTGACTCTACCCTTCCTAGCAACCGGGCAATTTGGTTGCTTAGGAGACCTGGCTGGAGTCACTCAGCACACCCTGGATTCGAACTCATGACTCCAGGGGTGGTAGTCAGCGTCTTTACTCGCTGAGCTACCCAGGCCCCCAGTGCATCCCTATTGTTAACCAATCTTCAGATTTAATTTTGTTTCTTATTTTAATTGAAATGTTAACATTTGTGCTGTCCATCTGTTTTTTGTTTTGTTGTTTGTTTTTTCTTATGTAAATTTCATTAAAAACAATAATACCCAATTTGTATTAAGATATTAGTGCTAAATAAGTTGTGCATTTGGGTGTTTAATAATTAGATATTTATTTAATGGAAATTTAACAGTTATGAATTTCTGTCAAAAATGTTCTCAAAAGGTTTCAAGCATGTGTTCTCTTTTGTTTTTATCAGCTATGACCCTCTCCTTCAGTATGGAACCTACTCCAACCCTCCCTGCCGAGGCCCTTAACATAACGTCTGCAGACTGCAAACAACCTGAAGATTAACTCTGAAGATCAAGACTCATTAAAAAATCAGTGAGGACAGAAAAGGCATTCCATGACATCCTGCATGTGTGTGTGTGTAAGAGCGTGATTGTTTGAGTATGCACTAATAGCCAAAACCCCATAATTTCTAGCGCTCTGAATGATTTCATTTATTATTTGAAGAGGCGTGAAATGAGTGAACAACAGACGTAAACACACAAGCGAGAGCTGTCGCACAGTGGTGAATGAACTTTCAGAACAAAGCTGAATGAGTACTGACACAAAATGTACCTGCGTCGCCATTGTGTTCTGCTGTTACCACGCCGACCAACAGGAAGTGTGCAGAAACCTAAAACTGGTCAGAAGTAGTGGCTAAGACCAGGTTTACCCATTTTATTCCTCACCTTTGTTCTTATCTCACACCTCTCTTTTCTCTTTCCATTCACTCCCTCATTTGTAAAGAATGGCTATGAAGTGATAAGGTCTTTTTTTAGGCAAGAAAAACAAAAATGCAGATTTACCCAAGGTGACTATATTTTATCAGTAAACCTGCACTGTTCTGTCCCTCTTCGATGGCGCTAAAATGAACTCTATCAGCCTGGCAAACACTCCGTTGACCGCCTCTTTGTGCTGTTGAAGAACTCCCTCTAGAACCCTGTCCTGATCTGATTCTAGATCAGTGCAGACTGTAGGATACTCCAGACAAACTGAACTGCTAGGGCAGTGTTTATCCCCATTCTATATAAATGTGGATTCATGGTTTACCGCCATATATTAATGTTAGTTCTTTTTATGGTGATTTTTGTTTTTTGGTATGATGTCAAAAACTCTGTCGAAGCATATCTCAGTGATGACTGTTCCTTTTCAAACGTGTACCCTTCGGACATGTAAATGTTAGTGCTTTGGACTGATTGAGATGTGGACGAGAAACAGGCAAAAGACGTTTGGTACTATGTACCACTAATATGTTTTCTGACATTTATGTGTACTTAATCTATAATATATTTAAATGTGTTTTGATTTAAATACATATATTGTTGAAACGTCTTTTGGCTTAGTCTTTGTACCTTTTTTTCCCACCTATTTTTTATTTATTCCTAGATGGTGTGTGCATTACACAAACATTTTATAGTTACCAGTGTAGGATACTACCTTAAACTGCATCAATTCAGTTTTCTTGTTTTAATATGAGATTTTGATTAAAAACTCAGGTAGACAGGCCTTACAGGGAAAGGTTCTTCCCAGACACAGATAGTTCATAAACAAAATACGTCTGTTTTTTTTTTATTCTAAACATTACATTTTGGCCCATGTGATGTTTGTGCTCTATTTAAAGGAATGGTTTGTGCTGAACACAAATGAAGATTTTTAGAAGAATATTTCAGCTCTGTTGGTCCATACTATGCAAGTGAATGGTGACCAGAACTCAGAAGCTCCAAAAAGCACATAAAGGCAGCATAAAAGTAATCCATACGACTCTAGTGGTTAAGTCTTTATCTTCAGAAGTGATATAATCAGTTTTGGATGAGAACAGACCAAAATCCTTGTAAGTGACTCCTTTTTCACTGTACATCTTACCATTGCAGTATCTAGGCATGATCATGATTTCAAACTCAGTCACACTTCCTAGTGCTTGATGCATACGCAGAGCACTAGAAAGTGTAGTCAAGCTTGAAATCACGATCGCCAAGGAGACTGCTGTCAAGATGTACTGTGAAAAAGTAGTCATATTTTGGTCTGTTCTCACCAAACACCGATTTAGATTGTTTCTGAAGTCATGGATTTAACCACTGGAGTCTTGTGGATTACTTTTATGCTGCCTTTATGTGCTTTTTGGAGCTTAAACCTTTTGGTCACCATTCACTTGCAATCAGGGGTGGACTTGGACTAAAAAGTGGCCCTGGACTTTCTGGCCCAGTGCGGCCCACCAAACCTGGCCTGCAACACACCACACCATAACACACCACCACATTTATTTCATTTTCCGGCTCAATTTCAAATATTTGTGTTGAAAAAAAGACATTTCTATTGACTGCTAGTCATGACAACGGGCCCCACCGATGCAAAAATTGTCATAACATTACAACATCTATAGAACCACTGTAAATGTGATGAGTGGAATTTTTTTAAGAGAAAGCACTAAAAATAAGCACTTTATAGCTCAGACAAATAACATGTCCGAGAACTTTTTTTTTCCCAACATGCAGATGTTAAGTTAAAATTGTATTTTAGGTGCTGTGACAAGTCAGCATTTCTTCAAGTTTTTAAAGATCTTAATAATTTTTCAACTTTTTTCTTGAAGTGCAAATAAACGATTTTCTTAGTTAATATGAGGTCGTGGAAACAACAAGTATAATACTAATATATTATATATTTATATATAGCTATACACGATCAGAAAATATTGTTTAAAATAGTTAGATGAAGAAAGTGTCACCGCTGGACACTGATGACAGTGCTTACAATTTCATGTCAATTACTCACATAACTGTGTAAATGTTTAATAAAAATCAACGAAAACAGAAAGTTGGCCAGAATATGTACAAATATAAATATATTTGCAGATTTTTGCAGATTAATATTTTCACTCTGTGTGAGTTTGTTGCATCTTTATATCTACAGTGTTTTCATTTCTTTCCCCAGAATATTCTTGAGAAAAAGTGAAAAGCCCTATGCTTTTACAGGCACTGTTTTTTCCATCTTTTAAACAAAGTAAGCCTCAAAGACTGAAATAGCCACAAAGTAATATTTGTCATGACTTATTTTCTGCATTTCTGTCAGACATAATTCGGTAAGGTGTGTGATCTGTGTCTAATAATACTGAAGCCACGCTTCAGCTCCCAGAAATGCTTTGCGGTATTAATAAATTACGCAAATGACTATGTACGTCTCATAGTTATCCTGTTTGCTGATTTTATTTACGCTGCTGGTATTTGTTGTAACTTGCAGTTATTTGTCATTTTGTGATTACTGAGAGCTCATCTTATACTTAATGTGTTTTTTTGTTGTCACTATTATATATGATTTGTATGTCAAATAATGAAGTCCACACCAGTTACGAAGTACACGCGCATATACAGAAATGCGTTTTAATTTAAAATTACTTACACATTCAAAGTCATTATATGATTTCAAAATAAAAGCCATTATATTCTCTTAACCTTTCAACGTTTATTCAATTCTCGCTCTGTAATGGGACCACGCGGGAATGTAGGAGCCCAGGGCGGCCGCCTATATCACAGGTAAGATGGGCTGGCCCTGATCAATACTATAATTACTTTTTATACTTGCGCAGCAGCGGGCCGGCCCAAATTACCCAGCGGCCCACGGGGAAAACGCCTGATGCTCCCGATGGCCAGTCCGCCCCTGCTTGCAATGTATGGACCTACAAAGCTGAAATATTCTTCTAAAAATCTTCACTTGTGTTCAGCAGAAGAAAGAAAGAGCATCTGAGATTGCATAAGGGCGAGTAAATGATGAGAGAATTTTTCCTTTAATGTTTAATACTTGAAAAAAATAAAATAAATAAAAATGCATAAAATATAAGGCTATCACAATTTGATTTAATCCACCAGTGTTACTAGTCGTAATTCAGTTCAATATATTCAATATGCTATTTTAAAAATAATTAAATTGTCATAAATTTTTACAAGGAATAATTTCTATTTAATTTGACAAAATTGAGTTACAGATATAAAAATTTTTGTACCAGTAACAATGTTATTGATCTGTATTTGAAATGTTACTAGTCAGAACTCGTGTTTATAATATTCAAATACGTCATGTGTTACAGCCAGTACTATATCCGTTCAATAATTTCATCTCAAATCTAATCCAAGTGAACATGCGAATTAAAAATGACCACCAGATGGCAGTGTAAGACGCGCAACACTTTTTACTGTATTTTTTTTTTCTTTTTCCTTTTTACATATTTTGGACAATACTTTAAATTCCTGTTACGAGATAAAGCTCAAAGATTAATCCTTCCTTTTGTTTTTAAAGTTAAGTGTAAAAGTTTCCACCTGAAACTTGCTTATGTCCGTTCAATATAATAATACTGGGGTCAGACAGATGAACGCATCGCAGCCGTACATGGGAAACTGATGGCGTGCATATGCTATGTGGCGTTTGAGATTGTGAAATATATTCAAACGCTGATGAAACAAAAGTAGTAAAGTACACCTTGGCAGCGGAGGTGACGCCCACATCCATGTGACAGGCGAATAGCGCCGCAAGTTTCTGCAGTGAAAGAGCTGCAACTGAACATCCAGCACTTTATCGCACAGGAGGAGGATGATGCTGTGGTTTGTGTCTTGTGAGTAATGTAACGCAGAGAGGATTCAGATCTTACTGCACAGTGAGCACCTGCTGGCGGCAGTTTAGCTCTCACAGAGTGTGGGGTGTGACGGTGCTTTTGTTGTGCTTCATATGCTTCCAGATAAATAAACTGGAATATCTTCTCTATGGAACTGGATCGTGCTGGAATTACATTCAAGTAAAAAGTTACGATTGCAGTTGCGCACTAGTTGACGGGTGCATCTCTCACCGTGTGCGGATCCGGTACCCATGTGTGATCATTTGTGCTTATCCAACGTAACATTTCCAAAATGCACGTTGCATTCACTTTTACACAGTGAGTGAGCGCACTCCAGATGCTTGCACTGTTTGATCGCAATTGGAAAGTGCTGGGAATCGATCTGTCTCCGCCGGTCTCGTTGCCCCACTCTGCCCTAAGGATGTTCAGCTGTGTCGGGTGTTTTTGGGTGCTTCTCTCCTCCGCCCTGGTCGCTGTTTGCAGTTTCAGTTTTATCTCCCCCGCGTGGATTGTTAAGGAGCATCTGAAAAACAAGGACTCGGTGAGTTTCGGGCTCCTCTGGCACTGCTCCGAGTCTCTGGATCACATGTACAGATGTTACACCTTCGGCGGACTGGGCAAATTTCAAGAGATTCCTTCAAGCTCTTGGCAGGTAGGCTGGATGGATGTGTATTTGGGCAAATACTAGACTGAAACATAATTATGAACATATTAGCTTTTACAGTTGTTCATTAAACACAACTTTTGAACAGAACACCCAGATCAAACTGCATGATTACATAAACATCAGCCAGGCTTGTGCTCTGTCTCATCCCACACTTATAGGAATAGTTCACCCATCTGATCATTTTATCACCCTCATGCCATCTCAGATGTGTATGACTTTCTTCTGCTGAACACAAATGAAGATATTGAGAAGAATATTTCAGCACTGTAGGTCCATAAAATGCAAGTGAATGGTGACCAAAACTTTGAAACTCCAAAAAGCACATAAAGGCAGCATAAAAGTAATCCATATAACTCCAGTTGTTAAGTCCATGTCTTCAGAAGCGATATGACAGGTGTGGGTGAGAAACAGATCAATATTTAAGTCCTTTTTGACTATAAATTCTCCTCTGTGCCCAGTAGGGGGTGAAATGCATGAAGAAAGTGAATCACCAACAAAACGAAAGAAGAACTCTTAAGGCGCGGTCACATTTAAAATCACACGGGCGAAATACAGTCATCTCAGTTGAAATCCGCGCGATCGTGAATTTCACTCGATGGACCTCCGGTGGCGAAGAATTCCTCCCTTCCTCCTGAATTTGACGCATTGACCAATAGGAAGTTGCTTGATTAGGCAGTGACCTCTGTGTCATTTTAGAGGCAAGTTTATTTTTACTTCACTCTACCAGAGTATAAAGTGCAGCATTAAAAGAGGCTGGTTAGTAATTAATTTTTGCTCAACATCCACCCATGCCCTCTTGCCCGGGTCTTTAGGAGAAAAGAGTGCTTAGGAGGGCTGTTTGAAAGTGGAGATTTAAAAAAAAAAAAAAAAAAAAGGACTTAAATATTGATCTGTTTCTCAGATGTGCATTTAACACTGGAGTCGTATGGATTCATTTTTTGCTGCCTTTATGTGCTTTTTGGAGCTTCAAAGCTGGAATGGCATGAGGGTGAGTAAATGATGAGAGAATATTCATTTTTTGGTAAACTATCCACTGTCCCCCTATATGATGGGGAAATGATCAAACTTTGCTTATCTCAATGCATTTCATGACAATGTTTTGCCCATTTGACGTACAAGGGTCTATTCTTAGCACAAGAGTGCCTCTGTCTTAATAATTTAAAGTAACCCATAAAAGATGAGTCAACATGGGTCTATGCCAGTAAACGCTGTTTCAGTCCCACTGGAACCTTGTATTTATACGTTTTACACAGCCTGAAATGTTAAGATTACACATTTTTTGAATATGTTTTTGAATAAAGTCTAAATGAAAACATGGTTCATTTCAGTGCTGAAAACACAGCTTCAACAAGTGTCTATTCAGTACACCAAGGGGGGAACCCGATCATTTTGCTGCACAAGGAAAGCCCCCCACCCACCCACCCAGACACGGCCATGACCCACATGAATTTTATAGCTCTATACAACTGTCCACAAAACATTGCAAGCGTTCAGTCCCATTGTACACACACACTACTTAATATACAGTACTTAACATATGGAATGTAACAGGTTATCTTGTGGCACTGTGGCGGTAACAAATATAAATATTTAAGGGGATGATAGAGTTACCTTTATATGTTATTAAACTGGATGCTTTACTTTTCAGATAGCATCCGGTAATGAAAGGAATATTCCGGGTTCAGTTCAAGTTAGGCTCAATAGACAACATTTGTGGCATAATGTAGATTACCACAGGAATTCATTTCAAATCATCCCTCCTTTTAAAAAAAAAAAAAAAAAAAAAAAAAATCTGGTTCCATTGAGGCACTTACAATGGAAGTGAATGGGGCCAATCTGTAAATGTTAAGATACTCACCATTTCAAAACTATTGCACACTAACCTTACTAAGTTTTAACAGAAGAATTAATGTAAGTGCTTTTATAAAATTTTAAGCTTCACATTTCTGCTTTTAAACTCTCCAAAAATTGGCACCATTCACTTCCATTGTAAGTGCCTCACTGTTAGCTCAATTGTTGCTTTTTACTAAAGAAAAGGAGTGGTGAGTTGAAATGCATTTTTGTGGTAATCAACATTATGCCACAAATGCTGTCGATTAAGCTTAACTTGTATTGAATGCGGAATATTCCCTTAAGATTCTTTTCAAACTGTTGCTCCGACACAGTAGTTTACCTGATAGAGAAAACAGCGGCTTTAGCACCCCTTGTGGCTACACTGAGAATGCAACGCACTAAGGGCTGTGTGGGCACAATACTTGACTTTACATGGGACCACACAAAAATGAGAGGCAGGCAGCCATGCATGACAAGAGCCTCTGTCAGCAAATCTGTATGACGGAAGAAGAGATATGTTCCCTTTGAGTGATAAGCCATCACTTGACTGCATAGCATCTAAGGTGGTTGAGCCAGCATGACAATGTAGAGAACACTGCCAGAATGACATTTCCTTTCAATATTCCTTCAGATTTCTAGTTTGGTAGCCTGTTTATTTTGACTTGCAATTTCATATCCTTATCAATAATGTGAAAGCTCACTGTCTGTAATTTCTCTGCCTCTACTGGTGCCAAATGAAATTGTGAAAATGTTTTCAAACCGGTTTTCCTAACACTCCCACTACCTTCCATTGTTTGGACAATCAGGAAGCCCCGCCCAAAATCACACAACTGGATGATATAGAAGTCGCTATGTCGGCCACCTCAGCTTTAAAATATTTATAGAGCTTCAAACCTGTCACCCCCAAATCAACAAAGAATGCAGTGCTAACAGTGCTCATAAATAAATGATTCAGCAGCATCACAGCAGTCTGAGCTGAAGCACTGAAGTCAGAAATGAAGCATTTAGCAGTAGCAGCGCACACATCACTGCCAAATGACTCTCCCAAATGCATTCCTTTCTTTCATTCGGCAAAGCCTTGAGTATGGGCAAAACATATTTTGTCTGTACCCTTCAATTGCCTCTACAAAAAAAAATAAAAAATGCAATTTATTAATATCGCCTTTCAAATGCTATTTTTTATCCATACATAAATCATAACACACAAGGTTGCTTGTGCTTCAGAGAGAGAGAGAGAGAGAGAGAGCTTTTAGGGTATTAAGGGAACGAGTGGAAAGCTTCTCTGTTTTGTGTGATTTGAAATGGAAAAGGTCTACTGAAAACTAGCCAGCTATGTAGAGGAATCCAGGGAACAAAGATGCTGAGCTAAATTCTTGAGGGGCTTTGTATACGTGTGGGTCAGTTTTATCTACTGAAATAAATTTGTGTATTCATTACCTTTTAAAAATGTCAATGGGTTTATGTAAAGGGTCAATTTAGGGGTAGGGATAAGGTGTAGTTATTACCTTTCCCTATATTCATTTTCTGTGGATATTATGCTGCAAACATCCATAGATGGAGTATACCTTTATTCTATGTATACAATTATTGAAACAGCTACCCACATCATTTTGTGACAATTACAACCTCTCTCATGTCTTCTGCTGCCTTATTTGCACTTAGTTCTCAGTCATGGTCTATGAGACATATTGCAACTCTGTGTTTGTGTCCCTGCATCTGACCTACTTGTTTTAAGGTTGACCCTTCTACTATTCTCTTTGCCTCCATCATCTCCATGTTTTAAAGCCCCCGTGGGCAAAAGCGCACAGGCTAGCTAGACTCAGGGTCTCTGTGGATGCTGTCAGACTGCAGTCGTGACCATGCTGTTACCATCTTTCTCTTGAGTTTTAAAGGAACATTTTTACGGTAACAATCACAATTGGTAAAACAAATGACTGCAGAGGGTAAAAGCAGAGGATTTCATTTTTTTTTTTTCATTTTTAAATCTATGTTTAAGTAATTTTGATGAGTGCGGTTAAAGTTAAGAGAATCCTATTAGAACTTGTATGGAACCTGGAATATGACTTTAATATACAGTATAATTATTAAGAAATTATATTGTATATTAAAGTAATTTTCTGGGTTCCATACAAGTTAAGCTCTCTCAATTGGTGGCATAATGTAAATTAATGTAAAAAAAAAAAAAAGATATTCTACTCGTTCCTCTATATAAAAAATAAAATAAATAAAATCTAGGTTAAAGTGAGGCACTTACAATGGAAGTGAATGGGGCCAATATTTGGAGGGTTTAAAGGCAGAAATGTGAAGCTTATAATTTTATAAAAGCACTTCCAATTATTCTGTTAAAACTTATTATTAACTTCTTGCAATATTCGGTTTAACTACAGAACTCGGTTTAGATAATAATGCTAAAAATATGATTGCTTTCTCGACTTTATTAGCTAGACGTCTTATATTGCTTAAGTGGAAGGACAGTTCTCCACCTACTTTTAGTCATTGGATCAGGGATCTTATTCATCAACTTGCACTAGAGAAGATTTGATACTCCACTAAAGGCTGTAGTCAAACTTTTTTCATTATTTGGCAGCCAGTGCTGACTTGCATACAGCAAATGGATCCAAATGTAATTTCTCCTGTGTGAATTATTAATTTTATTTATTTATTTATTTTTATTTCTCTTTCTTTCCCTCCTTATTTTTTCTTATATCTGACCCTGTGAGGCCATGATAATATGGTACAGAAAAGTCTGTAAGAATATATTTAATAGTGCAGTGGGGATGGGGAGGTCTGTTGGAGCAAGATAATTGATTTCATTTTAATCTGTTTTTGAAATTGCTGCTATATTATACTATGTAAAAAAAGTTTTTCAAATTGTTGTTTTTATGGTCGTTTTAAGGTTTATGGCATTACGTCGTCATGGCAATGAAGTTGTAAAACTGGATATAACTTTACACAGAAATGTTTAATAAGCGATTTTATCACACTAAAATCATGTTAACGCATATATTGTTTATATCTTGTGGCTATACTTTAGAAACAGTGAGTATTTTACGTTTACGGATTGGCCCCATTTATCTCCATTGTAAGTTCCTTATAGTAACCCAGAATTTTGCTTTAAAAAAAAAAAAAAAAAAAAAGGAGGGAAAAAGCTGAAATTATTTTTTGTGGTAATCAACATTACGTCACAAATGCTGTCGCCATACTGTACAACAAAACTGTAAAAAAAAAAAAATAATACTGAAAACATTATTGATATATTTTTTTTTTAAGCAGTAAAAATTAAAAGCAGAACAACAAATAATACCATCATGTAAATAGTATTAAACTTTACAGTTGACCTGTATTTATTTTTTATTTTTTTTGCTTTGCATTTCAATAATGAAAATTGTTTTTTGTGCTTTTAAGATAATTTATATGAAAATATAAATATAAATATACATTTTTTGTAACTGTCATCAAGTGAAAATGATCATTTTCTGTTCGTCATGTCTCGGATTTTATGCTCTTTTAACTGTGCTTTTAGTTGTCATGGTTTGATGTCAGACTGTTCTGTACCTAGCTGTACTTTTTCATCATCATGTTGAGTCTTTGATGCCTTTAAGTGAAAAGATCCATAATCACTAATAGAGCTTCTTTCTGTCAGTGTCCCATTTTCCCATGAGTGTGCTGTTGACAGGCTGAGTTATTGGTTCTTGTTGAGGAAGTAGCTCTGCTCTGGGCTACTGTGGTTGGACAGCAATGAATGCATTGGAAGAGTGGGGTTTGGAGGAAGTTATTCTTGCCACCAGTTTTTAAGAGCTAATGGTAATAAAAAGATTTGACAGGACAGTTATGTTGGCCTAGTTGCCACTGAATGGATGGCTGGTATAAGTGTTACATTATAGCGTAATACTATTGCTTATAAGTCAAGCATCACTATTACTGTTTCTCATAATTTTAGTTAGATTTTTTTTTATTTTTATTTATTTTATTTTTTTTTTAGAATTCTTAACCCTAAGTACTAAAAGTCAATGGGTAACTTAATCTGCACCGTTTGTGATATGGACATGAACGATTCCTCAGATTGTGTGGCTTGTTCAGGAGAGGTTTTCTTTACTTGCTTTTTTAAGTGGTCAGACTTAGGAATGTAACCTAGTTGATGGTGAGATAGGAAAAAACAATCCCAAAGACTCACATTGAAGGAGGTAACAAAGCCATATATAGGGACCAGACTATCACTTTGGGTGGGCCTGTAAGCAACCACCTAGAATAGCCCTACAACCACCCAGAACACTCTAGCATGGTAGCTGCAAGTTTTGTATGGATAAAAAACTTGCACATTTTCTTTAGAAAATGTAAAAATCTAGTTATGTTAATGTTTTATTTCACTAGAAAGTACCAAAAAGTACCATGTTTTGTTTGGGACATGGCTCCATGGTAATGGAAAGTACTATGAATTACAACATAAATAATGTAGTATATGAATATGGTAATCATTCATTACCTTGGTATGTATCACACAACCATGGTATTTCTGATACCATCACTTCACCATGGTTCTGCAGCAGAAATTTTTTTGTAAGGGTTACGTTTACCTTTATTTTTTCAATATAATTTACAGTTTGGGAAACTTATAACTTTGGGTTTGTGAAGTTTATATTAAAAGGGTTTTAAAATAAGTAATTTATAATGTATAATTAATTAAAATTAAATAAATAATAAATGATTTAAAATGTATTTTTAAAATGACATGTAATTGTAAATTTAAACAGATAAAGTTAATTCAGTGTGTTTGTAACACCCACATCTAGAAAACTGACACTCCCACCTCTGTAATAAACTCAGAGATCTTAGTCCAGACTGAATCAGTACATGAAATCACAGACGTCGGATGATAATAATTGCTACTCAAACTTTGTTTAGAAAACTAATCCTGTCCGAACAGGTTCTGTGTAAAGTTATATCCAATTTTAAAACTCCGTTGCCATGGCGAAGTAACTCGTAAACCGTAAAACGACCATAAAAACGCTGATTTAAACAACTTTACAGCTCAATTAATAAACAAAATTTGACAAGTATAATTTAAGTTCTTTAAAAAAATAATAAGCTTCAGAAGTGGTTTTGGACATCCCTACTTCCTCTTTCTGTCTCACAAGCACGCATGCTCTTTCTCTCTTTTTTCTGGAGGTCGGTGCATTTTGAGGAGGCAGCAGTAATTCCTGCATCTGAACCTGTTAAGGGTTCTTAGCCCATGGAACCAAACCACCGGAGCTGTGAGTTTTATCATGGCCACCACATTGCTGTCTAATCAAATGATAGATGAGGCCTAGTTTCTCTCTCTCTCTCTCTCTCTCTCTTTCTTTCTCTCTTTCTTTCTTTCTCTCAGTGCAGAGGAATAGGTAGAGTGTAGCACAGAGCAGAGGAATAGGGGCCAATGGATCAGCTGTCAAGCTGAGAGATATACAACTCCAAGGCCCCATGCATACACAGAGCAGAGCAGCATGAGGAGTGGAAGCCTTCAGAACGAAGCCAGTCACTCACTGTGCATAAGCAAGGTTTTTCTCACTGCAGATTCACAAGGTCAGCGTTTGAGGTCCCCTTCAGACTTTCTCTGTTCCGGTCAGGATATCTAGTGAATCAACAAAGCCTCTCAGTTTGGCTAATGGAAATGTCCTGCATTTGTTTGTGATGGTAAATAGCAGTGGCAAGATAAGATACAAGTTACGTGTGTGTAATAGACACACTCTGGTCCACATTCTGGGACGGATGCGGGATGTTACATTCACACATGTCTTTGGCCTTGATTACACCTGGTGTCTTGGCTGATCCGATCAAAAGCGGCCAGTCCTGACAGATTGTCATTATTACCAAAATATATGGTATTAAAGTGATAGTTCACCCAAAAATGGAAATTGTCACTCACTCTCATGTTGTGTTAACTAGAGAGAAAGCGAAAGGGTTGTGAGTTGATCAGTACTGGGACCCACCCAGACTTGTATTTCAGTTGCACAAGCATGCACTAAAAGCCCTAAATAAAGAAATAAATCTGTTCTTAATCTGAATGATGCCTCTTTGACTGCTTATAAGGTCAGAGCAGTTCTCTCTATGAGCTCCCTTCACACTGACCTTGCTATCAACGTTTTATTCCCTCAGGAACTAAAAACAAGAGGCTGTAATTGAAGTGTGAGTGTCTGAATGCAGTCAGAGGCAACAAAACGTGACACTGTTAGCTCTTTTTGACGCTCAGTGTTTGATGGGATTTAATCTGACTGTGGTTTATTGAGAATACACGGCACATATTAAAATGGTTTTGGACTCCTGTGGGAGCAGCAGTGAGAGGATTGTGGATGAGAGAGCGCAGCGTCAGTATCTGTGCCAGAGATATGGCGACAGTTTGGATTGGATGGCACACTGGCATGACAGATAGCAGTAAATAATAGAGATTGTGTTCCCACAGTAGAGTTAGACTATAATCAGTGTCCTGGTTGACCTACAAAAACATTACAAACAGGAATGAACTTTTCAGGGTAAAAATTGTGGGTAGTTTCATCTTTCTAACACTAGCATATGCAGTATTTAACTTCTGCTATTGTTTTTACATACTGTATATTCACAGTTAATGCTGCACTTAATCCTTATGATCAAAACAAGAAATTTGCATTTGAGGAAAATTGCACAGAAATGTAGTTTCTGTGCAAACTACATTTGCATGTTTCTTGTTGCATGTTGCTATGTGGTTGGTAAGGTGTTCTGAATAATTTTGAGCATGTTGCTAATCAGTTGTTTGGGTGTTCTTGGTGGTTGCTAGGACATTGCTAGGTGGATGCTAAGGTGTTCTGAGTAGTTTTTGAATGTTGCTATGTGGTTGCTAAGGTGTTCTGAGTAGTTTTGAGCATGTTGCTAATCAGTTGTTTGGGTGTTCTTGGTGGTTGCTAGGACATTGCTAGGTGGATGCTAAGGTGTTCTGAGTAGTTTTTGCATGTTGCTATGTGGTTGCTAAGGTGTTCTGAATAGTTTTGAGCATGTTGCTGATCAGTTGTTTGGGTGTTCTTGGTGGTTGCTAGGACATTGCTAGGTGGATGCTAAGGTGTTCTGAGTAGTTTTGAGCATGTTGCTAATCAGTTGTTTGGGTGTTCTTGGTGGTTGCTAGGACATTGCTAGGTGAATGCTAAGGTGTTCTGAGTAGTTTTTGCATGTTGCTATGCGGTTGCTTGTAGGGATGTACCGATACCACTTTTTCTCTTCTGATTCCGATATTGGAAATCTAAGTATCGGCCGATACCGATCCCGATCCAATACCAGTGTTGTTTTTTTGCATCAGTTTAGAATATCTTTACATTATTGTGTGGAACTAATTGGGAGTACTCTTTAATATGTAAAGAAACACAAACCTCTAACTACACATTATTTCAATATAAATGTATAGCTTATTAAGAAAAACTTTATTATTAACTAGTATACTGGATAATGTAGCAGCAAAATTAACAGTAATTCCAGTACAAGTCATCAGTAGAAAAGAAGCCTTTTTTTTATTTTAAATATTTTTTTCAACTTGTATCTGGACTTTAAAGGATTCAGATCTCTTTTTTGTTCAATTTAGTTGTAAGTTATCAGCTCACTTTTCATTCACACAGTTATTTTTTGGAACCCATTCAACTTAAATATTATTATAATTTGTAAACAAATGATAATAATAATAATAACATATTATAATAGTAATATATCTCAATCGTGCACCTTTTGTCACAGATCCACCGGTCTCTCTTTCTCTTTCTTCTTCACTGCAGTCACAGCGCTCTCACTCTCCCCTGAGTTCTGATTACACGCACCTGCATATCATTAGTGGCTAATCAAGGACTGCATATATACCCTGCTTTCACACACACTCTTTGTCTGTTTCTCATCGATAGTACCTCTGAGACTCCAGAACATTCTACTATGTCAAACCATACCTGTGTCTTCATTATTGCCTGCAAGTATCATAAGACTGTTGAGTGTTATCTGTTCATCATGTCTATACCCTGTCTGGATATTACTCACCTGCTGTTTGCCACTCTTCTCAGCTGGATTTACTCGCAATGTTTAATCACTGTTTCAATCATCTGTTCAATAAACCCTGCTACTGAGTTCATATCTCTGCCTCAGTGAGTCTCTCCATGACACCTTTAACTTTTTAAACCCTCACGCTTTTATTTTGACATTCTGAACTCTCCAGGAAGTCCTGTATGTGTCGGTTTGTAGGCAAGTTCACAGTAGTTTAATTAGCTTCTTATTCAAATTCTAGTAAAAATGCGCCTCCGGTGCCGTTATAAATGCATATTATAAGGGAACCGAACTATTGAGCATCTACATCTTAGATGTTGTTAATGAGTAGCGCTCAAATATTGCGCATGGCACGAAGGCTAAAAATAGCCACGGGTGTGTGTAAACAGAGCAGCGCCATTCAATAACGCGCTGGAGCTGTGCATGCATTTTATATATTTACTTATAAAACACAGCCTTTTGTGATTCACAAAGCTATCGCACGCCTTCAAGTGGCTTTGAATACAATGCACGAGTCATAAGAACTACTTTATTTGTGTTTTAATAGTTCTTTTATGTCATTTTTTGAGCTTGACAATAATGAACATGACTAACATACAGTATCGGATTTGGATCAGGCTCGTCGGACCGATACCCGATCCGCTTAAAAACGTCAGTATCGGAGCCGATACCGATCCAAGTATCGGATCAGTGCATCCCTAGTTGCTAGGGTGTTCTGAGTAGTTTTGTGCATGTTACCATGCAGTTGTTAGGGTGTTCTTGGTGGTTGCTAGGGTGTTGCTAGGTGGTTACATAGGTGTTCTGAGAAGTCTTTAGCATGTTGTCATGTAGTTGTTATGGTGTTCTTGGTGGTTGCTAGGTGGTTGTTTACTGGCCCATGTCAAAAGAGTCCACTCTCAACTCTCTATGATATTCTGGTCCCTGTATGGCTGAGGTCTCCCCTCTATGCAAGTCTATGTTTTGTTTTTTTTTATCTCCATTTTGTCTAATCACGCACAAAAGTAAAAGCTTACCTAACAACAAGCACATGATTTTAGGTAGCACTCATGTTCACAGCACAAACGTGTGGAATACTTGGAATCCTCAAAACAGGTGCTCTATAACCGATTCAATGACCTCACAGTGGAGGTTTACCTTTTGTACAGATCGACAGATAATAACCAGCCAGTTTTGAAAAAATCCAAACCTCAAACATTACAGTATGTGACAACTGTTTTGAAGCTGATTTAAATTCACAGACATTTTTTGATCAGAACCTGTCTGTTTGGGTCCTTTGGGGCTCAGGGCTAATCACAGTTGTGCCTGTCTGATTTGGGACAGTCTAGCAGGTAGACCAGCCTGAAAGCGATATACAGAAGCTTCTGTAATTTGTCAGAGGGGCTAAATTCATTAGGCCTGGAATTTTAGCTAGCCCTGCTTTGGGCAAGTGTTATAGAATGATAGTTGTGGCCAAGACTCAGAACCATTTAAACAAGCAGCTGCTTGGATTGTTCAGTGAGTTGTGGTGGACTGAGTTGCCAGTCTTAGATTGGATTAAAGGGCATTAAAAACATTAGCAGTGCATGGAATAAAAGTAAATGGTGCGTGATTATTTAGTGATTCATTTAGCTTATACATTTATACAGTAGCTTATTATTATTATTATATTTCAAATATCAGCAAATCAATGGAAACAAGGAAAACAAAATGCATGACCTGTTAAAATGTATTTTTTCTGTTGTACCAGCTTAATTTAATACACCTGCATCACTTTTACACAACTTATATGATTTATTTATGCATGGTAATTAACAAATAATTAATTAGCAAATCAAGCAATGTTTTGTACACTGTTCTGGGAAACCAACCTGCAAATCCCTAGTGATATGTTTCTCTGCATATTAAGCTGGGAAGAAGAAAGTATGTTAACGTTAAAAAAAAAATACACACTTCAGCTTGAAGGCCACCTAAGTTCATTAGCAGAGGAAAATTAAATGATTTCTAAGAACATATAGCAAGAAGCAGGATAAAGTAGATTTCAAACTCAGTTCTTCTTTAATAACTGCTGAGAGTTGTACAATTGTCCTTTCTTGACTTGAGTATTATCTAGTCTTTGATTTTTCTCTGCTATTGTGACATTCAAATTCTGTTTGCAGGGAAGATGATTTCTGACTTATTAAAAATAGATTGAGAGGCATGGAAAAAAGGGAAAGAGGGAGTGGGAAAAAATGACTGCAGATGGACAGAATTGAGAGGTACGCAATAGTCGGTAGATGGCTAAAAAAGGAACAAAGTAAGGAGAAATTAAAGTGGAGAAAAAAGCCCTATTCAGGCAGGGCTAGTTTTAAAAGTGGTAAGGTAAATTTGTTTCAGAAACGTACTGTACTTGTGAGTTTAATCACACTCATTCATTTCACATGCAAATGAGCTTTGTGGCAAACTCTTCATTGTCGCCAAAGGTTTGCTGCAGGTTCGTCACTACCGGTAAAAAGCTGCAAACTTTTGGCAAACATTTGCGTCCCATCCAATTTAAAAGAATGTATTCTAGTTTAGTGTATTGTGATTCAAAAATATAGAAGTTTATATATTGTGAGCTTTTACTCACTCGGTTCGCATTCATCTACGTGGGACTTACTGCTTTAATTCTTGGTAGAATGATACAAGTAGAGTAGTATAGGCACATGAGTGTCATTACAAAACTATGTGTAGGAAATTTGGAATAGCTTGGTTCCAGTGTTCGTATCATTACTGATAAACGCTTGCAGTCTGTACAAAGAATCTGTATGGACATCTTTATAAATGAGTTTTTATAAAGAATTTTTATCCTTGCAAAAAATATGATATATTCTGAGCTTATTCTGAGTTTGCATTTTGGTTGAATGGAATTTATCGAAAATTTGTTGACATTATGTTGCTTGCTTTGGTCAGTCTCTTTCTTGCTCAAAAGAATACAAAAAAAAAAAAAAAACGATAATGTGAAAAGTATAACTAAAATATCCATTCTTAGCATAAGATTATCAGTTCCAGACCGTGAGGTAAAATATCTTTGAATATCTTTTAAAATATCATTAAAATACATAAGGGATAATGTATAGTCGCATCATACTGTATATATGCAACATAACATATTCAATTTCAAGACATTTATTGATGGAATACACTGGAATTGAAGATTTTTCAAAAGCTAAAATGTGACCATTATGGTGAAAACTAATAAAAAATTATATAATTTGCAAATTAATAGTTTTAAATTGTACCTAGATGGGTTACCTAGATGGTTAGAAGGTCCCTTTATCAGAATCAAACAGAATCTGGAAATCTGTTTCAATACCCTGCCCTACTCAAAAATCGAGGATTACAGAGAGTTGTGTGATAATTTGAAACATCTTTTACATGAAATCACATACATCCTACGTCACTAATTGTAATTGTAATTCTGTACGAATAGTGTCAAACATAAAACGTAGAAAATAACAATGAAGCAATGAGGGAAAAAGAACACACATCTTCAGACTTTCTCTCAGTGAAGAAACCCCTGAGTCAGAGCTTTCACCTTGCATGATGTCCATTAGTTAAACAGCCTGTCCGCTTCAGCTGCTCCACAGGAGACCCTCTGGGTAGTTTATGTATTGATTTAACTGTGAGCCCAGAACCATTTTTTAGTGTAAATGATTGTTCACTTGGCTTGATGTGCTGGGTACATGCACTGCTGTGAGCTTGTTTCCATCAGCGGTCCTCGCACTAGAGCCATTTGTAATGTGCTGAGCAGATGGATCACTGACCACACAACAGCCTGCAGAACAGATGTGTTAAATCTTTTAAAATAAAGCGCTGAGCTGTTGATGCTGGGTCAGAAGACTTTATGAAGCTGGGTTGCCATTCATGTTTGTTCTCTCACAGAGTGGTCTAATTTTTCCCCCACTCAGGGGACACTTTAAAAGAGTTATCAGTTAAAACTGAATTGCCCTTGTTCTTTTGAAATTAAAGAGTTTGTATGATGCAGACAATACTGTAACTGTCAAACTCAAAAGTCCACCTAGACTAATGCATCTAGACAATTTACAGAAACTTAAAGGAATAGTTCACCCTAAAATGAAAATTATATCATCATTAACTCACCCTCATGTTGTTTCAAACCCATAAAACTTGCTTTCTTCTACAGAAAACGCAAAAGGAGATATTTAGAGATACTTAAATCTAGCCCTGATGGCTGAATTCAATGCAATGGCAGTATGTAGGGACTCACTTAAATGCCTAAAAGATTAGTTCACCCAAAAAATAAAATTCAGTCATTGTTTACTCACCCGTGCATTATATCCCCATATGATTTTCTTTCTTTTTCTTAACACAAAATGGAGAAATTGTGAAAACATTTTGTGCAATGGCATACAATGGCTGTTTATGGTGACCACGTCTTCAAGCTTCAAAAGGACGCAAAAGTATAATTCAGAAGTCTAATAAATTATTCCATGAGACTCATTATTGTTATAAAAGCATACGATGAGCTTTGGTGTGAAATAAACCAAAATAGAATGTGTTATTTAGTGAAAATGTTGGCCGACTGTTCATGAGACTGTACGAGAGCAAGTTCAAGCAGCCCCCTCGTTTTCAAGAGAAAACGCATTTTGTTTATCTAAAAACAGGTCCACCACAGCGATAGAAACAACAGAACACAACACAGCTGCACACAAAACAGAGAACAGAACATACTAAATATGTCTGAGTTTGTAGTCAGAGAATAGATGCATTTCTATGCCCAGCCTCATTTGTATGAAACAGAGTACTCAATCAAACTGAGAGATAGAGGAAGCGGGAATGTTTTGCCTCCATTCTGAACTGGTGAGCATTTGTGACAGACCTCCGACTGAAGAGAGCGATACCTCAGCAAAAACACTCAGGTGTGACATTCTTGGCCAAAATCAAGTAGTTTTTAACTGGCTAGTGAGATGCAGGCTTCAATATACTTTTATGAGAAAGTTTTTGGACCGGTGCCATTTCACAGCGGGTGGGGCTGCACGGCGCGAATCGCGCAATGCTGAAAATAGAAACCAAGCGATCGACAGAATATACTGTCACTCATCACAGCTGGTTGGGACAAAAACTCAGATTAACACAGAAAATATACCTTTTATCACGTTTCATTTGCCATCAGGTTAGGACAGAGTGTGACTGTAGCTGCCTTCAGCCTCCTCTGTCTGTCTCTCTCAGTTTGATTGAGTACTCTGTTTCAAACAAATGAGGCTGGGCAAAGAAATGCATCTATTCTCCGACTACAAACTCATCTCATCAGACATATTTGGTAAGTACGGTTCTCCGGTTTGTGTGCAGTGGTGTTGTGTTCTGTTTTTAATATCACTGTGGCGGACCTGTTTTTAGATAAACAAAACAAGTTTTCGCTTGAACGCCCCGTCTCACGACAGATACTGCTCTCGCACAGAGGAGAGCAACGGTCGGTCAACAGTTTCACTAAATAATACATTAGAATTCGGATTGTTTCTCACCAAACCTTGACGAATGCCTTCATAACAATAATGAGTCTCATGGAATAATTTATTAGACTTCTGAATTATACTTTTGCATTCTTTTGAAGCTTGAAGATGTGGTCACCATAAACAGCCATTGTGTGACATCACTGAGCGCAACATCCTTCCACAATTTCTCTCTTTGTGTTAAGAAAAAGAAAGAAAGTCATACGGGGTAATAACAACACAGTGGTGAGTAAACAATGACTACATTTTCATTTTATCCACAGTATCCAAAAGTGCCATAAAAGTAGTCCATGTGACTTATGCATAATATTCCAAGTCTTCAGAAGGCATTTGATCACTTTGTACGATGAACGGAACTTAATTTGTTTTTCACTCTCAAATCAAATCAAATCATTAATAAACTATTATCATATATTTTATTTCAAAGTGAAATTTAAAAGATGATATGACCCCTTGAAGCATAATTTGCTATGGCCTTGACTATAATGCAAACAGTAAAAAAACACAGTCGACTCTTAAGCAGGCTCTTATACACACTAGGGCTGGGCAATAGGACGATATATATACGGAGTTAGATATATTCAAAGTTCTCACTCTTTCTTCTCTATTTCAGTCATCTGAAAACAAGAACAGTGTTGTCTATGAGAATGCTGCAAATGACCTCAGACCATCTTAGGAGTTTAGTTCGCTTTATTTCCACTGAGTAGTTCGTGCTTAACATGCACTGTGAATGCAACTCTGCATGTTCACAATATATAGGCTTCATAAATGTGTGTGATCAAATCATAAAATAATACAAAAACATGTTCACCTTGAACCTAAAATTGATTTATATTTCGATTATTATCATTAGCATTATTATTATGTTTACATTTATAATTTTCTTTAGATCTTAATTTGTATAAGTAATTTTCCACCTGTTGTTGTAGACGGATACTTGAGTGACGGCAAATGAGAGGTGGTTAAATACGATTTTTTTGACCACTTCTTCATTTTAATAGCTTTTTCTCTTTGTTTGAAGTGCAATTTGAATTAAGAAATGTCTTTTGGTTTACATTTTTCCTGTTTCAATAAATTAATATTTTTTTAAAAGCAAAATCAATTAAGCTAAATTATTACATACACCCTTGGCAGTGGGGCAGGTGGGTTGATGATGTACTTGGATATCGCAATATGTTTTTATAAAACATATAATAATAACATAGCCCTAACACAAACACACACACAATCACACAGGGATACATTTTTTCTTGATATCTTGACATATAAGATGTAATACTTCTGTAAAAACACTATCAGTTTCAGAATTCAAAACTTCCTCAATAGAAAAAGAGCATTTATTGAAACCAAGCTGCAAAAACACCCCCTTCTCTACTTACGCAACTTCCCTATGTCACTAGGGGGCTCATTAATTCATGACCTGCAACAAAATCATCACTTACTTTTACATCATCGCAAACTTGGCCCCACTCACTGGGGCTCCATTAGTAAACAGAGTGAGCAGGACAGACAGGCGTAGTGGCCTACAAACTATTCCTGAACACCAAAGGGGACAGCTTGTGCCCATCTGGACTAATTACTTTTTATATAAACATACACTATGCAGACATCTTGACCATTGTCATGTACTGTATCTTGCGCCACTTTTAAAAGATGCGTTGTCAAGTTACAACTTTTAAAAGGAGACCCCCATTATGTTTCATTCAGCTGCTCTGCGTCTTGCTGTTTTGAGCACAAACACGTCCTAAAGTGTCCTTGCGCCCATCTGCACTATTTTTAATTGTTGGTTTATGCAAACAGACACTAGATGGATGTCTTTGATCATTTTGTGTATATGTTTCACCATGAATTGTATTATGTTTGTGCATACAGAACTTTTCAGCATGGATTGTTTGTTTATGGCTCATAATAGTGTGGATTGGTTGTGAACCAGTCACAGTATGATTTAAGAAGAATAGTTATTTTAATAAAATTGGGTCTTAATCATACAATTTTTAATAATTTTGTTCCAAGGTATTTGGCTAAATACTTCAACTTGATAAAAGATCATCATAAATATGCCACAAGGGGTAGTAATACAGATATTTAGATTTAAGAGTTTAATGAGGGAAAATAGATTTTTATACACAAGCACAATTGTCTGGAATAAATTACCAGTGTCTTTAAAATATACAGGCTGAGAGAAGTTTTAAAAAGGCCATAAAAAGATCTTTCTTTGAGATTTTATTTTAATATTTTTTTGTTTGTATTTTTGCTTATATTTTTGTTAGCCTCTTTCACCTATGCTATAGTCTTTTTGATCGCTTAGGGGACCACAATGGAAATAAGCCTTTGGCTTTATTGTGTTTGTTTTATCCTCCACAGTTTTTTTTTTTTTTTTGATTGTATGAAAATGTGTTTTATGTTATAAATCTTGTACAATCTTTAAAAGCTTGTCAAATAAATTCAATTCAGTAAGCTTTGCAAAGGAATGGTTATTTAAAGATGGGACAGTTAAGAACACTATTTGGCCTGACCGCAAAACTAAGTAATCAGTTTCAGTCTTGAATGTTCCATATGTCATGGCCGTTTGATATTTATGGTGCTGCTGTGAATAGTTTTTAGTGAATAGTAGAGTGAATAGTTTGATACATTCAAATGTAATGTGTTGGATGTGCATTATGTTTAAACTCTGAGATATAGGGTGGGTTGCACCAATAAGGATTAAATTAAGCAGAGTTTAGAGCTAATCCAGGGTTTGTTGATCCAAGTTTAATTTTAATTTGTGTTGTGTTGCACCACTTAATTTTAAATACAGTTTAACAAATCAGAGATTAAACTTTTAACCTGTGATTAAAACAGTCACATTAATTTTGTCCGCCATGATTCATTCTGAACTTAGCTGTAGATCGTTAGTACACAGGGCCGATCAAGGAGGTTAAGAAAATGTCGCAGCAGCATGTACAATTTCACAAGGTTTAAAATATGGCATAATACTTTAAGAAAAAAGGACCACACAGGTCTCGGATCGACTGCCTCTTCTCGTTAGCAGCACTATTGTGTCCAGAAATGAACAGCCCATGCTGCCGACTGAAACGAGTATAAGAATGGAGCGGAGCAATAACGATCACCTGTCGCTTGTAACCGCTCTCGTTAAATGCCGAAATTACTTAAGTCAGGCCGGAGGTTTCCCTGGCCTGAATCGGGCGTTGTGGGTATGTGACGAGGAGGAGGGCGTGGCCGGGCCTTAACGATGGACGCCCGGCACTGAATCAGCCCAATCAGCCAGGAGAGGGATAAAGAGAAGCCGGGGACGCCAGTTCGAGAGAGAGGAGAGACGCACGCAGCCGCTGTGTGTGTGCGTAAGTCAATGTTTGTTTGGTGTTTAAGTTGTAATTAATGTCTTTTTGGTTGATAACCCGGTTCCTGCTTCCTCCTTTCCCGATGAACAAGAGGCTTGTCTGCCAAACTAACGTTATAAGTGGACCTCAGGGAAGATAATAAAATGATAAAAAAAGAGTCTGTCATGACCCCTATTATTAAACCCCTATTATTTGCCCTTCTCGTTTTGACGAATGTCAGGGCAATGCAATTTCCATCTCCATCTCCACCTCCACAGCTTTAGAGTAGAACTGCACTGAGTCTTTTTTAATTACTTAAATTTCGACAAATGCGTTTGATTAAATTGAGATATTGAACTTATCTCACTCTTGCAGCACTTTTAACGAATAGCTGACTGCAGAGAGCCCCGTACTGGTCAGGATGCAGGAGACGCTCTTATTAGTGAGTAAGTGAGCCCTTCTGAGTGTGTAAATTAATTTGCAATCAGGCTGATGCAACTTCTGCTCCTGGATTTTTTATTTGCTCCCATGTATCATTTGAAAATGGCTGTCCATTGCCTCCATCCATAAGCCTGGAGTTTATTATTCTTCTAAACCAATTTCCCAATGAAGTGATCTTACACAGTGTTTCCCACAGGATTTTGTGAGACTGTGGTGGGTGGACCTCAGACCCTCTATGGGGCATGCTCCCCCAGAAGAAAATGTTGTACATTTTTAATGCATCAATCTGGTGCACTTTGAGAGCAAAATTAAGATTCTAGATCTATGAAGAACTTTGTGCTCTTGTAAACAATTTTGTGTTCTAGTAGTAATTTAATCATAAACACATTGGTTTTATAGATATGAATGATGATGACACTGCAAAAAAGTCACACCCACAAAGCATGGTAAACGAGACTGAAACTACTCTGACCTACTGGCCCTTTCTCTGCTGTCAAAATCACCTGCAGTCCCTCACTCAGGGGGGTTAATGTTAGATAATTAGCTAATGTTAGGTAGCTAGATATAAAGTTGCATACGTTATACATTGTTTTTCACAACAAGCAGCCAGATATAAGCGAGGAGACTGACAGCTAACGTCGTTAGCTAACATTAACGCTACCTAACTTAGATTAACGTAATTACCAATGATAACTTCTGCAGTAACGTTATCTGTTTGCTGTCGTACATTGATAATGATAAAATTGTGTTTGGACTAGTGGATTACTGCAGTGGATACTGTAATGTTAGTTAACGTTACCTACCTCAAACAATGTTGTGGGCTGACTGACTGGGAGTGAGAGATGCTTTGCCGAAGCAATGGCGCAAAACACAACGTTAAAGATATTTTATGTTATTATGAGAAGTGTAAAAATATTTTCAGTTCATTATGAAACTATGGAGGGACAGATTAGACCGCCACATTCTTGGTAATTAATGAGAAACACTGTTACACCTCAGGTTTTGTGTATTAAGTGAACTTAAGTTATTTATATTTTGAGCCATTTTATAGACAAATATCAACATATAAATCATCAAAAGGCTGAAAAATACTGAAGTATATATATTTTTTAGCTACTGTATATCACCCAGCCTTAATGACAAGGTGCATCTTTGTGTTGGTGGCTGAAGACGAAGAGTTGACTTTCTGTATTGATCGGTGTTGGTGTTGTTTGGAGTTGTGTGGAGTTTTCAGATGACAACATCCTCAGTTTCAGTCCAGTAATCAGGGCAGTTACTGTAGTATTTCAGGCAGTGAATGCTGAAGGCAGCACAGGAAAGCAGTGACAGACCAGAGCACTCGTATATAAATGCAGGAGACAGAATGCGTTTATAGAGAACGAGTAGGGTGTACTCATGGACAGCTTCTTCTCAGTTCCACACTTTCTTTTTACACTTTTCAACTCTCAACCCTCTTTTATTCCATGTTTTTAGTATTTTTTCTTTAAAATAAGAAAAAGCAAGCAGATTATGATACCATTCAATTCGGCTTTGCTTATATAGTGCTAGTAATTGTCACAAAGCAGCAGAATGTTAAGCCACTACCTCCTATGAGCAGCACATGATGATAATGTCTAGGAAAAATTCCCTGAGAGAAAGGAAGAATCTGGGAGGAATCAATGCTTGAAGGGGAAACCCCTCTGGGCAGCCTGGAAGAATAAGTCTAGGGGATAAAAAGTCAGCGTCAGTGGTTCACGTAAGCCATTTTCTGAAATAGAATACTAACACACTGTAAGGGGGTTTAGCGGAAAGGAGGCGGCGAGAACCGGCTTGACAACTTAAATAATAATTTATTAAACAAAAACCCAACCAAAAACACACAACTAAAAACACAGCACAGCTGTCTGTAATTCTCTCTCTCTCGAACTGTCGTCCCCGGCCGCCTTTATCCCTCGCGCGCCCCATCAGGCTGATTGGGGACCGGGTGTGTCTCATTCCAACCCGGCCCCGCCCTCCTCGGCTCTACACACACTATTTACTGTATTCTGTATTTTTTTAAAGTAGTATGTGAAACAGAACTTGCAACAGTATTTCAAACTGTAGTATGCAATGCTGTTGTCACATGACCCTATTATGATGCATGAAAAATTCAGCAAGTGGCGTCTGGTTATCGTCTCGGAAATAAAAACAATTAAGCAATTGAGTCCAATTTTGTGTAAAATGTCTTAGCAGTACAAACAAATGAGTCAAGAAAAAGATGTTAATAATGCTGATATTACTTGTGGGTAGAGCCCGACCGATATGGGATTTTTGAGACTGATACTGATTTTAGAGGGGGAAAATTCACCGATTACATATATGGTAGCCGATATAGTTAATTTTTGAGCTAAAATGAAAACAGACCTTTTCTATGTGGATTTTTCACCGATTTTGCACCGATAGGACTATGCAAAGGTACTCAGAAGGCTGCTTTCTTAAATATTTTTAGCAAAGAATATTTGACATTATTATTATACATTGTTCACAAATTATAGAAATGAACACTGAGAAAATAAAGAATAAATAAAAATACAATAAATAGCTTAATAAACATCAGTACTGTTAGTATAAGTCAATTGCTGACCATTTAAAGAATAAATAAAATACAATAAAAATCAGTACTGTATGTTTAGTATCAGTCAAATGCTGACCATTTAAATAAAGAATAAATAAAAATACAATAAATAGCTTAATAAACATCAGTACTGTTAGTATAGGTCAATTGCTGACCATTTAAAGAATAAATAAAATACAATAAAAATCAGTACTGTATGTGTAGTAGCAGTCAAATGCTGACCATTTAAATAAAGAATAAATAAAAATTAAATAAATAGCTAAATAAAAATCAGTAGTACAGTTTAGTATCAGTCAAATGCTGACCATTAAAATAAAGAATAAATAAAAATAAAATAAATAGCTAAATAAACATCAGTACTGTTTAGTATCAGCCAAATTCTGACCATTAAAATAAAGAATAAATAAAAATAAAATAAATAGCTAAATAAACATCAGTACTGTATAGTATCAGTCAAATGCTGACCATTAAAAGAAAGAATAAATAAAAATAAAATAATTAGCTTAATAAACATCAGTACTGTATAGTATCAGTCAAATGCTGACCATTAAAATAAAGAATAAATAAAAATAAAATAAATAGCTAAATAAACATCAGTACTGTTTAGTATCAGTCAAATGCTGACCATTAAAATAAAGAATAAATGAAAATAAAATAAATAGCTAAATAAACATCAATACTGTTTAGTATCAGTCAAATGCTGACCATTAAAATAAAGAATAAATGAAAATAAAATAAATAGCTTAATAAACATCAGTACTGTATGTTTAGTATCAGTCAAATGCTGACCATTAAAATAAAGAATAAATGAAAATAAAATAAATAGCTAAATAAACATCAGTATTACTGTTTAATATCAGTCAAATGCTGACCATTTAAATAAAGAATAAATAAAAATAAAATAAATAGCTAAATAAACATCAGTACTACTGTTTAGTATCAGTCAAATGCTGACTATATTAATACTGCCGAGTCAAGAGATAAACAGCGGCAGCGGTGTTACACCGTATTCTGCTAAACAGTGGAGTCAGAGCGCACTCTGCTGGGCAAACTACGTAATGACACCAATTCTAAAGCATTGTTTTCTGCATTATATGTTCTGAAAAAAAGTTTTCATATCGGCACATATCAGTAAAATATACGCAGATACTGATATATTGGTGAAAGGCTAATATCGGCCGATAATATCTATATATCGGTCGGGCACTACTTGTGGGTCATTTGACACTTTGGAAATGGCAGGTCAAGTCGAGTGCATTGGGAGAAAATAGTAGTATGGATAGTATGTTATTCCAAACATAGCCGTATACTTTCATATAGTATCTTTGTCTTTCTGTCTCACTTTCTTTTTCTCTGTGATTGATTGTAAAATGTCAGATATGTAAAATTATTTAATTGTAACAATGTCATGTATAATGGGATATCACTCTGGGTAGTGAACCTTCTAAATTTAAAACTCACTCATTATTGCATTCATACAGAAAATCTGCACAATGTATACAGTACATATAGAGCATAATGCAAAAATAGTATTCCGAACATAACCCCTCATTTAAAGGACTCTATTTCTGTACCTGCGTTTGGTGCAGCGATATGTGCTACAACTGTTTGCTATGTCTTAACACTAGTCTTAACCATGTGCAGTTTACGTGCCAGGAATGCGCAACTGGGAGTGGGTGGGAGTGTTCGCGCTGTCTGTGGGCCTATGTGTGCAAACAGTGTGTGTATTTGCAAAAATGCATGGGTCCATGTAAATTAAATGGTGCATAGCCTAATTTGCTATTTTTGTGAGAAATCAGTTAATGCGCTTAAGATGTCTGAGAACTGTGTCTATTCTCAGCACAAATTCTAAACTCAGTCTGTGCATTTGCAGTTTGGGGACTCCACTAGCAGGTGTTATTAAAATTGATGTCTCTGTAATAGGCATATGGCGGTATCAAATTTTCATGTCAAGATAATTGCTGAAGCTTTTATCACAGTATAAGGTATTATCACAGTATTGAATTACATGACAAAAACAGGTTGAACGATAAACAAACTAGTGGTCCACCAATATATCGCAGAGGCCGATAAATTGGCTGACATTCTGATATTCTGACGGCTGATACATTTTCCTGTTTGGCCGATTTGTTTCTTGAGGGTGCCGAAAATCACCTGATTGCATGTGAAGTGACTGAGACATGTAAACGACCAGTCACGGTTCGTTTTGTTGTTACGTGCCATCGTGTTACTACAATAATAGGTGCGCAACACAGCCTCATTTAAACGGTCCACATATATGAGCCGCGGCAGATGCGTTTGAGCATCTAATGATAAAAAGGCAAATATCAATAAAACTAATATCATATACCATCTGCAAATATGGGCATATCTCATTTAAACAGATGTAATAAACAAACCTCACAAAACTTGAGCAGATCCAGCATCCTGTGAAGTATGCATTCTGTCAGCCTCTCCTCAGCAGTTCCCTGTCACTTTTAACTGTCTTTTCTAATGATAAAATGCAAATATCAATAAAACGTATATACCATTTGCAAATATGCAGATATCTCCTTTAATTAGATATAATTCACAAACCTCACGAAAATCTAGCATTTTCTTCCCGTAGAGTGCTCATCTAATATCTTCCTTGAAGCACGTATTCTATCAGCCAGAATCAAATCTTCAGGATCAGGATCAAAAGTTCCTCACAATCCAAGCAGGTGATCCAGACTGTTTAAATTGTCATGAGATTGCTGCTGCTCGTGCTGGATCCGCACGAGTGCATGAGTGCAACTTCAAGGTAAAAGCGCTTCACGTGTGCTACAAGTAAATGTCTTATTCACTATGCACTGTATGTACAATTGGTTTGATTCTGTATTTTTTGAGTAAATGTGATTGCTAGCATGGACATGCCCTCCATGGTTGCTGGACTACTGTGTGTACTGTTATTTCCTTCTTCCTAATATATTAACAATTTCTTCATGTGCAAATAAATTATTAAAATTTTATGACTAAACAGAAATCAGAAGTAACTGCTATCTGCCATTTAAAATACAATATTATTTTTTTAGAATTTTTTTTTAAGTTAAAGTTTTGTTTGAAATTTAGTAAATATAGTGCTAAATAAGAGTTTATTATTATTATTTTTAGCAATTTTATGTTATTTACTATATTAAATTGTGTGAGATATCGGCATTGTATCAGCCTATCGGCCACTCTGCTCTCTGGATATCGGCATTGGCCATTAAAAAACCCATATCGGTCAACCACTAAAACAAACTCTATTGTTGTTCTCTTATTAAAAAGTTTAATTACATTTTCTTTTCTTTTTTTTCTCCCCAATTTGGAATGTCCAATTCCCAATGCGCTCTTAAGTCCTCGTGGTGGCGTAGTGACTCGCCTCAATCCGGGTGGCGGAGGACGAATCTCAGTTGTCTCTGCGTCTGAGACCATCAATCCACGCATCTTATCACGTGGCTTGTTGAGCGCGTTACCGGGGAGACGTAGCACGTGTGGAGGCCCATGCTATTCTCCATGGCATCCACTCATAACTCATCACGTGCCCCACCGAGAACCACACATTATAGCGACCACGAGGAGGTTACCCTATGTGACTCTACCCTCCCTAGCAACCGGGCCAATTTGGTTGCTTAGAGACCTGGCTGGAGTCATTCAGCACGCCCTGGATTCGTGATTCCAGTGGTGGTAGTCAGTGTCAATACTCGCTGAGCTACCCAGGCCTCCTGTTTAATTACATTTTCAATACCAAACTGGCCTGTAAATTAACAGATAACAACGATAGACTAAACAGTCTCTTCAATGGGCTGTACTGCAGTTTAAAGTGTTTTTGGGTAGTTCCGCGGACAAAACATTGATAAAATATCTGTCCAAGAACATTCAGTATACAAAGAACTCCAGACAACATGAGCTGTGGAAATTCAGATGTGATCTAGGAGCTTTATACAGCTTTATACTGTTCTTACCAGCAAAGAAATGTAAGTCTATCCCTCACAGCCTCGATGTCATTACCATTAAAAATGCCGCTAGTGTAAATAAGGTCTGCTATATTGCTAGGCACTAGCTACAACTTTATTAACCGCAAGTTCACTCTCACTGAATGGCAACGTACGATTGCGTGGCGTTCCTACTTCAAATGAATATTGAAATCATCATGGAGCCACATTGCCGTTATTAATTACAGGACTTAGTATTATCTGATTCCAACTGTATTTTAGTTGTTACTATGAGACGCAAATGTTACTGTGTAGCTAGCAGAGTTTTAGCGAACTAATCTCTGGCCACTATAAAGCAAGCTACACATTATCTACAAATGGCAACAAGAGTTCACTTTGTTTGTTGTCTTAGTTGTCACTTAGAGTGTTGTCTTTCATTTTTCAAAAATCGTTTGGAAAAACAAGCAGACCTGTCACAACTTTATCTTGCTAAATTGAATGCAATGATTGTCCCGTCGATGAGTGGACATGTTGTCCATGGCAGTTTTTCTGCCACTTTTCTCCCACATGTTTTACACAATTGGAAACCATCTCCAACCAACAATCCGTCTGCATTTTTATGGAACCCAAAATACTTCCACTTCTAACCGTATTAGAATGCGGATAAAGGGTCAGCAGCGTTCCTCATTTAGGGGCCGTTTACACGACAACGTTTTCAACTAAAAACGTAAAACTTTTCATACGTTTTGGCTGTTCGTTTACACGACAATGGTGTTTTGGGGCCAAACTTTTGAAAACGGGTTTCAAAGTGCAAGTTTTTGAAAACGATGCTGTTATCGTATCTGTGTAAACATACAAAAATGCGAATTTGTGAAAACGATGACGTCATGCGCACGCGTATTATGTGTTCAGTCTATAGGCATACGTGAGTATTTCAAAACAACGCACAAGACATTAAGGACTACAGGACTGTGTTTGTGCTGCTCAAGATTTTGAGTTTATTGACACTTCTCCAGCAAGGTAATTGTATTAATAAAGCAACCTCATCATCCGTCCAGACAAAATTGCTCGATGCTTTCGCCATCTTCATTGTTTGAATTCACCACTCTGTGGAAGAATGCTTATTTGCGCAGGCGCGTAGTGTTTCTTTACAAAGTGACATCGCCAACTACTGGCCTGACATGCATAATACAGCCTTTTTAGTCGTTTTCGCGGATCCCTGTGGACGGGGATCGTTTTGACAATATTGTCATGTAAACGTACCCTTAGCCACGTTTCTCTTCCACGCTAGTTTGTTTACATCAGAGTGTGCATGTGTCATTTATGCCACGTACACGCAGTGTTGTGAATCTTGATTCATTGATGGAGAAAAAAACTACTGTGCAATCAGAAATATAAAAAAAAAAAAACTGGCCAAAAGGTTATCTAGAATTATTTACGGTATTTTGAAGTGCACACGATAACAATATTGTAGGGGTGTAACGATTCATCGATCTGGATCGATGCATCGATCCAATAGCCAACGATCCAATGTTATTGATACAGTGTGTAAATATCTATATAGACTTTTTTTAAGATGCACCTTTATTTTAATACTCTCATGTCAGCCACATCCGTACGCATTTCCGTCAGGCGATGAAGCAACCTTATTGCATTCATTTGACTTTATGAAAATACGCTTTTCATGTGGTACACGGATGTGAGCAGGGTCTTTGAAGCCAATTGCATTCTGCTATCCGTGCGCGCATGTCAACTGGGCTTCCAGTGAAACACGAGCTCCAGACCAGTGACAGGATCAGTGCGCTCCTTAAAATGCGAGCTCTCGTGACAAACACAGAGTGGCTCACATTTGAATTTTACATGAGAATTTGCTATTTTAAAGTACCATGGAGAAGTTCAACCATAATGTGAAATGTCTTGACAATGTCTACATTCTGAGTAGCACTAATGAGGGAAAGAGAAACACCTGCTGCTCAGCTCCAGCATCAGTTATAAGACTTTACACATCTACACATCAACACCCTTAATAACATTTATCCCCGCTGACTGTAACAGAATTTCTCATTACAACTGTGGAAGTTGTAGCCAAGAAAACCACGGATAACACGGATAGTTGGAAACAAGTCATGGGTATGCAAGTACTTTGAATTGGACTGAACTGAAAAATAAGCTGTAATCAAACGATTGATGATCACTTGAGTGTGACGTTATTTTTTATATGATCTGTATAATTTTTTTCAACATCTGAAGTACCTTATTTTGCTGTGGATGTCTCAATGTGGATACTTAATTTGCACTTTTCAGACAGCTCAATAAAATATTCAAATTATATTTTGGTTGCATTTGAGCAAAACATTTTTTTTAATTGATTGAGTAAAATAGGCACATAATATTGGAATATCAATCTCAGGGCCCTGAATCTAATCAAATCGAAATCGTATCGCGGCAGACTTTGAAGTATTGGCAAATATTGGATCGCAGGCCAAGAGAATCGTGATGAAACGTCCGATTTACACCCCTACAATATTGTGCATGTTATTTACCGTGATATACCGTATAACCTAGTACTGTCACATGCCTACTCTGTAAATATAGTGGAACATGAAAGTATGTCCCTGACAGTTACAGTTAATACATGATGTCGTGTGTCAGTTGAGCATAATGATCATAAATACTTACATTCTGTATAATTTAATGGAGCCTAAATCCAGTTAGTCCCAATGAGCACAACCTTTTCTATCCTTATAAATAATGTATCAAAGAGGTTCAAGAAGGACGTACAGAAGTCAGTCTCTTTTCATTTCCAGTGGTACTGAAATGCTGGATCTTAATGATTTACTGCATAGTTACTCTTCTTACATCATGTTTGCTGAAAACTGCAGATGCAATAAGTGTTTTAATAAGTATTTCTGTCTGAATCCTCCTCTTACTAGTCGTAAAAATGTGAAACCTTGCTACATTAATTATTATCCTTACTAGTCAGTAGGTATCGCATCCTGGATCCTCTCGGTTTTTCAGTGCACCCAATATAAATCGCCGCCTATGCATTCATTCGATTTAAACGATTTAACGTCCACGCTTTACAAAGCCACAAGCTTTGACTCTTTTTAGTTTGTTCACTAAGGATAAGACACATTTCTTTCTTTTACTATTGGCCCTTAATGTGCAAGGAAGAAACAACTAACGGCTCCATTAAAAACCCTGCATATTTACGCAGCACTTATAAACAGGTTTGTTAATGTGTGCAAGTATTGATGTTTTTACACAGTGATGTGTTGTTTGTTTATTCTCGCCAGATGGATCTTAAGTAATTTCTCTCATGAGCGCAATGCAAATGCTCTTTACCGCTTTTGTATTTTTTTCCATTCATAGTTTTCTATCATTTCTGGCAATCTGTTTTATCTAGTGCCTTTGTGTATGAAAGTATCAGACAGTGATGGTCCCAAAGAAGGGTTGCGGGTCTGCTTTGATGGGGGAGGGCACTGCTTAATGCAAAAAATAAATTGCAATTAACCATATACCATTTTTACAATTTACAAAATTGACAGTTTTCTTACTCAGCCTGTGTCATGTTAATAACTTACCATATTTTTGGGCTAATGCAATTCAAGGTAATATTGTTTTTTTATTATTTTATTATTATTTTAATTTTTTTGTGGATTTTTCCCCTTTTTCACCCAATTTGGAATGCTCAATTCCCAGTGCGCTTTTAAGTCCTCGTGGTGGCGTAGTGATTCGCCTCAATCTGGGTGGCGGAGGATGAATCCCAGTTGCCTCCACGTCTAAGACCATCAACCCGCGCATCTTATCATGTGGCTTGTTGAGTGTGTTGCCACGGAGACATAGAGCGTGTGGAGGCTTCACGCCATCCACCGCGTCATCCGCGCTCAACTCACCATGCGCCCCACTGAGAACGAACCACATTATAGCGACCACGAGGAGGTTACCCCATGTGACTCTACCCTCCCTAGCAACCGGGCCAATTTGGTTGCTTAGGAGACCTGGCTGGAGTCGCTCAGCACGCCCTGGGATTCAAACTAGCGAACTCCAGGGGTGGTAGCCAGTGTCTTTTACCACTGAGCTACCCAGGCCCCAATTCATGGTAATATTAATAGGTTTCAATATTTGATTTTAAGGACACCTTTATTTTTGTACAATAAACAATTTTAGGTCGCCACTTGATATCCAATGTAAAATCTGGGTACAGAATTAAAACCAGTGCTCTAAGATGTCTGTTCGTCGGGGACACAAGGCCCATATTCTTGTCCTTAACAAGATAAAATGAAAGAAACAGGGTCTTAGCTCTGAAACCATCATTCCATCATTAGTGCATATAGAAAATGCCTCCACATCCTCAAACTTGCTCATTTGCGCTCAGACGATCTACCATTTTGATGTATTATTTACGCCCCTGCCGATGGGGTAGTAAAGGAGAGAGAGCGAAATGGGGAGAGAGTGTGTTTTATCTTTTCTCTCTTGTTTTTGCCTCGTGCTCTGTGCTGGAGAAGGCAAACCCCCATGAGACATTACCGTCTATTGAGGAGACATGGCTTTTGTGTCCAGTGTACAGACATGGTGGGCTAATGCGGTTATCGCTCAAGGGCTTTGTGTCTTTTTTACAAAACACCAAATCCAGGCTCTGTCCTGCATCACTTAACTGATTTGATCCATAGCTAGTTTGTTCCCTTATCTTAACATCTGCTTTACTCTGAATTACTGCAAGAACATTGCAGTACGATGCCGTGGTCAAACCAGCCACCTGCATATATGCAGTATTACTCAGCTCTCTGGAATATATTTTTCTGATTGGTCAATTGCGGCATATACTGTATACTGCCTACTATTTTCTTTAAATAAAATAGTATGTCAAACAGAACACATTATGTAACAATAAACATTTCAAATAGGAGCGTTCTCCATTGTTGTCACATGACCTCACCACATTGTATGTTTAAATCAAGTAATTTGTAATTTTATAATAATATATATACTGTATACTGCAAAAATAGTATGTTTTGTATGGTAGTAGGCTATTGTGCAAAACAGAATTTATAGTTAACTACTTTTCTGTCGCTGTTGTTTTTCTTTGTGATTTGTCAAATGTCTGGTGTAAAATTATCATAAAATTGTTGTGACAATATCATGCATAACTCTCATTGAAGGCAGTAAATCTTCTAAATTTAAGGCTTACTCATTAAATGTGATAACTGTGGAGGTTTAAATAATGTTTTACAGTTTTGGTTAGTTTAAAAAAAACTAAATGATAAATAAAATAATAGTTAATATTACTTTATTTGCATAAACATTTTTTGTGTCATGTTTTCCATGGCATTGTTTTGTTTTGTGTTTTTTTTGGGGGGGGGGGGATTTTTCCCCTTTTTCACTCAATTTGGAATGCCCAATTCCCAGTGCGCTTTTAAGTCCTCGTGGTCGCGTAGTGATTCGCCTCAATCCGAGTGGCGGAGGATGAAACCCAGTTGCCTCCGTGTCTGAGAACATCAACCTGCGCATCTTGTCACGTGGCTTGTTGAGCGCGTTGCCACGGAGACATAGCGCGTGTGGATGCTTCACGCCATCCACCACGGCATCCACGCTCAACTCACCACGCGCCCCACCGAGAACGAACAAAATTATAGCGACCACGAGGAGGTTACCCCATGTGATCCTACCCTCCCTAGCAACTGGGCCAATATGGTTGCTTAGGAGACCTGCCTGGAGTCGCTCAGCACGCCCTGGGATTCAAACTAGCGTACTCCAGGGGTGGTAGCCAGCGTCTTTTACCACTGAGCTACCCAGGCCCCCCTTTCCATGGCATTGTTTGGAAATGCTATTCCAGCTGAATTCCACTCTGGTCACTTATTCTAAACATTTTTTATTTGCTGTACAATGCTCAGATGCCTGAAATGTCTCTTCTGAACATCCACCCTGCTGGTTTCCTCTCTCTTAGGAGACTTGCATGACTGCTTCCTTGAGTTCATCTCCATCAGTGGTGTGTGCACAAATCCCTTATCCACCCACCAGCATACAGTACATTAGGGCTGGGCAATATTGCCAAAAATATTATCACAATATTTTTTTTCATATCGTTTGATATTGGTATACATTCACATTTGCACGTTGCACATTTTTTGAATTTCCAAGTTGGCAGAAGAAAAGAAGATAAAATAAAATCCTAAACAGTCAAAATAGTCTCTACGAAACTGCATTAGGGGCCCAATGACAGCAAAAGCAGTGGGGTCTGAGGGATCTTCTACCAAAATGTTAAAATATTTTACAGAATCGAGTGCAGTTGGATATGAATGTTAAAAGATCATCTGTTCGTTTTGAAGCATAATGACAGCAGTCCAGTATTTGTTTGAATATTTTTACATTCAAATGATATATTTTTATATTTCTTTACATTCAGATACCCAAGTATGAGGGCATAGAAGCCCTTGTGACTGATAAATGATACTGTATGAACATTTTGAAAATGTCAAAGTCTGAATGGACCATTTTTGTATTTTCATTAAAGTGAGAGACTAGGCTACCAACTAGCAATTTTATTGTCTTTCCTTGTCATCCATGCCAGAGATGATGACATCTGATACATTTTCACAGAACAGAAATCTATTTGTCTATTATTAAAGGCTCGTAACATGCTGAATAATATACATGTTATACATATACATTTAGAAGGAAAACATTTTATGGTCTAAAGACACTTTGGAACCACGTTAACTCATGCGGCGCCTCATGTCTACTCACATGTGGGGAAAAGAGGCCACACGTGGAGCTGGACAGGGCATAAATTAAGCGTGTCCGATGCTAGAGAAAAATATTCAAGAATACAGCGCAGAAGTCCTGCGGTCTAGATGGAATCATGGTGACTGGCGTAGCCTAATCATTATACAGTCAAAGCCGAAGTGCGTGTTTTTACCAACACGTACATGATCGTCTAGCTGTAGAACATAAGCTAAATATCAAAAGTTACTCAAAAGCTTATCATCGATATTGTGAATTTCTTTTATCGCAATAAATATCAAGATCGTTTTATCACCAGACCTACAGTACATTGGGGCTAGAGTGCTCTAGTTCTCACTGAAGTGCACTGCTTTAGGTCCTTAGAAGAAAAGGTTTTGCATGCTTGGCTTAATGAAGCCTGAATGCGGAAACAAATTAAAAAGACAGGCTTTTTATATATAGCAGCAGCCTGTTATTTTGTGTTGAATGAAAAAACAGTGACATGTTTGCTCATTGCAGTGCTTCTGTTTATAACGCTGTCTGAGACTGAACTGATGGGCAGAATTAATTGGAGAACAGAAGTGTTTTGATCAGTTCAATGAAGCGCAGGGCACACCTTAAAAAATGCTGTATTTTGGTCAGTCAGGCAGTGTGGTGTGGCATGGTGGTTAAAGTCAATATGAAATCAAATTTGACAATTTACTTTCTTAATACACAGTCTTATTGTGCACAGTTCATCAGTGTACATTATTCCAAAGAATAAAAAGCTTTACTTTCGGTTGGTGTCACCTAGGCAGCGCAGACTATTGATTAATGTTCACCAACAGCCAAATTGATATTTAAGCATTGTTTGAGCCTGTTGTTGCATGACTGCAGTCTTTTCTAAAAATAATTGCCAATAGTTTACACTATTTTAATGCTAGTTGGTGTTAATGTAATAATGGTAACAGCAGTTATAGCAAACAATAATAGATATGAAAAAGAAGTTTTACCATTGGGATACCTTGAGATTCCTGACTTGAAATGCCCACTTGTCACATTCCAATATGCCCTACATTTTTTCAATATATGTTTCGCACTGAAATGTCACATTACATGTAGTAAAATGGGTTTCAAAATGCCATTTCATGTTGATTTTAAAGCTTAGGGCTACTAATCAGAAGGTTGCTGATTCAATCCCCACGAGGAACAAGATACGAACAGTCACCATTGTTCCCTTGAGCATGGCACTTAACTCTGGGTTTCTCCAGAGGTATTGTCTTTGTAATAAGTGGACTGAATGTTGATTTGCATAAAAGTGTCTGCTAAAATAAGGAAGGACTAATTTCTCATTTAGGAGGGAGAGCAAAACAGAAAGCAAGTATGTAGGTGGTAAAGAAAGTGAGAGAGACAAACAAAGTGGAAGGGCAAAAGGTTGAGTGAGGTGCACAGCATGAAAGATTTAGCTCAGCATGGCACCCCTACATGGCCAAAACTGTTCCCTTTTCAGTCAGTTCAGAGAACACACTGTGGGCTCCATGCTGTTGAAAGCAGGTGGGCTGATATGCTGGTGAGTAGCCCAGACAGTGAGGCATTTGGCCTGGGGTTTATAAGAGTGATGGGTGCAGTAGAGCTTGGCTGTTGGCTTTTGACTGGATCTGGCTCAAATTCGTTTAACACCATCACCACTGGGGGCCCGGGTTCTCCTGTCCACGTTGCCTGTGACACTCAGATGGCTGTTTAAACCAGTGTGAGAAGACTCCTGTCATATCTGTGCTGCCCTTGAGCAGTGTGCAAATGATGATGGGCAAAATTACACTGTCAAAATCGACTAGTCGATAGGTTGGCTGGTCAACTAGTCGACAGGTCTTATGGAAGCCCTTTATAATTTGGCGGGTTTCAGGTTCACCTGACCCTTATCAGAGGATTTTCCTTGGAGGCGATTATAGAAAATTATTCTTAAAAATTGCACTCAGTAATTTTTTTCCCCATTAAAAAAGTTTTACTCCAAAAGAAACGTATTTTAATTTTGAAACATATGCATAAAATCATCACCGCTCACATGAGGTGAGGACTCTAGTCACAGACTATATCAGTAACCTTATAAAAGCTGTTTTATTCTACATGGGGCAGGGGTACCCTCACGGGGGCTGCCGTTTTGGAATCAAATGACCAGTTGAATTCTACTCGCTTAATCTCAGTAACCATCTTGTTATTGGACACTTTCACTCTTGGATTAAATTAATCATGGCTGATTGTGAATAGTGAATATCTACAATGGCATCTGTAACTGAAAACTTTTGATTTTGAATGATGCTGCATCCACACCACTAGGTGTCACTGTAAGTCCAAGATGACACGAGCAAAAAGTTACTGAGTGCACCTTTAAAAAGTGCTTGCATCCAAAAACAGCTAGATAGAGTGCATCAATTGAACACAATGCACTTTTCTCCAGATTAGTTTTTTAAAGATAGACTATTTTTTAACTTGACCTGCCATCTTAAAAATGCAATACTCAAAGCTGTGGCACAGTGGGTATTGCTCATGACATGTAAGAGCCATTGGCTCATGGGGACCCAGGTTCGAGTCCGGCATTTTCTGTCCTCAATTTCCTGTCTCCCTTAACTTGCCTATAAAATGAAGGTTAAAAAGCCCAAAAATGGGGGCTTGGGTAGCTCAGCAAGTAAAGACGCTGACTACCACACCTGGAGTCACAAGTTCAAATCCAGGCCATGCTGAGTGACTCCAGTTAAGCTTCCTAAGCAACCAATTGTCCCGGTTGCTAGGGTGGGTAGAGTCACTTTGGGGTAACTTCCTCGTGGTCGCTATAATGTGGTTCTCGCTCTCAGTGGGGCACGTGGTGAGTTGTGCGTGGATGCCGTGGGGAATAGTGTGAGCCTCCACACGCTAGGTTTCCGCGGTAACACACTCAAAAAGCCACGTGATAAGATGTGCAGATTGACTGTCTCAGATGTGGAGGCAACTGAGAATTGGGCATTCCAAATAAAAAAAATAAAAAAAATGAATGTGTATGGCTGATGAGGCGTTGCTTTAAGGGGGATGAATTTAAAGGCTCAACGCTAATTAAGCACTGACGCAAAAAAATATATCAACACACATAATAATTAGATTTCATGCTGGATAACATATTCCATATTAGCTCGAGTGCATGCTGTAATTAGATTAACACGGGGACATAACAATTTTTCAGATTGTAATGCTGATAACATAATTTGTATAGAAAGAAAAATGTGCATTAAATAAAAAAATGCTAAATAGAAGCATATGAAAAAATATAGATAAACTACTCAACTAGTTGACCATTGTGACCCATTCCTACCCTTGAGTTCCCTGTCTGTGGGTTAGTCTCTGGCCTTGAATTTGGAAAAAGATTGGTACAGATATGCAATTGCAAATGTATAAACAAGAATATGCATGTACACTAATGATATGTGAACACAATACTGACCTCTACACCCACTCATGTACATATTATCCTGACCCTGAAAACCATAAAACAAATAAGATAAGACTTCCTCTAGCAGTGATTCTGGTAAGTCGAGCTATCTCATGCTGAGAGCTACAACAATGGCCTCTCTTGTGCCTGCCATCTCTTGTATTCATGACGTTTCTTCTTTCGTGTTTTGAACTTGACCCTTGGCCCTCACTCCTTACCCCACACCCTCCCAAATCCCAAAACATGTGCACAGTCATGCTGGGAGAGAGGCAGGGTCAAACAGGGGTGAGAATAAACTGCTATTAGAGTGAGAGTGCAAAAAAGAGAGAGACCCTTACCAAAAAAAAAAAAAAAAAAAAACAGGGCACACAGTAACTTTTGTGTTTGTGTCATCTTGGACTTACAGTGATACAGTTGAAGTCAGAAGTTTACATACACCTTAGCCAAATACATTTAAACTCAGTTTTTCACAATTCCTGACATTTAATCATAGAAAACATTCCCTGTCTTTGGTCAGTTAGGATCACTACTTTATTTTAAGAATGTGAAATGTCAGAATAATAGTAGAGAGAATGATTTATTTCAGCTTTTATTTCTTTCATCACATTCCCAGTGGGTCATAAGTTTACATACACTGTGTTAGTATTTGGTAGCATTGCCTTTAGATTGATTAACTTGGGTCAAATGTTTTGGATAGCCTTCCACAAGCTTCTCACAATAAGTTGCTGGAATTTTGACCCATTCCTCCAGACAGAACTGGTGTAACTGAGTCAGGTTTGTAGGCCTTCTTGCTCGCACACGGTTTTTCAGTTCTGCCCACAAATTTTCTATTGGACTGAGGTCAGGGTTTGTGATGGCCACTCCAATACCTTGACTTTGTTGTCCTTAAGCCATTTTGCCACAACTTTGGAGGTATGCTTGGGGTCATTGTCCATTTAGAAGAGCCATTTCCTGGCTGATATCTTGAGATGTTGCTTTAATATATCCACATAATTTTCCTTCCTCATAATGCCATCTATTTTGTGAAGTGCACCTGTACCTCGTGCAGCAAAGCATCCTCACAACATGATGCTGCCACCCTCATGCTTCACGGTTGGGATGGTGTTCTTCGGCTGGCATGCCTCACCCTTTTTCCTTCAAACATAACTATGGTCATTATGGCCATTTTGTTTCATCAGACCAGAGGACGTTTCTCTAAAAATTAAGATCTTTGTCACCGTGTGCACTAGCAAACTGTAGTCTGGCTTTTTTTAGGCCGTTTTGGACCAGTGGCTTCTTCCTTGCTGAGCAGCCTTTCAGGTTATGTTGATATAGGACTCGTTTTTCTGTGAATATAGATACTTGTCTTCCTGTTTCCTCCTGCATCTTTACAAGGTCCTTTGCTGTTGTTCTGGGATTGATTTTCACTTTTCACACCAAACTACGTTCATCTCTAGGAGACCGAATGTGTCTCTTTCCTGAGCGGTATAATGGCTGCGTGGTTCCATGGTGTTTATACTTGCATACTATTGTTTGTACAGATGAACGTGGTACTTTCAGGCATTTGGAAATTGCTCCCAAGGATGAACAAGACTTGTGGAGATCCACAATAATTTTCTGAGGTCTTGGCTGATTTCTTTTGATTTTCCCATGATGTCAAGCAAAGAGGCACTGAGTTTGAAGGTAGGCCTTAAAATATATCCACAGGTACAGCTCCAATTCAGCACACCTCCTATCAGAAGCAATTGGCTAACTGCCTAAAGGCTTGACATCATTTTCTGCAATATTCCAAGCTGCTTAAAGGCACAGTTAACTTAGTGTATGTAAACTTCTGACCTACTGGAATTGTGATATAGTCAATTAAAAGTGAAACAATCTGTCTGTAAACAATTGTTGGAAAATTACTCGTGTCATGCACGAAGTAGATGTCCTAAACGACTTGCCAAAACTATAGTTTGCTAATATTAAATCTGTGGAGTGGTTAAAAAAATGAGTTTTAATGACTTCAACCTAAGTGTATGTAAACTTCTGACTTCAACTGTACCTAGCGGCTTGAATGCAACATCATTCAAAATAAATAGTTTTCAGTTTCAGATGTCATTGTAGAAATTTACTATTCACAGTCTGCCATTATCACTTTAATACATGCATTAAAATGTAAAAAAACAGGTCAGTTATTGAGATTAAGTAGTAGGGCTGTCATGATTATGAAATTGGGTTGACGATTAATTGTTAAACAAATAATTGCGATTATGACGATTCATTGTCTGTTTTAGGGCTATGACTATTAATTTTCTCTTATAGGGTTTTCACAATTAATTGTCATATTTCTTAGGGTGCATGCACCTTAAGAAATATTTTATAAATAATATATAAGAAGTCATTTTAACATTTATCTTCAAATATATAATTAAAATAGAATTGTTATATTCAAGTGAAACTGGAGCTGTTTTATATTTCCGCGGGAGTTTCGTGTGAGCCTCTGCTGAAGGCGCACGCATCAGATCACTTGAGAAATGCTTCACGCATTCTTCCAGACAGCAGCTGCTCTGGTTGCCATCCGCGGTGCGACTCAGGGACGCTCAGAGTTCAACTGAATGACACGCAGACGCGCCATTGATGGCAATTATATATTTGCTTAAAATTCCCTTATTTGGGGATTAAAATGTAATTTGAATTTTAAATGCACAATAATGGCGGTGATCTCAAATAACCACGATCAGGTGATTATTCAATAATCGCGACAGGCCTAGGGAGTAGTTTTCTGCTGGTCATGTGATCCTAACATTGCAGCCCTCATTATGGGACCCTCTCAATGTAGAATAAAACAGCTTTTAAAAGGTTACTGGTATGACAAGATCTTCGTCTACATGTGACTTATGATTTTATACAATTAATTTCTTTACAAGTAAAACTTTTTTAATGAGGAAAAAATTACTAAGTGCACCTTTAACATTAGATAGTAATAGTAATAGTAAAACCGTGGTACTTTGATATCAAACGTTTGACTGGTAGTGTACTTCTTTAATATGATCATATTACCATGGTACATATCTAAAAAGTCATTGCATTACCATGGTACTTGTTGGTACTTTTTGGTTAGTAGAGAGAAGCCCAAAAAGAAGGACTGAATGGAGTATAAGTAAAGAGGGATGAGAGAGAGTAATAAATGTAAATGTTGCATATAGTAAATTTCTGCAGTTTTCTGCCCAAAATCAGCACAAAAAAATGTAAAAACAGTCTGCAGATGCTATCTCAGCTTGTCAAAGATTATGGAAAATGAGACTCTCACTTTGTGGGTTCCTGGGTTGTTTTGATCAAATGTGTCACCTTATATGTTCACTCAAATTAAAGGGGGAGGGAGCTTTCCAGTGCATCCTCTTAGCATGACAAAAACATTGGCATTTTTTTTCCAAACAAATTGTCAGTGTAGGATTACCTTTTGACTTGGACTGAATAGGAGGAGTCTCCAAAATCAGGAATGTTATGGGAAACTTCAGACTACTATGCTGCGCAACACAAACATGGTAACCCAATTCCATGATTTGCATTCCTGAAACGGGCATCAAAGTACAAGGAGAAAAACAATGATTTAGTCACAGTATCGGTTAAGGGGAGAAAAGTGCTTAATTAGTTATGGATCACAATTCTTCTTCACTACTCCCTTCCCTCCTTTTTAATTGCAAAAACATTTGGAATTTGCTGGTAGTTATCATGGGTAGATTACAAACAGTTGGTGTTGGTTCTCATCAGGCTAATTTGAATAGATGCCTTCACAACTCATTCACATTGTATATGTTGTACTCTTGGTGATTTTGAATCAGTAAAATAATTTTTGATCAGGGAGCATTCATTGCAGAAATGATAGGTGGTTGTGTTATAATGCTTGAGAATTTCAGGAAATGATTGAGAGGTGGATTTTAGGAATGGACTGGGATCAATACAACTTAAAGCTCTGTTGACAGCATTTGTAGTATTATTGATTAACACAGAAAATATATTCGAAAGTACGGCACTAAAAATGTTAGCAGAAATGCGCAGCTTGTATTTCTTTCTTTGAATTTATTAACCATTTATATGAATTGTTCCAACATGATCACACATGCAATCGACAAGTAGATTTTGAAAATTCATGTACCTTAAAATTGACCCCATTCCTCTGAATTACTGACAAGCGCCATCTTGCACCATCCAGTTTTGCATCTGTTCAAATGTGTTCAGCTTTCCCTCTGGCGCTACTGATAGCCTGTTGTGGGAGCAATCTCAGAGACACAGATTCTGGTCCCATAGGAACCAGGAAGTAATCCCATTCAAATAAACAATGGTGAACACTGTTCATCAGTTTTATCCACTGATGGTTAGGTTTAGGGTTGGGGTTTGGTTTAGGGGTGTAGAGTCAATAAAATATGCATTCCTGTTGACTGTATTACATCATTTATAACTAAAAATACAACTTGCTTTTGGCAAGTCTTGCCTTTTAAAGTGGGACTACTTTTCTCTGTGGATTAACTTCTGAACTTCTATTTTGTTATTATCTCTGTCTTGTTGTTGTATTGTTTGTGCTCTGGAAACTTATGTCGCCAAGACAAATTCCTTGTATGTGTAAGCATACTTGGCAATAAAGCTCATTCTGATTCTGATTCTGATTACACATTACCAATGTAATTACTGTGGGTGGAGTTAACAATAATTTACTCCACTTTCATGTGTCCTTGCGTTTATCATGCTAAAGACGTTGAGGGGTTTACTAGCTTTACTTGGTCATGGCATTGAAGTTGAAAGGTTGGATATACTGTATCTTAACACAGACAAAGTTAGCAAGCAGTTTTATTGCAGTAGTGTAATGTCAGCAGTCTCACGATATAATGATTAAAGGTGCACTCAATAATATTCTTGTTTATGATGCAGTAACACCTAGCGGCATGGATTCTGCATCACACAAGAGCAACAATTCTAAGTTACCAGTGCCATTCTAAAAATGCATTATTCGAGTCAACCATGATTAATTTATTCCGTGAGTCCAATTACAGTGGTTTATCGAGATAAAGTGAGGAATATTCAGCTGGTCATATGATCTCAGCATGACGACACTTATGAATGTGCGCCCAACACCATATGGATAATAAAACAGCTTTTTCTCTAAGGCTGATATGACTAGAGTCTTCATATCATGTGAGTGTACCATCATTTAAAAACAAATCTGTTTAATTATAGCAAAGAGCAAAAAAAATTCATACTTCAAAATATTTTTGTTTATTTCTTTGCACTATAAGTTTTTTATTGTAACTGTGATGTGTGCTTTAAAGAAAACTTGGGAATGACTCAAAAGTATTGTCTGTGGTAATCAACAGCATGTCACAGATGATGCTTAACTTGTATTGAAACCGGGACACTAATTTAAAACGCCATTAACCCCCAAACCTTTGTTATATCCTCATTCTCCAGAGAGAAGGTTCCCTAATTTAACCTATAAACATTTCAGTTCCCTTGAGTACAACAGTACGGCTCACTGAAGCCACTCCATCTACTGATTAAGAAAGTCAAAGTTAGAATGTAAGGGGAGGAGGAGGAAAGAGGAGAGCATTGCAAGTGTTGCTGAGTCCAGAGAAGAAGAGAGATGAGTGGAGTGCACTGGAACTGTGCCAGAGTCTCAATGTAAAGTGATGTTTATGAAGCTCTGTTATGGCACTAATGGGCTTTGATGACACTACAGGGACAGCGAGTGAGAGAGATGACATGCCAGGGACAGACATTTAGAGTGATTGGTGTGGCTCTTACTCGCCTGAACAGGATATGAGCGAGAGGTAAAACAAAGGGGCACTAAGAACAGGAAGATCATACATGGTACTTTGCATGCTTGAAGAAATAGCATATAGAAATAGCACCTTCATTAGTTGCATTAGATGCCTGTTAAAGCTACTTATCTGTCAAGTGTCCGATAGCCGATATGCTTAACCGATTTTTAATTCTAGTTTTATTTCTGCTTTTAACAACTTAATCATTTAAAGGTGCAGCATGTAAGATTCAGAAACCCTTGTTATTAATGACACCTGTGGCCATTAAGTGAACTGCAGCCAGCTACCTGTTGCTCGTGCACACACTCCATAGGGACGCGAGCGAGCAAGCAACGACCAAAACGATGTAATGTACAAAGAGGCTGAACGTGATTCACCGACATCATGCTGACAGATGAGGTAGCATAATTAAAATTACACAGTTATGATTGTTTTACTACAAACTTTGAGACTGTATATTATATTTGACTCTCCAGTGCTGGAACAGGGCTAAAACAAAGTGTGGATATAGGTCTGACTATGTGATCATATTAATCATTAATCATAATCATATTTCTTTGCATGATACATTGACTGCATTTATACGATAGCCTATGTCGGCATTAGCTAGCTAGCCAGCTTTATCAATAGCTGTTAGCTAAATTTGGTGGATGATGACAGTAGCTGTTTATAAATAAACTACATTATAAATATGTTGACACAGTTCATTATTGATGTGATTCCATCACAACTGTCATTTTGATATATCTGTCATGTGTATTTTGTTGGTTCATGTTTTTCATGTCTTTCATTTTGAAATTTCTAGTTCCTATTTCATGTCATGTGGTTCCCTTGTCATGTGATTGCATGTTTCCCTCCATGTTCATGTGTCTTGTTTTCATTGGTTGATTGTCTTATCTATTTTAGAGTTCTTTGTGTTTATTGGTTATCGGTTATCCTTGTCATGTGTTCTCCCATGTTCATGTTTTCCATTGTCCATTGTCAGGTATTGTTTGTATGTAACTTTGGTTGAGAGTTCAAGTCTATGTCAAGTCTAGTTTATGTTAAGTCATGTTCATGTTTGTTTTATTTACGTTTGTAGTTAGGGTTTATGGATATCACGATTTGAATAAATTTGCACTTGGATTCTTTTCTATATCGTCTTTGTCATTGCCAGTGCCAGCAACATCGTTACAGACATTACAGAACATTACAGTATCGATGCGCTATTTTTTTATAATAGCAGAATGTATATATTTTCTGTATAACCGAGTTACGCTACACTAATGAATGAAGCTTTTTACATTGTCTTGTTCATGTGTTATTTTAGTTTACCTTGCTGAATAATTACAGATTAACATTGTTTATGTCAGTTACTGTGAATCAGCATACCTGACTTTTAGTATAAAGAGAAGATCGTTGAAATTATTTGAAATTTACGAAGCAAGGTAGCTTGCAATTCATCAGTGTTTGCAAGCAAAAATTACACAGATCAATACTTATGGCACTATATTTCACATGCTTTGCAGTTTTGTAAGCTTACCTGTCCAATATGAAGAACGCCAGTTCAGCGTCGGTTTTGATCCCCAAAACCGAACGAAGGGCCCTCCAGGAATCAAATGCCCTGCTGATGTTCACTCTAGTTTTCTCTCGACCACAATCACGTTCCCGCTTAGCCAGAAGGGATTCAGTAGATAAATGTTGTTGTTTTTTTGTTTTTTTGGCTTACTCTGAATTTGTGTAGGAGTCGGTGTTGTGCTTGGAGTCGGACGTTTGCTGGATTCCATCTCTAAGATAATGTTACCTAGTGTTGCAGTTTGTTGTCACTGTTGAATAGCAGAAGCACTGAGGCAAGGCTCTCGGGAGAGCGCATAAACGTCACATCCTTTGGATTTTCCCAGCAAAACCGACCCGCTCCCTTCGCATGGAAATCAGTCTACAGGCTTTAATAGGCAACCTAGGAAGTCCGGGAAGGGCTAATTTTTTAAGTTGCGTTACAAGCCGTTCACACATTGGAAAAAAAAAAGGCGAATATTACATGAAAATTGTTACATATTGCACCTTTAACACTAACTTCTGGTGAACTGCTTTAGAAAATGTATATTGCGCACAGCCTACAAATAATTTATATTACTTTTTTGTTGCAATATACACTTGCTCAAAGCCCCTCACTTTTGTGCCCAACTTTATAGGTAAACCCGATATTAAAGAACCTATAACTGATTAAGTGGAAAAAGTAAATATCGGTTAAACATATCAGTCAAAACGATTATCTTGTCTATCTTTAGTGACTATATTCAATATATAGAGCCCGTAGTTCCTTACTGGTTCTATCAACCTGCCTTTTGTTAAGGTTAATAGATGTCCTCTATTGCAGTTGTGCAGTGTTTTATATAGTGATATTAAGAGTTTATTCAGTATTTATAGTGTTTTTTACTGAGAAGGTCACCGTGTGTCTGATGGAAGAATTCTGTACAGACATAAGACATACACACTGGAGCTGTCTGTATTCTTACAAAAAGAGCAATTGAGAAAATGGAAACATCAAACAGATGGCAGTAAATATTGGTATAGATTTATCTGCCCTGCCAACCTTGGACTTAGTCAGTATACTCACTGGAACTTCTTACTTTGACCCTTCATAGAAGTATGCCTTTAAATGTTTATTTTTATAGATAAATGGCTAGGATGCTTTTGTGGGTTTACGAGTGTTTGATCTTGCTTGTGAGAAAATAAATGTGTATTTGCGCTCAATATTCTTGACGTCTGGGGTCTATATTTCATTAAGAGTGTGAGTCTGAGCTCTAACACACCTCCCTCTCTATTGGCACTGCCCACTCTGCCACTTAACTACAGCTAAGCCAGCTTTGGAACTGATACACACACACACACACACACACACACACACACACACACACACACACACACACACACACACACACACACACACACACACACACACACACACACACACACACACAGTTCAGATATGTCAGAAAATATCTCACCATTGTAACAAGACTGCTTTGACCTTGATTTTTCAGTTTGTAAGTCTCATAAATCAAGTCCAAATTACTTGGAAACCTCACAAAATAATAAAACATAATATTTTATGGTAAAACCTGTCTGGATGATATTTCATCTAAACCTCAATGGAAGGAAATTGGAAATTACAAAGACAAGAAAGCCTAGTTCTTAAGGAGCATTAAGATTTGTCTGTTTTGTGACATTATTTTAATGACAAGTATTACTTAATTTGAGTGAGATTCACCCTTTAGGTTGACGTTTTGTTGTATCTTTGAAATGGATTTGACAGTTGAATGAACAATTTCAGTTGTTTTCTTTAATTTTTCACCTCTTATGTCACTCTTTACTCATCCTCATGTCATTCCAAAGCTGTATGGCTAATTCTTCCATGAAACACAAAAAGAAATGTTTTGTAGTATGTCTAAGCTGATCTTTTCTGTACAAAAAAGGCTGTCAAGCTCCAGAGTGAATGAAAAAGTGCCAAAAAGTAGTCCATATGACTTGTGCACTATATTCCAAATGTTCTGAAGCCATAAGATAACCGACTATTCAGCTTGTGCCCTGACTTAAAATGTTGTATTAAACGTGCTTACTTACAATAAAGAGGAAAAAATCATCTTTTAAAAATATCTCTAAATGACATTCACTGAATTACAAGGAAATAAAATACTTGGATTTTTATTGTTTAATTCGTTCAACAATTCACTGCAAAAATTCCTATTGTTATCAAGTGTTTTTGTCATGTTTTCCATTTAAAATGATCTAAAAATCTTTTAAACAAGATACATTTACTTGAGAAGCAACATAAGATATTTAGACTTGTTTTTAGAGAATGTATCTTGAATATAAGTGTATTTTGTATATGAAGTGTATCTTTTCACTTGATTATACTTCTGCGAGTGCAGTAAAGACAAAATATACTCATATTCATGATACATTCTCTGAAAGCAAGTCTAAATATCTTATATGTTGCTTAAATGTATCTTGTATTAAGGATTTTTAGATATTTTAAAATATTAAAATATTAAATATTCTATTCAACATTATCTGATAACCATTGTAAATGTACGTAAGGAGTTTTAGATACTTAAATTGGAAAACAAACCAAAAAAGACAAATCTAAAACCATTTTTTACATTTTTGCATTGTATAATGGGCTAAGACTACACTCACTCACCTTTTTGGTCAACCATCGATTCATCTTGAACTCACAAAAAATCAAACTCCCTTTTCTTAATAGAACTTGAATCGCTGATTTTCTCCACGATAAAATACACACCGTGACACACATATCATGATTCACATCGTCGCGAGCCATCACGTTATAATCTAGCTGCAGCAAGCGCGCGCCACTGATGAGTGTCTCCGCTGGGAGAACTTTGAAACACTCTCGCGCTGTCGATTCATAGCTCTGACCGCACAGAGAAACGCCAGTTTCGGAGTGTGTGCCTATTTATACAAACTGCTTCCTTATTTTTTTAACTTTAATAAAGGATGCATTAAAGATATTGCCGGGGTGTTTCCTTTTTAGACACTCTGACATTCAAGTTTTGCTCAAGCGGAATACAAGGTACTGCTCCGATTTATTTCATGTCACGACGACACTGCTTCTATATTTTCTTATTTTGTTTTATAATTCCCTCATACTTTGCAATCTACATCACCTTAATCTGTTTGGAAAGTTTGGAGTGCATCTGGACTGTGAGCTGTTCTTTCTTTCTCTCCTCAATCAAGTGCAAGCTGAAGTGCTGCCCTCCCCATTAGCGTTTCAGATGATCTCATGTTGCTTTAAATGAGAACAAACGACTATTTGACAACAGAAATGTTTTGTCTACATTTTTTTATTGTCGAATTTTTCGATAACGTCGACTAGTCATTTCAGCCCTATGTGTGAATGAGATTTGAGAGCGGGCAGTGGAGAATAATGAATTTTTGGTCAGTTCCTATCTTGTCTCATGCTAATCAGAAAAATGTCTGAACTACCCAGTGTACGTTCTTGGACATGAATGCATATTTCATTTGTCACGGTCATTAGTGAAGGTAGAAAGACCATAAAGTATGCCGTATACTGTTGTTCCAAAGGATCTGTATATCTTTGGGGAACAAGTAGCTTTGTAGGAAATTGTTGAAGTTATTTAATTTGAAGCTACGGTCACTGTTGTTGTCATGGAGGGTGCATCCTTATTCTTTTATCTTTTGCTTTAGGCTAAAGTTGATTGGTTTTTCCTGGGGTTGAAGTGCATAGTTATGGAATTCATGGATGTTTACATTCATGTCATGTTATTGTTTACAGAATTCTGAGTAGAAAAACATCCAATTCTTTCCTTTACTTGAATCAAATTATAATGCAATTTTTGAACGTATTCTAGGGTGCATAATTTGATACATTTGACTGTATGGCTATTTTTTAATTTCTGATAATCATTTTCACTTTTGTCTAGTTACACAAAAATTGGTTTCCATCATAGCGTGTCCTCTCTCCTTTACAATACATTTCTTCTGCTTTGCTATTTACTGTTTGCAGTGCATATAGAGGCAAATTATTAGCATCTATTTAGAAACCTGCTCTCTGAAAAAGTCAGTGCTATTAGAAGCCAATTTTTCCTGTAAATGAACAGCTGCTGGAACAGATGTCCATGCATAGACTTTACAAAGTATTGATTATATTTGATCAGTTTTCCCTGTTATGAGCATGAGCAACAATAAAACAGGTTACAAGAAAAATGATGTGGTTTCCAAACTACGATGTACAACACGTAATTGTGGCTTTATAAATGTGTCAATCTGTGTTCTTCACATGCCAGAACAGTAGTGTAATCTTTAATTAATGCTTTCAGGAGTTTTGGGAAAAGCCAGGCCTGAAATGTCAAACTAATTAAGGACAATTGAATTCTGGGCAGTTTGTTGATACAGTAAGGTCTTTGAGGATGTACAAATTAAAGTATGCAGCACAAGGCCAGATTTGCTAAAGCTGATTGCTCATGCGTGCACATGAAATATTTTGGATTAAATATTGTACAAATGACATGATCATGATTGGTGAATAATAAACGCAAATCTGTTCTGCTGCAACAAAATGAGTGAGAATCAGTGTTGGGTGTAATCTGATTACAAAGTAAATAGATACTGTAATATATTACAATAAAAATTGTTGTAATCAGATTAATTACTGACTTTCAATTAAGTTAGTTACTTTTAAGTACATGGCTTGTGTTATACATTTCTTTAATAATATTATTTACAGTATGTAGAATACATTAAAAACATGAATTATGTTCATGTGTGCATCATGTTTTTTAGTTAGAGGTGAAGGGACAATAAAAATGAACAAGCTGTACATATAAACATTTTTAATTGGTTGAGTGGAAAAACAAAAGCTTTTCTTTAATGTAATTATTAATGTGTTTACTTTATCCATTAAGCAATCAGTAAAGTAAGTTGATTACAATTTAGAGAAGTACTTTGTAATTTGTAGTTGATTGCTATTTTTTAAGGAATTTACCAAACTGGGATGTCTGGGATTTGTTAAGATATTTATCAAAATGTCAATAGACGAGGCCAAATGTTTGCATCATCAAACATTTAATTTTATTTTGTGACTTTTGCAGTTTTGTTTTTATTTTAAATACAATAATGATTCAGTATGACTGGAAAGAGTGAGAGGAAATGGGATGACAACATAAAGTGGGCAGGACTTGAATCCACCTCTTCTACATCAGTGTTTCGGAGCCAATGCACTTAAACTCTAGGCCACGACTTGAACACACCATCAATTCTTAATGGTTCCAAAAAGTTATCTGCACTAAATGTGAGTTACTTTCCTAGTAGCAACCAGAACACACGTGATTAAAACATTGTGTTAAAAGAAGCTAAAATGCAAAACTTATTGCCATGATGCTAGGGTATTGTGGATGATTCCCAGGACGTTGCTATACAGTTGCTAAGTGGTTGCTAGGTGGTTGCCTAGTGGTTCAAGTTAACAAAGTCCCAAGTCTCAATGACTATGTTTCCATCCAAGTTGCGAATTTAATTTATCCAAAAAAAAAAAATAATAATAATAATAATTTGTACTCATTTGCTCTGCAAACTCTATGCAGGCTTTGGATTTTTAGACACCGTTATTTCAGGATGACCAGAGCAACATTTCAGATGCGATATTGCGCCACTGGTTAGTCCAGTTAAGTTATTCAGTCACATGACTCTGTGATGCGCATCTTGTATTCCTAATAAATCCAATAGGAGTTCATTATCATCATTATCATCATAGTTTATGCAAATATTTCATTTAAAAAAATGAATGACATTAAATTATCCACCTCAAGTGAGCATATATGTTTTTAATACACATTTTGGAGACTTTATTTGCATCTTGGTGTGTCCGTTCAGCAGTTATTTGCAATATCCCAAAATGCGCATTAACAATACATGGATGGAAACCCAGCTATGATATATTCTGCACACTAGATATGAACTAGATAAGGTTCCCTCCTTCAATGTAAGGATTTTTTCACCTGTTTATTTGTCCAGCATGTGGAAATCGTAAGTGTGGTTGGTAAGTAATAGTACACGTCAATAAGTAAGTATGAGCAATAGCCTTAACAAGCACCAATTAGTATTGACATTGGAAAAATATTTCCATTTTCTAGCTATACATGGGCTATATCCACAAAATTCCTGAGTCCCATGACGCTTTGCTGGCAATGTGGGCGGAACTTCCGGTTAAGCATAAAAAAAACGTTATGTATTAAAGCAGCATTAAAAATGACGGAAACTTGAGAATAAATGGTCACAGAATTATAGCGAGGTGATATTGTTCTTCCCCACCGACCTGTTAATGATTATAGGTTTGAGGATGATGGCCAAATATCGCAAATAGAAGCATTTTAGTTATTTTGTTGAGTCTTTATCAATCAATGGAAGAACCGTAGCAAATTAACTTGAAAAGCTATGTAGCCTATTAGCACCTTCACAGCTGTAAATTTGGACATGTTTTGAGAACTGTAGATAATTATGTTTATTTTAAAGCATATATTGAGTCTAGTCAGAACCTGAAGAGTTTGTTGTACCGAGATTATGCACTTACTGCAGATACAGGGGAGGTCCAGACAGCAGGATGCTCGTGTATTACAGGGCTCAGAGATTATACTGTTATGCTGCTGTTCTTCGGATAAAATACAATTATTTTGTAGGAGATGAATGTGCAGTAAGATCAATCTAGCTTTATAATTGTTAGTTTACATACATTATGTACGTATCTAAATGCTATAACATACATGAAATGTTTTAGTGTTGACTAAACAACCGATCCTGTTGATAGATTGAATTTTTTGTTCTTGTGTAGGAAATAACGATGTATTAGCAGCCACACAATAAACTGTACCGTACAAAAAGAACTACATGCAATACAAATAAACATATTTATTTGGACGTACATTATAAACATTGTACACAAAAGTTCAATGTTCTCTGTAAAACAACTATAAAACAGTATGTATTATTAAAAGCACTAGCTGTACAAATAAATTTAATTGATACTGAATTAATGTCCACACTGTTTTCCAAATCACCTTTTCTCCTTAAGGTAAGACGTGCACATTCCTTGAAGACACTCAAAAGAAAGTGAATTGCAGGCAGGAAAAATGCAGGGCAGAGGAAAGTCAGAATACAGTTAATTTCAAACGTGATAAAACATCTCACTTCTGTTCATGTCTCATCTAATAATTTTGGTCTTCCACTGTAGACTTTACCCATGTAGCATCACAGCATGAAAACAGTTGAAAACATTGTCACTACTCACAGACAGTTCAGGAAAAACACTGTTCCTTTTTATACTCAGTAATAATACAATTTCAAAATGTGAAACATTCAGAAAAAAAAGATGCTAAATAGAAATGAACAAACTCTCAACATTTATGATGAACTTTCAGCACATGTTCACACACCTGTTAGCACAATAATGCTATAGTTTATATGTAATTCATTGTGCTCCGTTTCTGGATGTCTATCGTAGCCGGAACGTAACTGTGGATAATAGTAATCCCCACTGTTGACTTCTAGCTAATAAAGTGAAAAGAGCGCACAAACAAATTATTCCAAAGCTTTTTTCAAACAGATGTTCCTAAGTCAATCCTTTTGTAGGCAGCCGATGGAAGAAGCAGCATCTGGGACTGGAGTGCTTTGCTTTGCGAGAGGCTTCTGATCATAACATTGCTGTTTTAGATAAAACTTTAGTTTTGCTTGATTATTAGGATAAACATTAACTGCACAAATTGTCTGGGAAATTTTTAAGACATCTTACAACATTTAAAAAGCAAGTATCTAGCCGCATGACACGCAAGCAAGCAGTGACTGGCTACACACACAACGCACTTCTGCTAGCCAACCGGAAATTCCTTCCACCTTGCAAAATACAGTGGACTCGCTGAGAATATTGTGGATACAGTAAATTAGGTATGAAATATGAAAAATGCTTGTTTAACTTATGAGTATCATCAGCATTCCTGTTATCGAGTGCTTAATAAGGACTTTCTTAGGTACCGTTTATTCCAGGATCTGATCTGTTGCAGTCTTAATATGTCTCTATTAGTTGTAATGTTTGACAGCACAGGGGCACGAGCTCATTTCATCACAAGGATTGCAAGATCAAGAGATGGCACTGAGAAAACAAGATGTTTCTATGAATATATGAATAGCATTTAAAGGCAAATGAATTCTGTTGGAGGAAAATATGTTCAGCCAAGTGTAGATGCAATGTTCATTTTCTGTTATTAAATTTTTCCCCCATTTCCAGTGGTGGCATGTCGTTATTGTAAAGGACGTTGGAATGTTGTCATCAACACAAATAGTGGTGTCATAATTACTACAAACATTATCATTACTGTTGGAAATGCTGTGGTTTCAGATGCCTTCTATAAATTTGCCTTCGCATCTTCATAATGTTCCACTCTGTGCCATTAATATCTTTGTCATTAGGACCACAAGGAAATGTAGACGCTATATTATGGCAGTTGTGTTATGCCTGCAATTTTCATGCGTGTGATTCTTGTCTGATAGCCACTGCTGACATGATAATGGCTCTGATGACTGAAGCACTCACTTTAACTTTGTATTAGATGTTGTTGTTTTTTTACTGTCTTGATGATTTAAAATGCTACGAGAGAAGTTCATTCACAGTGGCTAGCGTATTCAAGCGAGAGTGTGTGGACAACACCAATAACCAGGGATTCATGATATTATTATCAGCCAGTAAGAATTTTTTTTTAAATGATCAGCATTGGTCTGATTATACCGATGCAGGAAATATGTAGAAGGCTTATTACATAGCTGCTTATCAAATAAATAAATAGACATGTAATATTGACAGTGGTCCATTATGGTGCCCAAACCTTTTTCCTACGGAGGGCCAAAAATCAAACCTGATTGAGGGCTGTGGGCCGAAAGTAAACATTGCATTATATCAAACTGTATTATATTAAGATATTAAAGTTGCTCTGGTTCCCTGCTTGCTTAACTAATGCAATGAAGAGTTGCATCAGTGGCATATTTTTTTTCCTTTTTTTTTCCTTTTGTCATATATGGCAAGGCAGGCCGAATTATAGGTAATTACTGGTCAGCTTTGGCCCACGGGCCCTGGTTTGGGCATCTACAGTTTAGCGATCAATATACAAATATATTAGACCTCAAAGTGCCACAGATGACCATTCAGAATCATGTATTCCAAAGAGCCATGTAATAATGGGGCTTATTTATTGTAAATCAGGTTGCAAATGTACTAAACAGTTAACCATATTTTCTATTGTATATTAGAATGTTTTGATGCCTAATTTTGTTTTTAAAATTCTTGATAACAGCTTTAATATGAATATTGACAAAAAGTATAGAGAAGTAATATTGGCAATCTAATTAGTTTTCGGCCATATAAAATAAATTATTGGCCATGATTTCTATATTAGTGCATTTCTAGTTCGTATTACAGCATTCAAAAAAATAAAAAATTATGAATACATTTTGATTTCATGTTGATTTTCAAAAGTGAAGGTTATAGTATAGTCTTAGGAGACTGGTCTTCAACAGTGTCAACTAAGCCTAAAGTTACAGTTTCTTCCCAAACCATGTGCTTGTATCTATCTGTGTGTGTGTGTGTGTGTGTGTGTGTGTGTGCTTGCACATGCATAATATATGATCTCAGTGTGTCCTCCCTCATGGGATAGAATGGGTTACATCCAGTGCCCAAATTGATTCCACCCCTTGAGGTTTTGAGTTGCAGTTAGCTGTATTTACGGGCACAGTTGGTGTTCAGGTTGATACAACTGGTAATGTATCACAACATTAAAATGCATTAAAAATGACTACAGAATTCATTAACAAAAGATTCTTTATAAATGACAAAGGATGTCTTCTCTGATAAACCTTTATCAAATTATTTTTTCCTTAATTAACCTTACAGGCAGACCCAAACTACATCAGTCCTGATGGATCTCCTTAAACCACTAATAAACTAATAATATATTGATGACACTTTATACTTCCATTTTCCATTAACATACATATACTGTAGGTAGGCCTAATTCTTAATAGATTAGTAGCTATTTCATCAACATTTAAATCTTTCAAATCAAACTTTCATGACATTGATAACTACATTAATGTATTTTCAGTTTTAACTGTCTATTACGCATTGTATAATGCAATAATGCTTAATGGGGTATTCATGAAAGTTATAAATATATTTTATATGACATAAACTACCATAAAGAAGCAATTCTGCATCTGTATATGCTTTTTTTTATTATTGTTTTTCCGTGAAAATATGCTCCAAACCAGTGGTTCCCAAACTTTTTGCCTTGAAGCTCCCTCTACTTATATATAAGTCTACACATACATTATATAACCGCCATGGATGCACGCTCTCTCTCCTCGCATTCTATGTGTTTGCTTGTGTGCGCGTGCAAGAGAGCACTATCATCGATGGCCGTGAGAATGCAAAATTTTATTATAATACAATGACTTTTGGGAATGTGCATTGTCATGGATTTTGCATAACCGCAACAGACATGATACTTGATACATTTTTAGGGGTTGACATTTCTACTGGTCTATTACACACTATCGCAGAGCCATGCAGCTGCTTGATGGTCTCGTTATAAAGCATCAACAAGGTATGCCATTTTAAGAAGTTTTTACAGTCCTGCAGTGTGTAGTTATGATGTTATAGAATTTTCATGACCATTGAAGATCCAAGAAAAAAAAACCCACAAGCACTTTTCCACTTGACAGCCAGCGCACCTGCATTACAAGCAGAATACTGTAAATTTGGTGCGCATCATCCTCACGAAGTTGTGCAAAGAGGCTGTTATTGGTAGTGACATTTCATGATTTTTTTATTTTTTTATGTTTGAGATTTTGCTTATCACGTTGAGTTAGACGAGAATGCTGACATGTGTTTACTGTTATCGTGCATATTATGGATTTTAATTTGACTCGTTATTTTTACAGAATCTTGCGTGTGAGCGTGAGATTAATCCGTCATTATTCAAAAAGCAGTCTGTAATTTTGACACACAAAAACTAAGCAAGAAACTCTGCTTAAACCATCTTCACCTGTCTCAGCATGTGCATGAAAGAAAGAGCGGGAGGGAGAGGACAGCGCTCACATCCATGTGAGAGTGATAATAAGGCGCTTTTAATGCAAAATATAACTAACATGCCTCTTTTAAAAGTATTTGGTATATGAGGGAAGATACATTAAGGAGTTTAAATTCTGATGGTAGGCTGCAATAATAAGTTCATAACTTTGGGCATTAGTTCAGCTTTTACTCGCGCCAGTTCGCCCAAATAATTTTCTGCATTCGCAAGCAGTAATTTTCACTTGCAAATGCGAGTAAAACACTCGCACTGTAGAACCCTGATTATTGTAAATAATTCACGAAATGTACCTTATACTAACTGTAAATTTAATAGTAATTGTCATTATTATCTTTACTAAAATACAAATATTTGGGGGTCCAAGTCTGTTGGTCAAGTCTGAGTTAAGTCTCAGGAGGCAGGGCTGAAGGCGGAGCGGGCGGAGCCGCTGGAGGAGCAGAATTTTGAGTTTCAGGAGGAGGAGCCGGAGGTGGATGAGCGGAGCCGCAGGAGGAGCAGGGAATCTAGTCTCTGGAGGCGGAGCCACAGGAGGTGAAGCAGTAGGTGGCTCAGGAGAAAGCGCTGCTGGAGGCGGCATGGGTGGAGCCGCAGCAGGCTCAGGGAAGTGAGTCTCTGGAGGCAGAGCCGCATTGGTTGGAGCAGTAAGCGGCTCAGGAGATGTTGGAGGAGGAGTATCAGAAGGAGCGGGCAGAGCCACTGGAGAAGTAGTGGGTGGAGTAGCTGGAGAAGGAGTCTCTGTGAGAGCGGATGGGACAGCTGGAGGAGGAGTCTCTGGGAGAGTGGATGGGACCGCTGGAGGTGGACTCTCTGGGAGAGCGGATGGTACCAAAGTGGGCGGAGTCATGGAAGACTCAGAGGGCAGAGTCACTGGTCAGGAGGGCTGGCAGTGACTGGAAAAAGGCCTTCATGGCCGTGAGCACTGGCAGTGACAGGGAAACGACCTCTGTGGTCGTAAACACGGATAATGACAGGGGAATGGCCTCCGTGGCCTTGGGCACTGGCAGTGATAGGGGAGCGACCACTGTGGTTGTGAGCACAGGCAGTGATGAAGGAGCGACCTCCATGGTCATGAACCCTGGCAGCAACTGGGGAACGACCTCCGTGGTCATGAGCACAGGCAGTGATAGGGGAGCGACCTCCATGGTCATGAGCACAGGCAGTGATAGGGGAGCGACCTCTGTGGTCGTGAGCACAGGTAGTGACAGGGGAATGACCTCCTGTGATTGTGAGCACTGGCATTGACTGGGGAATGACCTCCGTGGTCGTGAGCACAGGCAGTGATAGTGGAGTGACCTCTGTGTTTGTGAGCACTGGCAGAGACTGGGAAGTAGGAGCCCTTCTTCTCCTCCTCCTCTTCCAGACAGCCGTGAGCACCGCTGTGGGAGGCTCGGAATGCAGAGCCTTGGGAGGCTCGGAAGGCGGAGACGTGGGAAGCTCAATGAAGAAAGGCTGAGCCGTGGAAGGCTCGAGGGGCTGAGCCATGGGGGCTCAATGAAGGAAGGTGGAGCCATGGGAGGCTCGATGAAGGAAGGTGGAGCCAAGGGAGGCTCGAGGAGCAGAGCCAAGGTAGATTAGAGGAGCGAAGCCATGGGAGGCTTGAGGAGTGGAGCCATGGGAGGCTCAAGGAAGGAAAGCGGAGCCATGGGAGGCTTGAGGAAGGAAAGCGGTGCCATGGGAGATGGGACATTTTTTTCATCAGTCCATAAGATTTACTGTAGAATAGATTTTTTTTGTATCTAAGTCCCTCGTTTCATCAGTTGCTGATTGCTCAATTGGAAACATTTTAGTCTCAGGTGTGTTAAGACGTGTTGCCACATACGGAGAAAAATAAATCATATAGTTGGTGCTTTAATGTATCCCTTTTGCAAATCTTGAATTCCAACAAATGCTAAAGGCTGAAATCAGTGTCTATATGGAGACCAACTGGTCCTCAGTATCCTCTGTGGGCTTGGCTTAGGAGGCACTTAAGGCGGTTCTTAGGGGCAGGATCATACAGTATGCCGCATTCACCAAAAAATCAAAAGCACAAGAACTTGTGGAACTGGAAGGGAATATTAAAAGTGCCGAGGCAGAGCTGAAGCGCCAAATGTTGTCTAATGGCCTCAGAGAATTGACCCAATTGAAATACAGATATGATACAGTTTTTTTTGTGGAAGGTGGAGTTTTGGCTATTCAGGGCAAGTCAGTCATACTTTGAGTTGGGGGGACAAGGCAGGGAAACTTCTTTTTCTACCATTCCCTCAGTGAAATCTGCTGGTGGTGAAATATTTATCTCGGCCATTGATATTAATAATGCTTTTAAAGTATTCTATCTTGATCTCTATAGTTCCACGTCTTGGTCTACTGATGAAGATATTAGAAACTTTGTGGAACCATTAGAACTTCCTAAACTGACGACTGAGCATAAACATTCTCTTGATTCTGAGATCACCTTGGAAGAGCTTGTCGAGGTAATTAAGGCCTTGCTACAGGCAAGACTCCGGGGCCAGATGGCTTTGCCACTGAATTTTTTAGATCTTATGCTACAGAACTGGCTCCACTTTTGCTAGAAGTTTATACGGAAACACTAAAGAATAGAAAGCTTCCACCAACCATGACACAAGCCCGGATCAATGTTTGATTCTTAAAAAGGACAAAGATTCAAGCGAGTGTAAGAGTTACTGTCCAATTTCCCTGATCCAGCTAGACGTTAAAATATTGTCAAAAATGTTGGCTAACCGATTAAGTAAAGTTATGATATCTCTTATACATATAGATCAGGTGGGGTTTATTCGGGGCCGTAGCTCTTCTGATAACATTAGGCATTTCATTAATGTCTAGGTGATGTGGACATTGGCGAACGATCAGACTCAGGTCGCTGCCATCTCACTTGATGCCAAAAAGGCGTTTGATATGGTAGAATGGGATTATCGTTTTAAGATTTTGGAAATGTATGGGTTCGGCAATACTTTTATTGGGTGGATTAAGTTACTTTATAGACACCCAATGGCATATTAGCATAGTATTTTATTCTAGGTAGAGGCACCCGGCAGGATTGCCCTCTTTCCCTCTTACTGTTCTATCTTGCCCTGGAACCATTAGCAGCCGCGATAAGAAAGGAGGATGATTTTCCAGGGGTGGTGGCGGGAGGTGTAAGCTTTTGCTTTAAACAGATGATATTTTATTATTTGTCTCCGACCCTACTAGATCTGTGCCTTGCCTCCATAGAATTGTTAATTCCTTTTCTAAGTTCTCAGGATACAGAGCTAATTGGTCTAAATCCGAAGCTTTGTCTCTGACAGCGTACTGCCCGGTAACGGCTTTTCAGCTGGGCGCCTTCCAGTGGCCCAAACCGGGTATTAAGTATTTTGGTATTTTATTCCCAGCAAATCTGTGTGATTTAGTGAGAGTTAATTTTGACCCTTTAATAAAAAGTTTTTAGAGTGATGTGGGCTTCATTACATTTATCTATGATTGGGAAGGTTAACGTTATTAAAATAAATTGTATTCCAAAATTCAACTACCTGCTACAATCTCTCCCTGTAGATGTCCCCCTCTCTTATTTCAAGCAATTTGATAGCATAGCGAAGTCCTTCATTTGGATGGTAAGCATGCCAGGTTAAACTTCAATAAATTACATAGTCAGACTGACAAAGGTGGGCTAGGCCTACCCAAGATTTTGTTTTATTATTATGCATTCGGACTCTGACATTTGGCTCATTGGTCACTTCCACCTGAGAGAGACCCACTCCCTGGTTTTGTATTGAATAGGAAGTTCTTGCCCCTATTTCGCCATTGCAGAGCCTTTCTATCAAACTATTTGGAGAAGTTAAAGGGGTCATGAACTGCCTTTCTTTTCTTTTGTACTGTTCTCTGAGGTCCACTTATAATGTTATCAAGATTTTTACATAAAAAAACATCATAATTTAGAAGTAACAGGATATTTTCTGTCCTGTTTTGACCCCCCTCATCGTAACACCGTTTGAATAGGCATGGCGGATTGTAGACTTGGAAGTAAACGCCCACTGGTATGATTGGCATCCTTTATAGATGGACACTGCTGTGATTTAGGGTAAAAATGCATAAATACTCAGTACATATCAAAAGATCTGTAATAACAGACAAAGCAATAGTGACCACGTAATAAAAACAGTTACCCACACTTGTGTGGTGCGACATTACTGTTGGATCCAATATAGTCGGCACAGCATCGTCTTTTAGTTGAAATCTTTCTGAAAATCCTGCGTTGAATTGAGCCTTGTTTGTAAACGAATCTTTGGTAAAATGAAGTGAACAAAGGACCAAGTTCTTACTGACGCGATCTGGAACTTCATTAAAAATAAAGTTCATCCACTCTTTCCTAATGTTGGGATCAGAAGGAAGGCAATGCAAAGACTGTGTTTTTCCACAACTTGGCAATGAACAGTGTCTTGTTGTCTTTGGTGCCATCTTTATCATTTGGTTTCTGCGTTGACCTGCATTTGCCTCTCTCGTTATTTACCTACTACATGTGTGAATCGGTGGGCGGGGCTAAACAGGCAGTGATGTAGAAGCAGGCATTGATCTTCTTCTGCAGAGGCGGTGTTTAGCCACACTATTACGTAATAAAGCGGCACATTCCACATCCTGTTGTTTTGGCAGACTGACTTCAATATAAGCTGTTTTTAGACTAATGAGAAGGTTTTGAGTTCTGAAACTTACAGGATGTTTTTATAGTACAATGACCTCTTATATGTCAAAAGATCAACAAGATCCCCTTTAAGTTACAACCCGTTTTCTCGCATTTGTACTCGGTATGGACAAAAGTGTCCAGAGTGTTTAATTCGGACATTTATTTAAATGTTGCTTTGAGCGTATGGCTGAACCCAAAGTTATGTATTAATAAGTCCCCTTTCTGCTGGTCAGAGTGGATTGTGAGGAGGTTAATATGCTCGGTGACCTATATGAGAGTGTAGTGTTGAGATCCTTTGAAAATACGGTCCAACATTTTGGGATTCCCAGGTCTCAGTTCTTTAGATATTTACAGCTGCGCCACCTGCTCTGTACTATTTTTGGGAGTAGCATACACCTCCTAAAGCGGCTCTGGGAGGGGTGATTACTGCTTTTGGAAAAGATCATGAGGCATCAGTGTATTACTCCCTGCTAATTCAGAGTCTGAGGGATGGAGCTTCATCTTCTCTCAAGAGATTATGGGAGAAAGATTTAAACTTGGTATTTGAGGAGGGAGTGTGGGCTAGGATTCTAAAAAACGTCAAGTCTGCATCTAGAGATACAAGGGTGCGCCTTATGCAATTTAAGATTTTACATCGATTCTGTTGAACCCCCTCTAGATTGTATAGGATTGGTCTTAAAGCCACACCCACCTGCTAATCAGAAGACGGGGACACAACCCATGTTTTTTGGTGGTGTGTTAAGATCCAAGAATTTTGGTTGAGGGTTCAGAGTTTTATGTGTGACATATTGGGCACTCAAATTCATTTTGCCCCAGACTCTGTATTTTAGGCGATGGGGCGGTCATTAATATAGGGGATAAGTACATAAAGAATTAATTATAGGGTTATAATTTTATATATATATATATATATATATATATATATATATATATATATATATATATATATATATATATATTTGATTCCATGTTTTCTGTTATGTCTATTAAAGTTGTTGTATGGAATCAATAAAAATTTTCAATAAAAAACAAAATGATTCAGTGACCATTTCTGGTGATGCCAGAAGGTGGTGACAAATGAGTGTCTTGTGTGAAATGAGTCAGTCACTGAATCAACGATCAAAAGAACATTTTAATCCTTTACTATTTGTATGTCTACAGACCTAAAAAAAGATTTTAGTAAAGGTTTTATGACCGATAAGAACAAAGCAAATCTATCATTTCCCTACAGTTTTTGAGCTGCTGAGCATGACTTTTATCAAAAGACAACAATAATAGTCTTATAATAATTATAATGAGTTTCAGTAACATCCATACATTTATAATAAAAGAGTGTCTTCATATCTATTCATTTCAGTAAAATGCCTTAGTGTTCTATGAACACACCAGATCTATCTTTTTCTTACAGTTTGTCGACTGCACACCAACATAGAGGTGAAAAACAGGAGCTGATTTAAAAATAGTGTTACATATTTAACAGATCTAGTAATCTGCTTAAATTGGCAAAAACAACCAACCAAACTGTAACCTCACAAACATAATGTAAAAAGCATAACTTAATGAAGACTCGTGTGCTGATATAAACTCCACTTACAGTGTGTGCTTAAAAGAAGGATTGTCCTTTGTTTTTATTCTGCAGTGCATTTAATGTAATGCTGCCAATAAAGAATGATATGCCAATAAATAACTCTAGTTTGTGTGTTCCTCGTCTCTAGATTATTAATTTAGATCAACATCAATGCTGATAAAATACATGGATAAATGAGCATTGTTGAAAGCAACTTTGTAGAAATGAACAGAGCTGTGTTGATTAGACTGTCTGGCTGACGGCCTATTACGCAAGGGTTGTTTCGGCTCATAAAACTCACCTGTGATTGGCTGAATGGTCGCTGAATCAGCCCAAAGTAACAAAACGCAAAGAATGTTGTATACAAATCCACCATTTGGACTTGTTTATGGGTTTAGCTTGGAAAAGTGCGTGGGACAAAAATCACCTTTTTAAAGGCTGCTACGCCTAGACGTCCTGTTTATATTTGCACATGTATTTTGCTATGAGTATATTCCAAACGGACTCCCGAAGTCAACTACCCTTTTTATAATGTCTGGGTTAATGCCTGGAAAATATAACACAAAGTACTGTGATACAAATACACAAGAATTAGTTCACATAAAAAAAACATTGTACAGAAACAAATATGATGCATTGCCTAATATTAAAAATATTATATAAGAAAACACTGACTCACTGTCTTTTTTTTATTGAAATTATTGCAATACTTTGTTATATTATCCTTAAGAACAATAATATTAATGCTAATAGGTCTAATAAATGAATCTGCAATTAGCGAAAGTGCAGGGAGTAGATCCTGTTTGTAAACAAGCAGGATCAGTGGACTCACATGGAGGACGTGGAGATCCAGATTGTTCATTAAAGTTTTATTTTTTCAGCAGGCAAAGTTGTGTAGTTTTTTGTATCTGTATACAAATAAAATGTTTCTAATTGTTTGAATAAATAAAATAGGCTACTAATACTGAGAATATAACTAATAAAAAAAATCTGAATATTTATGCATGACTCTTTTAATAATAAAAACAACAATAGTTATAATAATAATAATAATAATAATAGCAGCAGCAGCACAAAAAAAATTATCATTACATCGACGGCCGTGGCCCTTGACTTTGTATTGTTGACAGAATTTGGCCCTTGGTGAAAACGAATTGGGATCTGTATTTGTATTTGTTACTATGACAAAATTAATTGTATCTGTTTCTGTATTCGGATAGAACCAGATGTGGTCGTGGCTTAAACCGGAAGTGCCTCAATTTTAAAATGTAACTCTCTTACATTTATAGTTTCTGTATATAAAATATGCCTTGCACATGCAGCGCAAGTCTCGCCACTGACCAGGAAAAAAAAATGGCACTCCATGTCAAAAAGGTTGCCGACCCCTGCCCTATACATTTCTAGAAGAGAAAAGCTGAAAAAAGCACATGTTTTGGTTTCTCTGCAATCCTCTGTGTGCAGGAATATTTTGAATAGATTTACAAGTATTTAAACCTCTTTGGGGCATTTAAACTGTTTGAGTATAAAGGCTAAACCATGCAATTACCTTCATTGGCAATATGGATGTAAATGTGGTCAGCTTTAAGAGACAGGCAGATGAGCTCCGCTATAAAATCATCACTTCTCTGGTCAGGAATTCAACATCGCTGTCAGGTTGGTTTATGAATCCTTATGTGTGAGTTGTGTGAAACTTTTGCTGTTTATGTATTAACAGGCAATTTAAAAAGTGGAAAATGTGTATAATATAATATCTTAGATAACGTTACTCCTGACAGGATTCGATTTCTGAGACGCACACAGTTAACGGAGACTGATACAGAGTTGAGACCGCGGCCATCCGATGAACTTGAAATCACACTGTGTGCATTTTCAATCATAAGGTTTACACTGTAGTAATATTGGCTTCACAGACTCATCATTGTTTTGAAATTTTCGATATGTTTATTTAAAATATCGCTTAATACCTCTGCTTGTTGCATGATCAGTCTTCCGAATATTTTTTCTATTATTCGGATGAATTTGTTATTCATATTGAAGTCATTATTCGTGCCTTTCCAAATAAGGTATTCGCTTCGGGCACATCCCTACTAGGCTCGATCACGATTTCCTGCTCGATTGCATTTCCTAGTGCTTGACACATGCGCAGAGCACTAGATGGCGCTAGGAAGTGTAATTGAGCTTAAAACTTAAAAATCATGATTGCCAAGGAGACTGCTTATGTCAATATTTATAGTGAAATAGGAGTTACATTTTGGTCTGTTCTCACCCAAAACCGATTGGATTGCTTCTGAAGATATTGATTTAACCACTGGAGATGTATGGATTACTTTTATGCTGCCTTTGTGTTTTTTGGAGCTTCAAAGTTCTGGACACCATTTATTGCATTGTGAGGACCTACAGAGCTGAGATATTCTAAAAATCTTTGTTTGTTTGTTCATCCGATTAACTAACATTTCAACATTCTTACTATAAAAATGTTAATTTATACGTAAATATATATACAGTGTATATATTATATATAATCATAAATCTTAAGAGTGCGGCCCTCGAGGGTACAGGGATCCAGCTTTGCAGCCCTTGACCTTTCCAAAGTTGAGTAGTCCTGCTCTAATCTAACACCCTCATCATAGCAAACGCTTCATCAGAGCAGACTCACTCCACCGCTGTATTAAACAACCACAGGCCCAATCAAAACACACACACACATGTTGGTGCAGCTATCATTATGAGGACCCTCCATAGACATAATGATTTTTATACTGTACGAACTATAGATTCTATCCCCTAACCCTACCCCTAAACCTAACCCTCACAAAAAACATTCTGCATTTTTGCATTTTCAAAAAAACTTCGTTTAGTATGTTTTTTTTAAGCGGTTTGAACTATGGGGACACTAGAAATGTCCTCATAAACCACATTTATAGCATAATACCCTTGTAATTACCAGTTAGTAACCTAAAAAAAAGTCCTCGTAAACCACTTAAATCTACACACACACACACACACACACACACACATTGGTGCGGCCATCCTTATGAGGACTCTCCATAGACATAATGATTTTTATACTGTATGAACTATAGATTCTATACCCTAACCCTACCCCTAAACCTAACCCTCACAAAAAACTTTTTGCCTTTTTACATTAAAAAGGCAAAAGTTTAGTATGTTTTTTTTAAGCAATCTGAATTATGGGGACACTAGAAATGTCCTCATAAACCACATTTATAGCATAATACCCTTATAATTACCAGTTTATAACCTAAAACCACCCAAACCCGCCCACACAGACACACGCGCACAGGCACACACAATTACACTTGCATAGACACACATGCACACATGCAGACACACATGCATCATTCATGCTCAGATATTATTTGTTGTTTTTATTTATTTATTTGTAACATCCTCTTGCAGTTGAATTCCCTCTCTAATGTGATTCAGCAATGAACTAGCATAAATCCTCATGAAAATGGACATCTCACAATTCATATAGATTTGATAGGCTGCTGATAAATATATTTCTGATGATGATATCATAACACGGGCCACAAAAGATTGCTCGAGGGCCGCATGCAGCCCGCAGGCCACGTGTTGAGTAGCGCTGGATTAGAGGATCAGTGCTTGCTGTTTCACTAAATTGATCCCACTGAGTGAGCACTTAGGAGAAAATTAATTGAATTCACACCTTATATTCCCATCTTCACAACTTTCATGTGTTCCTGAAACACCCTGGCTGCATCCAAAAACAAAGTAAGCTAACTTGTTGCCTAATCAGATACAGGCTTAACCGACAGCGTTTTTTGAATGAATGCAACTCTTAAGGAAACTGGTCTCAGAACAGTTTAAAAAGCACCTTATTTTCATTCTGCCTCCGTATACAGCCGCCGAAGTCAGCAGTTTTGATTTTTCGGATGCAGCCCCTGTCTACAAAGGGCGTGTCTGTTGACATGACGCACCGCACCACAATGGCTTCAAGACTGTCTACACTGGAAGTGAACGTTCTAAACCGTTAAATTGTCTTGTCAGCAGGAGTAGCTCCAGCGCATATAGCGCAAACAGCGCAAAATGGAACGGGGCATCTGACTACTGTTGGTGCTATTTTATTTTGCTTTTGAAGCAACACGATGTGCCGCTCTCTTCCGGTGTAGACAGGGTGTTATGGTGGGAATCAGTAGGGACCTGCCAATACAATATTAATTCTATATATATCTAATATGGTTACGTTACATAACTTTTCTTTATGATTAGTGATTTGCGATTCAGAACTCTTATATGTTAAAATGTACTGTCACATGTAATGTCATATGGTCCCATGGGAACAGAACCGAGGTTGCTCGCACAACACACCATCAGTAACGATAGAGGGAAACATGATCACGGTTGAATTGATGCAAAAATGTCTGATGGTGCTTGTCAGTAATTCAGCAGTATGAGGTTGATTTCAGGGTACATGAACTCATGTTGATTTCCTGTGTGATCATGTTGGTGTGGAAGAGTCATTATTTAGATGCTTAAACATCAATTATTGTGTGTGCAAATTTTCTGTATCCAATACATCTGCACTATTTCTGTCCTTGTTTTAAGTGTCTTGAATGATTGAATGTTACATTTATATAGAGCTTTCCTGACACTACACTCAAAGCACTTTATATAGTGAACAGGGGACTCTCCTCAACCCCCACCAGTGTGCAGTATCCACCTGTACTTGCACGAGTCAGTATACTTAAATATTTAAAATGTGTACTCTTTTTAATGACTCAGGTGCTCTGTAATAATTAAAACCTGTTTGTTTTTTGTCCGGTTGTGCTGTGCAGTTTTGATTTAAAATCAATTATTTGACTTGACCTATTAAAGCCATACTTGACTAGCTGAACTAATTTTATGGGAACAGAATCACATTTAAAGTGCTCGAATAGAAAAATCAATGAAGCCACTGAACTTCAAGAAACTGTCTGAATATTAAATGAACAGTGGCAGTGAGTGTTGTGTATTGTGTGTATGTTTCAGACGAGTGCAGTACTGTGTTCAGGTGGATGTGCTCTGTTGGCAGTCAGCTCCCTGCTGGCCATCATCACCATCTTCCTGCCCAGTGGAGCCTGTGAGAGGAGGATCTGCACATTGGCTGGATACATGCAGATGGCTGCAGGTTAGTGCCTGGTTAACTCTCTGACCTTTGATCAGTTCTTAAACACTTAGAGGAACCATTTGGAAAGGCATTACATGGCTGATCCTGTGTCAGTGAAACCCTGGTTTTAGCCCCAAACGGCATGCCTATGGAGCGTTAATGGAGCGTCTGATATCTTTTGCACACAAAAATGGCAAGAACTAAAGAAAGATGGGAAGCTCCAATCTGATTGGTTGGCTTGTACAATTTCTGCTTGTCAGGGTGCACAGATTCATGTTAACAAGTTACAACAAGTTCTTATGAGGAAAAACTTGTTGCTGAATTTGCCAAAGTTTCTGAGGTTTATGACATCAAATCTTTGAAAGATATTTAGTATTGTTTGAGACTCTTAGTACCAGAGTAATCAAGATATTCTTAAAGAAACCTGTACATTCTGCCTTGTTCTAGAGTTATGTCTAATTTCAAACTTTCCTGCCCCTAAATATCACTTAAAAAGTGAACTGCAGTTGGTAAATTTTTATGTCAGACTGTCTCTTTCAGTCTAAGTGGGCCAAAAGTCACCACTTTTCCACACGTCACTTTGAAGAATAGCTTGACTTTCCCACTCTGCTCTCATCTTCTCCGCAATGTGATGTGAGTGCACATAACAGCAGGAATCTTAATAAAGGAGCACAAACCTTCTTCCACAGCGACTGCGCCCACACTCAACTCCTCCTCTCATATCTTGTGATACACACTGGAGCTCTGCTAACTGCTTTGGGCATCCCATCTGAATTCTGTTGTGTTGTCTAACATCACGTTAGAAATGTATTGTTCTCATTTTGGGTCGAGCAGCGTAGGAATAAAGTCATGTTTTACAAATATATGACTGTTTTTTTGTGCAAAACGTTTTACTAATATAATAAGTGATGCTCAAAGGAAAAAGGCATGTCAGGACCCCTTTAAGGTGATCAAGATGATTTTTTGACAATGGTAGCTGGTTTGTTGCTGGTCCAAGGTGGCTTTTCAGGTCTAACTAACTTGACCAAGATGGTATAATATTTTGACTTCGGTTGGACCAGCTAGTGACAATAAATGATCAGCTGGGACCAGCTAGAAACAATGTAAACCAGTAAATTCATTTTAGTTGGATTTTCCAGCATCATTAGCAAAAGAAAATGTTGTTCCACATGACAGGAGAATCTGATTCATTTTGCTTGCCAGTTCATTGATCTTCCATAACACACACTGTGCAAGATTCTGCTGTGATTATGCAGATATTTTCTGAACATGACAAATTTTGAGACTCAACTGGCCATCCATCTGAATGCACTTTGTTGCAAAGCGCATCAATCACAATAGCTAAATTAATAAATAATGGCAGAAGTGTTTGCTCTCGATGATGGTTGCTAGGCGACAGCCATCACCAGTGTGTTGTGATGGCACGGTGAGGGCACTCAGAGATTTAGTGGCTGCAGTAAAAGGCATTCTCATGTAAATTTTACCAACAAGTTCAATGGGACAATTTAGGTAAGAATGGATTGATGAACGATTTACAAACTAACCTGTTCTGCTTGTGTTTCCCCTGACCATTGTAAAAATATATCACAGATAGAAATCTTGATTATTTCAGTGGGCTTTGTGATGCATGTATCCAGAGCATATTTTTTGTAGTCCTTATTTACAACTGCAAAGATCCAGTTCCCATCCAAACATGAATTCATAGATATCCTATGTGTCATGATTCACTGTTGTTTGCCTTGTGTTTCTCCCTGTCATCTGTTCCTCCCGTACTACATTTCCCATAATTCCCTGCCCTCATCACTGCCAGCTGTCCTTGATTGTCCTCACCTATGTTTCATTAACTCATTAGTCTTTGTGTATTTAATGCCCTGTTATTTGCTCATTCCTTGTCAGTTGTTATGTGTTTTGACCTCCTGTGTATACCTGTTCCCATCGTGTTTCCTTTGTTCCTGTGTTTTCCCATCATCCATTGTGGTTGTTTACTTTGTTCCTGTGTTTTCACCATTACTTTGTACTTTGTTTTTTTAATAAAGAAATGTTTCGACACTATGTTCATAAGTGTAACATTGTTTAAAAAGCTGGTCTTGTCCGAATAGTTCCTATTTCTCAGTATGTCCTTGATATTCTTGAAGAGGTTTTATTGGCTATGGGAATACTGTACATAAAATGTTTAATTCAGCCTTTGGGCTGTCATTGATCATTACATAGAAACCTTAAATAATTTTAATAGCAGAGAATTGCCTCACACTGATATATTTCCTTGTTCTAATTAGAAAATAATGATATTTTCATAAAACCATTGTAATAAAGGGGACATAAAATGGCACAGACTATAACTGACTGCATTGGTATTCTCTGCACAATGAATGAAGCATCTTTTCAAGGCTAAAGGAAGACACTAGTAATCAACTGCAGCTCAGGAAGATGCTGTAAACAACTCCTGCTTGAACAGTATATGTTAGCAAACAGAAAGGCTTGAGTCAGAGAGAAAGCCCTGCAAACAAACATGCAGAGCTCTCAAAGATAAGAGGCTTTCAGATACTAAAATATCTGCTGAAGTACCCTTTTTGAAGAGAGTTTTTTTGCAGTAGTTGGATAAAGTTTGGGAATTAGATAACCCTGACATTTCAGTGGGTTGCTTGTGGCTAAAAAGATTTTTTATCTATGCGGCCCTCGAGCAATCTTTTGTGGCCCGTGTTATGATATCATTATCAGAAATATATTTATCAGCAGCCTATCAAATCTGTATGAATTATGAGATGTCCATTTTCATGAGGATTTATGCTAGTTCATTGCTGAATAACATTAGAGAGGGAATTCAACTGCAAGAGGATGTTTTATGTGATGTAATGAGAGCTATAGTAGATTTTTACTGTATAAAGTTTTAAAAATGTACATGTTGTGCTTAGTGAAACAGTTCTCCCATCATTGCTCTGACGAAGAGCATGATGAGATATTCTTCGGTCACTTAAACAGTCAGTGTGTGGTGTGAACCACAAAAAATAACATATAAATATAGCTGCGAGCAGCAATTAACGGGGTTCAAGCGGTTTAAGGCCTTTAAGCACATGCGTAAAAAGGTATTATGTTTTATTTAGCAAGCATGTAACCACCTAGATCATAGATGGAATAGACCATTTACAGCCAATACAGGCAATTTACTAAGGAAATACATGATTTTAAAGCTTTTAAAGCTCATAGCCCCAGCTATGGTCCGATCTCCATAAAAGTCTGCATGCTTGTTTAGAATCATATGTCGCATGTGCTCACCTAATTTCGTGAAGTTCTGAGTTTTTGTTTAGGAATTATGGGCTTATTTGTACACTTAACCACACCCATTTTCTAAATGACACTGTTATAGCTACCCAAAGGGTAAAGTTCAACATTTGTTTTTTTGAAAATTATTGACCTAGAGAGTCCAGAGAATTGTACTGCATTGGTTTTAATGAGGTTGAGCGAAAAACCTAGGACTAGTTCACAAAAGTAGGTTTTTTACATAATCGTGAATATATAATGAACGATATGATTGACAGCAGTGGTTCTTGAGGCAGAGTTGTTCAGTATGAAGAGATCTAACAAATTATATGAATTATAGCTGTGTCCCAATTCGAAGGCTCCTTCAAATGCGGCCTCCAAATGTGTCCTTTGTTTCCCATGAAATGAAGGATACAACAGATGGATCCTTCGCGGCCTTGTCTACTCCAGAATTCATTGCGCGCCAGTGATGACAGGATTATTTTGAGAGAAATTGCCGAATTACACTTTTAAACGTAAGTATTGGGTTTCAACTTACTCAAATATCTAATGATACAAATGCAAAAAAAAAAAAAAAAAAAAAACTTTAAAGTGGTTCAAATGTTGACTTATATCTTACTAAGATGTGATTATATATAGTTTATACTCTTTATTATATACAGAAATGGACCATGGTGAAAATATTTAGACAGTTTGTGAACACTGTTTTGTTTTCAGACAGTTTGTAAAGTCCAGTACAAACGTTACAGTCACTTGGCAGCTGTCACAGTTGTTAGGCGACAAGAACAGTCCTCCATAGGCTAGACTGTCCCAATTAACAATGCTCAGTCCGACCATCGTGGCCTTCAAAAGCGTGGCCTTTGAAGTCCGAGTCCTTCAAAGGATGCAGCCTTTGAATTGGGACATTTCTCCCAGACCTCTAGGGCCAGGAGTCGAACAGGCCCACCGAGTTTTGTGCCGATCGGCCTCCATTAACCTTTTCTAATAGGTGCTCAAAATTCATTGGCCGATGGCGGCCATGTTTTTTGAGATACGCCAATGTCCTCATAGACAGTCATGGCACCTTGGACAAAGACACTGCATTCCGATTTTCAACTCAATCAGACTAATGGTTGCTTAGTTAGAGCTGTTTCCATGTTTTTTTTCCTGTTATAGCACTACCAAGTAGCCTCCAATTGAGCTCATACACATGTACCAAGTTTGGTGAAAATATTTTATATTATAATTTCGTTCGGGCGTTATAGCCATTTTAGTAAAAATGGCCCGCACTTTTCAAACGTTTTTTTTTTTTATAATTATTGATAATCAGACTCCAGAGTATATTTCTGCACTGGTTTGGTTCCGATTGGGCGAAAAACCTAGGACGCTAGTTCGCAAAAGTAGGTTTTTAACATTATCTGAAATATTTACCGAACATTTTGACAGACACCAATGCTTCTTGAGGCAAAGTTGTTTAGAATGAGAAGAGCTATCAGGTGATATATATTACTTGTGTTTTTTCACAACACTGCATTATATACAACCATTAACACCTACAAAAATCGTGATAGAACCACCTATTGGCCGATTTTTTTAAAACTTTCCAAGAGTCAAATAGGTACACCAAGTTTCGTTCTGATCGGTCATTGTTAACCTTGTTTAATAGCTGCTGAAATTTGATTGGCCAATGGCGGCCATGTTTTTCAACATACGTGAATGTCCATATAGAAAATGATGGCAGCTGAGACAAAGACAATGTATGCACATTTTGAAGTCAATAGGATTAATGGTTTCATAGTTACAGCCAATTTCAATTTTTTTTAGTATTATAGCGCCAACATGTGGCAAAACTGCGCCAACTTTTCTGGGCGACCAAAGATTGACCTCTTACATAAGCATGCCAAGTTTGGTGACGATATCTCATTTCCTTCAAGAGTTATAGCCATTTATGTAAAATTGGCCACTCCTACTTCCGATGTTTTCGCATACCGTAGCTAGCTCAAGTTGAAAGTTCAAACTTGTTTTGATAACTTTTGATATTGAGACTCCATAGAATCTTTTGGCACTGGTTTGGTCCTGATCAGACGAAAAACCTAGGACTAGTTCGCAAAAGTAGGTTTTATGAAAAATCCAAGATGGCGGAAAATTTGTATAGGTGGAAATGAAATCGGAGATATACGTTTTGTTTGGTTTGAGCCCAGTGGTATAAACCACTTGAGTCTACGACAAACGGTCTAGGAGTTATGACCAGTTTCGCGTTTTTGATCGCTGTAGCGCCCCCATTGACCGATTTGGCCAAGTCCGTGTTTCTGTGTAGTGAGCAATACTACTACCATCTGACCAAACCCCCACCCAGACACACAACAAAAATAAATTAATTAATTAAAAGAATAAAATAAATAAAACAATCACACCCATAAAACCCTTACACCTCTCTCTCCACTGTCCCTCCCCAAGAGCCCTCCAAAAAAGACAGATATCTGCCCCACTTCTTCACAAACATGTCTAGACTCCCCAGTCTTCTGGATACCCCCTCCACTCTGGCCATCTCTGAACACCACTCCTGAAATGGGGGCGCTCCAGCCGACTTCCAACTCCTCAAAGTGATCTGTCTGGCGATCATAATACTAGTTAGGACCCAGTTTTTCATGTGCTTATTCTCCAAATTAATGACTGCCCCATCTCCTAAGATACAGAGTCTGGGGCAAAATAAAATTTGACAGGCCAAAACCTCACACATAAAACTCTGAATCCTCATCCAAAATTCTTGCATCTTAACACATCCCCAAAAGACATGGGTTGTGTCTCCATCTTCCTAATTTATTTTTAATCTGTTTGAGAAATTTGTAGATGTTTATTTAACAATATAATGACTCCCTTGCTCTTACTTGAGCCAGCACCAAAGAAAACATGCCCACCCCATATCTTCCCAAATTTTTCCACTTCCTGTGGAGAAAGGTGTGTTTCTTGAAGAAACGCTATATCATATTTCTTACGTTTAAGAAAAGTAATAACCTTCCTTCTTTTTATGAGGTGCCCCAATCCATTTACATTCCATGTGGAGAGAGATAGTACACTCATATTAACAACTGACATACTGATATGATAAAAAAAATAAACTGTGTGTCAAAAACAAAATTATACAGACCACATTCCTCATTAGTGAAACAATCAAACCCCGAACTTCCCCTTTAACAAAACAAACAGAAAAACGAAAAACGTGCACTTTAACCCCACGCACGAGAATGCCAACCGGCGACAATCCCCCTAACTCAAAAAGTCCATGAACACCCACGAGCCCCCACGACATCTTTGCCATCGGATTGCACAATTTTGCCTCACAAATTTGTGAAGCAAAATGACATAACAGAAAATACTTTGTAAAATAAACCCTAGCCAAAAGGAAGAATGAACACAAAGAACATGTAGATTAATTCACAGAACTGTTTTAAAGGTGTGATCCTCCACAAAACAAATTTTAGCTGATATAAAACCGTTCAGTTTCACGGATAGACAAACGAATGTTCAGTGAGCCAGCCGTTATGAGTTCAGCGGATGATGTAATCATTTCAGTGTCCCGTAAATGGAACAAGCTCCAGCCGCTAGGTGGAGCCAACACAACAAGAAACAGAACCGACATCCCGGTTCCCCGGATGGTCAAGTCAATTCACTCAGAGGCCGCATAAAAGTATATACCATGACATACTCAATCTGTCAACTTTATAAAAGACATCCTTGTGTGAGCATGTAGATATTTTGCGGTCATCTGTAGTGTCCACTCTCAAACTGGCCGGGAACTTCCATGCAGAAGTTATCTTCCGTCAATGCAAAAGCTTCTTTAAGGAAAGTGTTATTCACAAAACAAACTCCAGCCGCTAGGCGGAGCCAACGCAAAAAGAAACCAAAATAACGCCCAGCTTCCTCAAAAGCCAGAGTAAGTACAGAGAGTTGACCCACTCACATGAGAAACATCCAATGGTTTACTCACCCATTGATTCTGTAAAAGACATTGCCTGATTGGGACATGTAAATACTTTGCGACCGTCCTTTGTTTCTATTCTCATTTTGGCTGGGAACATCAATGCAAAAGTGATCTTACGCTGATGTAAGAGTTTCTTGCATTCCCTGAACCGATCATGTTTCTCTCTTGTCAACTTGCAAAGTCCAGGAACAAGAAAATATTATGATTCCTCCAAGAAAGCTTTCGTTTGATCCTCGCCTGGCGCAACACGAGATCTTTATCGGATGACCTCAGAAATTTGGCCAGGATCGATCGGGGCCTGTCTCCCTCAGCAGATCTCCGAGCAGGGACTCTGTGAGCTTGCTCAATTTCCAGCTGTGGCCTGTTATGTCGAGCAGACTCGGGAAGAGCTCATCTAGGATTTTCACCATATCTCTGCCTTCCTCATGCTCAGGAATTCCAACAATTCTGACGTTATTCCTGCGGCTTCTATTCTCAAGATCTTCAAGCTTTTCAAGAATACGTTCCAGATCAACTTTGGTTGCGGGCTGATTAGCGGTTAATTCCTTCTCCGAAGACTCCAAATATCAATTCGTTTCTCAGCATCTGACACTCTTGAAAATAACTCAGAGAATTTTATTTCCATTGCCGTAATCGATCGACATATTACAGCGAGATCCTCCAAGTCAGCAAGAACCTTCGTCATCATCACCGATATGTTGGACAACTGACACTGGATCTCTTCTCCCGCTGCGCCATCTAAATCGAGTCTCCAGTCTGTAGGCCTGTTGGGGCTTTCATCCTGAACACGTAAGTGTCTTTTAATGTCTCCAGAGCCCAAGGATTTGGACTTCTTTGCCATGTTTTACCTCAAAGAGCAAATGTGTAACTGGGTGTATCAAATTTCTCCAGATTATAACATGAAAATAATAAAAAAAAATTAGCAAAGTGTGCAGAGCTCGTTGCTCACACATCTGCTTCTTGCATGGCATCACATGACCTCAATAATAAAAATCGTAACAATTACAATAGGGTTTCAGTGCTAAGCACTTGAACCCCTAAAAAGAATATAAAACAGAACTGTAGCTGACACTCTGTAAAGACATGCATGCTAATGATGCCTTCACGTCTTGTTGGAATTACCATAATAACGAGACTCTGACTTGTAAAAATCACACACGTCTTCGTAGAGCTCGTAATTACAAGTTGTAAACTTGGAATTCTATAAAAGCTCTGACTTCACAGTCATGATGTCATGTAAAAAGAACCAATATGGTAGCATCCTCAACAATTACATGTAATGAACACATATTTCTGTTTGAATTGCCATCTTATTAAATACCAATGTTACCTGGAGTGTTTTTTTTTTTAATTTTTTATTAACATTTGTATTGATTCATAAAGATGACAAAGAAAAACAAAACATATATACATTGAATCAACATTTAACTCCCACTATTACCCCTCCCCCTCCCCAATCAGCAACCCCACCCTGACCCCCAATGAACATCCCCGTGGTCTCACATAAGTACACACACAGAGAAAAAAATCATATATAATAATCATACACATCTAAAACTATGCCTCTCTTTCCACAGTCCCTCCCCGAGAGTCCCCCTAAAAACATCAAATAAAAGCTCCGTCCCCCAGACTCTGATTTAGCAGGGAGTAATACACTGATGCCTCATGACCTTTTCCAAAAGCAGTAATCACCACTCCCAGAGTGACTGCTGCTTTAGGGGGGTGTATGCTACTCCCAAAATTAGTACAGAGCAGGTGGTGCAGCTGTAAATACCTAAAAAAACTGAGATCTGGGAATCCCAAAATGTTGAACCAAATTTTCAAAGGATCTCAACACTCCACTCTCATATAGGTCACCGAGTGAAGCAACTCCCCTCACAATCCACTCTGACCAGCAGAAAGGGGACTTATTAATACATAATTTTGGGTTCAGCCATATGCTCCAAGCATCATTTAAATAAATGTCTGAATTAAACACTCTGGACACTTTTGTCCATACCAAGTGCAAATGAGAGAAAACGGGGTATAACTTAACTTATCTGGTTAGTTTGATAGAAAGGCTTTGCAATGGTGAAATAGGGGCAAGAACTTCTTGTTCAATACAAAACCAGGGAGGGGCTCTCTCAGGTGGAAGCGTCCAATGAGCCAAATGTCTGAGACCGAATGCATAATAATAAAACAAAGTCTTGGGTAGGCCTAGCCCACCTTGGTCAATTGGTCTATGTAATTTATTGAAATGTAATCTGGGACGCTTACCATTCCAAATGAAGGACTTTGCTATGCTGTCAAATTGCTTGAAATAAGAGAGGGGGACATCTACAGGAAGAGATTGTAGCAAGTTGTTGAATTTTGGAATACAATTCATTTTAATAACATTAACCTTCCCAATCATCGATAAATGTAATGAAGCCCACCTGCCCACATCGCTCAAAAACCTTTTTATTAAGGGGTCAAAATTAACTCTAACTAAATCACACAAATTTGCTGGGAATGAAATGCCCAAATACTTAATGCCCTGTTTGGGCCACTGGAAGACGCCCGGCTGAAAAGCAGTCGCTGGGCAGTACGCTGTCAGAGCCAAAGCATCAGATTTAGACCAATTGTCTCTGTATCCTGAGAATTTAGAAAAGGAATTAATAATTCTGTGGAGGCAAGGCATAGATCTAGTAGGGTCGGAGACAAATAATAAAATATCATCTGCTTAAAGCAAAAGCTTATGTGCCATACCTCCCACCACCACCCCTGGAAAATCAACTTCCTTTCTTATTGCAGCTGCTAATGGTTCCAGGGCAATACAGAACAATAATGGAGAAAGAGGGCAACCCTGCCAGGTGCCCCTATCCAGATTAAAATAATCTGAAATTAATCCATTTGTTTGTACCACCACTACCGGGTGTCTATAAAGTAACTTAATCCATCCAATAGAAGTATTCCCAAACCCGTATATTTCCAAAATCTTAAAAAGATAATCCCATTCTACCATATCAAACGCCTTTTCGGTGTCAAGTGAGATGGCAGTGACCGGAGTCTAATCATTCGCCACTGACCACATAATATTGATGAAACGCCTAATGTTATCAGAAGAGCTGCAGCCCCGAATAAACCCCACCTGATCTATATGTATAAGAGATGTCATAACTTTACTTAATCGATTAGTATATTTTTACGTCTAGCTGGATCAGGGAAATTGGACAATGACTCTTACACTCGCTTGGATCTTTGTCCTTTTTAAGAATCAGACTGATCCAGTCTTGTGTCATGGTTGGTGGAAGCTTTCCATTATTTAATGATTCTGTATAAACTTCTAATGAAAGTGGAGCCAGTTCTGTAGCATAAGATCTAAAAAATTCAGCGGCAAAGCATCTGGCCCCTTAATTACCTCGCCAAGCTCCTCCAAGGTTATCTCAGAATCAAGATAATTTTATTTGCTCAGTTGTCAGTTTAGGGAGTTCTTATGGTTCCACAAAATTTCTAATATCTTCATCAGTAGATGAAGACGTGGAGCTATAGAGATCAAGATAGAATTCTTTAAAAGCATTGTTAATATCAATGGCCAAGGTAAAAATTTCACCACCAGCAGATTTCATTGAGGGAATGGTAGAAAAAGACTCTCTCTGCTTTATATATCTAGCCAGAATTTTCCGTGCTTTGGATTTTTTGATGAATGAGGCATACTGTATGATCCGACCCCTAAGAACCACTTTTATTTCCTCCCAAGCCATGCCCACAGAGGATACTGAGGACCAGTTGGTCTCCATAGAAACAATGATTTCGGCCTTTAACATTTGTTGAAATTCAGGATTTTGCAAAAGGGATACATTAAAGCGCCTACTATATGATTTATTTTTCTCCGTATGTGGCAACACCTCTAAACTCACCAGGGTGTGATCTGAGACTAAGGTGTTTCCAATTGAGCAATCAACAACAGATGAAATGAGGGACTTTATATATATATATATATATATAAAAACATCTATTCTAGAATAAATCTTATTAACTGATGTATAAAATGTATAGTCCCTATCAGATGGGTTCAAAAGTCTCCAAATATCTGTAAGACCAACATATTTACACACTGTTGCTCTAGGGGGCTTACACACTTTTGCGAGTCCATCAAAAGATTAAAGTCTCCTCCCAATATTATATCATGAGGGGTGCCAGCAGCTTGTAACATCCCTTCAAGATCTATAAAAAAACCGTGATCATCAGCGTTAGGTGCGTAAATATTAGCCAAAATCAACCTTTGCCCCTGAATTTCTGCTAAAACATTAATGACTCTTCCTAATTTATCTTCAATCTGTTTGAGACATTTGAATTGTAGATGCTTACTTATCAATGTAATGACTCCCCTGCTCTTACTTGAGCCAGCATTAAAGAAAACATGTCCACCCAATATCTTCCCAAATTTTTCAGCTTCCTGTGGGGAAAGATGTGTTTCTTGAAGAAAAACTATATCATATTTCTTACGTTTAAGAAAAGAAATAACCTTCCTTATATTTATGGGGTGCCCCAACCCATTCACATTCCACATGGAGAGAGACAATCCACTCATATTAACACTTGACATTTTGAGATATTAGAATAAAATAGATTGTGTGTCAAAAATAAAATTATAATGACCACATTCCAACATTAGTGCAAAAATCAAACCCCAAACAAAAACAAAAAACAAAAAAAAAAAAACAGAAAAAATAAAAACTTGTGTATTAACCCCACGAAAGACAGTGCCAACTGGCGTCCATCGCTCTAAACTCAAACAGTCCATGTACGCTTACGAGAACCTCCATGACAACTTTGCTGTCGGATTGCTCAAGTCTGGTGCTTCTATACAAATTTAGTGAGACAGAATTACACAACAGAAAATAATCTATAAAATAAACTCCAGGCAATAGGAGGCATAAGCACAAAGAGCATGTAGATTCATCCACATAACTGTCTCGAAAGTGTGTTCCTCCACAAAACAAGCTCTAGACGCTAGCGGAACCAGCACAATTAAAAAAAAAGGAAAAAAAAGAAAAAACATACGTTTCCTCGGGCAGTCAAAGAATGTTCAGTGAGCCGGCTCATTTGGCTGTTACATGAGTGCAACAATGATGTAATCACTCCAATGTCCTGCAAGAAATATTCCACAAAACAAACTCCAGCCAATAGGAGTCATAAGCAAAAAGAACGTGCAGATTCATCCACAAACTGTCCCGAAGGAGTGTTATTCCACAAAACAAACTCCAGCCGCTAGGCGGAACCAGCACAAAATGAAACAAAAAAGGTGCTCAGTTTTATCAGACAGTCAAGTGAATGTTCAGTGAGTCAGGCCAACTCGGCTGCAACGTGAGTATCACATAATGACTTACTCACTCCATTGACTTTATGAAGGACATTGCTTGCTGTGGGCATGTAAATATTTTGCGGCCATCCTTAGTATCTGTTCTCAATTTGTCCGAGAACATCAGTGTAAAAGCAACCTTCTGTTGATGTAAGAGTTTCTTGCATTCCTTGATTCGATCACGTTTTTCTCTTGTCGAATTCGCAAAGTCTGGGAACAAGAAAATGCTGAGGTTCTTCCAAGAAAGCCTTCCTTTACTCCTTGCCTCTCGTAACACGAGATCTTTATCGGATGATCTCAGAAATTTGTCCAGAATTGATCAGGGCCTGTCTCCCTCTATGGCTCTCCAAGCCTGAACTCTGTGAGCTCGCTCGATTTCCAGCTTATGGCCTGTTATGTCGAGCAGACTCGGGAAGAGCCCGTCTAGGAATTCCACCATATCTCAACCTTCTTCATCCGCAGGAATTTCAACAATTTGGACGTTGTTTAGCCAAGTCTTCCAACTTTCCCCAGATGTGCTCCAAGTCTGCCGTGGTCGCTAGCAGGTTAGCAGCTAATTTCCTTTCCGATGACTCCAGATAATCGATCCATTTCTCATCATCCAGCACTCTTGTAACCATTTCAGTGAATCTCTTCTCCATGGCAGTGATTGATCGACGTATTACAGCAAGATCCTCCAAGTCAGCAATGACATTTGTCAGCATTGCCGACATGTTCATCAATTGATGCCGAATTTCCTTCACTTCACTGTCCAAATTGACTCCCGGACTCCCTTCTTCTTCTTTTGTTTTTGACTGGTTTGCATTCTTCGTGCATATTGCCACCTACTGGGCATGAAGGAGAATTTATAATAAAAAATAACTTAAATATTGATCTGTTTCTCACCCACACTTATCATATCGCTTCTGAAGATATGGATTTAACCACTGGAGTCATATGGATTATTTTATGTTGCCTTTATGTGCTTTTTGGAGCTTCAAAATTCTGGCCACCATTCATTTGCATTTTATGGACGTTCAGAGCTGAAATATTCTTCATCTGTGTTCTGCAGAAGAAAGTCATACACATCTGGGATGGCATAATGGTGAGTAAATATGAAATTTTGGGTGAACTATCCCTTTAAGTCATCTTAAATGACCCAAGTTCAGCCAGGAAACTCTATTGGGTGCAACCTGATAGGTTTTCCCAATGGTATTTTGTCAGCCAATTGGCTCACTCACACATGACATGATAAGCCAATCTGTTGCTTGCCGTAAATTTTTTCAAGTATATTCGAGGAGCCAATCAGCTTTCATCTCTCTCTTTGTGTAACATTTAAATAGCTCAGTATTGCGATAGCAGTTCACTGCAGCGCGCTGAAAGAGCTTTGCTCTGAAACCCACCTCCATCCCTAGCTCCCACCTGTCTAGGTCTGCAACGGGCGATTTAATGTATGCCTAATTTTGCAGCAGCATGTCTTTCATGCTCGATGCAGCATGTCTTTAGCAGTGTTTTATGCAGCAGCAGCAGCAGCATTATCATATGCTAGTATTAACGGTAGTAAGTTTCCGTACTTGCTCTGCAGCAGCAGCAACTGCATAGCAGATCTAGTCTTCCAAGACCAATATCTAATCTACATGCCTTACCTACATCAACATGCCAAACCTTTCTGAAAGTTGTCATGGCTGAAGAGTTGACTTACACTTGACCTAGTCTCCAAATAAAAGACTTGTCGTTATGCACATGAAGAAACATTTTCAGGGGAGTCTCTTGTGATCTCTCTGTTGCTCTTTTTCTCTGTGTAAATGTGGTCATTTGCTCCTGTATTCCAATGCAGTTTCTCAACACCATGACATATGCAGGCTTATCAAGCTGTGAATTCGGCAACAGTTGGTCAAAAGTTCTGCTGCTGAAATCAGTCTGTGCTTACCGAAATTTGAATCACTGCCTGCCAGTGGCCGAAGCTGAAAGTGTTGTTGAACGTATGCCTGTGAGCTGAGTAAGTTGTATTTTTAAGTTGTAAATGATGTAATATAGTCAACAGAAATGCATATTTTTAAACCCTATAACTTAATCCAAACACCAACCCTAAATGTAACCGTCATTGGAGTAAAAATGTTATTTTAGAGTGAATGCAACATCCGAATTGCACTCTTCATTGTTTACATGATTACTTCCTGGTTTTTGTGTGACCAGAACCCGTCTTTGTGGCTGCTTGCACAATGCAATCAGTGCTGCCACAGGACAAGGTAAATACATTTGAATTGGGCAAAAATATCTGATGGGGGATGCCGCTTGTCAGTAATAAAATGGATTTCAGGGTACATGAACCTCCAAAGGCAACATTTCGATGTCCTGTGTGATCATGTTTACATACTGTTCTACTGTCCTAACTGACTACAAGCATGACAAACTGCTACCCATTCATTTAATATAGGGAATTCCTATGGGAGATAAAATAAAAATGCCTTAAATTTTAAAAGTGCATAATATTGAAAATAAAAATATTCTTAGATTCTGGTTATTATGACTTAATGGACCAAAAGATGTAAAAAACAAAAAAAACAAAAAACAAAAACACCTTGCACATAGAAACCTATTGTAAGGGATCTGAGACCTGACATGGACAAATGTCAGAAGATCTGACTTGGACCTTGCCTTGATAGACTTGAGAATTGTTAGACTTGTTAGGACTCTATGTCAAAGACTTGTGAACATGTCTGCTTTGTTGATCAAGATCAAGTTTCGTTGTTGATGTAATCAATTTTCCAACATTCTTCTTGTCTTTCCTCCGTGCCTGTCAGTTCCTTTATCCAGATTAATCATCCACATTGTTGTGTAAATTAATGCAGATGTGTCATGTTGAATTCATCCTGCACTGATGCACCATAAATATAAACCATCTCATAAGCTTCCCAGAGTAATGCAAGAGTCTGGCACTTAGTCTACATTATATCACGCATCAGCGGAAGACATTTCTGGCTTGCAAACTCAGTGTAATTTTAGAACAGCACACACAATAAGAAATTTTACACTCTGGCACATTTGCTTTGTTCTATGCATCTTCATAAATGGGGGTTACTTTATAGCTTAAAATATGGATGTGAAGATCACAGGAGAGAGTGTTTGTTTGCAGATGTGAAATGAGGGAACTGCAGGATAATGGTCTTGTGAGAACAATGAAGGTATTATGCAGAGAAAGTGATAGTAGAGCTGCATTAAATATGATAATGGCAACTTTCACAGTTATTCACAACAAACAACAGCCCCTTATGCCATCACTGTCTCCTCAATATGTGTGTGATTGTTAGTCTGATGATACAGTATACACATGCAGTAAGCAAAGGCAATTTGCTCTAAAGCAAACAGCAGAAAACTGAATTCAAAAGTGAGCGGAGAGAAAAGTGAATCAGCCAGTGACCTTTCTTTCACTTTTTTGTGGAGTCACTGATCAAATTTATGTCCTCCTTCAATGCCGAACTTGTAAGAGATCTGAGAGAATTCGCCATGACTGAAAACTGAAAGTAAAAAGAAACATGATAAATGATGTAAGATGTTTACAGCCGTCTTGCTGCTCTTGACGGAAATATTGAGTTGCGTGATCTGCTTTCTCCAGGATGTTATTTGTGGTTTATGAGTTGTCGGTGGATGTCTGTCAGCCCTCCTGTGTGAAATAATATATACAGGCACAGAATCCTGAGTGTGATCCAGCAGCAGAGAATTGCAGGAAGGTGTGTGTGTGTGCGTGTTTCTATTTCAGCTACATTATGGGGACAAATGTATGTAGGAAATCTTGACATTAGCTACATTGTATGAGGACATGCCAAATGTCTTTTAATAAAGATTAAATGAAAATGCAAAAAGGTTTGTTAGAGGGTTAGGTTTAGAGGTAGGATTCAGCTAGATTAAATATCACTAGCTCAGTAAAATGCTCAATGTAAAGCCCATGTAATGATGGACTGTGTGTGGAGGAATTTGTGTGTGTGTGTGTGTGTGTGTGTGTGTGTGTGTATGTGTGTGTGTGTGTGTGTGGGTGGGTTTGGGTGATTTACGAGGAAAAATGTTTAGGTTACAAACTGGTAATTACAAGGGTATTATGCTATAAATGTGGTTTATGAGGACATTTCTAGTGTCCCCATAATTCAGATCGCTTAAAAAACATACTAAACGATGTTTTATTGAAAATGTAAAAATGCAGAAAGGTTTTTTTGAGGGTTAGGTTTAGGGTAGGGTTAGGGAATAGAATCTGTAGTTCGTACAGTATAAAAATCATTATGTCTATGGAGAGTCCTCATAAGGATAGCCGCATCAACATGTGTTTGTCTGTGTGTGTTCCCCTGCATTGCTCCTTTCGGTGAAGGTGTGTAAATTGAGCACAAGCTTTGACCCATTTGTAGTTTTTTTCCAAAGATTTAGAGATGGAGGAAAGGAGAAAGATAGGGAGACAGAATCATCCTGCCATGTTGATAAATTATGATTCCTTCCAACTTAATTTAAAAGTTTCATTATAATGGGAAAGTGTGCATCTCTCTCTCTTCTCCCTGTCTGGCAATATACAGTGCTTGGTTATTGTTCCAGTGCTGAAGTATTGCAATAGAGTAGGATGTAGGTGAGTGCAAGTATGTAAAACCTACAGGTTTTACTACCCTTTGGCACACAATGGAGGAAAACTCCACACATGTTTACCTAGTTATCTTATTGAATGCATACATAAAGCTAAAACCCTAACTGTGATAAGGATTTAAATCACAGTAACAACCAATGTTAAAATACATTCATCGATCTGTCTGCATTAGAAATAACACATTTATTGGACAGGTTGTTTAGCACTCTAAATTTAATCTCTGATAGTGTCAGTGCACATCCTCTCCATTCTATATAGATGAGAGTAAAGGCCCTCTGTGATTAAACTTCCATCTGTGAGTCTCTTGGGATGTATTTCGCACTGAAGAAGAAAGTGCATTTGATGTTGCACACAGAATGTTCAAAATTTCTTAACTGATTGGGCCGGTTGCCCTGACAATCTGATGCAGGTGCCAAAGAAACCTTTCCAATCTTTCGCTCCTTCATAGTAGACAACTACATTTAACTGCAATAAATGTTTATTTTGTAATAATGACCGCTGACTGTACATTATCCTTTACATACTACTGTTGACACGTGGTGCTAAGAACTTTGGCTACTGTTCTCTAAAGGTTCTCTCAAAGTTATGAACAAACGTTCTTGCAGTAACGTTAATAGAACGTTCTTTCAGTGTTTTCTGTATTTGATAAACATTCTCAAAATGTTAGTATGAAAACGTTATTCAGGCATTAGTGGAGCGTTCTTTAAACGTTACTACATTGTAAAAAATTTCCACAATTTCAAACATTGTCCAGAACATTCCTATAACCAAGAAAATACGGTCTTAAAACATAAAAAAAAAATTACGTTTTGAGCGTTCCCCAAAATTTCAAATAACATTTTCACAGCCTAATGGGAACATTAGGAAAACATTCGTAGAACATAAAAGTGTTAGCTTGGAAACTGTTTGCAATCCAGCACAAATCTGTGATGGGAGACAGTTGGCTTGTTAGTGGTGATTTTAGGCTTGCCTGCGCTAGTAATGACCAGTTTCAGTGCACAAATGCATTTCTTATTCCAACCCTCTACGGACATGTTGGAGGAAGAATCACCATTGGCTAGTATATTTTCATTTTTACTCGCCAGGCTTTTGACAACATGCAAGCATAATGCAATGCAGTTTTCATCTACTGTATATGATTTCACGCAATATAGTATGCGAGATTGTACATTTTATTTTCATATTTTACTTTTTATCCTTTTAATTGCATTTTAGCTTGTGTACAAATGTACAGATTTCACATTCTATCAATTTGTATGAAGTCATGAATTTGCATTTTTAATAATGATACAGCTGTTGTCACTGTTTGAAATTTCATTAAAATAAATTTACAAAATATTCACAAGGTTGGAACCTAATAATGAAAATAGAATTAATAATTTTATTATAAAAATAATAATTTAAGTGCTACTATATCAAAACCAAAAAAAATTACCAAACATGCTGCAAGAGCCTATTTATTGAATTCATTCATATTTACAGTGTTTTCTGATGTTAAAATATTTCACAATGTATGATTGTGCCTTTTAAATATTTATGTATTTACACATTTATTACACTTACTACATTACAACATTTTGTAACGTATTAGTTTATATGCACTTGTGCGATTTACATTGCGTTTACATTGATATGTTTAACAAGTGCTAAATTGGTACTGTCTCTTTAAGAGATCTAACCGCTCCGTGAGCAAATGTGTATGGTTGAATGAGTGCATCACACATTAACGAGAGAGAAGTTGCACGGTTATATTTACCTCATCAGTGCATTGAATAATTAGAAACAGGGCTGAACGATTTGGACATAAAATCTAATTGCGATTATTTTGAAATAAATTGCAATTGCGATTTGAACTTCGATATGATAGACATCACAATCACATTGCATCTGTCTGTTTTGTAAAAAAAAAAAAAATGTATAATAATAAATTGTCTGATTTGTGAAAGGGTCAATTCCCTTTTATCATTATTTTTTAAAAACTCAGTCAACTTGAATATTATATTATTGCAATAATAATAATATTAAGTCAAGAAATTATTATAGAAATATACAGTATTATTGTATAATATTTATCTTTATTATTATTATTATTATTATTATTATTCAATAGTAAAGTAAATTGTTGAGGCACACATAGAGGTTTGTGAAATTGCAAATGTGCAATTTAAGTGAAACTGGGGCGCTTTAAATAATGCTTTCAGCCCACGTTAGTACACCGAACTGAACTCAGAGCACATCTGTCACTCAAGGTACCATATAGATATAGTTTGTGTGTATGGAGCACAGAACAACTCTGAGTCTGAAACCACATGTGTAATACACTGACCCCATATACATGCATTTAAGAAAGCACTACACACTACAGACAAAACAGCTGCGCGCATAAGAGCAGCGCAGCGGGCATCGCAGCGGGCATCGCATTGAGACTATTTATTTAATTAATTAAATCGCAGCCCTCTTGGTTTAAAAATTGCACCAGGTCATATTGCGATTTTGATTTAATTTCAGTTAATTGTTCAGCCCTAATTAGAAATAATGTTTGTTTTTTTCTTTCATCTTTTTGATCACCAACTGACTATAAATAGCAAAGGATATTAAAAGAGACATAAAATGAAAATGGAGTGCCTGGGTCTCGTCTTTGGACACAAAATACACGGAAGGAAGCAAAAGCAAACGTACACTTTTTGCAACACTTTTACCTTCTAACATATGTCCAACAGGCATGCCACTGGCCTATAGCCATGCTTTAAAATGGAGAACATTGTGAAAACAGTCCGGAGAAAAGTTTAACCAAATTCAGAATTGACGTCGATAAATGCAATGTCATTGACATTTCATGGCTCAACTAAAGTGATGGAGACAGCATGATCACAACAGATCCGGACCCACTGCAGCCAAATAAGGTCAATTTCTTTCAGGAGCTATTTTTTTTTTTTTATCTCTCTGTCTCCTAAAATATTTCTCTCTCACAGTATAAGTTGTTCTTGCCATTCTCTTTGTCCTCATGAAGGGCTTGGGTCTTGTGCCAACCGAGCAACTGCCATTGAGATGAATGGCAATGCTAACGGATAGTTCTCTCCAGATTTTACAGATCTATTTGGTGACATCACAGTCAGACATCAAAGAGAGTGAGACGACCACAGAGACTGGCTGAGACGCAACCTCTTTGAATAGCTCAGACAAAGATAATGAGGGCCCAAGTGATATTCATAATGAAGGAAGGGAGATATTCATTAGGTTTGTGCCCACTGTGCACAGTGTAGCTCACACCCAGAGGAAGAAAGTGTTAGTTTGTGTCTGTGTGGGTCAGGTTTTGCCCACATTATGGGAACCAAATGTCCCCACAAGAGTAGTAAACTTGAAATGACCTACCTGAGAACCAGCCAATGGTCTCCATGAGGAAAAACAGCTTAACAAACATAGAAAATGATGTTTTAATTAAAATGTAGAAGTGCAAAAAGGTTTGTGTGAGGGTTAGATTTCAGGGTAGGGTTAGGGAATAGGAAATATCATTAGCTCAGTAGAAAACAAAAAAACAACAACTATAGAAGTCAATGGAAAGTCCCCACCATGATAGAAAATAAAACATGTGCGTGTGTGTTTGTGTGTGTGTGACAGTTCTTTTTGTTGAAGAGCAGAACACACACACACACACACACACACACACTCATAAACCCACTGCCTTGCTGTATTTCTCCTCTCTTATCATGACTCTCTTGGAACGTCTTGAGCTATGGATGTAATTTGTTTCTCATTTGCAGTTCAGGCTGATGCAGGTTTGTTTCGTCATGCACACAGCTGTTAGAGCCCAGTACAGACTCGACAACATGCACCAGAATACACAGCATAACACACAAACATGCTTTAAGGAATGCGAGGTGTGCTGTCCAATGGTGGATCGTTGTTTAAGCTGGTGTAAATTAAGGCTGTTTGGATCCATTTGTTTTGCTTACTTAGCCTGTGTTTCATACTATGAGATGGCTAATTGGCTTGAGTGAATGTTTGCAGAGAGTTATGATATGCATTGTTCTTGTTTGACTGTAATGTATTCAGTCACATCTCACGTCTGGTGCCTGGAGCTTGCCTGCACTGGGAGCCTAAAGACCATCTTGCTCTCTTTTTCTCTCTCCCTGTCTATCCTTTGCTTCACCCTGTCTCTGAATCTATATTTTCCCCACTTACCATCCCTCTCCTTTCTTCTCATGTCTCAAGTGATCCTTTTTTTTTTTTTTTTTTTTCAGAATGTGCCCAACACCATTTCTTTTGTTTTCTGAAACTGTCCTTAGATTTCCCTCTTTTTGTCTTAAATCATCACTTGTTCTTCTCTTGTCTGCTCTAGTCGTCATCTTGTCTTGGTGCTTTTACCTCTCATTCATTCCTGTTGCTGTTTTTCCCTCTTATGCATGTCTTAATTTTCTCTTTTAGTTTGAGATGTGTTCTCATCTCCTTTCCTATTAAGACCTCTTTTCCCTCAAGGGTTGTTATGATATCAAAATTCCAGTAGTTGATACCAATACCAGTGAAATGACACGGTTCTCGATAACAATTTTGATACCACAACAACAAATAAAGTAAATGAACACACAGTTGAAATATACACAAATATAAACACAATACATAAGTTTAATGATGAGTGAAAAACTTGGGTGCATGGTCCACATATTGCGGTATATAAGGAAAAAATATATACTGTACAATGTACATAATAACAATAAACAATGCATGCAGTGGCCCTAATTTACTAAAGGTTTGCATGTCTAAAAACATGTGCAAACTTGTTAGCACACGCAAAAAAGGTCAGAGCTGATCTACTAACAAAGTCTTGTAAGTATTGCATATTTCAGACGCACAAAACACATTTTGGCAATTTGTCCATGTTTCCCTGCAATGAATTTTATGAAAGCCTAAAAGTCATTTCAGACATGGAAACTGAGAGAGCAAAAAAAAAAAAAACCGGTAATAATTTGATTCACACTTTGCATCATGCAGTCACTGTGGCAAAAAAAGAGACTTTGAGAATGGAGAATGCATAGAATACCCATTGATGACACATTATTGTGAAATTAAATTATTCTGTTATTTTAGAACTCGATATTATAGCTAACTGGCAATATCATACAGCTCTACTAAAATTTTTTACCCAAATTATGTCATAATTTTGGGTGAGAAACAGATCAATATTTAAGTCTTTTTTTTTACTATAAATCTCCATTTTCACTTCTACATGCGAGTCACATTCTTTGTGCATATTGCAACCTACTGGGCATGGAGGAGAAGTTATAGTAAAAAATTACTTAAATATTGATCTGTTTCTCATCCACAGCTTTCATATTGCTTCTGAAGATATAGATTTAACCGCTGAAGTCGTGTGGGTGCCTGTATGTGCTTTTTGGAGCTTCAAAGCTTTGGCCACCATTCACTTGCATTGTATGGACCAACAGAGCTGAAGAATTTTTCTAAAAATCTTTGTTTGTGTTCAGCAGAAGAAAGAGAGACATACACGTCTGGGATGATATGAGGGTGAGTAAATGATGAGAGAATTTTCCTTTTTGGGTGAACTATCCCTTTAATAGTGTGGCTGTATGGTCCAATACTGGCACACTGTCATTCTATATACTCAAAAGTATGCACTTTTCCAGTAGTTTTAGTGCAGAGTAGAAGTATGTGAATTGGGAGACAGAGTCTGGGCTGCTGATGAGGAAACTGGCTTTAGTCTCTCTTTCCACACTGAGAAAGTTATTGTGGTGTTTGTAGGAGTGTGGGAGTCTGCAGGGACTGACTGTGTTGTATCATTGCACAGCTCTATAAATAACAGACTGTCAGTCCTCCACCACTGCGTACCTCTAAATCTTTCATGCTCTAAGAGACTCAGCAGAAATTTCTGCATCTCTGATGCTGTACCTCATCTTTTTTTCTCTTTTCTATACCAGTTATTTTATGGCTGCCACATGATGGGGAAGCGATTTGGAGAGAGAAGCCATTTTTTAGCGGTTATGCTCTCCTCCTGCTCTCTTTGTAGTATTAAAGTAAACACAACTGCACAAACATCACATGTAATCTGCCTTTCTGTGTATCATTTCAGAAACAACGGAATTCTGCTTCAGAAACTTTAGGGGGAAAGTGGTTTTGAATACCTTTTTGAAAAGATCATCTGAGACCAGCATTTATTCCATGTCGGTCAGGTTGGTTTATGCTGGTTAGTGCTGGTCTGGTGCTGATATGGCTGTTGGGCCCATACAGTCATTCTATTAACCAACAAAACCTGCAATGCTGGTGAACCTGGTTGACAAGCATGGTTTTTCTGGTGAATCTTTTTGACCAAGGAAATATTTCTGGTTAAGCTAGTTAAGCACAAGCACAAACACACCAGCATCCAAAACACAACATATGCTGTTGAACAGCTTTGCTGATCTTTTTTTTCTGTGTAGAAATAACAAAAATCAATTTAAGTTTTAATATATACATTCAGGTAAATTATCAGGAAAACTCTGAAAAACACTTAAACCAAGGTAAACCCTGCAAAAAAAAAAAAAAAAAAAAGGTTAACCAGCATCCAATTCCCATGATGATCTAGGCCAGTTTCTGTTGGTAAGTGCAGGTTTGGTGCTGTTATTGCTGGTGGATAAGTATAGCCATGCTTTTTTACCAGCAAAATCTAGTTGGTAAAGCTGGTTGACAAGCATGATCCTTCTAATGAAGCTGGTTAAACTAGTTTAATTGCCTAGTGGGGACACCAGCACACCAGCATCCCATAGGACCAACAGCCAAGACACAAAATAAGACAATGCTTGACTTTATAAGCAGGGAAGCAATAAATAAATAAATAAAATAAACCAACAACTTTTTTTTTCTTTTTTTTTAATATTTAAAAAACATTTTTTAAATACTTGTTAAAAAGTGATGAAAATAACCTTAATGTAATAATTATATTTATGTGTTGGTTAACTGCAGTTACGTTGAAAGAATAACATACAATTAAGAAGCTCAGTAACATTCTTCGCTAGGGACCAGCATCCAAAAACACAACATATGCTGATGACCAACCATACTGCTGCATTCAGCAAGACACAATGACCACATTATCAGCCTATATGTAGTTTTATTTATAGATTTAAGGGATAACATTTTTTGATACATATCATTTCAGTAGTAACATTAGCAATTAGCATTAGCAACTGAGGCCCCAGCTAGGGTGAAGAAAATCCCTCTCTGAAGGGAGGCTTCAAAACCACGTACATGTACATATAGTGACAAGTGAATGATTAGTCTGTCAGAAGCGGTTGGGCTTTAATGTGGTGTTGTGCAGTGTTAAAAGCATGTGGTCCAATTCTGAATTTCAACACTGCTCACAGTGGTGTATGATGGAAAGCTCTTTTGTCACCTGACTTTTTACGTAAGGATAGTGATTGAAACAGATATAGACACAGATCAAAGGAACATCATTTTCTTCTGTATCATCAACCCCTATAAAGATGATAATAGTTGGCTTACTTAAACACTGAGAATTGTGCACATTTTAAAGCTCTCTTTTTGAGCAGCAGTTTTATGCAAATCTTCTTCAGACATGTACTGTATTCAAACATAACAATGTGCTTTGCATTCATCTTCACCATGAGTGAACTTCAAATCTTGGTACTCTTCATCTGAACTTACTGTTGCCTTTGATCAAACATTATGAAAGTTATTGCTTAGATGTGCATACTAGAATTTGAGACTTGAAGTTGTGCTGATTTGACTCAGAGGTACAGTATATTTCATGCTTTAAGTGCTAGAGGCTAGGGGTGGGCGATATGACCAGAATCTTATTTCACGATATGAGTAATTTCTAGTGCCCGACCGATATATTGGTCGGCCGATATTATGGGTGTCATAACGTAGTTTGTCCAGCAGAGCGCGCTCCGACTGTTTTCAGAGCTGACTCACTGACAGTGGCTCTGCAGACAGGGCGGAGTTAAGCGGTGCAGTGCGAAGCGGTGTCTTCTCGGTAAGTTGCTATCTAGTTTGTGAAATACATACTGGAATGTTAATAAACAATGACCCCATCATTTCCCCTTTTCAATATAACTAATATAACGTTAACCCTGTCCCTGACAACCATGTCACTCATGTTTATCACATCTGTTTGCTGTTAGCCAGCTATAGTTTGTCAGTGCAGTCAGTAATGCAGCAGATTGAAAGGTAAACATCAGAGCATCTTTTTGCAGCTCAGCAGACAACGGTGCAGTGGTGTATTGTGTCTGTTGAGTGTTGATTTCATGCTACGCTGTTACCTAGTTGGTGAGACGCAATACTAGAAAGTGAATAAAAAGCATCCATCTTTTACTCTCCATGACAATGAGCTTATAGCTAACTTGCTAACCACGCAGCTACTTTCATTGCTTGTCAGCTGAGTGGATGCTAATGAGCAAACATGTATTCACCAAACTGTTTTGTTCAGGATGCACAGTTTTGTACCCCCTTCAACTGAACAATTCCAGTCATTGCATTTACAAAATGTAATATTTAAAAGTCTGGTTTCCCACCATTGAAAGTTTCCCCTGAACTTGTATAGCAGAATACAGTGCAACACCGCTGACAAGTGTAAATGTTTCTTGTTTTACAAACTGCTCCTAATTTACTGGCAGTATTAAAATAGTCAGCATTTGACTGATACTAAACAGTAATACTGATGTTTATTTAGCTATTTATTTTATTTTTATTTATTCTTTATTTAAATGGTCAGCAACTGACTGATACTGAACATACAGTACTGATGTTTATTAAGCTATTTATTGTATTTTTATTTATTCTTTATTTTCTCAGTGTTCATTTCTAGAATTTGTTGACAATGTATAATAATAATGTCAAATATTCTTTGCTAAAAATATTTGTTTAAGAAAGCAGCCTTTGGAGTACCTTTGCATAGTCATATCGGTGCAAAATCGGTGAAAAATCCACATAGAAAAAGTCTGTTTTCATTCCAGCTCAAAAATTAACTGTATCAGCCACCATATCGGTAATTGGTGAATTTTCCCCCTCTAAAATCGGTATCGTATCGGTCTCAAAAATCCTATATTGTTCAGACTCTAGTAATTTCATATCACAATAACGATACATATTACGATTTAGAAAAAAAAAAAAGAAAAAAAGAATTGGTTGGAATTAGTTCTACAATACTATTGTAATGACAGTTTTTTTGGGTAATCCAGTCAGTGAATTAAATACTTCCAAAAACTTCTATAACTCTTATATAATTGTCAAATGGAACTGGACAATAGTCAAAGTAAAACAAAAACAAAACAAAAAAACCCTCAACTTGGTTTTAAATCATTCTTACCATAGTGCTAATTTTCACATTATTCCACATATCAGTCTGTTGTTGACCAATATTATTATTATCAAAAACTTTCCTCAAGAAAATCAAGATCTTCCCAAAGCAATGCAACAAAGAAAATAACGCACAAGTAAAAAATTAAATAAAAATAAAATTATAATAATTCCAACAAACACACTTGCAGAAAATATTGTAAAAAATTATGTAAACACTTCTTTAACACTTTTCGAAGAAGAAGAAAAAAATAACCGAATTAGGGCTGCACGATTTGGACAAAAAGTCACATTGCAATTATTTTGAAAAATATTTGAGGAATTTGAGCTGATTTGAGCAGCACTTCCTGCTGGTGAACAACACTGCTATGCTAGTCCAGTAGCTAGACCAGCACCAGACTAGCACTTACCAGCATGTACCAGCTTGGACCAGCATCGGATTTCATCCTGATCTGAGGGCATTTCAAACCTAGTCTGTCTGGAGCATTTGATTCAGAACCAGGTGGGTTTTCTCCTTTAGTTCAATTTGATAAGGCATATATGAACAGCAATTGCACTTTGATCTGCACCAAAACAATCGATCCAAGACCACCTTGAATACAACCAATAATATCTCTGATTACCATGAGTATACCTGATGGATCTTTGGAGAAGAGAAATATGGGTCTGCACGTCACTGTTATTTATAGTAAAACATTTAATTTAGCCTTCCATTGATTAATGGAAACCATTTTGGTGAATTTATATTAGAAAAGAGCTCTTAGCCAAGTGATCGTGAGAAAAAGGCAGTTTTTAATGCAGAAATAATACAAAAGTAACTGATGACAGTAATCCGAGTGATGGACCTGAAGGCACATTCTGTACCTTGTGGTCCCATTTTGCAAAACCGCGATATTAAAATTTTTCCGAGACTTTATACTGGTTGACATATTTATTTTCTTTTTAACAAATGTATCGTCCACCCCTATGCTGCTATGAGCTAAACCCCAATGCAGCGTACAAACATTCATACCAGTGAGGGGCCAATTTGCTCACATGTGACTTTTATTAACAAAAGTTGGTCCATTTTGAAATGTTGCTTTGTGAATGCAAACAGAACCAAGGAGAAAATGTAACATTATAACAGTTTTAGCCCCTGTTTAGGAACAAAGCAAATTAACTACAGGTCTGAAAACGGCCTAAGCTGGTATGCGGGTCTCAGCAGTTATATTTCAACAGTTTGGAACAAGAATAGATAAGCAGAATCTGTTCTGAGAGGGAACAACAACATTCATTTTGTTTTTAGTGTCAGTGAGGAGAGACAGACTCTTTGGAGACAGTTTTAGCCTTCACAGAGAAGTCTGAGAGCTGGCTAATGGAGCTTACTGAGAGGTTAAGAGCACAATTTTGTGTGTGTTTTTGGTGTTTTGGTGTGTGTTTAAGTTTTAATGACATTATTGGTGTTAAAAGCTCTGAAGCTGCTCCTCATTTGTGTGTGTGTTTTTTGTGTCAGCCCAGAGTACTCTAACTGAGCATGAAGCCATGGAGGAACAACGTTTCTTAGTAATGTCTGATATTTAAAAGCCTAGTGTACAGCACTCACAGATGAAATTGTAAGTGTGTGAGAGCAAGTCTTAAGCCAACTGTGAACTGGATCAGCAGGTGATGTGTAAACAGGAGTGATGATTTTATTAAAGTGTGCAGCAAGGTGTGAAGTTGTTCACACACTCTCACACACAGTGGGGAAAGAAAGGGCTTATACACAGGAAGGAAAGGGCACAAAAGGAGATGTCCTAATCTAGTGATTCATGGCTTCTCTCCTCTCTTTTTGTCAGAGCAGTGGATGCTGATTCTGGCTGCACTTTCCATTGACTCATGGTGAGAAGGGGAAATGTATATGGCTAAATGTTGTGAACTTGTTGCCATTCAATCATATTTGGCCTTGGGATATGGATTATGGATATGTGGGATAAATGATTGGTTAGCATGAACTGTTGTGGAAATACAGATGCTGATGTCTGTGAGTTCTTTTTGACACTGTCCTTTTGGGAAGAGCTGTTAAGAGGCATTAAGAAAGTCTCAGAAGTGAATCTGTGTACAGACTAGGGCTGGGCGATATTGCCAAAATTTGATTAATTGTGCAGCCCTGATGGATCATGAAATTAGCCTACTGATGTGCTCTTTCTGAAACTTAATGGCCTAATAAGAAGCACATTAAAATCATTGCGATATTCATGATATTGTTTGATTTGATATCGTCTGCAAAATCATCATCTCTTCATCTTTTGAGGAGAAGCGATCTATCAATAGGAGCCTGCAGTAGTGTGTAAGTGTGTGTTTAATACAGTGTTTTCATTTTTGTTTTGGAGTATTATTCATTGCTAGACAAGAGTTGTTGTTTTTTCTTTGTTGTTTACTGTGTTGAAGTCACATTACTTAAGTGTGTGTGTATATTACATTGTTGTTCCATTTGTCGTTGCTAGGGTTAGAGTTGTGTGTTTAATGCGTGTTAAACCTGTGTTGTTTAAGAGTGTTCTTGAACAGTAGTTCAATTGTTTTAGAGTATTATTCATTACTATGGTTAGCGTGTTTGTTTACGGTGTGCTGAAGTTGCATTTGTATGCCTCCCTAAGATGATTCGCTTCTGTTGTTCTCCTCATTTGTAAGTCACTTTGGATAAAAGCATCTGCTAAATGAATAAATATAAATGTAAAATGTATATTGTGAATATTCGATATATTGCACAGCTCCACACCAGATGCTAAAAAATACCATCCTTAATAATAATAATAATAATAATAATAATAATAATAATAATAAAAACACACTCTGTAAAACAAGAACAAAGTGCTTCACAAAACATATAATCAAAACAAACTTAGTAAAAGACAAGGTAAAAACAAAAATTCACAAAGTAGCAAAAGCAAGTCTATACAAATTAGTTTATAAATGAGACTTAAAAACAGACACAGATTCAGCAAATCTAATATCCCAGGGCAGGCTGTTCCATAATCTTGGGGCCTTCACTCCAAAGCTCTTATCACCTTTAGTTTTGCATCTTGATCTTGGAACATCCAACAGTTCATGACAAGAAGATCTAAGAGGTCTAACTGTTTCGTAAGGTCTTAAAAGTTCTGCTATTAATCTGTCCCAAACCATGTAATGCCTTATATGTGATTAATACAATCTTAAAATCAACCCTAAAATGAACTGGTAACCAATGCAAAGAAGCTAAAACTGGAGTAATATGATTAAAAGATCTAGTATGTGTCAAAAGTCTAGCTGTAGCATTTGCATTGATTGTAGCCGTGCTAAAGTGCTTTGATTTAAAGTTAAAAACAGGGCATTACAGTGATTAAAGTGAGATAAAATAAAAGCATGTATAAACATTTCTGTATCCCTAAAACTCAAAAGATGTCTCACCTTGGAAATGAAACTGATAAAAACAAGACTGAACTAATTTTCTGATGTGATATTCAAAATTTAAATTAGGATCAAAATAGATGTCCAAATTTCTCACCACCTGCTGAATATTTGGGACCACCTAATTAAGTGCTTTTTAAGTGATATTTTTTTTTTTTTTTTTTAAACCATGACCGATTATAACTACCTCTGTTTTGACTGCAGAAAATTACATGCCACCAATGATCAAAATTACATGATCATTGGGATTCAATGACAAATACAACTACAGGAGATTCATCTGCATAGAAATGAAAATTGATGTTGTATTTTTGAATCACACAACCAATCAGTAACATATATAGAGAAAACAATATTGGCCCTAACAGGGATTCTTGATGATCACCACAATTAATTTTTGAAGAGGAGGACATCTCATCTCCAACAGACACTACAAATGTCCTATTTGACAAATAGGAAACAAGTCTAAACAGTCTAAAGCCACCCCAGATATTCCCACCCATCTCTTCAATGTGTCAATTAAAACTGAATGATCAACTGTATCAAACACTGCAGTTAAATTAAGCAACACTAAAATGGAGCATTCTCCTGCATCCTCTGTCATCAATAAGTCCTAAGAAGGGCAGTTTCTGTACTGTGGTTTTCTCTAAAACCTGACTGAAAGTTCTCAAAGATATTGGTATACTTCACTACCTCCAGCAGTTGCTTAGCTACTGTTTCTCTATTATTTTAGAGATGAAAGGTAATTTGAGATTGGTCTATAGTTATTCACAACTGAAGGATCTAATGAGGGCTTCTTCAGAAGTGGTTGAATATAATAATATTTATTTTGTGTTGACGACTTCACCTGCAACCAACAGATATCCAACAGTCACTGAATTCTTTTAAAGGGTTGGTTAACCCCCCCCCCCCCAAAAAAAATACAAAAAATAATGTTGTTTCAAACCTATGTAGGTTTATTTCCCCATGGAATACAAAATGAGATGTTCGGCAGAATAGCCAGACTGTGATAATAACTGTGCGCTATATTGTAATCCAAGTCCCTATCGATGCAGTTTCCTGATGAAATGAACACTAGAGGCCTACAACAACGTTTGTTCAATTTTACACAAATCACGAGTGAAAAGGCAGATCATCAGTTCATGAACACTTACTTTTTACCCTGTTGCTCACACAATGCTATCTTACGACATCAAAACACTTTTACTATGGTGCATGACATGTAAGGTGATATCTTTTAAAGTTTACTTTACATAACCAACTACATTTACAGTCTTGAGTATGATCAAATTGCACAGTGGCTTAATTTTAAACTGGACTGGGGTAGGAGTCCTGAAGGACACACGATTCAAAAGTGTCACATAAGCAGTGTCATATAAGCCCGTAAGCATATTGCTTTTATGACATTATCGGTTAGGTTTAAGGGTAGAGAGATGGGATTTGTTGATTTAAAACTTGATAAAGCATTAATCTTAAAAACCTCACCTGTTTTGGAGAACATTTTACTCTCTTTTAGTGCCACTCAGTGGACATTTGTGCACACTCCCACGATACGTGTAAAGCCCCGTACACACATGCAGTGACTTTATCGCTTGATGTCGCTAGTCTCTGTACTATGAAGTTGCTTGTGGGCATTCCTACAGCTGTTGCTTTAAAGTTATTGGTGGACTGCATGTCCCGGGCCAGCCATATATTTAAAAAATGTAATCACCAATTAGATATATTGACTGTAAAACTAAGATATCATTCTAGTTTGACAAGGAATTTGTTTTCTTGTCTCTAAAAACTTACATTCTGCTGTGGAGAGTGTTGTTGCATAAACTACAGCTGTGCTCAATGCATTTAATCATTAACCAGATTAACGATCAATCAGTCAGTCAGTCAGTCGCATTTATTTATAAAGCAAATTTAAAAACAACTGTTGACCAAAGTGCTGTACAATAAGCCAGATAAAACAAATACACAAGACAATAACAATAACAATACTAACATTTACACTGATTTAAAAGCTAAAACAAACAGGTACGTTTTAAAACGAGATTTAAAATTATGAAGAGTAGGAGAAGACCTGATATGAAAAGGCAATTTATTCCAAAGCCTGGGCACAACGACTGAAAAGGCTCTGTCACCCTTTAATTTCAAATGTGACCTGGGGACAGTTAACTGTAAGCTGTCAGATGAACGTAAAGATCTAGAGGACTGTTGTAGAGAAATAAGATCAGAAATATAAGAAGGTGCCAGATCATGCAAGGCCTTGTAAACAAACAGTAATACTTTGAACTGGATACTGTATAAAACAGGAAGCCAGTGGAGTGAGGCTAACTCAGGAGAAATAAAATCACATTTTCTGGTATCAGTCAGAGGCCTAGCAGCAGCGTTTTGCACCAGCTGAAGGTAGGAGAAGATTGAGTAACACCGAAATAAAGTGCATTGCAATAATCCAGACTTGTAGAATAAAAGCATGTATCATGGTTTCCATGTTAAAAATGTTTTTAATTTAGCAATATTTCTTAGTTGAAAAAAGCTTCCTTTGACCACAGAATTTATTTGTCTGCCAAATTTTAGATCAGCATCCAATAAGACACCCAGATTTCTATCTTGTGAATGTAAGTTGGAGGATAATGGTCCCAGTTTTGTGGTTACCATAGCAGTAGAGTCAGGAGGTCCAAAAACTAAGACTTCCATCTTAGATTCATTTAACTGAAGAAAGTTAACTGCCATCCAACATTTAATGTCCTCAAGACAGTCAAATAAAGATTGTAGGGCAGAGGTATCATTTGATTTTAGCGGTAGATAAAACTGAGTGTCGTCTGCGTAACAGTGATATGAGATTCTGTGTTTCTGGAAGATAGCACCCAAAGGGAGCATATACAAAGAAAACAAAACAGAGCATGAAATGGAGCCTTGCGGTACTCCACGGCTAAAAGATGCAGAAGAAGAGGAGAAATTCCCAACCTCAACAGAGAAAGTTCTATCTCTCAGATAAGAAGCAAACCAATCAAGTGCACTGCCCTGAATTCCAACCCACTTCTGGAAGTGCTTCAGAGGAATAGTATGTTTGATTGTGTCAAAGGCTACACTGAGATCTAGCAAAACTAGAATAACATACTACCCAGAGTCCAGAGCTAACAATAAACCATTTGTCACCTCAGCCAGACTGATATTTGTCCAAAACATCATTTTTACTTAAAAAACAAGAAAGCTGATGGAGAACAACCTTCTCCAAAACTTTGTAGAGCAAAGATAGTTTGGAGAAGGGCCGATAATTATTTAAAACATTAGGATCAAGGTTTGCCTTTTTAAGCAAGGGCATGAACCACAGCATGTTTAAAACTGGAACTGTTTACTATAGACAGTATGTTGGGGCCAATAGTGTCCAGAGCTGTGCGAAATCAACGAATTGGTGTAATCCGAACGGTGTGGAAAATGCTGTATTTTCACGGGACATGGGAGTTAAGGGGATCTGCCAATATCCCTTTGTTTTTTGTTTTTTTTGGGGTTTTTTTTTTCTTGAGGGGATTTTTCCCTTTTTTCTCCCAATTTGGAATGGCCAATTCTCAATGTGCTTTTAAGTCCTCGTGGTCACGTAGTGATTTGCCTCAGTCCGAGTGGTGGAGGACGAATCCCAGTTGCCTCCGCGTCTGAGATTTTCAACCCGCGCATCTTATCACGTGGCTTGTTGAGCGCGATGCCACGGAGACATAGCGCGTGTGGAGGCTATATGCCATCCACCGCGGCATCCACACTCGACTCACCACGCGCCCCACCGAGAACGAACCACATTAAAGCGATCACGAAGAGGTTACCCCATGTGAGCATGGGGTAGCTCTACCCTGCCTAGCAACCGGGCCAATTTGGTTGCTTAGGAGACTTGGCTGGAGTCACTCAGCACGCCCTGTGATTCGAACTAGCGAACTCCAGGGGTGGTAGCCAGCGTCTTTACCACTGAGCTACCCAGTCCCCCTGCCAATATCCCTTTGTTAAATCCAGTGTCGAATAAAAGCAAGCCACGCCTAACCAATCGAGCAGTTCATCAATCCAAGGCATTGGGTACACATAAAATTTTGACACCGCATTGACCTTTCTATAATCCACACAGAACCGGACTGAGCCTTCACTCTTCGGAACCAGCACCACCAGGCTGGCCCCATCACTGTGGGATTCTTCTATTACTCCCATATATAGCATGGCCTTTAATTCTTCCCAAACCACTTCTTTTTTGTGCTTGGGTAATCTGTAGGGACTACCCCTGGGGTTGTCTCGATATGGTGCTCTATGAGATTTGTATGGCCTGGAAGAGGCGAGAACACGTCGGAGAATTCTCCTTGCAACCTGGCAACCTCCTTGACTTGTGACTGTGAGAGGTGGTCTCTGCAAGTGAACGGGGTGACTCGATCCGTGGCTTTTAAGTTCACCTTCGGTCTGAGCTCCTCCCTCTCTGGAATCACCATCGTCAACATCACGGGGACCGCCTCTCTCCATGATTTTAGGAGATTGAGGTGGTAAATCTGACATGCTGTACCTCTATTCGTTCGTTTCACCTCATCGATTTTCCCAACTTGCTGTGTGACCTCAAAGGGCCCTTGCCACTTGGCGAGTAATTTTGAGCTCGATGTGGGGAGTAATACAAGAACTTTATCTCCCGGTGTAAATTCCCATAGCAGAGTACCCCTATTATACAGCCGGCTTTGACATTCTTGAGCCTGGAGCAAATTCTCCTGTGTTAACTGCCCCAGTGTGTGGAGGTCAAGAACATATTGAATTCTGTTTTTTGCTGTTTGAAGGTCCCTCCTCCCAGTTTTCCCTTGGGACATCGAGCACGCCACAGTAATTCAAATGGGGAGAACCCCATGGAAGCTTGCAGGACCTCTCATACTGCAAATAATATGGTGTTAAATGCTGGTCCGAATCGATTTAATCCCCAATAATACATACAGTTCACTTAGTGTACGTGGCATAAACGTCATGCCCTGATCAGTGAGGATTTATTTTGGAATCCCCACTCGGGAGATTATTCTGAAGAGTGCCTCCGCAACACTATGTGCTGAGATGTTGCGCAGAGGCACTGCTTCTGGATATCGCATTGCATAGTCCACCAGAACCAACACAAAGCGATGCCAATGTGCCGTCCGCTCTAATGGCCTGACGAGGTCCAGGCCAATTCTTTCGAAGGGGACCTCAATCAATGGAAGGGGGCGCAATGGCACTCTTGGGGTGGCCAGCGGATTCACCAGCTGACATTCATGGCATGCCGCACACCACCTGCGAACATTCCCGCGAATGCCCGGCCAATTGAAACGGGCCATTAGAAGGTTTAGTATTTTTTCTTGCCCTAAGTGTCCCACCATCGGATTATAAGGAGCTGTCTGGAATAACATTTCCGACGGCTCCGTGGTATGAATAATTGGGTTGTATCCTCCCTTGTCTAAGCGTCCTGTGTCACTCAATACAGCTGATTCTTAATAATTGAAAAATACGGGTATGAGAGTGCAATGTCTGGCTGGAGGCACTGACCATCAATCACTTTCACTTGGTCAAAGGCGTGCCTAAGGGTCTCGTCTCGCGTCTGCTCCAGAGGGAAATCCCCTGAAGGGAATCATCTAAGGGCAGGGGAACCCATGGCTTCCCCCTCCCTTGTGTCATCCTGACATGGAGCTGGTCTCCCCAGTCAGTGAATCGCACCCCACACACCGATACACTTTGTCACAGGACCTATACACACAAATTCCCCTCAATAAAGTTGAAAATTCCAGCCAATTCATACACAAAATTAGTGGATGGGTGATATTCTATGCTTTTGCACTTTGAATTGAATAGTGACGGGCACTAAAGGGTAATCGTGAATATCCCCATGCACACACCTTACCTTCACCCGCCGGTTTGCATCCAAAGCCTCTGTGCAGCGGATTAACCAGCCTGTGGGGGAGAGCGGAGAGGGTTAGGGCAAACCGGCGGGATGAACGGCCCATGGGCCGGGGAACCGGGGTTTTGGGTAGGTATTCCCCATTTCCGAGGAATAGGAACAGGATGAGGGGAGGGGGAGGGAAGAGAGAGAGGGAGAGAAAGAGAGAGAGAGAGAGAGAGAGAAGGGGGCTCACCAGCCCCCGAATATGCCGCTATATGGTCCTAAGCCAACTGGACCGCCTCATCCAGAGATGCCAGTTGGTGGCACTGGACCCACTCCGCTGTCCCTTTCGGTAGCCGAGCGATGAACTGTTCCAGTACCATCAGATTGAGTACCTCCTTGGCATCGCAATCTTTGGCAGGTGTCACAGAGCTGTTGAGCGAATGCGAACGGGTGCCGAGCTCACAGAGCGTCAGCAAGCGGAAGTGTTGCCGATGTTTCTCTGGGCTTTGGCCGACACGTTGCATCATGGCTTACTTCAAGTCTTTGTACACAAGGAGGTTGGACGCAAGTAGTTGTCAGGCCATGCGTTGGGCTTCCTCGGACAACAGCGGCAGTAGGTGGGCCGCCCACTGAGTGCTGGGCCACTTCCATGCTCCAGCCGTCCACTCGAAGTGCTCAAAGAACGCCTTCCTTGTCGTCCTGAGCTCCCATCTTCGTCATTGTGATGTGCGGCATGGCCATAGGTGGGTCCGGGGTCGCAGCTGAAGACCCTTCCTGGTGTACCAAGTTCCGTAGCACCTGCCAATCCTCTAATTGAGCTTGGAAGAGCACCTGGATCCGCTGCTCCTGTTCCACACTTAACTCAAGCAGAGTCTGATGTTGGGCTTAGTGGGTGCCGACAAGGGTCTTGATTACCTCTGTCAGTGGCGAGGAGTCCATGACGGCAATTTCTTCTTCCAAATCCCGTGTTTTGGCACCACTGTGACAAGTATCTTGCTCTCTTTATTAAGGAGGAAGCGGGAGCCGGGTAAACAATCCACGCAGTCTTTTATTGACAGCACTTTTCAGTGTTGTCGGAGTTACATGAATTACTTTTTTGCGGCCTTTATGTGCTTTTTGGAGCTTCAAATTTCTGGTCACTATTCACTTCCATTGTATGGACCTACAGAGCTGAAATATTCTTCTAAAAATCTTAATTTGTGTTCTGCAGAAAAAACAAAATGTCATACACATCTGGGATGGCATGAGGGTGAGTAAATTATGAGATAATTTTCATTTTAGGTGAACTATTCCTTTAAGAAGCTATTTCTGCTTGATTTAACCCTTAAAAAGAATTCAGATTGATTCAGTGATCATAAAAAATATTTTTGACTTGAATAAAATCAGTTAATTTAATTTAAAGTTTTTTCAATGCTGCCATACACTCAAACACACTGTAAAAGTTGGTAACATGCTATTGTTACCTTAAAGATCTATTTCTACTTTATCTTACCTTTAAAATTACCTTTGTTTGTGTAATCTAATGTATTCAGGATAATTCAGTCATATGAAATCATACTTTTGACTTAAAATCAGTTAATTAAGTTGTTACCATATATAGCATATTTTATACTTACCTGACAAAACATTTTTTATAGTGCATGTATAAATACACACATATTCAAAACATACACAAGCACTGCTGTGTGTAGATTACACATATCATAGTTACCTCACCTACAGACATACTCAGCCAACCCTCTCCTGTCATCAGCCATCACTGCTTAGTGGTTAAGCACCGCCATCCAAATATCACCTGTCCCCACTCTAAAGAGGGCTCTCATTAATCCGCTCCCACACACACATTAAACACTCGTAAACACAAACAACAAGATGTGACATACAATTAACAGCTATTATTGTTAACACATACTGTACATACTTGCTGACTGCACTCTCATTCTAGACACTCACTAACACTTTACACTCCAGCACTTAAATCATATGTTTTGAGGAAGGATTGTGTGTCATTTCTTCTGTAGACATGGCAAAATGTTTTCACAGACATTTTAAGAATCTGTTATCATGTGTATATATGTATATATATACACATACATTCATACATACACTGGCGGCCAAAAGTTTGGAATAATGTACAGATTTTGCTCTTATGGAATGAAATTGGTAGTTTTATTCACCAAAGTGGCATTCAGCTGATCACAATGTATAGTCAGGACATTAATAATATGAAATATTACTATTACAATTTGAAAAAAAATTTCAGAACTTCTTAAACTACTTCAAAGTGTTCTCATCAAAAATCCTCCACATGCAGCAATGACAGCTTTACAGATCCTTGTTATTCTAGCTGTCAGTTTGTCCAGATACTCAGTTGACATTTCACCCCACGCTTCCTGTAGCACTTGCCATAGATGTGGCTGTCTTGTCGGGCACTTCTCACGCACCTTACAGTCTAGCTGATCCCACAAAAGCTCAATGGGGTTAAGATCCATAACACTCTTTTCCAATTATCTGTTGTCCAATGTCTGTGTTTCTTTGCCCACTCTCACCTTTTCTTTTTGTTTTTCTGTTTCAAAAGTGGCTGTTTCTTTGCAATTCTTCCCATAAGGGCTGCACCCCTGAGTCTTCTCTTTACTGTTGTACATGAAACTGGTGTTGAGCGGGTAGAATTTAATGAAGCTGTCAGCTGAGGTATCTATTTCTCAAACTAGAGACTCTGATGTACTTATCCTCTTGTTTAGTTGTACATCTGTCCTTCGCCAGTTGTCCTTTGTCTTTGAAGACTGTAGTTTACAGGTTTGTATGAAATTTTCAGTTTTTTTGGCAATTTCAAGCATTGTATAGCCTCAAAATAATGATTGACTGACAAGTTTCTAGAGAAAGCTGTTTCTTTTTTTATTTGATTTTTTTGACATTTTTGACCTAATATTGACCTTAAGACATGCCAGTCTATTGTATACTGTGGCAACTCAAAAACAAACACAAAGACAATGTTACGCTTCATTTAACGAACCAAATAGCTTTCAGCTGTGTTTGATATAATGGCAAGTGATTTTCTAGAACCAAATTAGCAATTTAGCATGATTACTCAAGGATAAGGTGTTGGAGCGATGGCTGCTGGAAATGGGCCTGTCTAGATTTGATCAAAAATGACTTTTTTCAAATAGTGATGATGTTTTTTACATCAGTAATGTCCTGACTATACTTTGTGATCAGCTGAATGCCACTTTGGTGAATTAAAGTACCAATTTCCTTCTGAAACAGCCAAATCTGTACATTATTCCAAACTTTTGGCTGCCAGTATATGCATTATGGTAATTTTATTGTATTGTACAATATTAATACCATGGTACATGAATATGGTAATAATTTCATGGTATACCATCACTGTACAATGGTACCACCACAGTAATTTTTTGTAATGGAAGAATGATTAGAAAAGCTGCTCGTTTGTGAGCGAGTAAGAAATTGTCGCCTGCACACTGAAAAAATACATGTAAAAGTTTGCTATCTTAAGAAATTACATATTAATGGCAAATTATGTAAAGACTTTGAGGATGACAATGGTAATCTGAGTCCATTAATATTACTTCCAAAATTCACAAACTCTTGCTTTCATTTTTTATTTTCCTGTTCTTACTTGCAGCTGTCAGTAAAATAATCAGACTCTATACTGTATGAAAATCTCTCCAACCTCTTCATTTCCATTCCAAAACTTTTCTTTTCCTTTTGACTGCTCTATTTTGCAATGAAATAAAAACACAAGAGTAGGTTTGTGTAGGCATGTGCATATGTTATGTTTTTAAACTCTTGTCCGTCTATTCTCTCTGGAAGCTTGCAGCTCTCCGGCACACTTTGATGATTTAATCAAACCTCTCACTCAGCCAGTGGTTAAACTGTCTATGTAGGGGCAACAAGAAAGTCCAAAGAGGCCCAACACCCATTGAATATGTCACAACAGACCTGAAATATATTTGTTGGTGCTCTTACACACCATGCCATATATCCACTCACATGCCCTTAAAATCCACCTAACTCAAACCTTTAGGCCCTGTTTACACCAGTTATTAAAATCCATCTCTGCTGATCAAATCACAAGTGGACAGTACGAAATAAAAGTGTAAATGGGGTCCAAAACTTTTTGCGATCCAATCACTCAAACTACATTTGGTGGTACTGATGCATTCCGGACAACAGTGAAGGATTGCTCAATTATTGTGCCAAAACAAGGGTTTCAAACTTTTTAGTGATATATGTACTCATATAATCAGAGACCCTCCCCTTTACCAATTTTGATCACAAGTGGTCACAGGAGACACATTTTAGGCAATAACAGGATCACCTGAGGTGGAAGTTAATGCCCCTAATATAACTGCAGGTTAATACAAGCCTTGTTGAAAGCAACCATGCATCATGAATACTGTCCATCTCAGTTTTCATTTTCTATCTACATTTTCTCCATTTCACTTTTCTCCTCTCCTGACCTTTCTATCCCTCATATAGGAGCATCCCTGAGCTGTTTTCGAGGTCATAGCTGAGTACTACACAGAATCACGCATACAGTAATGTGTTCAAGTACAGTAACACCAAACTGCTTTTATGTCGATCTTGACTAACCAGTGAGGGGATTTAATTCTTATAGTTATTCCCTGTAAAAATGATTGAGATCTGCTGCGTTAATCTTGACAAATCCCTGCAAATCTAATCTGTGTGTGGAATGGCAAGATGCTGGTTAATCCTCTACTATGAAAGTCAGCTGTACTCACTGTAATTTAAGTTGTGTCAATCACCACTTAAACTTGTCTGCCATTTAGTTGAAGGTTATGGGACCGTGAAATGGGAGGTTTGTGGCTTCTCTAATGAGAAGTTGTGAATTCTAAACTAGGGATCCAAAAATATAGAAATTGTGGCTGTTATCGAGAGTCAGTGTTGTTCAAGCTAACTGATATGATGGCTAAAAAGGCAAAACAGTCAATTTTTCATGTTTTTAAACAAACATATGCTGTTTACACTAAGTGAAATCACATGGTGCAAATGAAATTTGTTTTTTGCAAACATTTTAATATAAAGATTATAAAATAGATAATAATTCAGAACTTTAAAAAATCTGACACAGAAACAGTATGTACAGTGTTGCTATCACATCAAGAATTTGCTGCTGTATGAATTGAATAATGAATCTTATGGGTTAAACATGGGCAGGGACTGCAAAGGATACAGCAGAGATTTTAGTAGACTGCAACTTTCAAATAGATAAAGTTGGACCATAAACAGCCTCCTAGCTGGCAGTGTCCCTGCTGGAAAATCCAGTTTAAGCTGGCACCTGTGATTGGGAACACTGCAGCAGGTCATTAGCTGCCCTAAGCTGGCAATTAGCCGGTAGCTGGCAGAGCTGGTAGACCATAGGCCCTTTCCCACCTATAGTCCTGGTACTTTTCCCTTAGTAACTTTCTAGATGAGAACTCTTAAGAGGAACGGGACACCCATAGAGACTTTTCCCCTGTTGCATTCGCACTTGCCAAAGTAACCACCGTGGTGACGTCATCTAGTATCAACCATTTTTCTTGTGATGTTATTTGCACGCTCGATTCCTTAGCAACAACAACAACAACCATAAAATCAACAACACTGATGGAGGACGCTGATATCGGAGCCACACTTCTGTTAGGGCTGTTTTATACGAACTTTGGCTACATCAGAAAATGTAGGCAGTTGCCTATCATTTAATGGTTTAAACAACAGCGGTTTTGTATAAACGGAACACTCTGAATAGTTTAAAAAGCACCTAATTTTATCCTACTATAATCCATCCTTATACAGCCTCAAAAGGCAGCATTTTCCAGTTTTCTGATGCATTCTGTGTCTTCAGGTTACAGTTTAAACTGGGCCGTGAACTGCACGTGAGGTGCTCCATGCTGCAGCTGAAGTAAGAGATGAGATGAGGCAGTGACAAGGCACATGCTTAATGCAGCGGAGGCCAGGTCTGCCTCCTCCCGGGGCAGCTTCGCTTGCAGGTTCACCACCTGATCCCTAAATGGGGTCTTGGGAACCTTGGGCACATGGGGTCTCAGGATCACATGAGAGTAACCCAGACTGAACTCCAGGCACGTTTCGCTGACAGAGAACACCTGCAGGTCCCCTACCCTCTTGATGGAGGTGAGCGCCGTCAGGAGGGCAGTCTTCAAAGAGAGTGCCTTTAGCTCAGCTGACTCTAGGGGCTCAAATGGAGCTCCCCAAAGGACCACGGAGAGGTCCCACGAGGGGATGAGACACGATCTGGGGGGATTTAACCTCCTTGCGCCTCTCAGGAACCTGATGATCAAGTTGTGCTTCCCTAAATACTTACCGTCTACTGCATCATGATGTGCTGATATAGCAGCTACATACACCTTCAAGGTGGAGGGGGACAGCCGCCACTCCAGCTTCTCCTGCAGGAAGGAAAGCACTGATCCAACTGCGCATCTCTGGGGGTCTTCGCATCAGGAAGAACACCACTTAGCGAACAGACGTCTCAAGGCATACAGGTGCCTCGTAGAGGGAGCCCTGGCCTGAGTGATCGTGGCTAGCACCGCCAGTGGTAGTCCACTTAGGTCTTCCACGTCCCATCCAAGGGCCAGATGTGGATATTCCAGAGGTCTGGTCGCGGGTGCCAGATGGTGCCCCGTCCCTGAGAAAGAAGGTCCTTCCTGAGGAGAATTCGCCAGGGGGGCTGTCGCGAGGAGTGTGAGGTCCGAGAACCAGGTCTGGGTAGGCCAGTAGGGCGCTACTAGGATGACCTGCTCCTTGTCCTCCCTGAACTTGCATAACATCTGTGCAAGTAGGCTCGCTGGGGGGAACGCATACTTTCGTAGCCCCAGAGGCCAGCTGCATGCCAGCGCATCTCTGCCAAGGGGAGCCTCGGTCAGGGAATACCAGAACGGGCAGTGGAAGGATTCCCGGGAAGCAAACAGGTTCACCTGCGCTTGACTGAATTGACTCCAGATCAGCTGGACCACCTGAGGGTGGCGTCTCCACTCTCCCCTGATCGTGACCTGCCGCGACAGCGTGTCCGCTGTGCTGTTGAGGTTGCCCGGGATGTGAATGGCTCGCAACGACTTGAGTTGCTGGTGACTCCAGAGTTGGAGATGGCGGGCAATTTGCAACATGCGACGAAAGCGTACGCCACCTTGTCGGTTGATGTACGCTACCTTTGCCGTGTTGTCCTTCCGGACCAACATGTGCTTGCCCTGGATCAACGGCAATAGCCTCTGCAGGGTGAGCAACACTGCCAGCAACTCGAGGCAGTTGATGTGCTAACACAGTCACGGACCATTCCAAGGACCGGCAGCTGCGTGCCCATTGCACACGGCGCCCCAGCCATGCTTTGAGGCATCCGTCGTAACCACGATGTGCCTGGAGACCTGCTCTAGGGGAACCCCTGCCCATAGAAATGCTAGGTCGGTCCAAGGGCTGAACAGATGGCGGCAGACCGGCGTGACGAGTACACGGATCATTGAGACTGAATCTAACTCCATGCTGAGAAAAGAGATGCTCTGAACCGGGGAGAGCTTGCTCTTTTCCCAGTTGACCCAAAGCCCCAACCGGCTGAGGTGCCTGAGCACCAGGTCCTTGTGCGCACACAACAAGTCCCACAAGTGAGCTAGAATCAGCCAGTCGTCGAGATAGTTGAGGATGCGAATGCCCACTTCCCTTAACGGGGCAAGGGCTGCCTCTGCGACCTTCGTGAAGGAGCGAGGTGACAGGGACAGACCGAAGGGGAGGACCTTGTACTGGTACACCTGGCCCTCGAAAGCAAATCGCAGGAAGGGTCTGTGTTGAGGTAGAACCGAGATGTGGAAGTACGCGTCCTTCACGTCTACCGCCACGAACCAATCTTGATGCCAAAATGCGTTTTTTGCGTCAGCATCTTGAATGGGAGTCTGTGCAAGGCCTGGTTCAGAACTCGCGGGTCCAAGATTGGCCGCAACCCACCGCCTTTTTTGGGTACGATGAAGTAGGGGCTGTAAAACCCCTTCCTCATCTCGGCTAGAGGAACAGGCTCTATCGCGTCCTTCCATAGAAGGGATGCGATCTCCACGTGCAAGGCAGCAGCGTTCTTGCCTTTCACCGAAGTGAAGCGGACGGCATTGAACCTGGGCCGAGTCGGACAGTCCTGATCAGGCACTGTGATTGGTTGGGGAGCACGAGCCACGCCCCCAAGCTCCGAGCGAGGGGGAGCAAGGGGACAATCGTGTTGGACGTACCGGTGGGTGGGGCCTTGTGACGGGGCGGAGTCTGAGGTGCCAATGTTGGCCATGCTGAGTCCAGGGACATCGAAGCACTTACCTGGCTCAAAGTCGAAATTGAGCAAAAATCACCTCTGTGACATATGTAACCTGAGACGAAGGGAACAAGACATGCGTCACTAAGCTGACGCTATGGGTAGTGTCCTTCTATAATACAATCTTTCTACAATAACGCCAATTCTAAAATTGGCAATGGTGTTTAAGCCCCACCCTTTTAGGCACGAAGCTGTATAAAAGCGGGCGCACAAGCACCATTCCTCATAATTTTCTGAATGATGGACAAGAACTCTGAGTCTGTAGTGCAGTCAGTTTACGCAATGTCTCTTTCCCTTCGTCTTAGGGAACCAAGGTTACATACGTAACCGTGATGTTCCCTTACGACTCTTTACACTTGACATGGCATCACTAAACTGACGCTATGGGGAACAGAGACTCATCACGCTGCACTACATGACATAAACTTCCAGAGAGGAAACATGATGCTGCAGTCCCGCAGGACGGCGACCGACATGAGTATACCATAAGTGAATGACCCTCATGTTGGGCCAGGAGGGAAACACTCAGAATGGATATATGAACTATAGTCATATAGTATGAATTAACCCCTTCATGAACCCAGTCGGGAAGGAAGTTTATTTGTAATGAAAATGCCTGTGACTTGGAAATTCAACGGTCTGAATGCAGGCGGTTGTGGAAAAAGTCAGGGAGCCCGTACTTAAAAAGAGGGGCATAAGCATATGTTTGGCCAATGAAATAGCAGGCGCTCTAGACAGAGATGACTTGCTATGAGAGAGACGTTACATCTAGGTTGTAAAACCTTTCGAATGTGTTTTGAGAAGACCATCCTGCTGCAAAACATATGTCTTGTAAGGACACACCATTTATCCATGCCCATGAAGAGGCCATGCCTCTAGTTGAGTGTGCTTTAACACCAATTGGGCAATTCGCACCCTGCGACTCGAAAGCCAGGGCGATCGCATCAACGATCCAGTGAGAACATTTTTGCTTGGAGACGGACATTCCTTTCGTGTGTCCTCCATAGCACACAAAGAGCTGGTCAAACAGTCTGAATTGGTGGGTGCGCTCAATATACTGTATATGCATAGCACTCACAAAGGGCATAACAAATGCAAGGACTGTTCCTCATCCTTAAAGTTGAACCACCTGCGCTCTGAAGGGTGTGGTTAAAACCTTAGGCACAAAGCCTTTTCTGGGTTTGACACTGGTTTTTGAAAGACCCAGACCAAACTCCAGACATGAATTGTCAACTGACAGTGCTTGCAAATCACCAACCCATTTTACTGAAGTCAAAGCCAGCAGTAATGAGGCCTTAAGAGAAAGCACGCACAATTCAACATAGTCCAGAGGCTCAAAGGGAGGCCCCGTGAGCACTTTTAAGACCAAAGTTAGGTCCCAAGTCGGGACTGTAGCTGGGCGAGGGGGATTTAGCCGCCCCGCCCCCTTAAGGAATTATGATAAAATCATGTTTGCCTATAGAAGTTCCAGCTTCATGTGTGTGATACGCAGATATAGTCGCCACGTAAACTTTGAGCATTGACGAAGTGCTCTTTTCTCTTAAAGAAATGTACGGATTTCAGGTATGGGGCAGTTCACTGGGTCTTTGCCATGTGAAAATCCCCAATTAGTGAACACATTCCATTTCAGTGCGTAAAGGCGTCTCATGGACTGTGCTCTAGCCTGTAAAATGGTGTCACAACAGACTGAGCCAATTCTGGCACGTCTGCTGTGTTCCGTTCAAAGGCCACACATGTAGGTTTCACAGATCTGGTTTACTGGCTGAGGAAAAGTGTACTTTTTGCCCAGTTGACAATAGACCAGATTTCCCATATGGCAAAGCAGTAAGTCTCTGTGTTCGCTCAGTAGTGCTTCTGATTGGCTAGTAATAACCAGTCGATGAGGTAATTCAAAACACGCACACCGTTCACTGTTCAAGCGAGGTGGCTGGCATACAAACTGAATCGTATGACCGTGTTAGATCGTTTTAAACACCCAGTCTGACATGCCCGTGAGGACTTGCCACGCATTCTCTCAGTGGGACAGCAGGCTTATTGATTCATCTGAAACGACTACTATTGCGTTCTGTGTGAGAGCATTGTGTATTTCGGCTCGTAACACCGGCGTGTGTTCTGACGGAACCGTGGAAGACAGAACACCGTTGAAACGGGGCAGCCGATATGCAAATTGGATCGTATAACCATGTTCGATCGTTTTTAGCACCCAGTCGGAAATGCCCGTAAGGGCTCACCATGTGTCCGTGAAACGGGACAGAGGGCAATTTGGTTTGTTCATTTTATGATATAATGCACCGCTCACGATTGGGAGCAGTTGTGCATAATGGGTGGGCTTTGAAGTGGGAAGGCTCTTTATTGAACAAGTGTGAGCGTCTCGTGCATGTGCAATTAGCGCTGTACTCTTTTTTTGCATTCTTTATTACATGTGATTGAATGTGAGACACAGAAACAACATATTGAACAACATTTTGAACAACAATATTCCTTTCCCGACAAACAGCAGTGGGGAAAAGGGGAACAGAATTGTGTGTCAGGAACACTTTTGCTAAGGGGGTTCCCCACGGCGGCTGCATTCGTTTGGGCCACGGCTTGTGTGGCTTTACCGGCGGCTCATCGGAGACATTTGGCGGAGCTGAGGCAGCAGGTGTGGGGTTTTTAGCCGGGCGAGACAGAGTGGGAGCGAGCCAGTTATGATGAAGTACTACTCTGTTTTGGCATAAAATGTCTCATAGCATTTGAGTGTTGCTGAGTCGTGACTTAGCACTCAGCAAATCTATCCACAGAGCTACTGAAAAGGCCGACTGGAGACACCAGAGCATAAAATAGAGCGGCTTTTTCCATGTCAAGCATTTCCATGAGGGTCAGCCCGATGTGGCGATCCAAAACCACCAGGTTGCACATTGACTTGCCAATGGCCTGTGCAGTGACTTTCGTGGCTCGCAGCGCTAAGTCCATAGTGGTGTGGAACTCTTTGAACGTCTCTGGATCGTAGCCTTGCTCGTCCATTTGCTTGAGGAGCTTTGCTTGAAAAACTTGGAGCACCGCTATCGCGTGGAGTAGCTTGGAAGGTTGAACGTGGCATGATTTCCATGCCCTGCTAATTGCCGGGCAGAGATGTGCCGCTACCGCCTCTTCCACAGGAGGTAGTTGGGCATAACCTTTGTCTTCCCCTTGGTCCACTTTAGGAGGAGAGTGGAATCGCTGTGCGACTGAGCTGAATAGGGTGTGCGCCAAGATTTTGTCAGTTCGTTATAAACTTCTGGGAAGAATGGGGCAGATCTGCGGAACGCGGTCACTTGACGGCATCCGGACTGCAAGAACCATTCATCAAATCGAGATTTTTCAGGTTCTACTGGAGGAGACCACTCGAGACCGAGATCTTCGACCGCCCTTGAAAGGACGCAGTATATGGAGATTGAGGGGCTCGTGGGGCATGTGCCGGCATGAGGTCTACCTCAAATTCATCCTGCTCGACCTCACAGTCCCGCCGTGCCTCCTCGTGTGATTCCTTGGGAGTGGGAGGACTCAGGAGGCTGAATCATCCCTCAGAACAAGGGGCTTAAACACCATAGTCGATTTTAGAATTGACATTATTGTAGAAAGGTTTCAACTAGGTCATATAGAAGGACACTTCCCATAGTGTCATCTTAGTGACGCAATGTCAAGTGTACTGAGTCGTAAGGGAACATTAAATTCCTTAGAATCCCCATCCCAGCTACCATCCAAACCCATCTACCAGTTTAAGCTGGATTTTCCAGTTGGGTGTGTATTGAAAGAAATAATATTGTACAAAGAATTGACTATTATAAAGGGATGATAAAATCATCATACACACAGTCCATATAGGGAGTGCACACTGAGTCTGAGCGTACAGTACAGATCTTACCTCAAATTGTTATGACCTTGCTGGGCAACATGCTGATCACTCATCTTTGCAAGAAGACCGGGTCAATATAACTGTAAAATAATGTGTTTCACAAAGGTAAATTGATGTGACCCAAGCGGGGAAGGCTTTAACCTGTTCCGGTTTTGCCACATGCACGGCAGCATTTGACTTGTCAGCTCTGTGGGAGAGTCTTTCACAATAGTGGTACAGCTTTCAAGAGCTTGAGCTGTCACACCAGCCAGAAGGAGACGTTCTGTCTGAAAGCTTTGTACCAGCAGGCCACCCTCTTATTTCACTGTCATGTGGGAGAGGACAGAAAAGCCGCCAGCACTGCAATTACCGCCACAATAATTATGTGCACAGCTGCCAAGGAGAGGGGTCAGTAGGAAATTGTTGGAAAGTGTTTCAGATTCATTTTTGTCCATCAGATCACGGTAACTTTCTTTTATTTTCAATCTCTCTTTTACTTTTACAGAGCCCTAAACCCGCTAGGTATTAGTAGTAGTGTTCAGAGGAATTGTTGGACTTAAATCAGTATGCAACTTTATGGCTGCTGAGTTACCGACTTTGTAGAATAAGTGTAATTTAGGTCATATGGAGAATCATTTAGGAATAATATGCAGTCGGAGCCGTGGGTCGAGGAAGACATGTGCCCAGACATAATCGATCATGAAAATGTTATAGTTGCGTGTCATTTATTTTTTTCAACTTCAAAACATTGAATTTAATATTGTGATAATGCTGGCATATTGGGCCGTACTTTGCATTTCAATTGTTTAGGGTTGGGACACCAACTGCTCAACAATCTATTTAGAGAGGTTTAAGGGGGCGTTCACGCGGGTATGTTTCTTGTATTCTAAAATAGAGAGACATAAGGCAACTGATAAAATGGATCAGAACATAACCCAGTGGTCTTGAAACACATCAAGACCAAACACCCTGCAATGGACAAAGATATGCATCTGATGCGTATGTACATAGCCCAAAAATTAAAACAATTCTGAAGGCAGGACCCTGGGGCACAAACATCGCAAGGCCCCCAAACATGTCCCCAACCACCCAACAATGCAACTAATGGTCAGGGTTATTATGTATACTTAAACTAAGATGAAACTGTTGATTTAAAAACTTTTCAGAAACCAAAATAAATACTACAGAATAAACAAAAAAGTAAAATGAAAAATTGTGGTTGAAAATGAAAACAATTATTGCAAAAATTTACAAAAATACATTTTCATAGTCATCAAACGATCATTACATGGAGAAATAGTTTGACTTTTCCCTGCAGATATGGCGTGTAATGCAATTACTGCTAGTAAATGGTAGAGCACTCATGAATCAGTTATAAACACAACTTCTGTTGTGCAGTGCTTTGTTCCACGCAGTCATTAAAGCTGCACTTTTTGGGCTCTCTACTAACACTTGTAGTTGAAAGTTAAAGTTGCAAGTAATTTGCAGAGGAACATTTGGGCCTTATTCACTAACCGTGCATATGTGCAAATTTGTGATTAAAATCTGCATTTGAACGTTTTCATGCAGAAATCATGACTCACAAATAAGTTAGTACTGAAAAAAATTCTAAATTCACGGTACAATTTAGAACCAACTGAAATTACACGTACGCAAAAAATCATATACTCCCGATGTCCCTTATAAACGTGAATTGAATATATACGATGAGACAGAAAAATGCTACTGCACATGCAGCACTCCAAACATGCCTTCAGTTCATGCAACATCTATAGTGGTACATATTATAAAATCATTGCAAATGGTTTTGCTGGACTGTGCTGTTTTATGGTGTGATGTTTTTTCGGCTGCATCTTTCTCTACACATTTGTAACTTACAGGTGTGGTGGTGCTGAAAGCCCTTATATGGGGATGGTTTGGGCGTGCTTTATGCAAATTATCTATGCACTGCCTAATTTAGAATTATCCATATTCAATAACATTATGAGGGTAAGAACGAATTTATGTGCATACGCACCTGTTGTAAATCTGGCGGAAATTTTTGTGAGAAGTTTTCTTGGAATCCAATGCAATTATTAATGAATAAGGCCCAGTGTTTTTTATTTTTATTTTGTTTTGTTTTTGTTTTTGTCTTTTTACGTTGGTTGTGCTTCAGCACTGCTCTTCCATGTGCATGAATCTCATGGCTGCCTGTGATCACCATATTATCTTGGAGATATACACCTGCACAGCCAGTCACGACATGCAATTTTCACGTTTATATTTTGTTATTCGAATTAACATTTTTAAATGATACTTTTTGCTTTGATGAAGATAAACATTACTTTTATTCACATATTTTTATGTAATTAATCAAGTGTTTTACCCACCACACATGAATGTTTGTATTGTACTATACATAAAATATCCAGAATTTAAGAAGTGAAACCAGTGATGTGGCATGTGGCTGATAAGAATTAAATGGAAAACCTTGATTATCTTTATAATACTATAATAATCTACTGCCTCTGTGGAAAATAGGCTACATGTAAACCATAAAATGTAAATAAAAAATAAATACTAGATAAATAAATAATAATAAAACAAAATAAAATTGCCACTTAAAATAGGATGCATAAAATAAAAGTAAGCTAAGGACACAAAAAGAGGATTCAATAAAGATGTGGATGAAATATATAAGATTAAACATAATGTGCAGAAATATGCAATATAACAATCAAAAAAACACAGTTTCCTTAATCGTTTCTTTGGCAGTAACATTATAATGGAGAGATGGTTACATGCTAAACAATTTAATATGCACATTAGTAAAGATTGTGCTACGATCCCAAATCGGCAATCGGGTACATATTTATAATCAACTTGATACAAGTTTACATTCATTGCAGATCACCTTATAGTACGTTGTACCTATAGTGGCTTTTACATGTAGTTTTAAATTGTCCAGTCCATTTAAACAGACTATCAGCAAAAAGGGCAATGGAAAGTGACAACAACTTGTGCATTTTTGTGACTGGGGTAAAAGAAAGGAGAAAAAAGCAGCACACACACACACACTTAAAAGGATAGTTCATCCCAAAATGAAAATTCTCTCATAATTTACTCACCCTCATGCCATCCCAGATGTGTATGACTTTCTTTCTTCTGCAGAACACAAATTATATTAAAAGCATATAAAAGCATCATAAAAGTAATCCATATGACTCCAGTGTTTTAATCCATATCTTCTGAAGCTATACGTATAATAGGTGTGGGCAAGAAACAGATCAATATATAAGACCTTTTTTGCTTGAAATTCTTCTCCCTGCCCAGTAGGGGCGGTATGTATAAAGAATGTGAATCACCAAAAACACAAGAAGAAGAATGTGAAAGTGATCATTTCTCACCAACATCTATCTGTCATATCCACTGCAACACACTTGTCTCACAACCAGAGGTCTCAGTCTCCTGATTACTGATCACAAGGGACTCTAATCAGTTTCTGCTTGTGTATAAATACCCAGTTCTCACTAGCATTCATTGCAAAGTATTGTGTTTCCACTGGAATTTCTGAGCAATTTTCTCTGTTACTCAATATTCTATTTATATTCTGTTTTTAGATTATTTCTGCCTGTTGCCCTGGATTTAGCTCTTGTCTCACGTATTGGATTTGTTTGCCCTTCTTTTGGACTAGTGCTTGGTGTTTTGATCCTTTGATCTGTTTTGGATTAGGTCTCTGTCTTTGGATTTACTGTTTTGGTAATAAAATACTCTGCACATGGATCCAACTCCTTTGCCTTCATCGTCTGACTTGCAGAATACTTCGCCCAACATGGAACCAGTGGAGACTCAGAATGTGAAATCTGTTCTTGCCTCACAAGCTTCCCTTCTCTCAGCACACCATGCAGAGTTAGGAAGGCTCTCGCACCTTATAGAGGAGATCCTCAAATTTGTTCAGACCACCACCTAGCAGACTGCACCTGAAGCTGCCGCTGCTGCCCCACCACCAGAGCTGCCACTAGCATATCCACCATCTTCAGCAGTTTATGGCACTGGCAAATAAATTTGATTGTTCTTCGGATCAATGTCAAGGCTTCCTTTTGCAATGCTCAATTTATTGCCCAACAACCCCAAATTTTTCCCACTGATGAATCCGAGGTGGCATTTATCACTTCTCTATTAACGGACAGAACTCTAGAGTGGGCTACAGCAGTCCGGGAGAATAATAGAGAGGTCCGTTACTCGCTGGAACTTTTCACATCTCACTTCAAGGCAGTATTTGACCATCCCGCAGGAGGAAAGGAGGCAGGGGAGCACTTACTAATCATTAAGAAAGGCTGAGTCTCGGCAGCTGAGTATGCACTGTGTTTTAGGACCCTAGCTGCTCAGAGTGGTTGGGCAGATGAAAGATTAAAAGTTTTATATCGCAAAGGACTCAATAGTGCATTACAGTCAGAGCTGTCTGTTAAGATTGATAATCTTCTCAGAGTGCACCGACCCACTTACAATCACAGCACACTAGAGGTTAACCAATATATTGGATTTCATTATTAATTTGGGTCGATAGCTGCGTATTTTTTTAACTATCGGCTATCGGAAATAATCAATCTCCGATAGTTTCTGATAGTTATTTTTGGTTTCATTTCTCTGTGTCCAGCGCTGGAGGGTTCTACATGCTGAACTCTTTGGTTCTACAGTATAACGGCAACCTCTAGAGGTTAAATAAAAAAAACAATCACTGACTCCACTTGGAGTTTGTTGTGCAACATGACTAGGCTATTTATAGAGACGGACGCTTCTAATGCAGGTTTAAAACATTGACAGAGAAAAGCCAAATTAATTTGTTTATAACTAATCATTGCACTGGAGAATTGCATTGCTGACAAGGTGGAGAGGACAGGCGAATGGACATTAGCTGTTTGAATGGTTAGAACAATGTTAAGTCAAGGATGAAACTCCTTACTACTCCAACTAAAAATGCTTTTCTGGATGCCACCCAAGAGAACTTTGAAACATTTTTAAACTTCTTTACTCACAAAATTGAGCAGATTAAAGGTGTGCTTGTACCTTCACAATTTGATCAACCACTAATTCCTTCCCTGTCCAGCTCCCTGACTCACTTTGAACCAGTTACATCAGAACAGTTAGCAGATGTAGTCTCCAAAATGAAGTGTTCCAGTTACAAGCTGGATATTCTTTCTCCATGCCTTCTTAAAGAAGTTTTCATGACTATCAGTTCCAGTGTGATAGCTATAATTAACAACACATTAGCAAGTGGAGTTGTTCCAAGTATTTTTAAACATGCAATTCTACATCCTTTGTTAAAAAAACTTTTTTGGATCTGGCAATACACAACAATTACAGACCAATCTCCAAACTGCCTTTTATTTCCAAGATTTTGGAGAGAATTGTTTATTCGCAGCTCTACTCCTATCTAAATACATTTAACATTTTAGATACATTTCAGTCTGGTTTCAGACACTTGCACAGCACTGAATCTGCATTGTTGAAAGTCACTAATGATGCTTTACTCTACATGGATTCAGGTTCACCTGTCGTCTTAGTTTTATTAGATCTCAGTGCCGCGTTTGACACTATCGACCATAACATTCTTCTCTATCGTCTAGAATGTGTGGTTGGCTTCCAGGGGATGACCCTCCAGTGGTTTTCCTCCTATCTAAAAGAAAGGATGTTCTCTGTGAATTTAGGTCATTTTTATTCTACTTCGGCTCAATTACAGTGTGGTGTCCCTCAAGGGTCAATCTTAGGACCCTTGTTATTTTCACTGTATATGCTTCCTCTGAGCTCTATTTTTAATAAGTACAGCATATCTTATCACTGTTATGCTGATGATTCCCAGTTTTATTTCCCAGTGAGTGTAGACAAGAATTGTTCATCTGAGAATGCCCTAAATTGCTTCAAAGATATTAAAAATTGGCTGGCAAACAATTTCTTACAATTAAATTAAAGCAAAACCGAAGTTCTGATTTTAGGTTCCTCTATGTCCTACTTACCTGGCCTGGTTGCCCAGTTAGGTCCTCTGTCGTCGAATGTACAAGATCATGTGAGGAGTCTTGGAGTGATTTTAGACTCCTCATTACTTTTCAATAAGCAGATCAGTGCTGTTGTCAAGGGTAGCTTTTTCCATCTTAGATCTATCGCTAAAATAAAACATTTTCTTTCCCAGAAAGACTTGGAAATTGTGATCCACTCACTTATTTCATCAAGGTTAGACTATTGCAATTCATTGTACACTAGTCTGCCCCAAACTGCATTATCCCGCCTACAGCTTGTTCAAAACGCAGCAGCTAGGCTTTTAACATGGTCAAGAAAGAGAGATCACATTTCCCCGGTTTTAGCATCTCTACACTGGCTTCTGGTGAAATTCAGGGTTGACTTTAAAATTCAGATTTATGTCATATCAGTGACTTTCTGGCTCAGGTCTTCTGATCAACTTCTATTGAAGGTTCCTTGTTGCTGTTATGTTATTATTTTCATTAATTTCAGATGGCAGGGGCTTGAAAGAAAGTACCAGTGTGGGAGAAATTAATAAAGTATTGATATGGAAAGTAATACTTTCTAAAGTTCAGCCCTATTTTACATTGAGTGGAAAGTTTTCATTCATATTATACATTTTAAAAACTATCGGCCGATTAATCGGCTATCAGTCTGTTTTCCCACCTTAGTTATCGTTATCAGCAAAACCCACTATCGGTCGACCTCTACAGCACACCCACTGAACCTCCCCAAGTGACCACTGCTGTTGAGCCCATGCAAGTGGGAAGAGCTCATTTGAGTACTGAAGTGAAACAACGCCGTCGGCGTCAGGGCTTGTGTGTGTACTGCGGTGAATCTGGTAATTTCCTCACATCCTGCCCTAATCTCCCCAACACTCCCACAAAACCCATAATGGTGAGTAACAAGTCATGTGTCAGGCTAGAAAATAGACATTTGTCTGTCCCAGATACTATTCAATGGAAAAGTAAAACCATAACAATCTCTGCACTAATTGATACAGGAGCAGCTGGAAATTTAATTGACTTTAAACTTGTACAACAACTCAATTTATCTACCGTTCCTTGTGTGCCTCCTGTTCGTGTTTCAGTGTTAGATGGCTGACACCTGAGCTCCGGTACTATCCACCTTTCCACTGTCCCCTTCACTCTACAAATCGGAGCATTGCACTTTGAGGAGATTCAACTTCTGGTCACTCACGATATCCTGGTCTATTCTCCCTCTCTGGACTCTCACATCCAACAAGTACGGCAGGTACTCCAGCGGCTTATCGACAATCAACTATATGCTAAGGCAGTGAAGTGTGAGTTTCACCAAGATACCATCTCGTTTCTAGGGTACATTCTAACCCCACAAGGTGTAACCATGGACAACAGCAAGGTACAAGCAGTACAGAACTAGCCTCAAACCAAGTCTACTAAAGAGCTGCAATGCTTTCTGGGCTTTGCCAATTTTTATAGACTTTTATCCGCAACTTGAGCTCCATTGCAACGCCTCTCACATCTCTGTTAATGGGCCAACAAAAGAAATTAAAATGGTCAGAAACTGCCACCCAGGCTTTTGAGAATCTGAAAATATGCTTCACAAGCCTGCACCTTCTAAAACACCCCGACCCAACATTGCCCTTTGTTGTTGAGGTAGATGCTTCCATATGTGGCATTGGGGCAGTTCTGTCCCGGAGACAAAAAACTCATCCGCTGAGCAAAATTATGATGTGGGGAATCGTGAGCTTCTGGCCATGAAATCAGAATTTGAGAAATGGCGGCACTGGCTGGAGGGAGCTCAACATCCCTTTTTAGTGCTGACAGATTATAAAACATTCAGGGGGCCAAGCGGCTGAATTCCAGACAAGCACGTTGGGCTCTGTTTTTTACTCGCTTTAACTGTACGTCTCCTACACACCAAAAATTTAAAAACAGATGCCCTCTCACGATTATATGATTTGCCCCTGAAACAGAGTACTGATGACACCATTCTTCCACAGTCCCTGGTGGTTGCTCCTGTAAGGTGGGAAATAATGGAGGAGATTCAGTGTGCACAGCTTACTGAACCACCGCCTAGGACCTGCCCACCTGAAAAGGTCTATGTTCCCGAGCAGGGACGCAAACATTTGATTCAGTGGGTTCATTCCTCCTTAAGCTCAGGTCACCCTGGTATTCAACGAGTGGCTACACTAGTGCAAAACAAATTCTGGTGGCCCACTCTAATATCAGATGTAACTGTGTTTGTGAAAGGCTGTCACACTTGTGCTCAATCCAAGCCAAATAAGCGCTCCTTGCTTTCCAATTGGAACCACTGCCCATTCCCAAATGCCCTTGTTCGCACGTTGCAATGGATTTCCTCACGGGAATTGGGATTCTGCTCACGTTCATCTTCAGAGAGCTGTCAGATGTCAAAAGATTCAGGCTGACCACCACCGGAGACCCACCCCCATCCCGCGCCTTAGCCAGAGAGTGTGGTTATCCACTCGGGACCTACGCTTGAAACTACCATGCTGGAAGCTTAGCCCCAGGTATGTGGGTCCTCAAACAAATCAATCCTGTCTCCTACAAGCTTCCGTTGCCTGCTAATTATCATATTTCTCCCACCTTTCATGTGTCTCTGCTCAAACCTGTGGCTCAGGAGAGCCTCAACGCAGGCAAGGATTCCTCACCACCACCCCCACCCCCACTAATGATTAACGGAGACTCTGTCTACTTGGTCAGAGCCTTGGTGGACTCTGTGTTCCAGCAGAGGACATCCTTGACCCCTCCCTCATCTCTGACTTTCACAGAGACAACCCAGGTTGACCATCATCAAGACGTCTTGGTAGACCCAGAGGGGGGGCGTCTGGAGCCACCCTTAGAGAGGGGGATTCTGTCATATCCACTGCAACACACTGGTCTCACCACCAGAGGTCTCAGTCTCCTGATTACTGATCACATGGGACTTCATTCAAAACACCTGTTGCTCATTCTCTAATCAGCCTCTGCTTGTGTATAAATACCCAGTTCTCACTAGCATTCATTGCAAAGTATTGTATGTTTCCACACTGCAATTTCTGAGTGATTTTCTCTGTTTGTCAGTATTCTATTTATTTTCTGTTTTTGGATTATTTCTGCTTGTTGCCCTGGATTTAGCTCCTGTCTCACATATTGGATTTGTTTGCCCTTCTTTTTGACTGGTACTTGGTGTTTTGACCCTTTGCTCTGTATTTGGATTACGCCTCTGTCTTTGGATTTACTGTTTTGGTAATAAAGTACTCTGCACATGGATCCAACTCCTTCGCCTTCGTCATCTGACTTACATTATCATATTGCTTCTGAAGATTTTTTATGCTGTTTTACGTGATTTTTGGAGCTTCAAAATTTTGGTACCCATTCACTTGCATTTTATGGACGAAAAGAGCTGAGAAATTCTTCTAAAAATCTTAGTTTGAGTTCAGCAGATGAAAGAAAGTCATACACTGGGATGGCATAAGGGTGAGCAAATGATGAGAGAATTTTCCTTTTTGAGTGTTCCTTTAAGGAACTTCTAAACTACAGCAATGTTATACAATACTCAGAACTCATGAAGATTGGGAAATATGTTACAGTAACTTTACCTGAAAACTTATTAAACATTTTGTGATTGAACAACACAATATCCCTCAAATAATGTTTGATTCACTAAAGCATGACAAAAATAAAAGCTTTAACAACCATAAAACATATCTAAGCATATAAACAAGTAAACACCTTTGCCAACCAGTTAACAGGTAAACATCCATGGAGATTGCTGTCCTGCCGCTGCTGTCCTGAACTGAAAAGCTGCTGAAGCTGTACAATGCACAAAATTCAATTATTGAGCAAGAAGTCGTTGACCTACCCTAATTCACTCCGGTAAGCCTACAATAATAATTAATATTTTGAGCTGTTGGGCTCTTTGGTTGGAAATTGCAAGTTTCCAGTCATTCGTCCTTGCGTGTGTACATCATGTTTGTAAGCACTGAAAAGAAGAACCGGTTAGATGGCAACTATGGCACGTGTGTGGCAGCTGGAAAAGCTGCAGCTGTACCTATTCACTTGCATTTTATGGACCAAAAGAGCTGAAATATTCTTCTAAAAATCTTCATTTGTGTTCAGCAGAACACATCTGGGATGGCTTGAGGGTGAGTAAATGATGAGAGAATTTTTATTTTTGGGTGAACTATCCCTTTAAGGGCTCTTGTCAGAAGAGAAGTTTGGAAACCTTTCTAGTAATTAATATGTGAAAACTTGAAAATGTCCCACAGGAATATTATATATAATGCTGAAATATAAACCAAAGCAAGCTCATGCTTTATTTATGCCTACTTTCGCTATTTCATTGCTTTTAAAGTCCTGCGTGGATTCTTTTTTCAGTGTAGTTACAGTTTTCAGTGTCTGAAAAGAATTTCAATCATTAGTTCTGTACAGCAGTACCGCCACACTCTAAACATAAAATGCAAGTGAATAGGTGCCAACATTTTAAAGCTAAAAAAAAAAAAATCAAATATGGCAGCATAAAAGTAATCCATAAGTCTCCAGTGGTTAAATCAGTATCTTCAGGAACGATGTGATGTGTGGATGAGAAACAGATCACTTTCACATTCTTCTTGTGTTTTTGGTGATTCATGTCTAGCAAAAAATGATTAATATTGATTTGTTTCTCAACCACACCTATCATATAACTTCTAAAGATATGGATTTAACTACTGGAATCTTATGGATTACTTTTATGCTGCCTTTATGTGCTTTTTGGAGCATCAACATTTTGGCACCCATTCACTTTCAATGTACTGACCTACAGAGCTGAAATATTCTTCTAAATATCTTAAATTGTGTTCTGCAGAAGAAAGGAAGTCATACATATCTTGGTTGGCATGAGTAAATGATGAGAGAATTTTCATTTTTGGGTGAACTATCCCTTTAAAGTGATAGCTCAGCCATAATTTAATATTCTGTCATCATTTCCCTACCCTCATGTTTCAAACACGTGTGACCTTCTGTATTCTGTGGAACACAAAATATGTTAGACAGAATGTTAGGGACTAACAGTCTCGGTCACCATTTACTTTCAAAATATGGGGAAAAAACAGCATTCACCGAAAGTAAATAGTGACTCAGGCAAACATTCTGTTTAATATATCCTTATTCTGTTGCATGGAAGAAAGAAAGTCATACAGGTTTGGAACAACATGATGGTGAATGATGACAGAATTTCCATTAATAATAATAATAATAATTCTGTAATACATGTTAAATGTGTATTATGTAATGGAATATAGGGGAGTATATGTCCATTATGTCATTTGTGAAAGTAACGAGTTATTCACTACTTGAGTACTCTTTTAATTGGATACTTTCTTACTCTTACTTAAGTAATTATTTATGTTAGTACTTTTACTTCTACTTGAGTAATTTTTTTTGGTAAGTAATTTTACTTTACTTGAGTACAGTTTTTGGCTACTCTACCTACCTCTGCCTAGTCGGTACTGTTGCCCTGGGACTTTGTGATGTGTTTACGTAACTAACTAATCTAAATGTGTGTTCATGTCCTACTCTGTTATGAATATCCTTTATAAGGTTCAGTTTTACAATAATGAATTTTGTAGATCCACACAGACTCTTTAAACAGCTTTAATTAGTGTTTCTCCTGGCAAAGTCTAATTACAGTTATGACTGCCTCCACACCACCAGAGCATCAGGGACAGAGTCGGCACGCAAAATTAGCCATTAAGACTTTAATTGCCTAACGAGTGCCCATATCCTAGTTAATGCTACAGCACTTCTTTTAATGAGGAAATAATGAAATATGTTTAATGTTTCCAGGAATAAGGAAAATCAGTCAGGTTTTACAGTTTGTGGTGATTTAGAAACTGTTAATGATAATTATTGCTGATGCAACTTAAATTAATAATTACAATCTAGTAATAACTATTATTAGATTTGGATGTGGATATACCATTGGCATGTGGATTTCATGTACACTGGGGCCATAAATGAAAATATGCTTTGCATTTAATACAATCCAATTTAATACAGGTTTATTCTTTGCAAATTATATTATCGTCATAAAAATTTGAGTGAAAAGTTTAATTGAAAAATGTACATTAATTTGAGAATTTCTCAGTATTTGACCTTTTGTACATAGTACTGTAGTTAACATGGTATGTCACAAATTTGCTTACATTTAATTAGTCACATTAAAATGATCTATTTCTTTATTATTTCTTTATTATTATTACTTTTCTTTTTTCAGTTTCAGTCAAAATTACATTTTGAATCACACACAGATTTTTTATGTGGTCTCAGAATTTGGACCCCACTGTATATGCACTGTATTTGATTTCTCTTTGTACATTAATAGTTCATTTTTAGTAATTACTGTCACCATCTCTCTCTCTCATCATTCTCTCTCACTTTCTCACTTATGTGTCTGATAAATTGGGTTTTGTATCTGATGTCACACATTGCTGCTGGGCAGACAAATCTTTGTGGGTCTGTGCATTGAAAACCCCATAGAGGCTAATATCGGTCTCTCAATGTCTGTGTGTGTGTCTCCACAATAGAATATATCATTACCTCTCCATTGTCATGTCCTGCTGTAAGCCCACTGATCTCATCATATTCCCAAATCAAATTGTGCCAGCATGCTAGAATCTTAGCCAGAGCCCAGGGGCCACAGAGACGGGCACTGACATCTCACTGAACGCCACTCAACACTCCTCCAGAAAGGCTGAAATGGGAGGAACATTGTGAACAAGATAATTTATTTTCCATTTCTTAGCTTTTTCTTTTTTTGTGTGCATTACAGATACAGTATGGATTAGAGTTGTGCAATTAATCAAAATTTATATTAAAATCCTAATATGGCCTTCTGTGCTTATTAAACTGCAAAAGAACAACATTCTTTAAAAAATATAGATTTTTTTTTTCTGACACCTGTTAGAATAATAATAATAATAATAATAATAATAATAATAAAATATATGTATATATATTATATATATAAAATTATTATTATTATTATTATTATTATTATTATTTTGTGGTGGGCTCAGTGAAAATGTTGGCAGGTCAAGTAAAAATATGAAGAACTACTGGCCCGCCCTGCCCAGCAGAAACAAATTAAATCCTTTCTGCTGCACCTTGATTTCTGTCTTCTTCACAGTGCTTATTGCCTCAGTCCCTGTAAAGTTCTCCACTTTTCTTTCTCGTTCTCCATGAGGACTGTGTCTGAGATGCTCATTGATCTCCACAGTTCCTCAGAGCCTACATTAAATGGAGAGAATCTGATAGTAACTGTATTGTTTGTGCACAGTAAGAAATGCTTTTAGGAGCTGCTTCAGTCTGTCAGTGGAGTGTGTATCAGTCTGCACTTGGGTAAACAAACAAGTCAAGGTCTTGACTGTCTCATCCCCATCTCACAACAGACAAAAGGAGTAGATGAGTTTTATTCTTCTGCAACTGTATTTCTGCTCTCTGTCATTGTCTTTTTAAAGACAGTGGTTCTATTTTTACTGCTCTGTATGGCACATCCGGACTTCAAAGTTTCATCAGTGATGACAAAGATGAGAATGTGAGAGATATTTGAGTATGATATCAGGTGGGTAGAAGAAGAAAGGGAGGGAGAATTAAAAAATAAGGACACAATCTAAATAATGCAAGTAATCACATAACGTACATACAATAATTTATTTTGTTTTATTTTATAATTTTTTTTATTTTTATTTTCTCCCCTTTTTCTCCCCAATTTGGAATGCCCAATTCCCAGTGCACTCCAAGTCCTCGTGGTGGCATAGTGACTCGACTCAATCCAGGTGGCGGACGACGAATCTCAGTTGCCTCCACATCTGAGACTGTCAATCTGTGCATCTTATCACGTGGCTTGTTGACTGAGTTTCTGCGGAGACATAGCACGTGTGGAGGCTTCACGCTATTCCCTGAGGCATCCACGCACAACTCGCCACGCGCCCCACTGAGAGCAAACCACATTATAACGACCACGAGGAGGTTACCCATGTGACTCTTCCCTCCCTAGCAACCGGGCCAATTTGGTTGCTTAGGAGACCTGGCTGGAGTCACTCAGCACACCCTGGATTCGAACTCGTGACTCCAGTGATGGTAATCAGTGTCTTTATTCGCTGAGCTACCCAGGCCCCCACATACAATAATTTTATCGCTGGAGGTCTCCAGGTCACTGGAGACCTCCAGTGACCTGTGACCAGTGACACTGTTGGTCGCTAGTAGGGCTTGATTATGACAATATTCTATTTATATATGGGTATAAATGGGTATAAATATTTTAAAAAGAACTTAAATATTGATTGTTTCTCAATTACACCTGTCATATCGCTTCTGAAGATATAACAACTGGAGTGGTATTGAATGCTTTTATGCTGCCTTTATGTACTTTTTGGAGCTTCAAAGTTCTGGTCACCATTCACTTGCATTTAAAAATCTGTGTTATGCAGAAAAAATAAAGTCATATACATCTGGGTTGGCATGAGGGCAAAAAATGATGAGAGAATTTTCATTTTGGGGAGAACTATCCTTTAACAGAGAATGAAAAAGTAAGTCTAACAATATTTTCATGCATCAAGTGCTGACATATTTTTAAAATGAGTGCTGGTTCACAGTGCATCCTTTTCCTGTGCACATACACTACTAACCCTGCAGTAAATCACAGCATCCAGGGCTACTTCACCTATCATAATGTGTGTGGTTTTGGTTTTGTGATATCAGTAATTCATCAAGGAAAAGCATTTCAAAATAACTTGAATAGAAATGTGCCTTCAACATGCTTATACTTGTGTCAGAGCTACATGCTTTCTCAAAACACACATGCACTGTCAAATAGACAATTATACAATTGCATTTCTGTTGTGGCCGAAAAATCACAGGCCATGTGTGTTTGTAGAGTCTCTCACCCTCTGTCTGTAATTATTCATGTGACAGATTACAGAGGGACAACAGAAAACAACAAAACAAAACACTAGAGCATCTGTGATATCATGCATAACACGCACACACAAGTTTTCTTATGGAAAACCCATAGCGAAACACATCTCCGTGGATTTTCTCTTAGACCTGGGATCGACTGGCATCTGTACTACTTTTTTTAATTTTTTTTAGTTTGACTATTTTCTATCACGTATGTTAGCTTTCTGTCCGCACGTATGCATGTTGCATTATATCTGTTTACATGCTGTATTCAATGATATATGTGATGTACAGAATAAACACACATACTTATGCATACAGTATTGCAGTGACGAATACGGAAGGGTTAATATGCTGTCAGCCAGTCATTATCGCAAAATAAGCCACTGCTTTACATCAGGTCCTGATAAATCGGGATTTACACTGGTGGCCAAAAGTTTGGAATAATGTACAGATTTTGCTGTTTTGGAAGGAAATTGGTACTTTAATTCACCAAAGTGGCATTCAGAAAGTATAGTCAGGACATTAAAAATGTGAAAAACAGCACCAACACTATTTGAAAAAAGTCATTTTTTTATCAAATCTGGACAGGCCCCATTTCCAGCAGCCATCACTCCAACACCTTATCCTTGAGTAATCATGCTAAATTGCAAATTTGGTACTAGAAAATCACTTGCCATTTAATCAAACACAGCTGAAAGTTATTTGGTTCATTAAATGAAGCTTAACATTGTCTATGTGTTTGTTTTTGAGTTGCCACAGTATGCAATAGACTGGCATGTCTTAAGGTCAATATTAGGTCAAAAATGGCAAAAAATAAACAGCTTTCTCTAGAAACTCGTCAGTCATTCATTGTTTTGAGGAATGAAGGCTATACAATGCTTGAAATTGCCAAAAAACTGAAGATTTCACACAAAGGTGTACACTACAGTCTTCAAAGACAAAGGACAACTGGCTCTAACAAGGACAGAAAGAGATGTGGAAGGCCAGATGTACAACTAAACAAGAGGATAAGTACATCAGAGTCTCTAGTTTGAGAAATAGACGCCTCACATGTCCTCAGCTGACAGCTTAATTGAATTCTACCCACTCAACACCAGTTTCATGTACAACAGTAAAGAGAAGACTCAGGGGTGCAGGCCTTATGGGAAGAATTGCAAAGAAAAAGCCACTTTTGGAACAGAAAAACAAAAAGAAAAGGTTAGAGTGGGCAAAGAAACAAAGACATTGGACAACAGATAATTGGAAAAGAGTGTTATGGATCTTAACCCCATTGAGTTTTTGTGGGATCAGCTAGACTGTAAGGTGCGTGAGAAGTGCCCGACAAGACAGCCACATCTATGGCAAATGCTACAGGAAGTGTGGGGTGAAATGTCACCTGAGTATCTGGACAAACAGACAGCTAGAATAACAAGGATCTGCAAAGCTGTCATTGCTGCATGTGGAGGAATTTTTGATGAGAACTCTTTGAAGAAGTTTAAGAAGTTCTGAACATTATTTTCAAACTGTGATAGTAATTTTTCATGTTATTAATGTCCTGACTATACATTGTGATCAGTTGAATGCCACTTTAGTGAATATAAGTACCAATTTCTTTCCATAAGAGCAAAATCTGTACATTATTCCAAACGTTTGGCCTGCCAGTGTATCTTTTAAAAATGACTGGTTGACTGTACAGTATAATTCAAAATAAATACATAAATGGATGTAAATATTGTTTAAACTTATTTTTATTAGCTATGTGTGGAATGAGAGACATTGAAACTAGCACAGTGTAGATTATTTAATAAATTGTCATATTGCTTTTAACCTGAACACGTGATACTGTCATTCAGTTGTGACAAAGATACACAAGGCTTTTCAGAATCTTTCAAAATGAGCCTTAAACATTACCAGAGCAACCTTCTGTTGGTGAGCAGTGAGGCTTCCTTGTGCCTTATTATTCACTATTAATTTTCAGTCAGAAATTATAACCCTTTTTATTTCATACAGAATATAACGACACATAAAGCTAACCATGTGTGCTCTTTTGTTAACATAAGGTTGCTGATCTACTGGATAAAACCACTAGCTGTGGGGTCTGTGCCCTCTTCATCTTTTTCAACACAATTACACAAAACAACAACCCTACCCATGAAAAATTACTTTAATGTTTAGTGGTACTGCCCAGGACTGGTTTTAATATCGCTGTGTGTAGAAGATATTTGATCACAAGTTACAGTAAGTAATGGGTTGATGTGGAACTGGGAGGAGCTGGTGACCACTTCTGACTGAAGCAATAATTCACGCTAGTTAACAGTGCTATGGATTTTATGGGGTACTAAATCTACTTCTGTACTTATGACCTGCCTTTTGTTCCTGCTTGAACATTAAATGGACACAGAGTACTTTCCTCCTTTTGCTCTTATTTGATCTTTTCTTCTTACATGGTTGGAGGTGGCAGGAGGGGCCATATAGAAGGAAACTGTGATGGATCTGAAAGCTACATTGAGCTGAATATAAAGTAACAGGCCCAAAGGGAGAGAGACTTATGGGCCAAGATGCTTGTTTTATGCTGAAACAAGTAGGGAACAGAGCAGTACAAAAATCAATTGATGTTCCAATAAGAATCTGGCTGAAAGCTGAATATGTGATAGAGCCCATGGATGTGAGGTTTTGGGTCCATAAACAAACCAAACATTCATATTGAATCTGCATGGAATTCTTCTGCAAAGAACGTCCTATCAAATAATCTCAGCAGAGTAGAATTATGTCTAGACCCACTAATAATATTTGCTTAAAAGACCATCTTAGACCAACATGCTGGTCCAGACTGGTTTATGCTGGTTTAGTGCAGGTAATGGTGGTGGACCATCATAGCATGAACAAGGCAATCTCACAGGCAAGACAATCTCAGAATGCATTAGGACAAGCTTAGTGAAAACTCATCCAAGATGGTGGATGAAAGCAATAGAAATGTCTATTATTCATTAAAATATAGCATCAAACCTTGTTTCACCCAGAATTTGTGTGGAATGGTTAGAATGCTGCCTTTGAAGGCAAGCTCCCTATAGACAGTAGACAGTGTGACTGCTTTCTAGTATGTGGAACAGGAAAATATCACAGAACAAAGAACATTTAAATGTATTTCTAATTCTGTGTAATTAATACATTGATTAAGCACATGTATCTTGTACATGTAAACGTACACCGCAACGGTGTAATTTTGATAATAACATTGTTATCTTTTTTGTGTTATATATGTCTGATGTGTATTAAAGAATAGTTCACCCAAAAATGAAAATTCTCTCATCATTTACTCATCCTCATGGCATCACAGATGTGTATGACTTTCTTTCTTCTGCAGAACACAAACAAAGATTTTTTTAAAGAATATTTTAGCTCTGTAGGTGCATACAATGCAAGTGAATGGTGGTCAGGCCTTTGTAGCTCCAAAAATCACATAAAGGAAACATAAAAGTAATCCATATGACTCCAGTGTTTGAATCCATATCTTCAGAACCCATATAATACAGTAGGTGTGGGTAAGAAACAGATAAAAATATAAGTATATTTTTTTACTCTAAATCTCCACTTTCACTTTCACTTTTATATTTGAAAGTCACATGTGGTGCCTGTTTAATTTCATTTTCACATCTGAAAGATACATTTTAAGTGGAGATTTAGAGTAAAGGCTTGTTCACACCAAAGCCGTGATGATTTTGCAAGACAAACCTCTGACGGAAAGTCTATTCACTGGGGTGATTAAAAATATTGTTTTTCCGATTAATCACGATCTTCATTTGAATGATCTCGATATTGATTCTCAAATCCCAAGATCGATCTTTCACTCTATGCACAACCCTCTACTACAATGAGAGGAAATCACTCATATTTGCAACCAAATTTTGCGCTATGCGACTAAAGTGAATATATTTCGCAACTGGCTGGTAAATGTTTACATTTCACTCACCAGTAATTGTGTAGTTTTGTCGTGAAGTGTTCAGCAGCGAAATCCTTTCACAGCGTGTTGAGAGTAAAAGTTGTTCCGTGTAATGTGTGTCCAAAGATGAGATCCACGCAACCCATTTGTCATTGAATACTGTATCTTTTAATACCCTTTCTGTTCTTTACAGTCAGTTGTTGATCAAAAACAACTACAAAACAACATTTAATTCTAATCATGCGTCACACAGATGAGGTAAAACCATTCGAGTCTTCTCTAGTTAACATGCGCTCATTTAAAGGCGCTGTGTTTACAGAAATGCAGTTTTTTTTAAAAGAGTCAATACCGTTTTAGCACGTGTTCAACAAATCAATGTAAATACTTGTAAATAGTACAAACTATGCAATTTAACAATAAATATGTAACAAAAATACTATATGAAATATAATATCTTATTTATTGATTGAATACATTTATTTGTTTATTTTTAAAAAGCCAAAATGTGACAAATGATGAAAAAGTAATCAAATATAATTAGTATAATTAATATTTTCTTAAAGTACCTAGTTAAAATGTCTCCTGTATAATTAACAACATTAGCTGGGAGATCATTTATTTTATATGTGAGCAAAAGGGGCATTATAACTGAAATAAACCCATTTGAATCAATATCGAAATCGGAATTGAATCGAATCGAGAGCTTGTGAATCCGAATCGAATTTAATCAGGAAATCTGGATCAATACCCAGCCCTAATATTCACATCCAGTCTGTAAAAAATGAAACCAAAGACTATTTCACTCCTGTACAGTAGGTGACGCTGTTGCGGTGTAGTTGTTATACCAGTGTTCTGTTCGCACATTCAGCTGCTAGAGAATATAATGAACGCTGTTAAAGCATTTATTTACCTAATTTGGTATAACTGTTTCATTATGTTCTTTCCATTGTGTTGATGCATTTTGAGGAGTATATAATCTGTGTTTTTTATGCGAGTGAGATGAGTAAAGAGCGCTGTTGGATATTTATTTGCACATGTATTTTGCTATGAATACATTACAGGCGGACACCTGAAGCCAACTTCTCTTTTTATAATGCATGGATTAATGCCTGGAAAAAGAACACAAGGTACAGTGATATAAATACACGTGGAATAATGTACCTTAAGAATAACAGGTGTATTATAAAATATGATGACTAATATTTAAAGAATATAAAAGAATACCCTGGCTCTCTGTCTTTTCTTTAATAAAATTATTGCAGTACTTTTTTATATTACACTTGCAATAAAAATAGCAGTGTGGTTCTGCAATTAGTTTGTCTAAAGTAAAATATAGCATGTAAAGAGTGTTTTTTGGGGAATTTCTACAAGCTAAGTGCAAACTAATTGCTGAACCTCACTGCTATTTTTAATGCCATTTAATGCTAATTTTAATGGAAATGTTTTACTTGTGAACAGACCTTAAAAAAGCACTTACATTTTGACCTGTTTCTCACCCACAACTACTGTATTATATCGCTTCTGAAGATATGGATTTACTGTAAACACTGGAGTCATATGGATTACTTCTGTTTCCTTTGTGTGATTTTTGGAGCTACAAAGTTCTGGTCACCATTCACTTGCATTGTATGGACCTACAGAGCTGAGATATTCTTCTAAAAATCTTCATTTGGCGATGTCTCTTCTACAGTGTGGTATAGTGTCACACTTGTGTGTAGCTTGCTTCTGATATTTATACCACACAGACTCTGGCCAAACAGATGGCCTAAGTAACATCTGGACAGTGATGATAGTCTCACTGGTCTGTCAAGGAAAAAATAAAAAAACATAGTAAAAAGTAACCCAAGTAAAATTAAACGTTATGACTATATTCAATGTTACATTTTGTCATTTTGTTCGATGAATAGAATAAAATTTCAGTCATCATTCACTCTATACTTATAAAGAGCTTGAATCAAATATGGTTTTAAAAGAATTCACCTTTTGTGTTCCACAGAAAAAAAAGGCATATGGGTTTGCAGCAACATTAGAGTTAATAAATAATAACAGAATTTTGGGGTTAAGAATTTCTTTTTCTTTTTTTTCTTTTTTTAGCAGGACACTAGTATTCCCTTCCAAATGCTTCCTGCCTTCTTTGGTCAAACTTCTCTTGTCCAATTATATTCTTTTTTTTTTTTTTTTTTTTTTTGTCTGATGGACTGTATTGCCGTTGATGATCAGTCTTGGGCTGGTATTTTGTGTGAACCATGCTCAATATAAATCATAAAAGTCTGGCTGAAATATGACGTAGAGTTTTGATCAAATTAGGAATGGGCATTGCTATAATTTTGTAGTCGAGTGCACTAACACATACAAAAAAAAGAAAAAAAAAATGAAATTGATTGGAAATTTTAGAATTTAAGTTTAATCTTCATCCTTTGAACCTGTTATGAAAAAAAATGTGTACTGGATAAACTACATCAAGATTTAAAAATGACAGAAAACATTTGCACTTGCACAAAGAAACATACATTCTAAGTCTTCTGAATTGATGCATTCACTAATTAATGTACACTTTCTTTTTGGGTGAACCATTCCTTCAACAACATCATGTATCCACAGCGCCAACCAATGCATTTGAGTTGTAAGGGCAAAATTTAGATGAGAGAAGCAGTTTCATTGTTGCCCACAGCAGGCAAAAGCAAAATCAAATTGCAACTAGTCGAATAATTAAAGCTAAATGAGTACTCAATTAATCGATTACTCATGTGCATCCCTAGATCAAATACCGTCTCTTTGGCACAAAACTCTGTTAAGGGGATCTTTATTCTTTTGGAATGCTGAATAATACAAAACAATAATTCCATTAGTAAATTAACTGTGTACTTCAACACACACTTGTACAATCCTCCATGTTAATATCCGGGTATTAAGTATTGATTTAATTTTCCTGTGAGAAAGACAGAGATGATTTAAGACATTATGTAATGTGTTGAAGCGAGACCACTCATTGATTCCTGCAGAGGTCAAGGCAGAGAGGTCACAGGCATCATATAGAGTACAGCCCTGCTCATATTCATCTATCTACAGCACTTGCATAAATGAATCATTTCATTTGATCAATTTAGAGGCTCAACACTTTAATGCAGATGTTCTGTCATGTATGATGACAGGTATTATGAAGCTTGGAAAGAAGAGAAGCCACACACACACACACAGTATTGACAGCAGATGTAGAAAGTAAGTATGAGAAGGCAATTAGTACAGTTACACTGCCTCAGTTATCAAGTGTCATTTAGCAATCACTGTCCAAAGATAAATGTTGTTGCTCAGAGGTTGCTCTTTCACAGCTCAGGAGACTTAATGGAGTTACAGTGTTTCATTTAAATATGAACTTTTCATCAGATGTTTCACCTAAAATTCCTTAGAGTAAATAAAACTAGACACCAATTGTTGACATACAAGTATAGAACTAAAAGATTGATGTAGATGGCATTGCTTATATAATTATGTCTTGGAAGAATTTGATAAAAGTTTAAATTCATATTGCGATCTTTGACATTTGATTGCAGACTCTGGTGTCTTTGAAGATCACAGTTTGACACTTTGTTGAAATCTCTTCTGAAACTAGAGGAGATGTGAGATTAATCAGTTTTGTTTTTTTGTTTTGTTTTTCTCAAGAGAACAATCAGAGATGTAGTAGACTTGAGCAAAAGTCTCAAAATTAATCTCATCACTGTCTTGGAGAAATAATTGTAATATCAAAGTGTGACGAGGAGGAGGGCGGGGCGGGGCGGGCCGTGATCAGGCTAATCAGCCGAGGAGAGGGATAAGGCCAAGCCGGATGCAGCAGTTCGGGGGAGAGAGAGTCACACGTGGCTGCCGTGTGTGTTTATGTTTGTGTCTTTTTAAGTTTTCATTAAAATATTACTTTGATGCTTTAGCCGGTTCCCACCTCCTCTTTGCCCATTTTAAACCCTGTTACACAAAGATAATCCATTTGTGATTTTTATTTTCTGTGGATGAGATTGAGCAGTGCTTGTCAGTTTCTGATCATGACTCTTTACGTTTTTATTTATTTATTTATTTTGGTAAAACATAAGCAACTTGTTTATAATACACATGCAATTGCCTCAAAAGATATTTGGATACATTTAAGTCAAGCTTAAATAAATGAATTCTATTGCATAAGATACAAAACATCAAACCAGATCTGTATCTGCAAGCAAACAATGGTAGACTTTTTCTTAAAACAACTTTTCTTTTCTGGTCTTTTTTTTTTTCTTCTTCTTTTTTCCCCTTTCCTTTCTGTTCAGTTATTTTTAACCAACTGGTCTCAAGATTATGTTAGTGGATGTTTGTAGTCAGTTCCCCCAGGTGTGCTAGCAAAGTAACCACAGCTGTAGATCAGATCATCACATGAACTGTGTTCCACTAAGTTTGCCAACCTGAAAGCTTCCAAATAAATTTAGTCTTGGTTTGATATTGTGTTATCTAATGCAAGAACATTCATATATTTTTAAATGTGGCTTTTTAATGTGTCCAAATACTTTTTGGTGTCACTGTACGTAATGTTTTAGTGTGTTTGTTTCAGTTTCAGTGTTTGTGTATGTCTGTTTTCCCCCATAGACAATAGATGATTGTACATCCATATAGTAACGACACAGAATTAAAGGGACAGTTCACCCAAAAATGAAAATTCTCTTATAATATACTCACCCTCTAAAAGTAATACATAAGACTTTAATCCAGGTTTAATCCATATCAACTGAAGTAAGATGATAATATCATAAATGTGCAGTACTGTGCAAAAGTTTTAGGCACTTGTGAAAAATGTTGCATAGTGAGGATGTCTTCAAAAATAATGCCATAAATAGTTTTCATTTATCAATTAATGTCATACAAAGTCCAGTAAACATAAAAAAAGCTAAATCAATATTCGGTGTGACCACCTTTACCTTTGAAACAGCACCAATTCTCCTAGGTACACCTGGACACAGTTTTTCTTGGTTGTGGGCAGATAGGATGTACCAAGCTTGTTGGAGAATTCACCACAGTTCTTCAATCTATTTCGTATGTCTCAATTGCTTCTGTCTCTATATGTAATCACAGACAGACTGTTCAGTGGGGGGCTTTGTGGGGGCCATGACATCTGTTGCAGGGCTCCCTGTTCTTCTATTCTAATCTTTTCTATTTGCAAAAGTAATGTTTGGGAGTCTAGCATTTATATTTCCTATTGACACACTAAAGCTGAAGATATAAATAACCATCTTAAGACAAATGTTTTTGTGAAACATCTTATGTGCCTAAGACTTTTGCACAGTACTGTATATATACATATATACAGTTGAAGTCAGAAGTTTATGTACACTTAGTTTGAAGTAATTAAAACTCATTTTTTTTAACCACTCCACAGTTTTCATATTAGCAAACTATAGTTTTGGCAAGTCGTTTAGGACATCTACTTTGTGCATGACATGAGTAATTTTTCCAACAATTGTTTACAGATTGTTTCACTTTTAGTTGACTATATCACAATTCCAGTGGGTCAGAAGTTTACATACACTAAGTTAACTGTGCCTTTAAATTCCAGAAAATGATGTCAAGCCTTTAGGATATCAGCCAATTAGCTTCTGATAGGCTAATTAGCTAATTGGAGTCAATTGGAGGTGCACCTGTGGATGTATTTTAAGACCTACCATCAAATGCAGTGCCTCTTTGCTTTACATCATGGGAAAATGAAAAGAAATCAGCCAAGAACTCAGAAAAAAAAATGTGGACCTCCACAAGTCTGGTTCATCCTTGGAATTTCCAAACACCTGAACATACCACGTTCATCTGTACAAACAATAATATGCAAGTAAAAACACCATAGGACCACACAGCCATCATACAGCTCAGGAAAGAGACACATTCTGTCTCCTAGAGATGAACATAGTTTGGTGCAAAAAGTGCAAATCAATCCCAGAACAACAGCAAATGACCTTGTGAAGATGCTGGAGGAAACAGGTAGACAAGTATCTATATCCACAGTAAAACGAGTCCTATATCAACATAACCTGAAAGGCTGCTCAGCAAGGAAGAAGCAACTGCTCAAGTGCACATGGGGACAAAGATCTTAATTTCTGGAGAAATGTTCTTTGGTCTAATTAAACAAATCTTTAACTGTTTCGCCATAATGACCATTCTTATGTTTGGAGGGAAAAGGGTGAGGCTTGCAAGCCAAAGAACACTATCCCAGCCGTGAAGCATGGGGGTGGCAGCATCATGTTTTGGTGATGCTTTGCTGCAGGAGGGACTGTTGCACTTCACAAAATAGATGGCATCATGAGGAAGGAAATTTATGTGGATATATTGAAGCAACATCTCAAGACATCAGCCAGGAACTTAAAGCTCGGTCACAAATGGGTCTTCCAAATGGACAATGACCCCAAGCATACCTCCAAAGTTGTGGCAAAATGGTTTAAGGACAACAAAGTCAAGGTATTGGAGTGGCCATCACAAAGCACTGACCTCAATCCAACAGAAAATGTGTGAGCAAGGAGGCCTACAAACCTGACACAGTTACACCAGTTCTGTCTGGAGGAATGGGCTAAAATTCCAGCAACTTATTGTGAGAAGCTTGTAGAAGGCTACCCAAAACATTTGACCCAAGTTAAACAATTTAAAGGCAAAGCTACCAAATACTAACAAAGTGTATGTAAACTTCTGACCCACTGGGAATGTAAAAGCTGAGATATATCACTCTCTACTATTATTCTGACATTTCACATTCTTACTCAAACCAGCCCATCTGGCACCATCAATCATCCATGTGATTATCTAATCAGCCAATCATGTGGCAGCAGAGCAGTGCTTAAAATCATGCAGATATGGGTCAGCAGCTTCAGTTAATGTTTACATCAACCATCAGAATGGGGAATAAATGTGATCTCAGTGATTTGGACCGTGGCATGATTGTTGGTGCCAGATGAGCTGGTTTGAGTATTTCTATAACTGCTGATCTCCTGGGATTTTCATGCACAACAGTCTCTAGAATTTACTCCAAATGGTGCCAAAAAACAAAAAACATCCGGTGAACAGCAGTTCTGCGGATGGAAATGCCTTATTGATGAGAGAGGTCAGCAGATAATGGCCAGACTGGTTTGAACTGACAAAGTCTACTGTAACTCAAATAACCACTCTGTTTAATTGTGGTGAGAAGAATATCATCTCAGAATGCTACTCTGTGATGCGGTTTGGCGCTGTTTTGGCAGCACGAGGGGGATCTACACGATATTAGGCAGGTGATTTTAATGTTGTGGCTGGTCGGTGTATGTGTGTATATGTGTGTATAGATATATAGATAGACAGACAGATAGATCCTAATTTTAAGTTATTTGCTAAAAATCTTCCTCTCTGCTGTCGCTCTGACGAATTTCAGCAAATCTCGACTACATGATTGCGCAAGCGGTACACCTGGCCAGCTGTTCCGGAACTTACCTGCTCGTACCTGCCAATACACGGGACGAGACCGGCTCAACCGATTGTAGAACCTCACAAAGGTGTTGGGTGTTGCCCAGCCCGCTGCTCTGCAGATGTCTGCTAAAGAGGCGCCATTGGTCAGGGCCCAGGAAGCCGCCACACTCCTAGTAGAGTGGGCTCGTAGCCCCACGGGGGGTGGTATGTCCTGAGCGTGATATGCCATCATGATGGCGTCAATGACCCAGTGGGCGATCCTCTGTTTGGAGACAGCGTTCCCTTTCCACTCAGAGCTTCTAAAGCTCTGTGTGCGATCCAAATAGATGCGTAAAGCACGCACCGGACACAGCAACGCTGGGCTGGGTCTGCCTCCTCCTGGGGCAGTGCTTGCAGGTTCACCACCTGATCCATAAACGGGGTCATGGGAACCTTGGGCACATAGCCTGGTCGGGGTCTCAGGATCACGTGAGAGTAGCCCGGACCGAACTCCAGGTATGTTTCGCTGACCGAGAACGCCTGCAGGTCCCCTACCCTCTTGATGGAAGTGAGCGCAGTCAGGAGGGCAGTCTTCAAAGAGAGTGCCTTTAGCTCAACTGACTCCAGGGGCTCGAAGGGAGCTCCCCGTAGACCCCGAAGGACTACCAAGAGGTCCCATGAGGGCATGAGATGCGGTCTGGGGGGATTCAATCTCCTAGCGCCTCTCAGGAACCTAATGATCAAGTTGTGCTTCCCCAAATAATTACCATCTACAGAGAGCCCAAGAGTGACACCTAGTGTCACTACATCGATACAACGTTGAGTGAGTGACAGATAGGAAACTGGTTTTTTTTTGTTTTTTTGTCCTGGTTTTTACCTTTACTTTAAACATAACTGATTATTCTTCTATTAATACCTCCCCAAGACAGTCATTTCGAAGTATATTTGACCCTCTGTCACAAAGGTGCGTATCCGCATAACTGTGAGTGCTTTCACAGCACACACAGAAAGAAGCCATCTGTCAGTCAGACCATGCCCAGGGGGCGAATTTCCGAAACGTAGGATGGCAGGGGATGAGTTATTCATATTCATGAGCTAAGTAAAATACCTGATTGGTTGGAGAAAGTATAATCCATCCCCAACCTTAAGCAACCTTAAGCATGTGGATTTTTCACCTCAACAACACTTCCAGTTTTGGCCACTGGAGGCAGTGATTTTGAATTTCGGGAAGCACAGATGATTTCAGCAACAGAACTTTCGACCTCCTTTCACTGAATTCACAGTGTGATCAGTCTGCTTTTGACTTGGGGAAGTAAGCAACCACCTAGCAGCAGCCTTGAAACTACCCTGGCAATCATGTAGCAATGTGTTATAAACCTCTCAGAACACCTAAGCAACTGGATAGCAATGCACTGGCACAACCCATATGTTTTACACGAGTAAAAACCACTTATATTTTCTTCAGAAAATGCAAAAATCTAGTAAATACTGTGCCGTCTCTGCAGTTGTCCTGGCCTCATTATGAAGCCTCTTTGAGCACTGTTGCTGTGTATATTGTTAGTATTTACTGTCAACATGAGAGTCCTGCAGCTGTATGAAATGAAGCCCCATGATTTGACTATGGGGGAGCAGCCCATTGAGAGATCACACAGTTCATCCTCTAAAGAGTGACAGCTTCCTGAATTCATCTTTAATTGTGGAGGGAGAAGTGGAAGCTGGGGTTTAAAATCCTCTGTTCATTGTGCCTCTCTTTCTCGTAGGTGTCCCTTTCTTTGTCCTTTCAGATATGCAACATTAATTCCACAGCTGCTCCCCAATTTATGTTCACCGTCACAGTGTTTACACATATTTACACTGACAGCGACATTTGTGTGTGTATGTGTGTGTGTGTGTGTGTGTGCACACGTGTGTGAATGTGCATGTGTATTGACTATCTAGACCTGTTGTGCATAGCATGTGTAATATACAAACACATGTTCTTGTTGTTTAAGCATCTGTCATTTCAGGGGTGAGAACATGTCTTACATGCACAGGCCTTACATGACAGACCAGCTGTTCATGCAGTGTTACAGCTCTGCTATAGGTGATGAGCTGTCAGGGGTTTCCCATACCTGATGATGTCATTAGTATTGTTTCATGTGTTCTTATTTTCCCTCATCTGTCATTCCTGTATCAGCTCACCTATCACAGCCTAAGTTCTTGGCCATCTCTTACATTCACAACTCATACATCAACTTTTTCAGAGCATGAACGCTATTTCCAAAATCATAATATAAAACGGATAGTTACAGCTCTAAATCTGATTGAATGAGCCATGTTTAAAGCTATTGAGAAATGCTTGATATATGGAGATCTTTGACTGCACATCCGTTTAATTCTACACTAATGCACCAGGTTGCTATGTAGTTGCACCATAAATTTTATGAAAAACAAAAAACAACTGGAACACTATATTTATTAGTGATAGATTTATAAGCCAGGGGTGCATTTCCCGTACAACGTTGTAACTCACTGCATAACCACCATAGTAGGCTACGATGCACTGTAGAAATTAACTAGCTAGTCACGACTGTTTCCCGAAACCATCGTAACTATGTCACAAAACCATCGTTCAAACCATGTTCATAAGGGCCAGAGGGGCACTGGTTCACTCAGATTGACGGCTGGTCCACCCAATCAAAACTGCCGAAATATACTAATAGTTTGCAAATAAAAAGAAACTGCATTTTGTTGCACTCAAAATAGCTCACATGCAAGATAATCATTGTATTAATGTTATAAATATACTGTAGTTAGACAAATGTGTTTTTATTTCAAATATGAAAATTCTGATATGGTTATGGTGAATTGAAATGGGCCACGGCACACTTCTCACCGAGTCGCTCATGTTTTCTGGTCCGTGCAGCGCTATAGCCTAAACAGTCATATCTGTAATGGATCAGCTCAGCACCAAGATAATTTATCCACATTTTGTCTCACTTAGTTTTTTATCATTATTATTATTATTATTATTATTATTATTATTATACATGGGAGTGTGTTAGATGTTTCTGTAGACATGGCATTTCTGTGGTTTGGCTTACAGGTAGGGAATTAGCTCATTCATTTTGCTCATCATCCCGCCACTGTGACCTGTAAAACGTCTCTGTTTGACAAATGACAATAAATGCCATTAGACACAAAGATGTTTGAAGAAGCACACTTGTATGGAAAGCCAAGAGGGTCAGAATTCACGTGTTCTGTATCACTGTATTAAGCTTTGAAACGGCGTTTTCTAAACGCCGTGAGGCGTTAAGTGAATGGTGTTAGGCGTTACAAAAACACCGTCACGCGTTATTTTAACGCCTCACGTGCACATTAATTTGCTCATGTACATAACTCTATCGTGTTTGAGGTATCTACGGCAAGTCGGAGGATTCAAATAATTACCAGCAACGATTATTATTAAGTTTCACAGTGCAAACGCACATTAAATGACTGCACCCGACTTTTGTTGACAGATAATCCACGACCTGATGTCCTTCTGTCATCACTTAATAGGTAAGGATTTTGTCCAAAACTGTTTATTCGACTACTCACATAGAATTTGACTCACGGTTTGAGTTCAGGTTTAACAGCTAGGTGACTAACTAAACTGGCTATTTGTTTTCACAAACTTTGCAAGCTAACTAAAGTAGCAAATTCTTTCAAAACATGAAAAAGCATTCTTAGTGATTCCAAACTCCTGAAAAGTTGAGTGCGTGTGTGTGCGTGTTGCAAGTATTGGAAAAGCATTGATGTACTCATTCTCATAACTATTTTTACATTTTCAGAATTGAAATCGTGTACAGGAGTCTGGAGTGGGCAAGGGGGAGACTTATAAATGCTCAGGCTGCAAATTAAATAATCTGTTGTATAAATATTTTTTTACTGACAAAAAATTGTTAACCTAAAATGTGTGCATGTAGTAAAATTAAAATTAATTCATTTTATTAAACTCAAAAATATGACTTAACATCAGCCTCACTACATTGTTACACCAGCAGAACAAATGTTATGGGTTAGATCATGAATAAAGAGCAAGTAAACATTGCAGGTTACCACTTTTTACAGTGTAGGTAATACAATCACAACCCTAATCGTCTTTTGATTGTAGATAAAGATGTGTGGAGAATATCTGCCATCTGTCGTACTGTAAAATGCAAAAGCTCTGAAATGACAGCTGACTCCGAGTAATGGCAGAAGATGGTGCACCTTGTGATCCACTAACCAATGGCGGTCGATACCCGGATCCGTCTGAAGAAAGATTATTCTGCTATGCTTTGTTTTAGACTATTGAATAAGTAGCAAAGCAAACTAAACAATTATTCCATGAACTATATGATTTTTGAATAATATTATGATTGTCTCAATAATTACTATTCAGAACAACCTCAACAAGAAAAGCATTTTTATTTTAATCTTTGAATGAGCTTCATTTCAGTGTGTTTGTTGTTTTCCTTCATGTGTTCTCCTGTCTAAATTCTGAACCATCTGAATAAACTCTGTTATCCCATGGATTATTTAATTTGCAGCCTGAGCATTTATAAGTCTTCCCCCTTGCCCACTCCAGACTCCTGTACACGATTTCAATTCTGAAAATGTAAAAATAGTTATGAGAATGAGTACATCAATGCTTTTCCAATACTTGCAACACACACACACACACACACACACACACACACACACACACACACACACGCACTCAACTTTTCAGGAGTTTGGAATCACTAAGAATGCTTTTTCATGTTTTGAAAGAATTTGCTACTTTAGTTAGCTTGCAAAGTTTGTGAAAACAAATAGCCAGTTTAGTTAGTCACCTAGCTGTTAAACCTGAACTCAAACCATGAGTCAAATTCTATGTGAGTAGCTGAATAAACAGTTTTGGACGGCCGAGACAAAATCCTTACCTATAAAGCGATGACAGAAGGACATCAGGTCGTGGATTATCTGTCAACAAAAGTCGGGTGCAGTCATTTAATGTGCGTTTGCACTGTGAAACTTAATAATAATCGTTGCTGGTAATTATTTGAATCCTCCGACTTGCCGTAGATACCTCAAACACGATAGAGTTATGTACATGAGCAAATTAATGTGCACGTGAGGCGTTAAAATAACAACGCGTGACGGCGTTTAGAAAACGGCGTTTCAAAGCTTAATTTGGCGATACAAAACACGTGAATTCTGACCCTCTTGGCTTTCCATACACTTGCGCGTCTGATTCGCCGTGTGTTCCGAAGTTTATTGGCGCTCCCGCACGCAGCACGAGCGTGTTTCACGGAATACGCTATTATGAGTTCTCACTCTTTCTTCTCTGTCATCTGGGAACAATTATCAAGAATAGTGTTGTGTATAATCTCAGGATGCAACGGCATTGGGACTACAGGTGAATTGTAGTTCGGTAAAGCTGGATATATATTCACAGATTCTAACTTCCCGGATCAATAACTCATAAGTGAAACGTTGTTAAAACAAAAACAACGCCTCTTTCCAAACGTAGTAAGGTAGGCAACGAGCTACAACCTAATTTTCATCAAAACGAGCCGTCCTCCGATCTGGACCAATAACATTGGTCTCTACATGCTGTGAGACGAGTGCGCAGGGACCGTCTACAAAGTGCAACACCGAAAAGCGAAACTGCAACAATATTCAATAACTTCACTCTTACAAAGTGTAGTGCACCAAAATCACTTAACACATCAGTGGTCTCCTGTTGGTTATACTACAACACTTAGTTTGGAGAAATATGCTTTTGCATCATTTTGGGGAATTTTTATTGGGAAAAATATTCAACAAATCGACTCTTATGCAGTGTAGTACCATCAAATTCACTTCACATATCAAAATGTTTAATGTGAGAAAGCTGCTGAAATCACAAAAGTGGTGTACGCTGTGTAATGAGACATGCAATGCACTTCAAAAGTGGCGTTTCCCACTACATCAGACTTCGGAGTTCACTTGCGCACTCCTCAATGGGCGCATTCCATTCAAAAGTGATTATCCCTATGCCCTATTTACTTCAAAGTCTTTACCATCCACTGTGAGAGGATTGGAGGGTTGAAAGATGAGGGGTTTCAAAAAAAAATTTTTTTAAGCAATTTTTATTGAAAATTCACTTTGAAGCGATCATACAGCATGCCAATTATGATCCCTTCGAAGTGCCCTTCAGAGGCTGATTTATCGCGTTTGGAACGCAACCAAGAATGCCACTTATGCATTAACATTATGGGCGTAAGACATGTTCTCCGACAGAAACAGTGTATATGAACACTTTCTCTTAACAGTTCTTAATCCCTTAAACTGCGTAAGGAAGGTTGCATTCGCGTTTCCACGCCTTTTTGACAACTTCCCCAAGTGACAACTAGCCCCGTTCTCCCCTATAGACGGTTTCAAGCATGTAAACAAAAACAAAGGAATTAGAACGCAGCTATTCCTGAAGCACTTCTGGTATCATTATCGAATCCTTATATTAATTGAGTTAACATGTTTTCTCAAATAATGTCAAACGTTTACCTGAAGTGACTTATCCAGATGTGTTGTTGATACTGAGCGTCTAAGAGAGAGAGGCGATTAAATTGTATTGTAGTTTAGATGTTCACAATTATTTCCTCAGCGGAAAGTTTGGGAATATTGGATCACTCCTATTATAATCAATGAAGCTGTTCAAAGAAGCTGTCTGCGTGACCTGCGGACAAGGAAATTATTTATTTTGTTGTGTTCTTAAGTTGTTCGTCGTTTTGGATAAAAGCATCTGCTAAATGACTAAATTTAAATGACTTGCGCTTCATTCATTATAATGGAATCTGTAGTCACTTTTAGAGCTCTACCTATCAAACTTACAATTGTTTGGTATAAATTTCGTTCACTTACAAGAGATGAAATGAGTGCTACAGTTGTTAATACTGCATGTATTCAGCTGTCTCGCTTCACTGCAGCGGTTCATTTGTGGTTGTTTTTTCAGAAATCTATACACTTTAATTTCCATCACTTCCAGGCATCCAGGGAGCATCCAGCCACCGTACAACATGGTTCACATTTTAATTACGACATTTTATGAAAATCGTATTAATGTTAGTAATAATAATCCTGTTTAAGTCACTATGAATGAAGCGCCTCCTGCTGTGGTTTTGAATGAGTTTGACAACTAGTAGGAAATTTTCAAGGAACAAAGACGTCCTTAAACCAATGAATAGTCCTCGAAATGGATTTTATATATATATATATATATATAAACAGTGTGCATTACCTTACAGTATTTAAGCAATAATAAGTAATAAGTAAACAACTCTTCATAAAATCTTTGTTTTTTTTTAGTTTAGCAAATTCATTAAGTGTCATCCTTCTGTTAAAATATAGTCCCTGACATGTAAATAAAAGTTAATAGTTGGTCTCTATGGGTGCTACACTGTGATATACATTGTAGCTAGGTGAACCAATTGACCAATCAGCATCCAGGACTGAAACTATCTGTTTAATAATATACATATATTTTTTACACTTTAAAAGACTTTTAAGAATTGTATCTTGCTATGCTGGTCTGTTGTGTCTGACATCATTAACCTCTATTTCCACTGACATACAGGGTAGTAATTCCACTTTCAAATGTATTTTTAAGTTGTTATTCCAATGTGAAGTGAAGCATGAAGAATGCTATTTATAATCAGTGTCGTCACTTCTGGCATTTTTAACTTGGAAAAATTGTGTCATTGCTAATACAGTAATAGTGGTCAAGTGATTGTGTTTATAAACAGTTTCATGCATAAATATCCTTCATTATTTATCACTTTATTTTCACTGCTTGTAATGATAATTTCATTCAAAATATGTGACCGCATAAATGATATTTATGCGCTTCTCATAAACCAGCTGTTGAATATTTATATCCACTTTACATGATACCTTTTGTGATTTGGTTGGGAGCTGTACTGTATAGCATCATGATGGTGAAAGCTCTCTCTCTCTCTCTTTGGGTTTCCCTGATGAATTATATGTGAAGGTCGTACTACTGCGTTCAATGCTTAACTTAATGAAAACTGAGAAATAATCTGGCACGGGAGGTAACTAGCCCCACATGTGACTGTGTGTGTGTTTGGTAACCGAATTACCGCTGGCACTGTTTCTGGGGATGTTGTACAGCCCTGCTGCTGTATTAAGATGAATGAACCAGAACCGCCACATGGTAGCTCCTATCAATGACATGCATGTTTCAACAATTACTCTAATCGATCTGGAATGGAGAAATTCATCTAAAATATTAAAAAATTGATGATAATGATGAAATAATGAGGATTAAAAACAGAAGGGAATCTTTAGGGAGCCTTTTTATGTCATGTTTATGTATCGAAGAGAGTGCAGAAATGCCACTCCCCAAAGAAAAGAGAGATGACAGGCATACTGATAGACTGAGACAGTGTGTGGTAGGAACAGATTGCAAATAATTAGAAAATCCATATTCAGACCTCACACTCAAGGTAGAGAGGACAACAGTTGGTTACTAATTCAAATTTAATTTAATTTACTCATATTACGTTTTTTACTATGCTCATATGCACAGCAGGGGTTAGCTGTGACATTTATTTTAGTTTATTGTAGTCTTTTTTTTTTTTTTTTGCCTTAGTTTATTGTAAGCTCTTTTCAGGTATCACAAACTTTCATTTTGAAAGTCATTTCCCATAACAATAAATGGTATATACACACACTCAACCACATCTGTTAATTCTGTGATGATCATTGTACTGTAAGTGCAACTATGATTAATGCCAAACCTGAAGATCCTGAGGGAAAAGAGAATCTAAATGGAACTGAATAATTATTACAGGAATATTATCAATCTAATAACCTCCGGCATCCTGGGTGATTTAATTCTGTTTGTTTGTTATTGAAAACAAAAATGTAAATGTCAACCAACCATATGTATGTAGTATACTGTACACTGTATATAGCGATTGAGAGATATCATGTATAAACTTTAAAAGAAAAAAAATATCAAGGAACAGGGGAAAAAGTCCATTTACATTGGGATAATGGGAAATTATGGATTGGCATACAAATCTAAAGAGTAACTTTAGTAGCCACCAGTAATGCTTATAAGAATGAATAATGCTCTTTTGGCTAAAGGATTAATATGCCACTTCCCTTTGTGTTGACTGGGTTTGCCTCCATCAGCCACCCAGTGTGACCCCTTATGTGTTATAAGCACACCCTCATGACCTCTGACTCTATGGCAACACATCAGTGTTTACCAGCCGAGTTTAAAAGTATTTGCACGTTCCTTTTACAGCCATTCCCTCAAGGGCCTGAGAATCCCCACAGCACACACTGAACATGACTGACACATTTACCCTGTATACCCTGTGACACACATAACCCTGAGGTTATTACAGTGCTCAGCATACAGACCTCTATTGAAATTTCATCTTTTATTAATTTTCTACGCAGTTTTCTGTAATTAATTTAGCACAAATTGACTCCATTAGAACTTTTGTACATAATTTCAGTTGTAGGTGTTCTATTATGTTTTGGTTTTTGTAAACTTATTACTCTATTTCAGTAATTTTGCAGTATTTCTTTTCCTTACTTAAAAAGTATTGTCTCTAAATGAATAGTACTTCGGAAAATAGTACTTTCTAGAATGGCAACAGTAACATAAACAACAAAACATTTCTGAGTGTGCCTTAAAGAATAAGTCAATCTCCCAGTGACATACATTGTTCAAAATCTTACTGACGATGATGACATAATATTTGCATACTAAATTGTGATTGATCTTCTTTCTTGCAATAACTTATTACTGAATTGAATGTTGAATTATTTTTCTTTCTTTCTTTCATTCTTGCATCATTTAACCATCTATTGTCTAAATAGTGCGTGGTAAGGTGACAGTATAGCAGTGAGAGAGAAAAGTTTTTGGAGGAGAACTGAATAATTACATCAGATGCACACACAACTCAAGAATCCCTACATGAATCCCTACCATGGGGGGGCTTAACTCTTAATTTGGCATTTGACTGCCCTTCCAGAAACCTGCTGTCTGTGTATCTCTCTCTTTCTCTCTCTGTCTCGCTCTCTCTGTCTTTATTGTCATCATTTCTGCTATTTTTGTAACCATCCTAAATATTTATTTATTCATTAGTACTATCTCAGGAGAGTTTGAAGACTGGAAGAAGTGTTGTAATGGGTGCTGAAACAAATACACACAAACATGAACAAACTTGCAAACATACATTGGCAAGGCAGGATTCTGTTTTACTGCCTCTCTCATTTAGCAGTGATGTGAGGGACCACTTCTAGCAAACTCCCATCAGGACCCTCAGTACTTTGTTAGAGAGAGGTGTAGATGTCTCAGCTTTAGTCGACGTTAATCATATAACCAGGGGCGTAGATTCCAGGGGGGATGGGGGTAGGTAACCCCCCAATAATCAACACAAGAAAGTACAACCCCCCCAATATTTATACTATGATCAATGGAAACATGTAAATTCTTCACACTGTAACCCCCCAAATCCCCCACCCCAATGTTCAAGCCAAATCTACGCCCTTGCATATGTTAGCACTTCTGTGTTCCACAGTATTTCATATATCTCTCTGCAACTTTTTGTTATTGATCTGTGCCCTTCTGAGCTATGAGACCAGCTTTGCGGTTTATATTTGATGTATGTACTGAAGGTATGTTGAGGATCTAAGCAAGGGAAGCTGCTTCCATATCATTGCATTAATATAAAACCCAAATTTGATTTGTTTTCTTGCCAAAAGAAGAAGCAGTTTGACGAAGTTCGAAGAACTTCTAGTTACTGAATGCATTACATGCGTAATTCCTGTGGGTGGAGTTTTCTCTACTGTATGTAAACTGTACTGTACGGATAGTTATGTCAAATTCCTTTTATCCTTGCACGTTTTATACGAAAATGAATAGGTGTACTGGCATTAAATGGTTAGTGAGTGATTTTATCACACTAGTCTAATGTTAAAGGAACAGTTCAGCCAAAAAATGTAATTCTCTCATTATTTACTCACCTCATGCCATCCCAGATGTACTTCTTCTGCAGAACACAAACGAAGATATATATATTTTTTTAAGAACATCTCAGCTCGGAGGCCTGGGTAGCTCAGTGAGTATTGATGTTAACTACTACCCCTGTAGTCGTGAGTTTGAATCCAGGGTGTGCTGAGTGACTCCAGCCAGGTCTCCTAAGTAACCAAATTGGCCGGTTGCTTGGGAGGGTAGAGTCACATAGGTAGACCACTCCTCGTGGTCGCAGTTAGTGGTTCTCACTCTCAGTGGGGTGCGTGGTAAGTTGTGCGTGGATCTCAGAGAGTAGCATGAGCCTCCACATTCAGGGTCTCCGTGGTGTCATGCACGACTAGCCACGTGATAAGATGCGTGGATTAACTATCTCAGAAGCAGAGGCAACTGAGACTTGTCCTCTGCCACCCGGATTGAGGTGAGTAACCGTGCCACCACGAGGAACTACTAAGTAGTGGGAATTGAGTATTCCAAATTGGGAGAAAAGAACATCTCAGCTCTGTAGGTTTTTGAGTGGTGGCCAGAAATTTGAAGCTCCAAAAAGTGCATAAAGACAGCATAAAAGTAAACCATATGACTCCAGTGGTTTAATCCATATCTTTTGTAGTGACCTAATCAATTTTGGGTGAGAACACTGACCAAAATTTTTCTTTTTCATTATTAAACTTGACATCAGCAGACACTTTCTAGCACCATCTATTCTTCTGTGCATGCATCAAGCACTAGTAAGTGTAATCAAGCTTGAAATCATGATCATGCCTAGAGACTGCAATGGCAAGATGAACAGTGAAAAAAGGAGTTACATTTTGGCCTGTTCTCACCCACAACCAATTAGATCATTTCAGAAGACAAGGATTAAACACTGTATTTTAATCACCATTAACTTGCATTGTATGAACCTACATAGCTGAGATGTTCTTCTAAAAATATTCATGTTTTTTCTGCAGATGAAAGAAAGTCATGCATATCTGGGATGACTGAAGGAGTGTTAATGATGAGAGAATTTTAATATTTTAGGTGAACTATTACTTTAACACATATAATGTTCAAGTCTTGTGGCTAAACTCTAAAAAGTATGTATATTGTTGAACGCTAATATCTTGCCCCTTAGACTTCCATTGTAAGTAAAATATTTAAGGTCTTAAATTTTGGTCTGTTCTCACCCAAATCCAACTGTATAGCTTCAGAAGGCACAAATGAAACCACACGAGCAGTATGGAGTAATTTCATGATGCCTTTATGTCCTTTTTGGGGCTTGGAAGTTTTGGACCCCATTGACTTGCATTGTATGGACAAAAACACATTACACCTCCTTCAAAATATTTTACTTGTGGTTTACAGAAGAAAGAAAGTCATATGAGTTTGAGACGACATGAGGGAGAGTAAATGGTGAGAAAATTATAATTTTTGTGTGAACTATCCATTTAACTTCTTTTGAACCAGGAACATTCCTTTAAGATTTTATGTGAATTTTAGATACTATCAGATTTATTTGCTTTCAACTCTCCTGTTCATATTGATACTCCAGGAACCTCTTGGAATAAATTATTCCACTTTTTCTACCATTTCTCCTCTTCTGTTTCTCATGAAGATACTTCCACCACCTTTCCCATTCAGAAATCCCATCACGAAACAAATTCCCAAAGAAGTGCATTTACTCCAAATCCGGCCTGCACAAATTATACGCTTTATTTGCCATCAGACAAAGATGGCCTGGTTAAAGGCACGTTAGACTGTTTCTTCCCCCTCTGGGAGGCAGTTTGTGAGAGGCATTCTGTTCTGCATTGCAATAGCTGCTAGCAGTAGCTGGGTTGGATGAAGTCATGGGTCTGGCGACCCATCAAACACAGCCTAAATGTTGGGAGGACAGACTCAAGCCCTCCATAGCTAATTGTGTTTGAAGGAGAATGCAGATGCCTGGCTATTCTTTACTATTGAAATTCAAAGACTGAACTCACACGCCATTCACCGCAGGGTAGAGATCTGTCTGAATGGACGATTCAAACACCAGGAGCGAGATGGTGAAAGAATGAAAGGAAAGGGAATAAGAGTGGGCCTTTTTCCTCATTTTTTTCTTCAAAGGGTGCTTTGCATTGCCAAACATTTGCTGAAAATAGTTCTGTTGAGTCTTTTGTCCTGTAACCCTGTACAAATTAGGGTTCCCACAATGTTTCTTTATGCAGTGTCAGCCTACTCAACAGGGGATATTTGTAGACGTGGCAGTGTTGTCGTAAATGTGTTAATAGACAATTATTTAGTTCATTAATAGTCTCAGAATCGCTTTCTCTGTTTTTCACATTTCACAAGTAGAACAAATGTAATTGTATGTGGTTTGCTGTTGGGTGTCCTGGAATTAAGTGCTTTTTAACAGCTTAATGTCCCCATTTACCTGTCTTTTTACTTTTAATGCTGCTGTTTAATTTCTGTAGCAGACGAAATTTAAAAAAATCATGAATGTTTCCTAACAGATTTCCCAACACCCAGCTTCACCCATTGCGTGACAAACAGGTTGCCCCACAGCAAACTAATTTTATTGGTTGAGCAAAAGTGTGGCAACAGTATATCGGGATGCACAACAAACAGAATGATTTTGAAAGTGCCACAGAATCACAAAACTCAACCCCAGTTTTGGGGGAAAATATCCACAAATGGCTTACTTGTCTCTGCACACTCTGTTGTAGCGCTCAAATCTCATGCTTCCACATACAGTATTCAAACCTGGCTTGCTACAAAAGATGACAGGATACATGAGAACAAGTTAAATTTTATGTAATTGACATCAAACCTGGCACAACGCATGTTGGCTCACCATGTTTGACACAACTGTAATTGAGATTTGAAACAACATATTTTTCCGTCACTAACAAATCTTATTTCAGTCCTTTCCTCACACAAGACTTGGAATATAGCGCAAGTTGTATGGACTACTTTTATGGCACTTTAGTATAATATTCCTTTAAGCTAAAGGAAAGGAGAAAATATTTGAGCATTTAGCCATTACTCCAGTTTTTAATAGTGTTAACTATATAAAGAATCATATACTGTAAATATTTCAGAGCACTAGAAGTGAAAGTGGAGCGCATTAATAATTGGATAGTTTGGTTGTTGATATGTTTCAGTCCGAACACTGGAGCTTGACAGACCTGTGGGATTATAGGTAGAGTGATTTCACATGAGAATATGATACAGGATATACAGTATATGTCAGGAGTGTGTACCAGAATGTTTTTACTTTAAAATCCTAATGCATCTCCCACTCTCTTAGCTCTGACTTCTTGACCTTTTATGTCAGGTTATAAAACGTAGAGATGTTCTTTATGTTCTGACTTAATTTAAAAAAAACGTTCTGCCTCGAATAGAGTCTACCACTGCCATCCATCTCTGATGCTCCCAGAATGCGGCAATAAAGCAATAATTTTATTTCAGTAGTATTAAACAGCCAGTGGCCCCCATCATTGGAGAAGCAGCGAGTAACAAGGTGAAGAATGCTACCACACATTTATCAGCCGTCAGGCAGGACACTGGAAATGTTAGCTTGGGATCCAGTGGTTCATAGACTTCCATATATCAGAGAGATGGGATAATCGAGATGATTTATCTGTAATGAAGTTCTGTTTCTTGCCACAGGTGAAATCTGCTACAATAGCCTAGCCTTACAATGCTCTAGCAGTGTTAATCCACACAACCAGGGCTGTTTCTAGGCATAGGCAAACTTGGCAGTCACCTAACCCTAACCCTAACCCTAATCCCACCCTAACCTAACCCTAACCCTAACCTAAACCACAAACCCCCTGCCGGCAGTCCTGGGAGTGCCAGTGACGAAGTCGGAGCACTAATCCACCGCCGCACACACCCTGACCATTTGACCTGACCCATCATACCTCTCACATTCGGTGTAGACAGGGTGTGACATGTAAACAGTAACAGAAAGTTGCTATACAACAATAACATGATCACATGGGAAGTTGCCGTGTTGTTTCCGAAAGTTCTGGTACCCTAGGATTGACCTCATTATGCCGACTCAATACTGCATGTTTATAAGTGAACTGCATTTTTAAATAATTGTTTTGTTTTATTGTTTATAAAATATTTAATTTCATATAGAATTTTTTCAGATTAGTCACTTATTGCAATAAAACTAAATTTGTGTTTTAAAGTACATGTTGTCATATGAATGACCAGTAAGTAACTCTCATGAGCCTAAAGTACACACAACAGAGTAGCAATTCTTGATTTATTTAGAGTGAGTTAATTAATTCAGTCAGCTCCAACGGATTTATAAGTCTTTTTGATTCACTAAAAAGAGCCGGCTCATAGAGTCGTGCGTTTGGGAATCGGACAACAATTGTTGATTCACTAAAAAGAACTGGCTCAAAAGAGTCATTTGTTTCTGAATCAGATTACACTGTCGCTTGTTATGTCTCGCACTGTAGATTCAAAAGAACCGGCTCGAAAGAGTCATTTGTTTGGGAATCAGTCTACTGGTAGTGCTTTATGTCTCATCTCGTGCTGTATATTAAGTAGCAGTGTTGCTGTGGCACTTAATATTAATACAGGAAATACTTTCTGAGTATTTTACTTTTTCTGTTCGCATCACCGGAATAATGCACGTTCAAGAAACGTTAACAAAACCGAAGGCCATGAAAATCATTCGGTTTTTATCATAATGCAATCATTACCATATTATTTGTATTAGTGGTTGTGGGTAATTTAAATTTACTCGCACATCTACTGGAAATCCAAGAGTGGTCTTCCCTTCATTCCAATGACATGAATGCTCCTAAACATTGCCTTCATCTTGCTTCGAGATTTACTGATTACAATATGTGCCCACTGGCGGGCAAGAAATCTGCTCAGCCCCGCTCACCATGCCAGAGAACTGCCACTTCAGGCCGAGTTTGTAATATGCAAAGCCAGTGTGTATTTTCTACTATTAGCTTTCAGTAAACAAGCAGTGATGTCATCTTAAATATGAGCGATTACAGTTGGAAAAATGTGAACTTCATTTTCAAATGCCCAAAGTTTACAAACAATGTTGATTTATTAAACGTTTGCTTACCCAGCTACAGAATTGCCACAAAGAATGCGTGCAATCAACATTTGAAGTCTGGATTAAAAGTACTGAATTCACCTTCGCTCACCACGCACCAGTGGACACACTATTGACTAGTGGAGACTATTGATGAGCAGCAGGACTAAGATGAGCTAATAAGAGCTGTTCTATGTAAACACCTGTGTAACTGACTGTACTGTAGGCCTACAGAGCCCCCTTGAGGACAAAACTAGAATGTATTTACATTTATTTTACAAACTGGCATAAACTGATAGAAAGCAAAAACCACCTGCCAGAGTGGCCTGTGAAGATGCAAAATTCACAAGCCTAATAGAAAATGTACCCGCATCTGGCACTTGACGGGTGTTAATTTCACACCCTGCTTGTGGCACAACTGTAAAGGCTGTAAGAGTATACAATTCTGACCGCTAGCAAATATGAACGCTTTCGACGCATGCCCACTACAGCTGCTTTGTGATACTCTTTTAGTATAGTCAATGGCCAGCGCATGAAAATCTGGGTCATGCAGACTGTGTGCGGACCGATCAGCAACGTGGACAACCAAGTACTGTATACCAACCAAGTATACACAGGCCTTAAGAGCATTGCGTCAGCAGTGTGGGAGACCCGGGGTTCGGATCTCACGTTGAAACCAGGAAGTAATCAGAGTTGCATAATAAATGGTGAGTGCGATTCGGAGGTTCCTCTGTGGACATTTCACCTGCAAATTTGAGCTCACACATGCCCATACGGCCAACAATACTTATTGTGGGCAGTGTTTAGAATCATAATGCAACAAGCACGTATGTGGTAAGAAAGATAATGTGATACCATGTGACGAAAGTCATGTATTAAAGGTAACAGATAAATTTACAGTAACATTAATATGTTTTCATGTATTTACAGTAGAGAAAACCAAGACTTCATGGGATGCTTTGAAATGGATAAAAATGTTCCCAGAGGACCACCTAAGTGTGATATTTCCTTGTAAGAGTGTGTTAAAGACTTGCAGTTTCTTGTCAACATTATAGTGCATACTTAAAACTAATCGCATTCTAGGTTGTGGCGGAGTGAAAATCCGGCTTGTCACTTTAAGGATCCGCCACCAATCCTTAATGTGAGAGAGTATAAAATGGCACCTGGTGTTTGTGTGACAAGTGTGGAGTGAAATAGAGTGGTGCAGGGACGGTCAAGGAGAAAAGTTGCCTTTGTGTACGTGTGCTGTGAGAAAAAGGAATGTGAGTGGAGGAGTGAGAACAAACAGAGAAAGGACTGATAAAATGTGTTCCGCACTAAAATGTGTTTGCTGTCAAACAAATAACTCTAGTTATTAATGTGGAGTGGTGTGAGTAACAGGGAATTACAAAGAGTTTGCTTAGCCACTGAAGTGCTCTGCAACAGAGTTGTGATAGAACAAAGTGTCTAAAGCTAAAGGTGATTGCTTTGTTCTTCTGGCCTGCCATCCCCTCATTTGTGACTCTTCTTCTGTGTTCCTGCAAACAAGTGCCTCACACACTGCAAGGTACATGCAACTTACTGACCCAGCACACACTCATTCACATACCCCAGAGAGCCTGTCTGCTGGTAATTCCCTTGAGTGGTGAATTTGCTGCAAGTCTGCAGCAAGTCTTGGATTTTTGTAAGGTTGGGGAGACATGAGGAGAAGCTAGCTGGCACTTTAATCCTCCTCCTGCAATTTCACTGGCTGTTGCTCACTGATGCACTTTTTCAGACAGAGTGCACACCTGACGACTGGTCGGCTAGATTTCACAAATCTAAAGTTTGTCATATCGTCTCCTTGGAGTGTGTCTCACAACTGTGCAGAGCCTCTGTGACTGCCACACGATGCAAGCTGGCTCCAATTTGGGCTTTCTGCCAGACTAGTACATGAAACACGAAAGGGTGACAAGCTTCTGTGTGCACTAGACTTTAGCTGGTAAAACAGGTGGTGGTGGTGGGTCTCTAATATGGTTCTGTTGTTGTGCTTTAGGTCTGAAGAGGTGCTTCATGCTACCACCAGCTCAGTCTTTAAACGGGTCTTCCAGGTAGGGTTGCCACCTCTGCCCTGTAAAATTTCTGGACACCTGATCAATGACTGAAAAACTTATCGCTGGACATCACACAAGAAATATAACAGTTCATTTATGATTTTTATTACTCCTTGTTTGATATGGAAATTACCACATGTATAGCATATATTTCAATCAAACAGTAACATCAGTACACTCTAAATTCCAGCTAAATGAATTTTGTAATTTTAACTAAATTAATAAAACTTAAAATATTCAGTTTTTTTGTTGTTGTTGTTGTTAAATATTACTAAATTCAATTTGATTTTTCAAATGTTATGAAATTTCCAAAAAGTCCCATTTCCATAACACATTTTGATATAATGACTATACTTTTATTACTATCAGTATTCATGTTAAGATAAATTATAGCCATTGCTAAAGCTCAAACAAAGCAATGAATATGCATTTTCTTTTTTCTTGCTTTGTAGTAAACACTAATACAATTAATGTAACCATTTTAATAAATAATTTAATTAACGTTTATTATACTGGTTTAAGAACAGATCACTGAAACCCCTTATCTGTCGATCACAAATATGGATATCCTATTAGAAACGTGTCTAGTCAAGCATCTAGACACAGTACTCTCAGACTTTCATTTGATTGACTCTCAGTTTCTGCTTATGCGTACAGAGCATAAAATTGAGGTTTGCGGCTCTTGCGCGCAACTGCACGTGTAGCGTGCACCGCAGAGGGAACATTACCCCGTGATCATGGCCATGCGCCAATGGGCTCATTAGACTCATTTTACTTTCGTCCTGAAAATAAAGAAATTCCAGAACATTTTGCATCTTGGAATGGAATTTAATTTTTCCAGGACAAAGGGCCAAAAACCGGGACGATCCCGGAAAATCCAGGCCGGGACACAACAATGCATCTCAACATTTCTCAGATAAAACCCTATCCTTGAACTACAGGAGATACTGAGTCATTCATCCTCAAATGGCTGTTTGTCATTTTCTCAGCCACTGTTGTTCGACAGAAACGCACATAAAAACATCACTGCCTTTGAGTCCAGATGCCAGGTTTTGTGTGTCCCCAGAACTTGAAGCAAAGACAAATGTATCAAATCGCGGATGTGAGTGCATTCATCGCTGTCATTAGCAGGCATCTGTGTCTCTCAGCTGAAGACAGATAAATGGGCCCCTGCCATTGTCCCTCAGTGATTTGACCATCAGATGTCTGAATGCATTTCTTGTTCATCCCTCTAATAAAAGCTTGGCTCTGTAAATGAGTTCCCTTCAGTTGAGATACAAGTGTCTGATGTTGAAGTAATGAAAATTTCCAAAATTTGTTTTCTGTGCTTGTGGTTTTGACACCAAGCTTGGTCAGGCAGATTGGTGAAACGGAGAGAGAGAATTTGGGAGGTGTATGTGTTTGTGTATGAGTGTGTGTGTGTGTGTGTGTGTGTGTGTGTGTGTGTGTGTGTGTGTGTTGGCCTCAGATTGCGATCGGTAATCATTTCATACAAGAAAATGAGTCGCCTCATCAATCAAACATTGTTCGCCAAAGGTTACATCTCTCCCTGAACACCAGGAGCATTTTTGTCTAAGCGAGCGAATAAAAAAGTAATTATCCTATATTATCAGGCAAAAGGGGATCTGCCATAATTACTTTACTTTTCAAGATGATTGTCAGTTTCCTGACCCAAGGGATGAAAAGTACTGAAGAATCGTTAAAGATGTCAGCAACTAAAAATCCCCCCATTTAATTGCTAAACATCTTAAAGGAAAATTTCGTCCAAAAATGAAAATTCTTGTCATCAATTAATCACCCTAATGTCATTCAAAACCTGTTTGACTTTCTGCTGTGAAACCCAAAAAGAAATCATAAAAGCACCTTAAAAGTGGTCCGTTTAAGTATGATGGTGATTGTATGAGGAACAGGCTGACTAAAATAGAACAATTCCTTCATGAATGAGCTACTTCTCTCAAGATCTCATAAGCGTATATTGGAAATCTAGTGCGGATGTCAAGATTTTCAGTGAATAATAGCTACAATTTCTGATTGTTCTTCCCAGAACTATTATATGACGTCAGAAGACTTTGAATATAGTGGACTAGATTTATGATACTTTTATAATACTTTTTCTTTATTTCAATCCCCATTTATTGTAATTAAATGGGAAGTGACCAGTTCATTATTCAGAATTTCTTTCTTTGGGTTCCACAGAAGGGAGAAAGTCATAAAGGTTTGGAACACATGAGGGTGAGTAAATCATGCCAAAAGTTTCATTTCTGTGTAAACTATTCCTTTAACACACAGGCAGAGGGGAAAAGGAGGGCGAGAGAGAGGCCTCTGTAAGCCTACATGCATGTATCAGAATATGAACACATCTGTCCTAGCTATGTTAAAGGGCTTTGTATAATAGCAGACAGCTCATGAAAGTGCCTGTACTTTATTAGTATTCAACAGTGCGTTTTAAGTGTCATCACTACCAAATGCTCCAAACCTCCGCTAGACTGCTAAACGCATAACGCCAAACTGCATTTAACCCCAAATACAATAAACCTCTGTCATACTACCAAACACGTCAAACCTAATTCTCTCAGATGACTAAACATGGCAAACTACACTCCATCAGATTCATGAACATGCCAAACCATTCTCTGTCAGACTACCAAACAAAATAAGTGTCATTTAAACCGACACTCTAAAGGCCAAAACCTACTCTATGCAAGTACGTGAACACAGATGCTTCTAGCTACCCAAGCTTGATTTTGTGCATTGTCAGGTTCCTAAACATGTCAGACCACAATTCATAACACAATGCAGTAGGCATTGTATTCTCAGTGTTGCCACAAGGGGCGCTATACATTAGTGTGAACTGTCCACTTTTACGGTGAGATTTCTCTTTCAAGTCAACTAATGGAATGGTGGAGCAAAAGTTTGGAGAGAAGATGCTGAGCAAGTAAGTTAATCTCATAAGGCTATATTTATTGCAACTTACCAGAAGTAAAGAATGCACATTAGAAAGTTCATCCAGACCACACATTGACAAAGTGTTGGCCAAGAGCTCACATCTGCAAATGTGTTTCTGGCTTAACCATTTCAGTCATCAACCATAAAGCAAATTTGCATATTTACTCTTCACAAGTATGCAAACACAGACACGAATATTTGACCAGTGCGTTGCAAGTACATGGTCCCTTTGTACATACTATAGGACTATTCACACCAAATGTGTTTTTGTATAATAAATGCAAATGCAGGGTTAAAAATGACCAATGGCAGATTCGGGAAGTTATTATTTTCGCATTTCTAGTTGGTGATGATAGTGACAAAGAAATTACACACTTTAACAGATGGGGCCCTATTTTAAGAGCGCTAGCGTTAAGCGCAGCGCTATGCCATAGATCGTAAGCGCAAATTCAATGGGAATGGCCATAAAGTTTTGGTACTTTCATGCAAACATATGCAAAGTCTAGGCACAAGTGGGTTTGGCGAAATTGCCTGCGCAACGCGCAAATGCGCTGGATCAAGTGCAATTTAATTCTAAGGTTCTTCTCCACTTATTCCACTGTCTGCGTCCTATTTTATAGTTCATTCCATTAAGCACCAGCGATATATGTAAACAAAGACAGTACATTCATTAGAAGCTGGTAGTGTAAATGGACTATATGCAATGAATTAGAACAATTGAAAATTACATTCTTGTGTGTATTTACTGCGTCCTTAATTGTCGGGCATATTTCTGTGACAGTTTTACGCTCCTTTTATACACATGAAAAATTTGATTCATCAGAATTTGGATGTAGACCCTGTTAAATTACAGAGAATGTTAGTATTATTAATCATTTCATCTACTGACACACAAATCATGGCTAGTATTAACAGTGAATGTACTGGCACGCATTTCACGTCTACCGGTAAATTTTGATTTTGAAAAGTTACATTCATTTATTGAAACACGAAAAAATTTTACCAAAAATATTTCTTTTTTCTTTCTTCTTCTTCTTTTTATTCCATTTTCTCCCCAATTTGGAACGCCCAATTCCCACTATTTAGTAGGTCCTCGTGGTGGCGCGGTTACTCACCTCAATCCGGGTGTTGGAGGACAAGTCTCAGTTGCCTCCGCTTCTGAGACCGTCAGTCCGTGCATCTTATCACGTAGCTCGTTGTGCATGACACCGCGGAGACTCCCAGCATGTGGAGGCTCACGATACTCTCCGCGATCCACGCACAACTTACCACACGCCCCATTGAGAGCGAGAATCACTAATCGCGACCACGAGGAAGTTACCCCATGTTACTCTACCCTCCCTAGCAACCGGGCCAATTTGGTTGCTTAGGAGACCTGGCTGGAGTCACTCAGCATGCCCTGGATTCCAGGGGTGGAAGTCAGCATCAATACTCGCTGAGCTACCCAGGCCCCCCAACCATAAATATTTCTAAATCGATAGTACACTTAGAACGAAAAGAAATATAATCAAATAACAAAGTGGTCAAAAAATTATACTATTTCAAAAACATTTTACACTCTCCAACTTCCTTTTTGGCCTGTTTTGCAGTGACTTAAAATCACTCTAAGACAACTGGTGGGACATTGACTACTATTGTAAATTATATCATAAAAACAATTGTAAATTTAAACAATAATAATCATTGAAAAATAAACCTTGACCTATAGATAGTTTGACACAAACCTCATAAATCTTTGTTTCATATAAGACGGCTACAACTCAGGGACATAATTTGATGTTCCACTATATTTTTATAGTTTGGACATTAACTTTATTACCACCTGCTGGTGGAATTTCCAAACTGCAAATGCAGGAACATTGCACTGAGATAAGACGTGGTTTTCAAACGTCTTAGTGCAATGACCTGTTTTTCAGAAAAATAGCAAATTGTGCTTTGCGCCACTTCATTAAGATACATTATACCCATAGTTTGTACAAATAATAGCTCAAACAGTCCCACCAACGCCCACTTGCACTTTGCGCTGGCACGAAAATTGCGATTCGAATTAGCGCTCTCATGAAAACTGGATAAGACATTGTGCACGGTCATAGCACTTGGCGCTGAGCTTTGTGCGCTCACGAAAACAGAGCCCAAGGTGTCATATACCAACATTCCTTACATCACATCTAACAAACACATTTTGTGTAAAAAAGTGACTGTGATTTAGGTATAGCCATTATAGAAAACAAAATCCAAGCACTGAAAATGCTATTTCATGGTTAAAGTGATCCTAACAGCTCCTCAAAGCTCTTCTGTCCTTAGAGCTGGATTTGAATAATATGATTGGAGACACACACCAAGTTTTTATTATATTTTTGGAGTAATCCAAGTGAAGTAATCTGTGGAAAAATAAAAAAAAAGCACATTACATTGAGCCCTCTTGTGTGAACTCGCGGGGGAAAGAAAGGTCAAATGGTGAACGGGTCACAGATGCCCTGGAGCGGTTGGAGCCAAAGATGCCTGTCAAATTGAAGCCCAGTGCTTAAGCCTGACTTAACCCTTAAACCTGACTTTAACCTTCAGAAGTTTAAGCTTAATCTGAGAGAGTTCTGATGGTGATGACTGATTTCATGCGTTTTACAGTATAACCTGGAGTATGTTATCTCCAACTCTCTGTAATTACTTTCAGACTGTTATAGTATGACTTAAATGTGCTCTCTCTCTCTGTATCTGTCTCTCTTTCTGTCTGTCTGTCTCTTTTTCTCAGAATAATTGAGTCTATTCTAGTATCTCTAGCCCATTTTCTCCAACACACGTTTTCTTGGGTTTCAAATGTCTGTTTTCTATATCTCAGAGTTTTTCTTTGCCGGTCTCTTTCTAACCCCCTTTTCTCTCTTTCCCCTTTAATACATTTTTTTTTCTTCTGCTAGAGGGTGAATCTTATGAAATTTGTCAAGAAAATTTCTGGGAGCCGTTTCTTCCCAAAATCAAACGAAAGAAATGAGAAATTATATTTTGCTTAAAGACAATAAAGCTTATATTTAGAACCATTAAGATTTTTGTATTGTGACATTATTTTCATAAAAATTCTTATTATTTTCCTTCCCCATTCACATTATTGTAATGCAAAGTAATCTCATTCTCATTCCACTGTGTCCTAAACTACACGATGCGATAAAGTTGCGATGAATCTATTTGATGGAATTCTGAGTTTTTTTGTCCTAAACCTATCCTAAATAAGCAACAAGTTACAGGAAATGTTGTTAATCACTCGGTTTTTAGTTCTGCGGCATCGCACTTGTATATATATATTAGTGCCGGCAGTTGGTAAAGATTTTTAATCGCGATTAATCACATAATTTTTCATAGTTAATCGTGATTAATCACAGATTTTGAAAGTGCTTACTCATACAAGGAATTTGACCTGGTGACAGAAGCTTCCAATGCACAAACAGAAGACAGAAATACAAGACAGAAATAATAAAAATTAGAATAAAGAATAAAAATAAGTGAATAGAATATAAAGTTTATATAAAAATACAAAATAAGACGCAAAAGTATACGTATATACAAATATAATTTGACTCTATATATTGTCCTGTCAAAATGCATTTATTTCCTTCTTAGGAAAGATGACAAAACAATATTTAAAAATAATACTTAACATTTTCCAAACAAAGCCTTCCACAGTATTAAGTTATAAATGCACTAAAATAGCACCAATTCAAGTAACAATTAACATTTCCCAAAGTCTAAATGGGAGGTTGACTAATTGAAAAAACATAGGTTGCCTGTTCTTTACAATGCACATCAAAAGCCTTTACATCCTCCACAATGTTAATGAGTTGATTAAAAATTTTTATCACGATTAATCGCATCATTTTTCATGGTTAATCTCGATTAATCACAGATTTTAGAAGTTTTGAAATTTAACTATTTATATTTCTTTTCTTGTCAAAATGCATTTATTTCCTTCTTAGGAAAGATAAATTAAACAAAATGTAACAATAATGCTTCATTAACATTTTCTAAACAAAGCCTTCCACAGTACAAAGATAGAAAAAAAAAAAAGCATTGAGGTCCTTTCCCCATCACTTAATCACTGACACGGAATTGCTGTGTGTGTGTTTGTGGTGTGTGCGTCAGTGTAATGACCCTGGACACATTGCAAAGGTTCTGCCCTGTTCCACTGTTTCGAACTTGCACGATGCTGAATAAAATATCAAAATCTAATGTCAAATTAGTACAAGCATGATTCACGTAAAAGAAAAATTTATTTTAACATTTTTAATTCATTTTATGTGTTAACGCATTTTGACAGCTCTAGTTTACAGTATAGAGTATACAGGGTGCGATTTGTTGAAAAACCAGAGGGGGGACATGTCAATGTGAATGTCATCATTTAAATTTTAATGTAGAAATTCAGACGATGGTGTAATTCATATCAAAAGCAGTCTCAAATTATTTTAAGAAAATAATTTAATCAAAATAATTAACTGTATTGACAATTAACTGTCTTATTAACTGTAAATTATGTTAAACAATTAACAGGAGGCATTAGGATAAGATGTCAACTATTTTGCTGCAAGGATAATTTAGGAGTTTATTTTGTGATAATGACCGGCTAACTGTACATTATCCTTTAGTAATCTACACACTCAATTAATTAGGTCTGTGAGCTGTGGCCTAGTGGTTAACATATGTGTGGTGCTCATGAGGGCAGTTTGAGTCTGGCTTGTGTCATTTCCTAATACTGTTCCATTTTCTTCTCCCCATCATTTCCTGACTTCTCTCATCTATCAAAAAGGCCAAAAAAGAACATTGCATTTTGGTCTATGCAGTTTAGTTGCTGTTATTAGAGGGCGTTCAGTTGGGACTGTTCTTGCATTCCACCAGAGCTATTTTTAATTGTTGACCTATATATACATTTATAAGATAAGTGTTTTAAGTGGTTGTGTTTTGTCTTGCTTCTTTTAGGAAGCTTTTAGGACTTCTAGCACATTGCGGCATGAGCATTGCTTTAAGACAGCGTGTCAGGTTAAAGTCACCCTGAACTTTTGGGCTAGACTTGATTTTATCAGTCAGGCATTGATTGGATGATTAAAAGTTCTCTCTACATGGCAGGTGTTTGGATGGGTTGAAAATGGAGTTGTTTCAGAGGTGGATCAAGTTATTACAAGATTGCAAAGACATTTTTTTTTTCTGGAAATAACGTGCACTAATGAATTGTGCAAAATAGAAATGTTTAGGACCAGGAATGTTTTATTAAAAAAGTAAGTAGTGTCATTCTGATTTCATGTTTCTATATATATTGTAGATCAGTTTTTCAGAAATGTACAGTATTTTTTTTAGATGCGTGTAGAGACACCTGCGTTCTGTACCATCCACACCGTTGAGCTGTTTTGAACACAAGAACCCATTCTTATTCTTAAACAAATTACTCCAATCCCTCATGTATTTCACTGACATGTTCTGGTACTGTGGTTCATGTTCTGTTGACTCTGTTGTTGGACTTGTCTGCTCTGTTGAGTGTTCATCTCTTCAACTCTTCTATCTCCTGGGCTTCCTGGCTCCTCCAGGCATAATGGATTCATTAGATGCACAAATTACACCAAGACATTGTGCTGGTTTTGCCAATTACTTCTTAATTGAGCAGATGTAGTGAGGTGCTGGCCCTACTGTGGCAGGATCCCCCTGCTTCATTCAAGTACCTTCTGTGTGGGGGGCCGTTGTTTTTCTTTAACTCACTTTCACTCACTCTTTCTTCCTTTTGCTCTCTCTCTCTCTCTCTCTCTCTCTCTCTCTCTCTCTCTCTCTCTCTCTCTCTCTCTCTCTCTGACTGTCCTGTTGAATGTTGAAAGAATATTTTCAGTGGATGAGCTGACAAGCCCTTATGAAAAGCTACAGTCAATAATAATAAATTAATACACCTACATCACTTTTATGGAGACTATATGATTTTTGATGTTAGGATGGCACTTATAACCGGTAATCGTTTTGAGTGATATTTACAACCAATATTTTCACAATTATAATTCCACTTCAAATTATCGGTTAAAATATCTGTTCTTTAATATCAGGTTTCTTAATTAAGTTAGACTTAGCCCAAAACAAAGATGAACTCAAATTATGCAGAGGTATAAGGTTCATCCCAAACCACACACTTATGCACTATTCTATGTCATTTTGTAAGAAGTAAGTAGTGCGATTAGGACAGGATGTTAACACTAAAAATGCAACAAAAAGAAGTGTGCTATGAGTACCCGGATGTATTTCTTCCACTATCAGAACGGAGTATGTACTGTTTGACAGTCGCGGCTTGTGGTATGTCAAAAAATAAATAAATCTGAGATAGAAGTGTTGAACTAACGGTTGGACAGGGGTGTAAATTAAGGAATTACAATACTCTCGTTACTGTAATTAGTAGTTTTTCTCAGGAATTGCACTTTTTTAAGTAGTTTTAAAATGGGATACTTTTACTTTTACTTAAATACAAGTAAAAGTAGCCCATTTTAAAATTACTTGAAAAAGTGCAATTCCTGGGTGATAAACCTGGATGATAAATTTTTGAGTAATTTTCTATATTTAGCCTATCTATATATATCTTCTACATCTAGACCAGGGGTGCTCATTACGTTAATCGCAATAGCAAGACAACCACTTGTTGATCTTGATAAAATCTAAAAGATTTACTTTTTATTTCCTTGTTTCTGACAGGTGGCTTATGTTTGTGCGCTGTTCTTTACATGCGCGTGGGTTTCCGAGAGCGCCAATGCGGTTACGTGTTTAAACAATCAAGTGCACTTCATAATTCTGCCAAAATGCCCATCTTGGTGAGGTATTAACCTAACCCTAACCGTACCTAACCCTAACCCTAAATACACTTCATAATTCTGACAAAATGCCCGTCTTGGTGAGGTATTAACGTAAACACAGTCAGTTATATCTAAAGTGAATGTAAACAGTGGGACAAAAAGCGGATTTGTATAAAAATGTTAGACTTGAAGTGTACATGTGACCAAATTAATCAAACAAAAATAACAAGAAAACAAGAAAACCACTCTCTGCTTTTGGCTGAATAACTTTAGTAGCTTTAAAAATATTAGTGTAATAGAATAAAACAGTGACATTTTAATAATAATATTTTTTATTATATTTTTCATTTTTTAATAATACCAACACCTGATGTAGTGTTAATCTGAATAATAAATTACCAGGGAAGTGGAGATGATAATATAATTTAGTCTTAGTCTAAGTTTTTCTAATGCCTGATAGAAAAGTATCAGCCTTTATAGAGCAATACTTATAGAGGCAGAATATTCCACATTCACAAATACTCTTCAGAAAATTGTGCATCATGCTTAGAATGAGAACACAGCTATATCTGGGCTTAAGAGATACAAGAATTAAATCTATGCAAAACATCTCAGAAGGAATACAATGTGGTCACATGTACTACTTAAAGCCTGATGTGGCACCTGTACCAAACGTACTGTTTTATGCGCAACAATAACTCGCTTAGTCTGTATTAAGGGAAATTTAGACCCTACACATAAACTGATTTTAATGTAATTGTTTCATTCGTTATGATTTAAAATGGTGATCAGTGTATTGAAAATAACTTTCATTTATCATCTCTATAATCATGTCTCCTTTTTTTTTTTTTTTTTTTTTTTTTTTTTTTACAAATTCATGTAGTGTTTATCATAGATAAGTGATTTTTTTTTTTAATTTGGCAGTCAAAAATGCCTATGAAATACCTATATTTTTCATTCTTTCTGGCTAACAGCCATAAAAGGGAACGTAAAATACATTTTGAAACTGCAGCATACAGTGTTTATTATAAGAGGTCATTGCATTCGCAACTCAATACTCACTACTCATGAGTACTTTTAAATGAGCTACTATTTTACCCTTACTTGAGTAGTTTTTAGGACAGGTACTTTTACTCACATTACATTTTTTGGGAAGTAACAGTACTTTTACTTGAGTTGGATTTTTAAGTACTCTTTCCACCCCTGCGGTTGGCTAACACGCTAAAGCATGTGGCAACACTTTGCATGTGTTTGAAACGTCACTTCAGTCAGCTGTTAAATGGTGAACGCTTCCGTGTACAAAAAAATCGTTACATGTTCTGTTTGGGACGATACTACACTTTTAATATGTATATGCTAAATGGAGTGCATAGTGTATATTGTAAGTGCAAAGTGAATAGTGTGTCATTTGGGACACAGCTTTAATTCCAAAAGGCTTATTTAAAGTTGAAGAGTCTTGGAGAAGTGTATATTACCAATAAAAACAGGTGTATTTATTCTTTGTTGACTTTGTTATACTGTATGTTAGTCTCATTAAGCAGGCTGCTCACAGGTTATCGATGAATGATTTAGTGATTATTGTATCTACATGCAGAAATAAAACAATAATTAAAAATCAGCTATGAATATCATGATCATACAGATAAAGTAACTAACCGACATAAACAACATTGGCTGATCTGAAGTCACAAATCTGACTTTATGACCAATACGACTTTGCTTGTTCATTCATGTACTCGTAACTTCAAATTACGATATTTCTGTCTCCATTTGAAGGCTGCATATTTCTGAATCATAAGCAAATAACTCATTGGAAGTTGCTACTTAAGTCTTGGTTTATTTAAAGGTGTATTTGACACTCTGTGAACGTGTGCATGGAGCTGTGTTAATTTATGCACGAATATTGAGGTGATACGTAAAAAAAAAATCCTGTATTAGCACTTTTAGCCATGTTCTATGTTTTATGGGAAGCATTTATCATTTTCCTTCAATGCTAACCTTGCATTAAAACAACAGATATTTGTTTTGAGACTCCTAAATAATCCTATATTGTTAGGACACAGGAGGTATCCAATCCAATTAGCTGATACAGTATGTACTGTAATGTTGCAGGGCAGGGAGCTGTGTGGACCACACAAGAAAGGCTAACAGAAACAGGTCTGTTTAGAGTAAGGCCATTAGGCAAATTGTGCCAAATTTGTGTGTGTGTTCACATGGGGATGTGGACAGATGCAAAGGATTGTTAATGGGATTTGTGCTGAGGTTTTTGAGCTGTTGAGAAGCTCACTACTGAATTATTAAAACCCCTTCATCTAAAACCCTCAGTGAAATTAAAGGGTACAAGGTGGAAATAAGTGAGCGAGGGAGAAACAGTCAAGAGTTTCTCAGTCACTCTGATATGTTTGAAGATATTAGACACCAAATGCAAGTGTTAAAGAAGAAGGACAGTTATGAATCTGTTGCCGCAAAATTTATACAATGTATTTGAGCTACACACCCTTTTGAAACCAACTACTGCTATCACCATATTCAAGAGTTGTCTGTTCAAAGAGCAGCAGAGTATTTGTAATGTTCATTAATGTCTTGTTGAATGTTCAGTTTATTGTATTCTGTTCTATATTGGATTATTTCCTATAAAATCAACCAAATTTTTACAAATTCCCCAGATGACATTTTTTATTTTTTTAAATGATTTTTCTGAAGAAAGATAAACATAAATGCTGATGAAAGGACAAACAGTTAAAACATTTACATTGAGATTTCCTGACCCATTGCTGGGGCTATCCCTAAACTTGGCATGTACTATCAGATTATGGTCCTAATAAAGCTTACCGAGTTTATTTTCGATAGACCTAAGCATTGCTAAGATACAGCCTCATGAACTGTTTGGTATCCTAGCCACTGAATTAGTTAATGTGTTTTAAGGAAGTGGTTTAGTCTATCAAAAAGCTTTTGATAACTTTTGGCCAGTAGTGTCTCAAGGTGCTCAGACACAAATCTGGGGAAGACCCGATGAAGGCTGTGGGACAAGTTTGCAAAAGAATATTCTTGTCAAATTTCAATATGGTGGCCAAAGTTGTGGGCGAAGATTGGCAGAGATTGGAGTGGTTGCTCTGCCCCTTCTGGGCTTGGCTCATAAAAATATCCATAGAAAGGTGGCAGCATTATTATTTTATTTTTAGATTTAGATAGGCATATAACTAAAATCAGTTGACTGCAGCACCCCTTGTTGCATTATCTGCATATGGTGTAAGTCCAAAAAATTTGGGGGGCTTTGATCAACATTGATGTAGCCTAGGTTTTTAACCAGTAAAATAACAAATGCACTCAATTTGGATAAAGGCATCTACCAAATGCAAAATAGTCATTGCATTTGTGTGCCTGTGTTTTTGTGTGACACTGTGCAAATATTTTATGTTCAACAATCATGCACATAAAATGCATTTGAAATTGAGAAACAAGAGGGACTTATGTGAAAGTTCGCATCTGCAAAATCTCATAGGTGAAGCCCGAGACACAGAGTGATGCATGAGTAGATACATACACATACACTTATACATTTTTCAGAGAATGAAAACATGAAAACCAGAGGTGACTGAAAGACACGACTGAAAGAGTGGAAAATAGTGCAAAAGAAAATTGCCCCTCCCCAAACCCCTGTCTGTTGAAATCTCAGCTGCTTTTCAATTAATCTCCCACTGCTACAAGATTAGGAAAAACCCATTTGCATCTTTTGTCTCATCACTTTACTAGCCATTATTCAGAGACCACCCTGGGACAGGACAGCATCTAGAATAAGAGAAAGAGATTGAGCAAGGAGACATATGCAGAGAGAAAATCAATTCTCTGTATCGTTTAGACCAGGGGTTTTCAAACTTTTTGTTGCAATGGACCCCAATTTGATGATCCTCTTGCGAGGGACCCCCTGTGTGATAAAACTAGTAAACATGATGTTATGAAGACAAAATTAAATTGGCTTTTATATTGTCATTGTACTAAAGCAAAAATATTTTTTTAAATATTATCTGGGAAATAATTACTTTTTATTGAGTTGACAGTGTATCTTTCTTATGCTGGTGTAATGTTAGATGTATAAACCCGAAGATAAATATTGATATATTTTTTATTTTAAAATTATAATTAATATTAAATTATTTGTATTAATTGTGAAAAGCGCTATACAAATAAATTGGCAAAAATATACAACAAATATTGTTTCAAAGCAGCTTTACAGAGAATAGTGAATTAAACCCTTATTTCTTACAAATAAAATGTTTTATATCATATGAAATTATAAACTAGTTTATATTTATTTTTTGCTATGGCTGCCAATACAATAAAATAATAATAATTAATTTCAGAATGAACAGCAATAATGTCAAATATTGTAAAAAATGTTACACTTTTTTTCTCAAAAATTTTTTGTGGACCACCTTGCAACCCCCCTGGGGGTCCCCCTGGTTTAAACAACCATAGTGTCACCATACTGTTAAGTCTGTTACCTTCATAGTCACGTGACGCTATACAAGGGTTGATCACTTGAAGGCGAGCTCCGCTTAAACTTTTCTACAATTATCCTTTAAAGCAATATTAACCGGTGAGAACCGTAATAGTTTTGTTTGTTAAACTGTGCTGGGAGTGCAGGATGTCGAAACATTTGAAATTGTTGGCCTGTGGGGACATTAAAAAGCATTGACGTTCTCACACGACGGACACCTCACAGGATCTAGATGGTAGGGTCGATGGTGACAACGAGCCTCACGTCATAAGTTGGGATATCTCGAACATTTATACAGCACTAACAAAAATCTCGACCGTCATGGAGGACCTCGTGGAAATAAATTAAATGATCACTTCTATGGAGGCAAAATTTTCCACCCTGATCACAAGAATGGATGATATTGAGAAGCAAGGCGAGTCTCTGGAGTCAACCGCCGGCCACCAAAGCGTATGTAGAATGGGTGTGGGAAAAATTAGAGGATATGGAAAATCAGAGCAGACGTAATAATGTTTGTTGGAATCCCCGAGGGAAAAGGTCAAGATGTGATGAAGATTTTGGACAGGCTCATTCAGAGTTTGATCGACACAGCTTACCGCCAGCTCGAAATTGAACGCGCCCACAGAGTTTTGGGTCAGCTTCCCAGGGCGGATAACAGACCCCGATCTATCCTGGCAAGATTCTTGTGGTCGGCTGACAGAGACTTTGTTCTACAAGTGGCGAGGAATAAAGGCAAGTTGTGCTGGGAGGACCACAACATCATGTTTTTCCAGACTTTGCTAGAGCGACACAAACAAAGCGGGACGGATTCAAAGAGTGTTAAAAATGTCTGCACCAACAGAAGGTAAGCTTCCCACTGCTTTATCCTGCTAAGCTGAGAATTAATGCCAAGGATGGTCGCAAGACTTTTACATGCCCACAACAAGCTATGGCCTTCATTAAATCAATGGAGTGAGTGGGTAACTTTGCCTGCACTCGATCAGCAATACAGACTACACATCGTGCACTTTGCTGACACAGCCTGCTACTGGCTCCTCCCTGACTCTCTTTTTTTATCCTTTCTTTTTTCTCCCTCTTGTTAACTTGCTGTTGAGCTCATTTGCTCACGTTGTGGGTTCGATGTTATTGTTTACTGGGGCCTATTTTATTTTTTATTTTTCATTTTATTGAACATATTTATGTACAATATAATAGCAGAGTTTATGTTAAGAAAAAAATGTATATATATATATATATATACATATATATGTAAAAATCACCGGACTTGAGCAATCTGGTATCAGTAGTGTTGTGGAAAGTCTTGTGAGCATGCATGGACCATCAGATTTCTAAGCGATGGATACCTTTTGGGACTATTATGCGTGAGGTTGAAGCACTTTCTTCTGTTCTATGGGTTATTAAGGATGTTATGGTTACATCAATGTTGGATAGTGGTCTATATAATTTAGCCTTGGGTACAAATTTTTTCTATGCATGTCAATATTTTACACTTTAATATAGGTAAAGTGTTTCTCTCTACGTGGAATGTTAATGGGCTGGGGCACCCTATAAAAAGAAGGAAGGTTGTATCTTTTCTTAAGCATAACATTTTTTATATAGTGTTCCTTCGAGAAATGCACCTTTCTTCACAGGAAGCTGAAAAACTTGGCAGGGCATGTGTTTTGTAGTGCTGGTTCGAGTAAGATCAGGGGAGTCATCACATTGATACTGTAAGTAAGCATTTACCATTTAAATGTCTCAAACAGATTAAAGATAATTTTGGAAGAATCATTATTGTTTTGGCTGATATACAGGGGCAAAATATGATTTTGGCTAATATTTATGCACCCAATGCTGATGATCAGAACTTTTTTATAGATGTTGTGGAAAAGCTACAAGCAGCTGGGATCCTTCATGATATGGTTTTGGGTGGAGACTTCAATCTTTTATTGGATCCTGTCCTTGATCATAGTGATGCAAAGGTGTGTAGACCCTTTAGAGCAACGTTGACACTACAGAGGATGTGTAAAAATCTTGTTCTTACAGATATCTGGAAACTTCTGAATCCATCTGGGAGTGACTACACCTTTTTTTCATCAGTTCATTAGATTTATTCTAGAATAGATTTTTTCATATCTAAGTCATTTATTCCATTTGCCACTGACTGCTCAATTGGGAACATTTTAGTTTCAGATCATGCTTTGTGGTTAGAGATGTTTCCACATATAAAGAAAATGAAATCATATAGATGGTGCTTTAATACATCCCTTCTACAGGATCCAGAATTTCAACAAATGTTAAAAATAGAACTTAATGCTAATGTAGAAACCAATTGGTCCTCAGTGTCCTCTGTGGGTGTGGCATGGGAGGCGCTTAAGGCAGTTCTTAGAGGGTGGATCATACAATATGCCTCATTCATTAAAAAGATCAAAGCACATGGATTCATAGAATTGGAAAAGAGTATTAAAAGTGCTGAAACAGAGCTGAAGTGCCGAATGTCATCTAATGGTCTTAGAGAGTTGAATCAGCTAAAGGATAGGTACAATACTATTTTGTCACAGAAGGTAGAGTTTTGGTTATTCAGGGCAAGACAGATATATTTTGAGCAGAGGGACAAGGCAGGGAGACTTCTTGCCAGATACATAAAACAGAGAGATTTTTTTTCCCATCATTCCTTCACTGAAGTCTTCTGGAGGCAATATATTTACTTTGGCCACAGACATTAATAAAGCCTTTAAAGAATTATATTTCAATCTTTAAAGTTCCATGTCCACGTCTACCAATAAGGATATTAGCAACTTCGTAGAGCCATTAGAACTTCCTAAATTTATGAATGATCAAAAAGACTTTCTTGACTCAGATATTACTTTGGAGGAGCTTGTTAAGGTAATTAAAGCTTTGCCAACAGGTAAGGCACCCGGGCCAGATGGTTTTACTGCAGAATATTTTAAATCTTATGGCATGTCACAGAACTGGCTCCACTTATGTTAGAAGTTTACACAGAGTCATTAAAGGTGAACTACCACCAACTATGGTGCAAGCCCTGATCAATCTCATTCTTAAAAATGATAAAAACCCAAATGAATGTAAAAGTTATCGCCCAATTTCGATTAAATGTAAAAATATTGTCTAAAATTCTGGCTAATCGCTCAAGCAGAGTAATTACATCTATTATACATATAGATCAGGTGGGGTTTATTCATGGTTGTAGTTTTTCTGATAATATTAGACATTTTATAAATATTATGTGGTCCGCAGGGAATAATCAGACCCCTGATCCCTTTCCTGGTATTGTAGCAGGTGGTGTGATCCATAAACTTTTACGCAGATGATATATTATTATTTGTCTCCGACCCTAGTAGATCTATGCCTAGCCTCCATAGAATTATTTATTTTTTCTCCAAATTTTCATGATATTGGGTGAATTTATCTAAATCAGAAGCTCTTGCTGTTGACAGCATATTGCCCTGCCACGGTTTTCCAACCTGGTGCCTTCCAATGGGCCAAGCAAGGCATTAGATATTTAGGCATTTTATTTCCAGCAAATTTGAGAGATTTATTTAAGTTAATTTTGACCCATTAATGAAAAGATTCTTGTGTGATGTGGATAGGTGGGCTTCACTTCATTTGTATATGGCAGGGAAGGTCAACGATATAAAAATGAATTATATCCCCAAATTAAATTATCTACTACAGTCTCTCCCTCTAGAATTTGATAGAATATCTAAGTCTTTTATTTGGAATGGTAAACAACATTAGTTGCATTTCAGTAAGTTGCATAGACCAATTGACAAAGGAGGTTTAGGCCAGCAATTTGGAATTTCTAGGTCTCAATTTTTCAGGTATTTACAGTTGCTCCATCTACTTTGTACTATTTTTGGTGGTAGTACACAGCCCCCTAAAGCTGCAGACATGCTCTGTATGGTGCCACAGCCTTTGGAAAGGGTCATGAAAAATCATTTTATTACTCCTCCTTGATTCAGAGTCTGGGCGATGGAGCCTTAACAGCTCTTAAGAGGTTATGGGAAAGATATTTGAACTTGGTATTGGAGGATGGGTGTGGGAAAAAAAATTAAAAAAAATTAACTACATCTAGGGATGCAAGGGTATGCCTCATTCAGTATAAGATTTTGCATAGTTTCTACTGGACTCCCTCTAGATTGTTTAGGCTTGGTTTAAAAGACACACCTACCTGCTGGCAATGTCAGTTGGAAGATTGAGACATAGCCCATGCTCTATGGTTCTGTGCTAAGATTCAAGAATTCTGGGTAAGAGTCCAGAATTTTATCTGTGAGGTTTAAGATACTCAAATTGCATTCTGCCCCAGACTATGTATATTGGGTGATGGGGTGGTTATTAAAGTAGGTGACAAATATACAAAAAGCTGGGTCCAAATTAGTGTAATAAATGGCAGACAGATAATTCTTAGAGAATGGAAGTCATTTGGCACTCCCTCATTTCAAGAATGGTTCACCGATTTGGGCTTGGCAAAATAGATGCGTATGATAACAAATGGGACTGTTATTTGGTGTTTCTGGAGGGCTCTCAGTGAGGACCATGTGGAGAGAATCAGAATTGTGGCAGTAATTATAAATTCTATTCTTTGTGGAATTCTTTCTTTTCTCTTTGTTTGTTGATTTTTATATTTTTATTTTCTCAAATATTTTCTTTTGTTTGTTTGCTTATATGTGTGCATGGTGTAATTTAGGCTTTGACCACAGGGATATTTGTTGAGGGACGGGGTGGGGTTGGGGAGGGGGAAATAATGGGAGTTAAGTTGATTCTGTGTGCATATATTTTGTTTATTCCATATTTCACTTAAGAATCAATAAAAATGTTAATAGGAAAGTCTGTTACCTTTATGCATGCGTGTTGGGTCAGTATTACTGTACATGTGGAGGCAATACATGTAGGTGTGTTTTAATGTGTGTATGTGTGTGTGTGGGCAGGATTAAGTGGTTTACGAAGACTTTTGTTTTAGGTTACAAACTAGTAATTACAAGGGTTTTATGCTATAAATGTGGTTTATGAGGACATTTCTAGTGTCCCCATAATTCAAATCACTTAAAAAACATACTAAACGATGTTTTATTGAAAATGAAAAATGCAGAAAGTTTTTTGTGAGGGTTAGGTTTAGGGGTAGGGTTAGGGTATAGAATCTATAGTTCGTACAGTATAAAAATCATTATGTCTATGGAGAGTCCTCATAATGATAGCTGCACCAACATGTGTGTGTGTGTGTGTGTGTTTGAAGCATGGTGTTCATTGCACACTGTCAAGTGTCTCTCGTTCTCTGTGATTGGCTGTATTGGTAAAATCAATGGGCCTTGCCTGTGGAAGCTGATTCTGTTAAATCTATTAGGAAAGCTACACAACGGCAATCAATCAAATACAAATAGTCGCCATCCATCAGGCAAAGTCCATGCTGCATTTTACATGAGTAATATATTGCCACAGTAAACGTATAGAGAGACAATAAAACAGTTCATTAATTCAATATCACAGTTAAACCGAGCTGTTGACAGGTGACAAGGGAGACCAACACTTTAACCAGTGCTGATGCACTGCAGGAAGGAGCCGTCCAGTTAGTAGGACAAGTCCAAAGTACTTGAACTTGAAATGATAGTGTGCAGGTTCTGGAAAGCTGAGATGAATGCAGGTCTGATGTTTAAATGTGTCCATCCTTTAAGGTGATGGGGCCATGACAACCATCTGAAAGGGAGGCACATTTCTGCAGTGTCTGATATTTATTAGTTTATTTGCTGCATTTTGTTTGTTTATCAAGAAATCTATCAAATACACGTGCAAATGCTATCATGATGTGATATGGTCATCTAAACTTTAACCGCATTAACTATGAGTGGGATGCATTCACACACACACACACACACACACACACACACACACACACACAGTATTTATTCAGGCTAAAGCTCAATACACAAACATGCTGGAGGTTAGACTATGTTTGAGGTGACAGGGCTAAAGGATCAGTGGGATGTTTAATGAATGCCTCTGTGCTAAAGACAAAAAACAATCCAAATGCACATACACACGCACACACCTCCGACAGGACTGCAGCAATGATGCAGTGACCTTACACGCACCTCACACATTTACACAGATGCATGCAAACAGGGGTGTCATGCATGTATTTATATACTATATAGCCTACCCAATAGATAAGAAATGGCTGAAACAAAATAACACGTTTTAAAGCTGATGTGTGTAATTTTTTCTATGAAAAAATTATTTCCATGTTAAAAGTATTGTCTAGTGGTGTAGTTTTGGTTTGGCATGCAAGGGGGGCCTCGAGTTCAAATTCCAGCCTAATATAAATCAACTAAGCCAAAGCTGATACTGCACAACTGGAGTTAAGGTATGAAATTTGAATGGCGTAAGCTGATTCAATGAGCTGTTATATGGCTGCCAGTCAGCTCACTCACATGTGATATGTCAAGCTGTATGAGCTGGGTTTCCATCAATATTTTTCACATTTATTAAGCGCATTTTAAAAAATTTGACGTAAGAAAACACAAATCGTTGTGTGTTTCCATCCACTACGTAATGCACATTAGCTTGAAGGAGCTTGCCTTGTCATGATAGAGCATCTGAATGACCTCCTTTCTGCGGGGAGTGTTTTATTTGCAGGATAGGAGTAATTGTACCTCTTTTTATTAAATGCTACCAGGAGACATTGCAGAATAAGTGTAATATCTTATATATAATGGGGCTGAAGTAGCTGCGATTCCCAAACGCCACCAGTCTTCGCATACCTGGGAGCGCCCACTCTCAAAGCTGTTCTGGCAGATTGTGAGGACCCACTTTATTGACCAGCTGTGGGTTAAACACTTCCAAAAGTCAAGCGCTATGTTCAAAGAATTGTGTGCCAAGGTCAGACCTTTCAGTGGGCTAGTCACATCAAGCCACTCATAACACATGCATGAACTGTCAAAACATGTCATCGTTTTGCGAATAAACTGTTTCCATCACCTTAATGTACATTTAAACTAATACGAAGCTCTAGAAAATCCATCTCCTCCTAGCACATAACATTTTAAGTGACTTAAGAAAGCTTATTCGCATATCAAGCGTTTCCATTCAGGATTTCTTATGCACAATTTCAAAATGTGCATAAAAATAGTTGGATGGAAACCCAGCTATGTTGCAAGTTGATAGGTCCTTTGGCATGTAATCGGGTAGCGAATGCACTTGCATACTCTCTCTTTGTCTAACATTTAAATTTGCTAAGTTTGCAAGCCAGTTTCAATGCAGCATGTCTTGTGTTTTTCTAATTGTGCAGCTTAACTCAGTATGTCTGTGTATGTTCTAGAAGTAGCAAGTCTCCATACTTGCTCTGCAGCAGCAACAGAAGTGTAGCAGTTCTACTCTGCCCAGAACAATATCCTATCAATATGTCACCCACATTAACATGCAAAATCTTTCCAAGAGTTTTCATGACTGAACTATTTTTGTGCTTCACGGGAAAAAGAAGTAGAAGTTTTAAGTGACATGTGGGTGGGTATATTAGAGAATTTCCCATTTGAAGGTGTGACTCAATTAGACTTCGACCATAGACATTTAGGTGATTGATAACAACAGCTTTTTAGTCAGACACTTTTTATTACCTACAGTAATAGTAGAACTTCCAAGACACAAATAAAAAAAGATTTGGGAATTGCTAAATTCATTTCGGCTCAAAAACCTCAGTTTTTGAAATGCCTTCAGAGTTTGGGATTCAAATCACTCACTAAATGTTTTTGTCTCGAAGGGGAATTTTATCTGGGTGCCCAGAGTGTAGGAGGTAATCTAAACCACAGATGTGCTGTGTCACACACACTCGTGCACGGCTGTTACATTTTAATTACTAATGCATTAGTGATGAGAGAGGCAGCATGGGGGGTGACCATGTAGAACAAGGCATGTGCCTCTCTCTCCTCTAGGTCATTTAATGAGGCAGTTTTGTGATGCACATGTGTGTGGGGTGGGGGGTGAAGAAGGTCTATCAATATGCTTAATGGGTTGATTTAATTTTAATGATACCAAGTGACCATTCAAACAGTGTGATCTAATCCTTTTGCTTGCAGACATAGATTACCATTACAATCCACAGTGCTGTTGAAGTCTCTTTAGAGGGACTTTAGCCCTCTCAATATATACTCACCGAACAAAAATCAAACCAGAGATGTGCCATCATGTGCAGTTTCTTCTCTTTCTTCCTCTTCTTACATGATGTATGAAGTTCTTGCATATATTGAACACTTGTGGTGAACTTTTCCTCTAATAAATATGTGCATGTATGTGTGAGAAAGAGAAAGCGTTGCTTGTTGATAATCCTCTGATAGCTCTGGCATACCTGCTAACATTGTAAAAAATACATTGAAGATGAATAATATCAAGAAATTGACCATGTATTCAGATTGTCCCTTACCACATCCTTCACAGTTTTAGCAATAAATGCTTTTTGAGTTATTAATAATAAAAAGTGTAGCCTTATTGTTTCTTTTATGCTGAGAACTTTCCTGACCCATGACTTATATATATATATAATTATTTGTATTTCTTCGATTTATCTTATTTATGTATACATCAGTGTTGGTTTATATGTATTTTAATGTTTTTTATTTTATTTTATTTATTTTTATTTTAATTATTTATTTATTTTTCCTTCACCTGTACTTCCTGTCTTTTATGACTCAGTGATAGTATTCATACATTGTTGGATCAGTGTAATTTTGTACATCTTATTGAACATTTATATTGAACCTTCGGTTTTTCAATAAAAATAAAAAAAATCCACAGTTTTAGCACAATGTGTAGAATTTTCAGATGGTCCCTAACTAAACCCTCCACATATTAGCCCATTTCAGCACAATGTGTGTACTTTTTAAACGACCCCTTACACACTGCATGAAACATTTACAACTAAACTTACAGTATATCAATGTTAAATTAACGATCTGGAAAGTTTTCGCCGTGACGCCATGTGTCCAGCTTAAGGGACGATCACGTATATTACAGGACCGGTGGCCTGGAGGTCTAATACATTCTGATGAGCAAAGTGTGGATGCAGATAATCATGAGTTTATTGGGAGAAATTGTAAATCGGGAGTTCAGTGGGAGGAGGGGTGGAAAAACAGGAGAAACCTGGTAAAATCGGGAGTGTTGGCAGGTATGAGCTCTGGCCCTGGAGATAAACTTTTTGCACCGCCAAATGAAAGTTTGCCTTTTATCTCAGACTGACTCAAAGCAGAATCCCTTTAGCCTCGAGGGCTGCACTCTTTTCTTTTATTATTAAAAAATATTTTAATTACTTTTTTATATTACTAAGGTGAGCAGACTATGCTATATGCTGTTTAATACATCATGGACCCTTAATTAACAAGAATAAAATTAAATATTATATACTGTATAGTTAAGGCAAAATTCTTGTAAATGTGTGGTTCTTTTAAAAATAAAAACTGTGATATACTATTATAATGATCATAAAATGGCCTATATGTTATATTGCTGTTGTTGTTTTTGTTTTTGTTTTGTTTTGTTTTTTTGCTTGTTTTAAATTATCCACACTTTTACTGATAGACCTTTACTGCAGCAGAATGCACCACACTTATCTGTTCTGTTGTCACTGTCAAAGATTGTCATGACACATTGGCTACCTAGTAAACACACACACACACACACACACACACACACACCAGAGATAAAGTACCCTCAAAACAAGACATATGCAATTCTAGCTCCAAAAGCACTTCAAGGAGACATAATTATCTATTGCCCTCTTTCAGAGTTATTTTTAGGTAGGCCAAGTAACGCAAATCACCAAAAATTATGCATTTGGGAGAACCTGTTTTCCTGTAATTACTGTTTGCGACGAGCATATATCTCTGAGCTCGTTTGTCACCCGACACTCGTTGACTCGCGCTGTGGCAGTGACGAGCTGGTGTGGAAGAGAGACTCAGCGCGTGCATATTTAAAGTGACTGAGCACAGGGAGGGCCTGGGTAGCTCAGCAAGTAAAGACACTGACTACCACACCTGGAGTTGCAAGTTCAAATCCAGAGTGTGCTGAGTGACTCCAGTCAGGCTTGACAGTCTCAAACACAGAGGCAACTGAGATTCGTCCTCCGCCACCCGGATTGAGGTGAGTCACTACGCCACCGTGAGGACTTAGAGCGCATTGGGAATTGGGCATTCCAAATTGAAAAAAAAAAAAAAAGTGACTGAGCATGCACAAACTGTTTCTATTAACGTGCGCGCAAACTGACGCCGCACTCATGTTACAGTTGTGCTCAAAAGTTTGCATACCCTGGCAGAAATTGTGAAATTTTGTCATTGATTTTGAAAATATGACTGATTATGCAAAAAAAACCTTTTATTTTATTTTAAACTTTTAGTCTTTTATTTAAGGATAGTGATCATATGAAGCCATTTATTATCACATAGTTGTTTGGCTCCTTTTTACATCATAATGATAACAGAAATCACCCAAATGGCCCTGATTAAAAGTTTACATACCCTTGAATGTTTGGCCTTGTTACAGACACACAAGGTGACACACACAGGTTTAAATGGCAAATAAAGGTTAATTTCCCACACATGTGGCTTTTTAAATTGCAATTAGTGTCTGTGTATAAATAGTCATTAATAGTCACAGGTAACCTCAGGAGAAATACAGGCTGCTCTGGAAAAAGATGGTGTGGTTGTTTCAAGGAGCACAATGTGACGATACTTGAACAAAAATGAGCTGCATGGTCGAGTTGCCAGAAAGAAGCCTTTACTACGCCAATGCCACAAAAAAGCCTGGTTACAATATGCCCGACAACACCTTGACACGCCTCACAGCTTCTGGCTCACTTTAATTTGGAGTGACGAGACCAAAATAGAGCTTTATGGTCACAACCATAAGCACTCTGTTTGGAGAGGGTTCAACAAGACCTATAGTGAAAAGAATACCATCCCCACTGTGAAGCATGGTGGTGGCTCACTGATGTTTTGGGGGTGTGTGAGCTCTAAAGTCACGGGGAATCTTGTTAAAATTGATGGCAAGATGAATGCAGCATGTTATCAGAAAATACTGGCAGACAATTTGCATTCTTCTGCATGAAAGCTGCGCATGGGACCCTCTTGGACTTTCCAGCACGACAATGACCCTAAGCACAAGGCCAAGTTGACCCTCCAGTGGTTACAGCAGAAAAAGGTGAAGGTTCTGGAGTGGCCATCACAGTCTCCTGACCTTAATATCATCGAGCCACTCTGGAGAGATCTCAAACGTGCAGTTCATGCAAGACGACCAAAGACTTTGCATGACCTGGAGGCATTTTGCCAAGACGAATGGGCAGCTATACCACCTGCAAGAATTTGGGGCCTCATAGACAACTATTACAAAAGACTGCACGCTGTGATTGATGCTAAAGGGGGCAATACACAGTATTAAGAACTAAGGGTATGAAGACTTTTGAGCAGGGGTCATTTCATTTTTTCTTTGTTGCCATGTTTTGTTTTATGATTGTGCCATTCTGTTATAACCTACAGTTGAATATGAATCCCATAAGAAATAAAAGAAATGTGTTTTGCCTGCTCACTCATGTTTTCTTTACAAATGGTTCATATATTACCAGTTCTCCAAGGGTATGCAAAGTTTTAAGCACAACTGTATATAAAGTTGCTTATCAGATTAAATTCCGGATTTGTAGTTTAATTCGTTATTTTTAACCGTTTAACATTTATTTTTTCTATAACGGTTCAGCACTTTATCATTACTGAGAATTACTGTAAATGCTCTAGAGAACTGACACCTCAATTCATAAACATTCAATAATTTTATGAGATGACACAAAAAGATGGCCGCCTGTTGAGTACCATGGAAGTGTTTCAGATGTGTACTTCTACTCACTTGCTGCTGTGCTGTCTGACAGGGTCACACTCTTTTGTTTGACTGCACAGTCTATAAATCTGTTCAGAAGTACTGTGGTGACATCCACATGGCCTGTGTGTGTGTAGCTTTAGGCTGATTGTATCTTCTGTCTCTAACTGTGTATTGTGGCTCAATAATAAGGATTATTGGCAGCTGGCAGTACTGTCCAACCTGGTTTCATGACAAGTCGTAATAATAGTACTAGGGGTGTAACAGTTTGAATTTCTCACGGTTAGGTTTGTATCACGGTTTAAGGGTCACGGTTTCGGTACGGTTCAGTATTTTCTTTGTTCAGAAAAAATATTACTGCCAAATCCAAAGAATAATCTATTTGGTAAACACTTCAACAGGTTTGCCCTTAAATAACCATAACCATAGTTTAACCATATTATTTGTTGTAAAATCATAGAAACCACAATATAAACATGGTTACTGTCACGGTTACAATATATAGTAAAATCATGGTTACTATTTATAAACTACAGTATTACTGTTATAAAACCATGGTTAATTGTATCAAAACCTTGCTATTAAAATGCATACGAGAAGGGATGTTGTGATAATGCTGCTTGAGTATTTTAATAATACGAGGAAATCCCATATGAACACCTAAAGCACTTTAGTTATTGTTTCATGTCTGCTTAAAAATGGAAGGGAGTGTGTGAAGTTTCGGCTCACCTGCGGCTCTTTCCTTGGGTGATGTCGGCATAAATGATTAATCATGTATCAATGTATTACTAAAATGGTATCTTAATGCCATTAATCAAAGCACATTATTGAAGCTTGCGATTAGATTTCAGTCACGCGAGAAAACAGGAAGAACTTGATTGCGCATTTTAAATAAACCCTCACGTGCATTATTGACATATATTACCAGTATACAGCACTCATGTCGAGCGATGTCTGCAAACAGTGCCTGTTCTGTAAACGTCTTTTTACCATCGCTGTTGTAATTGACTGCAAAAAGAACAATTTTCTATACAGGAGACCTAAATAACGCAGGGAGCTTCTCTATCAGCATCTTGTTTTCTCCACTTGCCATTTTCAACTACACACAACGCGTGCAGAACTGTGATGTTATCAAGTTGACCCACGTGAAACACAGGCGGAGCGTATCCATCTACAGATACATTCAGGTGCATTAGCGGAGGTTGTAACTGTGCCTGTCTGTTTGACACTTTGTTTTCTTGACCAAAACTTGTGCACCAGATGTGTCATTAAATTGAGGTGAACCGACAGTGGTACCAATGCTTCCCGAAACGTGGGTGACGAACTGTATGGTCCGGTTTTTTACCGAGAACCGTTACATCCCTAAATAGTACGGCAAAATCGTAAGAAATCATACAAGTTGGCTCATACAAAAACATATGACTTTTGCTGCCATAGAGATAAAGAAACGGACAATGTTATTACGATGTTTAATTCCTTACCCAAACCTAACCATAAAGTGTAACCACTTACCCAAACTCTAAACCTAAACTTGATTTTAATAGAAAAATAACGTTTGTGTAGCACGGAAGAAAGAAAACTTCGGGTTTGGAGCGAGATGAGGAAGGAATATTACAGGTGATTGACATGCATCAGTCATTTGTATTGCATTTATAAATATGGAATGATTTAACAAATTTTGTTTTACTGATGCTTCCTATCTTAAAGTGATGGATTGGAAGCTAGCTAGAATTTGAAATTCTTTTTATTGATTGGTTGGTCTAAAAGTTGTACCTTTTTGTTTGAGCCATTTCGAACGTTAAAAATCGCTACTGTTTTTTGGGAGGGTTTTCTGTTCGTTGACTGATAAGAAATCCTACAATATTGCATGTTAATGGATGCCCTAACCATGAAAACATGTTAATTATGTTTTTAAAAATATATATATCACACATGATACTACAAAAACTTGGGACGGGAGATGACACATTTTGGTTGCACTTTATTTTACAGTACGTGTACTTTCAGTATACTTACAGTGTACTTACCCAAGAAAGTACCAAGTAATATTAGGTGACTACATGTACTTAATATGGGTTAAGGTTTAGGGTTAGTACCTAGTAATTACTGTAGTTGTTTTAATTATACAGTATGTAAATGTAGAACAGTACTGTATAATAAAGTGCTACCCTTATTTCTTTTTAATCTGATACCAAGTACTATCAAGGCTAATATAAATGACTACACCAGTGTCTTTTTTGAATGGAAAATTTTGCATGTAATATCTAGTCAAACTACACCGATCAGCCTCAACATTAAAATCACTTGTCTTAAATTGGGTAGGTCTCCCTCATGCCGCCAAAACAGTGCATTCTGAGATGCTATTCTTCTCACCACAATTGTACAGTGTGGTTATCTGAGTTACCGTAGACTTTGTCAGTTTGAACCAATCTGGCCATTCTCTGTTGACCTCTCTCATCAACAAGGTGTTTCCATCCACAGAATTGCCACTCACTGGATGTTTTTTATTTTTGGCACCATTCTGAGTACATTTTTATTGTGGTGGGCTTTAATGAAATGTAATGATGATTGAGAGAGATACAGTACTGTGCAAAAGTCTTAGGCACATAAGAAGTTTCACAAAAGCATTTGTCTTAAGATGGTTATTTATATCTTCAGCTTTAGTGTGTCAATAGGAAATATAAATGTTAGACTCCCAAACATTATTTTGCAAATAGAAAAGATTAGAATAGAAGAACAGGGAGCCCTGCAACAGATGTCATGGCCCCCACAAAGCCCCCCACAAAGTCCCCAGCTAAACATCGTGTCGGTCTGAGATTACATAAAGAGACAGAAGCAATTGAGACAATTGAATAGATAGAATAACTGTGGTGAATTCTCCAAGAAGCTTGGAACATCCTATCTGCCAACAACCAAGAAAAACTGTGTCCAGGTGTACCTAGGAGAATTGGGGCTGTTTTAAAGGCAAAGGTGGTCACACCGAATATTGATTTAGCTTTTTTATGTTTACTGGACTTTAAGTGATAAATGAAATATGTCATTATTTTTGAAGACATCCTCACTATGCAATATTTTTCACAAGTGCCTAAAACTTTTGCACAGCACTGTACATCAAAAGCCTGTTGTCTCATGTTTGATTCAATCATTTCAGCATGCTTTTTCTATAAAATGAAGTATTATAGTAAAGTATATTTGATGAAGTATATGAAGTATGAAGTATATTTAACCATGCACAGGTTACTTCAATTGAGCAAATACTCATTTTGAAATATCAGTAACAATATAAATGTTATTGTTACTTCTACTTTATCAAAGCCAGCAGAGATTTCACATAAAAAATACATGTGCATCGCAATATGTAAGTGGCCATTTTGGAAATTATATTGCGAGGTCTTCTACTTCCAGGCGAGCACAGAAACGTTCACCAGCAGGCAGTAGACATCTAATACATTGCATACAACAGGTTTTTCAGCAAAGTATTAATCATGTTGATGATGTAGAGGCTTTAGAATATCATGTATTAAATATGATACGCACAGCATTATCAGGAAAAATCAACCCATGGGACATGAAAGTGGCTGAAGTTGAAAAAAAAGTTATACTGTAAGTGTCCAAAAAACATGGTAACATCATGGTACTTTTGTTGCCATTGAAAGCACATGCATAAGATCTCTCATCCTCTCTATTTTCAGTTCAACAGACTACGTACTGTATCTGTTGCAGAAAGACTGTCGCTGCTGGATATGTTTCATTGAGCTGTGTTGATCAGATAGCCAAAGTGTTTGAACAGTTAAACAGCCCACACAACAGATCAGCACTAAACTGCATCTCTCTGTGTGTTTGTCTGGGTTTTATTACATATATTTGGGTGTGATATGATGGCTGAGCAAGTCTGTTGCTTTGTGAACATGTTCATGGACACAATAATTCTGCAGATCCAATACAGTGTGAGTGTTTTTGTACCCTATCCCCTTTCCCCCTTTATTTACGCATTTCTGCATTTTCATTAAGACTGTATTTACTATGTTAATTAAGCAGTTTTCCTTGAAGGAGCTGTTAGTTGCTCCACACAATGTGATGATTTCAGGTTTTACTATCCTTGTGGGGACATTTGCTCCACAATGTTGGCAAAACTTGACCTAGACACACACACACACACACACACACACACATTGTTTTACCCCATACTCTTGCTCTCAGATCTATCAGAAACGACTTCTCATCTTCCTGTCTGGCTCTACTTTACCTCCCGCGAGTCTCTCTCATTCGGGCAGCTGTCATCCCTGTCGACCCCCTGCTGGTCCTAAAGCGTGAGGTGGGAATGGTTTTTATCTCATCTTAATTCCAGCAGGGTGATACGACAGACCCCAGCTTTATCACTGGTGCTCTGCACGAACACTGTCTGCTCCTAAAGGAATTCATTACCATTGAAACCACCTCATATGGACTAGATATCATAGATACACTCTGATACTGTATCTGCAGTCAGTTTTAACAAAATAGTGGTATTAACACTGCAAAAACATTTCTGTTACAGAAATAAAAATAGAAATAATAAAATATGAAAACATGCTAATTAAAATATATTTCCATGACTCCAAAATTAACTAAAATAAAAATGACCACACATTAATTTAAATTTAAATTTTTAATACACAGTATATTATAAAATCTGAAACCTTTGCAACCTTCCTTGAACATAAAAATGCTACTAGAAAATACAGTAGAAATAAAAGCTAAATTAAAACATTCAACCCTGACACACACAGGTCAAGTCAAGTGAAGTCAAGTTAAGCTTTATTGTCAATCCACTATATGTAGAGACTTACAAGAAATGTGATTCTGTGCCTCACAGGACCATGGTGCTACATCTAACATAGGAGGCAGTATTTTTCTAACACCTACAGTATAAAGAACAGAAAAACAACCCCTAGAGTCGCGAGTTCGAATACAGGATGTGCTGAGCGACTCCAGTCAGGTCTCCTAAGCAACCAAATCGGCCCGTTTGCTAGGGAGGGTAGAGCCACATGGGGCAACCTCCTCGTGGTCGCGATCGCTCTCAATGGGGTGCGTGGTAAGTTGTGCGTAGATCGTGGAGAGTAGCATGAGCCTCCACATGCTGTGAGTCTCCGCAGTGTCATGCAGAACGAGCCACGTGATAAGATGCGTGGATTGCGTGTCTCGAAGCGGAGTCACCCAGATTGAGGTGAGTAACTGCGCCACCACAAGGACCTACTAAGTAGTGGGAATTGGGCATTCCAAATTGAGTGAAAAAGGGATCAATATTTTTTGTTTTTTTTTATTAAAAAAAGAACAGAAAAACTGTCTAAACATATACTATCTAAACAACAAACCATATCAGTGCAAAAAGAACATTAAATACACAGTATTTGTCAAAGACTCAGTATAACAAAAGCAGTATCAAATTACACAGCTAAAGAAGTTTTTAGACTGTGTAAAACAGTTTAAAACTTACAAGATATCTATAGCTATCTATAGATGCACTCTATACTGTAGATACTGTACCTGCATTCACACAACTTATAATGCATACACGCACACATACATTATGTATATAAACAGACATACCCATGAGATTGAGTCGGGACTGAGATGAAAAAACTATGCAGGTACACCTCTGCAAGCATCTGGACAACCTGACATTTATTCATAGATATGCATTAAAATACTAAGGATGTACTGTATATCAACACAATAAACAGACGCACACACATAGGACGTACACACTTATACACACTCATACATTCACTCGCAGACAGATTGATGATAGCTCAGAGCTCAGGTGTGAGTCCTTTGTCTGTCTGACAGACTATATTCTCATGAGATGAACCAACCAGACACACACTTACAGAGAGAACAGAGTTAACACAAACAGGGCTGTAGCAAGGTAATCTGGGCCCCCTAACTGTATATTGCTCTGGGCCCCTTTCCTATTAAAAAATACAGTTTAGAATTTGTCATGGGGCCCCCTGGACCTTTGGGCCCCTAGAATCGTTACCATGTTCCACCCCACTAGCTACGGCCCTGAACACAAACATGATTGTTTCAGACTCTAGGTTAAACAGGGCTTCACCGGGAGACTTGCCATAGCTGAGTTAGTTAGTCATCTTAAAGCATGTGTCCATCCTCAGACAGACAGGTCTTGCAGTAGCACTAATTCAATCAACATACCTGAGTGAATTCTCTTATTTATTGTAGTGTGTCTACCTGTATGAGCAACAGAGCGTGGCGTGCGCACACACACACACACACACACACAGTCTGCCTCATTGTTTGGAAACTGGTGTTCTGTTTGCAGTTGATGAGGTCAGAGGATTGTAACATGAGTCTTTTAAAAAAAATTGATTTAAAGGAATATTTCAGGTTCAATAGTTAAGGTCAGTCGACAGCATTTGTGGCATAATGTTGATTACCACAAAAATGTATTTCGACTCATCCCTCCTTTTCATTACAAAAAGCAAAAATCGAGGTTACAGTGAGGCACTTACAATGGAAGTGAATGGGGACAATTTTTTGGAGGGTTTAAAGGCAGAAATGTGAAGCTTATAATTTTATAAAAGCACTTATATTAATTCTCCTGTTAAAACTGTAAAGTTGTTTAAATCATTTTTACAGTCATTTTAGGATTTTAAGGTTTGTTGACATTACATTGTAAAATTGGATATAACTTTACACAGAAAAGGTTGGTAAATGATTTTATCACATTTTGAACCTGGAATATTCCTTTAAGTTTAGATTTAAGACTTTTAGACTCAAGCTTAAGATAACACAGATAACACATTTATTCTGGACTTTAACACAACCTTAACCCAACCCTGACTTTTTGCTTCTACCGGGTTTATTGGCTAAAGATGAGCATCTCGTTGAACATGTAAATTGACTGAATGTATTACAGTGTGAATGCACACCTAGTAATGAAAGCAGTTAAGAAGATAGATGGTCTATGACATAGAGATAAATGTGTAGTGCTTGAATACATCTTGAATGGAATTATCAATGCATAGAGTCCTCAGTCTTATTCAGATAACTGGCTAACCGCTTACATTGATGCATATGACCAGTTTATACATGGTCCACAAATCACATATAAAACATGCATGAAGAAATACCCCATGAATGCACTTTATGCATTTTTAATGGCAGTGTGCACATATTAAGATTGTGTAAGGGCTTTTGCGGTCATTCATTTAGCATGTTTTGGAGAATTTAGTTTGTGCAGTTAGCTAGTCTGTCTGCCAACAATTTAGCCGTATATGTAAACAATGACTATGAAATGGGGAGTTTTGAATGACCCACATGAAAATATACCATAGTTTAGTATACCAAAATGATTACGTTTACCAAAATATCATGGATACAACAATTGTTGTTACTACTGTTTAACCATAATAAATTAATATGGTCATCTTAAAACAGGATAAGAGGCTTTCAAAATCGTTTTCATTTAAATTTTTGTTTTTAATGATAGTAGTATGTAATACCAAGTTAACATACTTTTTTGTTTGTAACAATAACTGTAGTAGCGATGGCGTTTTGGAAGAAAATATGGTTACCATAGTACATTTTTGCAAGGTGAATTACTTTAATTGAAGAAGCTGACAGTAGTGATTTTAGATGTTGATATTTAGAAAGCATGTTGGTCGATGACCAAGATAATGGCATTATATATTGTATACTGTAAAAAAAAAAAAAAGATGTTAAGGGTTAGATCGAGTAGAAAAAAATCAATTGTTAACAATTGGACATTGCACTTTTTATAGTGTTGCCACAAAAGTATTTGGACACTTTCAATTCAATTCAAAGTCAATTGTAATTATTATTATTATTATTATAATCGTTAATTCAAAATGTATGAATTTCATTGCATTAGATATATCAAGCCTAGTGGTACATTGGCCTAGTTGGATATATTATACTGTCATGTTCAAGAAGCACCATTTGAGGTTCCACCCCAACTCGCACTTGTTTGGACTATTGAAGAGCTGCATTCACTGAAAATTTTACAGAAATATTTGGCAGTAGGTAGCTTTTGTCAAGTGTTTTGCTTGATTCAGATTACCGTATTATCATTTGTCCAAACAGCTCTCAGACCCTGTTATTTCAGTCAGAGTATTTCACTTCTCTCTCTATCCATCAGCGGCCCTCTTTCACTCTCTCCGCTTTCTTTCATTGAGCTTTTATAGCTTTTCACATGTTCTGTGGTTGTTCTCTCTCTCTCTCTCTCTCTCACACACACACACACACACACACACACACACAGATGACCCTCATAACCAATGACTCTGACAGAAAGTAAACAATTCAGATGTAATTATGATTGTAGTACGCGCAGAAAAGCATGCTCCTCTCGCTGGAATTTGACAAATGCAGTCATTACAAGCAGCCTTTCACATATCCAGACCTCCAGCTCTTTGCTTTATCCTCACAGTGTGCTTCATACAGCATAATCCATGCACCATTATTAGATTGATTTAGATGGAAACCACCAATGTTTTATTTCCCCCAGCTTTTATATTGAAAAGGTGTGCTGATCTTTGTCATCTAAAACCACACACTGGTTCTGACTTCTGAATATTTGCCTAGTCCATTTTGCTGTAATGTAATAGTGTAAATTTCAAAGTGTTCCTCTCCTCTTTAAGACTGATTGAGAGATGGGTTTTCAGGTCTTGGTTGACAAAGACAGTCCAAAGACCAATCAAAACCAACCCAATGACCAATTAAAACTATACAAAAAACCAGCTCAATTAGTAATCAAAACTAGCCCAAAATTTATTTTAGCTCATGCATTTTTAGATTTCCGTTCATTCATAGTCCTAGTCTATGTTGTTGGTAGCAGTATTGAAAATATGCATAGTTTAAAACTGTAAAGTCCATAACCATAGGAATAACTTAGGAATAACCTGACAAAGCCAATGCCATCATTACCAAATACATTCTAATATTTACAAAGTAACTAAATGCATTATATTTCAACTGAGGCAGGACAGGCGGGTTGGGTGAATGATGTAAATGCATACAGTACCATGCAGGTGGTACCTTATTTCTGCTGACACACTGTTTCACTTGTGAAGTTTCTGTATGAATGCTTTAGTAATGTAGTGTGTGTATCCATGATCCTTCCATTTGTCTCTAGTGGTCAGTTGGGTATAGAACTTGATTAAAAGTAAATAATTTCATTTAGATGGAAATTGTGTGTATACTGTATGTATGGGTTATATATAGCATAAAATAATTGAATACATTTCTATTTTATTTAATTGAATACAAAAGAAATTTGTGCGATACGTCAAACCTTTAAACTGCTGAAAAAAACTTGTTGCAGCAGTTAAAAGTAGCCCAGTATCACTTGAAAACTGCAGCATTTGCAACTCTAATTCAGAGGCAGACACAGTTACACACAGAGCGAGAGAGAGAGAGAGAGAGAAGGGGGTGGAGGGTCAACTGGCCGCCTGCACAGGGTAATGGAAATAGCTCCACCGGTCCACCTCCAATGAATAGCAATTTCCCAGATATGTCTGCTTTCCCTCCGCCACATCTCCACCTCTCATTATTGAGACTTACTCTTGGAAATTACTTACAGATTGATGAAAATGCTTGTGTGTGTTTGTGTGTGTTTGAGGCAGCAAAAGAAACATTTATACATTGTAAAAATAAAAAAATCGGCCCACATTTCCCCAACCTAATGTCATCCTTTACTTTCTTCCGTGGAGGACAGGAATTTTCGCAGGCTGATCTCATGAAATTTATGTGACCATGGCAACATTTTTGCAAACCAAAATTACATGCTGTATTACACGTTTGGCTGCAGTTTTCCAGTGAAATTATCAGTGGGGGGCGCCAAAAGCGAGTGAAATTATGTTGTAATCAGACAAGGTTTGTAATGTGAATTTTAGATGGAGGTATTAAATAGTAAAACTTAATTCTCTAATCTAAAACTTTAACCTAAACCTAACCAATAGTGTCCTAAAAGAAATATGAGAGGTGAACAAAACAGACATCCTTACCCTTATCCAATGCCTAAACCTAACAGATAAGTGTTTTAAAAAGCAAATTCGGCATGAAAAGTGAAAAAAAAATTATTGAAGCAACCATATCATTTCACGTCACTTTTATGTCACTTTTACTTTTACTTTCGTTTCGAGCATCCTTGGCTGAGCTCGAACCCCGATCTTCAGAGTTAAAAGTCCAACACTCTGTGCGATGAGCTACTGCACAAGCTAATCACGCTGGAATAAGTGTGTAAATGTAGGTGTGTCTGTAATACAAGCGTAAAAATGTCTTGATATCATAACATGGGGGGCAGGGGGGGTAATATGAAAAATACGTGTTTATAAGGTCATAATCAGACATTGTACTCGTGATTTATGTGACAGTGAATAAAACGTACAGTTGTTGTAGCGCCTCTAGTGTTCATTTCACCAGGAAACTGCAACAAAAATTGAAAGCGGCACGTAAAAGTCAGTTTGCAGAAATGTAGGTATAGTAACGGTCATTTTATGAGACTAGGTTGAATGCTCATGCTGCTCTTACACAAATGCAAATGAGATTTGAGAGTTGCACAGGAGGAGAAGATTTTCTGTAAATAGTGGCTCTGTTCCTCACACAAATGTATAATATTGTTTGAGAAGACCTGGAAAATAGCTCATGAATCATATGGACTGCTTTTATGGTGCTTTTTGTCATTTTTGGAGCTTGACATCCCCTGGTCTCCATTCATTTTTCTTGTGTGAAAAAGAGCATCGTCGTTTTTCAAATATTTCCCTTTGTGTACGGAAGAAAGAAAATCATACAGATTTGGTATGACATGAGAGAGTAAATGATGACAGAATTTTCATTTTTGAGTGAACAATCCCTTTAAGCCTTCATATATTTGTGTAATTCCATCAATAATGGAGACAAATTTGCAGATGCAATTTGTTTATCTGCTTTAGAGTTACTGTTGTTGTCTGATGAAAATGAATGAAAATTGATTGGCAGAGGTTATCTAGAACACCTTTGAATGAATGATAGAAAGAAAGAAAAAGAAAGACAGAAAGAAAGAAACAACAGAGAGTTTAAGACAACAATATAATAACAAATGCAAGAACATCTTTAGAAAAAGTCGCTTGATGTATTGCAGTGTCACAGAGGCGTAATTAAACAATATTTTCTGAGCTTTGGTGGAGCCTCTCAGCATATATGCTGTATGTCACCCTGTTTCATCATTGACAAGCACACCAGCCTCAGCAAATAAACCAGAGCAATGTCGGCGAATTAAGATTTATTGCACTTTTAGATATTTATATCTCATAAATATATTTAAATGGGAAACTGTACGTTCTGTATTCATGAAATTTTTTCACAAGCTAGCTTTTTTGTTGCTGGGCCTTGCGAGTATTTTTCACACTTGCGAGTATATTACAGTATACTGTATATTATAACAGAGCCGTGATACACAAGATTTAAAAAAGAGCAAATTTGGCTAAGTCAATGGCATGAGTATGGGGCGGGACTCTCTGTTTATCTGTTTGTCTATTGTGGAATGTTACAGTCATAATTGTGTCGCTCTAGTATTAATAGTGTAGTTGAGTCACTGTGGTGTCAACAGGCTTTTTTCTTTTTTCTTTTGCATAACAATCAGCAAAAAGCAGTAGCTGAATCTCTCATTTATCCTGTATGGCAGATACAGATCCATGTCTATTCAGTGTGTGTGTGTGTGTGTGTGTGTGTGTGTGTGTGTGTGTGTGTGTGTGTGTGTGTGTGTGTGTGAGACGCTCCCTCGAGTGTGTGGGTGTCTGCACTCTTCAAACCAGGCTCAGAGGGCAGAGCAGATAAGCACAGAAATATTTGTCACTGTATTTAGATGGCCTTTTCTTCTTCCTTTTCCCCCGTGTATTGTCTGTCTCTCTTTCTAGTGTGAGTGTGTGTGTGTAGTTTGCAGGGTTGGGAGGGTTACTTTTGAAATGTATTCCACTACAGATTACAGAATACATGCTGTAAAATGTAATTTGTAACGTATTCCGTTAGATTACTCAAGGTTGGTAACATATTCTAAATACTTTGGATTACTTCTTCAGCACTGGTAGATTTTTTCACTTGTTTTGACTATAAAAACTCTGCCAGTACAGTAAGACAAAATACACATGTTAAAAATACATTCTCAGAAAAACGTCCTGGTTACTTGCATAACCTCCGTTCCCTGATGGAGGGAACAAGACGTTGTGTCGATGTAGTGACACTAGGGGTCACACTTGGGAGCCCGAAACACCTCTGGTCTTTGATAAAAGGCCAATGAAAATTGCCGAGTGGTATTTGCATGCCACTCCCCCGGACATACGGGTATAAAAGGAGCTGGTATGAAACCACTCATTCAGGTTTTATGCTGAGGAGCCGAGACAAGGTCCGGCCATATCAGCGGTTGTTCAGCGTTGTGGCAGGAGGGACACAACGTCTTGTTCCCTCCATCAGGGAACGGAGGTTACGCAAGTAACCAGGACGTTCCCTATCTGTCACTCACTCGACATTGTGTCGATGTAGTGACACTAGGGGTCCCTATACAAAATACCGCAACTGGCTGAACTGTGTTACGTGAACTCGCGGTGTGTGACGGGCAGACCACTGTGTGCCTCATAGCCAGCGCACCAGGCAGACACGTAACTGCCCCCAACATAATTATGAGTGTCGAACGGCCCTTTGGGGACAAGTCGACTACCCAAAAGACAGAGACAGGCTAACCCAGTCGTGGCCTCTTTTCCCCTTCTTTTTTTCCACTCCCTAAAAAAGGGGGATTATCCGACTGGGCCGCCAGGTCTAGTCAGGGGGTGTCCCTCCCAAGGGGAGGACACCGCGGAGACCACACCTCGCCCAAAGAGAGGGGGGGATATTTAAGTGGAAAATACGTCACATGGTCTTGCCGACCATGTGGAGAGTCTCATGGTAGATCCTACCCAATGGGGGAGGAGTTGCAACAAACATGGAGACTGTGGCAGAGGCGGCTCTGCCCAAAGAAGATGCAGTTTGCCAACAGGGAAACGAATTTGTGGAAAATATACATCACATGGGTTTACCTTACAGGGAACCGCCACATGCGGAGCACCTACCCCAGAACAGGGCTTTTAGTTAGCACGTGTACTGAGCCGGCAGCGAGTCTCTCCGAACACTCGACTGTCACAGGGCTCGGAGGAAGTCAACCAGGGAACATAGTTTGTGAACACTACTGGGAATTAATGGCGCACGTCTTCAGCTCAGAGGAGGTGAAAGGCGCTACGTGCAAGCGATACACCCAGCTGGCTATCCCGGGCTTATCCGCTTGTATTGCGTGCCACTACCTGGGACGAAACCGGTTCCACCTGGAGGTTGTAGAACCTTACAAAGTTGTTGGGTGTTGCCCAGCCTGCTGCTCTGCAAATGTCTGTTGGAGAGGCACCCCTGGCCAGAGCCAAGGAGGCCGCTACACTCCTGGTAGAATGGGCTTGTAGCCCTAACGGGGGTGGCACGTCCTGGGCGTGCTATGCCATAGCTATGGCGTCAATGAGCCAGTGGGCGATCCTCTGCTTGGAGACAGCGCTTCCTTTCTGCTGTGCACCAAAGCAGACAAAGAGCTGCTCAGAGATCCTAAAGCTCTGCGTGCGATCCAAATAGATGTGTAAAGTGCGCACCGGACACAGCAACGACAGGGCTGGGTCTTCCTCCTCCTGGGGCAGCGCTCGCAGGTTCATCACCTGGTCCCTAAAAGGGGTCGTGGGAACCTTGGGCACATAGCCCGGTCAGGGTCTCAGGATCACATGAGAGTAGCCTGGACCGAACTCCAGGCACGTTTCGCTGACAGAGAATGCTTGCAGGTCTTACCCTCTTGATGGAAGTGAGCGCAGTCAGGAGGGCAGTCTTCAAGAGAGTGCCTTAAGCTCAGCTGACTGCAAAGGCTCAAAGGGGGCTCTCTGTAGACCCTGAAGAACTACAGAGAGGTCCCATGAGGGAACGAGGCACGGTCTGGAGGGATTCAGCCTCCTGGCACCTCTCAGGAACCTGATGATCAGGTTGTGCTTCCCTAAGGACTTACCATCCACTGTGTCGTGGTGTGCTGCTATAGCAGCTACATACACCTTCAAGGTGGAAGGGGACAGCCGCCCTTCCAACCTCTCCTGCAGGAAGGAAAACACCGATCCGACTGCGCATCTCTGGGGGTCTTCCCGTCGGGGAGAACAACACTTAGTGAACAGATGCCACTTGAAGGCATACAGGCGCCTCGTAGAAGGGGCCCTAGCCTGAGTGATTGTGCCTACCACCGCAGGTGGTAGACCGCTTAGGTCTTCCGCGTCCCGTCCAGGGGCCAGACATGGAGATTCCAGAGGTCTAGTCGCAGGGTGCCAGATGGTGCCCCATCCCTGAGAAAGAAAGTCCTTCCTCAGGGGAATTCGCAAGGGGGGGGGGCTGTCGCGAGGAGCGTGAGGTCTGAGAACCACGTCTGGGTGGGTCAGTAGGGTGCTACCAGGATGAACTGCTCCTCGTCCTCCCTGACCTTGCACAGAGTCTGTGCAAGCAGGCTCACTGGGGGAAATGCATATTTGCGTAGGCCAGGAAGCCAGCTGTGTGCCAGCGCGTCTATGCCGAGGGGTGCCTCGGTCAGGGCGTACCAGAGCGGGCAGTGGGATGATTCTTGGGAGGCGAACAGGTCTACCTGTGCCTGTCTGAACTGACTCCAAATCAGCTGGACCACCTGAGGGTGGAGTCTCCACTCTCCCCTGAGGGTAACTTGCCGTGACAGCGCATCCACCGTAGTGTTGAGGTCGCCCGGGATGTGAGTGGCTCGCAGCGACTTGAAGTGCTGCTGACTCCAGAGGAGGAGATGGTGGGCGAGTTGTGACATACAACGAGAGCGCAGACCACATTGCCAGTTGACATATGCTACCGTTGCTGTGCTGTCTGTCCGAACTAACACGTGCTTGCCCTGGATCAACGGCCGGAACCTCCGCAGGGCGAGCAGAATCGCCAACAACTCGAGGCAGTTGATGTGCCAGTGCAGGGAGGAATAGGCCTATCCTCATAACCCGTGAAGACTGTCACATCGGGGGCGGATGTGTGCCACAGCTGGGTGTGCAGGGGCGGGGAGACTGCCGCTGGAGCGCCAATCCTGCAAGGAAAACGCCCCTAGCCGCCCGCCATCAAGGGTAGTGAGGGCGGGGGAACTGAGAAATCGGGACCGGGCAGTAAAAGGTGCCTCCCATGATTTCGTCAGCTCCACGTGCACTTCCGGGAAGAAAGGCACTGGAGCTGGTCATGGCTGCTTTGAGCGGCCGCCTGGGAAAGCATATCCATCATCTCTGCATCTGCCTGTGACTGGGCAATCGACCCTGAAGGGGGGAGCCCAGCTGAGGCTTCTGCATCCGACTGGACAAGCCCGCTCTCCGATGCTGCGCTCGAGAGCTCATCAGCTTCACGGGCTCCGAACAAGAGGTCGAACTCGCCGTGAGATGAGCCGGTGGACTCATCCGGAAGCCCAATCGGGGCAGACGAGCCTGCTGGGGAATGGGAGATCCGCGGGGGGATACCCGGAGGAGGCGATCCCATTGGAGTCCCCAAATCGCCTCCAGTGCTAGCCGCGCTGGCCTCAAACCCGTAGGTAGAAGGACCGACAAAAGCAAGCCACGACCGCAATGTTGCCATGGTCATGTTCTCGCAGTGAGAACATGAACCATCCACGAACACTGCCTCCGTGTGTGTCGCGCCCAGACACGAAAGACAGCGATCGTGACCGTCTGAAGTTGAGAGGTAACGACCGCAACCAGGAATAACACACAATCGGAAAGGCATCTTTAAAAAGACGCGTCTTTAAAAAGACGTTCTGTGTGTGCCGCTCTTTTAGAGAAATATACTCTTTCAGAAAAATATACTCTCTTTTTTCTGCCGAAGCGCCCAGGGGCATTCTCTGCAGTGCACCAGTGCAGAGGAGGGAGAAGCCGCTGAAATGCGCTGTCAGATCCAGCAGAGGTGAATGAACAGTCGTGAGAATTCAGCTCAATGAGCATGACCGTTCGGCTCCAAAGAGAAAACCTGAATGAGTGGTTGCGTACCAGCTCCTTTTATACCCGTATGTCCGGGGGACTGGCATGCAAATACCACTCGCCAATTTTCATTGGCCTTTTATCAAAGACCAGAGGTGTTTCAGGCTCCCAAGAGTGACCCCTAGTGTCACTACATCGACACAACATCGAGTGAGTGACAGATAGGGAACCTAAATATCTTATGCAGTGTTGTTTCAAATTGATCTTGTTTTAAGGATTTTTAGATATTTTTACAGGAAAACAATAAAAAAAATTATTATCAAGAATATGATGTTTGCCCTAATATCAAAGGACTTTCTAGAAAAAAAAGAAATTATGATCCAACGTGAATTGTTTTTATAAAAAAAATATTATTGTGCCTGGTAACGTGCATGTAAAATGGTTAGAAATAGCATTTTAGCTTAGTGTAAAGCTGACAATTTACACAAGGTTTATTTCTATTTCTTCTGCTCCAAACTTACTTCAAACTTACTTCCCTGTCTGCTCGTATGAATGTAACACATCATAAGAAAGTGTTTCACCGCTGTTCAAATGCACTTTGGATCACATCATTTATATATATAAATGTTTTCCATCTGAAAGGACTAAATATTAAATGAAACAAATGACATAAAATGCAAAGTAATCTTTTCAGTAATCAAAATACTTTTTGAATGTAACTGTATTCTAATTACCAGTGATTTAAATTGTAACTGAAGTGGAATACAATTACTAATATTTTGTATTTTAAATACATATTCCCGTTACATGTATTTCATTACTCCCCAACCCTGGTAGTTTGTAGAATTCCGGTGGCAGTAATCATGGAGAGACAGTGATCCAGCTAATTGTGCATGTTACGACAAGCTTGATAAACAATGCAAACAGCTCTCTCTCGCTTTCCATACTCTAAGGTTGTGAATCCAGATCCAGTTTTTATTCAGAACCAGTTCCATTTTTAAAAAAAGACTGGAACCAAATGATTTTCATGACAATATGTTCTGTAAAGGTTTCTCAAACAGTCATTCTTCTGCCAGTTTGAATGGAGCACTGTATTAATTAAATATGCAATCAACATTTAAATGTGATTCAGTGTTTCTTGCAATTAAACAGTCTGTGTAAATGCACCTTTTCATGTTATATGCTGCTTCAAAGACTCACCCTCATATTGTTCTAGACATATATTACGTTCTTTTTCATGGAACATGAGACATTTTAAAGAATGTTTAAACTGCTCTTTTTTTCCATACAATGAAAGTGAATGGTGACTGAGACAGTCAATTCATAACATTCTGCCCAACATCTCCTTTTGTGTTTCACGAAAGATAGAAAGTCATATAGGTTTGGAAAAACATTCAAGGTGCTGTAAGCAATTTTAGCATTCTGGAGCTTTCACGTGACTGAGCCATTGATTTAGCCACGCCCCCTCTTTCCAAAACCCCGCACTCCAAAGATAATTTTAGACCCAAACTGGGCAAAAGAGCAGCATTGTTTGTTCCTGTGGCTGTCAAATTCAACAGTGGCACAATAGCTCCCTCAACTGACAAATATTATGAATAATAGCCTCGATCCGTTTCAAATACAACACTATGAGAACGAGCAAATTGATTGACAGGTAAAAGGCATCAATGTCCGCTATCCACGGACACATTTTTGTTTGCTGTTTACAAAGTCTACAGCTGAGATACCTCACAACACTTATTTCATTAATACATTTACAGGAGTAGGACATTTTTTTGCATACTTTTCCTTGAAAATAATCGCTTACACCACCTTTAAGGTGGATAAATGATGACAGAATTTTTATTTTTGGGTGAACTATCCCTTATAGGAGAAATAACTAAGACAATGAAGTGTACTGTACATGTGTATTGGTAAGCTTTTTTCAGTAACTAATGTAATTTATTGACTTTGTAATTACTGACATTTTTGCACAATTTGTCAAGCTGGAGATACTGTTCCTGCAGTGAACGCAATAAGAATTGTTCTCCAAACACTGTCTGTTCTTCCTTCCTCAAAATCACTAAAGAATTGCTATCAGAATGGTTAAGGAAACGTCATGGTTACTTTCGTAACCTCCGTTCCCTGATGGAGGGAACGTGATGTTGTGTCGATGTAGTGACACTAGGGGTCACTCTTGGAAGCCCCAAACACCTCTGCTTTTTTGAAAAAAGGCCAATGGGAATTGGCAAGTGGAATTTGCATGCCACTCCCCCAGACATACGGGTATAAAAGGAGCTGGTATGAAACCACTCATTCAGGTTTTCTGCTGAGGAGCCGAGACCAGGTCCCGGCCATTTCAGCGGGTAGTTCAGCATTGTGGCAAGAGGGACACAACGTCTCGTTCCCTCCAGCAGGGAACGGAGGTTACGAAAGTAACCATGACGTTCCCTATCTGTCACTAACTCGACGTTGTGTCGATTTAGTGACACTAGGGGTCCCTATACAAAATGCCACAACTATCTGAACTGTGTTACGTGAACTGGCGGTGCGAGACAGGCAGACAGCTGTGTGCCTCGTAGCCAGCGCACCAAGCTGTCACATAACCTCCCCCAACGCTCTAATGAGTGTCAAATGGTCCTTCAGGAACAAGTCGACTGCCCAACAATAGGGACAGGCTAGCCCAGCCGAGGCCTCTTTTCCTCTTTTTTCTCCCCAAAAAGAGTGGAATTTGTTAACCGACTGGGAGCCATAAGTGTCTACGTCGGGGGGTGTCCCTCCCAAGGGGAACACACCGCGGAGACCACACCCCGCCCAAAAAGGGGGGGGGGTATTTTGAGTGGAATACGTCATGTGGGGCGGGGCGGAACTCGAGGTGCCATGTCGAGGGGACTTGAGCCCCGTGGCCGTGCTGAGTCCAGGGACATCGAAGCACTTACCTGGCTCCTGCCGCCCACCATAAGATTGGCCGAGGAGGGGGGAGGAGGAATCTCATCCCCGTAGTCCACCGGAACCAATCCCAGCGGGGGGTCCACCGCTGGAGCACCATACCTGCAAAAATGGGACGGTGGATGGTGGTCATGACGACGGCCGTGTGCACCGGACATGTGACCCAGCAAATGAGAAAACCACTCTTTTGTCGAACTTTTGGGTACCACAGCATCTTGGGCATGCGGCAAAAAATTAAACAAAGGATTCTCCTCCCGGCCCTCCACCGGGGGATGGGGTGGTCTGTTCACCAGCTCCAGAGAAGCAGGTCTCCTTGCCCCTGGGTCGCCCGTCTCAAGGGCGCTTCAAATCCTTCTTCGGGTTCTTAGCGGCCGGCCGTGAGACAGGTGGCGTCTGCTTCCTGCATTGGGCTCCATGCCGGGGCCAGGCCACTGGGGCGGGCTGCGGCGGAGCCGATGTTGTTGCTGCAGGAGGACGCCCTTGGCAGTGAGCAGACGGGGTGCAGTGTGTTAAGCAGGATGTGTTGTATGGCCTCCGTCTGCTTCTTCACCACCAAGAACTGCTGGGCAAGTCCTTGACGGTGTCACCGAACAGGTCAACCTGGGAGATGGGGGTGTCAAGGAACCGTGCCTTGTCAGCCTCTTGCATCTCAACCAAGTTGAGCCAAAGGTGGCGCTCCTGGACCACCAGGGTGGACATCGCCTGCCCGAGAGACCGCGCCGTGACCTTTGTCGCCCAAAGAGCGAGGTCGGTTGTCGAGCGCAGTTCCTGCATCAATCCCAGATCAGAACTACCCTCGTGCAGCTCTTTTAGCGCCTTGGCTAGGTGTACTTGCAGGAGAGCCATGGCATGCAGGGCAGAGGCGGCTTGTCCAGCGGCACCGTAGGCCCTAGTCGTCAGGGATGACGTAAACCTACAGGCCCTGGACGGGAGCTTCGGGCGTCCATGCCAGGTGGCGACGCTCAGCAGACACAAGTGCACTGCGAGCGCCTTATCCACCTGGGGGATCACCAAATACCCCCTAGCTGCTCCACCATCGAGGGTAGTGAGAGCGGGGGAGCTGAAAGACCGGGACCGTGCCTCTCACGATCTTGTCAGCTCCTCATGCACTTCCGGAAAGAAAGGTACCAGGGCGGGGCAGCCGTGGGCAGCGCCCTGAGCCCAGCAACCAATCATCAAGCCGCGAGAGTTCAGGAGAGAGTGGAGGGTTTCACTCTAGCCCAACGCTCGCGGCCGCCCAGGAAAGCATGTCCGTCATTTCCGTGTCGTCCTGAGGCTGGGCAACCATTCCCGAAGGAGGAAGCCCAGCCGAAGCCTCTGCATCCGACTGGACGAGCCCGCTCTCCGATGCTGCGCTCGATAACTCATCGTCTTCCCGGGCTCCGAACAAGAGGTCGAACTCGCCCTAAGACGAGCCGGCGGTCTCGTCCAAGCGCCCGATCGGGGCAAGCGAGCGTGCCCATGGGGGGATACCCGGCAGAGGTGGTCCCATTGCTAACCGATGCGGCCTCAAACCCTGTAGGTAGAAGGACCGGTGCTTTCTTACAAAAGCAAGACACGACCGCAACGTTGCCATGGTCATGTTCTCGCAATGAGGACATGACCCATCCATGAACAATGTCTCCTCGTGGGCAGCGCCCAGACACGTAAGACAGCGATTCAGGCCGTCAGAAGCGGAGAGATAACGACCGCAACCAGGAATAACACACAAATGGAAAGTCATCTTTAAAAAGGCTTTCCATGTGTGCCGCTCTTTTTGTGAATGAAAATATACTCTTTTAGAATAAACTCTCTTTTTCGCTCTGCCGAAGCACACTCCACAGGCACAGAGGGGGAGAAGCCGCTGAAACGTGCCGTAAATCCAGCAGTTTTCCGAGGTGAATTGGAGGAATTGTATTCAGTGCACCGAATGCAACCGCTCGGCTCTGAAGAGAAAATCTGAATGAGTGGTTGCATACCAGCTCCTTTTATACCCGTATGTCTGGAGGAGTGGCATGCAAATTCCACTCGCCAATTCCCATTAGCCTTTTTTTTAAAAAGCAGAGGTGTTTGGGGCTCCCAAGAGTGACCCCTAGTGTCACTACATCAACACAACGTCGAGTGAGTGACAGATAGGGAACATAATTTTAAAGTTAAAACAGAATCGTAATCAGATTAATTAAAGCTCCTTCAATTCCCATCCTTACCATACACCCTCTCCCTTCAATTTTTGTATCAATCCAGTCCTACTCCTTCCAGCACTAACCAAATCACAGCATCCCACTCACAGTGTTAATTAATTTTGACCAAAGACAGAAGTTGTGTCATTTGAAGGGCCAAAGATGCAGGCTGGCAGAGTAGCTTTAATGAAGTCATCATGCAGGGACAGCGAGGACTCCTGGATCTGGGTGCATTTCACTTCTGTCTAATTAACTCTAAATGCATTAGGGAATAGTTAGTCTGCCTGCCAACAGCTCAGAGACAGGACTCTAAATCAGCTCATTGTTGGATATAGTGCAGAGTCACATAGGGAATTATGGCTAATTGGTTTTGCTAACTATTTATCTGTCTGGCCACTATGAGTTATGAAAGTTCCAACCTACATAATGCCAGAGATGACACAGTGGAGCTTTATTTGGACAAAAAAAAAAAAAAAAAAAAAAAAATATATATATATATATATATATATATATATATATATATATATATATATATATATATATATATATATATATATATATATATATATATATAAAACACTGCCCTGTGCGCAACAGCTGTAGTGCAGGGAAAGTTAACAACTTTCATCTTTCATGTTTCAGCAAACAAACTCAGAACAAAGGGTCATACTCTCAACAGCTGCTCTTCACAGTTCAGAGAACTTTATTTTTTATTTATTTATTTTTTTCTTTCTTTCAGATCTCAAGTGATTTCTGATGTCTACAGGCAAACTGCCATTAAGGTCAACATGAAATTAAAATGTACCCTATTTACTTTTGTAGTATACAGTCCTGGTCTTATTGGCTGTGATTAATTATTCCACGTTATTCCACAAAAAAATAAAAATAATAATAACTTGTGGGATAGAACTCATACTTTTCACAATCTAATCAATTCCCTATGGATAAAATCAGACCATTTTTGCTCTAAAATTAAATTTTTACTCCACTGATGGTTAAGTTTAGGGTTGGGGATTGGGTTAGGGAGTAGGGTTAATAAAATATGTGGAAACTGGAGCACACACGTGCCCATGCCTTCAACAACACTTCCATGGTATCAGGGAATTGCATGAGCCAGATTCAAACTTGCATTGCCGGCATTAGCACCGCTGCACAACTTTCAGAGCACTGCACTGCCCTTCAGCCATGTCTCCAATGCACACCACATAACTGAAGTGAATTTACTGTTCATCTGAGGGCTTAACACTTTGCATCCAATTTGTGAAGTATTCAGAGGCTCAAACTGCATAAATTAGCAGAGAGCTCTGGCCACAGTGTTGCTTCATCATTAAGGATCATTACAGTCTCAGTCAGTAATCTATAGCTGTATTTACAGAGACAGAGAGGTGTGGGTGTGAAGACAATCTGCTTCTGCTTCTCTGTTTACTCTACGTATGCATGCGTGCGTGAGTGTGTGTTTGAGAAAGTTAGCTTATGCCTGTGGAAGTGGAGCTTCAGGATGAGTTTTCACTGTTTGTAGAGCCACATTACTCATGAGGCTCTCAGATCATATGTGGAGAGAGAGAGAATAAAGAGAGTGAAGAGTCTGCGGTTAAGAAAATCTCAAGAAGTGTAGCTTTTAACTTGCAGTGAAGTTTGGGCCAATCCCCTATGACCCACATTATTCTCTTGAAGTACCTGAGATTTTAAGTAGGCCCACACAGAATATTCAAAGTTGAATACATCCCTTGTCCTTTGCGTGTTTGTTTATTAAATAAATAAGGAATAATGTACAGTCAGCCAGTCTTTTGCTAAATAAACCCTGACAGAGTGATCAGGACCCTGATGTGGAGCAGGGGGGTCTTGTATCACCCTGAAGGTGTTTATTTTGTGGTAATGATTGGCTGGCTGTACGTTATCCTGCTTATTACAAAGCTACCTACCAAATGAAAAAATGAATTAATTGAAAATACGGAGTGTCTGTTTGCACCCTGGTAAGTAGCATCTGCCACACAAGTGCAGCTATTTGCGCCCCAGTGGGATGGAACCAAACAAATATACAACAAACTAAACAATAGATGTCGCTGCAGTGGCGTGAGGAGTAAAGACGGTGTGTGATTGTGTACTGTTGTTTTAGCGATCTGATTCCCTGATTCCACTCTTAATATTTCATTTAATACTACTTAAAATAATAGATAAAAATTAATATAAATGTTGTCACAGTGATTTGGTCACGGTGAATGTCGAGCACAGTAATATATTGTTAATATAGTAACCATGGTTAATTTTGTGGTTACTGTAAATTTACAATAAATACCACAATAACTATGATTATTTTTTCTAAGGTAAGGTTAAGGTTAGGTTTAGGGTTAGAGGTTAATGTAGTGTGTCTGTGGGACTCTGTATAAACACAATACACACACTGCAGTGATGCCCATTCTGTATGTTAGCATTTAAATATGGGTGCAAATAGTTTCTGACAATATTTGCACCAGGGTGCAGATAGTATCTACCATTATTTGCACCAGGGTTGGGGTGCAAATAATATCTGCCACTATTTGCAATGGAGTGTAAATAGCATATACCCAGGGTTGGGAGGGTTACTTTTGAAATGTATTCCACTACAGATTACAGAATACATGCTGTAAAATGTAATTTGTAATGTATTCAGTTAGATTACTCATGGTCAGTAATGTATTCTAAATACTTTGGATTACTTCTGCAGCACTGGTAGATATATGTAAGGGATTTTAGCTCAAGAAGGGAATTAAGATTTATTCAGGGAACATTTAAAGAGTTAAGGTGTACGTCTGATCATTCGGCTACGCTGAGTTGATATGACACATCTGTTAACTTTTTACAGTAATAATATTCTCATGGCCAACGAAAATAATATCTTGTATGTTGAAATATTGTTCGAGCATGGAGCGTAGACCTATATGAATCAATTGATGAGATTATTTATCAAAATATACCACAGTCAAATTCTCTTTGAATACAAACAACAACTAATCTACAACATAAAAACTAAACTAACACACATAGACAAACATCAACATGTTGGTGAGTGAGCTGTAACAGGAGGTCAATGAATTGGTCTATAACAGAGAAAATTGAACATTATGGAGTCTAAATATCATGCCCTGGACCATCGATACTTCATTTAGTATACCTTGATTTGCAATCGGGTTACCCAAAGTATTTAAATAAAACACCAGCAAAAGTCTGGAGATGTACTTGCATTGTTTTGCATTTCCTTGTGTTGCTTTGGTTCTTTGGCTGGGTCAGTAGAAAGTTCTGGTTGTTCCATCAATGTTTTGGACCTCTGTTAAGATCGTGGATGCCGGGAGTTCAGTGCTGGAATGATCAGGCGGGGCTTTGAAGCGAGGCCTCCCACAAGGGAGACTTGCAACTCCCCGTCACATGTATGAGTCGTAGCACAGAGAAGATAACTCTTTTCAGAACTTTACGTTCCAAGCTTTCCTGAACTCTACATTGTGCAGAACTTGGGCAGAGGGGTGCCGAAGGGAAGATCAAGAGCCAAGAATGGAAAAGGTGGAAGAGAGTAGGAGCAAGAGTGCTCATCCTTGGCAGGGAGGTTATGTTGTGAGCCAGTCAGAAGTGTCTTTTCAGATTCCATGTGATCATCTATCTGTCCCTCCTTCTGAAGGTGATTAATCAGTCTTTGTTCTTGAGGTTTCTGTTTCCCACTCAAAATTGGGCATACTTTTATCCAGATTTTTCTATAATGAAATCGGTGTAAGAGACATGACATCTGTTTACATCAACATTCTCTATATAAACAGGCAATCATTTACATATGAAACATGACATACTTTCTCTTTACATTTGAATATACATTATTATACATTGTATAATTGAGCATCAAGTATGCACAAGGTCAGAATAATGCATTCTATGTTTCTAACCACAATTAGGCATCATGTGATGCATCTTAGCATATTAAAATTAGGTAATGTGCATTCAGAAGTGTAGAATGATGATACAGTGGAGTCTTTTTATAGTGTAATAGTTCATAATATATGTATATGCAATGTAAAAACATAAGAAAAGTTCATTTTGTGCCTTTGGAGATGATAGAAAAGCACTAGTTTTGGTCCAGCTAAAGAGAGTTTTCAAAAGTTCAGATCCAGTGAGAGTCTGTTCAATCTCTCTGTCTTGGATAAGTTTTAGCATGTGAGGATCATACTGACCATCATCTCTGCCCTTTAGGGGTAACGGTCTCCTTGCTGAGATGGCCGTATGAGACATGTGACGACCATTAACATGAGGTTTTTCTGGTTTACAACATGGTCGAAGAGGAGTCTTGGTGCGTCCACAGAACTCTCTTTGTTCTCAAGAAGGTTGACACTCAACAGAGCAGCTTTTATGGACTCTTTTCAGGCATCTTTAACTGCTTACACCCGGTTTTGGTAGACTTTGGTATCAGCAGGCAGTCTTTAATTTATGACGTTGAGGAATTTCAGGGAGGTTACTAGAGGCGTGTTTGGACAGATCTGCCCTTTGTATTTCAGACAGTTATATTGGCCAGATGCAGGTCAGCTCAGACTCTGTCATGTGTATTTTGTTGATTCATGTTTTTTTATTTTGAAATGTTTAGTTCCTGTTTCCCTGGTCATGTGATTTCTGTTTTCCCTCCATGTTCATGTGTCATGTTTTCATTGGTTTATTGTTTAATTAGCTTGTTATGAGTTCTGTTTGTTCATTGGTTTATGTTCTCCCATGTCTTGTATTTAAGCCCTCATGTTTGCATTGTCTAGTTGTCAAGTATTGGATGTGAATGTATGTGTTTGGTACGCTGTAGTCAAGTCAAGTCAAGTCCAAGTCAAGCCAAGCCAAAGTCAAGTCAAGTCAAGTCAAGCCATAGTCAAGTCTAGTCTAGCCTAGTTCATGTTCATGTTTTATTTTGTAGTCAGGGTTATTGGTTCTCACTTTGTAAATAAACTGCACTTGGGTTCTTCATCTTCACGTCATTGCCATCATTGTCAGCAGCCTGCTCCATGCCACGTCACAGCAACGCCTCAGCCTGCTCCATGCCACGTCACAGCAACGCCACAGCCTGCTCCATGCCACGTCACAGCAACGCCTCAGCCTGCTCCATGCCACGACACAGCAACGTCTCAGCCTGCTCCATGCTATGTCTCAGCAACGCCTCAGCCTGCTCTATGCCACGTCACAGCAACGCCTCAGCCTGCTCCATGCCACGTCACAGCAACGCCTCAGCCTGCTCCATGCCATGTCACAGCAACGCCTCAGCCTGCTCCATGCCACGTCACAGCAACGCCTCGGCCTGCTCCATGCCACGTCACAGCAACGCCTCGGCCTGCTCCATGCCACATCACAGCAACGCCTCGGCCTGCTCCATGCCACGTCACAGCAATGCCTCAGCCTGCTCCATGCCACGTCACAGCCACACCTGAGCAGTTGGACCTGGAGATGGTTCCAAACCTTATATCCACCCTTCGTTCTCCTGAACAGGCAAGGGGAACTTTCGGCCCTCCGACCCCGCCTGGACCCTCCGAGCCCTGGACTTCACCTTGGCCTGTCAGTCCCTCGACATTGCCTCAGCTCTGCATTCCCTCGGCTCCACTGCGGTCCTTCAGCCTGTCGGCTTTGCCGGGGTCCCTCATCCCTCTGGCTCCTCCTTGGTCTGTTGGTCACCTGGCTCCGCTTTGGCTCTCCGATCCTTTGGCTGTGCCTTGTCCCTCCGATCTGTCAGCTCCACCAGGGACCTCCTTCCCTACGGCTCCACCTTGGTCCTCAGTCCCACCGGCTCCGCCTCAGTCTTCCGATCCCCCAGCTCCGCCTTGCTCCTCCGAGCCTCCAGCGCCACCTTGGTCCTCCCTGCCATCGGCTCCACCCTGGCCTTTCGAGTCTTCGGCTACTCTCCGGGCACCAAGTTCCATGGCTTCGCCCCTCGAGCCTCTCACGGCTCCGCCTTCCATGGCTCCGCCCCTCGAGCCTCTCATGGCTCCACCCTCCACGGACTCTGCCACGCCCCACGCCTCAAGACACATAACCCCCCCCCCGCTCCCTACAGAACCTTGAATTTATGTCATGTTTTACATGAATTGTTTAACAAAGTGGGGGGGATATGTCATGTGTATTTTATTGATTCATGTCTTTTATTTTGAAATGTTTAGTTCCTGTTTCCCTGATCATGTGATTTCTGTTTTCCCTCCATGTTCATGTGTCATGTTTTCATTGGTTTATTGTTTAATTAGCTTGTTATGCGTTCTGTTTTTTCATTGATTTATGTTCTCCCATGTCTTGTATTTAAGCCCTCATGTTTGCATTGTCTAGTTGTCAAGTATTGGATGTGAATGTATGTGTTTGGTACGCTGTAGTCAAGCCATAGTCAAGTCAAGCCATAGTCAAGTCTAGTCTAGTCTAGTTCATGTTCATGTTTTGTTTTGTAGTCAGGGTTATTGGTTCTCACTTTGTAAATAAACTGCACTTGGGTTCTTCATCTTCACGTCATTGCCATCATTGTCAGCAGCCAGCAACGTTACAGACTCCTTGGCGCCAGTCTGAATTTCTAGCTTCTTAATGCATAGAGGAATTTCCCAGACTTATGGGCCATCTTGGTGTAATTCTGTCTTAATTCTTCTTAATTTCCTTCTGCCTGGCTGCTCCGATCCTACACAATATTTAAATCCATGCCACATAATTCTGCAGATTTTCCCCCAAATCAGAAAATATGGTTTTAAGAAATGTGGAGTGTTGTGATTTCTTCTGTTTTATTTTTGTTTGTTTGTTTGTTTTGTTTTGTTATGTTTTTTATACTAAATTGTTTTAGATCTTCAAACGAGATATAACATAAAACAAAGGCAGCCTGAGTAAACACAAAATACAGATTTCAAATATTTTTTAAGCAAAAAAGTTATCCAACATTTATATCACCCATGTGAAAAACTAACTGCCTCCTTAAACTTAATAGCAGTTGTGCCACATTTAGCAGCAACAACTGCAACCAAACACTTCCGATAACTGGAGATCAGTCTTTCACAATGCTGTGGTTGGAATTTCTGCTTTAGTTCAGCCACATTGGAGGGTTTTCGAGCATGAACTGCCCGTATAAGCATCTCAATCGGGTTCAAGTCAGGACTTTGACTAGGCCATTTCAAAACTTTAATTTGACTTCTTTTGAGCCATTCAGAGGTGGACTTACTCCTATGCTTTGGATCACTGTCTTGCTGCATAATCCAGTTGAGCTTGAGCTTCAACTCGGACTGATGACCAGATGTTCTCCTTTAGGGTTTTCTGGTAGAGTGTAGAATTTATGTTTCGCTCAATTATTGCAAGTCACACTGGCCCTGAAGCAGCAAAGCATCCCCACACCATCACACTATCACCCCCATGCTTGACCATAGGTATGATGTTCTTTTTGTGGAATTCTGTGTTTGATTTACGCCAGATGAAATGGGACCCCTGCAGGGCTCGACATTAAGCATTGTCATGTGCTTGTCCTTTGGACAAGTAAATTGGTCATTCACTTGTCCAAGTAAAAAAGTTACTTGTCTGGAGACAAAAACAAAAGAAAGGATGTAAGAAAGAAAAAAGAAAAGCTCCATCGTCATCATTTACACCTAATAGGGATTAAGAACACGTAAATTAAGACGGTAAATCATTACTCACCCGCAAGCCAGTTTTAATTTCTCTCTTCTGAGGAACACAAAATTAGATTTTTGGCAGAATGTTAGTCACAGTCACTATTCACTGTCACTGCATCTTTTTTTCTCTCCATTAAATAAAAGTAAATTGAGACTGAAACTAACATTCTCCCTAACATCTCATTTTGAGTTCCACGGAAGCTAGAAAGTCAGACAGGTTTGGAACAACATAAAAGTGAGAAATGATGACAGAATTTTTGGTAACACTTTACAATAATGTTTCATTCATTAACATAAGATAATGCATTAGGTATCATGAACTAACAAAGAACAATATTTTACAGCATTTATCAATCTTTATGTTAGTTACTAAAAAAAATTGTTGTTAGTTCATAGTGCATGAACTAAAGTTAACATATACAACTTTTTTATTTTAATGTATGAAAATGTATTAATATACTGTATGTTGGAATTAACATTAACCAAGACTAATAAATTATATAAAAGTGATGTTTATTGTTTGTTCATGTTAACTGATGTTTTTAACTAACGTTAACAAATGGAACCTTTATGCATTGAAAATGTTAACAGATAAAATCCTGAGAGAACCTTGCTGCTAAACCATTTATGTTGTATATTCAAAACAGATATGCATATTAAAGATAGATAATATGTTTTCATTGTGTGTAATTTATTAATGTTATAATATTAATATTATTATAATGTATATTGTTATATACTTATTAAAATTAACTGATATATACACAAAGCGCTTTTGCAATTTCTGCCTTTCTTGTTGTTTTATGAGGGAACGCCATGATGTGACGAGACAAAATTAGATCTCTCCAACGTTGCGCACTTGTGATGAAGACAGCTTTGTTGATTATAAACAGGAGCAATAGTTTTATCGCATCGCTCGCTTATAGAGATGTAGTACAATACCATTTGCATGTCCAATTAACAGGTTTATACCTGTTTATATACGTAAAATCTAAAGTTCAGTAAATATTCGCTTCCCCCACTGCTCGTACTCACAAGCTGCTGAACGCTGCACCACGAGTGAGGGAGAGAGGGCGACACGATAGAGGGAATTCCCTGCATTTTGAAAGTGAAACATGCGGGAATGATTAAAATGGTGCTCAATCCCCGCAATCCCACACTATTGAGCTAACAATTGTTATTGAGGTTTTAATCAGGTTACTTGTCTATGGAGTTATATACGTGCCACAATTCTGCACATGCAAAATTATATTTTGAGCACACAAAAATTTTCTGCACGTGCAATATGATATTTTGAGCGCACAAAAAGTTATTTTGCATGCGCTTGAACTCAGTTTTGTAAAGCAATGTATCTTCTTGCAAAGATACATTCATTTTGAGCAAATGAAAATAAATTTTGCACTGAATAAATTTTATGTCTGTGAATTTTGCTTTCTTCTCCTACCCACTCTGCATGCAAAATACCTTTTTGCATGCTCAAAATATCATCTTGCGCACGCAGAATATTTTTTAGTCCAGAATTATGGCACAAATATAACTCCATGAAAAATTCTCTTTAAATTACCCGTTCAAAATTGCACTTGTCCCTGACAAGCAGACAAGCGTTAATGTCAAGCCCTGCCTTGTCTTCCAAACAGTTCCACTTTTGACTCATCAGTCCACAGAACATTCTCCCAAAAGGTTTGAGGATCATCAAGGTGTGTTTTACCAAAATTCAGACGAGCCTTTATGTTCTTCTGGGTTAGCAGTGATTTTCACCTCGCTACACTTCTATGGATGACATTTTTGGCCAGTGTCATTCTAATAGTGGAGTCATGAACAGTGACCTTTATTGATGCGAGAGAGGCCTGCAGTTCCTTGGATGCTGTCCTTGGCTTTTTTGTGACTTCCTGGATGAGTTGTCTCTGTGCTCTTGGAGAATTTTTGGAAGGTCAGCCACTTCTGGGAAGGTTCACTACTGTGCCAAGTTTTCTCCATTTGAAGATAATGGCTCTCACTTTGATTCTTTTGAGTCTCAGAGCCTTTGAAATAGCTTTGTAACCCTTCCCAGATTTATGTATTTCAATCACTTTTTTCCTCATCATTTCTGGGATTTCTTTCGACCTTGGCATAGTGTGCTACTGGATGAGACCTTTTAGACAAATTCATGCTGCTGAAAAAGTTCAATTTAGGTGTTATTTTGATTGAACAGGGCTGGCAGTAATCAGGCCTGGCTGTGTCTAATCCAGCTGAACCCCATTATGAATGCAGTTTCATAGATTTGGGGATTTAGTAACTACACAGTCACACAGGCCCAGTTGGTATTGGATAACTTCTTTTGCTTCAATAAATACAATTTTCATTTAACTGTATTTTGTGTTTACTCAGATTGCCTTTGTTTTAAGTTAGATTTTGTTTGAATTTCTGAAACAATTTAGTATGAGATTGTAACAAAGTTCAATGGAAAGGAGGAGGTGAGAACCGGCTTGACAATATAAATAATCTTTTAATAAAACAAAAAGACACAAACTTAAACACATGCAGGGCAGCTGCCCGTAACACTCTCTCTCTCAAACTGCCGCCTCTGGTCGCCTTTATCCCTCTCGAGGGCTTGATTATCCTGATTGGGGCCGGTTGTGCAACATCACGACCCGGCCCTGCCCTCCTCCCTGTCACACTCCTCCCTCCTTTCCTTCAGGCTGGGGAGCCCCCGGCATGATGTACATCCCCCCTCCTTTCCCTTTGCGTGCCCTTCCGGCCCCGCCTGCTGGCAGGCCATCCCCGCCTCTTCAGACCTGGGAGGGTGACAAGGGGAGGGAAAAAACAACAACAAAAAACGAGAGGGAAAGGCCAACATGGAGCGACAGCGTGAGAGAGAGAGAGAAAAAAAAATTACTCGCCGGTTCTCCAATACGCCATAGCCTGGTCCTCAGCCACTCCTCCACCCTCTAGTGGATGACAGCCACGCCTCCCCAGGCGGATCATTGGCAGTCCTCCAGCCCCTGGTGGACGGAACACCCCGCCGCGTTTTCGATGGACAGTAGGGGTCTCCTCCACCCCTGGCAGTGGCCCTGACCACTCCAGGCGGTTGGCTAGGAGGTAGGGCTCCTCCGTCCCCCAGCGGATGGCCACGGCTGCTCCGTTGGGGTGGTTGGTAGTGGCGAGGACTCTACTACAGCGCATCCCTCCTCCTTCCCGGTTTCGGCACCAGTATAACAAAGTTCAGTGGAAAGGAGGAGGCGAGAACCGGCTTGACAATATAAATAATCTTTTAATAAAACAAAAAACACAAACATAAACACATGCAGGGCAGCTGCCCGTAACTCTCTCTCTCTCGAAACTGCCACCTCCGGTCAACTTGATCCCTCTCGAGGGATTGATTAGCCTGATTAGGGGCTGGGTATGAAGCATCATGACCCGGCCCTGCTCCCTGCCACAGAGATACAGTACGTATATACAAAAACAGAAGAAATCAGGATGGGGCAAATACTTTTCCACAGCATTGTAAACTATGATGACTGACACAACACAAATTAGCAAAGCAAATAAAAGCTGAAATCACAACGAAAATAAGCCAAAACACAACGAAATGAAGGGCGCTTACACACTAGGGAAAGCTCCAATAGAGTATTTGACACATGGGAGTGTGAAAGATCCATTTGGAAGGTGTGTACTTGAAAGAGGAGGTGGTTCAGTTTGAAAACATGCAGCAATCACCAGTACTTTTTGACAATGTAACAGTAAACATTAAAACACTTCTCCAGGCTCTCTCTCTCTCTACAATTACTATCTTTTTAGCCTGGCAGAGAAAAATAATAAAGGACAGGGAATGAACACACCACATGTATGAATTGGTCTGCCATGTTTTTTTATTATTTCACAGCGCAACTAGTCCTGCCTTTCCGAGATTCTAATTGGTCAACGCCTATGCCAGGTCTAAGTCAGAATGCATTGCAGTTTTGGTCACATGACGGAGCATCACTAAACTAAAACTAATCACTAAACTCTAGTGTGTAAACGTGTAACCCTAAGCCACAACATTTAGCTGTTTTGTGGCTTAATTTCACTTTGCTGTGGCTTACAATTTCATTGTGTTGTGGCTAATTTCCGTTGTGTTGTGGCTTTATTTCTTTGTGTTGTGGCTTTATTTTGTTGTGTTGTGGCTATATTTTGCTGTGTTGTGGCTTAATTTCCTTGTGTTGTGGCTTTATTTTGTTGTGTTGTGGCTTTATTTCATTTTGTTGTGGCTTTATTTCGCTGTGTTATGGCTTTATTTAATTTTGTTGTGGCTTTATTTTGTTGTGTTGTGGCTTTATTTCACTGTGTTGTGGCTTAATTTGCTTGTGTTGTGGCTTTACTTTGTTGTGTTGTGGCTTTATTTTGTTGTGTTGTGGCTTTATTTTGCTCTGTTGTGGCTTTATTTGTTGTGTTGTGGCTTTATTTCAGAATCAGAATCAGAATCAGCTTTATTGCCAAGTATGCTTACACATACAAGGAATTTGTCTTGGTGACAGGAGCTTCCAGTGTACAACAATACAAAAACAATACAAAAACAGCAGCAAGTCATAGATAATAATAAATAATAAAAAATAGTTATACACATACATACATACACAGAATTTGCAGACATGTACTCTTGATATTTTCTCAACCAGCTTCTTGAGGTATCACCCTGGGATGCTTTTTAAACAGTATTGAAGGAGTTCCCATCTATATGTTGGGCACTTATTGGCTGCTTTTCTTAATTATTTGGTCCAAGTCATCAATTTCAAAAACTTTTTTTTTTTTTTATAAAATTTTAGTTTTGTAATTAAATAAATTAATATGGTGGCACAATTATATTTTTGTCTACAAAACTAATTTCAAACATTTAAGCATATGCCTTCAGATCAAAAGATTTTTAAGATCATGAGAAACATTTCAGTCAAGTGTTTCAAAACTTTTGACCGGTAGTGTACATACATACACACATACACATACATAGTGCAAATCTAATACAAATCTGTTATCTGTTATGTACAGTGCAAATACAATTCTGTTATGTACAGTGCAAATGTTTTTTTGTTTTTGTTTTTCCAGAGGAATGAAATGGCAGAAGAGGTTGGATGTGTTGGATAAATATAAAAAAAGACTAAACTGTGTATTGCACATAGGTATTGCTCAATGGGGCAATTTAACTGTTCATGAGATGGATAGCCTGAGGGAAGAAACTGTTCCTGTGCCTGACGGTTCTGGTGCTCAGAGCTCTGAAGCGTCGGCCAGAAGGCAACAGTTCAAAAAGGTAATGGGCAGGGTGAGTGGGGTCCAGAGTGAATTTTCCAGCCTTTTTCCTCACTCTGGAAGTGTATAGTTCTTGAAGGGGGGGCAGGGGGCAACCAATAATCCTCTCAGCAGTCTGAATTGACCTTTGTAGCCTTCTGATGTCTGATTTCGTAGCTGAACCAAACCAGACAGTTATTGAAGTGCAGAGGACAGACTCAATGACCGCTGAGTAGAACTGTATCAGCAGCGCCTGTGGCAGGTTGAACTTCCTCAGCTGGCGAAGGAAGTACAACCTCTGCTGGGCCTTTTTCACAATGGAGTCAATGTGGGTCTCCCACTTCAGGTCCTGTGAGATGGTAGTGCCCAGGAACCTGAATGACTCCACTGCTGCCACAGTGCTGTTTAGAATGGTGAGGGGGGTCAGTGTTGGGGTGTTCCTCCTAAAGTCCACAATCATCTCCACTGTTTTGAGCATGTTCAGCTCAAGGTTGTTTTGACTGCACCAGACAGCCAGCTGTTCAACCTCCCTTCTATATGCAGACTCATCGTCATCTCGGACGAGGCCAATGACAGTGGTGTCGTCTGCAAACTTCAGGAGCTTGACAGAGGGGTCCTTGGCGATGCATTCATTGGTGTAGTGGGAGAAGAGTAGTGGGGAGAGCACACATCCCTGGGGGGCACCAGTGCTGATTGTACAGGTGCTGGAAGTGAGTTTCCCCTGTCTCACAAGCTGCTGCCTGTCCGTCAGAAAGCTGGTAATCCACTGACAGATAGACATGGGAACAGAGAGTTGGTGTAATTTATTCTGGACTATAGCTGAGATGATGGTGTTGAAAGCCGAACTGAAGTCCACAAAAAGGATCCTTGCATATGTCCCTGGTCTGTCCAGATGTTGCAGGATATGATGCAATCCCATGTTGACTGCATCATCCACAGACCTGTTTGCTCGATAAGCAAATTGAAGGGAATCTAGAAAGGGTCCAGTGATGTTCTTCAGGTGGGCCAACACCAGTCTCTCAAATGATTTCATGACCACAGACATCAGGGCGACAGGTCTGTAGTCATTAAGTCCAGTGATTTTTGGTTTCTTTGGGAAAGATGATTGAGTGTTTTAAGCAGCATGGGACTTCACACTGCTCCAGTGATCTGTTGAAGATCTGTGTGAAGATGGGGGCCAACTGGTTAGCACAGGATCGAAGACACGCTGGTGAGACGCCATCTGGGCCTGAAGATTTCCTCATCTTTTTCTTCTGAAAGACGCGGCTCACATCATTTTCACAGATCTTAAGTGCAGGTTGAGTAGCAGGAGGGGGGAGGAGGGGGGTTGCAGGAGGTGTTGGTGTTTGTGTGAAGTGAAGGTCAGAGTGGGTGTGGGATGTGAGATTGGGCCTTTCAAATCTGCAGTAGAACACATTCAGGTCGTCAGCCAGTTGTTGGTCCACCACAGGGTTGGGGGGTAGGAGTCTTGTAATTTGTGAGTTGTTTCATGCCACTCCACACTGATGCAGGGTTGTTAGCTGAAAACTTGTTTTTCAGCTTCTCAGAGTATCTTCTTTTAGCCACTCTGATTTCCTTGTTCGGTGTGTTCCTGGCCTGATTGTACAAGACTTTATCCCCACCCCTGTAAGCATGCTCTTTGGCCTGACGAAACTGCCTGAGCTCTGCTGTAAACACAGTTTGTCATTGTTCAACTTTAAATAAGTCCTAGTAGGAATGCACATATCCTCACAGAAACTGATATATGATGTAACAGTATCTGTGAGCTTGTCCAGGTCTGTGGCTGCAGCCTCAAAAACACTCCAATCTGTGCAATCGAAGCAGGCTTGTAGTTCCCACTCTGCTTCATTGGTCCATCTCTTTACAGTCCTTACTACTGGCTTGGTTGATTTTAATTTCTGCTTGTAGGTTGGAAGAAGATGAACCAGACAGTGATCAGAGAGTCCCAAAGCTGCTCTAGGGACAGAGCGATATGCATCCTTTATTGCTGTGTAGCAATGATCCAGTATGTTCCTGTCTCTGGTGGGGCATGTAATGTGCTGATTGTATTTGGGCAGTTCACATGTGAGATTTGCTTTGTTAAAATCCCCAAGAATAATAATAACTGAGTCCGGGTATTGTTGTTCCGTGTCTGTGATTTGATCAGCCAGCTGTTGCAGTGCGGCATTCAAACACGCGTTTGGTGCAATATACACACTCACCAGAATAAACGAGGAAAACTCCCGCAGCGAGTAGAAAGGCTTACAGTTAATAAAGAGCACTTCCAAATTAGGACAGCACATCCTCTTTAACGTTGTTAGATCTGTACACCAACTTTCACTGATGTAAAAGCATGTTCCACCGCCTCTCGTTTTCCCCGTTAACTCCGCAATGCGATCCGCTCTGAACAGCTGGAAGCCCGGCGGATGTAACGCGCTGTCCGGAATGGCTTCACTCAACCAGGTTTCTGTGAAGCACAAGGCAGCAGAGGTTGAAAAGTCCTTGTTTGTGCGGGTGAGGAGATGTAGTTCGTCCGTTTTGTTAGGAAGAGAGCGGAGATTCGCAAGATGAATGCTCGGCAGCGTTGTTAGAAAGCCCCACCGATGGAGTTTGACCAGCGCACCGGCTCATCTTCCTCGCCTGTGTCTCCTGAACAACAAAGCCGCGCCTCCAACTAAAATGTCTAGCAAAACGTCTGAATATTCAAAAACCAGGAAAAGATTGTCTGGTATATGCTCTTGAATGTTCAGCAGTTCGTCTCTGGTAAAACTGACTGGAAAAAGATGACTAAACACAGGACAAACAAACAAAAACAACAATACAATAGGAGCGCTCCACATCATGATGTAAAAAAAAAAATAAATTGTGGCTTTATTTCATTGTGTTGTGGCTTTATGTTGCTCTGTTGTGGCTTTATTTCATTGTGCTGTGGCTTTATTTAGCTGTGTTGTGGCTTTTTTGGGGTGTGTGTGTTGTGGCTTTTTTGTTGTGGCTTTTTTTTTGTTGTGTTGTGTATTAATTTTGCTTTGCTGTGGCTTAATTTTGTTGTGTTGTGGCCAATTTACGTTGTGCTGTGTCTTTTCTGTTGTGTTGTGGTTTTATTTTGTTGTGTTGTGCTTATTTCTGTTGTGTTTTCAGCTTTTATTTGCTTTGCTAATTTGGTTGTGTTGTGCACTTCTCAGCCAGATGGCCACCATAGTAAACCTTTCAATAAATATAATGAATGTCACTGTAACGAGTGGCTGCTGGCACTGATGATGAAATGAAGAACCCAAGTGCAAATTTATTAATAAATATGAAAAACCAAAAAAACCCTAATTACAAATGTGAAACATAAACATGAACTTGACTTGACATAAACATGGCTTGACATAAACTGACAACGTTACCAAACACACACAATACTTGACAAAGGACAATGGAAAACATGAGGGCTTAAATACATGGACAAGGGGTAAAACAGTGACGAGGGAACCAATGAACAGACAGAACTGATAACAAGAAAACCAGACAATAAACCAATGAAAACAAGACACATGAACATGGAGGGAAAACATGAAATCACATGACCAGGGAACACATGACATGAAATATGAACTAGATTTTCAAAATAAAAGACATGAAATACATGAACCAACAAAATACACATGACAGTCACAACATCTTCAAATTTGTAAAATTTTAAGGAATTATTTATTACTACATTTTCATTTAATTCAGCATTGCCGTTTATATCTAATAATCTCACAAACTCCCTGCTGTTATATCTTAAACCACTAGTTGTGATGTTTAGTTTACAAACATTGGTAAATGCAGGTTTAGTGATTGTTTTACTAGAGCACACCTTTGGTCATTTGTCTCCTTGAATCTGAATATACCATATTTGTGTTCATGCAAATCTGACAACTCTTAAACATGTTCACAGACACAACACCACCCACACTTGAGTGCCAAAATCAATGTCCTCCAATCACACTGTCCATGTTTCTCTCCTGTCATTACAGATGTCTAGGCCACTCAAGACACTCTTAGTGGCCTGTAGGATCAGTGAAGCTTCAGTAACCAAGACTGAATGAGGGAAAACAGACATAATGTGCTGTAGTAAATGCATTACTGCCTCGTGGCTATTGTGGAGACCTAACTTTAAACGGTCTATAATTGCATATAAACTACACTGCCTCAAAAGCCCAGTTCTGTTTGTAATCAGCTGTCACTCGTGTGGTTCTGATTGTCCCCACACTTTTTCATTGCATCAAGTCATCTTGTGAGATTGGCAACAGGGTGGGAAATTAACTTTTTAGGCCACCAGTCGCAGTGACAGATGATTGCAGAATTTTATGAGACCATTTTTTTACCATTGATTTTTTTCAATTCAAATGCATGTAAAAACTCACCAAGCATGTGGCTTTGACCATATACAGTGTGTATTACTGTAGAGTTTTACATTAAAGCATAATGTTTTGGGAAAAAAGTATTGCAATCTAAAAAGTTCGCATTTCGGGTGATGTTAGTAGTCATGTATAGAGAACATTTTATTGTGACTCTATGTGCAGCTACAGGCACTTTTCAAATGTCTCCTATCAGCTTGGATGCACATGTACATCACTATCACTCAGAGTGATGGTGACACTGACCTCATCACGTCCAATGAGCATGGTGGGCAGATTCAGCATTAAACTCTGTGAGACACGTGCCATCAGAGGGGCAGGTTTGAATGTTATTACACTATTCACTGAATCTCATCATCCAATCATTTGTCTCCAAAGCACATATAGGCAATGGATTACAGCAGCGGCCGCAGGTCTCATGTATGTGTGGTTAGTCAACCCTGCCAAGCAAGAAATTAGGTTTTGCTGCACAGTATTGCTTTAAGATTGAGGATAGAAATATGACATATAGATAACATATGCCATAAAACCTCTAACCCCTTCACACGACATACATCAGAGACTGAGAAAATGTTTAAATTAGAGAAAAAATAGAATAGACTTACATGATATAACCTGGTTTAAAGGTCAAAGGAGGACAAATGTTGACTGCATTGCCAAAAATGACAAAAAAAATTTTTTATTATTAACTCACCCTCATGTCATTTTGTACCTGTATGCTGTATTTTTCTGTGGAACACAAAAGGAGAATTTTTGAACAATCTTCACACAGCTCTTGTCCATACAACTACAGTTCATAGTGACTGACCTTGTCTGTAAACCCCATAAAAGTAGTCCATACGACTTGTGTGTTGTATTTCAAGTCTGCTGAAGCCATACAATAGCTTTGTGTGAGGAACAGACCAAAATTTTAGTTATTTACATTAATTATATTATTCACCTTCACCTCAATGCGAAGCTCTGAAATCTTATTCTGGGTAAAGTTTAACTATATCGACAGCATGTGGTATGCTGTCAACGCCAACAGAAAATAATTTCAACTTGTTCAGCAGTTTTTAAAAACAATAACGTTTATATAGAAATGCACTTACAATGGAAGTCTATGGAGCAACCTTTGCACCATACACTTGCCCCATGCACGGCACATATCCGTATTTTCAGTAAAATATAGGGGCACTAACAAGCTTCCAGTATGATATTCAGCCATAGCGAAAGTGTCGAGAGTTGCAGCAAACTGCTCTTCTTTCTAAAATAATACGATTTATCACAGCAAATGTGATATTATTTAGTGAAAGTAAAAAAATTGTCTTAGTAATGAGCTCTAATAAGTTTAAATACATATGATATGAAGCTTGCAGAACAGTGTGTGAGGCTTCCTCTGTGTGCAGTGTTTTATTGCATTATCACTCAGTGATTGTACAGCAATTGACAAGTAATAAATACAACAGTACAAGCAAATCATGTAATGGAGAGCACAAACAAACACCAGAAGATGAAGTTGGTGACAGTCCGTTTCACAGAGGTTTAAGCGCCATCCGCAGGACGAACAAACATCACAGAGAACACCACAAAGCAACAGTACTGATTTTTTGGTAAATTATTATACTTACCACAATATTTGAGAATATTAAACAAGAGTAATAATACTGTAAACCTATGGTAACACTTTACAATAAGGTTAAAGGTTAACATTAGTTAACATCATTAGTTAACATGAACTAACAATGAAGCATTTATTAATCTTAGTTAATGTTAATTTCAACACATACTAATACTTTTTTAAATCAAAAGTTGTATTTGTTATCATCAGTTAATGCACTATAAACTAACATGAACTAACAATGAACAATTGTATTTCTATTTACTAACATTAACAAAGATTAATAAATTGTGTAACAAATATATTGTTCATTGTTAGTTCATGATACCTAATGCATATTTTAAAGTGTTACCTACCCTATTTAATCACTGTTTATTGTCATTGTTAACTATCACTTTTTTATTTTCTGCCAATAAAAGTAAAAAGTAAAAGTAAAAAAATACTTTCCATAAGTATTCATTCATCATAAGGGCTCTCTCTGTTCCGGCAGATCCCTGCCGACACATACGACCAATCTCCAGAAACAGGTCAATTTCCCCAAGTCATCTGGACAGCATTTATGAGCTTTAGAATAAATGGTTCCCGGTGCTGCGCCAGATGTAAGTGCGCCCCTTCTGACAAAATGCAGAAGTGTCCGTGCATAGAGTCTGCTGGCTTCCATTGTAAGTGCATGAGTATTATCAGATTTTTGTTGCTTGTTTTTTACAAAATGCAGGACAACTTGAAATACTTTCTATGGTAATCAGCTGTGCAGATGCCTTCAACAGAGCTTTAACACAGAATATTCATTTAAAGGAGTTTTTCGAGTGTACTTTTATTCTCACAGCAAATTGAGTTTGTCTTTGCTTGATGTACTGGTTGACCACAAATCTAAATTTGACCACATTTTAGTGGTTCTTTTTTTTTTTTTTTTTCATCTTTTGTAAAACAAAGCCATTTGTCAGAACAAATGACCAAAACACAATCAAATGCACTTTGTAACACTGTAAAATGAGTTTGTATACTTTCTAATTCTGATAGTTTAGCATTGTAGTCACACAGGAGATCTCATTCTCCTACACACACACGCACACACACACACAAACGCACACCCTGTGGGCTCAGGCCTTTATCTGATCCAGACTGCAATTGGCCTGAGCTGTGCAAGCCTTGTTGATGTGACCCGGTTTAATTAAACTCCATACAGTAGTGCTATCTCTGTGTTTGTCATTCATTGAAGATTGCCTTGGTAATGAAATTTTATTGAATAGCTTGTTGAGACTCACTGAATGGCATGTAATTGAGGCCTCATTTGAGTGTAAACATCTATTGGTAGCACTTATTTTTCTCAGCCTGGAGAAGTCGTGTTTGACTGTGTCTTTGAAATGATCAAAGATAGAGATGGCCATTATGTTGTCATTAGCAGACCAGCTTTGAGATGTCAGGCCCCCGCCGACAAACACAGTCCAGTGTAGAGCACAGCTGGAAAAGAAAGTGTTGTTAGTGCAGTAGCAGGGATGAGAAATGCTATTTCTGGGTCTTTTTGTGTGTTGAGGGTTTGAAGAAGATCATGGGCGAATTATGTGATTCTACTGTCCCCAGCCGAAAAAACTAAACACATTTAGCTGTTTTCTGTGCAGTACAACTACAACATGGAACTGTTTGGGTTTACCCTGTGATACCATGTTCCAGTCCTGGATGCTGATTGGTTAAGCATTCCAGCCATGTTAAAACCACTAATATATAAATAGAACTGGATCGCTGATGCAATGTTAAACTGCCAGCAGGAGGTGAAACTGACTGACAGGCGAAAACATCCCCGTTTCACCATCTCCGACCTGTGGATATGACAGTTGCATTTCGCCCTAAAAACATAAAACAAATAACTCTGAACAAACACTTCGATTATCACAATAAATAAGTCTGAAAATGTCTGTTTGTATCTTACCTCAGTTTCAGTGAACCTGTTTACATTCAGCTGATCTGTTCACTGATGAAATTTGTTAGAGGTAGACACTGTTTGATACAGATATACTGTACATAACTTGCTCTGGCTTTCAAGAAACAGGAAAAATTACCAACTTTAAATAAATAAATAACTGCATTGCGTTGTAGGGATGTACATGCAGATTTCAGATATAAAATCGGTGATTGAATGACAAATGTCATTCTAACTGAGTCAGATTTGTAGCCCTCCTTGCTCGCACACGCTTTTTCAGTTCTGTCCACAAATTTTCTATTAGATTGAGGTCAGGGCTTTGTGATGGCCCCTCCAATACCTTGACTTTGTTGTCCTTAAGCCATTTTGCCACAACTTTGGAGGTATGCTTGGGGTCATTGTCCTTTTGGAAGACCCATTTGCGACCAAGTTTTAACTTCTTGGCTGATGACTTAAGATGTTGCTTCAATATATCCACATAATTTTCTTTCCTCATGATGCCATCTATTTTGTGAAGTGCACCAGTCCTTCCTGCAGCAAAGCACCCCCACAACATGATGCTGCCACCCCCATGCTTCACAGCTGGGATAGTGTTCTTCAGTTTGCAAGACTCACACTTTCCCCTCAAACATAACAATGGCCATTATGGCCAAACAGTTCAATTTTTGTTTCATTAGACCAGGGGACATTTCTCCAAAAAGAAAGATCTTTGTCTCCATGTGCACTTGCAAACTGTAGTCTGGCTTTTTTACTGCAGTTTTGGAACAGTGGCTTCTTCCTTGTTGAGCAGCCTTTCAGGTTATGTCGATATAGGACTCGTTTTACTGTTGATATACATACTTGTCTACCTGTTTCCTCCAGTATATTCACAAGGTCCTCTACTGTTGTTCTGGGATTGATTTACACTCTTCACACCAAACTACGTTCATCTCTGGGAGACAGAATGCATCTCTTTCCTGAGCGGTATGATGGCTGCGTGGCCCCATGGTGTTTATACTTGCATACTATTGTTTGTACAGATGAATGTGGTACTTTCAGGCATTTGGAAATTACTTGTGGAGGGCCACAATTTTTTTTCTGAGGTCTTGGCTGATTTCTTTTGATTTTCCCATGATGTCAAGCAAAGAGGCACTGAGTTTGAAGGTAGGCCTTAAAATACATCCACAGGTACACCTCCAATTCAGTACACCTCCTATCAGAAGCTAATTGCCTAAAGGCTTGACATAATTTTCTGGAATTTTCCAAGCTACTTAAAGGCACAGTTAACTTAGTGTATGTAAACTTCTGACCGACTGGAATTGTGATATAGTCAATTAGGTTAAACAATCTGTCTTTAAACAATTGTTGAAAAAATTACTCATGTCATGCACAAAGTAGATGTGATGGGCTGATGTTTTTGTGTGGTGTGTCTCTGATATTTCTATGGTAGAACTGGAAACAATATTGTGGAGATACTGAAGGAAGGTTTACCTCTATTAGTGCATCATCCATTGGACAGGAGAGGCACAGCTCTCTACTGCCACCTTGAGCATATGAGCTAATACAACTGTCTGTGATAGCAAATAATTGTAGCTTTCCAATTTCCACTATACTTAGCAACTACTAAATTTAGTTTTTTATGATTTTCTACCACATTTTCCTATTACAATTGCATTGGTTCACCTAAAAATGAAAATTCTCTCATCATTTACTCACCCTCATGCCAGCCCAGATGTGTGTGACTTTCTTTCCTCTACTGAACAAAAACTAAAGATTTTTAGAAAAACATCTTATCTCTGTTGTTCCATACAATGTAAGTGAATGGTGACCAGAACTTTGAAGCTCCAAAAAGCACATAAAGGCAGCATAAAGTAATGTCTTCTGAAGAGATATGATAGGTGTGGGTGAGAAACAGATTAATATTTAAGTCTTTTTTTACTATAAATTTTCCTCCCTGCCCAGTAGGTGGCAATATGCAGGAAGAATGTGAATCGCCAAAAACAAAAGAAGAATGTTAAAGTGAAAGTGGAGATTTATAGTAAAAAAAAGATACTTATCATATCGCTTCTGAAGATATGGATTAAAATAGATTATTTCATGCTGCCTTTATGTACTTTTTGGAGCTTAAAGTTTTGTTTAAAATTAACTTGCATTGTGAGGACCTACAGAGATATTTTTTTTTAAATCTTTGCTTTCTGCTGAAGAAAGAAAGTCATAGACATCTGGGATGGCATGAGGGCGAGTAAATGATGAGAGAATTTTCATTTTTTGATGAACAGTTCCTTTAAGTACTTAAGAAGTGAGACTTTCTAACTGCTAATATTCTGTTGCTGTTCTGTGTACACTACTCAAAAGCACCAGTGATTAATTTCTTCTTCTCTTTCTCTTTACTCTAGTGTTCATTATGGGATCTGGCCTACTGGTCTACCCCTTTGGTCTCAACTCTAACCTGGTCAAGTCTTTCTGCGGGGACTCTGACATTTACTACGCCGGGGAGTGTCAGATAGGATGGGGCTACATGCTGGCTATTGTAGGTGTCATGCTCACGCTTTTTCTGCCCTTTTTCGCTAAGTACGCACCCAAAGAGCAGCTGTCACCGACCCCATTGCCCACGCTTTTATAGGGCACTAAAGACCACCATCTACAAATATTCACCCTGCTCACCAATTATAACTAAGAAGTGACCATTCTGGCATTGGACAGGCAGACTGCAAAGTCTCAACATGATTTCCTATGGTTAGTAATGATGTTGTGATGAAGATGATGTCATTTGGGAGCAGAACTGAAGATCTAACCCCCCAATGTCCTGTTTTTTGTGCTGTCATCTTCCTTTATTGGATAACGTCCTTTCTTTCTTCAGTCAGGCTGCAAGGTGAAAAATTATTTTGAAATGGAATTCATGGATTTTGATATTTCTCTTTCTTTCTAATTTATTTACAAGGTCTGCTGTCTCTGTTTTCTTCATTGACAACCTTTAAGAACTAACTACTAAAAACAACTGAGGATAATGGACCATGTTGCAAATAAGTATTTTCATTATTTCATTTGCATTGGTTGCAAAACCAAAAATAAGTGACAATTGAGTAACAATTTCCAATAACATTTTACTGTTGGCATGCAATTAACTCAGAAGACAAGTGGTAGACGCCTTTTATATGGACAACAAATTACACGTCAGGATCTCTGAAAAGATATACTAATGGATCCAACTACTGTAAATGAACTTTCACTAAGTTTACAGAAGCACCTGCAAAACTGGATTAAAACTAAATAAATCATACTGATCAGTCTGAAAGTTTTGCTTCATACAGTTTTTAGCACCTGATATACTGCAGTACTTAGTCAACAAGGACCAATACTGTGGCTTAAGTAAACTAAAATCTTCTCCTTTTTCAGTTAAAGTCCAACTAAAATCACAGGCTTTTTAATTTTTTTTTTTTATTTGTAATGTTTTCTTCACTTTATTTTTCATGAAAACCCTGTGAGAGCCATCAAGGAACTAATTATTGAAATGGCTTCAAACTGCCATATTGCGTCATGTTGACCCTAATGAGGAGGATTCAAACATGAACACTAACACAAGCATGGACTTCTTATAAACTGTATGCTTAAGTGACAACTAAACCACACCAAAACCGTGTGTTTTTCAAATTGTTCGCCCATTTTCTGAGTGAACAGGAAATGTTGTGTGAAGCCTCCATATGGTTTCTTTACTGTTATAACACCTACTATAACTGAATTATTCTGGATTAAGCTAAATCAGGAGCAAGGCAAAGACATGTACTTACAGATGTTCTTAAAGTTGGGTTTAAGTCAACACTCAGACACTATGTTCGGGAAAATACCAACTTCTAACCAACTTGTGCCTTTTGACCATTGCTATTGCTAAGACTTAAAGGAACAGTTCACTCAAAAGTTAATTATTTCATCATTTAATCACCTTCATGCCATCCCAGATGTGTATGACTTTCTTTCTTCTGCAGAACACAAACAAAGATTTTGAAAAGAATATTTCAGCTCTGTTGGTCCTCACAATGCAAGTGAATGGTAACCAGATCTTTGAAGGTCCAAAAGTCAGTATAAAAGTAATCCATACGAATCCAGTGATTAAATCCATGTCTTCTGAAGCAATATAATTGGTGTGGGTGAAAAACAGATGCATATTTAGGTCCTTTTTACTATAAATCTACACTTTCACTCTCAGATTCTGGTGTGGAAGTGACTTTCACTTCCACATTCAGCCACATTCAGCTACCTATTGGTTTGTGTTGGTCAAAGGTAGAAATTGATAGTAAAAAAGGACTTCTGTTTCTGTTCTGTTTCTCACCCACATATATGTTGCTTCAGAAGACATTGATTAATCCACTGGAATCATATGGATTGCTTTCATGCCTCCTTTATATCATTTTTGGACCTTCAAAGTTCTGGTCACCATTCACTTGCATTGTGAGGACCAGCAGAGCTGAAATATTCTTCTAAAAATCTTCATTTGTGTTCTGCTGAAGAAAGTAAGTCATACACATCTGGGATGGCATGAGGGTGAGTAAATGATGAGAGTATTTTCATGTTTGGGTGAACTATTCCTTTAAGTACCATTCATCAGGTTATCTACTTTTACTGAAACATTTTGTATATGCTTTCTTGTGACGTTAACATTGTGCATTGTGTTTGTCTACATAATTATGATGATTAGGAGTGTGTTTTAGCTGAAAGATTTAAATGTTAGTGCTTCAAGCGAAGCTGATGACCTGTTATGTTTTGAAGGGACTGCAAAGTTAAATGATGAAAACAAAATTAGTAAGTGATTGAACAACAGCAAGAGAGGACAAGCCATTCAGTCCTGATTTGTCATGACAGATTTATCTCTTACTTGTGGACATTTGTTGTAAGGATCAAATTAATATGCTAATGCATTTACTCTTGGCACAGCAATACAGTAAAGCTAAAGCTTCTACTTGGATCATTCCATATTGCACTTGGCTCACTTTTACCAATGTGTTGATGCATTTGTTTGTGTAATGTGTACAGATTGGCAAAAAGAACGGCACTCAAAATGCCCCACTGACCCCTCTCAGTAGATTTAACTGCAACTTGTGTCACATTTCCATGATATGAATGAGCATACAGTGGAAAAGTGTACTTTTTCTGATTTTGGGTGAAAATCTGTGGAATTCTGCGGAATGGATTTAAACGTGGCAAAATATGTTATGCAGAGCTGTGAGTACTACACTATTATTGGGAGCTGACAGCACAATCAAATTAGCCGAAAATATTTAACAAATACACAATTTAATTTACATACGCAATGTGAATGATGGCCATTCCAATTCTGTGGATTTCTGCGAAGTTATGCTGGTGCAGATTCTGTGTGAGCCTGCTTATAACATACAAACATACTCAGTGGACAGAGCACATTACACTAGCATCAGATTCATAAGCAGGCCCTTTTAATGTGTTTATGCAGGAGTACACTGGCTGTGTCCTCGGATTGCCTTGATGGTGATGACAACTTGCATTCTTGAGTTTTGTCTATTTATGTATGTGAAGTCTGACCACTGGTAGAACTTTTAACTTGTAGATTAGTGCTGTGGGTTTCCCCACTGTGATGTTTTGGTTGTAAAAAATTCTGTAACATGGCATTATGCAGATAGTTGGTTTCCTTTTGAAAGATATATTTTTAGATGTTACCTCATCATTGTGTTTGTTTAACCTTTGAATCTCAAAAATTGCTGTTATGTGTTTCTTCTTTGTAACAAACATTTCATAAACTGCTAATTTACGTCTTTTAAATGACGACACTAATAAAGCTTACAAAAAAAATCAAAGTTTGTAATAATTTGAAAACAAATTGTTCTTTAATGTTCCAATTAACAAAGACATATGAATTACCATAACTTATAACTACAATGGAATCTAAAGTTTCGGCTTTACATTCAGTGTCTGTTTTATAAGCCATCTCTGAACTCATTCATAACTAAGACAAAACCAGACGAATCTGCTCTAGTTTCCTCTTTCTCCTGCTACTTGTTCCATCCACATCAGATTTCAGTGAACATCAGAACCACATTCCTCATCTCCACGTCTGATGCTTTAACAGCCTCCTGGGCATTCCTTTGCTCAGACAGTGAGGCAGCTCGGACTGACACACACATCATTGTGTCCTTATCCCTGTCAAAGTTCCCAATGCAGCAATGCACCTGACCCCTGATCAGTCTGGACAGTGTCTGGACACCTACAGGACAGATGCGCAATCACTTAATCTCTCTGAATTGACATGCTTACATTGACTCCACCACTGCTCCAACATCACAAAACAATGTGCAGTTTGTGGGGGATATAAAAATAAAAATAAAATTCTGACTAATCCATTGGAAGAGTAAAGCAGAAAATGTTCTGAAAAGTGGGAAGGAAGTGGGTGCAAGACATAACCCAGAGAGAGCATCTCCAGTCTTTAATGTTTGTCATCGCTGATCAAAGCCAACTAGAGGAATGTGGGCAGGTCTGCTTCTTAATCATTTTATAAACATGTTAAATGGCAATTTTGGAGAATTATTACCACCAACAGCAATGCAGGGGAGTATGTGCATAACATTAGATTTGAGAGCACTAAAAGGGAACGTTTATAACAGTAACATTAGTATAAGAAGAGCTTAAACATTTGTCTGATGATTTTTACTTGCTGAACGGATACTTTCTTTCTAAGTCAAGTTGCAAATAAAAAGTTAAAGGTGAAGATACAGAGGCCACGATACAATACGTATCACAATACATGTTGTTTTTGAACTGAATTTCTCCTGAGCTTACTTCTGTGTTAAAACGTTTGTTTATAGTAAACTTTCATTTTGCTCCAACCAAAACACAAAAAGTTCATAAAGGTAAAAAAAAAAAAAAAAGCAAAATAAATAATTATGTTACAGAAAAGTAAATTAATCTCATTGGCCCTTTCTTCTTTTTGCTTTCAAAGTGTTTTGTGCTACCCTTCCCTTACTATAGATTAAAATATTCTGTTTTAAAATCAAATCCTGTTTTTAAAGTGTGCAACAGGTAAATCAAGGCCTCTTGGATTAAACAATTTAACACAAGTCCAGCACAACTACACACTGTTCTTGTATTCAAATGAAGAGTTGTATAATAATCATTACAGGAAATTGTAAAGAACTCATTTTATTACCCTTTTTGTAGACCACATTCATAAATACACAGAAAGAGACATAGATGGCAGTGCAAAATATGCTGTGGTAGATCAAGTAAAAAGACATTAGCCTGCAGTTTGTCTAACTCACCCTCACATTTGATATCCATGATGTCTCCACCGCATTCAGCATCACTGCCATAAAATTTATCGTAACACTTCTTGAGGCGTCATTTTTTGAATCTGAAATCAATGCGGGATGACAGCTGTAACGGGTGTTACGGCTGATGAAGAAGGAGATCGTTGAATAAAAAGCTTGAATTTGAGTCTATTCCTCAAAAGGCGTTACCTGAAGATGTGGATTATAGCACACAACTAAAACTGATTACTTTTATTAATGCTGCTTTTGTGATTTATTTATTTATTGTATATTCTAAAAACTCTGTCCCACGGCAAACAAAAAATAAATAAATGCTTGATGACTGCAGAATTTGTATAAATATATTAATATTGTATTATGTAAATGTTTGACTTTAGAACTGTAAGCCACATTGTTTTCATTTTAATATTTTAGCAATTCATCATAACAACTGTGTAAAATACTTGAATACCACCTAATAAATGCAAAACAAAGCAATAATTTCAGCAGGTAAAATTTTCACTTTAGACCATGGGGTCAAATTGTCTTTATTACAAGAAATTAGCAATTAATAAGTAACATCTTTGTACAGCCAGTACTAATTAGCATGAATTACTGGCTTAATATTGGTTTGTAAACTTGATATTTGATGGGTCTCAGAAATAGAGCATTAACTACAAGACTTTCCATACAGAAACAGGATAATAGGATATTTAATAAGTTGTAAATGATGGCTTAGATCATCTTACTAAGCATTCCGTTAATTATTCATTACTGCCTGGTTCATACTTAACTAGTACATTATTGTGTGGTCTTGCGGCATTTAATAAGTTGTAAATTATGGCTAATATAGCCTTACTAAACATTCAATTCATTATTAATTACTGCCTTATTTATGCTTAACTAGTGCATTATTGTGGACCCTTAAAATAAAGTGTTACCATCGGTTTTAGAACATGCATTTAAACATGTCATTGATCAATAGCCTGCAAGGCTGTAAATGACGTCAGGTGGAAGAGGTGGACATTTTGTTGTTGTAGTTATTGTTGTTTTGTCTTTTTAATCTACTAATAGTATTACCTGAAGAACAGTGTACAGGAATGTGTGTTAAGAGGGTAAATTTTGATTCCATGTCGAGTGAACAAGGAAATAGCATCACAACGATATTCCCCAACTCACACTTTCAGAGTAGAGACACTGGACCACATGTTTACCATCCCTCATGGAAAATGTCTTTGCTCCGTGCTCTCCCACTGTAACTGCAGAGTCAAGTGTGGCTGTGAGTAGAGACAGTACTGTTAGAAATGACAATTCAAAGAGAGGGCACCTCATCTGTGTGATACAGTCTACTCACCAAAGACCTCAAATATAATCGGCAATCTGTTCTTGTACTGGTTCCAGTGCTTCATGCCTTCAATAACAGTAGTAAGGACATGCATGGACGTCTCATGTGGTGGTTTCTTTCCAACAGAAGGGAAATTAAATCAGACATGTTAGCTTATTATTAACAGAAATAATTATGACTGCTTATTAGGAAGCGGATAACAAAAAATGCAGTACATTGTGTGTGTGCTTCTTAAAGAGTTAGTTCACCAAATTAAAACTTCAGCAATTATTTACTTACCCTCATATAGCACTCAAAGTTGTCTTGTACAATTTTATTTTCTTCCGTGGAACACAAAAGATGTTAAGCCAAATATCCAAGCAATTTTCCATATAACGAAAGTAGACGGTGACTAGGGAATGTCGTGCTCCAAAAAGGACAAATAAATACCATTATAATACTGATTTGTAACATTATATATGCGGAGCAACGCTGAGGCCAATTGTGGTCCGATTAACGCACATACTGTACATGCTGGAAAAAGCCAAGCTACAATCACATTATTTAGGTCTGTTAGTATAACTTCGCAAAAATCACAATTACATTTTATTCTAACTGAAATCGAACAGGTGCATGTAACATTTTTGAATAGAATAAATGTAACATGAAAAAACAGTTTTCACAGTGCATGCTCTATAACATTTTCTCTCTCTGCCTGTGGAAAATAACAGCAATTGTTTCACTTCATGAGAAATTTTCAACAATTCACTGATTTTGAAATATAAAAGTAAATTTACTATTATAGTTAGCACATAGATATGTTTTTTATACCAAAAGATGGCTGGTAGATTTTTTGGTAGAGTTCTGAGGGACATTTTAATGCCCAGTTCCCAATGCGCTCTAGGTCCTCATGGTGGCGTAGTGACTCACCTCAATCAGGGTGGCAGAGGATGAATCTCAGTTGCCTCCACATCTGAGACTGTCAATCCGCGCATCTTATCATGTGGCTTGTTGAGTGCGTTACCGCGGAGACCTTGCACGTGTGGGGGCTTCATGCTGTTCTCCGCAGCATCCTACGCACAACTCACCATGTGCCCCACCGAGAGCGAGAACCACATTATAGCGACCATGAGGAGGATACCCCAGTGTGACTCTACCCACCCTAGCAACCGGGCCAATTGGTTGCTTAGGAAGCTTGATTGGAGTCACTCAGCACACCCTGGATTCAAACTTGTGACTCCAGATGTGGTAGTCAGCATCTTTCAAGGAGTTCTGAGGGAAATGTATGTTATGAAGTTATGAAGAAAAAATTTAATAAATAAAATACAAATGCCCCTGTTCTCCCCTACAATAATAGTAGTCCATATGTCTTAAGCTACAAGTCATACAATAGCTCTGTGTGAGAAACAGACCGCAATTTAAGTCTGCCCTCTGCTCATTGTCTGCTTAAATTGTTTGGAAAGAGCAGCTTTATGGTTTTCATTTTTAGGTGAACTATCCCATTTACCTTGGTTATGTTCAATAGGGAAAACCGGATTATAGGCACAGATCTGCTCACCAGCTGCTGAGTGGTGATCCGCTCACTTGAGGTGTTTTGTTTTGCCCGCATTCCACTGTCTGATTGTCTGGTAGATCTGAAGTTCCACTTTGTGCTGCGACTCTGATCTCCAGGGCTGCTAGTGCTTACTGCTGCAGGGGAACACTGCTGAGGACAGTAAGGCATTCTGAAGGAACTTGTTGGCCTGTTAAATGACTGTCGATTCTGGTTCTGGAAGCCACTAGACCATCTGGTCTGGCCAAGTGAGGTTGAGCTGCTACTTGGAAAGCCACCATGAACATAGGATCCAGTTGTTGCCATGGAATCACGCCTCACTGGAGGCCTTTGCTGAACTGTCTGTGACCTGGAAGTCAAATGGTGACAAATACACACAAAATACGCTGTAGAAATGTTTTGTTGGGTAACCTAAAATGTGTTCATGTGGTAACACAGTATAAATGAACTAGTTTTATTCTACTCAAAAATATTTTTAGACTGAATCAAGTTTATGACATTATGTTACACTGTTGAAGGTGATTTAATAAGTAATAAAGTTCAGGTTAGGTAGAAATACAGTATATCCTTAAAGGTGCACTCAGTCAATTTTAGGTGGCTCTAATTCATCCCAGTAGTACCAGTGGCTTTGGACTTTTTACTGACACCTATCATCTTGGATGCACAAAGTTTGTTTACTAACTGCTGCCGCTCTACACAAAGATGTTTGTTAATCTTTTGTTTTGTTACTTTTAGTCTGTGTTTTTCTCCATTTCACACTATAAACACATCCGTATATTGGACATTCTTGGATTAAATCTAAGCAAAGTTTTGCATGTTGTTGTTGTGACTGAACTGCCGCGACCTGCAAACTCTCTGCCGGCTGTGACCTCTGTGTGCTCGCGCTTGATGTTGCAGCGTTCATCCGTGATCTGTGGCGTGAGAGCTACAGGTCGTAACGGTTTCTTTCATGACTTCATAAGGGACCTCTTGTTTGGACAATTCATCTTTCCACTTGCACTCATTCTATGTCCATTGTCTGGAGGATCACGCTCCTGCTGATCAATACCATACCATCACTCTGGACTATACTGTTGACTTGGACGCCATTGCTGTTTGTTGTACTGTAAGTATATTGTGTTTGCTGATTTATTGTTTGGTTTGCTTATTTTGTTTACATTTACAGTTATCTTTGACCATTTGCTGAAAGCGCTATATGAAGAAAACATGTTATTATTATTGTCATTATTAGTGTAACACAGTCAACTGCATGATACACCCTGTGTCTCAATCAGCTGCCTAGCTCCCTATGTTGTGAAACAGTATATCGTGAACATGAATTCAGGCACTGGCAAGGATGTTCAGCCACTGAACATTGGGACACTTATGACTCAATCACCTGTGACACGTTAACGAGCTTGTGCATTGAAGTGCAGCTGTTATTAATCAACAACATCGCTGTATAAATGGACACTATCGTTCATTTTCGTTTAAGATATTCAAAGTACAGTGTTATTATAACAAATAAATGGCATAAATAAAGAAATAAAAATATATAGGAGTGTATTTTAAACCTTCTTTTAACAACTCAAATATTTAAAAGAATGTTTAACTTTCATGGTAATTATGAATGAAAGACATTACAAACAATATCTCTAGTAAAGAGAACATAAGGCTTGGACTATTCTTTCGACTTGAGAGACTTCAGAAGACATGACGACGTTTCTGGTAAGGGAACAGTGAGCAACGATGCTCCCTGGTTTTTACGGTGTATTGTGGGAGTTTTTAGGGAGCGAAAGTATTTAGAATACATTACTGACCTTGAGTAATCTAACGGAATACATTACAAATTACATTTTACAGCAAGTATTCTGTAATCTGTAGTGGAATACATTTCAAAAGTAACCCCCCCAACCCTGTATATATATATATATATATATATATATATATATATATATATATATACATACTGTATATACATACAGTATATATATTTGTATTTCTATGTATACTTATATTTTATATTTGCTTTTTATTTTTATTCTATTTTTTTATTATCTCTGTCTTGTTGTTGTATTGTTTGTGCACTGGAAGCTTCTGTCGCCAAGACAAATTCCTTGTATGTGTAAGCATATTTGGCAATAAACCATATTTGGTTTTGATGTGCAAAACATTTTAATTAGCGAAAACTTACTGAGTGCACCTTTAGGGTTGCCTATAAATAGTTTTTACTTTTTTTTTTTTTTTTTTTGCCACATTTTCACAGTGTTCCAAAATTATTTGGCTATTTAATTAACTAATTCACCCACAAATCTGTCTTTGTTACTCACCCTCATGTTGTTCAAACCTAATAACTTTCTTTCTTGAATACATAGTGACAGAAAGTTTTGTTAAAGAATTCCTATGACAAAGATTCCCCTTTGTGCTTGCTATAAAATTTTAAACTACAGTATGTGAGGCAATGATTCCAAAAACAATTAATCAAACGGTCCTGTGCTTGTAAATTGCAGCACAGATTGGCAAACAACAGCTTTTCAAGACCTTTCTGGTTATGTGGTCTTGTTTCATATAGGATTTAGTACCAGGCATATGCAGGCTTTTTTGGGTGAGGTAAAGGTGCGTATCCTTGTCCTTCTACAACCGGTGAAGCAGCAGGTCTAATTTTGGCTTGCTGTGAAGAAAGATAGGGTCGCTGGTTCCACAGATCACTCTGACCTAAGGATAAACCAAAAAGAAACACATAAGATTGGTAAATATGATAAACAATCTGTCTATTGACTGTGTTCTGTACACTTCATAAAGTGAAAATGTGCCATTACCTTCTACCTTATCTGACCCATTAAACTCGGACAAAATACATTTTTACAGTGTATTACCTAATGTTCTTTGGTGCATCAGAAGAAAAAAAAGAAGAAAAAAAAACATCTTTTAGCATCAAGTAATTTATTCATCATTAGATATGAGACTGATGCAAAGGAAGCACATACCAGGTGGACCAGAGGAGGATAAGGAGAAGGTTTGTATCTCATTGTAGTGATTGTCAGAAAAGAGATCACTCTCAGAGGGATTAGACGTCAAAGGCAGCCTGTTTCTCTTCCTTTGATTAAACAGAGGAGCGGAAAGACAGCCTACAGAAGAATAAAAATACAGAACTCTGCTTTGATTTTAAGCTCCAGAAAACTGAATAACAGCTTAACTGCAGCAAGTGTTGTGTTTTACAGATAAGCAGTTTTCAACTATACTGACTGAACACACAACTTTAGATACAGGCAGAAACCCCAAAAATGGGAGTGTAAGTACCATAAGTATTCAAGTGAGATGTAGTGGTCTGCTCATCTTGACAAATTCACTCCTCACTCACTCTTTTAACTGGCTGATGTTTACTACAAAGGAATGTAACAATATTATGGGAAAGTGAAAGATAATACAAATAATTTGTACCTTTATAGCTCGTAAAGAGAGAGAGAGAGAGAGAGAGAGAGAGAGAGAGAGAGAGAGAGAGAGAGAGAGAGAGAAAGAAATCATGCAGAAACACTGAAATTACAAAAACATACACTTACCTCAGCCTAAAAATCAGTTCTACAGGTAATTTTGCTTTGGCTGTGAATGAACTCAAAGAGAAAGCACAAAGGGTGTTTTATGCCATTAAAAAAATCTATTAAAATTGATATTCCAATTAGGATCTGGCTCAAAATATTCAAATCAGTCATCGAACCAATTGCATTATATGGCAGTGAGGTGTGGGGTCCACCTGTAAAATTAGACTATTTAAATTGGGAAAAACATCCCACTGAAACTCTGCATGTGGAATTTTGTAAAAGAATCATTTATGTCCAAAGAAAAGCCCCAAATAATGGATACAGGGTAGAATTAGGCCAATACCCTCTCTTTTTGAACATTCAAAAAAGAGCCATCAAATTCTGGAAGCACCTAAAAACAAGTGACCTCAACACATACCATTATAAAGCCCTTAAGTACCAAGATCTGAGCTTAGTGAGGAGTCCCCTATATCAGCTTGTCCTGAGACTGACTGAAGTCCCACCTGAGGAGATCGGCCAGTCTCAGGATAATCACACACTCACAAACATTCGGCCTAACCAAATTATACACAAAGAAAAGGAAAAATACATAACGCATTGGACAAACACCATTAAAAATCAACACAAATTGGAATGTTATTCGGCACTAAATCGAGAGTACACCATGGCAAACTATCTGACCATGGTGACTGACAGAAAGTTAAGAAAAGCACTGACGATGTACAGACTCAGTGAGCACAGTCTGGCTATAGAGACGGGCCGACGCAGACAGACCTGGCTGCCCCGCGAGGACAGACTGTGCTCCCAATGCAACCTGAGAGTGATTGAGACAGAGCTGCACTTCCTCACGGAATGCCCAATATACCAACCAATTAGAAACAAATATTACCACAGAATTAATATATGCCCAGATTTCAATGAATGTACTCCGACACAACATTTTTTTTTTCTAGGTGAAAAAGAAGAATGTGCAAATATAGCTGCAACATTTGTAGTATCCTGTAGAAACCTGAGGGACAACCAGAACTAAAAAATAATAATAATACATGAATGTGTTGATGACCCCTGACCCCAATCCCCTAGCCCTGTTACCGACCCTATATAATGTTGCATTAATGCTGAATTGTTATTTCTTTATAGTTATTATTGTTTTCATGTTCTAGTCTTTGTTCAGTTCCTGTTCTGTTTTTCTATGTAATTGCTTTGGCAATACAAAATGTTTTTGTCATGCCAATAAAGCTCTTTGAATTGAATTGAGAGAGAGAGAGAGAGAGAGAGAGAGAGAGAAAGAAAGAGAGAGAGACATTCACTCTGGGGAAAACTGCAATAGAACACACCCTACACTATGACTACCCCTCGGTCTACAAATCAGTGCTTCAGGGGGTTTTGGTCTGGCAGAGAATGCACTAAAAGAGAAAGCTAGAAGAGCATTCTATGCTATTGCAAAATGAAGCCCTTAAAACCCAAGAGTTAAAGCTTAAAACCAGTCCCATTTGTCAGCTGGCTCTGAAACTGACAAACCCTCTAACAACTAAAAAAACACCAGTTTCAGACCAGCACTGCTGAACAAAACCAAATCAGAATAAACCAAATCATAAAAGAAAGCAAAAATTCTTATTTGTACCACTGGGAAAATGAAAGTAAAAAACAAAGCAAATTGGAATCTTACTGGACCCTAAACAGAAAGTATAATCTAACAGAATATCTCCACACTGTAAGAGATCCAAACAGAGACAGATCCTCACCAAATACAGGCTCAGTGATCACAGTCTGGCCATAGAAAAAGGAAGATACAGATAAGCATGGCTTCCAAAGGAAGAACAAGTCTGTGCTCACTGTGACATTGGTGAGGTCGAGACAGAGACACACTTTCTCCTTCCTGTGAGAAATTTACAGATGTGAGAGAGAAATACTTTGACAAACTCTCAAACCTCATGGCACAGTTTTCCAGTTCAGCAGAAACAGATCAAATGCAGGTGTTACTCTGGGAGGACAATCATGCATCAGTTGCAGCTAAATTCATTTTTGAGCTGCACACCCTCAGAAACCAATCACTGCCTTTATGTACTTCAGTCACAGTATTTCTTTTATTTTTTTATGTTCATAATGTCTTGTTAAATGCTTATTTTATTTTATATAGTGTATATTGTTAATATCGTTTTTAATTTGTTTTATTAATTACCTGGCACCTTATTTTAATTCTATATTTATTGTTATTTGTTACTGTTTTATTATTATTATTTGTCTTATCATTATCTGTTTTGTGTATTAATGCTTTGGCAATCACAATTTGGTAAACACAATCATGATAATAAAGTACTTTAAATTGAAATTGTAATTGAATTGAGAGAGAGAGAGAGAGAGAGAGAGAGAGAGAGAGAGAGAGAGAATTTGAATTTTAAGTTCACCTTTATTATTACAAAATACTTACTATTATTACAAAAGGTTTACAAATTATTTACATAAACAAAAAAATAAAAAAAAAAACAATTACACTTTTTTTTTTTAAACATCAAAACCAATTCATTGTCATACAGTGTACATAATACTTAATTTAGTCCCCATAACTCTATAAACTTTGGCAGAGATTCCACCAACTTGTAGTATGCATACTCCACCCTCAATCGAGAAGCTACAAAACCTAAAAACATAGGCACAACGCTTATTGCCCCTTGCCCGAACACTCTGTTTTTTCTTGTCTTCCAAATGACCAATTTTGCAGTGCCAGATAAAAAATGCATTAAAATGCTAACAGTAGTGCTCGCACATTTTCAGAGGACAACAGTCTTGAAGGTAAAAAGGAGTTCAAAAACAGTGGCTCCTTTAATAACCAAGACCCAGCAGGTGTATTAGATGGTCTTGATACAACAAAAACCTTCCAGGCCTCAAGCACAGATCTATAAAAGGGGGGAAGATCCACCATTTCAGTCTCTTTCAGCTGCATTAAAAACAAATGTTTATCAAAATTAATTCCACCTGCCATCCTTAAAACAGTTGTTGCAGTGTCCATCCAGGCAGAGTTTTTATTGTACAATAGTCTTTGGGCTGTTTGTAGCCGAAAAGTCATTATCCTAGACTTGATATCCACCAGGCCCTGCCCCCCTTCTTGTACTGGAAGATACAAAGAGGCTGATCGAATCCAGTGTTGTCCTGACCAGATAAAGTTCACCAGCCTCCTTTGAACACTTTGAATTAGTCCTGTAGGTGGCTGCAGTACACTCAGTTTATGCCAAAGAGTAGAAGCCACTAGATTATTAGCGACCAAAACTCTTCACCTGTAGGACAACTGGGGTAGCAACCATTTCCAGCAAGACAATTGGGTACACACTCTTTCCTCTAAACCCTCCCAATTTAACTTTTGAAACTCACTTTAACCAAAATAAATACCTAAAATTTTCCATGTAAGATCTCCTGGCAACTGTGGAAGGTTTTCAAAAGAAACCTGTCCTGCCCAAAAAGCCTCACTTTTGTCCCAGTTAACTTTAGCCAATGAAGCTTTTTCATACACATTGAGTGCATTAACCAGGGCCTTAATATCTTTTTCATGATTGACAAACACCGTCACATCATCAGCATAAGCACTTATAGTGATACTTGAACTCTGAGATAACCCAGGAACAATAAAACCACACAAATTTTTATGTAAATTAAAAAGAAGAGGCTCAATAGCAATGCTATATAATTGCCCTGATAAAGGACAACCATGTCTGATGCCCCTTGAAACTGGGATTGGCCGGCTTAACCCACCTCCCACCTTCACAATGCAAGCAGCACCCGTATACAGCAATTTGACCAGGTTTTAAAACAAATTCACCAATACCAAACATTTTTAAATCATTCAAAAGATAACAATGATCAACCCGATCGAAGGCTTTTTCTTGATCTAAAGAAATTATACCAACTTTAATTTCAAAACCTTTACAAATGTCTAAAATGTCCCGAATTAAAAACAAGTTATCCATGATCGTTCTCTCTGGAATACAATAAGTTTGATCTTTTTGTACAATTAAGTTTAGATATTTTTTAAGTCTGTTAGCAAGACACTTAGACAAAATTTTATAATCAGTGGTCAGTAATGCAACAGGTCTCCAATTTTTAAAACGAGATAAATCCCCCTTTTTTGGTAATAAAGATAAAACGGCACATTGACAGGATATAGGCAAATAACCATCTTTTCTGCATTCACAGAAAACCTCATATAAATCTTCACCAATACAGTTCCAGAATCGCTTGTCAAAATTCAGACGGCAACCCATCAATCCCAGGAGATCGTCCAATACCAAGCTGACCAATTGCAGCAGTAAGTTCTTGAAAAGACAGCTCAGTGTCCAAGGCAGTCTTAGAGTCTGAGTCTATTTGAGGCAAGTCTTGAGTTAGCTGTTCGGCACAATCAGTATCACAATGATCAGCAGCATACAGACTAGAATAAAAAGTCACTGCATGACGCCTCATCTCCATAATATTACTGGTCACCCTCCCATCAGGAAGGCGAAAACATGCCATTTGTTTCTGTTGTGCCACTTTGTGCTCTAAATTTAAAAAATATGCACTAGGGGCATCCATGTCATTAACAGAGACAAACCGAGACCTTACAAGAGCTCCCTTCACCCACTGTTTTACATTTTCAAAAGTGCCTTTACAAGTTTCAGAATGTTTACAAAAATTAATATCCTGAAGCAATTTAGTGTTAAAATGCCAATAAGAAGACTTTTTTATACACTTGGACATACTTATAGCAAGAGAAACCAAATGATGATCTGTGAACCCTACTGGAATGATTAAACAATCAATAATCCTACTACTAAAATGATTGGACACATATATCCTATCCAGTCGAGCAGTACTAACTCTGTTATCCATCATTTTAATCCAAATATATTGTCTCACTTGTGGATGTTTAATCCACCACATATCTAAAAGATTGATTTCTTTAATTATTTTCGATAATTGAGATGAAGACTGAAAATGAGGTTCCTCATTGGTGCGATCAATAGTAAAATTTTCAGTACAATTCCAATCACCTCCCATAATTATATTTCCATCAGAACACTGATTTAAAACATCACTTAACATACTGAAAAAGATAACTCGTTCATGCCCCACATTAGGTGCATATACATTTACAAAGTAAAAAAGGACTCCTTCAATATCAGCTTTCACTACGACAAGTCTACCATTTACAGGTTCCTCTGTTTTTAAAACATTAACTCTTATATCTGGAGAGAATAAGATTTCCACCCCTGCGCTCACATTTGTTTTATGACTAAGTACATACTGCCCTTTCCACCAAATTCCCCACTCAACTTCATTAACTGTAATCGCTATGCGTTTCTTAAAGGAAAATAACATTACATGTTTTTTGCTCTATTGTTTCTGATACCAGAGCACGCTTATGTTCATCCCTTCCACCATTAATGTTAAGTGAGCCAACCCTTAAAAAACTGGAAGAAAGAGCAGACAGACAGAAAGACATAGAACTAAAGAAAAAGACACCATGTGATGCATGGAAGGTCAATTACAGAAGTACTTTTTACGTTCTCTTTTTCTCTATTTTTCGATATTTTCTAACTGCAGTTAAGTGCTTCTTTAGATGGAACCGCTTCTTTTCGCTCAAAAGATCAACCCCCACAGTCTTCTGAAGAAATGTAACTGACTTTACAAACTTTCCTGCATAAAAGCAGACTCATCTGACAAAGCATCCTCTGCTGCTGTCAGTGATTCTGTTCGACTCTTCTCTGCATCACATCCATACTGATCAGCACTAGTACTTGGCAACACATTCTCGTCAAATTCATTGTCCTGTTCAACCACTAAATGTTCTTTACCTTTAACAGCATTATCATCAACATCAGTATTTGAACTTGTTGCCACTACCACTGGTATCTCTAAAGTATTTGCCGCTACATTTAAATCCATATTAATCTCTGAGTGTCTCACCTCCATGCGGCCTGAAGTCTCCTCCTGACTAGTATGTATAGAAGTAGCCTGAGCATCAGCCTCTATCCCTGGGCCAATGTTTTCCTGTCCACGCTCTTTATGCGGGCACACCTGCCGTTTATGGCGACATCACCACATTCAGAGCGCCACAAATTCCCGATAGCCGCATAAATCATATATGATCCTCCTTCGTGTTTTATACAAAAAGAGACGTTAAGTGTACGATCTGGTGATTCCTGGGTAGCTCAGTGGTAAAATACACTGGCTACCACCCCTGGAGTTCGCTAGCTCGACTCCCAGGGCGTGCTGAGTGACTCCAGCCAGGTCTCCTAAGCAACCAAATTGGCCCGGTTGCTAGGGAGGGTAGAGTCACATGGGGTAACCTCCTCGTGGTCGCTATAATGTAGTTTGTTCTCGGTGGGGCGCATGGTGAATTGAGCGTGGTTGCCGCGGTGGATGGCGTGAAGCCTCCACACGTGCTATGTCTCCGTGGCAACGCGCTCAACAAGCCACGTGATAAGATGCGTGGGTTGACAGTCTCAGACGCGGAGGCAACTGGGATTCGTCCTCCGCCACCCGGACTGAGGCGAATCACTATGCGACCACGAAGACTTAGAGCGCATTGGGAATGGGCATTCCAAATTGGGAGAAAAAGGGGAAAAATCCCACAAAAAAAAAACATGTAAACCTGTCTCCTAAAAGACATAACATGCTTCAATGTCAGGTTCTTACACCCCAGAAAAATCGCTCTGAACGGACTCGCAATCTTGCCAAACCACAATAATTCACGCTCTAATATGTCATCAGAGATGAACGTTTGAAATCACTACTTTACTAGATTATGTAGTGGTGTGACTTGCACCAATTCATCTTTAATAACAAGCCCAGTTTCGATCACTTGATTAACAAGATGTTGTTGTTTAAAAAAAATGACTATGGCTTTATTCATTCTGGAAGCAGAGGAAATATTCTCATGGCCTACCCTCTCTCCTACCACAACTAGAACATCCTCCACCATCACTCCATACTCTGGCATACACCTAAAGCCATTGCGCAGAGAAATGGATGGTGTCTCCACGTGGAACGCCATCCTCTTATCCTTTTACACAACTCCCACTTTTTTCACAAAAATTAAACTAATACCAAACCATGCAAAAAGAAAGAGAGAGAAAGAAGAGAACAGCACAGCCAGGAGCTAGAAAGACAACTGGAGGAGATGAGAAACCAGCTACACAAGAACACTGCAAAATTAAAAAAAACAGCACAACATCAGCACTGAGTCAGCACACAAACTCACAGCACCTCCACCTCTACAACCCCTCAGGGTTCGCTGAACCCAAAGAGGAAAGACAGCAGCAGCAGGCAGAGCCATCCACCTACCACAACACCACCCAACAGAGAACTGAGGAGAAAGGACAATATTGTCATCCTCTGTGACTCCAATGACAACCACCTCGACCAGAGACAGCTGTTCCCAGGGAGGACTGTGAGGAAATTCTGGTGTTCCACCACCAGCTCTGCTCTGAAGCTGCTGAGAGAGGGTGTATTGGGTGCACCCTCTCACATCATACTCACACCAGGACAAACGACCTCAGCATCAGAAGGGTGGATGTCGCTAAAGCTCTGACCGACGTGGTGAAAACAGCTTCCAGGATCTACCCCAGTGCTAAGGTCATCATCTCTACCCTTCTCCTTCGCAGAGACATTCCACAAAAAAATCATTCACGCAATTAATACAGAGATAAAATTAGTTGGACAAGTACAAATTATACAGTGCATCCGGAAAGTATTCACAGCGCTTCACTTTTTCCACATTTTGTTATGTTACAGCCTTATTCCAAAATGGATTAAATTCATTATTTTCCTCAAAATTCTACAAACAATACCCCATAATGACAACGTGAAAGAAGTTTTTTGAAATCTTTGCAAATTTATTACAAATAAAAAACGAAGAAAAAAAATCACATGTACATAAGTATTCACAGCCTTTGCCATGACACTCAAAATTGAGCTCAGGTGCATCCTGTTTCCACTGATCATCCTTGAGATGTTTCTACAACTTGATTGGAGTCCACCTGTGGTAAATTCAGTTGATTGGACATGATTTGAAAAGGCACACACCTGTCTATATAAGGTCCCACAGTTAACAGTGCATGTCAGAGCACAAACCAAGCCATGAAGTCCAAGGAATTGTCTGTAGACCTCCGAAACAGGATTGTATCGAGGCACAGATCTGGGGAAGGGTACAGAAAAATGTCTGCAGCATTGAAGGTCCCAGTGAGCACAGTGGCCTCCATCATCCATAAATGGAAGAAGTTTGGAACCACCAGGACTCTTCCTAGAGCTGGCCGCCTGGCCAAACTGAGCGATCGGGGGAGAAGGGCCTTAGTCAGGGAGGTGACCAAGAACCCAATGGTCACTCTGACAGAGCTCCAGCATTTCTCTGTGGAGAGAGGAGAACCTTCCAGAAGAACAACCATCTCTGCAGCACTCCACCAATCAGGCCTGTATGGTTGAGTGGCCAGACGGAAGCCACTCCTCAGTAAAAGGCACATGACAGCCCGCCTGGAGTTTGCCAAAAGGCACCTGAAGGACTCTCGGACCATGAGAAACAAAGATTGAACTCTTTGGCCTGAATGGCAAGCGTCATGTCTGGAGGAAACCAGGCACCGCTCATCACCTGGCCAATACCATCCCTACAGTGAAGCATGGTGGTGGCAGCATCATGCTGTGGGGATGTTTTTCAGCGGCAGGAACTGGGAGACTAGTCCGGATCGAGGGAAAGATGAATGCAGCAATGTACAGAGACATCCATGATGAAAACCTGCTCCAGAGTGCTCTGGACCTCAGACTGGGGCGAAGGTTCATCATCCAACAGGACAACAACCCTAAGCACACAGCCAAGATAACAAAGGAGTGGCTACGGGACAACTCTGTGAATGTCCTTGAGTGGCCCAGCCAGAGCCCAGACTTGATCCCGATTGAACATCTCTGGAGAGATCTGAAAATGGCTGTGCACCGATGCTCCCCATCCAACCTGATGGAGCTTGAGAGCTCCTGCAAAGAAGAATGGGAGAAACTGCCTAAAAATATGTGTGCCAAGCTTGTAGCATCATACTCAAAAAGACTTGAGGCTGTAATTGGTGCCAAAGGTGCTTCAACAAAGTATTGAGCAAAGGATGTGAATACTTATGTACATGTGATTTTTTTATTTATTTATTTTTTAATAAATGTGCAAAGATTTCAAACAAACTTCTTTCACGTTGTCATTATTGGGTCTTGTTTGTAGAATTTTGAGGAAAATAATGAATTTAATCCATTTTGGAATAAGGCTGTAACATAACAAAATGTGGAAAAAGTGAAGCGCTGTGAATACTTTCCGGATGCACTGTACTTGTCTACCAGTTTCCTCCAGCATCTTCACAAGGTCCTTTGCTGTTGTTCTGGAATTGATTTGCACTTTTAACACAAAACTACGTTCATCTCTAGGAGACAGAATGCATCTCCTTCCTGAGCGGTATGATGGCTATGTGGTCCCATGGTGCATACTATTGTTTGTACAGATGAACGTGGTACTTTCAGGTGTTTGTAAATTGCTCCCAAGTATGAACAAGACTTGTGGAGATCCACAATATTTTTCTGAGTTCTTGGCTGATTTATTTTGATTTTCCCATGATGTCAAGCAAAGAGGCACTGAGTTTGAAGGTAGACTTTAAAATACATCCACAGGTTTGACTCCAATTAGCCAAATAACCTATCAGAAGCTAATTGCCTAAAGGCTTGACATTTTTTTCTGGAATTTTTCAAGCTGCTTAAAGGCACAGTTAACTTCGTGTATGTAAACTTCTGACCGACTGGAATTGTGATATAGTCAATTAAAAGTGAAACAATCTGTCTGTAAACAATTGTTGGAAAAATTACTCGTGTCATGCACAAAGTAGATGTCCTAAATGACTTGCCATAACTATAGTTGGCTAATATTAAATCTGTGGAGTGGTTAAAAAATTAGTTTTAATGACTTCAACCTAAATGTATGTAACCTTCTGACTTCAACTGTACATATGCAAGTGGTAATGTATGTGCAAGGTAGGGGTATGTACAGTTATTTAATTAAATATGTGAATTTACATATGTACATGAGATATTTACATTATTGCACTATGGGAGAATCCTGAGGCAGTTTAATTGTTCATTAATTGTGGGCATTAATCAAATTTATGAAAGAAGAGAACAACATGTGGCACGCATTTCCAAAATTTATTTTTGATCAAATGGGTGGTATAGACTTTTTGTTGTGATGTGATTCTAACATTGATAAACTACCTGTGAAATTAGCTACATTTCATAAACAAGCATTGTTGGCCTGGATGTTGGTGTATAAACACAATTTTTCCCCAAACAAATATTTTATCTGGAATAATAGAAGTATTCAATATAAAAATCTCTCTTCTACAAAAAATGGTACAAAAATGATATTGTTTTAGTTAGACAACAATTTATTGTCTTACTAAAACAATATCATTTATGTACTCTTAAGTACTCTCTTTTGTACTCATTTTATCACTCTTTGGGGTGAACGGTCTGTAAACTGTTCACCCCAAAGAGTATGCTGTTTTGTTTGATGCCATAACTCAACAAGTTGTGCAGTTTGTTAAAGCTTGTGAAAGTGATGTCTCTGAGATGTTAGATGTAAAAGACAGCAGGTTTATAGGCGATATAGACATTCTCAAACATAATTGTACTAATCAACATATTCGAAATATAATAACAGATGAAACAGCTACTCACAAATGTTTATTATGGACCTCTGCATTTAAAAATATAGACTAGAGCAAAGCATGGAAAATACTTGGAAAATTTTGTGTAAAAAAATAAAGTGAAAAAGGTCACATTTAAAATTTTTACATGGAATATATCCAGCTAAAAGTGTACTAGAGAGGTTTCAATTAGATTTTTATTATTCCTGTAATTTTTGTTCATTAGAAAAAGAGTCTATTGTCCATCTTTTTTTATAATTGTGTATACACAAAGATGTTTTGGGTGGATATGGAAAACTTTATTAGAAATAAAACTGATATGTTAGTCAGGTTTAACGATTTTGGCATCTGTATGTATTATTCAAATGTAGATAACAATAAGAATTGTATTTTTCTTGTACAACTTTTTATTATTTTGGGGAAATGTCACATACACAAAAAGAAATGGTCAAGTTCCAAGCCAAATTTTATTCACTTCCTCCAGGAAACTAACGAATATAGCACCTGTTTAGAGAACATTGGTAATGAAAAAGCAAAGAAGACTTGTATAGAATATTTGAGATTTGAATGTACACTCTGGATTTTTGTGTATAAATTGTATATTTTTGTATACTTTGCTCTGGCAATAAAATAAAATAAATAAATAAAATAAAAGAGGCAGTAGGCAGGGTGTGTGGGGTCCAGAATGATTCTACCTGCACGTTTCATCACTTCGGAGACGTACAGGTCTTGGAGGGCCCATAGACAGCGATTCAAAGGTAGCCGTGTTTTATGACGAAATAAAACAAATTCCAAGAACCATTTCAATTGAAATTATTTCATTACATTATAGCACATCAACATCCGGTGACGGATTGTTTTTGAAGGGCTCTTAAAAGCGTGAAATTGATTTATATTTTCCCTATCTATTCCTATTGACGAGTGATCAGTCACGTAACATTCGATCCCGGAACTGAGTGCCCATGAGCAAAGACGGCAGCCTCCCTTTCGCTAGCTTTCTGGGAGCCCTGCGCTAGCTGAGCACAGTCATAGAGATGAATGGGGATGCTAACGGGTAGCTCTCTCTAGGTATTTTATAGCTCCATGGTCCACACAGAGCAGAAACTACCAACCCCTGCGGCCAAAGTCGCGTTCAAGACAAGTTAGTCCACTCGGCGGCCATCTTTGGAACGCTCTCGGACAGCTATTTCCAATGGATAAAAGCGTCATGAAAGTAGAAAAGGATGTCCGGCCTTACAGGTAAAATAGCCAACCACCTTTTAGATAAAGACATCGCCTGTCAAGCAACTCGAGAACGCGCATGCGCATTAGCTATACAAGCCGAGAAAATTGCGTTTTAACGTAACAAAAGTTAAAGCAGCACAATTTACAATACCCGTGTTGTCAGATTTCACTGCTGGGTTAAAATATGTTCACTGATCGTAATCTTGACCAACCGTTTTGCAGATTTCGGTCTTCCCCCATTTAAGTAGATAGGAGCTGCACTGCCATGCCGTTTGTTTACATAGAAAAATGGCTGCACTGCATGAGAGCGTTCCAAAAATTGCCGCCGAGTGAACTAACTTACTAAAAAGACTTTGGTAAACACACCAGTGATGATGTGCGCATGCGCAGTACCCCAACAGCTGATGTATTTCCGAGAGTAGAGTTGCATGGTGTCCGTGCCATGAGAACAACCCATGTCGCACGTGGTATGTAGATAAAAACTTTAGCGCATGTCACATAGTTTCTATCTTGACCAGTACTTTTACGCTCAGACTTATTAATCAGTCGCAGGAACAGCGAGCCCCTTACGAGCGCCCATAAAGACTATTCAAGTCCTTTATACCTGTATTACGTCAAATCAGCCTCCCTTGCTGGAGCACAAGACAGTTCTGCTGGGATATGTTATGTAGTTTAAAAAACATGGATCTCACGAGCGACGGCGACGAGCACACTGAGTCGCCGAACACAAAGCGGATCGTACCGCTAGAGGAGTTTTTACATACTGACCCGAGCGCGGAGCTGCTCTTCGAAACTCCTCCGCCTGATGTTGTCAGCTCTGTTACTGAGTGCTTTGAGCAGTTCACCAACACATTTGAGAAGAGAAGAGATGCTTCATTCCACAATCTGCTGTTGGACAGGTAAAAGACTTCTAAGAGAAAATAACCATGCATTTAATTTGTTTTTCTTCGTGTTTTTGAATGTCTGAGCTCTGTTGGTCCATACAATGCAAGAGAATGGTGACCAAAACTTTGAATCTCCAAAAAGCACATAAAGGTAAGCCATAACTCCAGGTGTTAAATTCATGTCTTCAGAAGTGATATAAGTGTGAGTGAGAAATAGATAAATATTTAAGTTAAACATTTTATTTTTTTTTTACTATAAATCTCCAGTTTCACATTCACATTTTTTTTTTTTTTTTTTTTTTTTGCCAATTCTCATTCATTGTGCAAATCGCCACCTACTGGTCGGGGCTGGTCAAAGGTGGAAATTTATAGTAAAAAAAGGACTTAGATATTGATCTGTTTCTCACCCACATCTATCATATCGCTTCTGAAGACATTAACCACTGGAGTGTAAACATAGTGCAGTGTGAAAAAAGTATGCGAATTCCCTACGCTCAGATGTTATCAGACGTAGAATATTCCTGAACTGTACACACACTGGTATCATTTTAGTGGGTAGTTTAGTTTGGTACGTTTTTCAAAATCATCTAATATCATACTATATAACAATTTTGAGATGAAGTTTCAACGTCAGATGCATTCCAGAAATCACAAACATGTTTTTGTTTTTTTATACTGAAATGGTTTGCATTGCATGCTCTCTCATACATGATTTATTCCCCTTCATCCTTTTTTTAGTGACTCTGGTGAAAGTCTGTTTTTAACACAGGCTGTGACTTCAGCGGGCAGAACTGTAAGGCGACGCAGATCAAAAAATAGATCAGAGTCCATCTCCGATAATGATTCTGATGAAGAGAGTGAAGGGAACACAAGGAGAGGCCCATCGAATGAAGCCACTGAATGTGAGGAGGAAACTGGAGGTCACCAGCAGCATACAGCACTCCCAAAAGGAGGGGAAAAACGCAGAAGATTCGATTTATGGAGCATTCGCCCCAAAAGAGCTCTGTTTCCCTTTATAATGAAGTCAAAAAGACAACAGGTCCTGACCAGACAGAAGCACCAGATTCTGGAGGTTAGGTGATGTTTGTGTGTCTTTTTGTGATTTGTTGTATCTTATTTATTAACGTAATTAATTTATAATATAAATAATTTGATATAAATCTATAGCCTATTAAAAACAAACTTTATTGTTAACTAGTCTACTCGATAATGCAGCAGCAAAATTAATAACAATTCCAGTGAAAGTCTTTAGAAGAAAAGAAGCCCGTTTTCTTTTGTTTTTCTTGTATCTGAACTCTGAACGACAGAATTCAGGTCTCTTTTTTGTTCACTTTAGTTGTAAGATATCAGTCCACTTTTCATTCACAGTTATTTTTTTGGAACCCATTCAACTTAAATGTTGTTGTAATTTGTAAACAAATATTAATAATAAAGTATTATTATTATTATTATTATTGACTTATATTTTTTATATTTAATTTTATAATACAAGAGTAATATTTCAGTCATGCACCTTTAACTTTAAAACCCTCTGGCTTTTATTTTGACGGTTGCAACACTCCAGGAAGTCCTGTAAGTGTCTGTATGTAGGCTAGTTCACAATTTGCTTCTTATTCAAATTCAGGTAAAATGGTCCTCCAGTGCCATTCTCAATGCATGTAATAAGCGAAGTGAACTATTGAGCATCTACTTCTGAGATGTTGTTCGTGTGTAGCACTCAAATAGTATCAAGTGCATCACCAGCCTGCTCATGGTTGTGTGTGTGTGTGTGTGTGTGTGTGTGTGTGTGTGTGTGTGTGTGTTTGTCTCAACAGAGCAGCAGCATTCACTTAAATGCGCTGCGCATGCATCATTTATATTATTAAACAGCCTTTCGCAAATCACAAAGCTACCACTTGTCTTCAAGAGACCCTGAATAAAATGCATGAGTCATGTGGACTACTGTAATTGTGCTTTTATGTCATTTTTGGTGCTTGACAGTAATGAACATGACTTACAAACAGTATTGGATTTGGATCAGGCTCGTCGGACCGATACCTGATCTGTCCCAAAAACGTCAGTTTCGGAGCCGATACTGATCTGTGCATCCCTAGCAAACTATGCACGACCTTAACAAGAGGTCCAAAAACAACGATGGAACCACCCAAACTTTCTACAGAGAGCCAAGGAACTAGTCAACGCAAGGAAATGCAAGTACATCTCCAGACTTTGCTGAAAGTGCTGGTGTCTCTAATATAATTTGGGTAACCCGATTGCAAATCAAGTTAATTCAGTCTAAGTATCAATGGTTCTCAAGGTATAATATAATATTTAAGTCCTGTTTTACTCTAAATCTCCACTTTAACTTTCACATTCAAATGTAAAAGTGAAAGTGGAGATTAGAGTAAAAAAAAAAAAGGACTTACATTTTGATCTGTTTCTCACCCACACCTATTATATCACTTCTGAAGATATGGATTTAAACACTGGAGACTTATGGATTACTTTTATGTTTCATTTGTGATTTTTGGAACTACAAAGGTCTGATCATCATTCACTTGCATTGTATGGACCTACAGAGTTGAGACATTCTTTTAAACATTTTTGTTTGTGTTCTGCAGAAGAAAGTCATACACATCTGGGATGGCATGTGTAAATGATGAGAGAATTTTCATTTTCAATTTTCATATGCTTCCTTTGGAGCATAACAGGTGATGGGCAATAATCCACTTAATGGTGAACAGTGTTAATTTTTACAGTTTTTTGTTTGTCAGTCTTTTGACAAAAATGTTCTTTTAAAATTAGTCAGTATTTCCTCATGTCATATTCATTTGTCAGTTTTACTCTGATGAATATGGCACATAATTTGTCAATGAAAATAATATCTATTAAGGCCGATTTATACTTCTGCATCTAACCTACGCCGTAGCCTGACGTGTACCTGCGCATCGCATTGATGCAGACCACAACAGCTGTGATTGGTCCACTTTAACCAGAGACCGCCCCGAGTATGATAAGGATATCTGAGGTAGCGTCACATTTGATCCAACTTTATTTTAATATCTATGCATTGTTACATTGTATTTGGACTCGAGGACCATTAAACGCAACAAGATATGTTTACAGCTTATAAACTCTGAAACAGTGTTTCCCAACCACTGTGCCGTGAAAGATTGTCAGGTGTGCTGTGGGAAATTATCAAATTCCACAAAATAAATTCATGGAAAAAAAATTCAGGTATCCAAACTCTTCGCCTTTCGGAGAAATTCGCCGTTCTGAAACCATAATCGGTCACTTTTGTGATTGTGAAGAGCAATGATTAATGTGCAGAAGTGACTGTATTTGTACGCGTTAAGGGTCTTTCACATGACTCACGTCAGCGCTGCAAAATACATTGAAGTCTATGAAGTGACGCCACTTTACACCAAAGTATTTTCCACACACGTTTTTGCTACACCAATAATGTCTTTGAGAGTACTAAGCAACAAGAAATATTTAAAAACTGTCCAAATTTGTGAAGAGACATTGAACGTCTCATAATTTCTTTTAGTTAAATATTAGCTTATCGTTTACGAATATCAGAGACCCCAGTTATTGAGCTAATTTCAATTCACCAAGAAAAATTAAGAGTAATTATTACTTATTAATTTGACTTTCTTTTTCAGCACAGAATGTCAGTATGCTAAAATATATATGGATTATACTTTAAGCGACTCAAGAGCAAGCTTACAGTAATTTCCTCATTTATTTTCTGCATGCAATGGAGGCAACATTTATAATAAATATGTATCTAAATTTCAACATGTTCACATACTTTGAACTCATTTTTGATGCAACAATAATTTAATAAATACATTTGATTCTAGAAATTACATTGCTTTTGTTTAATTATGAAACATATAGTTAGCATTTTGGCTGTATACTCACAGAACGACCCAGACACACCAACACAGAACTATAAATGCAAACCAACGCTTTAGGCACTACATGGAGCATACGCCATAGGTTTTACGCAGACGCATAATGTGCAAAATGACAAAAAGTGTGTCAAACTGTAACAGACCAAACTTTATTCAAACTTTTAGAAAAATTTCTTTCTTTTTATTTTTTTATATGGATCAAACATATAAAAAATACATACAACTGTCCTTGTGAAAACCTAAGCACCTGAAATAATGAATAGACATAAAGGGAAAATTCACCCAAAAATGACAATTCTTTCATCATTTACTCACCCTCATGCCATCCCAGATGTGTATGACTTTCTTTCTACAGCAGAGCACAAATGAAGATTTTTAGAAGAATATTTCAGCTCTGTTGGTCCATATAATACAAGTGAATGGGTGCCAAAATTTTTATGCATACCATTATGGAGCAGGGTCTCTTCCCCTGGCTCACTCGGTGCAACTCAGAGGATTACAACAGCATCAAGACCTTGCTGGACACCTTGAAGTATGATGAGTATGGCTGGGAGGTCATAGGAGACTTCAAAATGGTGGTAGTCCTGATGGGTCTCCAAGGTGGTTTTACCAAGTGTCCCTGCTATCTTTGCCTTTGGGACAGCAGGGACACCAAGGCGCACTGCTACAGGTGGGACTGGCCACAGCGGACCGAGTTCTCTGTGGGGAAGAACAACGTCAAGTGGGAGCCACTGGTGGACCCTCAGAAGGTGCTGATGCCACCACTGCACATCAAATTGGGCCTTATGAAACAATTTGTCAGGGCTCTAGATAAGGAGTTGGCAGCCTTCAAGTACCTTCAAGACTTCTTCGTCGGACCACAGATAAAGAAGATCCTGGAGTGCAATGAATTCCACAAGAAGCTCACTAGTAAGGAGAAAGTGGCTTGGAACAGCTTTGTCGCAGTGGTTCGGGGCTTCCTGGGCAATCACAAGGCCGAAAACTATGTGGAGCTGGTTGAGACTCTGGTGAAGAACTACGGCATAATGAGCTGTAGGATAATGTTGTAATGAAATAATCATGATAAATTCAAGGAGAACATGGGAGCATACTTGGAGGAGCAAGGCGAGTGCTTCCACCAGGATATACTGGACTTTGAATGCCGCTACCAAGGACAGTATAACGAGAACATGATGGGAGATTACATCTGGGGCTGATTCATGAAAGTGGTTTACAGTATAATCGTAAATCTCGAAAAACGACTCGCTTTTAAATCTTTTGTAGTCATTTTTGTATTACTTTAGTATAAATACATGTTCATTTGGATTCATATGTTTTTTCTGATTTTATGTGGACAAAAAGAAATTTGCCCATTTTCTCATTGGCAATATCACTGTCCTGGTCACAAAAGCAAAGTTGTGGGGAATAATAGCCATTTTCTATACTTTTGAGGCATAAGCAATTAGGAAATAACACTTACTACCCAGGAACAAAAATTGTGTTACATAGTGTAATTTACCACAAAAAGTACATGTACTCTCTTGTTAAACAATGCAAATTTTTACAGTTAATTATACAGGAAAATCCAAATTTTTAAATCATTAATTTTTACAACATTTTACCATAAAATGACATGTATTATCTTTTTGAATATATAAATTTATTTTACTGTATATTTTAAGGTAACTACCCGTTAACCAATTAAAGTTTTTTTACTGTAGCATTTTTACAGTCTTTTACCATTAAAAGTACAGACATTTTGTACAGTGTAAGGCACAAGTGTTATGGACGAATTTAATGGTGCTTTTATGTGTGCTTTCGGACCTTGGACAGCCACAAACACGATCCTCTCATCCCTCAATCTTGTGTTTCACGGATGAAAAAGTAATACTGATTTTGAACGACGAGGTTGAGTAAATGATGGCGGAAAGGTCAGTTTTTATTTATTTATTTCTCCCTTTTTCTCCCCAATTTGGCATGCCCAATTCCCAATGCACTCCAGGTCCTCATGGTGGCATAGTGACTCGCCTCAATCCGGGTGGCGGAGGACGAATCTCAGTAGCCTCCACGTCTGAGACAGTCAATCCGTGCATCTTATCACGTGGCTTGAGCACGTTACCACGGAGACCTAGTGCGTGTGGAGGCTTCACGCTATTCTCCACGGCATCCATACACAACTCACCATGTGCCCCACTGAGAGCAAGAACCACATTATAGCGACCATGAGGAGGTTACCCCATGTGACTCTACCCTCCCTAGCAAACAGGCCAATTGGTTGCTTAGGAAGCCTGACTGTAGTCACTCAGCACGCCCTGGATTCGAATTTGCGACTCCAGGTGTGGTAGTCAGCGTCTTGTTGAGTTACCCAAAGTTAGTTTTTATTAAAGTTTATCAGTATCATTAATCAGCTGCAAATTATTGTCCAGAGGTCCTGACCGAAACAGTGCGTAGACATCACTGTCACATGATACTTGTTACTTTTTTCAGTGCTGGCTAGGATGTGACAGTCACAGTAATTTATTACTACTGGATGAGAATTAAAAAAAAAAAAAAGCTTTTATAGAGACTGCTGAAGCTTATTTCCAGCTTATTTTAAGTTTGTTCTTGTTTCAAAGTGGTGCGTGACCCGAAATAAATTGAGAACCACTGGGCTAATAGATCCTCCAACTGATGTGTACCTAACCACTCAGCCCAGAGTGATACACTGCTTTTATAACTGGTTCCCATATCTTGAAAAAGCTCTTCTCATTGTGATGTAGATGATATGTCAGCTTCTCCAAGGGTATAATTCTCAACACCTCTACATACCAATTTTCTAATGTCGGAGCATTTTTGGTAATCCAAAATCTAAGAATTAATTTATGGGCTATTTTCAATAGTATTCCGACTAATTTGGCCTTATATTTATCTGTAGAGTCAACAGTATCTACTGCCAAGACACAATGTAGTACTGAAAGTTGTAACCCATCCCCTATTATGTCCTTTTAATTCTTTTTTTTTCACCTTTGTCCAAAATTCATGAATCGCTTGGCGCGTCCAAATCATGTGCGCACATGTGCCTATATCTGCATTGCACTTTAAACATAGTGGGGAATTCGGGCCCAATTTACTCCTCAAAAATGGAGTATAGTGCATCCTGTTTAATATTTTGAATTGTATTTCTTTGTCCGCATTACAACTAAGGATTTTTAGGGAGTTTATCTGTGGATAGTTCTGATATTTGCAAACCTCTTTACTATGCATTAATTATGCGGTTCACTGACTGTCACTGAATGATTTAATATGCGTGTGAGGAAATATCATGTTGTGAGCATGTGAGGAGTTGCATTTGATGGCGGTCTAGCGTTTGTCAGTACAATAATATGATGGACAAAATATTTAAACTGGCAGCATAAAATAATTTTTAATGGCAAAATACTCTGAATAGATAACTTAAAAATGCTACTACTATCTCTATGACTGATGATAACACTCTTTGTAAGCAGATGTGTTTTGGTGTTCATGTGTTTAACCGGCCGACATCAATTATGTATAAATTATGTATTTAAGTTGCTTTTGAGTATAAGTCGCAGGACTTTTCAGATGATAAAAAACGCTACTTATATTCCGGAAAATACGGTAGTAATGTTTATTTATGTCACTGTAATGTTCTTATATATTTTTTAGAACTCAGAAATTGGAGGGTTCCTCAAATGCATAAAGAAAACTAAGGAGGGTTATACGAATACAGGAGTAGCTCTCAGCTCATGGATGTTGGAGTCAGAGTAAGTTTTGCATTAAAAGGTCCAAAACATTTCCAAACTTAATATATAACTAATATATATTCTGTGTAAATACATATATACATACATTACTGTGCAAACGTTTTAGGCACTTGTGAAAAATGTTGCATAGTGAGGATGTCTTAAAAAATAATGCCATAAATAGTTTTCATTTATCAATTAATGTCATACAAAGTCCAGTAAACATAAAGCTAAATCAGTATTTGGTGTGACCACCTTTACCTTCAAAACAGCACCAGTTCTCCTAGGTACACCTGGACACAGTTTTTCTTGGTTGTTGGCAGATAGGATGTTCAAAGCTTCTTGGAGAATTTGCCACAGTTCTTCTATCTATTTAGGCTGTTTCAATTGCTTTTGTCTCTTCATGTAATCCCAGACTGACTCGATGTTGAGATCCGGGCTCTGTGGGGGGCCATACCTTCTGTTGTAGGGCTCCTTGTTCTTCTATTCAATTCTGTTTATAAAGGGAATGTTGAAATCTAAAATTAATACTGATACACTAAAATCAGAATATATAAAATAACCATTTTAAGACAAATGTTTTTGTGAAAAATATAATGCACCTAAGACTTTTGCACAGAACCATTTATACAGTATGTATATGTGTGTGTGTGTGTGTGTGTGTAATTTAATAAAGGATAAATCAACTTTGTTTCAGGCTAACCGATAACTCTGAGGTGGACGAACGACACAGTGATCATGAAGTCACAGTAGTGGTGTGTAAATGTGACTTGATTAGTTTTATTTGTTTATGATTTCCATTACTATCCAAAAACCATACATTTCAAATAATATCTTGCATTTCTGATATTTTGTCCTTGTCAAGAAATCTTTAAATACAGAAATGTGTTACCTTGTAAGAAGCAATTAAAGGACTATACAGTATGTACTAATCTGTTGATTTGACTGGCTTTGTTTCAGGATAGAGATGTTTTTGTTCCTGGTTTCCATTTAAAAGGTAAACAAATATGGTGCCCGCAATCCGTCATGGAGAGGAGGAAAGCTGTTATGCCTTCATCTCAGTATCCTGATATGTTACAACCCATAGAACATGTGGACAATGAAAAACATGTCAAAAACACAACAAAAAAGAATGTCAAAAGAAAAAGAAAAGCCAGCTCAAAGCTTAAAAATACTAGCCATCTTCCGCGGTCCCAGAATAACTCGAAGAAATGTTCACGATCAAAAAAGAAACCCAAAGCTGCAGCCAGGAAACGCTCCGTTGGTTCTTCAAAGTCTGATAGTGTCCGTCTCCTTAAGGAATGTCAAGAGCAGCAGCATAAAAATCATGAGACATCTGAGGTTTTGGCTTCTTGCTCAGATTCTGAACTCTCAGATTCTGCTCATTTGCGACAGCCACATCTTCAGCAGATTGTTTGGTCTTTTGAGAACTCGGCTGATGAAGCATCTGATGGAGGTGATTTATGGGTAATTGAGGAGACGCAGACACTGAACTCTGTAGATGCAGTTACAGAAGAAGCGACTAATATGATGCAAGAAGGTGAAGTGATGTCTAGTGCACAAAGCAATTTCTGCTCTCCACCCCATGGGGGAGACATTTCAATACATAATGATACTCATTATACTGACGGCTCGCTGGTTTCATACATGCCACTGGATAATGTGATCGGAGTAAAAAAGACAAACAAACTGAACACATTTGTTAATGCAGAGGTTGCTATGCATGCCAGCAGCACCAAACACTCTGAGACCAGCCAGATTTCTGTTGAGCCACATACTAAACTGCTCTCTGAGATCAGTTGCCAAAGTAAAAGGAGAACAAAGCTGTCAATGTCTCAAAAAGATATTGAAGTTACACATGTAGAGGAAAGCACAGAGATGCAACCAGCACCTGAGTGTTTACCACTAGCTGATGAACCAATAAGAGATGTTTCCTCAAGTTCCTGTAAACATGCTGTTGTGGGTAGAAAAAGGGCGACGGTAGAGATGCCCATGGAAACAGAAGATAGTCCTGTGTTTGGACTGAGCTTTCTCAAAAGGAAAAGCCAGAAAAAGAAGGAAATGGGAGCAACTGTCAAATGCCTAGATTTGATGCAATGTGATACAAATGTTCATGTGAGTCAGAAAGTGAGTTATGTATCTCAAGCTGATGACATGACTGGACTTAGTACGGCACACAGATGCAGACGGGAATCATGTGAAGTGGAGGGTAAAGGAGTTAATGAAAAGCAAATGGCAGCATCAGTCTCACAGTCCGGCGAAACAGCAGACTTCTTGGAGATAACGAGTAATTTATCTGTGATGACAGACAGCACTGTTATCCCAAAGGTTAAGAAGAAAAAAATTAGAAAGCATAAAATACACGAGCAACAGGATGCAGGGCTTGATTCAGGTATTCATAGTGTTGAAGATGTTCAGTCAGTTCAGTACACTGGACTGAATCAAAGTGAGTCAAAAACTACAGAGTTGTCATCCAAAAAAAAAAAGAAGAAGAAAGACAAACAGAGAAATGGAACAACATATGCAGAGAAAAGCAATGCAATAAACAACTCGTCAAACGATACTTTGGACTTCATTGCTGATAGACCTGCAGATTTGAGAGTAAATGATTTGATTAATTTCTCTAAGACCAATGAGCTTGAACAGAATTCAGAGGAAAATACAGGGTCACCCAGTGTAATTACACTAAACTCTGTGAAAAAGAAGAAGAGGAAGAAAAAGGATTTGTGTAAGCAGTATGAATCCATTGATTTGGATCTGGATGCAAGTTCTGTGTCCATGCTTGATGAGGTCACCATGCTTAGAGTGCTTGCACAACAGGAGTCAACTACAGAAAAGGTCACTGAGGAAAGACTATATGATGACCGTGCAATTGAACATTTGGAAAGTAATTCAGCAGGTGGATTAAGTGTTGCAAAACGCAAAAAGAAAAGTCAGAATGCGAGTAATTCTTTTCAAGGTGATGACATTAGACTGGAAAAAGCTGTGTCAGAGTCACAGTCAGGGAATACAGTAGAACTCTTGGAGAAAAGTAATTTATCACAGGTTAAACAGAAAAAGAAGAAAAAGCACAAAGTAAAAGAGCAGGAGAATGCAGAGCTTGATCCAGATACTCAAAATGTAGAAAATATTCACTCAGTTGAGTCAGAAACCTCTATGTTGCCATCCAGAAGAACAAAAAAGAAGAAAAAAGACACAATGATTAGCCCATCAAAGGAAAGTTTGGATCACATTGACCAGAGACCTCCAGAAATGAGAGCAAATTATTTGGTTCAGTCCTATGAAGCCATTGAGATCCATCCACTTGAGCATATTGAGACATCCGAGGAAATTGCAGGATCACCTAGTGTAACTAGATTAAAATCACTGAAGAAGAGGAAGAAAAAGCATAGGAGTGAGAAACATAGGTGTGAATCTGTTCATTTGGATCCGGATGTGAGTTCCTTGTCTCTATTTGATGATGTTACTGGTTTGAGAAAGGTTGCGCTAGAGGAAGATGGGCCAACCATGCAAGAGATCATTGAAGAAAGGCAATGTTTGAAAAGTAATACAGCGGGTATATTAAGTGTTACAAAATGCAAAAAGAAAAGTCAGAATGGGAGTTCCTTGTCTCAAGGTGAAGACATCATTAGACTGGAAAAAAACGTGTCAGACTCGCCTTCAGGGAATACAGCAGAACTCTTGGAGAAAACAAGTAATTTATCTGTGGTTTTAGACACCACGGTTATCACACAGGTTAAACAGAAAAAGAAGAAAAAGCACAAAGTAAAAGAGCAGGAGAATGCAGAGCTTGATTCAGATACTCAAAATGTAGAAAATGTTCACTCAGTTGAGTCAGAAACCTCTATGTTGCCATCCAGAAGAACAAAAAAGAAGAGAAAAGAGAAAGTAATTGAAATGACAATACATGAAAAGGGCAAAAACGCAACAATTAGCCCATCAAATGAAAATCTGAACTGCATTCTTGATAGATCTCCAGAACTGAGGGTAAATGATCTGGTTCATCCCAGTGAAGCCATTGAGATACATCATCTTGAGCATATTTGGAAATCCAAGAAAATTACAGAATGTCCATCACTCAGTGTTACTAAATTAAAAACAATGAAAAAGACAACAAAGAAAAGGGATGGGAGTGATTCTGTTGATTTGAATGTTGACATGTGTTCTGTGTCTTGGTTTGATGTCAATGGGCAGGCAGAAGATAGGTCAACTACACAAGAAATGATCGAAGAAAGGCCAAGTGATCTAACTGAACACTTGGAAAGTTATACAACAGCTAAGTTATATTTAGCTAAACACAAAAAACAGAGGGAAAGGGCACATTTTACTATTAATGATAATTCTGACTTGAGCTGTTCTGTGGCACAACAGGAGGATACAGAAACGCTTGTGAGACCAAAGAAGAGGAAGAAGAAAAGAAATTCAGATGGTATTGAATTGACTTCAGAATTTACTGAGACAGAAGCCCTTTTTGAAAACTCTCAGAGGCAGGTGTCGAAACCACCTGGAACAATGTCAAAGAAAACAAAGAGAAAGATTAGGGAAGAAATAGAGGAACCTGATCAGAGTCAAATATCTGTACAAAATGACACCGGTGGACTAGAGACTGTACTGACAAAGAGGACTGACACAGTCATACAACAGAACAATGCAGAAAGGCAGGTCAGCACTACATCATTGGGAGATTCTGAAGCTTCTAGAGACAGAAAGAAGAGAAGGAAGAAGGATACTGGAAATAATATCCCCAGAAATCAGAGTACTGACTCACCTACAGAAGTAAACCAAGATGATGCATCAAAAAGTTCAGAAAAGGAGAGGCAAAGAACAAGGTGTAATGACATAGGTTGTATTGAAACTGAGTACAATGCTAATATTGTTCAGTCACAGAGAAAACAGGATACTAAGAATGAAAATAGCCTAAAGGGGGAATTTAAGGGAGCTACAGGGATAGGAGACCATTCTGGATCTCAGACTGATGATGAAATGGGGAAACGGAGAAAGAAGAGGAAAAGAAGGAAAGAGAGTGCATCCACATCAAAGCTCTTTAATCCACAATGGAGGTAGATATTCGTTTTGGTAGGTTGAAAGAAAAAATGATGGAGAGTGACATCCAGAATGATTATGTATAAGTTAAATGGAAGAAAAGGAGGAAAATTATCAAAAATGATTAATACACCATTAACATTAGAAATGAAAATCAGATGTGTGAGAAACATTCAACTCAACAGGGTTGTTCTGACTGCAGGAGCAGCATGGAGGGCAGGCATTCAGAGATATACAGAACTTTGCAGTCTGAAGATCGCAGTCATAAGAACTTTATAATTGAAGATATGATTGAATTGAAGAGCAAGTGGTTCATAAATGAAGTGTTTTCCAGAAATGAGCTGGAGGTTCAAGAAAAAGGTGATCTTAACCTCAAAGTTTTGGGAAAACATCTGAATTCTGAGGAACACCATAAATAGTGGAGTGGAGTGATGTATGAATATAAAAAGAAAAAAAGAGTTAAACAATATTGACCTTACGTGTTTTTGTTTTTGTTTTTTGTTTTTTTATGTATATTTTTAATAAGCAAAAAAAAAAATTTAATCACTCTACACTGCCATCTGGAGAGCAATATCACTTTATACTTTTATACAAAATCCAAATATTTTTTATAATTGTGATCTTTACTATTTCTTTGTAGATTTTTATTTTATGGACACTTTATGCATACTTTGCAACAGAGAAAAAAATGTATGGGTTTCCCCCATGTACTAAATATATCTTTACTGAGCTAATCAGTTTTATTTTACTACTTTTGTTTCCACATTAAATCCTCAAAGTCTTCATTACTAAATGTGAAAAGAATGTTTGTTTTGAGTGGTTATAATTTATGTGAGGATAATTGCATGTTGAATAAATTTCAGATCATTTTGATTGATGTTTCAGTGAGAACTCATAATTTTCAAGCTCCCACAGTTCAGTGCATTGTTACGTTCAAAAACACAATTTGACACATAAATTGACCTATACCTATTGTATAAATTACGCATATTCTGTTTTTGGTTATTCTAATGTCATCCAAATAATGCATTTCATTTCTACATTACAGGCCTGGAAAAAGTTACTAATTGCCTATATCTGTGATTCCCAGCCGCTGGGGGTATGTAAGCAGGTTTCGGGAGTACGTGAAAAGAATTGTTTTTTTTTTTGTTGTTGTTGTTGTTTTATCTATTAAACAAAATGTATGACTTAAAATTAAAATGATAGTGATTAGGGCTGGGTAAAAATTAGGGATGCACTGATAAATTTTTTTCTCTCCCAATCCGATCCCTGAACTCTCAGTATCGGCTGATCCCATTCTGATACCAGTGTTGTTTTTTCCTTAACCAGTTTAGAATATCTATACCTTACTGTGTGCAACTAATTGTGGGTACTCGTTTTTATTGAAAGAAATACAAACCTCTAACTACACATTATTTCAGTTAGATAAACAATATGTAACCAGTGAAAGATTTCAGTAGTAAAGAAGCCAGTTACCTTTCAGTTTCCTTCAGGTCACTTCAGTTGTAATAGGATATCAGTAAAAACTTGAAAACCCTGCGGCTTTTATTTCGATACTCCAGGAAGATGGTGACCTTGGAGTGCCTGTGTGTGGGCTAGTTTAATATGCCTTTTATTCGAGATCTGTTGAAATGCTTCTCCGTTTCCATTCTCAATGCATGTCATAAGCTAACCGGACTATTGCGCATGTACATCTGCAATGTAGTTTGTGGTTAGCGCTTACTGAGAGCTGAAAACTGTAGCACATCATCAGCCCTCTAAGTCCTTGACTGGGACTTATCTAAAAGACTACACATGCCAAGAACAAATAAATCAATCTGATTGGGTTATGAATCTGACATTAGATGCCCATTCATTTGCACTGTTGTGGGATTCAGTGGAAATTCTGAAGGATTAAGGGTGTGGAGTTCATACACGCTACTTTGGCATGCGATGTGTGAAACACTTTGCTTGTAAGCATTAAGGAATAAATTATGATTGGATAAACTTTTTGTTTTTCCCTATTCGTTTGTAGATTAATTAGTTGTGGAAAGTGTTTAAAAATACATAGGCAAAAAGGTGAATGAGAATGACAGGATGAAAATTGTTCTATTTATTAGGTATCTTACACCAGCAGAGAAGGAAGGCTTTGCTGTCCCTGAGAATTTGCCAATGCCGATATCCGATCCAGTTAAAAATGTCAGTATTGGAGCCAATACAGATCCAGGTATTGGATTGGTGCATCCCTAGTAAAAATATAGATCTTCCGGTCTCCATAGATTTGAAAGATCTCCATATTGATTCTTAAAATCTCAATATCAATGTTTTAATATGGGAAGTTGAGCAACTAGATCCTTCCACTTCATGTTGAGAGTAAAGGTTTGACTTATTTTGTTTAATGCGTGTCTAAAACATTTAATTCTAATAAAGAAGCTGTGTGCAACTCCACTCATTAAAATGCACTCAGCCAAAACAAAATGCTGAGCTGCAGTATTCTTAAAGATACAGTATCGTTTTAGCACTTGTTTTACATATCAACGTAACTATATGCAAATAGTACAAATATACACTACCGGTCAAAATTTTGAAACACTTGACTGAAATGTTTCTCATGATCTTAAAAATCTTTTGATCTGAAAGTGTATGCTTAAATGTTTGAAATTAGTTTTGTAGACAAAAATATAATTGTGCCACCATATTTTCATTATAAAACAAAAATTTAATAAAAAAAAAAAAAGTTTTTGAAATTGATGACGTGGACCAAATAATAAAGAAAAGCAGCCAATAAGTGCCCAACATAGATGGGAACTCCTTCAATACTGTTTAAAAAGCATCCCAGGGTGATACCTCAAGAAGTTGGTTGAGAAAATGTCAAGAGTACATTTCTGCAAATTCTAGACAAAGGGTGACTACTTTGAAGATGCTAAAATATAACACAGTTTTGATTTATTTGGGATTTTGTTTAGTCACAACATAATTCCCATAGTTCCATTTATGTTATTCCAAAGTTTGATGACTTTACTATTATTCTAAAATGTGAAAAAATATATATATATATATTATAATAAAGAATAAGTGTTTCAAAACTTTTGACCGGTAGTGTGTGTGTGTGTGTATATATATATATATATATATATACACAGGTGCATCTCAATAAATTAGAATGTCGTGGAAAAGTTCATTTATTTCAGTAATTCAACTCAAATTGTGAAAGTCGTGTATTCAATAAATTCAATGCACACAGACTGAAGTAGTTTAAGTCTTTGGTTCTTTTAATTGTGATGATTCTGGCTCACATTTAACAAAAACCCACCAATTCACTATCTCAAAAAATTAGAATACATCATAAGACCAATAAAAAAAAAAAACATTTTTAGTGAACTGTTGGCCTTCTGGAAAGTATGTTCATTTACACTATATGTACTCAATACTAGGTAGGGGCTCCTTTTGCTTTAATCACTGCCTCAATTCGGCGTGGCATGGAGGTGATCAGTTTGTGGCACTGCTGAGGTGGTATGGAAGCCCAGGTTTCTTTGACAGTGGCCTTCAGCTCATCTGCATTTTTTGGTCTCTTGTTTCTCATTTTCCTCTTGACAATACCCCATAGATTCTCTATGGGGTTCAGGTCTGGTGAATTTGCTGGCCAGTCAATCACACCAACACCATGGTCATTTAACCAACTTTTGGTGCTTTTGGCAGTGTGGGCAGGTGCCAAATCCTGCTGGAAAATGAAATCAGCATCTTTAAAAAGCTGGTCAGCAGAAGGAAATTTCTTGGTAAACGGGTGCAGTGACTTTGCTTTTCAAAAAACACAATGTACCAACACCAGCAGATGACATTGCACCCCAAATCATCACAGACTGTGGAAACTTAACACTGGACTTCAAGCAACTTGGGCTATGAGCTTCTCCACCCTTCCTCCAGACTTTAGGACCTTGGTTTCCAAATGAAATACAAAACTTGCTCTCATCTGAAAAGAGGACTTTGGAACACTGGGCAACAGTCCAGTTCTTCTTCTCCTTAGCCCAGGTAAGACGCCTCTGACGTTGTCTGTGGTTCAGGAGTGGCTTAACAAGAGGAATACGACAACTGTAGCCAAATTCCACATGTCTGTGTGTGGTGGCTCTTGATGCCTTGACCCCAGCCTCAGTCCATTCCTTGTGAAGTTCACCCAAATTCTTGAATCGATTTTGCTTGACAATTCTCATAAGGCTGCGGTTCTCTCGGTTGGTTGTGCATCTTTTTCTTCCACACTTTTTCCTTCCACTCAACTTTCTGTTAACATGCTTGGATACAGCACTCTGTGAACAGTCAGCTTCTTTGGCAATGAATGTTTGTGGCTTACCCTTCTTGTGAAGGGTGTCAGTGATTGTCTTCTGGACAACTGTCAGATCAGCAGTCTTCCCCATGATTGTGTAGCCTAGTGAACCAAACTGAGAGACCATTTTGAAGGCTCAGGAAACTTTTGCAGGTGTTTTGAGTTGATTAGCTGATTGGCATGTCACCATATTCTAATTTTTTGAGATAGTGAATTGGTGGGTTTTTGTTAAATGTGAGCCAAAATCATCACAATTAAAAGAACAAAAGACTTAAACTACTTCAGTCTGTGTGCATTGAATTTATTGAATACACGAGTTTCACAATTTGAGTTGAATTACTGAAATAAATGAACTTTTCCACGACATTCTAATTTATTGAGATGCACCTGTATATATAGTGTTGGGGAGTAACGGAATACATGTAATGGGATTACGTATTTAAAATACAAAATATAAGTAACTGTATTCCACTACAGTTACAATTTAAATCATTGGTAATTAGAATACAGTTACATTCAAAAAGTATTTTGATTACTGAAGAGATTACTTTGCATTTTATTGTCATTTGTTTCATTTAATATTTAATCCTTTCAGATGGAAAACATTTATACATATAAATGATGCGATCCAAAGTGCATTTGAACAGCGGTGAAACACTTTCTTATGATGTGTTACATTCATACGAGCAGACGGAGAAGTAAATTTGAAGTAAGTCTGGAGCAGAAGAAATAGAAATAAACCTTTTAAATTGTCAGCTTTACACTAAGCTAAAATGCTATTTCTAGCCATTTTACATGCAAATGTTACCAGGAATGATAATATTTTTTTATCAAGTAAATTCACATTGGATCATGATTTATTTTTTTCTAGTAAGATCTTTGATATTAGGGCAAAAATCGTATTCTTGATAATTTTTTTCTTGTTTTCCTGTAAAAATATCTAAAAATCCTTAAAACAAGATCAGTTTGATTGATCTTGTTTTAGAAACAACACTGCATAAGATATTTAGGTTTCTCAGAGAATGTATTTTCAACATGTATATTTTGTCTTACTGCACTGGCAGAGTTTTTATAGTCAAAACAAGTGAAAAAATCTACCAGTGCTGAAGAAGTAATCCAAAGTATTTAGAATACGTTACTGACCTTGAGTAATCTAATGGAATACGTTACAAATTACATTTTACAGCATGTATTCTGTAATCTGTAATGGAATACGTTTAAAAAGTAACCCTCCCAACCCTGTATATATATATATATATATATATACACACACAGTGCATCCGGAAAGTATTCACAGCGCTTCACTTTTTCCACATTTTGTTATGTTACAGCCTTATTCCAAAATGGATTAAATTCATTATTTTCCTCAAAATTTTACAAACAATACCCCAAAATGACAATGTGAAAGTTTGTTTGAAATCTTTGCAAATGTATTAAAAATAAAAAACGAAAAAAAAAAAAAATCACATGTACATAAGTATTCATAGCCTTTGCCATGACACTCATTTGTTTTCTCTTATTTAAACCCCTGCACGTGTCATGTCCGAGATCGGATCATTGTGGTTAACTGTGACTGTTTCTGTCGCGTTTGCCACTGTGTGTTTGCATGCTGCTGTGCTCTCTTGTACAGTTGGAGCTGGCGGTGGTAGTTTCAGAAGTGGAGTTCCTTCTGTGCTCGTTGGCCGCTGCCCTCGCCAGTTCGGTGCCCAGTATTCCCGTGGAGGAGGATTCCTCGTCTCCGCCCATGTTCGGGGGAGACCATTGCCTGGGCTTGTTTGATTTGAGTTTGAAAAGGAACTGTTTTGTGTGTTTGACTAATAAATCCAATTGACTGTATTCCTCTGCTTTTGGGTCTTGCCTCCCCTTTCCCGCACCGTGACAGAATGATCCAACCACACACATGATCCAACCACACACTCGCTCCGCCCTCTCGCAGCAAAAAGCCTAGCTGAGGTGGCACCAGGATCAGCTCTCCGCTTCGAGCTGCGTGTTGGAGAGGATGGCATCGCAGTTTGCGGAGCACACCACGGCGGTTCAGCAGCTCCGCCCAGCTTCTGATCCTGGCTTTCCTCAGCACAAGCCCCCATCGGTTTCGATTTTCCACCGGCCTCATTTTCAGGTGAGGGATCTTGCAGCACCTTTCTGTCCCAGTGTGTGCTGTTCTTCTCTTCGCATCCCTCTGATTTCCCCACTGAGAAGATGAAGGTGGCTTATACCATCCTGCACCTCACCGGAAGGGCTGCCGATTGGGGAATCGCCATGTGGGACAATAAACACCTTTGCTGCACCTCGTTCTTGGGTTTCAGCACGGAGCTTTGTCAAGTGTTCAATCCAGTCACGCTTCAGTATGGGGAACCTATCACTGCCCGGGGGAGGAGGAGCCAGACACCCATTTCACTGCCACTGTCTATGTCCACGGCCATGGAGACAGTTCCTCTACTGCAGCCTGCACCCACGGTAAGTGAGACCGATTCCCTGCCACTGCCTATGTTCGCAGCCACGAGGGCCATTCCCCCGCTGCTGGCTGCACCCATGGTCAGTGAAGCCGTTTCTTTGACACTGCCTATGTCCACGGCCACGAGGGCTGTTTCCCTGGTGCAACCAGTGCCCACGCCTGTCACGCCCAATGAGCCAGGGCCCACACCTGCCACGGCCAACGAGCCAGCACCCATGCCTGCCACAGTCAACGAGCCAGTTCTTGAAGCCTCGTCCGTACCAGAGCCAGCGCCTGATGCCTCAGCCGTCCCAGTGCCAGCATCCTCGGTCATGACGGGTGCTCCCACAGCAGTGCTCCTGACCGCTCAGAAGAAGAGGAGGAGAAGAGCTTCTGTTCTCCAGTCGCTGCCAACGTTCCCGGCCAAGGAGGCCATTCCCCAGTCACTGCCTTCCCTCACAGCCACTGAGACTGTGCCCCTGTCCCTGCCAGTGCCCCCGACCATGGAGGTCGGTTCCCTGTCACTGCCAGCGCTCGCAGCCACTGAGACTGTTCCCCTGCCACTGCCAGTGCCCACGACCACGGAGGCTGTTCCCCCATCACAGCCTGTGCTCACAGCCATGGAGGCTGTTCCCCCATCACAGCCTGTGCTCACAGCCATGGAGGCTGTTCCCCTGTCACTGCCTGTGCTCACAGCCATGGAGGCTGTTCCCCTGTCACTGCCTGTGCTCACAGCCATGGAGGCTGTTCCCCTGTCACTGCCTGTGCTCACAGCCATGGAGGCCGTTCCCCTGCTGCTATCAGCATCCACGTCGGAGCTGTGCGACCTTGTCTGGCAGTGGCCACCCAGTTTCCTGTCCTTGCCATGAGGCCTCCTCCCCGGCCTGTCTGATGAGGACCATGACATCATCGTCCCCTGTCTGTCTTGTGTTTCATGTTTTGTGTGGGCGCACGGGTCTGGCGATGGGTTATCGCTGTGCGCGATTTGCCGCCGTGTGCCCTCCGGTGATGTCACGGTCATGGCACCTTGCCAGGTTGTGTGTGTGCGCCTGTGAAGGACTGTGGCATCATCATCCTATGTCTGTTTTGTCAAAGCGTGTTTACGTTTTGCCCTTATGTGTTTCAGACACATGTGTCGCTGGCATGCTGAATCAGCGTTTCCATGGGAACCCTGATTGTTTCCATGGGAACGATGATCATTAAAACCTTCAGCTTCGAGCGACACATGCCCCGTGTTTGTTTCTCTTATTTAAACCCCATGAGTGTCATGTCCAAGGTTGGATCATTGTGGTGTAACTGTGACTGTTTCTGTCGTGTTTGCCACTGTGTGTTTGGATGTTGCTGTTTGTTTAACTGTGCTCTCTTGTACAGTTGGAGCTGGTAGCAGCAGTTTCAGAAGTGGAGTTCCTTCTGTGCTCATTGGCCGCTGCCCTCGCCAGTTCGGTGCCCACTATTCCTGTGGAAGAGGATTCCTCGTCTCTGCCTGTGTTCGGGGGAGTCTGTTGCCTGGGCTTGTTTGATTCGAGTTTGAAACGGAACTATTTTGTGTGTTTGACTAATAAATCCAATTTACTGAATTCCTCCTGCCTCTCCCTTTCCCGCATCGTGACAGGGAGGTCCCTTAATATAATTCATAACATTAGTTTGTTGTAACTGCAAGTTCACAACTCATATGACTGGGTTTTGTTTTTGTTGTTGTTTATGAATAAACATCTTAACTGGCAACTTTGTCTTTTTATTGTGCACATCAGGAATATAACAATATTAGGGTTAGGTAACATTAAATTATATTTAGCCTTTGGTACATATCTTTGATTTTGTGGCTTTAAAGGTGCACTTATGGCAACAACAAAAAAAACGTTGGGAATCACATTTAAATCAAACCTACTTGAATTTGTCTTTGCAACATAGTTCAATGAGAAATAATCAATGAAGGTTACATACTTTTCTCTGAAACCCATGTAATCCCCAAAAGTAGACGTATATTTTGTAGTAGCTGCAGTGATTACATGTTTTCATACGTTTTTCAATTTACCTGCTATGTTTACTTTGTGCATGCGCCACCTGGACGCGTTTACTATTTATTTGTTGTGTATAATCTACTGGGACAGAAAGACAATCACGAATGTCCTAATCGTTGGATAAGCCACAGTGGGGTTTTGAAACCCGACTCATGCGCGCTTAATGTAGATGACACACGGACGGGGTTATGCCTGGGGCTCAGGCATAGCCTTCAAATAACCATTATGTAACAGCGATCACATCGCTGGCGACTAGAGGAAACAGCGGTTGTGTGGAAACTTTGCTCTCTCGTCTCGTGAACTGCGCGTCCGTGCCGCTCTCACTATGAGTTCGCGTTGCAATGTTTCTTGTTTGCAAGAAGCCAAACGAGTGGCTATTTTTGGAGGCACACATGGAAATGAGATGTCAGGCATAATGCTGGTAAATATGTGGATAAAGAATGCAGCCGAGATAGAAAGAAATGGATTGGTGACCAAGCCGTTTATAAGCAATCCCAGAGCAGTGGAGAAATGTACCAGATACATCGACACGGATCTGAACAGAGCCTTCACGCCGGAGAATCTCAGGTAAACAACCCGCGAGAAGCGTTTATGTTCCGGACAGTCTGTTAGTCGGTGCGTTCGTTTACAGCAGACCGCCCGTATGTAAACTACTCATTATTGTGAGACAAGAACATATATGTCCTTTCAGGACAATGGACTTTAAACTTTACACGCATATGGGTTCAAATTCTAGTAGAGGCCGTTCACACAAAATGCGTCGTGCCTTCCTTCAACGATATCTGTTATTGTTGCTTTATGTTTACTCGTATCGTAAGCCGTGTTGTAAAACGGCATGTCGTGATAAAAGCATTTAACATTTTGAAAACAGGTATCGTGACCCCTGGGCTCTGTTGCGCTCCGTCTCGCTGTTTTGAACGACGCTTTTGTAAGGCACAACATTCGTGAATCGCGGTGATACAGCAGCTAACAGTTGAGTGTTCAGTCAGCTGATCCGTGCCCGCTCATGTCATGAGTGTTGTGAAACGTGATCTGGGGCATTAAAAGAGCCATTAACATTGCTTAATAGACAAATGCTAAGCTTGTGTTGCTTAGCCGCAGGTGTGACAGGATGTGCAAATGACAACACTGCACCTACTTTGGTATATAGGCAGTCTTAATTTATTTGTAAACTTTATTCAGGCTCTAAAGCTTTGCTTAATGACCCTGGCTGTACATTATCAGACTACTTATTTTACTTATAGTAAAATCCTCGAAATGAAGTCTGCTGCAAAAATAAACATGTTTTGATGTGTGAGGAATAGGCCTGTACATTTAATATGGAACACCCAGAGCTTGTTTCTGGCCAGGACAAGTTTAATCATCTTAACTTGAATTTGTTTTATTTCATACCTAATTGTCATGTTCATCTAATCTTATTCATGTTTCAATAGTTGACATGTCATACCATGTCTTATCTTATTAAATTTGAGATTTAGTAAAGTTGTACTAAATCTGTTGTACAAACAATACATCTCAACAGAGTGCTTATTACAAAACTTCTATGTTGTGTTTACATTCTGTATTTATTTGTGTCATGACGTGTGCCGGGTAGATTACTTTTGAATTGTAATCTGGTACTGATTACAAATTACTTGGCTAAAATTGTAGCCTCTTGGATTACATTTTAAAGTAATCTAATTTGATTGTTTTTGGATTACTTAATCCAGGTTCGATTAATTAACATTAGTTAATGCATTAGATGTCATGAACAAACAATAAACAATAGGCTATATATTTTTTGGAGCATTTATTAATGTAAAAGTAATGTTTATTCTTAGTTCATTTTAACTAATGTTAACTCATTTTAAGAAATAAAACCTTTTTGTGAAGAGTTACCATTTTGGATGACTTCTGACCAAATTGTTTTTGGGATGTCACTTGCTTTTGAGTAGGATAAGATTGTACCATTTCGCCATAATGGTGCTTTAATGCATTAAAGACAATTCACTAAATTGATATAATATGGTCATTGAAATGATTTATGTGTGTGTTTTACATGTCTTTTTTTCTGTTTCTGAGTGAAATTTATAAAAGTTACTTAGATGTTCTTACTCTGGCAATTTTGGCATTAACTGCCATTCATGTGTGGAAGCAGACCAGGCCAGTATTTGTGAATTAACGTCACCAAAAAAGTTTTATAAATTGTCACAAAAGCAAAATGTAAATTTTAGAAGCCAAATAAATGCAAATTGCGAAACTAAAACTAACTTTACAGCACTAATGCAATCAGTTTGTCATTTTTTTGCGGATTACCACTCCATCTTCAGGGTAATTATGGTGGTGGCTAGTATCAGGTCTGTGTGTGTAATTTTACCTCTTCCATTTGAAAACAAACACCTGAAGATTTAAATGTATATCAGATGTAGGCTGATTTATAATGGGAAAAAAAATTAAATAAATTAGAGGCATCAATAAATGATGTACAATATACTACCTTTGCCTAATTTATGTAAACATGTAATCCATATTTTTTAATGTAATTGAATCAAATTACAAGTACTTGATTTTTGTAATTTTATTACATAATCCAGATTACATGTAATCTGTTACTACCCCACACTGGTCATGACACTGTAACACAAAATAATGCCTGTAAAGTGTGAGATATAAACTGCTTAATCTCCATTAAGGATTTTTTTTTTTCATGAGTAATAGTTGAAAACTATGTTTCTCTTCTCAATCTCACATCAAAAATGTACCATACGCTCGATAGAAAATGACAGATTCAATAACAGAGCATTCATATCTAACTTGCATATAGATATCAGAATGAGCGAAATTTGATATGCTTCTATGCCACGTTAAACACAGGGGCTTCTGGGATAGCTTTGATGCTTTGTCTTACACCTAATAAAGCAAAACAATACACTCGAAAAGCATTCACCATTTATCAGTAATAGAGGATTTGAATGTGCAATGAGGGCATTACTGAAATGCCTCGGTGGAATTAGAAATACAATGGAGGTTGCTCATTGAGATACAATCAGTCAGGAGATACTGCATGTATAATAATGTACTATGGGGGGCTGATCATTGACAAAACATAAACATTGTGCTCATTCAAAGAGTGGCCATCACAACAGATGTTCACAGCCCGACTGGTGATTTAAAACAAGAATTGGTTTGTCATGTCAGAGTCGCCGCTGAATATTCTATTATTCATTCATTTTAATGTATAGGAAAAAGTCAAAGTGGGCTCAACTGAGCAGCTTTTTGTAAACTGCTTAGATTGTGTAATATTTTATATAAAAGTGCATCCTCTATGTGTTTCTAACATAATTTTTCTAAACAAAATACGTTTAAACTGGAAATATACAGTTCATTAGGATTAAATAGGGGTTGCAATGTTGCTGAATACAATTCAGTTTAGGATTTTTTCTAGAATGTTTCCTCTTAACATTAGTTAATTTAAAGGAATATTTTAGGTTCAGTAAAAGTTAACCTCAATCAACAGCATTTGTTGCATAATGTTGATTGCCACAAAAATATTTTTGTCCCTCTTTTAATAATAATTAAAAAAAGCAAAAATCTGGGTTACAGTGAGGCACTTACAATGGAAATGAATGTGATAAATCCATAAACGTTAAAATACTGTTTCAAAAGTATAGCCACAAGACATAAACAATATGCATGTTAACATGATTTTAGTGTGACTTATTTAAAGTTCAACAACGACAAACCGTGGTTTACAGCAGAGCTCAGGCAACTTCGTCAGGCCAAACAGGATGCTTACAGGGGTAGGGATAAAGTCTTGTACAATCAGGCCAGGAACACACTGAACAAGGAAATCAGAGTGGCTAAAAGAAGATACTCTGAGAAGCTGAAAAACAAGTTTTCAGCTAACGACCCTGCATCAGTGTGGAGTGGCATGAAACAACTCACAAATTACAAGACTCCTACCCCCAACCCTGTGGTGGACCAACAACTGGCTGACGACCTGAATGTGTTCTACTGCAGATTTGAAAGGCCCAATCTAACACCCCACACCAACTCTGACCTTCACGTCACACAAACACCAACACCTCCCGCAACCCCTCTCTTCCCCTCTCCTGCTACTCAACCTGCACTTAAGATCTGTGAAGATGATGTGAGCCTCATCTTTCGGAAACAAAAGACGAGGAAAGCACAGGGCCCAGATGGCGTCTCACCAGCGTGTCTTCGATCCTGTGCTAACCAGCTGGCCCCCATCTTCACACAGATCTTCAATAGATCACTGGAGCAGTGTGAAGTCCCATGCTGCTTCAAACGTCCACTATCATCCCCATCCCAAAGAAACCAAAAATCACAGGACTTAATGACTATAGACCTGATCGCCCTGAAGTGTGTGGTCATGAAATAATTTGAGAGACTGGTGTTGGCCCATCTGAAGAACATCACTGGACCCTTTCTAGATCCCCTTCAATTTGCTTATCGAGCAAACAGGTCTGTGGATGATGCAGTCAACATGGGATTGCATCATATCCTGCAACATCTGGACAGACCAGGGACATATGCAAGGATCCTTTTTGTGGATTTCAGTTCGTCTTTCAACACCATCATCTCAGCTATAGTCCAGAATAAATTACACCAACTCTCTGTTCCCACGTCTATCTGTCAGTGATTTACCAGCTTTCTGACGGACAGGCAGCAGCTTGTGAGACAGGGGAAACTCACTTCCAGCACCTGTACAATCAGCACTGGTGCCCCCCAGGGATGTGTGCTCTCCCCACTACTCTTCTCCCTCTACACCAACGACTGCATCACCAAGGACCCCTCTGTCAAGCTCCTGAAGTTTGCAGACAACACCACTGTCATCGGCCTCATCCGAGATAACAATGAGTGTGCTTACAGAAGGGAGGTTGAACAGCTGGCTGTCTGGTGCAGTCAAAACAACCTTGAACTGAACACGCTCAAAACAGTGGAGATGATTGTGGACTTTAGGAGGAACACCCCAACACTGACCCCCCTCACCATTCTAAACAGCACTGTGGCAGCAGTGGAGTCATTCAGGTTCCTGAGCACTACCATCTCACAGGACCTGAAGTGGGAGACACACATTGACTCCATTATGAAAAAGGCCCAGCAGAGTTTGTACTTCCTTCGCCAGCTGAGGAAGTTCAACCTGCCACAGGCGCTGCTGATACAGTTCTACTCAGCAGTTATTGAGTCTGTCCTCTGCACTTCAGTAACTGTCTGGTTTGGTTCAGCTACGAAATCAGACATCAGAAGACTACAAAGGACAGTTCGGACTGCTGAGAGGATTATTGGTAACCCCTGCCCCCCCTTCAAGAACTATACACTTCCAGAGTGAGGAAAAAGGCTGGAAAAATCACTCTGGACCCCACTCACCCTGCCCATTACCTTTTTTAACTGTTGCCTTCTGGCCGACACTTCAGAGCTCTGAGCACCAGAACCGTCAGGCACAGGAACAGTTTTTTCCCTCAGGCTATCCATCTCATGAACAGTTAAATTGCCCCATTGAGCAATAACTATGTGCAATACACAGTCTAGTCTTTCTTATATTTATCCAACACATCCAACCTCATTTCATTCCTCTGAAAAACAAACAAACAAACATTTGCACTGTACATAACAGATTTGTATTTTGCACTGTACATAACAGATTTGTATTAGATTTGCAGTACGTATGTGTATGTGTGTGTGTGTGTATGTACGTATGTGTATAATTATTTTTTATTTTTTATTATTATCTATGTCTTGCTGCTGTTTTTTTATTGTTTTTGTATTGTTGTACACTGGAAGCTCCTGTCACCAAGACAAATTCCTTGTATGTGTAAGCACACTTGGCAATAAAGCTGATTCTGATAAAATTTCTTACTAACCTTTCTGTGTAAAGTTTTAGCCAATTTTACAACTTTTTGCCATGATGATGTAGTGCCGTAAACTCTAAAACAACCTTAAAAATAATCATTTAAACAAATTTACAGCTCAAATAATACACAGCTTTTAACAGGAAAATGTATGTAAGTGCTTTAATAAAAGTAAAAGCTTCACATTTCAGCCTTTAAACCCTCCAAAAAATGGCCACATTCACATCCAGTGTAAGTGTCTCACCATAACTCAGATTTTTGCTTTTTGTAAAGGAGGGATAATCTACATTATGCCACAAATGCTTCAACTGAGCTTAACTTGTATTGAACCCAGAATACCCCTTTAACTTGAAGTAAAACATTTAGGCATAATTGACATGGTCACTCAAGTTCTTAGTTTATATTTGTCAAATAAATCAGTTATTAAGTATGTATGTAATAGCTAATCTTGCCTTTTGTCATTAACTGTGCTTTTAAAACAGTTAATGCTACACCTGCATCTAACCACTGTTCAAGAGATTTTTAACCCTAGTACCAGTTAGTCTCCTTAATGCTGTTTACCTCAGGACAAGAGTCAAAAGTCCTGGGTAGGGCTGCATGCTTAAACTTCAAAAAACTTTCTTTTAGTTTTTGAAGTCCTTTGACTTGTTCAAAATCTTTGTACTGTTAATTTTAATAATGCACTTTCCATCCACAGTGCTCCTGATTTAGAAGGGCTGCAATATGAAGTCCAGATGGCCAAGAAAATCAATCAAATGTTTGGGCCCAAAGGAAGCCCAGATGCATATGATGTCATCTTTGACCTTCACAACACCACCTCAAACATGGGCTCCACCCTCATTCTGGAAAGCTCAACAGATCTCTTTAACCTTCAGATGGTGAATTACATCAAAGTAAGAAACTAAACTCTCAACAATGTAATTATTCTAATGCTTGAAATGCATTGCATTTTTCATTTGTTTCAAGCAGTTATGTCACAAGGGCAGAGCTTAAGAGTCTCTGATTGAAGGATGCCCTGATACAGCAAACAAATACAAAACATGAAAATCAAATGTAAAGCATTACATAAATTTAAATTAGAACATGACCCTGAGGGAAACATTTAATTAACCTATTTACATTTTAGGGGTGGGAATTGCAAGGTAACTGGCAATATGATATTATATTGATATTTAGGTCACAATACAATATTATTGCTATTCAAAACTACGATATGTTGCAATATTTCACTCAGTGTTTCTCTTTCGTCTTCATTGGACTTCAGAGAACTGTTACCAAATCACCAAATTTATTGTTAAATTAATATAAAAGTGCCAGTATATTATTTCCTAATATCCATGTACAGTACAATGCAAAGCTATAAGCATATAAGAACACAATGGCTCCTTGTTTCTGTGGTTAGGTCAATGTAGCTAGTCTTTCTAAAAATATTTCATGTACTAAAATGATTGTATTTATGAAAACAATAGTAGCCTTAGCATTTTAAAATCATTATTTATTACAACACAGTTTCAATACACAAAGTATAATAGTTTTCACCCGAAAGGTTAGCAATATGATACTAAAGTTTTTATCAAAATACCTCTGTTAATGTTACTACTGTAAAATTGTAATACATTTTAGTAACGGTGGGTGATTATCTGTAAAGCATGATAACTGCACCTTCTAAGGGACTGATGCTGATTTCCTTGATCGATTTGGCAAAGATAAATAATGTTTCCCATCACCATAATGTGAAAAAATTTAAATTATAATATAGATACTTGGCCTGCAAAAATCGATACAGTATCACAAGGAAATAATCACAATATATCGATATTTAATATCGAAACTAAAACATTTCTGAACCAGCTACAGAACAGGTATCCATAACAGACATACAGTACATTAGTTTTAATCATTATCCAATTATAACCAATCGTAGAATGTTAGAATCAATATTTCAATATTTATTTACCATCTGCAGATGCCAATGAGTTGTTCCATGCATCATTTTTAAGTAATAAGTTATGAGAGGCTGTGGTATTTTGTGAACATACTGTAGTCACATAGCTAAAGGGCATTGTTTGGCACAATGCAAAAACTGTTGCTGTCTCATAGCTGTTATTATATTGTATATTGGAGCAATGCTACATTGACCAATAAGCATCCAGAACAGAAATATTCATTTTATTAATAGACAATACGTTTAAAGGATTTTGCATTGACCTATTCTTACTTTGTACATTGTTTTATCAACACATACCAAGAAGGGCCTTTGTTCTTATTTTATCCTTATATTAAAATTTTGAGTTGACAGTTTGTCATTGTATTGCCTGATTATGGACTACAACATTTAAAAGTCATTGAGTGCATTTACATGCACACCAGTATGCTGAGAACCTTCAAAATTCAGCTTATTCAAAACATCTGACGATGCAAGAAGTCATGCAAGAAACTTTTGACTTTAAAACTTAAACAGACATGCACGCAACACTTGCACACATTGGATAAGCTGGTAAGAATACCGGTAAAGGTGTTTACATGCAACAAAAAGTCGGGGTAATGGACAAAAATCGATGTGTGCCGGTCAGTTTATGCCTAAGCCATTTATAACAGTACCCCAATAAAGGATAAAGGAAAACCGATTAAGGCGTTTACATCAACACAAACTTTATTGGCTCATTAAGCATACATCGCAGAAGACTGTGCATGTAAATGTCCTCAGTGTTTATTTACAAAGCCACATGTGCTCTTCCCCCCTTGCAGAAAGCCATGGCTCCCCACACCTGTCCAGTACTGTTAAACGAACACCCACAGCTTAAGTATTCAACTACACGTTCTGTGGCCAAACACCCCATTGGTGAGTATAAAGTCCTTGGATATTTAGCAGCATAAACCTGACATGCTAAATCAGGTCAAATATACAGTACATGTAATTTAACCGCTAGTAATTAGGGATTGTATAAGACGTTTGGTTTTAGTTAAAGCATGCAGCGCTCTACAGATAATACTATTTAACCCTAGGCCTAGTGCTGGTGTTTAAAAAAGAAAAATCATCCTGAATTAGTTGTTGGGACACCTTACATTTGAGTCTTTGCCCATTTCTTTCTTTTTTTTCCTTTTTTCTTTTTTCTTTTTTTTGTGCTAACACTTTATAATACATTATTTAATGATGAACAACCAATGAACAATATATATATATTTTTATAACGTTTATTAATCTTTTTAATGTTAGTTAATTCAAATACAATTGTTCATTGTTAGTTCTTGTTAGTTCATAGTGCATTAACTGATGTTAACATGTACAACTTTTGGTTTTAAAAATGTATTAGTATATGTTGAAATTAACATTAACCAATATTAATAAATGCTATAAATGTGTTGTTCATTGTTAGTTAATTTTAACTAATGTTGTAAACTAATATTAACAATTGGAACCTTATTGTAAAGATTTCTCTTGTTTTCTTGTTTAGCAGCTATAGAGTAAGACTCAACATGTCAACATGAAACAACATTTGCAACCCATTAGATTTACGATTAAATATTTTTATGATAATTTTACAATAATTTTTACATATATTATAAAAGAAAAATGTAGGGCAGGATGTGATTTTATTTACCCGGTATTGATTGGATCAAGAAAAATGTTGCGTTTGAATGTGCCTACTTCTCTACAATGTAGTATGCTAAAAGCAGTATGTCACGGAATAGTATGTCCAAATCTTCAGCATTCATAAAACAGTAGGCGAATAATACTGTATCCAGTAAGATTCGGAAGTGTGCATCCACTGGGTACTTTACTATCCCATTATCCCACGTGATCTGTGGAGACGTCATTTTCAAAACACTGAATAAAAAAAATAAAACAGAAGAGAAATGCGATTCAGGTGGCTCTTTTCAACCCTAAGTGCTATATTTACCAAGATTTGTTCCTTGTGGTTAAATTGTACCTGTTTCACAAAAGCAGATTAGATTATTTTTGCAGTTATATATTCGGGTCACAGGACAATGCCGCATTCCTGAATAAAGTATGTCTGGGTATGTATTCATACTACGCACCTGCATACCTAAAGAGTGTACTTGATTAATGGTTGAAAAGTACGTTCCTCATCAAATGCAGTTCATATTCTGACAGTATGCAAATTCAGATGCAGCTATGTCTTTATGTGGTTAGAGGTACAGCTGGTTAGAGGGGTTGAAAAATACGAGGGCTTGGTGATGTCAGAAGGAAATGAACGGTGTTTCAGAGACAGAGCAAGTTATTACATTTAGATGAATGACTATTATGGTGAAAATTGTGTTCTTTGGAATAACGTGCATATTATTCGCACACAATAAGACGAGGAACATGTATTAAGAAAATAAATATGGTCAATTTCATGTTGTCTTTAAAAATCCATTTGTTTTACTGTAAAAACTATTTAAAAATCCATTTGTTTCTGTGCTTTGCAGGTCTTGAGGTGGGCCCGCAGCCACAGGGAGTTTTGAGGAGTAATGTCTTTGAGTCCATGAGAACAATACTGAAGCATGCACTGGACTTCATTGAGCTCTTCAATAGCGGTGAGGTTAATCAGAAATTAGCACGCCTTCAAAGTCTTTCTAGCAAGTCAATCTACTGTCGGTCATCCTTGGAATATTCTCGGGAGGCTATTTCCAGTCATGACAGTGCAGCTTCAATCTACTTGAATGGGGAAAGACCGAAAACTCAAAAATGGTTGGTCAAGATTACGATCAAAGAACATATTTCAAATCAGCAATTAAATTTGATAATATTGGAATATATTGTGCTTCTTTACCTCATATTACGCTAATACGCGCAATTTTCCCGAATTGTATAGCTAATGCGCATGTGTGCTAGCGAGTTGATTGAAAAGCAATGTCTGTATCTAAAAGGTGATTGGCTCTTTTACCTGTAAGGCGGGGCTTCCTTTCTACATCCATTGACTGTTGGGTGCTAGAGTTTCTTGGTTGGGCATTCCAATTTCTCCCATTCATTTTAATAGAAGTTACTAGTCTCTGACGCCATCTGCACCAGAACTTGGAATGTGTACTTATAGAAGTATTCAGAAATCAATAGGGATGGCTAGAAGGGCATTATTTCCTCTTTTTATTATAATATAAACCAACAGTGATCATGTGCCGTGAGAACATGAAACCATAATGGTGTGTTTGCCAGGTTTTCATTTATAGATGTTTCATGTTTACATAACTCCAGAGTGCACGTGGCTTTATCTTCCTTTCCCCGTGGCAGTCTGCATCTCTACCATGAAAGCGTGTGGCAGTTAAAGAAAAATAGTAATGCTCCCGGGTCAATGAGTCAGCATACACTGATTTAAAAATGAACTTGTTGACCTGGTATTTTAGCCAGTTTGAGGTAAGACTTCTTCAAGCATTCGTCTTCCTCCTTTTTTTTTTTTTTTTCTCAACTATGGAACATTTGAAAAAAGGTTGTCACATGTACTCCCGCCTGACATGAATACACATTTCTCTGTGTCTCACTTTAAGTAGCATGTTCAGAAGCCAAGAGCTGGACAAGTACTGCTAGTTTCTCTTCTGTTTTCTAAGTTTTGTGACTTGAATACTTGTTGGTGTTTGGTTAGGTTCCATTTCATTAGTTGCTTGCTGGGTTTTGTAGTGTCACGTTGTGTGGTGGGGCCCCGTTGTTGTGGATGAATGTCTCATTGTGAGCACTCAAAACGTGTTTTCCGTTAGCTAATGTTTTACCATGTTAGGACTGCATTAACACAACAAACAAAACAAAAGATCTGATATTATGGAAACTATTGATTATGGATTGATTGATGCTGGAGCCATCTGATAACTACACAACCTAACAGAAATTATCTATACTGTATGACAAAGAAATTAAAATCTTAATTATGTATGCTACCCTTATTTGAAACATAAACCAAAAATGTAATGAACCGAGATATGAATCCTCTAAGTCCAATCATAATATATTAATTGTTATTTAACACTCTGTGGTACACTTTGTTTTAACTGTGGATTGTTTTTTTTTTCCATTTCATAATTTGACATAAAATAGCATAAATATCAAAATAAAAAGAGGAGAAAGTGATTAAAAAAAGAGTAAAAATGTGGGAAATGTTGCCATATGACATGACGGCTACAATGGAAATGGTAAAAAAGGAAAAAAAAGAAAAAACTTTGTCTTAAAAAACATGGATTTCTTTAAGTAAATTCATGTTTCTTTATTTTTATGAATTGTTACATTTATACTCTTTGAACTCCTCAAACTCAGTTTTTTTATCAGTTCAGTATTAAGGATTAAGGATTTCAGTGTTGTATATACTGTAAATAACTTCAATAATATAATTGATGCCACTATCTATAAAATGTCCAATGAGGGAGTAAATTAAAGAAATTGCATTGTGGAACAGAGTTGCCATATTTTCTCAATTTAATATATTTCCATGTTTGACAAAGTTAATCTGTGGAAAAACAACATCTGTTTAACTTATTATGGAATAAATGCACAGAAATGTGTTTATAGTGTGATTTGAGGAACACCTCAGCATGTGTCTTCCCTGTTTGGGTGCCCCAAGAAGGAAGTCTTGAAAAGAAGATCAAATGTCTTGTGGCTTTGAAAAAGCATATTACTGGTTATTTTAAAGACAACCCTTTTAATTCCAACAATGGAATATGTATCTGAACATTGAGAAAGTGAAGGAAAATGATGTGGCAACACCGCACCAGAGAGGGTGAATATGAGGAGTCCAGAACATTTTGCACAGGCTGTTTCAAGCATCACATGGAGCAGAATTTGTGGAAGTGATATTTTTAGTGACTCACCATGTCAGCACATGCCTGACATACTTGAAAACCTGACAGCCTCACAATGATAAATGTTTACTGATCGATTGTTAGAAGATAGTCATTAACCTATTTCTTTGGAGACCGTAACATAGTAAAGGATGGGAAATAAATGTCATGAAGTGAAGCTGACAAGCAGGTCTGTTTATTTACAGAAATATTTTGCTTTTATAGCTCTGAGTCCAGCTGAATACACCACCACTAAAGGGACCAAAGCTGAAAAAACTCAGCATGATCTTATAAACATAATAAACTTCTAGACTGAATCACATGACAAATAAGGATATCCAAGATGATTAAAAGAGAAATCTTTAAAAATCTATTTTAAAACACACTTCAATTTCATAACAGTAATCTTTAACAAAATTGAAGAAAAAAAAACACGAAATATTTTAAGTTTTATAAATATAATTTTGTTAAAAATTACACAGTTCAATATGATGGAATTTTGTGAAACTGAAATGCGTAAATCTTAAAAATTGGCTTAATGTGACACCATGCGAGGATCGGACGTGTGAACGGCGAGCTCTGTGCACTTTGCTAGTTTTAATACTTATTATGACATAAACCGGTGAGATTTGATACACTCTGTTACATAACTGTTCTAGGAGGACAATATGTCAAAGAATTCAAAATCCTCGGGCTCTGGAGACATTAAAAGACACTTAACGGCTCAAGCTGACGCACCCGAGCAGGCCGCGGGCCTGGGAGTCGACTTGGTCGGGGAGGAGCGGGAGATGCTGAACATGTCGGCAATGCTGACGCAGGTCGTTGTTGACTTGGAAGGATCTTGCTGTCATGTCAATCGATCACTGCCATGGAGGCGAAGTTCACTGATGTGGTTACAAGAGTAGGGGATGTCGAGAAAGGGATCGATTACTTGGAGTCATCGGAGAGGGAATTATCTGCTAATCTGCTAGCAACCAAGGTGGATTTGGAGTGTTTCTGGGAGAAGTTAGAGGACATGGAAAACCGTAGCCGGCGGAATAATGTCCGTATCGTCGGAATCCCGGAGGGAGTAGAGGGACAAGGTATGGTGAAATTCCTGGATGGGCTCTTTCTGAATCTGCTCGACATAGCAGGCCATAAGCTGGAAATGGAGCACACTCACAGGGTTCCTGCTCTGCGATCCACGGAGGGAGACAGGCCCTGATCAATTCTGGCCAAATTTCAGAGATCATCCAATAAAGATCTTGTGTTACGTGAAGCTAGGAGTAAAGGAAGGCTTTCTTGGAAGAACCACAGCATTTTCTTTTTCCCAGATTTTGCGAACTCGATGAGAGAAATGGGATTGATTCAAGGAATGCCAGAAACTTTTACGTCAAAAGAAGGTCACTTTTGCCCTGATATTCCCGGCCAAATTGAGAATAGATGCTAAGGATGGCCGTAAAACATACACATGCCCACAGCAAGTGATGTCCTTTATAAAGTCAATGGAGTAAGTCATCTTGTTGTACTCACGTTGTAGCCGAGTAAACTGGCTCACTGAACATTCGCTTGACTGTTTGAATAATCTGCACGCGCTTTTTGTGCTGGTTCCGCCTAGCAGCTGGAGTTTATTTTGTAGAGTAACACACATTCAGGACAGTTTTATGGATGAATCTACACGCTCTTTGTGCTTAGTCCGCCTATTGGCTGGAGTTTGTTTTGTGAAGTATTTCTTGCAAAGTCATTTGCTTGCATTCATGTTGCAGCCGTGTGGACCGGCTCACTAAACATTCGCTTGACTGTTTGAGGAATGTGTGCATTTTTTGTGTTGGTTCCGTCTATCGGCTGGAGTCTATTTTGTAGAGTAACACACCTTCAGGACAGTTTTATGGATGAATCTACACGCTCTTTGTGTTTATTCCATCTACTGGCTGGAGTTTGTTTTATAGATTATCTTTTGCTGTGTAATTCTGTCTCATAAAATTTGTATAGAAACACCGGACTTGAGCAATCCGATGGCAAGGTTGTCGCGGTGGCTCTTGTAGGCATACATGGACTGTTTGAGTTTGAGGGATGGACGCCAGTTGGCGCTGTCGTGCGTGGGGTTAATGCGCACGTTTTTCTTTTTTCTGTTTGTTTTGATGGTTGCACTAATGTTGGAATGTGGTCTTTATAATCTTGTTTTTGACACACTATCTATTTTTTCTTATATGTCAAAATGTAAAATGTTAATATGAGTGGATATCTTTCTCCATGTGGAATGTGAATGGGTTGGGGCACCCCATAAAAGGTTATTTCTCTTAAGCGTAAGATATATGATATAGTGTTTCTTCAAGAAACGCACCTTTCTCCGCAGGAAGCTGAAAAATTTGGGAAGATATGGGGTGGGTATTTTTTTTATAGTGCTGGCTCGAGTAAGAGCAGGGGAGTCATTACGCTGATAAGTAAACATGTACAATTCAAATGTCTCATAAAGAGTAAAGATAAATTAGGAAGAGACATTATTTTTTTAGCTGAAATTCAGGGACATAGTCTTATTTTGACTAATATTTATGCTACTAACGTTGATGATCAGGGCTTTTTTATAGATCTTGAAGGGATTTTGCAAGCCGGTGGCACCCCTCATGATATACTGTTGGGAGGAGACTTTAATTTTTTGATGGACTCAGTCCTTGATTATAGTGAAGCAAAGGTGTGCAAGCCCCCTAGAGCAACATTGACGCTTCACAGGATGTGTAAAAATCTTGGTCTTACAGATATTTGGAGACTTTTGAACCCATTTGGTAGGGACTATACATTTATTTAATCAGTCCATAAGATTTACTCTAGAACTCGTGGAATTGGAAGGGAATATTAAACGTGTTCGAGGCAGAGCTGAAGTGCCGAATGTCATCTAATGGCCACAGGGAATTTACCCAATTGAAATACAGATATAATTCTATTTTGTCGCAGAAGATGGAGTTTTGGCTATTCAGGGCAACACAGTCATATTTTGAGTCGGGGGACAAGGCAAGGAAACTTCTGGCTAGATATATAAAACAGAGAGAGACTTTTTCTACCATTCCCTCGGTGAAATCTGCTGGTGATGAAATATTTACCTCAGCCATTGTTATTAATAATGCTTTTAAAGAATTTTATCTTGATCTCTATAGTTCCACGTCTTCGTCTGATGATGAGGATATTATAAACTTTGTGGAACCATTAGAATTTCCTAAACTGACAACTGAGCAACAAAACGCTCTTGATTCTGAGATAACCTTGGAGGAGCTTGGCAGTTAATTAAGGCCTTGCCTACAGGCAAGGCTCCGGGGCCAGATGGCTTTGCCGCAGAATTTTTTAGATCTTATACTACAGAACTGGCTCCACTTTTGCTAGAAATTTATATGGAATCATTAAAGAACGGAAAGCTTCCGCCAACCATGACACAAGCCCGGATCAGTCTGATTCTTAAAAAGGACAAAGATCCAAGCAAATGTAAGTGTTACCGTCCAATTTCCCTGATCCAGCTAGACGTACAAATATTGTAAAAAATTTTGGCTAACTGATTAAGTAAAGTTATGATATCTCTTATACATATAGATCAGGTGGGATTTATTCGTGGCCGTAGCTCTTCTGATAACATTAGGCGTTTCATCAATATTATGTTGTCAGTGGCGAATGATCAGACTCCGGTCGCTGCCATCTCACTTGATGCCGAAAAGGCATTTGATATGATAGAATGGGATTATCTTTTTAAGATTTTGGAAATGTACGGTTTTGGGAATACTTTTATTAGGTGAATTAATTTACTTTATAGACACCCGGTAGCGGCGGTTCAAACGAATGGATTAATTTCAGATTATTTTACTCTGGATAGGGGCACTGGGCAGGGTTGCCCTCTTTCCCCCTTATTGTTCTGTCTTGCCCTGGAACCATTAGCAGCCGTGATAAGAAAGGAGGATGATTTTCCAGGGTTGGTGGCGGGAGGTGTGGCTCATAAACTTTTGCTTTACGCAGATTATATTTTATTTGTCTCCGACCCTACTAGATCTATGCCTTGCCTCCACAGAATTATTAATTCCTTTTCTAAATTCTCAGGATACAGAGTGAATTGGTCTAAATCCGAAGCTTTGGCTCTGACAGCGTACTGCCCAGTAACTGCTTTTCAGCCGGGCGTCTTCCAGTGGCACAAACAGGGCATTAAGTATGTGGGTATTTTATTCCAAGCAAATTTGTGTGATTTAGTTAGTCAATTTTGACCCTTTAATAAAAAGGTTTTCGAGCGATGTGGGCAGGTGGGCTTCATTACATTTATCTGTGACTGGGAAGGTTAATGGTATTAAAATGAATTGTATTCAACTACCTGCTACAATCTCTCCCTATAGATGTCCCCTCTCTTATTTCAAGCAATTTGATTGCATAGGGAAGTCCTTCATTTGGAATGGTAAACATCCCAGATTACACTTTAGTAAGTTACATAGGCTGATTGACAAAGGTGGGCTAGGCCTACCCAAGATTTTGTTTTATTATTATGCATTCAGTCTCAGAAATTTGGCTCATTGGTCATTTCCACCTGAAGGAAGTTCTTGCCCCTATCTTGCCATTGCAAAGTCTTTCTATCAAACTAACCGGAGAAGTTAAGTTACACCCGTTATCTCGCATTTGCATGTGGTATGGACAAAAGTGTCCAGAAAGTTGAATTCAGACATTTATTTAAATGTTGCTTCGAGCATATGGCTAAACCCAAAATTATGTATTAATGAGTCCCCTTTCTGCTGGTCAGAGTGGATTGGGAGGGAGGTTAATACACTCTGTGACCTATATGAGAGTGGAGTGTTGAGATCCTTTGAAAATATGGTTCAACCTTTTAGGATTCCCAGGTCTCAATTCTTTAAGTATTTACAACTGCACCACCTGCTCTATACTATTTTTGGGAGTAGCATACACCCCCCTAAAGCGGCAGATACTCTGGGAGTGGTGATTACTGCTTTTGGAAAATGTCATGAGGCATCAGTGTATTACTCACTGCTAATTCAGAGTCTGGGGGACGGAGCTTCAACTTCTCTTAAGAGATTATGGGAGAAAGATTTAAACTTGGTATTGGAGGAGGAAGAATGGGCTAGGATTCTAAAAAAACGTCAAGTCTGCATCTAGAGACGCAAGGGTGCGCCTTATGCAATTTAAGATTTTACATCAATTCTCTTGGACCACCTCTAGATTATATAGGCTTGGTTTTAAACACCCACCTGCTGGTGATGCCAGTCAGAAGATGGGGACACAACCCAGGTTTTTTGGTGGTGTGTTAAGATGCAAGAATTCTGGTTGAGGGTTCAGAGGTTTATATGTGACGTTTTGGGCACTCAAATTTAATTTTGCCCCAGACTCTGTATTTTAGGCGATGGGGTGGTCATTAATATAGGGGATAAATACATAAGAAATTGGGTCCCAGCCAGTGTTATGATCGGCAGACGGATCATTCTTAGGGGATGGAGGTCGGCTGGAGCACCCTCATTTCGGGAGTGGTGCACGGAGATGGGCAGGGTGGTGGCATTTGAAGAAATGTCAGATAGAAGGCTAGGCAACCTGGAGGTATTTAATAGGAAGTGGAGCAGCTATTTGACCTTTTTGGAAGGCTCTCGGGGAGGGGCAGTGGAGAGGGATTTATAGTTTTAAATGTGTGTGATTTATTATTTTATTATATATATATATAATATTATTTTGTATGTGCTTGTGTGTGTGTGTGTGTGTGTGTGTGTGTGTGTGTGTGTGTACTTTAGCTTTGACCACAGGGATGTTTGTTGGGGGTTAGGGTGGGGTTGGGGATTGGGGATTGGGGGGAAAGGGAATAATGGGGGTTAAAAGTTGATTCTGTACATATATGTTTTGCTTTTCTGTTTCATTTGTTGGAATCAATAAAAAAGTGTTAGTCGAAAACAAATTGGCTTAAATATTTTTGAGCGCATGTGACAAGTTCTTAGAAATATAATCTTTGTATTCATGTCAGATTTATGCTTTTGGAAAACTTTTATGTCACGTTCAATAAAAAAATAAAAACTGTCCAAAACTGTCAAGTGATGTAACCATCAGTGAAAAGTACCAAAACACTTTATTAACCTTGATTACATGTGAGCGCACACAATCATTATTTTCAATAATAATATATTTTTAATATCTGTGTGTGTGTGTGTTGATTATTATTATTATTATTATTATTATTATTATTGTTATTTACAAATATAATTATTTTTTGAATCATTAATATCATGAAGTGTTTTGGGGTTACTTCACTTGACTTGAACTAAGCATGCCTTTTTAAAAAAATTCAAAATATCTTACTTTTTTCTTTTCTTTAAATAATGACCTTTACACAGTTATACAGGGGTCCTCTCTGTGATGTTATTTTTTGTTTTATGTCTTTCTTGTCACATGACAAAAAAATGGCTGTGGTAGCTACACTGACTTTTATTTGGCAGACAAAAGTCTGGTTAATAATATTCCAAAACAAGAGCAAGAAAAGCAATACTCTCTTCTTATCCAAACTACTTATGCTAAAGGAGACTTTTTTTTTTCTTCACTCAATTTCTGGATATTTACTGTATATCACCTCAATACAATTTTTTATTTATTTTATTTTTTTTACTTATTTACAAAATATCCAAATTAATTTTATTTCAGAAATTGAAAGCATGTCTGTCATCATAGAACATGTATATTAAAGTAATGTTTGTATGAATTGCATTTAATACATACAGATCTTTAAAAAAAATAAATAAATAAAAAAATCCCTTCATTTATGTGTTGCATCCTTATAAAAGCCACTGACTAATACATCAGTGTCAACTGATTTTATCAAATCTCTCTCTTTTTCCACCCTCTAAGATGGTGTTTGTGTTTTGTGTGTTGTAGGTGTTGAGTTTCCCCCATGTACTGTGGAAGTGTTCAGAGCCCATGAGAGGATGGACTACCCCAGAGACACCAATGGCAACATCACAGCAATGGTGCATCCTCATCTACAGGTATTCCAGTGGGGCCAGTCTAGAAAATGCATTTAAGTAAAAGTTATGTTTATTTTGAAAGGGAAATGTATGCCCTCAACCGAATCATGAGAGTTGCTTTTTATGAGAGGAACAAAGCGAAAAGGGAGGGAGAGGAAAATACATGGCAGAAAATGTGTCCTATGACTCAGATGTTCGGTGTGGTTGTTTTGAGTCTCAGGCTTCACTTGTTTTTCACAGTAATGTTCCTGTTCTTTTTCTTCTCTCTCTCTCTCTCTCTCTCTTTTTTATCTTTTGGTAGGATTGCGACTGGGAGCCTTTGAACCGGGGTGACCCGATGTTCCTAACTTTCGATGGGAGAACAATCTTTTATGAAGGTGCCAGCACTGTTTACCCCACGTTTATTAATGAGGCTGCCTATTACGAGAAACAGCAGGCATTCATGACCACCTGTAGGGAAATACTAGCTGCTAATGCGATCAGAAAAACAGTCAAGTAACAAAGTTAATACATTTTCTATTAATATTTACTTAATCCCACAAAGTACTTTTAAATGCAAATGTTAGTTTTTCACTTTTATTGTGAGTACAATTGATGAGAACATGACCATTTCAACAGTTACAGACTTAAAATATCTCTGTTTGTTTTTAAGATTTGTATTTTCTGACATTTTTAGAATAACTTCAAACAGATTTGTTGTTTTGTACTGAAATATGTTTCATGAAATCAAAACATACTCCATTATATGTAATGAAGAATTTAAATTCTTATACTTTTTAAAAATTATATAGGCCTACCTCTTTTACCTGCACAATTCAGATCTCTCCTGATGTAGACTATGTAAAATATACATCTCAGGAACAGTCTTCACTGCCCTCTAGCCAGTGATTCAACACACTGTTGACTCAAATACTGACTTGAAACAGCCTTAAAAACAAAATAACCTCTCAGCACTGTGTTTCTACTTCATGAAGATTGACTCATCTGTCTAAACTCTCTGTGTTTTGTGCTGTTTGTGATGCAAAAGTCTATTGTAGTTGAGACGTTTTTGAAAATTGGACCTGATTTTACATTTCGGTTGCCTTAATAAAATGACATAAGATGTGTGTAACATAGGAATATACAATAAAGTACAGTAGGAATGGTTTAAACAATAGACGTGTTTATTTTATACAGCATTACATGGTGCAGACTTTATAGATTGTTGTATATGTTTTTAAAAGCTCAGCAGGCACTGAAAGGCTTTTTCTGATGGAATTTTGATCTTATTTGAGAGAAAATGTATGTATCTGTGGTTTTGTATTGTGATGTATTTGACTTGTGTAAATTGTTGAAAGGCCTACTAGAGTGTATTATATTTTGAAATAGTGATTTTTTTTTTTTTTTTTTTAACAAAATAACATATCTACCTATGCAATGAATAATGTATTTGTTTTATCTGGACAGATGTTCTTAATTTATTTAAAATTGAATTGAAGAGTAATCTAGATTATTTGTTAAATAAATGTGACAATCTGTTCTAGCCAGCTGACTACACAATGTGTTATATGATGTTCTAAAGGTCCTGTTGGTGTTGAGTATTGATTTATTTAGTTCAGTGTTGTAAAAATTTGGAAAATAATGTAAAAATGTAATCTTAATGTAATTGATTAAGCATTCTCACAGTGTAATTGTATTACATCGAGTCTCTGTAGTTTTATTTGATTTGGAGCAAATCATTTCAATAATATAAAACCAAAATATATCTATTTTGTCTCTTTCGAATAGATACTACTAATAAAAATGTTTATATCTTTATTAAATCTTCTTGCATTTTTTTTTTTTTATTTAAACAGATCCTGTATTGCATGTGCAGGATTAAACAGTTTTTTTCTTTTTTTTTTTCTTTTTTTGTACATACTGACAACTGGAGGGCAGCACCTCACCATTAAACCTTAAAAAAATCCTGACTTCCTATCATGCACTGGTTACCAAGATGATAACCAAATATAAAAAAGCACTTCAAATCAAATCATGACCATTTCAAGCATGATTTCACCTTTACACTAAGCTAGGAACGGCAAATAGACTACATACAAAATGGGCATCTAATTCTTTGTTAAATCACCCTCAACCTGTGTAAATGCAGGTTGAAATAACAATTCATTCATTCTTATCTATATAGCAGATAGGATAGATATATAATGCTGAAAATGATGTGCTTCTCATCCTTTTTTCACAAATTCTTTTCATTAGTTTGCGATCTACTGTAAAGTGGTTTTCATTTGCAAATCACCATGGTAACTGAACAAGTTCATGCATTAACCAGTCATTGCTGACTAGTAAGCTTTTAGTCAAATGGCCTTGCAGTTCTGGGATTGAGTCCAAGATGGCACTGCATATTACAAAAAAAAATAAAATAATAATCTACCAGACTTCTCTCTTCGCCGAATGAAAGATATTGTGCTGACCCTCCACTGAATAGTGTTATGAGCTACTAAGACAATATTCTCTACAACAATAATATTAGACATACAACAATGTTCTAATGTTGTCTATTTATTGTAATGTAAATGGTGTGTCTTGTGTAATTGATGTATCTTGATAATATGATAAATATCTATCAGCTGCATGGAGGATGAGACGAGCGGTCTGCTTTTCAGAGGTATGACTGCATTAGTCTCAGTAAATGTGCTCATCTCCTGTTTCTAATGCAATGTAAGATTCTTCCTCTTTCCTCCCCCAACTGGTTCATAATAACCTTCTCACTTTACGATTCACAAAAATATCTTGTTTTCTCTTACTTACTGTAAGTGTTGTTTTAAATAATAATAAAATTTTTCGCAGTCAGTGTTTTGTCTTGTTTTCTAATAAAAAAAAAATCTATTCTAAAACAAGATGACCTGAGAATAAAAACTGTTTTTTAAGATTTTAGTTTATTTATTTATTTTTTAGAAAGTTTAATTTTCTTATTCAAGAAGAAATTGTTACTTTTATTCACCAAAGTTACATTCAACTGATCACAGTGTATAGTCAGGACATTAATAACATGACAAATTACTATTACAATATGAAAAAAAAAAATCAGTACTTCTTAAACTTCTTCAGTGAGTTCTCATCAAAAAAATTTCCACATTCTGCAATGACAGTTTAAGAAGATTTGTTCTCTTGGGCAATGGAGGAGTCAGGAGGCAACGAAGCAGTGCAGGCAAGATTTTTATTTTTCTGCCTCAGGTTCTGGGGTGACTGAATGCAGTCTATTCTCGGATATTCAAACACTCAATCAGATAACAAAAGAAACGTTTTAAAAACTCAGTCAGATGACAAATACACTCAGTAAACATTGGGTTTGTGCTCTCAGGGCTCTCTCTCTCTCTCTCTCTAACTGATGCGCTGGTGTGGCTTTTAAGAGTCCTTCCGCCATCACTATAACAAGAGACAGGTGTTAGAGATAATTACAACTCTGGTGACGAGCCTTACCGTTCTCTCTCTCCTGCAGACAGTCACACGACCACTCCCCCATCCCCACATATCCCCACCGCCCGACTCAGGCCAGGGTGGTGGGGATATGTGGGGATGTGGCTGACTTTCTCTGCATTTCTGCAGAGAGAGTCAGCCACAGCCATCTGCGCCCCTGGTTTGTGGATCACCTCAAATTTAAACGGCTGAAGTGACAGGTACCAACGGGTGATCCGCGCATTGGTATCCTTCATGCGGTGGAGCCACTGGAGTGTGGTGTGATCTGAACAGAGGGTGAAGGCCCACCCCAGCAGGTAGTGGCAGAGAGTGAGGACGGCCCACTTGATCGCCAGACACTCCTTCACCACGGTGCTGTACATAGACTCTCTCAGCGAGAGCTTACAACTAACGTACAGTACTGGTCGCTCCTCACCCTCCACCTCCTGCGAGAGCATAGCCTCCCCTTGTCTGATGTATCCATCTGCAAAATAAAGGGGAGAGAGAAATTAGGAGCATATAAAAGCAGCCCCCCACCAAGAGTGGATTTTATTTTTAGGAAAGCCTGTTAGCATGACTCCGTCCACTGGACCGGATCGGGGGTCTCCTTTCTAGTAAGATCATTCAGTGGGCTGGTGGCGTCAGAGTAACTAGGCACAAACATTCGGTAGTAGCCAGCCAGCCCCAGAAACTGTCTCACCTCCTTTTTGGTCTTGGGCCTCAGACAGGCCGTGATCACTGTGGTTTTGTCAACCTGGGGCTGCACCTGCCCATGGCCCAAGTGGAACCCCAAATACCGAACTTCCACCTGCCCAATTACGCACTTCTTTGGGTTGGCCGTGAGCCCCGCCCGTCGCAGAGATCTCAGGACAGCTCTCAGATGTTGCATATGCTGCTGCCAGTCATTGCTATAGATAACAATGTCATCTAAATATGCCGCAGCATATGCCATATGGGGTCTGAGAATTTTGTCCATGAAATGCTGAAAAGTGGCCGGAGCCCCGAACAAACCGAAGGGGAAGGGTCACAAATTGGTGTAAGCCGAACAGTGTGGAAAAAGCCATTTTTTTCTCGGGAGATTGGAGTTAAAGGGATCTGCCAATAACCCTTTTTAAGTCCAGTGTCAAATAAAATTGAGCCGCGCCCAACCAATTGAGCAATTCGTCAATCAGTGGCATTGGTTATGCGTCAAATTTGGATACCGCATTCACTTTGCAATAGTTTACACAGAACCGGACTGTCCTGTTGCTCTTAGGTACCAGAACCATCAGGCTGGCCCAATTGATGTGCGACTCTTCTATTATGCCCATATGAAGCATCGCCTCTAATTCTTCCTTAACAACCTTTTGTTCTGATTAACAATTTTTTTATTATTCACATATTAAACACAGAAAAACAAAACATATATACACAGAATCAACAATGACCCACTATTGCCCCTCCCCCTCCCAATCCCCAACCCCACCCTGGCCCCCAACAACATCCCAGTGGTCATACATGATTATAGACACACACACAAAAAAAAATAATCACACATATTGACAACTACACCTCTCTCTCCACTGCCCCTCCCAGAGAGCTCTCCAGAAACGCTAGATATCCACCCCATTTCCCCACAAACAAGTCCAATTTCCCTAGTCTTCTAAATGACCCTTCTTCAAAGGCCACCACCCTCCCCATCTCCGAGCACCACTCCTGAAATGAGGGCGCTCCAGCAAAGCTCCATCCCCATAAAACTATCTGTCTGGCAATTATGACACTGGTTAGGACCTAACTCTTTATGTGTCTATTCTCTACACTGATGACTGCCCCATCGCCCAAAATACAGAGTCTGGGGCAAAATGAAACCCGAGTGCAAAGTACGACACACACAAAACTCTGAACCTTCAACCAAAACTCCTGGATCTTAACACACCACCAAAAGACATTGGTTATGTGTCCATCCTCTGACTGGCATCACCAGCAGGTGGGTGTGTCTTTAAGACCAAGCCTATACAATCTAGAGGGGGTCCAATAGAATCCATGTAAAATCTTAAATTGCATAAGGCGTACCCTTGCATCTCTAGATGCAGACTTGTCGTTTTTTAGAATCCTAGCCCATTCTCCCTCCTCCAATACCAAGTTTAAATCTTTCTCCCATATTCTCTTGATAGAAGTTAAAGCTCTGTCCCCCAGGCTCTGAATTAGCAGGGTGTAATAAACTGATGCCTTATGACCTTTTCCAAAAGCAGTAATCACCACTTCCAGAGTGTCTGCCGCTTTAGAGGGGTGTATGCTACTCCCAAAAATAGTACAGAGCAGGTGGCGCAGCTGTAAATACGTAACGAAACTATTAGTTTGATAGAAAGGCTTTATAATGGTGAAATAGGGGCAAGAACTTCCTGTTTAATACAAAACCAGGGAGGGGCTCTCTCAGGTGGAAGCGACCAATGACCCAAATGTCTGAGACTGAACGCATAATAATAAAACAAAATCTTGGGTAGGCCTTGCCCAACTTTGTCATTTGGCCTATGCAGCTTACTGAAATGTAATGAAGGACTCGATGTCCAAATGAAGGACTTCGCTATGCTATCAAATTGCTTGAAATAAGAGAGGGGGACATCTATAGGGAGAGACTGTAGCAGGTAGTTGAATTTTGGAATACAATTCATTTCAATACCATTAACCTCCCCAATCATCAATAAATGTAATGAAGCCTACTTGCCCACATCACTCGAAAACCTTTTTATTTAAGGGTCAAAATTAACTAAATCACACAAATTTGCTGGAAATAAAATACCCAAATACTTAATACCCTGTTTGGGCCACTGAAAGGCACCCAGCTGAAAAACCGCTATCTGGCAGTACGCTGTCAGAGCCAAAGCTTCGGATTTAGACCAATTAACTCTGTATCCCGAGAACTTAGAAAAGGAATTAATAATTCTGTGGAGGCAAGGCGACCGGAGTCTGGTCATTTGCCACTGACCACAAGATATTGATGAAACGCCTAATGTTATCAGAATAGCTATGGCCCCGAATAAAACCCATCTGATCTATATGTATAAGAGATGTCATAAATTAACGTAATCGGTTAGCCAACATTTTTGACAATATTTTAACATCTAGCTGGATCAGGGAAATTGGACGGTAACTCTTACACTTGCTTGGATCTTTGTCCTTTTTAATAATCAGACTGATCCAGGCATGCGTCATGGTTGGCAGAAGCTTTCCATTCTTTAATCATTCTGTATAAATTTCTGGCAAAAGATTTAAAAAACTCAGCGGCAAAGCCATCTGGCCCCGGAGACTTGCCTGAAGGCAAGGACTTAATTACCTCGCCAAGCTCCTCCAAGTTTATCTCAGAATCAAGATGCTTTTTTGCTCATTTGTCAGTTTAAGGAGTTCTAATGGTTCCACAAAGTGTCTAATATCTTCATCAGTAGACGAAGACATATATACTATAGAGATCAAGATAGAATTCTTTGAAAGCATTATTAATATCAATGGCCGAGGTAAAAATTTCACCACCAGCATATTTCACTGAGGGAATGGTAGAAAAAGACTCTCTCTGCTTTATATATCTAGCCAAAATCTTCCCTGCTTTGTCCCCCGAATAAAAGTATGACTGTCTTGCTCTGAATAGCCAAAACTTCACCTTCCGCGACAAAATAGTTTTATATCTGTATTTCAATCGGGTCAATTCTCTGAGGCCATCAGATGACATTCGGCGCTTCAGCTCTGCCTCGGCATTTTTAAAATTCCCTTCCAATTCCACGAGTTATTGTGCTTTGGATTTTTTGATGAACGAGTCATACTGTATGATCCAATCCCTAAGAACCACCTTAAGTGCTTCCCAAGCCACGCCCACAGAAGATACTGAGGACCAGTTGGTCTCCATATAAACACTGATTTCAGTCTTTAACATTTGTTGGAAATCAGGATTTTGCAAAAGGGATACATTAAAGTGCCAGCTATATGATTTATTTTTCTCCATATGTGGCAACACCTCTAAACATACCAGGGTGCGATCTGAGACTAAGCTGTTTCCAACTGAGCAATCAACAACAGATGAAATGAGTGACTTAGATAAATATATTTAAAAAATCTGTTCTAGAATAAACCTTATGGACTGATGAAAAACATTTATTGACCCTACCAGATGGGTTCAAAAGTCTCCAAATATTTGTAAGACCAAGACATTTACACATCCTGTGAAGTGTCAATGTTGCTCTAGGGGGCTTACACACTTTTGCTTCACTATGATCAAGGACTGATTGCATCAAAAGATTAAAGTCTCTTCCCAATATTATATCATGAGGGGTGCCAGCGGCTTGCAATATCCCTTCAAGATCTATAAAAAAGCCCTGATCATCAATGTTAGGTGCATAAATATTGGCCAAAATAAGACTTTGTCCCTGAATTTCAGCTAAAACAATAATGACTCTTCCTAATTTATCTTTACTCTGTTTGAGACATTTGAATTGTAGATGTTTACTTATCAGTGTAATGACTCTTACTCAAGCCAGCACTATATAAAAAAAAATGGCCACCCCATATCTTTCCAAATTGTTCAGCTTCCTGCAGAGAAAGGTGCATTTCTTGAAGAAACACTATATCATATTTCTTTCGCTTAAGAAGAGAAATAACCTTCCTTCTTTTTATGGGGTGCCCCAACCCATTCACATTCCACATGGCGAGAGACAATCCACTCATATTAACATTTGATACATTTTGACATACAAGAAAAAATAGATTGTGTGTCAAAGACAAGATTATAAAGACCACATTCCAACATTAGTGTGACAGTCAAAACCCGAACATCCCCCAGAACCAAACAAACAGAAAAAAGATAAATGTACGCATTAACCCCGCGCACAACAGCGCCAACTGGCGTCCATCCCTCCGTACTCAAACAGTCCATGTATGCCTACGAGAACCCCTGCAACAACTTTGCTGTCAGATTGCTCAAGTCCGGTGTTTCTATACAAATTTTATGAGACAGAATTACACAGCAAAGATAATCTATAAAACAAACTCCAGCCAGTAGATGGAATAAGCACAAAGAGCGTGTAGCTTCATCCATAAAACTGTCCTGAAGGTGTGACACTCTACAAATATACTCCATCCGCTAGGCGGAACCAGCACAAAAAGAGCATACAGAATCCTCAAATAGTCAAGCGAATGTTCAGTGAGCCGGTCCACTCGGCTGCAACATAAGTGCAACAGATTACTTAATCACTCCAGTGTCTTGCAAGGAATACTCCACAAAACAAACAAAAAAAAGAGCTTGTAGATTCATCCATAAATCTGTCCTGAAGGTGTTTTACTCTACAAAATGAACTCCAGCTGCTAGGCAGAACCAGCAAAAAAAAAAAAGAAAAAAAAAGGCGCTCAGTTTCCTCGAACAATCAAGTGAATGTTCAGTGAGCCAGTCCACTTGGCTGCAACTTGAGTACCACAAGATGACTTACTCCATTGACTTTATGAAGGACATCGCTTGCTGTGGGCATGTGAATGTTTTACGGCTATCCTTAGCATCTATTCTCAATTTGGCCGGGAATATCAGTGCAAAAGTGACCTTCCGTTGATGTAAAAGTTTCTTACATTCCTTGAATTGATCACGTTTCTCTCTTGTTGAATTCGCAGTCTGGGAACAAGAAAATGCTGTGTTTTTTTCCAAGAAAGCCTTCCTTTACTCCTCGTATCACGTAACACAAGATCTTTATCGGATGATCTCAGAAATTTGGCCAGAATTGATCGGGGCCTGTCTCCCTCCTTGGATTTCCGAGCTTGAACCCTGTGAGCTCGCTCGATTTCCAGCTTATGGCCTGTTATGTCGAGCAGATTCGGAAGGAGCCCATCCAGGAATTTCACCATATCCTGACACTCTTCGGTCTCAGGAATTCCGACAATACGGACGTTATTCCGCCGGCTACGGTTCTCCATGTCTTTCAACTTCTCCCAGACATGCTCCAAATCCACCTTGGTTGCTAGCGGATTCCCTCTCCGATGACTCCAGATAACCAATCCATTTCTCAACATCCCCCACGCTTGTTACCACCTCAGAGAACTTTGCCTCCATGGCAATAAGGCCTGCACCCCTGAGTCTTCTCTTTACTGTTGTATATGAAACTGGTGTTGAGCGGGTAGAATTCAATGAAGCTGTCAGCTGAGGATGTGAGTCATCTATTTCTCAAACTAGAGACTCTGATGTACTTATTCTCTTGTTTAGTTGCACATCTGGTCTTCCACATCTCTTTCTGTCCTTGTTAGAGTCAGTTGCCCTTTGTCTTTGAAGACTGCAGTGTACACCTTTGTATGAAATCTTCCGTTTTTGGCAATTTCAAGCATTGTATAGCCTTCATTCCTCAAAACAATGATTGACTGATGAGTTTCTAGAGAAAGCTGTTTCTTTTTTGCCATTTTTGACCTAATATTGACCTTAAGACATGCCAGTCTATTGCATAATGTGGCAACTCAAAAACAAACACAAAGACAATGTTAAGCTTCATTTAACGAACCAAATAGCTTTCAGCTGTGTTTGATATAATGGCAAGTGATTTTCTAGTACCAAATCAGCAATTTAGCATGATTACTCAAGGATAAGGTGTTGGAGTGATGGCTGCTGGAAATGGGGCCTGTCTAGATTTTTATAAAAAATGACTTTTTTCAAATAGTGATGGTGCTGTTTTTTACATCAGTAATGTCCTGACTATACTTTGTGATCAGCTAAATGCCACTTTGGTGAATTAAAGTACCAATTTCCTTCCGAAACAGCTAAGTCTGTACATTATTTCCAAACTTTTGGCCACCAGTGCATATATACACAGTACTGTATATGTATATATACTGCTTTGAAGTAACATATTAAATACTTGAATGACTGTTAATAAATATTAATTAATAAATAAAAAACGATTAATAAATACATTTCACATCCAATTTCTACAATACATACCATTAAATAGTGTTAAACCACTGAAGGTCCCACACAAATATATTCAATGAGATCTGGTACTAAAACACAGAATGGAACCAAAGGATGCAAAAACAAATTACTGTATAGCTGTATAACTCAGATTGCATTTGCTGAATGCATGAGCATCCAGCAACTCTTATGTGTGTTAGAGAGGCCTATCCCACTGTACAGTATGTGCCACAGATGCAGAGGTTCAAAGTTTCAATGATTTATTAAAAAATAAACAGCATTTGGTCTTCCCCTGAAGCCCCTCAAACTCCATCTAAAGAGGATTGATCCATGCAGCAGAGCCCTGTGGCCCCTCCCCTGTCAGATGTGATCTGGGGCTATCACTACACACATCTCTCATCTTTAGTTTCTCATACAACTGCTGGAGTCCGGCCATTCCAATTCTCCAGCGACACAATGATACCCATATCGAATTTGTCCTCTGCTGCTCTGCTAATGGTATTGACATCAGGGTGAGAAGTGGAATTTTAATGAAGAATGGGTCCTGACAGCTCTGCACAGACAGTGCAACTGTGAATTGGGTCCAACTGAGGCTTAAAAGATTGACCTGAAATGTACTTTAGAATAGAATCTGTGAAATCTTTTTATGTTCAATGAATTTGTGAATGGCCACACTCTTCATGCATATTATTATACAATGTAACATGTCAATAATCAATGACATGCTGCAGTAACATTGTGCTAGAATCTGCAAAAAGTTCTTACTAGTCAGAAGACACCACAGATAATGCATGTAGAGCAGAATTATAATGATACAAAAATGAATAATCACATTCTGGTAACACTGACAACTGAGTAACCCAAACTCTTGCATTCAAATGCATTGCCGCACCAGAAGATCCACTGACATCTACTAATTCCCTACACATTATGGCCCTTCACCCAAACACTACTGAATTAAACTAATAAATTATAACACAAATGAAACATATATGTTTCACATAGGTCAGATCAGGGCTAGTTGTTACTTTTTATTCCAGTGAATATTTCTCAGGGTAGGTTTATTTTTGAGAGTCAATTTCTGCATAGCCACATACCACATAACTGTTGGCTACAATAAAGCTATTGAACATTTTCACCATTGCCCAGGAAAAAATAAACATGTTGACCTTTTGTGACAACATGCCCCAAGAGCAGAGCATATTGTCACGGTATATGGGGCACGTTGTCACAATGGAATCTACCACTAAACCAGTAGTGTAGGTTTCATGTGAATATTAGGGGGAAGTGTTCATCACAACCACCAAAACAAAATGAACGCCTCTCTTTCAACCTACACCTGCATTAAACACCATATTATAGTCTTTTTTACTAAATTCAAAATGTAAAACAATTATGAAGCATATAACGATTCATGAAACAGCAAAAATGGTAATGTACAAAAATCTCAAATCATTGTTTTAGCCAAAAAGTAACGTAAGTAATAACTTGTATAATTTTATGATATTTAAAACACACGTGACAACCTGCCCCATAAAATATGTGACAACATGCCCTGACCAGATTTGATCAGATGATCAGATATTTGTCCTAAGAACACATTTAAACCTTTTCGGGGGAAAAACATAACAGCCACGTGAAGAAAGATGCACTCAATCATAACAAAATCTAGACAACTTCCTTTTTTCTAATGCATAAAATATGCAAATAATGCAAATTGCATGAAAAACTCTCCTTTCCAAGTAGAACACAAAACTGCTGTGTTCTTGCAGCACATACTGTATGTACATATTGCACATATAAGGATGAGTAATCCACCTTATCTAGATGTATCTAATTTTGTTCATTATTACTATTGCTCCTACTTGGTTTTAGTCCTCTTTATTTTCTGTTCAAAATTCTTTGTTTACATATTGTCTTCCATAATTGATGCCTTTTCCTAAATCTGTTTTTACTATCAAAGCAAACTTGCACTCTGCACCAGAGTCAGAATTTAAAGGGGCTTGGGGCAAAATTGCCAAAGAAAGTGACATAAACTGTCCCTGAAATTCAATGTGATTGTGGTGGCAAAAAATGCCCCCATAATTAATGTTTCTGATTTTTATTCATTACATCGAATATACTTCTAAATGCTTTATTCCAAACCAAGTTAAACACAATATAACATGAAATATAGATTGAGATCTTAATTCAGTGAATTGAGTAAACTGAAGTATCTAAATAAAAGACAGGCACAACATATATATATATATATATATATATATATATATATATATATATATATATATATATATATATATACACACACACACACACACACACACACACACACACACACACAGTATATACTGTATATATATATATATATACACACACACACACACACACACACACACACACACACACACACACACAGTATATACTGTATATATATATATATATATATATATATATATATATATATATATATATATATATATATATATATACATATATAAATAAAGCTATCATAAATGTAAAAAATGCACCTTAAAAATCCAATCCAGGTGGCAATTTTTCCCCCTTAATTGAAAAATTAATTTCTGATACTGTGCTGCACTGTTACTGTAGAAATAATTCTGCTCATTTGTTTCTATTACATGTTTACTTTATTTGTACTCTTGTTATTTCACTTTATATGACTTTATGTTGCATTACTGCATTGCTTTGGCAATCCAAAATGTACAGTTATAAGCTGAACTGAACTGAATTGAGCATTAGTAAACTATTGCATGTTTACTCAACAGGTGTGGCTTCAGTGATGTGTAATACTGGGATTTTGCACGTCTGAATGTGTTATTCTTGGCAGAAGTCGCACAGAGTCCAGCGCATCTCATTGGCTGTGTGTCCAGATGACGTCACGACTTCCCAATGCAGCGGAAGCCGAAAGTTTTTTCAGTTGAAAACTGATCTCTCGTGCGAGTGGATGTGCTGTTCGTGGCACGTGGAGGAGAAGATGATGGTCACTCGCTTCTTACAAGGAGACATTTAAGACGGTGAGTCCTGGTTGTTTCAGAGCACTCCGGACATCTTTAGGGACTTTTCCAGACTGTCTCGGAGTATATTGGCGTGTCTCGCGCGATGTGGGAACAGAAGGAATTTGAGAAGCACTGGAGGAATGAGTTTCCCGACGGCGAAGTGCCCGTGATGAGTCTCAGCTCGGTGGAGGACATCGAGGCAGAGCTGGAGAACTGCAAGGCGAATTTAAAGGTGTTACAACAGGCTTTGTCGGAGGAGAAGTTCAAGGTGATTTACCTGCAGACCACCATTGCGCAGAAGAAGAAAAGTTCCGACATCGAGAGGTGGTGGAACAAGGCGGAGGAGAAGAAGGATGTTCCTTCAAAGCCCGATCAAGTAGACGGCACTCAAGCGGCCAGAATAAAACCTCACGGGACAGACAGCAGAGGAGGAGGTGAACTTTTTGGCCGGGATATGCTCAGAGGCAGGAAGACAGGTAAGCCCATCCTCGTCCCCCCTCGGAAAAAGCCCGATGTTCAGGAGGAATCCGCTCGTGATGTCTCTCAACTGGACAAGTGTGTTGCCGAGCGAAGGAATAGTGAACAGGACAGTGACCACGAGTACGAGGACGTGGAGCTGAACGAGAACTTCCTGCGTAAAAACATCGTCAACCCAAATAACGCTCGGAGGGTGAATCCCCGGGTCCGTATAAGTCGAGATCTGGACTCTGATGATGGGAGACTGTCTGGACGCAGCACACCTGACAGACGCAGTGACGGATACCTGAGCTCCGACCATAACGACAACTCCTCTGCAGGTAGGAAACAAAACGCTTCCTATAACAGTCACTTACCATTGGCAAGTTGCCATGGTCTCTTAAGAAGGAATGTAAGCTGTTGGCACTGTGTTACTTATCAAATATGCGAGTGTGCTAGTTTCGACAGCTAAATTGCACATTAAATAAGGAATGTATGTTACAATCAGAAGCTTCCATTGACCAATCAAGTTGCAGGAAAAGTTGGATTATGTTGTGATGGTTAATATGGCAATCTTCTTGGACTTAAAGGTGCACTCAGTATTTTTTTCTCATAAAAAAAAAAAAAAATACTCAAAAAGAAATGAATAGTAATTTTGAAACATGTATATAACGGTGAAATCTCTAGTCATATCAGTAATAACCTTATAAAAGCTGTTTTATTCTACATAGAGAGGGTCCCCTCTTGAGGGTTGCCATGTTAGGATCACATGACCAGCCGAATCCATTGCTGCGTCCAAAATGGCGTACTGTCACAGTATGTACTGTATTTGATGAAGGACACACTTACAGTTGAAGTCAGAAGTTTACATACACTTAGGTTGAAATCATTAAAACTCATTTTTTGACCACTCCACAGATTTAATATTAGCAAACTATAGTTTTGGCATCTACTTTGTGCATGACACGAGGTGTACCTGTGGGTGTATTTTAAGGCCTATCTTCAAACTCAGTGCCTCTTTACTTGACATCATGGGAAAATCAAAAGAAATCAGCCAAGACCTCAGAAAATTATTGTGGACCTCCACAAGTCTGGTTCATCCCTGGGAGCAATTTCCAAACACCTGAAGGTACCACATTCATCTGTACAAATAATAGTACGCAAGTATAAACACCATGGGACCACACAGCCATCATAATTCTCAGGAAAGAAACGCATTCTGTCTCCTAGAGATGAATGTAGTTTGGTGCGAAAAGTGCAAATCAGTCCCAGAACAACAGCAAAGGACCTTATGAAGATGCTGGAGGAAACAGGTAGACAAGTATCTATATCCACAGTAAAATGAGTCCTATATAGACATAACCTGAAAGGCTGCTCAGCAAGGAAGAAGCCACTGCTCCAAAACCACCATAAAAAAGCCAGACTACAGTTTGCAAGTGCACATGGGAACAAAGATCTTACTTTTTGGAGAAATGTCCTCTGGTCTGATGAAACAAAAATTTAACTGTTCGGCCATAATGACCATCGTTATGTTTGGAGGAAAAAGGGTGAGGCTTGCAAGCCGAAGAACACCATCCCAACCATGAAACATGGGGGTGGCAGTATCATGTTGTGGGGGTGCTTTGCTGCAGGAGGGACTGTTGCACTTCACAAAATAGATGGTATCATGAGGAAGAAAAATTATGTGTATATATTGAAGCAACATCTCAAGACATCAGCCAGGAAGTTAAAGCTCGGTCACAAATGGTCTTCCAAATGGACAATGTCCCCAAGCATACCTCCAAAGTTGTGGCAAAATGGCTTAAGGACATTAAAGTCAAGGTATTGGAGTGGCCATCATAAAGCCCTGACCTCAGTCTGATAGAAAATTTGTGGGCAGAACTGAAAAAGCGTGTGCGAGCAAGGAGGCCTACAAACCTGACTCAGTTACACCAGTTCTGTCTGGAGGAATGGGCCAAAATTCCAGCATCTTATTGTAAGAAGCTTGTGGAAGGCTATCCAAAATGTTTGACCCAAGTTAAACAATCTAAAGGCACTGCTACCAAAGTGTATGTAAACTTCTGACCCACTGAGAATGTGATGAAAGAAATAAAAGCTGAAATAAATAATTCTCTCTACTATTATTCTGACATTTCACATTCTTAAAATAAAGTAGTGATCCTAACTGATCTAAGACAGGGAATGTTTTCTACGATTAAATGTCAGGAATTGTGAAAAACTGAGTTGAAATGTACAGTATTTGGCTAAGGTGTATGTAAACTTCTGACTTCAACTGTATCTGCCGGCAAAACAGTACATTCTTTTAGGTATGCACGCCAGTAGTATGAATAGATTTCGGACATACTTCATCCGGGTACGTTGGGCATTGTCTCGTGACCCGAATATATGACGTAAGAAAAATTAAAACATTAAAAAAGGTAATTTAATGCAAAACGAAACTACTTAAATACTTGACACTCTTTACTGTGTGATAGATATACATTAATACTGATTTGATGCAGTAAGAATGCCTGAATGCCTATAACAGACAGCATGCAGTTTATATACATTTAGACATTGCACAAATCTAACATTTTGAAAAAGTTGTCTTGTCTGCTTTTACATTAATGTCTCTGTTTGCTTTAATCTCGTCAAGACAGTACAGATTTAATCCCGTCTGTTTACACTCTTGTAATACATTAACAGCTGTGTTTACATTAATATCACCTAAAGGGGGGTATTTTGATTAAAAACATTCATCACAAGACACAAGTGCATGGGCAGACACGTGCATGTTAGCGTTTCAAAGCAGCCGGCTGTAATCAAACAGCGCACCGGTAGCGAATTTAGTCAGATCTTGGTAATGCCAGTATTTCTGTAGCATCGGTAGCTATTAAAATATTGAACTGAACATAGATTATGTCACACTCCTAGCTAATCGTGGCTGCACCCTGCAGTTTGTAAAGCACTGTGCTGGACAAACGTCTTTGGCCATTGCATTTTAGTTTATTCAGCATCTCACACAGGAGAGCTGTGTTTTGTAGATGCCATATAAAGTTCATCAACATTTAAAAACGCATCTTGAATTGATTTTTTAAAATTTTAATTTGACCGCCTTACAAATGCATGCCACTGGAACGTTAATATACATTGCAGAATCGTTGTCATTTAGAAATGAGATTGTGTAGGTAGCATTCAGAGATGATATTCTTCTCAACACAATTGTACAGAGCGGTTATCTGAGTTACCGTAGACTTTGTCAGTTCAAACCAGTCTGGCCATTCTCTGTTGACCTCTCTCATCAACAAGGCATTTCCATCCACATAACTTCCACTCACTGGATGTTTTTTGTTTTTGGCACCATTCTGAGTAAATTCTGGAGACTGTTGTGCATGAAAATCCCAGGAGATCAGCAGTTACAGAAATACTCAAACCGGCCCATCTGCCAAAAACTAAAAACACCCAGTGAGCGGAAGTTATGTGGATGGAAATGCCTTGTTGATGAGAGAGGTCAACAGAGAATGGCCAGACTGGTTAGAACTGACGAAGTCTACGGTAACTCAGATACCCACCCTGTACAATTGTGTTGAAAAGAATATCATCTCAGAATGCTGAGATGCGGGTTGGCGCTGTTTTAGCGGCACAAGGGGGACCTACACAATATTTGGCAGGTGGTTTTAATGTTGTGGCTGATTGTTGTATATGTGCATTTATGTATATATACTGTATATACAAAACCCTCAGGCAATAAAAAGCTTCTTATTTTGGTTAATACTTAATATAGAGCATTCAACATAGTAATGGGGCCAAATCTCTGTCATTTCAAAATATGAGAACCTGGTGTATTTTGGGCTTGTTTATAATTAAAAGTCCTACGTTATGCACTAAATCTTTATTCTTTCTGGTTATTATTGGGCACAATAAACTGCATTTGGGAACATTTTATAAAACTGATTTGAAAAACTTTAGGCAAATTGGATATCAGCCTTTCCCACCACCGTAGTTATCGATATCTGCAAAATGCACTATCGGTCGACCTCTGAGATGATGATTTTTCTCTAGCAGAACAGGTCTGTTTTTGTTCCCATCTGGTCATGACAACTCTTGCATCTTTTTCCAGTCATTCCACTACCAAATGCTCTCTGACTTCCTGTCACTTTTATATTAACCACTCAATTCACCATTTGGGTACAGGGTGGTTAAAGGGAAATGGCACTTACAGGGTCAATGCTGACTTTGCGAATTACAAGAATTCAGGCACTTATTAAAGTGAGGTTGACTTTCCTTTGGAAGCAATGTCTGTAAGTGAGGCTTTGATATAGTTTAGTACTATAATTAGACCCAGCATTGCCCTAATTGGTTAGGCAAATCTTACTGACCTAATTGTCTGTCATATTTTTTTCTAAAACCTCTGTGGGCTATTGTTTAAATTGAACAGTTTCCTGCTAAGGAACATCGTACAAAGAATTCTTACTCTAATCTCAAGTTTAAAGCTTTGTCTAGCTTCAATGTCGATGAGATCATATTCATTCTCTGGCGCTAACTTTACATCCCATGTATATACCAGATTAGAGACAGGTCTGACTCAGTTCTTAAGTAGCCAAGACAGCACAGTCTGCTTACTGTCACAAGCTCTTACAACTTAGTCAAATGATTCCTTGTACAGTTGCCTGCGTCGTGGTGCAATTTCTACACTTCATTGCACAGAAGGATGCAGCTGGACCAAAAAAAGATGTGGTTAGGCTGTGCAAAGCACCTTTACAGTCTGTTAGATTTCCTCTCTGATGTTTCACTTTCAAGGTCTCACTTGCTCCTAGCCAGCAGGAAGAATAGATTTTAAAAGCACAAAGTTCAGAATGCTTTACTAGTGTAAATTTAACACAGGCTTAATGTATATGCAGGGGCGCCCCCCCATTCATTTAAATCGCAGGAAACAGTATCACTTTTTTAATAACTACTACATTTGCAGCTGTTTGTCAATAAATGTCTGTCAGTAATGGTTGCATTTAGTTACAGTTGATGAGGGGGAGCGAACCTCTGACAAGCACTTTCCATACACGACACGAGTGGTACCAGCACAAACGCAATGATGCCCACAACTGCTTCAGCACAATAGAAAGTGAAAACATGTAGGCTATCCCATCTCTGAATGAGGCAATCATGTAATAAATATTGTATTCCATGTTCAGTGATAGCTAATAAAACTAAGAAACTTAACTAAATAAAAATGGTTTACATTTCTCCAAGACTTTGTTATTCCTCCATAACATAGTTTAATGTCGAATGTGTTCTTAAATGTCTTAAATATGGCTACACAATGCACTATATAGGGTTTTTTTTAATTTAATTTTTTTATTACAAGAATTTCAAATATACAACAAAACAAGGCACCAAAACATTTAGCTTTGTGTATAAAGAATTTGGCCAGTGTAATTATGCAATTTATAATATACACCTGGTCTTTGTCTTCCATGATAATCCCAAACAGTAGCCTATTCACTATGTAGAGAATTGGGAGCGGGAATAGGGAGTTACTGTATGTCTGAGTGCTTAATGACATGCAGCAGCTGCAAAAAGATAAATATTTTTATCTTGCGCATTGTATGCCGTAAGCAGTCATGTAACAAAGCGGCTGATGTCTCGTGATCACCTGTGCTGCTGCTTCTTTCCGTACAGCCATCTGCCACCTTTCTCCTATTGAATATACGGAACCCGCAGCTACCAAGGGCCCATGTAAAACCGCCTTTAGTTATTTAACATTTTTATAATGAATGTAAAGGACAGGATACACTGAAATAATATAATAAGCTACTGCTTTTTTTAAACATGAAGAAAAGAGTGTAATAATGCTGCAAAACCTGTCAAATTCATTTCAGCACCAAAGTAAATGAACAGCGACCGATTAAACTATAACATAGACCTATGTTATAGTTCTGTTCACCAGAGATCAGACATGGTTGGCAGACGTTAACTGCACTGAAGTTGATGCAGTTCATTCCTTTTTATTACCATAACACCAGGCTTTCCATTGATGCTTTAATTATCGAAGGTACAAATACGTTTTTGGAAGTTCAAATAATCAGGAATGTCACTTTTTAGTAACAGAAAATAAACACGTTTGCTTAAAGCACAACGGTGAAGCTTCAATTCAAACACACAAACAGCTTTTCAGCCGGGCTCTCTCTCCCTTTCGGTGAACTGGGCCGTCTTTTATCTCCCCTGACTTTCACTGTGAACATGGAAATGGTAATTAGTCACAATTCATCTCAGATGGATGTCCCTACCGCTTTCCCTCTCCCCAGATGGGCGTTTGACCACACCCTCACCTCCATATTAACTTTGTCAACTTTTTGGAGTACTAAAGCATATTGATGGCCTCAAAGCTTACAGACATGGACTATCATGGGGTCTTGAGGATGACAATTGTTCTAAATCCAATGCCACATGCAACATGCAAATACTTTGGGCAATTGAACTGATGCCAGTGTGCAGTAGGAAATCTCGTCAGTGTTTGATTTATGGGTGAAGAAGTCACTCCTATGAAGAACTTTTACTATGTGAAATTATGAAGCATGCAGAGTATGTGAAACTGCAAGGAACTGAATGGATTTGTGTAACAGATGGATGTTAATAGACGTTTTTTTGTTGAAGTCTGAGTTGCGTTCTCACAAACACATTTTACATGTTTTCCCTTTCATCTCTTCCTTTTGTGAAATCATTTGCCTGTTGAGGCATGTTCCTACGGAGCTGTTTGGTGAGAGAATACTCCACACTGTCTGCCAAGCCTGTGCATGCACTTGTGTATTTGTGTGTAAGACCTGGGATTTGACAGCATCTAGAGTCAGTATGCATGTTCATATGCGCACCAATATGCTGAAAGCTCCCAAAAATCAGCTTGTTAAAAAAATCAGACAAAGCAATAAAACCACATTTACATGCGATTTGAAATAATTGAGGTATTCTCTGCTGATATCAAACCATGAAGAGTCATGTGCTCAACACTTGTATACATGCCGGTAAAGGTGTTTACATGCAATGCGAAATCGGTATAATGGTCAAAAGTATACCTGTGTTGATCGGTTTATTCTTAAGCCATTTGTGACCTTAAACTGATTAAGGAATGCCATTTAATGCGTTTACATGACCACACACGTTGTCGACTTTAAGCATTACCGGTGTGAGAACTAGGGATGGGCATTTTTGAGTAATTTTTGTAATCGAGTGCTCTCACCCAGAAAAAATGAGCACCCGATTACTCGTAAATTAAAATGCAAGTTAAATATAACACATAAAACATGTAAGTGAATCTTATATTTTGTTTAAAAAATTTTTTATTTACAATATGCATAAAAAAAGAAAAGGAAAAAAAAGAAAAGGAAAACAAAAAAGATTTAAAAATAACAGTAAAAAACATTTTCATTCACCCGGAGCTTACATAGAAACCAATAATGACGGCATGAAGGTAATGCACATACATAAACTTTACATAAGGGCTAACATGTTATTATTCAGAAAAACAAGTGTTGAACGTTGGCTTTTTATAAAATTCGCCCTGCCTGTCTTAAGAGATTTCACGCAGACATGCGCAAATACTGGTCTGATAAGCTTACAATTTCACTTTGCATTTTTTCCACCATAAAAGCTGATCCTTGTCTGTTGGTTTGCATGACTCCATAAAGAACCGAATACAAATGGAGTAGAATTCAATAAGGATCAAAATATTACAAGTATTGCTCACCACTGTATACTGTATATCTTTTTCTCTCATTCAATATCTCAACAACATGTATCCACTGGCTACCACTCCTGGAGTTCGCTAGTTCGCTAGTTTGAATCCCAGGGTGTGCTGAGTGACTCCAGCCAGGTCTCCTAAGCAACCAAATTGGCCCGGTTGCTAGGAAGGGTAGATTCACATGGGGTAACCTCTTCGTGATCGCTATAATGTGGTTCGTTCTCAGTGGGGCGCGTGGTGAGTTGAGCATGGTTGCCACGGTGGATGGCGTGAAGCCTCCACACGCGCTATGTCTCCGTGGCAGTGCGCTCAACAAGCCACGTGATAAGATGCACTGGTTGACTGTCTTGGACGCGGAGGCAACTGGAATTCGTCCTCCACCACCTGGACTGAGGCGAGTCACTATGTGACCATGAGGACTTAAAAGCACATTTGGAATTGGGCATTCCAAATTGGGAGAAAAATAAAAACCTTTCCACAGTGCCCCCCAGTGGACCTGATTGTAACTGCGAGATTTGGTGAGAGATTCAGAGGGAAAACAGTGTAATTCAGCACTGCTCACAGCAGGGGAATGCGGAAAGGAATATGAATTTGCGATATTCGAGTAGTGTTTTTAATACTCGAGTAGCTGGTGCAGAATGAGTACTTAATTACTCAATTACTCAAGCACTTCCTTAGTAAGAACATTCATGTAAACGTGCTCAGTGTCTTAATGCCAAAGAATACTTGGGGTGTCCGAGTTGCGGATCGCTCCGCGCATGAGGTCCTTGACTGTATTAAAAGAGTATCAAAAAGAAGTTGTAGCAGGCATGCATCAAACGCGTTTGTATTTGGACGTGGTCAGAAAGGCAACGCGGTCGACCAGGCGCGAGCCAATCCGGAATGCACAAATACAAAGTTTACCTGGTCCTTTGCAGTTTGAACATTTGATGTTAGTTTTTTTTTTAGTTTGTTTGTTTTTTGGGTTAAAAACATAAAAAAACACTGATATTAGAACAATTTTACAGACGGTTATCACACAAGACCCTGTCTACTCACCCTGTCTACACTGGGAACGTCCGTTGGCATGATGCAATGACTTGAGGTTGTCTACACTAGACGTGTCGACATGAACGTTCTAAACCATTTAATTTGTGTAGTAGTGCGTGAAGTGTAAATGTAAAATGAACCAAAACTAAAGTTGACCAAAAAGAGAGACCTATTTTAAATATTTAGGAATATTTTATATTTAAAACATAATTTATGCCATTCATAAGTTTTTAAAGCCTTAAAAGAAAATCATAGTTTTTTCCTATTTTATTATTTGATTTATATATTTGAAGTTAAATATGTAAAAATGACTTCTTTATGTGTATGAAGCACACATGCAGAAAAAAGCACACAATATGACAATTTATGTAACAATTAATCGTGAAAGGCCTTAACGAGACAATTAATTGTCATAGCCCTAAAACAGACAATTAATCGTCATAATCTCAATTATTTGTTTGACAATTAATCGTCAGCCAAATTTCATAATCGTGACAGCCCTACCCAGAACTGTCAAAACAAAATGACTAGTGCATACTTTAGAGTATCTAAATACAGAACGAACAAGACTTGTGCAAAAACTGAAAATAAACCATGAGATGTCATTCCCTTAAAGAAGACTCCATGTCAAGAACTTTTCTCAAAGGACATCAAACGTGTACCCAAAGTGAATTTATTTTATGGCCAGGGTAGTATAATAGAACATATACAAGTATACAAACTTGTATACAACAAATATAAAAAATAAAACCTGAAGTGACTTATCTTGACGGGTACCATTTTCTTAGGTAATGGACCTCCAAGTTATAGGATAACTTTCTGGTGTTGTCATGGTGATCGGCCTGTAATAAGTGTCTGGTATGTTAATGGCAAATTCAAACCCTTTCCTGGTTCCACGTGAGTAGAGGGCAGGATGTGAACTGTTATGTAGGAGTGTGTTTGTGTGGACTACTGGGGTATGTGAGCTTGCAACATATCACGTTCATTAGCATCACTTTTGATCTGCAACAAAACCCTGCAAACTAACTAAAGCATGAGATGCTTCCAGCAAAGCTCAAGACGTATTCACATTTCCTGCTGTGTCATGCTATAGCTTCACACATTCATTCACCACACCTCAATGCAGTTACTGTGGTATTAGCTCTGCTGTGTTGTCCTCAGAGACCTGTCCTCCTCAACTGCAGAAACATCATTGTGGCTCCTCGCTTAAGGCCAACATAGCACCAACTAACTGATAGTAATTTAATGCCTGTCTGTTACGGATAAGCATACGGGAAACCCGTTCTATTGAAATTGGATGCTGCTTTATTTATTTAGTGTAGGAAATCTGTGCAATTGACACAGCTTTATGTATTCTTAGCTTAAGTAATTAAACCCGTGATCTCTCTATATTCAGTAGCTTTATATAGGTTTTATAGTGGTTTACTTGTGCGCAATGCACATGCTATTGTTTCAGTACTTCCTTTATAAATGTACTATAGTGCAGTTAGTGTAAAACGGTCTAGCCCAGACGTCGGCAACCTATGGCACACGTGCCAGCATTGGCACGCAGAGGGGTAATCACTGGCACACCAGCAATGTCAAGAGAGGAGTAGACTATTTTATTTATATAAATCCTGCACCTGCATTCCAATCTACATCTTGATGTAATCCTTTCTCATGATCACGCAACATGTTTTCATGAGCTGAATGGGAGACTAAAAAAAAAAGTAAAAATGTGGCGAGTCTGCTGTATACCCAACAGACTCGCGCAGCGCATGCAAGCCATTCGTGCATCACGAGCCGGTAGAGGTTAATCACGCAAGTAAACGTGCCAGCTTTGCTTCGGTCAGACTGCGCGGATAACAGTCTACATTTTGTGTTTCATTTGTTTCTTTTTGCTTTCAGAACAACACGTCATGTAATAAGGAAAACACCACTATTAATCCTTGAGATTTCCAACCCAGCACACAGGTACACCCAGTGTGGTAAAGTTAGTTTTATATATGACATTCGTTTGACATTCATGACAATACCCATTAAACTCTCCGTGCCTATAACATTTTCAAGCCAAACCAACTTGGAAATGCATGAATAGGTTTTCTTTGCCTAGCACAAAGCTGAATTTTAAAAAAGGAGATTTTTTTTTTCATATCAATCTTATTAGCCCTATAAATCAATTAAACAATTTAACATTTTGATATGACATCGCAACAAATACGAAATGTTCTTAAAAATATCCCTTTCATGACACAAGGCTCTGTTTGTGGAATTTACATTCTATATGTTTTCAAATAAATATAGTAGTGTAAATGTTTGTAAAATTCTAATTCCATTAAACTCAATGACCGTTTGACCTAGAGACATGAAACCAACTGTAAAACACTCCGAATATTATTCTTTATATAGAACAAGACGTGTTTTTGGGAGTAAATGTTCAGTACTTTTTATACAGATATTATAATTCTGTAGTCATTGAGTTTAATAGATTTATAGGGATAATTGAATCTGTATAAAAAGTACTGAACGTACGCTATAATGGTACTGTCACTTTAAGAGTGTAACGCGCATCTCACAGACCGCACAGGTGATCCGGATCATATATTAACAAGAGAGAAGTCCTTTTTTTTTTTTTTAAATTTGTGATTAAAATGTAGAATTTCTTTTTACTTTTTTAACTGATTGTAAAGAACAGAGAGGAAATTAATAGACACATTATTTAATGATAGTGGAGAGCGGGATTTCATCTTTGGATACTAGAGCAGAAGGGGTAAAATCTTTCCATGTCAGCGAGAGCCGCCACAGAGAACTGTCACCGCCACAGGCAGCTCTCACTTGACTCGACACAGTTCTTTTCGTCTCCTCTCGATGCGTCACAGTTAGTTGCGTCTCCCTCTCGATGCGTCACCGGTCTTTGCATCTCCTCTCGATGCGTCACAGTTAGTTGCGTCTCCCTCTCGATGCGTCACAGTTAGTTGCGTCTCCCTCTCGATGCGTCACAGTTAGTTGCGTCTCCCTCTCGATGCGTCACAGTTAGTTGCGTCTCCCTCTCGATGCGTCACAGTTAGTTGCGTCTCCCTCTCGATGCGTCGCAGTTAGTTGCGCCTCCCTCTCGATGCGTCGCAGTTAGTTGCGCCTCCCTCTCGATGCGTCGCAGTTAGTTGCGCCTCCCTCTCGATGCGTCGCAGTTAGTTGCGCCTCCCTCTCGATGCGTCGCAGTTAGTTGCGCCTCCCTCTCGATGCGTCGCAGTTAGTTGCGTCTCCCTCTCGATGCGTCGCAGTTAGTTGCGCCTCCCTCTCGATGCGTCGCAGTTAGTTGCGCCTCCCTCTCGATGCGTCGCAGTTAGTTGCGCCTCCCTCTCGATGCGTCGCAGTTAGTTGCGCCTCCCTCTCGATGCGTCGCAGTTAGTTGCGCCTCCCTCTCGATGCGTCGCAGTTAGTTGCGCCTCCCTCTCGATGCGTCGCAGTTAGTTGCGCCTCCCTCTCGATGCGTCGCAGTTAGTTGCGCCTCCCTCTCGATGCGTCGCAGTTAGTTGCGCCTCCCTCTCGATGCGTCGCAGTTTTTTGCGCCTCCCTCTCGATGCGTCGCAGTTTTTTGCGCCTCCCTCTCGATGCGTCGCAGTTTTTTGCGTCTCCCTCTCGATGCGTCGCAGTTATTTGCGTCTCCCTCTCGATGCGTCGCAGTTATTTGCGTCTCCCTCTCGATGCGTCACAGTTATTTGCGTCTCCCTCTCGATGCGTCACAGTTGCGTCTCCCTCTCGATGCGTCACAGTTAGTTGCGTCTCCCTCTCGATGCGTCTCCCTCTCGATGCGTCACAGTTAGTTGCGTCTCCTCTCGATGCGTCACAGTTGCGTCTCCCTCTCGATGCGTCACAGTTAGTTGCGTCTCCCTCTCGATGCGTCTCCCTCTCGATGCGTCACAGTTAGTTGCGTCTCCTCTCGATGCGTCACAGTTAGTTGCGTCTCCCTCTCGATGCTTCACTGTTTTTTGCGTCTCCCTCTCGATGCGTCACAGTTATTTGCATCTCCCTCTCGATGCTTCACCGTTCTTTGCGTCTCCTCTCGATGCGTCACAGTTGCGTCTCCCTCTCGATGCGTCACAGTTAGTTGCGTCTCCCTCTCGATGCGTCACAGTTAGTTGCGTCTCCTCTCGATGCGTCACAGTTAGTTGCGTCTCCCTCTCGATGCTTCACCGTTCTTTGCGCCTCCCTCTCGTTCCGTAACAGTTATTTGCGTCTCCCTCTCCATCCGTCACAGTTATTTGCGTCTCCCTCTCGATGCGTCACCGTTCTTTGGACACACAGCTTTTTCGCTGGAATGGGTTGGGGTTAAGTGTAAAAAATTAGGCTTTACTCTCTGCCCTGTTAATATTTTACTCTTCAGCAGCCTCAGTTTGAATCTTTATGTTCAAGTACAAGTCGTTTTATTGTGTGGCTCTTTTCCCTGATTTTGCAGCAGAAAATTACAATTTGCTGAGGCTTTTCTCAAATTTTGCGATGCAATATGCGACATTTTTTGGGGTTGTTTTGATACAAGCATTGCACGCTGTGCTTTTTGTTGTAGGTGACAGAAGAGAGCGCACGTTTACTGTGAAGCGTGCAGCACCTGTGGACACTTTATTTTTATAATTAAATTGCAGCAAATTACAAAGTACAAACACAGTACACCCAATCTTTTAAGCAGTAGACAGCAAGGCATCTCACTAGGTTTTGGAACAGAGCTTCTGTTATGTTGTTTTAATTAATTTTTTTGGATGAAAGTGGTGGCTAATACTATGTTACCACAGTTTTATTATTGTAACCAAAACAAAACGAAGTTTTCGCATTTTTCTGTAATCACGCATATTTAAGATGACATCATTGCTCGTGTACTGAAAGCTAATAGTAGAAAATACACCTATTACAAACTCACCTTGAAGCGGCAGTTCTCTGGCATGGTGAGCGGGGCTGAGCGGCTTTCTTCCATGCCAGTGGACATGTACCGTAAGCAGTAAATCTCGAAGCAATATGAAGGCAATGTTCAGGAGCGTTCATACCATCGGTATGAAGGGAAGACTGCTCTTGGATTTCCAGTGGATGTGCGAGTAAGTTTTAATTACCCATCACCGCACATACAAATTCTCTGGTTATGATTGCATTATAATGAAAACCAAGTAATTTTCATGACATTCGGTTTTATTAATGGTTCTTGAACGTGCATTATTCTGGTGATGCGGACAGAAAACCGGACTAAAATGCTCAAAGTATTTCCTGTATTACTATCAAGCACCACAGCAACACTGCTACTGAATCTACAATAAAATGCAATAAAAAAATGTCCGGTAAGATATCTGACTGGCTGGTAAATTTTTTTCATCTATCAGCCACATTGGCTGGTGGGCTAAAAGGTTCATTTCAGGCCCTGAGATCTCAAGTTATTTTATCTCTCTGATCTTTATAGCAAATGCGAAGTAAAGTACACACTCTGTGAACATGTGCCTTGTCACTGATAACATCAATACAGTTTTACCCGAGGGACACATCTTGTGACGTCTCACTGGTCTGTCCTGTTTGTTTGCAGACTTCCCGTCAAAACATCTGCTTTGCAGAGCACATTTACTGAGGGTGAGACTTCTCACACTCATACTATATTGGTAGGTCATGATCACTGTGATCACTTTAGTTGTTTTATGTTCAAACTACTTTCAAGCATGCTTAGTGTGCATTTCAGCTGAAATGTTGCAGAAACTTTCCCGAAGTTTTTATACTGATATCATGTATATATGTCATCAGGTCAGGATTATGTTAAGCTATCAGTTAACTGAATTCAATCCGTAGCATGGCATCTTTAATATGCCGCTGCAGAAAGCTGGCCGCAAGCCAGGTGCATTTGTATTGTAATAAATAGTCTTGAACTTCAATGAACTTTCTCTCAATCACTGGGCCATAAAAAAAAGTAAGCACTGACATTTTTTTTAACACACATTTCTGTTACTATTGCTCCAGGATACAATATTTTTGTCTGTGTAATTTTCTTGATATTTAAATCTTTTCTTTTGTTTGTAATTCTCAAAAGCTTTTACAAGTGTTCAGAGCTCATGGTGTGCAAGCACTGGTGCCCCAAGAGCAATTTCCCATGATCCTATTTTCCCATGATCATGCAGAAATATTTGAAGAATATTAATTTCCCATGATTCATAGTAGAGAATAAGTTACAGTAGTTTCAGAAATTAACTTTTTTATCAAGGTGCAATATTTGCCTCCTGTAGATTTAAAAGAACAGAGTGGTTCATGCAAAAACATTGAAAAAGTATTTTAATATGGTGTTCCATCTGCGTAGGTGGAAGAATGCTCATTTGAGAACCATTAATGGAACCAAATGTTATAAAAAATCATTTGGCTTTGATAGTTAAAAAAAAGAAAAGTTTTTGGTTCCCAACCCTCCTTTCGTATTTTGCACCGAGCCATGGTCTGTATGCACATTTACATTTTTTTTGTTTCATTTTATAGCCGTCAAATAAGACATTGTGTTAAGTACAACATTATTCAAGATTCACAATAATATATTAGATTATTTGAACAAATAGTCAACAGATTAATCAATTATCAACATACAGTAGTAGTTTGGTGCAGCACTAGTCATCACCCACACCAAACTTTCAAGGGAGACTTGAAATGATTCAGGCTGTTTTCTGTATAGGGAGAGAAATCCCCTACAACGGGAACATACTAATTCATTATAAAGCTTTTTATTGAAACCATGGAAGACCCCTTTTCACAGATGCACATGGCACAGATAGAGGTTTCACTGCAACGCCACATTCTGACTAGTCATTAAGCTGTGCTGTCATGGAAACCCCGGAGAGAATCTGTTTAGTGGATTGTGGGATGCAGGTTCGTTTATGGTATTTACCTCTCTGTATCTCTCTCACTCACTCACTCACTCACTCACTCTCTCTGTCTCTCACTCTCTCTTTGTCTGTCTGTCTCTCATCATACTCAGCTCACAGTTTTGGCACAGGAACATATTGTGTTTAAAAACCGCTAACATTTAAAATGCTGCGTTAGAAACGGGTAGCTTAGCAAGTGTGGCATCCCACATACAAACTTTACTGCACATAAATGGTGTGTATGAGATAATGTCTTCTCAGAGTGTTCCCCTCTTCTTCTGTCTCACTTCTGTGTCTGACCAGGTAAAATGGAGAAGTGCAGGACATTTCTGTAAAGCTTGCATCCTGTGTGCTCTTTTTTTTTTTTAAATCAACAGATGGATCTGTCAAAGATCATCACTTCCTTTGTATTTGACATAAGGAGCTCACCATCAGCACAGAAGTATAATTATTAATACAGTATATTCTCGTATTAATAGTAACAGACAAACCAGTTTCATTTATAAATACATTGGCATTAGAAAGTATGTGGACCCTTATGCCACACTTATAAAATGTGTGAATGCCATTGCATTAGATGACAAAATGTAAAAACAGTGGCATTTATTTTGATGAAAGATAGCACAAGCAAAGCTGTAACCACCATAGACATTGAGGGGGACATGCCCACCTGTATATTTCAGCCTGATCTTATGAAAATTACGTGACTGTGGCAACATTTTTGCAAAATTAGCTAGTTAGTTCCTTATACGTATCCTGGCAGTTTCAAGATTGAATGTCCACCGAGTGGCACTAAAAGTGATTTAAATTTTCTCCCAAACAGATTTTTAAGGTTGCTCTGAGTTTTAAATCAAAATATACTTCCCTACCCTAATCCTTAAACCTAAACCTAACCGATAGTGTCATAAAAAGCAAGTTTAAAAATGAAGAACAGATCACTAAAAATATGAAATAGTTCACTCAAAAATGAACATTTTCTCATTATTCACTTACCCTGATGCCATCCCAGATGTGTATAACTGTCTTCCTTCAGCAGAACACTAATTAAGATTTTTAGAAAAATATTGAAGCTCTGTAGGTCCTTATAATGTAAGTAAATGGGTGTCATCAGGCTGCTGGGTATTTGACGGTCCAAAAGGCATATTTAGGCAGCATAAAAGTAATCCACAGGATTCCAGTCGATCAATTAATGTCTTCTGAAGCAAATCGATAGGTTGGTGTAAGAAACAAATCGATAATTAAAACTTTATTAACTTTAAAAAAATCGTTTTCTGCCAGCAGTCGACGCATCAGTGACGTAAGTGCTATGGAGCGTTCACGCGAGAAGTCAGAAGCGCTCGCTTTGTATACAACAGAGGAACGAATGTCATGTGAGAATTGGTTAATTTCAAACGGCATCCCAGCGCTGGCCGGAAACAATGATGAGGGTCAACTATTCCTTTAAGGTTAATGCCCTATCAGGTTTTAAAGCTGAAGTGTGTTACATTTTTGTCGTAAAAGTACTTTCCCCTATCCCAGCTTAATATGCAGACAACTTCAAGTAAGCCATTCATAGGTTCATTTTCTTGAAAACTGTTGACACTGTCTCTGTTGCCTATATGAAAATTCCTCTGTTTGTTTTGAGTGACCCGCCTTATGAGACACAACACCACTGAATCAACCAGTGGTGTGAGTTGGGGGCGGGACTATCTGTTTGTTATTCAGAAAGCTGTTTTGAAAACAATGTATATTTTTACAATTCTTATTGGTAGCGCTAGTATACGTTTAAGATACCTTAAACCTAAACCTAAACCTGATGAACCTGATGATTTTGAGGCACTTCTAAGACACTTTTGGCTCACATGCTTGACAGGACTCTTACCCCCCATCCTTTGCCTTGCAAATGCAACATTATCAGCTACTGCGCAATTTTATCACGGCAGGACAAATGTAATGTATTACACATAATGTGATTTGTGTGAAAGGGAATAAAAGCCATTCAGTTAGGACAAATCTCTGAGTAGTTTATAAAAAGATTTTTATTAATCTAATGACATTGGAGTAGGTTTGGTCTTGGCGTATTAGATCTACTTTAAGCACGCTGCTGCTGCTGTTTGACATTAGTTATTATGCTGCTGCTCTTGTTTAAAAATGTGCTGCATCTGAGAAGAGAGGGACAATATCAGTTATCCCACCTATGTAAAGCAGATTTAGACTGGTGGAGCTGGGGAGGAGGGTGAATGTTATGCAAGGCTGCACTGCTGGACTTGAGTCGAAGCTGTTGTGGATATGATTTGACAGAAGGGTGTAATTGCCTGATTGGGTTACGTGGAGGCATGTCGGAAACTGAACCTATCGGCCTGCGCTATGTAGAAGTTCCTAACTGAACTAAACTAGTTGTTGTAGTACCTAGGGATGTTTCACTATTAACTGCAATTAAAAATTTTACGGTTATTTTAACTGTGAAATATTTTACACGTGGCAAAAATATTATGTAAATAATATAAATATATAATATAAATGAGTTTTTTCCATGTAAGCATATCTTTTTTGCTTGTGCCTGGGTGGTTAGAATTTTAGCTGTGGAGCTTTTAAAAGGATGAGTTGAGAGATGCAACTTAATGTTTAATCATGTTGACAACACGCATTGCTTGAGAACAAATTCACTGCATTCAACAATAAATGTCAATTTTAGTCATTGTTGGACTTTTAATAGCCTGCTTTAAGCAATATCTATAAGTGTATTTTGTATATAAGTGTATTTTTCACTTGTTTATACCTCTGCTCATGCATTAAAGACAAAATATACTTATTCAAGATACATTCTCTGAAAGCAAGTCTAAATATCTTATGTTGCTTCTCTTGTAAATGTATCTTGTTTTAAGGATTTTTAGATATTTTAAAATATTAAATATTATATTCAACATTCTCCAATAATTTTTTTCTTCTTCTGCAGTATAGCTCCTAAAGTAAATGTATGTAAGAAGTTTTACATACTTATTTTGGAAAACAAACCAAAAAAGACATCTAAAATCTAAATTATATATTTTTTTTTTTCATTGTAAAATGGGCTAAGACTACACTCTCTCACCTTTTTGGTCACATTGATTCAACTTTAACTCACAAAAAATGAACTCCCTCTTCTTATTAGACCTTGAATCACTGATTTTCTTCACAATAAGATACACACCTTGATGCATATTATGATTCACTACGTCACGAGCCATTGCGTTATAATCTACCTGCAGCAAGCGCGTGCCAGTGATGAGCATCTCTGCGCGAGACAGTGGCTGTGTCTCGCTTCGAAGGCTGCATGCTAGGTAGGACGTGTCCTTTGAAGGCTGCAGTATACCGAGCGTCCTCCTTTAAACAAATCTTGTTTAAAGGAGACAGCCTTCGTAGGACAAACGGAAACTGAACGTAACATGGTTGCTATGACAGCACTCCACTCTTTAACAAGTGCGAGCGCTTCGAGTGAGATGGCAACAAAGTCCCTTTAGAAGGGAATGTATGAGGTACATTTTAGGAGAGTTATAAAGATGTATAGAGAAAAGAAAATAGATTTTACAGGTGTACTTTTAGTCTAATACTTTATTTTAATTATATATTAATATAATAATTCATATTATATTCTCTGCACCCATCTACTGAGGTACTTCAACTTGGGAATTAACATTACTTGCGTTTGAACATCATATTTATGGGCAAATTGGTGTTATTTTTTTTTGGACATTTTTGAAGCAAAGAATTGTGGGTTGTGAGTGCCCACGAAGGATACACCTCATGCATCCTCAGAATTCCCGTGAAAGAAGGTAGCATTCAAAGGCTGCATTCGAAGTGTCCTACTCGCTTTTATGAAACGAGACAGCCTTGATGACGTATACAGCCGAGAAATGCGACCTCCGGAGGATGCTATCTTCCAAATGAGACACAGCCAGTGGATCAGCTGGGAGAACTTTGAAACACTCTCGTGCTGTTTTTCACATGACTCATATGAGTGGCTCTGACTGCACAGAGAAATGCCAGTGTCGGAGTGTGTGTCTATTTATGCAACCCGCTTCCTTATTTTTTGAACTTTAATAAAGGATGCATTAAAGATTTTATGCCGGGGTGTTTCCTTTTTAGACGCTCTGACAGGCAAGTTTTGCTCAAGCAGAACGCAAGGTTTGGATCAGCTTTATTTCACGTCACGACGACACTGCTTCTATATTTACTTATTTTGTATTTTTGTATTATATTTCTCTCATACTTTGAAATTTACGTCACCTTAATCTGCTTGGAAAGTCTGAAGTGCGTCTGGACTATGAGCTGTTCTTTCTTCCTCTCCTCAATCAAGCGCGATGCCGAAGTGCTGCCCTTCCCATTAGCGTTTCAAATTATCTCATGTTGCGCTAATTGAGATCAAATGGCTATTCGACAACGGACATTTTTGTCGATGTTGTCGATAACGTCAACTAATCGTTTCAGCCCTACACATGACTCCAGTCGATCACTGAATGTCTACAAGCGAATCGATAGGTTTATGTAAGAATCAAATCAATCGCCGCTTCTGTCCGGGGTTCTGATGCCGTTTGGAATGGTCGAACTCTCGTGTGACGTTCGTTCTTCTGTTGTAAATAAGCGCCGCTTCCGAATTCTCACATGAACTCATCGATACACACCACGAGTCAGCTAAGTGATGCGTCAACTGCAAAAAAAAAAACAGAAAAAAATATTTTATCTTATATTTTTATATATAATGAAAGGGGTGTGTACATTTATGAGACAAAAGTGAATGCAAACTTATCTTCTCAACTATATATACTGTTTATTAAACCTACGATTAATGGCTAATCCGAACGTCTTATCAGTCTTCCTTTTCTTTGGCTTTAAATCGAGCAATTCTGTGATTTGGCCCCTTAATGTTTCAGTTTAGGAGCCAATGGCTAAGTAATTTATTTAGTCTGGAGCCCTGCTATAACAGAAAATGAATGAATATAATGCCAATATTAGTTATTTACTGTATGTTTAGAACAATTAGTGGTTAAAATTAGTAAACTGTGTGTTGTGGGTCAATGATTAAACAAAATTATTTTGTATGAACTAAGTTTTAGTGTTTAGTGTAGTTTAAGTCCTTGAAGTCATCCCGAATTAACTGAGGAAATACACGTGGATGCATTGTCCTTTGATTTTGGCTGATGAAGGCTTTTGTTAATGGTTTATTAATTTTCTATGTACAGTTGTGCTCAAAAGTTTGCATACCCTGGCAAAAATTGAGAAATTGTGGCATTGATTTTGAAAATATGACTGATCATGCATCTTTTATTTAAGGATAGTGATCATATGAAGCCATTTATTATCACATAGTTGTTTGGCTCCTTTTTAAATCATAATGATAACAGAAATCACCCAAATGGCCCTGATCAAAAGTTTACATACCCTTGAATGTTTGACCTTGTTACAGACACACAATGTGACACACACAGGTTTAAATGGCAATTAAAGGTTAATTTCCCACACCTGTGGCTTTTTAAATTGCAATTAGTGTCTGTGTATAAATAGTCATTGAATTTGTTAGCTCTCGTGTGGATGCACTGAGCAGGCTAGATACTGAGCCATGGGGAGCAGAAAAGAACTGTCAAAAGACCTGCGTAACAAGGTAATGGAAATTTATAAAGATGGAAAAGGATATAAAAAGATATCTAAAGCCTTGAAAATGCCAGTCAGTACTGTTCAATCACTTAAGAAGTGGAAAATTCAGGGATCTCTTGATACCAAGCCAAGATCAGGTAGACCAAGAAAGATTTCAGCCACAACTGCCAGAAGACTTGTTCGGGATACAAAGAAAAACCAAGATGAACGCAGCATGTTATCAGAAAATACTGGCAGACAATTTGCATTCTTCTGCACGAAAGCTGTGCATGGGACGCTCTTGGACTTTCCAGCACGACAATGACCCTAAGCACAAGGCCAAGTTGACCCTCCAGTGGTTACAGCAGAAAAAGGTGAAGGTTCTGGAGTGGCCATCACAGTCTCCTGACCTTAATATCATTGAGCCACTTTGGGGAGATCTCAAACGTGCGGTTCATGCAAGACGACCAAAGAATTTGCATGACCTGGAGGCATTTTGCCAAGACGAATGGGCGGCTATGCCACCTGCAGGAATTTGGGGCCTCATAGACAACTTTTACAAAAGACTGCACACTGTCATTGATGCTAAAGGGGGCAATACACAATATTAAGAACTAAGGGTATGCAGACTTTTGAACAGGGGTCATTTCATTTTTTTCTTTGTTGTCATGATTGTTTTATGATTATGCCATTCTGTTATAACCTACAGTTGAATATGAATCCCATAAGAAATAAAAGAAATGTGTTTTGCCTGCTCACTCATGTTTTATTTAAAAATGGTACATATATTACCAATTCTCCAAGGGTATGCAAACTTTTGAGCATAACTGTAGTTTAAGAAAGTGTTGTCCCTCCTTTGACCAAGTTGACATAGGTATCATTCAGTGAGGAGCATTGCAGTCCAGCTGCAAGCTTATGGCAGGCAATTCTGGTGAACTCCATCCTGAGCCTATGCTTCAGACAGTGGCTCATGATGAGTCCCATTTCTTTGAGTTTGCATCAATTCATCCTCTGTGAAGTCCGTCTTAGTAGACTGAAGCGAAGTCTGGCTGGCACATGCGCAGTTGGTCATCATCACTCAGCGACACAGTGGGAATTAGACATCGGACAGGACCGGAGATGGATCTGGCAGGCTCTGGTAACCTCTGGAAATAATCCTGAGGTTTAGACAGGGAAAGAAATAGTATAAAATTAGCGTAGATGCCATTCATTTTAAAGCAGGTTTAAAGAATAAGATAACTATTTTTGTTTCTGGCAGACCTAACTAAAGCTATGAATTGAATTCTCAGTATTGTTAACAGGGCGGAGTTTTGCAATTGTAGTGAGCGCGATGGATTGTAGAGTGACAGAAGGTCACCAAAGTACTTTGGAGCTAGACTATTCGATTAGTATTCAATAAGTAATTAACATAATTTTAAAATTAATACAAAACTTAACAGGTAGCCAATGTAATGCCAATAAAATGGGGCTGATGTGATCGTATTTCTTGGTTCTAGTTAGCACTCTCGCTGCTGCATTTTGAACCAACTGAAGTTTATTTATTAAACCTGCAGGACATCCACCAAGTAATGCATTACAATAATCTAGTCTTGAGGTCATGATTGCATTAAATAGTTTTCTGGCATCAGAAACAAATAGCATGTCTCGTAACTTGGCAATATTTCTGAGGTGAAAGAATGCAGTTCTACAAATACTGGAAATTTGTTTTTCAAAGGATAGATTGCTATCAAAAATAACACCTACATTTTTTGCTGTAAAAGTTGACATTACAGTAAATCCATCAAGAGTCAGATTATATTTTAGCATCTAATGTTTTTTTGGAATTGAGTAGAAGGACATTTCTAGCCATCCATTCTTTGATATCGTTTATATACACTGTTAATTTGGAAAATTGTGAAATTTCTTTGGGTTTCGAAGAAGTATAAAGTTGTGTATTGGCGGCATAACAGTGAAAACTAATTCCATGGTTTGGATAATATCTACCAGGTGAGCATATATAGGGAGAAAAGCAGAGGCCCTAAAACTGATCCCTGTGGCACTCCAGACTTAACTTTAATTTGATCTGACAGTTCCTCATTTACACAGACAATGTGGTAGCGGTCAGAGAGATAAGACCTACACCAAGCTAATGCCTGTCCACAAATGCCAACATAATTCTCAAGCCTATCCAAGAGAATGTCATGATCTATGGTGTTGAAGCAGCACTAAGTTCTAAAAGCACAAGAAGTGAAATGCAGCCGCGATCAGATGATAAGAGCAAGTCAATTTTAACTCTGATAAGTGCAGTCTCTGTACTATGATGGGGCCTAAATCCTGACTAAAATTGTTCATATATACCATTTCTCTGTAAAAATTAACAAAGTTGAGAGGATACTACCTTTTCTAGTATTTTTGACATAAATGGGAGATTTGAAATCAGTCTATAATTAGCCAATTCTCCTGGATCAAGCTGTGGTTTCTTGATAATGGTTTGATAACTGCCAGTTGAAAGTTTCTTGAGACATGCCCTAAGGATAATGAGGAGTTAATAATATTAAGAAAAGGTTCTGAGATTACAGGAAACACCTCTTTTAGGAGTTTGGTCAGTATTGGATCTAACATTCATGTTGTTGATTTTGATGTTTTGATCATTTTTGTAAGCTCTTCCTCACCAATAACAGTGAAGGATTGAAGTTGCTCGTAGGGAATAATTTTAGTCTTCCGGTGTTCTGTGGCAGATGGATGTGTAATTCCAATTTTGTTTCTGATGATTGCAATTTTGTCAGTAAAGAAATCCAGGTCATTACTACTATGCTGCAATGGAATATCTGGTTCAGTAGAAGTTTTATTCTAACCAATTTAGCCACCGCACTGAATAAACACCTAGGAATGTTGTGGTTATTTTCTATGAGTTTGCTCAAATATGCAGACCTGGCAGTTTTTAGAGCCTGTCTGTAATAGGAGACACTATACTTTCATGCACTGCAAAATACCTCTAATTTTGTATTCTTCCACTTATGCTCAATTTTCCGAGCTGCTCACTTAAGAGTATGAGTGTGATTATTGTACCATGGTGCAGGATTTTTCTCTTTAACTTTCTTTATTCGAAGGGGGGCGACAGTATCTAGAGAGCTAGAGATGACTGTATCCATAAGTTCTTCTGAACTTTTTGGTGTACTAAGTATTTGAACCAAGTCTGGAAGATTATTAGTGAAGCTATCTTGAGTAGTTGAAAGAATAGTTCTACCTAAATGATAACGTTGCGTAGATTGAGTTACCTTTGCTAAGCGCAGCATTCAAGAGACAAGGTTATGATCTGAGAAATCATGGTTCTGCGGCAACGTGGCTGGAGTCTCAGTTTCCACGTTCCTTACAATAGACAACATGATTCTCAGTGGGTGCATCACTGAGTGGGGAGAATCGTAGTTGTATCACGTTAAAAAGTACAAAAGCGTAAAAAACAATGCGCATGAAAAAATGGGAGAAATTAAAGATTAAATGCTGAAAATAGAAAGATAAGCAATGTAAAGCAGGCTAGCAGGCTACAAACACGAACGCTAGCAGCAACAGGAACAGGATACAGCTTCACCACAGTGCCACCACAGTGTCACCACAGGACACAGCATCTAAAGTATCTACCGGCTTCTCTTTTCTTTTTTTTTTCTTTTTTTATTTTTTATTTTGTGAATTCCGTTTAGAAAGGCTGTCAGGGTTTCTCTGTTGGTTCTGCGCTGTTCATACCATTCTTTTCAATAAATATGCATGTATCGCTAACATTGATCCATTGAATGCGTGTCATGTTCTGTATTTAATGTACAATGATCATAATGCAAGGCAAGCACGTCGCAGATAAATGCCCCTTTTCAGCAGAATTTAGCGTCATATTTGGAATAGATTAAGTATTTTAAATGGTTTTCTGAAGGTTTCTTCGATTAACTTAGTCAACTCCAAAATGTTTGTTTAAACATCAGTGAAAGTAGTTGTTCCACACATCCCTAAAAATAACGCATGACAATTACATAAAACTTAGTTTTATTCACTAACATTACAAAGAATGGTTTCAAAATAAGGGTGTGTTCGCACTTGTAGTTTGGTTCTCTTGGTCCTCTTGGTCCGGACCAAAAAAGAAAATGATACATTTAGTCCTGGTTCGCTTAGCGTTCACACCGAACCTAAAGATATGAAACAAAAGGCATCAGGATAACTTCACAACCTGATTGGACAGCTTTTATGATGTATATTTTGCGACGGAACTTGCTGAACATTCAAAACAATGCTGGCTGCTGGGCAAAATGTGCTCGTTAGATTTATACATGTATATATGGTGGTATTTTTACCAGCTGAGAACAAACGAAGAGCTAATAAAATGTGTAAAGCAGTCAAAACAGTGCCAGGAATTCCTCCATTTCATACACAAACAAAGATATGCTGCAAGGACGGCTGACGGCGGTTCCGATGCCTGTACCGAACTGTAATGGGCAACATAGCTCCTATGATGAGAAGAACCAGGTATTCTTGAGGTCAGTATTAGGCAAATTACTTCCTGTTTTTGGTCCATTTAGACGTCTTTGGTCCAAGTTCCATTCATATATCAATCGAACTGCACCAGAGTTCGTTTGGAAGCGGACCTATACCCACTATTCAGGTGGTCTCGGCCCGCTTGTTTGGTGCGCACCAAGGTTCGGATGGCAGCGTTCACACTTGTTCAAATGAACCACACTAACAGAGCAATCACATCAGAGTTCGTAAAAAATTGAATGAACAGTATGCATTAATAAAAATGGAAAACAAACATATTTAAAAAAATACCAAAAATATTTACTCTCACCTGGAGCTTACATAGACCCCTTTTACACCTGGTGGTCAGCGCTAAATACAGGTCTAAAACATTTTGTGATCAGATCACAAAAACCACATACGAATGTGGTCAAAAACACTTGTGACCACATTGCATTTGAAGTGTAAACGCTAATCCGTCCTGTATGCGTCCAGGCAACAGCGAAGCGCCACCCCTCACCTGTCAATCAACTTTAAAAGGAAATTACCATCCAATCGGAAAAATTTAAAAAGCGGATACATACACGAGAACTTCGCAGATCTTCTTCAGTGTGTCTGAATTCAACATGCACGGACACTTATGAGAAGCACCAACATCTGCAGCTCAGGTTAATACAGGTAATCCACAAATATAATGGACAATTATACTCTAAATGTTGCTTTTGTGCTTTGATTAAATTTCAGTTGCATCTGGGAGAAATAGCGCACAGTTTTTTCAGTGCTTTATTTGTCTTTTCTGACTTTGTTGCAATTTAATGTCATGCAGTAACACACTGACATAGTGATTGATGTATGTCGTCATGAAACAGAGTTCCAAATCTGATCACAAGTGGTCACAAGAGACACATTTAAGCGACCAGGTGTAAACAGCGATGTGTCTCACCTGACCACATGTGATTATATATGTCAATATTCAATAAAAAGAAATCAATTTGTTTTCAGTCTTAATACATTTTGTGACCAGAAAAAAGCTAATGTTTCTTAAGGTGTGCCATTAGCCTCACTGTACCCTAGTATTTACTGTAATAATAATAATAATAATTATAATAATAGGGGGGCCTGGTAGCTCAGCGAGTATTGACGCTGACTACCACCCCTGGAGTTGTGAGTTCGAATCCAGGGTGTGCTGAGTGACTCCAGCCAGGTCTCATAAGCAACCAAATTGGCCTGGTTGCTAGGGAGGGTAGAGTCACATGGGGTAACCTCCTCGTGATCGCAATTAAGTGGTTCTCGCTCTCAGTGGGGCGCGTGATAAATTGTGCGTGGATTGCGGAGAGTATCGTGAGTCTCCACATGCTGTGAATCTCCACGGTGTCATGCACAGCGAGCCACATGATAAAATGTGCGGATTGACGGTCTCAGAAGCAGAGGCAACTGAGACTTGTCCTCCGCCACCCGGATTGAGGTGAGTAACTGCGCCACCACAATGACCTAGTAAGTAGTGGGAATTGGGCGTTCCAAAATTGGGGAGAAAAAGGGAGAAAAATAAATAAATAAAACAAATCATAATCATAATAATAATTGTTATTTAAGCAATGTCTCACAAGAAAGAGTGCTGTTCTACTGAATAGAAGTTTTTATCAATGTTTTTATTTGTAATGTGATGCTCAGTTGTGCAGCACTTTATTTGACAAAATTAAGACTGGGGTTGTGTTTTAGATTATGCTCTGAGGATCTTTACTGAAGCACTTCATTTTATATATAAAAAATGTAGTAATATGTTGAAAAGTAATTGTTCCATTTTCATTTGATTAAAGTTGTTTTATTTGATTTAACACCATTTTGATGATGAAATTGAATTACATTTTAGAACATGGAACAGAAAACAGAATATGAGAAGAAATTTTTAGAGAGAAAAAAACATTTATTTCATAGGATAATGTTGACTTTAAAAGAGTGGTGTCACTAGATGGCAGCAGAGTGATTTGTGTGGCTAGCGCAGGCATCAGTGCATGTGTGTAAACTATTGGTTTTTATTTTGCCCCATGTAATGCATGATGGATATATAAAAAAGCAATATATGGAATGCTGGGTTTGAGTTACCCCTGTGCTGTCCCTCTCTTTCTTTCGCTGTCACTTTCTCTATAAAGGCATAGTTCACCAAAAAAAAAAAAAAAAAAAAAGAAAATTCTGACATGTCTTTCTTCTGTGGAGCACAAAAGGAGATGTTAGGCAGAATGTTAGTGTCCATCACCATTCATGTTCATTTTATGTACAAGAGATACTGTGAAAGAGTAAATGGTGACTTTCTAACATCTCCTTTTGTGTTCCATGACAGAAAGAAAGTCATTTGCATTTGGAACAACATGAGGGAGAGTAAATGATGGGTGAACTGTTGCTTTAACAGAAATACACCCTGTATATTGTAATTTACAGTCACAAAGTGAGTCAGACCATCTACAGTCTGGCATCAACAACCATCCATGCGGTTATCTAATCAGCCAATCGTGTGGCAGCAGTGCAGTGCATAAAATCATGCAGATACAGGTCAGGAGCTTCAGTTAATGATCACATCAACCATCAGAATGGGGAAAAAATGTGATCTCAGTGATTTGGACTGTGGCATGATTGTTGGTGCCAGATGGGCTGGTTTGAGTATTCCTGTAACTGCTGATCTCCTGGGATTTTCACGCACAACAGTCTCTAGAATTTACTCCGAATGGTGCCAAAAACAAAAAACATCCAGTGAGGGGAAGTTCTGTGGATGGAAATGCCTTGTTGATGAGAGAGGTCAACAGAGAATGACCAGACTGGTTCAAACTGACAAAGTCTACGGTAACTCAGATAACCACTCTGTACAATTGTGTTGAGAATTATATAATCTTAGAATGTTATTCTGAGATGCGGGTTGGCGCAGTTTTGGCTGCACGAGGGGGACCTACACAATCTTAGGCAGGTGGTTTTAATGTTGTGGCTGATCGGTGTATATAGGAAGCTACATTTGTGCAGTTCCACATAACAGTTTTTCTCTGAGAAGTTTTGTCTCTTTAATTCTTTTCCTTTAGTCCTTTAATGCACCACTGCTACAGCCATCAAAGCACCGTTTGTTCTCTGCTGTGATCAGTGTTCCTGTTATTATGCATAATCCAAAAGTTTATTTGAGAGGTGTTGTGGAGAGTATTTGTCAGAAGTCATTCTGCAGATTCTGTCCGACACTGCTTTATTAAAAAGTTTAGCTCTAAAAAGGCTCATCAAACTGTTGGATGCCATAAACTACATGTCGCGCCCACGCAATATTTATAATCTAACAGCCAGTGTATTCATGCACAGTGGCGGGAAATTGCACATATTTACCCGCCACTGTTGACAAGAAATGACGCAAGACACAAAGACGCGTGCTTGAAGGATCACACCTGATTATATTTTGAAGAACAGACAAAGACATGCTGGTGATGCGCGTGTCTGATTTACTTTTTTGTTCAGAAGTTCATTTGCATTTTGATGCCCACGCACGCAGCACCACAGTGTCTCGCGGAACAAGCGCAAATGTTGAGTTCTCTGTCAGTGATCTGGGAGCAGTTTGTAGAAATAGTGTTGTCTACTATGAGAACGCTGGATAGGATCTTAGACTATCTCAGGATGCATATGCAAATAACATGCAACAACATGTTAAATATCGTTGGAAAATCGAATCGGGAGGTCTGTGGCAAATCCCAGCTCTAATATGGCCATAAAAAAAAAATAAAAATCTTTGTTTGTGTTCCTCAGAAAAAGAAAGTAATATGTGTTTGAGACTGTATAAGAGTGAGCAAATGATGAGAATGATAATTTTTAGTTGAACTATTCCTTTAAGCTGTGATTTATTTTCCAATGTTGAAATAATTTCTCGTGTCCCAGCTTAATATGCAGAGACAGCTATAAGTAAGCCATTTGTTGGTTGATTTCCTCAAAGTGTTATACTGTGGCTTTGTGGCACAATCAAAACAGTGTTCAGGGGCCTGGGTAGCTCAGCAAGTAAAGACACTGACTATCACCCCACGAGTTCGAATCCAGGGTGTGCTGAGTGACTCCAGGTCTCCTAAGCGACCAAATTGGCCCGGTTGCTAGGGAAGGTAGAGTCACATGGGGTAACCTCCTCGTGGTCGCTATAATGTGGTTCTCGCTCTCGGTGGGGCGCGTGGTGACTTGTGCGTGGATGCCGTGGAGAATAGCGTGAAGCCTCCAAGCGCGCTATGTCTCCGCGGAAACGTGCTCAACAAGCCACGTGATAAGATTGCGTGGATTGACGGTCTCAGATGCGGAGGCGACTGAGATTCGTCCTCTGCCTCCCGGAATGAAGCGAGTCACTACGCCACCATGAGGACCATTGGGAATTGGGCATTCCAAATTGGGGAGAAAAGGGGAGAGAAAAAAACCCTAAAAAAACAATGCTCAGATAGATTAAGCATCTAACGCTTGTTTTACACTGCATGCCGAAGCAGGACAGAAGCAGTGCATATTCATTTTATATTAACAAATGAGTGTATTTACATCGGAAGCGAGGCAGAAGCTGCAGTATATTTTGGCGTTGAGTCTATTGATGCGCTGCTCACGCTGAATTAAAGTGACGGTGCACTGTTGATGGATATCATGAAGTTGAGTTGACATAAATAAAAAAACAAAACATATTGCAGAGATTAAGCATGTACTTGTAGTCTAGTGTGTTTTTGTATTAATTACAGCTTGTTAGAAAACAAAAAATAAAATAAAACAATTAAAATGGCACAAAAACAAAATGTAATTATTTTAATTATTTAGCTTAAGCAGGCATAGAGTTTTGTCATTTAAAACTCATAGGCTTAAACAAACAAAATAAATCTGCCCTATTATATACTATTAAATGGAGAGCAGGTCTTAAGGGTGAACAGCAATACACATACACAGCCAATTGTGCTGCCAAGTGTAAACAAATGCACGCGACAGTCTGTGTGGTCTGTAAATTCAGAACTTACCTTAGTCTTGTTTTGAAAAATGAAAATGTTACTAATGTGGGATCCTGTACCTGGCTGTTGGTGAAGATGGTGAGTTAACATATTCTTGGAAGTGTGTCCTACTTGTGAGGAAAGTACTCATCACTTAAAATTTTTGGCTGGTGTTTGAACAAAGAGATATCGCTATTCAATGGCTGTGCATAATTACTTATTTCTGACTGTATTATTAAGCTATGTTATTAAGTGTGATCGAGCCAAACCGAGTGATCAAACCGTCCTCTGTTGTGAAAAGCAACATTCAGGCTCATCGTCTTCCCCCTCCCCTAAATAATGGTGTTTAAAAATGAGCAGAGCTCATTGTGTTGGCTGTCACTACATGAAATAATTCTACAATACTGCATTAGATTACACCAGCATCATGTAAATATGGTTTCATGACTACCATGTTTATAACACTTAACAATAGCTCACTCCTAATAACCATTTTATAACTTGATTTGCTGTTTAGAGTGCATCAGTTTCTGCAGAAGACTGCTGGTGTAAAAGCACGCGCGTTGTTTGCAGCGAAATTGTCATGATGCACTGCTTCGGTTCGGCTCACATACTGCTTCGACATACAGTGTAAAACAGGCATTAAACTGGTCTGACACTGCAGTAATGGCTCAATCAGTGGCGTGAGTTTGGGGCGGGACTATCTTTTTTTTTCAGGCAATGGCAGACAGAGGATGTATTCGGGAAAGCTGTTTGAAAACGTTTATTATTTTTGCAATACTGCAATTTTGGAAAATTGGTGACGTTAGTGAATCAAAAATCACACACTTCAGTTTTAATTGGCTGATTGGGCTGTTGATTTGAGGGAGAGAGCAGGAAGGAGAACAGAGAGACAGACAGAGGTGAAGTTAATGTTGTGAGAGGAAGCGCATCATCTTACTAAAGTGAGTTTTTGATGTCTGTGTATCTGGTGTTTGCTAGAGTATTACTAGACCTGTCAGTCTTAATTATTGTGCTACCATGTCCCCCATGATTCACTGCCAGCCCTCCCCTCTGCTCTCTCTGTCTCTCTTTGTGTTTTTCTCTCCTCCAGGCAGTCAAGTGCCCATGCTGGTGGTGCCAGTAGGTGAGTTAGTTGGCAGAGGGCATGTATCAGCAGTCATGCTCTCAGTAGAGGGGCTTGTCTTTTGTCAGCTCAAGAGAGCAAATGACTTGAGAAGAGGGAGCAGAGATAAGACAATCCATCGTCCTCACCTCCATCTCTTCACACCCAGAGTGGAAGAGACAAATGGTGAGAGAGACAAGACAGGAGGAGGTCGAGGGAAGGAAGGAAGGAGGCTGTTTGTGTGGTGTACTTGGGGCTTGTGAGCGGAATAGAACATCATTGCATATACACACAAATGTTAACCCTATCTGAGCTGTCTGTCCATCCGTACTAAAGAAAATTAAGGAAGTAAATGGATTACATGTAATCAAATAATTGATTGTGTATTTTACCCTTTCTGCCATGGTGGGACTCTCGTCAGTCAGTGGGTCAGTGGGGTACACACTCTTAGGGTGTGTTCACATTTGTAGTTCGGTTCTCTTGGTCTGGACCAAAAATGAAAATGATACATTTAGCGTTCACACTGGCATTTTTAAAACCGAACCTAAAGAAACAAAACAAAAGGCATAAGGATAACGTCACAACCTGATTGGGCAGCTTATATGACGTGTATTTTGCGACGGAACATGCCGAACATCCAAAACAATGCTGGCTGCTGGGCTAAATGCACTCGTTGGATTTATGTATATATATGGTGGTATTTTTACCAGCTGAGAACAAACAAAGAGCTAATAAAATGTGTAAAGGAGTCAAAACAGCGCCAGGAATTTCTCCGTTGCACACACAACGAAGATATGCTGCAAGGATGGCTGACGGCGGTTCCGATGCCTATACCGAACTGTAATGGCAACATAGCTCCTATGATGAGAAGAACCAGGTATGCTTGAGGTCAGTATTAGGCAAATTACTTACTGTTTTTGGTTTAGACGTCTTTGGTCCATGCTGCGTTCATATATCAATCGAACCGCACCAGAGTTTGTTTGGAAGCGGACTGAGACCCACTATTTAGGCGGTCTCGGTCCGCTTGTTTGGTACGCACCAAGGTTCGGATGGCAGCGTTCACACTTGTTCAAATGAACCACACTAACAGAGCAATCGCACCAGAGTTCATTTTAATCGAACCAAACCTGCCAAGTGTGAACACACCCTTAAGCCAGCAACCACTGAACAGGGCTTTACCCAGCATTCAGTCTGTGCTTGACCCCTCTGCGGGATCAAGCATTAGTTATGTATTGGCCATTTGTGATTCAACAGGAAGAGGACAAATATGGCACGTGTGTGTTTTTCCTGTGGTGTGTTTATCTTGGCCTACTGTAGACATTTGCCGATATTCAATAATAAGGTACACTGTGATAATTAACATACACAATATTGTTATCGTGAGCACTTCAAAATACAGTGAGCATTTCTAGATAACCTATTAACCAAACTGTTTCAATTTTTCTGAATGCACTGTAGTATTTCCATCAGTAAATCAACATTTCCAACAATCCAAAAAACTTTTACAGTAATAGGAATACATACCAAATTACTAGGAAACTCTAAAATTAATGTTTAATTAAACTTTTCCCTCAAAATGTTACCATTGTTGTTACTTGTTCATTTGCAGTGAAAATAAACCGTAATAAATTAGATAAATGCAAAATAGAAGCATTGGACTCAGACTTTTGAAAGCCACAATGTCTCTTTGAATCTTAAATGGCTTGATCTTTGCAAATTTCATTTCTTTGTGATCTTTTAATTTAAAAATACAAAACAAGTAATTAAAACTTGTAATTAAGAACAACAAAAAGTTTATTTATCTTTCAACCCATTTGTATTTCAATATAATACCGTGATAATACCGTATACAGTGATAAATGCCTCAGCAAGGATCGTGATATGCAAATTTTATAACAGGTTAGTGGTTGATCATTGGCTCTGTACACCTGGATCCATCTTGGGTGATCTGATCACAAGTGGACACCCTATTGAAAAAATAATATACTTAAGAACACTTTATTCATTGTTGCTTTAGTATACTAAAGTATATTGCTGGCAGGCCATAAATTGGTATACTTAAAGTCTGCTAAATTGGAACAAATAATTTAGTACCTAATGCACTTTATTTTGCTAAAAGCAGTGCTGTGGTGCAACTAAAGGTGTGTTAAGTATACTTGGTTGTGCTAAAATGGAACTATTTCAAGTATACTTTAGTACACTTTAACCCTTGTGCAACATTAGGGACATTTTTGTCTTTTTCATTTTGGCTGTGTTAATGCCAACAGCATACATTTTGCCAAAGGTGTGTAATTTTGGGAGAATTTTGATATTTCAACCTCAGTTCCCATAATACATCTATAATACACTGTGTACACAAAATAGTTACACTCAGGACCTTAAGAACAAAAATGTCCCAATATTTGATCCCAGTGCCATGTCATGAATTCTATGATATTATGCATTCATTCCTGAGCCCTGGCTTCAAAATTTTTATTTGTAATATGTTCCACCAAATGGCGCCATTTTTCTCATGTTTAGCCTATGGAGCATATACATGCTTTTTTCCTATTTTCTGTTTGCTGTATTATAGAGCACTGTAGGCCAATTTAATAAATGATGCAGCTAAAATTGTGTGGGTGTGTTTGTATGGATGTCAGATTGTGTTTTGTTGGTTTGTACTGAGAAATTTGTGTGTATGTGTAAAAAAACAACAGTGGCATTATGTAAACAAACTGGCATTTAAAGGGTTAAAATCATAAAAATTTATGAATATTTGGAAGTTTTGATCAGGACTTGACCTCTAAGGATCTCTGAGTAACTTTTTTTATTGACGCACAAGGGTTAAATATCTACCATTTGTATTTAGTTTTTGAAAAACACAGAATTGACTCAGTGTAAACTTGTAATGTATTTTGGTGACAACAATTGCAACTCCATTGCACTGTAAGAGTGCAGGTCATACATTAATGTATATACTGCTGGCCCACACCACACCTGAATTTTGGCTGGCATTAATATATGTACTCCTGGTGCTTGCATTAAAAGTATTACAGCGTGGGTATTACTGGGAAGAAAGTTGGGGGACCAAGCGTAGTGAATCTTTAACCACTGTTAATCAACAATGAAAAGAATTGTACTTAGTCTTTCACTGATTCACACAAGATCACACCTATCTCAAAGCAACACTAATCTCACCAAGGGTAACTAAAAAAATAACTCCTTTTCATAACATAAAACGACATACTTAACATTAAGCTGAACTCGAAACAACTATAACCCAAATTACTTTTAAATATTAGTTAATAAAACCCCCAAACATAGCACCCTCAGACAAGCACATAACCAGTCTCCCTCCACGGAAGCAGATTGAAATCTTATTAGTTTGATTGCGTCAACATTCGAACTGTGTAAGGGGACAGTTTTTGACTAATATTTATGTAGATAAATAACTAATCACCATGGTTTTGACAATTTTGGAAGCTGGTCTGGTGTGAATTGGGTGTACAACACGCTGCATACTGACTACTTAATGTTGTTGTGATGATGTCAAACCAGCCTGTTTGAGGGGCCCCCCACTTCAAAACTGGTTTTGGCGCATTGACCGTTGTACACCCATGTAAATTTAGTATCACACTTGTGTTTTAAGGAATGTGCATTGTGCAATTAAAAAAGTACTCAAAATAATGCTTCAATTATCATTTTTAAATGAATAAGTTTCCAGCATTAGTAACCTCTTGTTATAAGATATCCGAGTTGACAAATAAAGATTTTGTTCTCTGTTAATCTGATAACAGTACGTTGACATGCAAATGAAATATGTGCTCTTAAAAGTTCTCAGAACAGACATGGTGTAATTTAAAATATACAGCATATATATTAGGAAACTATTTCTAAGTCATATTACTATTTTTTTATTTTATTTATTTATTTATTTTGTGCTTGAATAACATTATTATGTCTGTTGCTTTTAACACAGTTCAAGCAAGTTGTAGAATCATAAGATAGAAACAAGCACCTAACCAGTGTACTTAAAGTACACTATGTTTGAACAATGTATACTTCCCGTAATTGCATTTGTTAAAGCCATACTACTTTTCCACTTCATTTGTAGTGGTTAAAGTTTCTCTGCGTGCATTTGAAGAAAGCATGGAATAAGTGCCTATTACATGGTACTTTTAATTAGTACATAGATATGTAAATGTGTTTGTAGTATACTTATCATGAAATAAATATATTTTAAAAACAATTTGGTATATTACTTTTTCACTAGGGCAGCCAAAACAGATCGATTTTTACACTTGATAACATTTGTCTCAGATGTGTCTCTTGTGACCTCTTGAGTTTGAATTTAGAAGGGAGGACCTATGCAACTATATACATCACTCACTACGTCAGTGTTTTATTGTGTGTTGATAAAGAAAGAAAGAAAAACATTGGTAAACCATTTCTCCCAAATATACTTACATTTTAATCTTAGCATGACTGTCAATATTGAATATTTGGGTGCATTCTTGGTCATCAAGGTGTGTCTCTGACTCTGTGTATGACAATCTTCATTTCAATTTTCTACTACTAAATTCAGTTTTTGTTGACTTTTCGTGTGTGTGTGTGTGTGTGTTTTCAATGTTGCCTTTGTTCACGCCCTCATCACCATCTTTAAAAGCGGCCATTGTGGCCCTGTTGGCGTTCATCCAGAAACAAAGAGCTGAGTTTTTTCTGCCAGATCCATATTTGATGAGCTGCTACTTATCCCTGCCACGAGCCTCACACACGTACACACACTCACACACACAGACACATTTGTTTCCGTCTGTGTCTTTTGTGTGTGTCTGTTTGACCTATATTACTCTGCTCTTTGTTTTAAGGATGCCACTTGGAATAGTCTCCTACACAGACACACAAGTGGATAGTGCAGAGATTGCTCTGTGTGCATAGATGCGTGGATACATGCTCATTTACACACACACACACACACACACACACACAGGCAGTGCTTTAATTTGGGGTCTATGGGGGCCTCTTTAAAGGGTCTGACTTAAAGGGATAGTTCACCCAAAAATGAAAATTCTCTCATTATTTACTCACTCTCATGATATCCCAGGTGTGTATGACTTTCTTTCTTCACCAGAATACATTTGAAGAATAGAAACATTTCTTAGCTCAGTAGGTCCTTAAAATGCAAATGAATGGAGATTTCTCTTTTGAAGCTCCAAAAATCACAGACAGTCAGCATAAACGTCATCCATACGACACCATCTGTTCAATTAATGCCTTCTAAAGCAGTGGTTCCCAACCTTTTTTCCAGGGGACCCCTATTTTAACATTCAAAATCCCAAATGACTCCCTCTCCTGCAACGCCCCCCCTCCTCCCCGTGTTCAGTATGGCTTATCACAACACATGCCCTTGTGTGTGTACATGTGGGGGTGGGGCTGGGGCTGGGGGAGGAGGGCTGTCTTTTTTGGGGGTTCATTGTTGCCCAAGGCATGATGCATGAAGTTCATCCTCTCTCTGTCTGCTAATTGGCATCTTTATCAGTGGTGTGAAGGGAGGGCTTGTAAACATTGATTTCATTGTTATGTTCATGATATGGTGAGATCTGTTTTTTGTAGTTCAGAGAGATTAATTATGGTGTCTTAATGGAGGAGAGAGATAATACTTATCGAGTCTTTAGAGAGACCATTTTTGTTATTGTGTAGGTGCAAGATATTAAGCACAAAATTGTATTTAAAAAAAAAAAAAAATCTCATCTAAAATCTATGTTCTAACATAATATTTTAACATTTAAACATTTCATTTAAGGAATATTCCTGGTTCACTTCCAAGTTAAGCTAAATCGACAGCATTTGTGGCATAAAGTTGATTACCATAATTTTTTTTTGACTTGTCCACCCTTTTTTTTTTTTTTTTTATAAATAAAGCTACACTTTGGGTTATAGTGAGGCACTTATAATTTAAGTGAATGGGGCCAATCCTTAAACTTTAAATTACTCACTGTTTAAAAGAACCTGTATAGCCACAAGATGTAAACAATATGCATGCGATTTTAGTAGGGCTGCCCCCTGATAGTCGACCAAACTGATGAAGCTGGTTAGTGCTGGTTGGACGCTAGGTGGTACTAGGGGTAATTTTCGTTAAGCAGGGTTAGGGTTAAGTGTACACAATAAAGCAAGACACCTTGATTTCAAACTTAGAGCTTTATTTTTTATTTATTTTAACTAAAAGTTCAAATGAAACTGGAAAACAAATAAGTGCAATTAAAATGTGTGTTGTTCAACTTTTGAAAGATGGTTTTACAACAGTTGTGAAGGGCAACATCTCTCTGTCAAAGAACCTACTTCATCTGTGCATTCTTTACCAGATGGGTATTTCGTTATCTGGGAAAATACATCATGTGTGTGAAAAATTTCTTTTTTTTTTAGATGCAACACAATTCCTATATTTCTATTTCTGTTATTCCATAGTTTTGATGACTTTACTATTATTCTAAAATGTGAAAAATAATAATAATAAGGAATGAGTAAGTGACCCTAAACTTCTGACTGGTAGTGTAAGTGCTTTTATAAAATTATAAGCTTCACATTTATTTATTTTTTTTAAAGAAAAGGAGGTACAACTCAAAATAATTTTTTGTGGTGATCAACATTATGCCACAAATGCTGTTGATTGAGCTTAACTTGTATTGAACCTGGAATATTCTTTTAAAGGAGCAATATGTAATATTATTACTGTCCTAAAGCATAAAATGATCATAATATGTTATCATAGATTTAGGAAACATACTATACTGGTTTCTCCGAAAACATTGCTACAGCCAGTATATTCTACTTGTCCGTTCTGGGCCAGAATTTCTGTTTGTGTTTTGGCCTGGTGATCCCGCCCACTGCCCATTTCCCAATAGTATTTCGACACCCCGTGTTGCCAGATTTGAAACAAGTTAGCGGGCAAACACAGTGCGCTGCAGCCATGGAAGCCAGCAATACATCTGATCAACTTACAGTGTAAGGGTTGTTGCTTGCCATTGTCAGTTTGCTCGTTCCTGTTGCGTGCCCTCAACCTGGCAACCCACGTGAGTTTCGAGTCTGGGAAGGAGGGGGCAGGGGAGACAACTCTCTCCAATATTTTTAATTTGGACTGCAGTACCCATTTTAAATGCTTGATGTCAATGTTACATATTGCTCCTTTAAGTAACTAAAGAGAAACAGAAGCATTCAGCATTCAATGTCTCAGACTGATTGAGAACAATCCTAGTTTTAAGTTTCATAAGTTTTTACACACCTCTTTTAACTTCAGATATTTGATATTAGGGTGAGTTATCACCTTTGAGTTCAGAAATTTAAAGTGAAACATCTTTGTTTGGCAGTATTTCTCTCCTGTAACCACAGATATTTGATAAATTTATGGTCTCTTTTCTCATTGCAGGTTAAGCATTAATGCCTTTCTTATGCTTTGTAATTGTCTTTACGCTTGATACCTTTACTATGTCTCATGTAAAAAAGAAAAGAAAAAAGAAATTGAATAGAAAAAAGGCTTTGAGTAGCCAGGTGGTTTTGTGGATTAAAAAGAAAATACACTTTAATGTACATTACCCAAAATTGATGTTAAAATCTTAATTAAAAATAAAAATAACTGCATGGATAATTAAGTATAAGTAATTCCTCTAATGTAATTAGAGTCTTGCCTATATGCTGTGGCGTGACTGATTAATACTTTATAACAAGGCAGAAAAACCGGCTTGCCACATGATTGAATGTCACAACATATGTTTCATGCACTTGCACCCATTTGAGCATTTTGATGTTTAGCTCAAAATGCATAAGAAAAGTTCCAGCAATGAAATCCCTATAAATGTATTATTTGACTAACAGTAACAAACATATCATTAAAGAGTTTACTACTTTTGATCCCTTATGCACACCCTGGGCACATAGAAAAACATATCACATCTACCACACATATGTCCTGATTTTTTGGCATCTCACATTTTCACTCACATTTCACTCACATATTCACTCAAGTTTAAAGTACGGATGTGCAAAACTGATTTTCAGAATATATTCAGTGGACACTCCTCTGTGGATTCTTCCTTCTCTCTTTCCATCTATGTGCATCTATCACTCTTTCATGTCTTTGAACCAGCCTCCTGCTGTGTGTTCTTCTGGCATCTCCTACTGTGAGAGTAGTGGCTCTAGTTTAACATTACTGCTCTCCCCCCAAAACATGTAAACATATGCATAGTAGGGCTGGGTAATATATGGAATATTCATGATCTATGTACTATTGTTTGTGACTATTTTGCTGGCAAAAAGAATTGTTCATCTAAATATATATATATATATATATATATATATATATATATATATATATATATATATATATTTAACAATTCTCTTATCATTTACTCATCAACACATCCTCACGCTTGACATAAGCGTTCACGCATGTTCACGCGAGAATGTCACGCGAACATTACAATCGGATGTTTTTACACGTGTCAAGCCTGAAGACACGTAGACGAGATTCTCTCTTGAACGTGCGTAGAAGAGCTGGGCGGATAACCATAAGCTGAGCTTTTTTGGTGAATAAGGACTGAATTTTCCCTTTCTCACTCAAAGCTACTGTATCATATCGCTTCAGAAGACATGGATTAAAGCACTCAAGTCGTATGGATTACTTTTATGCTGCCTTCATTTGCTTTTAGGAGCTTGAAAGTTTTGGCTCCCTTTGACTTGCATTTTATGGACACATCCCTCAAAAAATCTTTGTTCCACAGAAGAATTTTTTTTAAGACATCATGAGTGTGAATAAGTAAGGGATAATGTACAGTCAGCCTGTTGTTATCGCAAAATAAACCCCAACAGGGAAATCAGGACCCCGACACGAAGCAGAGGGGTCTTGTGTCTCCCTGAAGGGGTTTATTATGCGAAAACAACAGGATAAATAAATATTTGGATATTTTACATTGATTTGCGTTGTAATTATGTGAGAAGAAAGTAATCGTTGAACAGCTAAAATCCACCTTCGGTTTGCTTCTGAGTTCTGTGAAAATGGCCATCCGACTCCTCATTATTCAGCCCATTACAATACACTCACCAGATAAACAAATAAATGGACATGAAACATTGATTTGCGTTGGAATAATGTAATTATGTGAGAATAAATAAATGAACAACTAATTCCACCTAGTTCTGTTGGTGTTTACTTTGTAAATTAATGAATGTTTGACTGCTTATTATGCTTATTACAAGACTACTTTAAAAAAAAAAAAAAAAAAGTAAATACACATAAATCATTGATTTGAGTTTAAATTATTTTATTAGCCTACTTGTAGAGATCACACAGTGATCCGAGAAGCAGGAACGATGGCTCGCAATACCCGGATGAGTGGTCTGATACGTGGATGCTGCAGTTGTTACTCAGAAATATCAGACCACTAGATGGCGCCATTGACCCTTCAGAATAGAGTATACCAGAGAACCTTGTAATAAAAATGTGTAGAATATCCTCAAAAAGATAAAGTATATAATTTTTTTTTTAAGTTATCGCCCTGTCCTAACACATACAAAAACACTCTTTTCTGCCGAGGAGGGGTTGTAACCACATCTTCTCAAATCCCTGTGGAGAGCGTTGCTAATGTAAGAGCTGCTCTGAGAGAGAGCGAGAGAGGCAGAAAGAGAGAGTAAGAGAGATGAGAAAAGTAGCGAGTCTGAGAGGAAGAGGTATTTGAATGAAAGGCGTTTGTTGTGAACTAAACGCTTCCTTGTTGAACACCTGCAATTACGCTCTTTTCAAGAGTCAGTGCTTAGTTCAGAAACATTGTGGAAGGAGTTACATGCCACACTTTACTACTTAGGGTTAGGGGTTTTTTCAAATCCCTAACCTACAACATGAGCAATAGTAATAGTGATGCTTGCCTTAGCAAACACCACTAATTAGCAAAAAGAGTGAATGAAGGAGAGAAACAGTCTGAAAGAGAACAGGGGAGAGGCAATGGACTGAAGAAAAGATGATTGAACAGAAGAGAGGGAGACAATGAGAGAGGGAGGAAAAGGGAGAGGGGAGGAGTGTTTCCCTTCACTTAGCAACCGTTGGCAGCGAGCAGCTCCCGCCTGTTGTCTTACATGTGAGTGCTTCAATACGAGCAGACCCACTCACACACTCAGGCGTGGATTTCTCCTCACCAACACAGCGGCTCTGTATTTCAAACTATGTTTACCTCCCTCCATCCATAAACACTAATAAGGAGATCAGAGCAGGCGGGTGAAGGAGAGAGACAGTGAGGGAAGGATAGCGGGGGAACGTTTGCAGGAGAAGCAGCACTGGAGGAGGCAGCAGGCAGGGGGATGGAGCACCTGAGCCCTCGTGAGCTGCCCAGGCTCTCCTGGATTGATACCCTCTACAGCAGTATGTATCTAATGTTCTTCCTCTTTCATTCCAACATTTCTCGTTTTTTGTCATCTCTGTTTATGGGTGTACAGTGTGTGTGAGATGGTTGTTTTGGGTTTGCATGTGTTAACATTGTTATCTACTGGCTGTATAATGTGGGTGATGCTTCAGGCTTGTTTGTTTGTTTGTTTGTTTGAGTCTGTGTGTTTGTTCTGTTCTGCTCAGTCAGGGTACTGTGAGTCTGTCAGGACACAACTCTATTAAAAACATATCGTGCCATTACCAAAAAAAAAACAAACATATAACGTTGAAAGTCAGCGTAATGCTGTGCTTTTTTTTTTGGATACCACCGTAAAGACAGTAGTACCATGATATGCTTTGAAACAGTACCTTTTAAGTACTTCACTATCAATAAGTGTATGAATCTAAACAGTATCATGGTATTATCAAAATACAATGGCATTACCATGCGGTTTCATCACTGAGCCATGGTGCCACCACGATACTTTTATGTACATAAAAAAAGTCCTGCTGACCGTACAAGTCATCCCTGCTTTTTCACATTCTCATTCTTCTCCCTCTGTATTTTCTTTCTTTCCCATCTCCTTCCTCTTCTCTCTCTTCTCTTTATTTCCTCTCTCTTCCCTCTCTACTTCCTCATACTTCCCTTTATTTCCTCTTTCCTTCTTACCTCTTCCCTATCTCCTTCCTCCCTCTTTGCTTTATTTCGTCTCTCTTTCCTCCCTCTTCCCTCTATTTTTCCTCTCGCTACACTTATTTCCTCTCTCCTTCCTCCCTCTTCCCCTTCTCTCTCCTCCCTCTTCCCTCACGCCTTCCTCTCCCTACACTTTATTTCCTCTCTCTTTTCTCCCTCTTCCCTCTCTACATCCTCATTCTTTTCTTTATTTTCTATCTCCTTCCTCCCTCTTCCCTTTCTTCTCTCGTGCTTTTCTCCTTCTACCCTTATTTCCTCTCTTTTCTCCTTCTTCCCTCTCAACTTTCTCACTCTTCCCTTTTATGTCCTCTCCTTCCTCCCTTTTCCTTTTATTTCCTCTTTTCTCCCTCTTCCCTTCTCTCCTTCCTCCCTCTTCCCTTTATTTCATCTCCCCTTGCTCCCTTTATTTCCTCTTTCCTCCCTTTTCCCTTTAATTCCTGCCTTTCCTCTCTTCCCTCTCTTTCCCTTTCTTCCTCCCCTCATTTCCTCTTCTCTTTTGTCCCCCTTTTCTTTCTCTGTTCTTCCTCTCTTATTTCTTTCCCATCCCTTTGTATAAATTCTCTTTCCTCTCTTTCCCTCTCGTCCTTCCCTTTTGCCCTCTCACTTTGTTCTCTCTTTCTCTTATTCCTCTCTCTTCCCTGTTTCATCCCACTTCAAGTGCCGTTTTCATATATCATGACTCTTTTTCATGTTGAATATTATATACCACACTCAGCAGTGAGACACCCAGAGTACATTCTGTTCTCATGTATATTCAGATGTTGTGTTGACTATGTACTGTTGACAGTCAAATGGACTCTTTATCTCTGGGTATAAGTCATGTGGGCTTAAGCAGTCAGTCAGCAGGGGTTTGTGGGTAATGCCAGGCTCAGGAGGTGCACTTGTGATTGTTTAGCCTGCCGTTCATCTGCTCCGGCTACAAGGTGGAGTTGCATAAAGAGCTTTTAGAGGACGTTAAATGGAGGAAAAGGCAGGCAGAATTGCACAGATCATGCTAGAGGAGATGGAGGGGTAATGGAGTGAGCGAGCAAGTCAGGGAGAGCTTATTTCATTCAGCACGGAGAATCCATTGAAGAGTTAACCAGGAAAGGACTAATCCTGCACAAACTCCCTCCTCCCCTTGTAATTTCACACTGAATTATCTGAGATTTGTGTGTGTTTGTGCATGTGTGACCATGCGTGGGAACGTATGGTAATGTATGTAATTGGTGATTCAGGAAAAGGGGGTAGACGTACCAAAAGATGTTATTAGATTCACCCCTCATCCTCCCCTATTTACACCCTTATATGCCTTTTGTGTGTGCCTGTGTGGGATGGGAATGTCAGTATTGCAGTGCTCCTGTGCAGAGCAGGAAGCAAGATTATTGTTACTTAACGAACAAGAATTGGTTTTATTGTAAAAAAAAAAAAAAAAAAAGGTTGTGTTTATCTGCCAATTCACACCACAGAAGATTATTTTTATTTTTATATGTATTATTTTTTATGACATTTTGTTATATGTTATTGTTAATTTTAGGGCTGCACGATTATAGCAAAAATCATAATTGTTGATTATTGCTCTTGACATTGTAATCGCGATTATTCATGTCGATTAAAATATTAAATTACCGTGACAACATCACACAGTAATCAACCGTGCGGTTCTTCAGAGTAGCAGATTTCAATGGTGGATATGAGCTGTGCTCCAGTTTCTTTTAAGTATCTTTTAAGCATTAAATATTGTAATAATGTTTGTTAATGTTAGGCCAAATAAAACGTATTTTAAATGGATATCTATGGTACAGAATAAATTAAATTATTGTTAAATTACTGCTTAAATTATTAGTCCACGTACAGTAAATAATATGACATATTCAATATTCAAACTTATTAACAGCCGATTTAAATTGACCAAGTTACTTACTGCATTCAGTAAGCCCTTTGGTGGCAAGACAGGGGACCATTCATCCCCTTAGATCTTCAGTGGTGATCTTGTTCATGTATGATCATCGTTAGATCATTTTTGGCCTCAGTGGTTGCATTTTGGAAATTAAAAACAGTCATTTGTGATCGAAGTTTGTGCGATTCGTGAAAATGTTAAATCTACCAATACCAGCTGTGTGGCAAATGGGTCTTAATAGAGCAGATGTGATAACAATGACGGTGATTCCTGAAATATGCTATTCATGCCATATTCTTTATGTTGACTACACCTCCAAAACAAACTTAGAACAGTTAAGCTGAATTACTTTATTGCTATTTTGTACAAATCAAATTCACACTGGCCTACTTATTAACATGACAAAACAAAACTGTTATTACATTTTTAATAAATTGTACACAGAAATCGTGCAACATGACAAACTCTCCCATTACAATGACTGAAGCTGTCACTCACTGCAAGTTTACACTGTTTGAGACCTGCATTTCGACGCAAGCTCAAAAAGTTCTGCACATTCGCGAATGCTCTTATTAAAAACAAAGCTGTCTAATCAGCATAATAAATCAGTTATTTACACCATGCCCGTGCCTTGATTAGAACGGGAGCGTTTTAGTTTTGTCGTGTTGCTCATTTGCAGTGTATTTAACATCTATGTTCAAAGCGAGTGGTGCAATATGCAGTGAATCCAAAATAATTCCAAAGTGCTTTTCGCTCTTGTTCTACAGCTTCTTTTCGAGTGTCAGTTGATGTTTCTTCAGTATTAATTGATGTGTGCCACCGCGAACAGAGGTGGAACATAGATCAAGCATCTGGGCATTCAGATGGTTTAAAACTTGCGCATTAGGATCAGTTGTCATTACTGATAGGACGGAGGACTAATTTAAGCGGCTCTGATTGGCCATTGCTGCTTCATTGCTCAACGGTCATGTTAGTGATTAGTTAGAATACTCAATCGCTGCAAAAACACGTTGTAAATAGAAACCATTGACGCAACAGGAGCAGACTTGAACTGAACGCTGTAATTGTCAGTTTCCATGATTACATAATCGTGGCAGCCATAATTGTAATTGCGATTAGTTTTTCGATTAATTGTGCAGCCCTAGTTAATTTCAAATTTTACTCTGCACTTTTCTTTTTTATTTTATTTTAAATAATCACATTTAGCTTGGTTTAGCTTTGTTTTAGCTTTTTTTCATTTCATTTAGGGGATACTTACACTTGGTCACTACTTGCACTACTGGTGTGGGGACCTCCGAATGTGGTTTGAGATCCATTCCAGACGAAACTTGGTCAAGTGTAAATGCATATGGCTGTTTAAGCCACATTTGTAAACTTAACTTTGGCCATACAACGCTATGTCAGCATAGGGAAAATGCGAAACTTAACAGCTGTTACCAAGATTTTGCATAGGGCTCCCATTGTGCGATTAAATAATTTCAAAGTAAGACTTGATGCAGATCGCTAAAGAAACTGAAACTAGACACTGACAATAAATGCAGCTGGACATATCTTACCTAGATAAGATACTGTACCTCCCGCAAGGCCAGAAGGGAAAATAGTACACACACACACACACACACACACAGATTCCCGCGTGTGGCACAAAGTCAGATGGAATTAAATAATTAATCAAATTTTTTAAATTTGTTGCCCGGCATTAGCATAATCACAGAAGTGAATTCCATTTTATTTGCATTTAGCATGGGAATTGAAGATCGGATTTATATCCGTTTGCCGGAGACACGTTGATGTAGCCAATTGTAAATGGAATGTGCTCAGTCAATCGGACAGCAGTCAGATCAGTCAAAACGCATGAAGTGACCAAGTGTAAATACCCCCTTAAAGCTGATGTATGTAACCTTTTCTGTGTTAAAATACTTTATCCTATCCAAGCTTAGTATGCAGAGACAGCCATTAATAAGCCATTCATAGGTTCATTTTCTCAAACTGTAAGCAGTCTTTCTGTCACTTTGAAAATGTCTCTGTTTAGAGCGACCCACTTAGACCCTAAGTCTTTGTTTGACCAACGGTAGACGGTGGGTGTATTCAGAAAGCTGTTTTGAAAAGAAAATTTATTTTTGCAATTCCGTTTGGTGGCACTAGTGTCGCAGGAATTACATACTTTTTAGTTTTGTTCATTTTGTTTTATTTTGTTTCATTTTATTTTGCTTTATCACACAGTTTTGTTTTGTTTTTATTACATTTCATACTATTGTTTTAACTTAATTTATTTGCCAGTGCTGCTTGTATACTCTATTTGGACTGTTGCGTCTTTATTTAGTTTGCATTGCTTTGGCAAAACAAATGCCAGTAAAATACAATTAAATTAAATTGAAATTGCGAGAGAAAGAGTCAGTGGTTATATTTTAAGACCAAAAAAAGACCAAAAGAGAGCAGTGGTATATTTTAGCTCTGGAACTTTAGATATTTTGGGAGTACCTCAGAAAGGTAAAAAATCCATTTTGCTTTTGTCTGCTTTTATGACCTAACTAGTGTAGAGACCCTTTTAAAAACACAAACACAAAACAAAGCTCTCTCAGTGCCTCTGTGTCTCTCAGTTGTAAGGCCTTTAACAAATGACCTCTGAACTCATTAACATAACACGCCTCATTAGATTTGTTCATAAAAAATAAAAAAACAGTGTCTGGATTGGCTTTGGCAGATACTGTTAACCTTTTTTTTTTGTTCTGCGCTAATGGTACAGCCTTGTTAAAAAAATGTGCAGCCATTTAGTTATTGATGGGTGTTATTAAAAATGAAAAGGCTTTCATGCTTAATAAAGGATGTACATTTCAAATTCTGTGATATCTCTGTAGAGGCTAATATCAATATTAGCGAGAGTACATTAACAGTGGGAAATGTAATCGTGTTTTTATGTTTTCATAACATGCCAGCGGGATATTCACGTTGCCTCAGAAAGCAGAAAAGTAGATTTGTCATATATATGTGTCCCTTTATCAATTTGTTTATCTGTGGGTTTAAGGTCTGTCTCTAAAATGTAAATGGATACATTTTGGCTCGCAAAGCCTTATGTTCAGGTCATCTCTTTGAAAGCTTTTTCTCTCTCTCTACCTCCTCCTCACACCAATCCCTCCATCTGCCTCTCTGATATCATCTCCTGTCTGCTTTTATTCTTCATCTGTACTCTTTCTCTGCTCTGTTGTCATGGTTTCCTCAGTTCAGAATGGTTGCGAGACAGTAAACTTAGTCAGACATTGAGTTGGGGTGGGTGTGTTTGTGTGTGTAGTAATTGTAGGTCCAGCATCTGTGGTCAAACTCTTTGTTGAATGCATCAGGCTGGTACTAGAACATGTCTCTGGAGGGATTATATTACCTCAGTGTGGAGTCTGAGGTATCAGCAGAGACCCCCCCCCCCCCACCCCATGTTTCTCCCCGACCTGTCACTTCATGTATGGCTGTATTATAGACCATTTCTAAGACTGTTCATCGGTTTAAGGAGGTGACATCTTAGTCCCTTCAACATTTCCTACTAGTTGTCATACTCATTGAAAACAACAGCAGGAGGTGCTTCATTCATAGTGACTTTAAAACGATTAATGTTACCACATTAATATGATTGTAATAGAATGTGGACCATGTTGTTCTTTGGCTGGTTGCTCCTTGGATGCCTGGAACTGACGAGATTGCCGAAAGGGCAACCACAAATGGATGCACGAACTGCTGGAATGGATACGTGCAGTACTAACATCTGTAGCACACATCTAATGGCATTTTTGCCAACTAAGAGTAAGTTTGATGGGTAGAGTTTAGCTGGCCAGTTAAGTCTTATTTCTTTACGGGTTTCATCAAATTACTATAGATCGGCACTATTATAATGAATGAAGCTGCGCAAGTCATTTACATTTAGTCATTTAGCAGACGTTTTTATTGAAACTAACTCACAAATGAGAAACATCACAAGCAATTTTTTCACACAAAAGTCAACAATATCTGCATTATTGCACTGCCAAGATCTCAGAGTAGTTGGAGTAGTATAAAAGCTAACGCAGAAGAAAGAGAGACACGGAAAGTTTTTTTTTTCTTTTTATAAAAAAACCTAACCTTGTCTGCAAGTTATGTGCTTACAGTGTTAACAGCTTCATTGATTATAATAGGAGCGATGCAGTATTCCCAACCTTTCCGCTGAGGAAATAATTGTGAGCATCTAAACTACGATACACTTTCATCTCCTCTCTGGCGGAGACACTCAGTATCAACAACACATCTGGATAAGTCTTCAGGTAAACGTTTGATGTTTTTGAGAAAATTTGTTGACTCAGAGTCTTATTTAAAGCATCCAGTAAAGACATCTAATTGTTTATTTGAATTTTTTTGCACAGATTTTATTTGTTCTGTTTTTGCTAGACTCTAAAGGTACTTGCTAGTCATTTTATTTTGACAATTCTGGGTTATAAAAATGCGGCTACCGGAAATGCTTCAGGGCAAGACATGCATAGTAGTGTTCTAATTCCATTGTTAATGTTAACATCCTTGAAATGGTCCCTTCTGTTCCATAGATAAGGTTCAGTCCGTTCTTTAATGTAAGTCTTTCGGGAATTTGTTATGCCCGTTTTAATCAGCTGCCAGACACAAATTATGTCTGATTGCTTAGAAAAGTAATAGCACACCCCTCATCAACAAGCCAGATGGTTTTGAGCCATCATTCTTGTCGTAGGATCAAGTGTGGGAGAGTTATGTGGCTACAGTATATGTAGCTATATTACTGTGTAAAAGATCAACATCTTAATCATTGTGTGTGTCCAGTCTTTTAAATTAGCAAGACTCGTCATAATCCCAGTTGTGTAATATAAATTGTTTCAGAGGCTCACAGCAATAATGAGCACAGCTGTTGTCACGTGACTACATGAGTATCAGAGGAGCTCTGTTACATAAGTGTGAAAGAGAGAGGAAAGACCTAATGCAGGAGAAACATCAGGATTCAGGACATTGAGATTTATGGTCGTTTCTTCAGCAAACCAGCTAATACTGAGCAAAAGCTAGATGTCAAGTGTTTAAGAAGCACTAGAGCAAAAGTAATCCTGCTGAATGAAGAGGCTCCTGACAGTGATTTGAGAGGTGTAGAGGGGTCAGGGGTCTATTAAAGCAATAAGCCAAGAGAAGCCATGAAATACAGTAATTTTACAATGGTTAAGAGGTGTTCTTAAATGGCATTATTATCATTTAACAGTAATATTTGTAGTAATTTTCCCATCAAATTTAATTGAAAAACTACATATCGTAAAAGTGTGACGAGGAGGAGGGTGTGGCCGGGCAGTGACAACGCACGCCTGGCACTGAATTGTCGTAAACGAGCCGGGAGCACCGGTTTGAGAGAGGGAGAGACACATGCGGCCGCTGTGTGTGTGTGCGCATCTATATGTTTTATGTTGTTTTAAGTTCATTTCTGTCATTAAAGTTTATGTTGACTCTTCTGTCAGTTCCCGCCTCCTCCTCTCCCATCCCTTACCCATTACAAAGACGCATACAGATATGATTGTAATGTATTTACACTAGGGCTGGCAATCAATTAAAGTTTTAATTTAATTATATGATCTGCCTGTTAATTTAATTGAATTAATTGCAATTAATTGCATATATAAATATTTGCTGAGAAAGCCCCTTAAATAACAATAATTCAATATATAATGATTAAATAGTTATATTTAAATAATTATAAATACAATATACTGTATATTATAACTAAAACAAATTCGGATAATTTCAATGCATAACAGATGAGTAAAGCATTGATAAGACAATACAAAAAGTAGCTTTAGAAGGCAATAAATTGTTTATCCATGTCATTGAACATAAGGCTATCTTTGGCCTAAAGTTCACAGCAATCCATTTTGCAGTTGAATTCGTCAATCTGTTAGAGAGGGATTTATTATTAGGGCCTTTCTAAGGTCGAGTCAATTTACACCTGCGTCAGATGGAGTTTTTGGAGCATCTCACTTTGGTTGCGCCACGTCATAAACATTAAGAGTGTAAATCACCAGTTTCATCATGATATAATCTTGTATCGATTCTCTTAGCCAGCGATCCGATGTTTGCCGATACCTCAAAGTCTGCCACGATATGATTTCGATTTTATTCGATTAAGGGTCCTGCAATCGATATTATGATATTATGTGCCTATTTTACATGATCAGTTACATATATTATGTCACAAATGCTACCAAAATATAATTTGAATATTTTATTGAGCTCTCTAAAGGTGCAAACTAATTTCCATATTGGAACATCCACAACAAAATAAAGTACTTCAGTATATACAGTTGAAGTCAGAAGTTTACATACACCTTAGCCAAATACATTTAAACTCAGTTTTTCACGATTCCTGACATTTAATCGGAGAAAACATTCCCTGTCTTAGGTCAGTTAGGATCACTACTTTATTTTAAGAATGTGAAATGTCAGAATAATAGTAGAGAGAATGATTTATTTAAGCTTTTATATCTTTCATCACATTCCCAGTGGGTCAGAAGTTTACATACACTTTGTTATTATTTGGTAGCATTGCCTTTAAATTGTTTAACTTGGGTCAAACGTTTTGGGTAGCCTTCCACAAGCTTCTCACAATAAGTTGCTGGAATTTTGGCCCATTCCTCCAGACAGAACTGCTGTAACTGAGTCAGGTTTGTAGGCCTCTTTGCTCGCACATGCTTTTTCAGTTCTGCCCACAAATTTTCTATCGGATTGAGTTCAGGGCTTTGTGATGGCCACTCCAATACCTTGACTTTGTTGTCCTTAAGCCATTTTGCCACAACTTTGGAGGTATGCTTGGGGTCATTGTCCATTTGGAAGACCATTTGTGACCGAGCTTTAACTTCCTGGCTGATGTCTTGAGATGTTGCTTCAATATATCCACATAATTTTCCTTCCTCATGATGCCATCTATTTTGTGAAGTGCATCAGTCCTTCCTGCAGCAAAGCACCCCCACAATTAGACCAGAGGACATTTCTCCAAAGTAAGTACAGTTTGTGCACTTAAAACTGTAGTCTGGCTTTTTTATGGCAGTTTTGGAGCAGTGGCTTCTTCCTTGAGCAGCCATTCAGGTTATGTTGATATAGGACTCGTTTTACTGTGGATATAGTTACTTGTCTACCTGTTTCCTCCAGCATCTTCACAAGGTCCTTTGCTGTTGTTCTGGGATTGATTTGCACTTTTCGCACCAAATTATGTTCATCTCTAGGAGACCGAATGCGTCTCCTTCCTGAGCAGTATAATGGCTGCGTGGTCCCATGGTGTTTATACTTGCATACTATTGTTTGTACAGATGAACGTGGTACCTTCAGGCATTTGGAAATTGCTTCCAAGGATGAACCAGACAATTTTTTTTCTGAGTTCTTGGCTGACTTCTTTTGATTTTCCCATGATGTCAAGCAGAGGCACTGAGTTTGAAGGTAGGCCTTAAAATACATCCACAGGTACACCTCCAAGTCAGTACACCTCCTATCAGAAGCTAATTGTCTAAATGCTTGACATCATTTTCTGGAATTTTCCAAACTGCTTAAAGGCACAGTTAACTTAATGTATGTAAACTTCTGACCCACTGGAATTGTGATATAGTCAATTAAAAGTGAAACAATCTGTCTGTAAACAACTGTTGGAAAAATTACTTCTGTCATGCACAAAGTAGATGTCCTAAACGACTTGCCAAAACTATAATATTTGCTAATATTAAATCTGTGGAGTGGTTAAAAAATGAGTTTTAATGACTTCAGCCTAAGTGTATGTAAACTTCTGACTTCAACTGTATATACACTGCCTGGCCATTTTGAGTGTTTGCAGTGTTATGATCTGGGGTTGCTTCAGTTGGTCAGATCTAGGCTCAGCAATGTTATGCAGCAATAAAATGAAGTCGTCTGAGTACCTGAACTTACTGAATGACCAGGTTATCCCATCAATGGATTTTTTCTTCCCTAACGGCACAGACATATTCCAGGACGACAATGCCAAGATTCATTGGGCCCAAATTGTGAAAGAGTGGTTCAGGGAGCATGAGAAATAATTTTCACTCTTGAATTGGCCACCACAGAGTCCTGAATTTAACCACATTGAAAGTCTTTGGGATGTGCTGGAGAAGACTTTACAGAGTGGTTCGACTTTCCCATCGTCAGTACCGCCTTTAGCTTTGATTACGGTGCACATTCGTCATGGCACTGTTTCGATAACCTTATGCAATGTCACAACATTTATTTCCATCCAGAGTTGCATTAATGTTTGGCCGAGATCATGTACTGATGACGGGAGAGTCGAACCACTCCGTAAAGTCTTATCCAGGACATCCCAAAGACTTTTAATGGGGTTAAGGTCAGGACTATCCAAATCCAAATCCGTTTATTATCATACAGTCACATACAAGTGATCATCAATAGTATGATGACAGCTCATTGCCATGTGGAATTGCCTGGTCATCTCTACAGTAGTCAAGCAAGTCTTTCAATCCAAAATACTTACAAACCCATGACAGGAGAGTAAGTGCTATCTGTGTTTTTTCTTGGCTACATCTTCCACGGTTGTATTGAAAAATTCTGTTACAGTTTACAGCGATGTTAGTAAGGGTGTTGATGTTAACATTTGAAAAGTCTTGTAACTGATGTTGGTGCAGCAGGGCAGGTGTTTTTTCTTTCCCTCATCAACGTGGTTCCGAATTTTGCGGTTCTTTATCTGTTTGACATAATTTGAATTGCGCCTACGTGCTTTAAAGCAAAAATTCTCATGTAGAATACAAATGTGTCACATGTGCCACTATTTTGAGGAAAGCTTGACTTAATCGCATCTGTGAGCCGCTCCGCGCTATCCTGTCACAGGAGCTCACAGCCCTGTTGATGGCGTGCACATGGATAGAGCAGAGTGCAACTTCAGTCACCCCGCGCCCATCCGTGTCCCACATAAGAAGCATATTTAGCACTTATAAAGAGAAAATAATGGCATACAGTTGCTGCATTGCATGACGGAAATGTGTACGGACGTGGCTGGCATTAGAGCGTTAAAATAAAGGTGCATCTTAAAAAAAGAAATTGCGTTGTATTGATGACATCGCATCATTGGTTCATTGATTGATGCATCGATCCAGGTTGATGGATCGTTACACTCCTAATAAACATAGTGTTATTAGGTTGCTGGGTTAAGTTAAATGTAGTTTGAAACTTAGAAAAAACATGCCTTGAGCTCTCTGTGCTTAACTTTTTCAGAGACAAATGTAAGCCATTTGTTGGTAAAAATTTTTCCGAAAACTGTAAACACTGTGTTGCTTTGGTGCTATAAAAACTCTGTTTGTTTTGAGCGATCCATCCAGCCTGACACAACAACATTGACTCAGGGCCTGGGTAGCTCAGCAAGTAAAGACGCTGACTACCACACCTGGAGTTGCAAGTTCGAATCCAGTCATGCATCCTAAGCCACCAATTGGCACGGTTGCTTGGGTGGGTAGAGTCACATTGGGTTAACCTCCTCGTGGTCGCCATAATGTGGTTCTCGCTCTCGGTGGGGCACGTGGTGAGTTGTGCGTGGATGCCGCAGGGAATAGCGTGAAGCCTCCGCACATTCTAGGTCTCCGCGTCAATCCGCGCATCTTATCACGTGGCTTGTTTAGCGGATTGACGTCTCAGATGCGGAGGCAGCTGAAATTTGTCACTACGCCACCACGAGGACTTAGAGCGCATTGGGAATTGAGCATTCCAAATTGGGGAGAAAAACATTGACTCAATCGACAACATGAGTTTGGGGTGGGACTACTAACGGTCAAATACAAGTTAAGCTCAAAAGTATCTATGGCCATTGGTTACCATAGAAAATAATTTAGGTTCATCCTTCATTTTGTAAAAAACAATTATTGACAGTAATGCAATGCTCAGTTGCCCAATAGACATCCATTGTAAGAGCATTTCTATCAACCAGATTGAGCTCAACTTGTGTTTAACACGCAATATTGCTTTAATTTTTGGAGAGAGTGTCTCACTCATTTCTTTGTGGACCTTGGCCATGTCAGCCTCCCTGACACTGTTTTATTAATATTTCTCTGAGCTCCATTCTTATAGATGGCTGTGGACATTTAAGTCCTTATGAGAGATGGCTGTCCTGTTGAGCTGTAAAAGGGATGGTTGAAACTGGATGTGAGCTGCTTTTCTGCTGGCAGAATGGAACTCACTAGTAAAAGTGGAACAAGACAAATCATTTTCAGCCATATGCTCTTAGAACACTGTGTTTTAAGAGAGAGGCACTCAGCTATATCCTTTGAGCAGATCTCTCAGATCAATGGCTCTGATGTGGCTCTCTTCCCATCCTGATGGTGTTTTCGAAAGCCCCTTTTGAAATTATTTTTTTTTGTTTTTTTGTATGTTTATATCTACCCAAACTCTGCAATCAATAACCCACAAGCTTCTCAATAATATGGTAATGCTGACAGAAATTGCACCTGTAGAAACTAAGTGTCACTCTTTATGCACATAAATTGTTTATAATACATTTATTATGAACAAAATTTGTGCACATGTGAAGAGCGGCATTTCTTTTTTTTAAAGTTGCAATTTATGTCAGTGTTAACATTTTAGCGAGAATCTTTTGAGTTAAAGGAATGTATCGGGTTCAATACAAGTAAATCTCAACCGACAGCATTTGTGGCATAATGTTGATCACCACAAAAATTTATTTCGACACTTTCCACCTTTTCTTTAAAAAAAAAAGCACAAATCTGGGTTACAATGAGACACTTACAATGGAAGTGAATGGGGGCCAATTTTTGGAGGGTTTAAAGGCAGAAATGTGAAGCTTATAATTTATAAAAGCATTTACATTAATTCTTCTGTTAAAACTTGTGTATTATTTGAGCCGTAAAGTTGTTTAAATTGTGATTTTTACAGTCGTTTGAGGATTTTAGGTTTTGTTGACATTACATCGTCATGGTAACAAAGTTGTAAAATTGGCTATAACTTTAAACAGAAAAGATTAGTAAGTGATTTTATCACACTAAAATCATGTTTATACGTGTATTGTTTATGTCTTGTGGCTATACTTTTGAAACAGTGAGTATTTTAACATTTAAAAATTGGCCCCCATTCAATTCCATTGTAAGTAACTTTAACCTCAATTTTTTTTTTTTTTTGTTTAAAGAAATGTTTTTTTGTGGTAATCAACATTTTACTACAAATACTGTCAATTGAGCTTAACTTGTATTAAACCCGGATATTTCTTTAATGTATGAGAAAGAGCCTAAAAAAAGCAACTCAGCATGGCACCCCAGTGTGTAATCGGCATGTTTATTTTTCTAACATATCTTAGAAATATTCCAAAAAAGCTTACTTCTCATGTTGGCAACTAAACAAAAAGTGAGAATTTGAAGTAGCGACACAAAATTCTTGCATAAGTCTTGCATAAACATATTTGCCTCATGTCTTCTCCAATAACTTGGCATATCTGGATAGTGGAAAGTCACAAAGATTGATAGGAGAGAGTTCTTGTCCTACTCAGTACTATGCATGTTTGCAAAGTAATTTTTTAATCCGATTTTGAAAGTAGATGATCAGATTGAAATCGTATTGAAAACACGGGAGGTCGGCATGTGGATTCCAAGAGATTCAGTACCCTAGGATTGGCTAATTTATACAGACTCACTGGCAAGCGGCATCTCCTATCTGACATTTTTGCATTGGCTCCAGTGTGTTTACCTTCTCTTGTGGTGCGATCAGAAGCGTGTTGCGTAATCAGCATGGGATGTTCGCACAATCAGTGACGAGCGTGATTCGGGGGTTGCATTTTTCCCTCCAACATTACATTTTGACTCCACCGATGGTTACGTTTAGGTTTGGGTTGAAGGGTACAGTTTATAATATATGCATTCCTCCTCGCTATATTGCAGCCTGTACAGCTGAAAACAACTCGCTTTTGGCACCCCTCTGTGGACATTACACTCGAAAAATGGAGCTCACTCGTGCCCATACACCCAACAACACTTAGTGTTTTGTCCACTGGGGGCAGTGTTTTGCATTTCAGTAAGCACAGGCATATTTTAGACCCTTTGAGTCTTATGCTTTGATCAGGTTCCACAGGGGTACGCTTCAGATGAGTTACTGGGACTTATACAACAGATCCAGCGGCCTGTTTGGTTACTGTGTTGAAATTATTGTATTAAGCATTTATATGTTCGTGTGATCTTTGTTATGCGTATGCTTATTTATGTGTGTGCCATTTTAAATCGCACTGTCACCTATGGTCTGCCTTTTGGGTTTCTTTGTCCTCCAAGGAGCTTGCGTGAGTGTGTTGTCATGGTTGAAGATGTGCCCTGCCCTTCCCAGCTGGTAACTGGGAACCTCTTAACTCTGCCCTCAAAATGTTAACCAATCACAGTGCAGCGTCACAGACCACACACCAGATGGCTCAGCCAATGGGACCCTGTCCTGTTTTTACTTCAGCAGGGAATCAAGGCATGATTAAGCATTCAGGCCAGTCAAGAGGAAGAGAAGAGAACGGAGCAATGGAGGAGTGGGGAGGTGGCAAGGGAGAGGAGGAATGGCCATCCATTAGAGGAGCACTTTCACCACGTGGGCTTTTCTCTCTCTGACTGTATCTTTCTTTCTCTCCACCTCCCTCTCTCCACTCTCATCATTTAAACCTTTCAGATGTGAGCATTTTTTTTCAGTGTGGTGGAGATTTCTGAACTTGTCATTAACTGTACAGTAGCAGGATAAAATTTAATTTCTTTCTAAAGGCAGAACAGAACTGATTGCGAAATAACACTAATAGCAGATTTTTACATTTTCTGAAGAAAATGTGAGTGGTGTCGCTTGTGCAAAACTCACAACTACGGTGCTTGGGTGTTGTTGGTGGTTGCTAAGGTGTTCTGAGTGGTTTTTCAGTTGGTTGCTTACTTGCCCAAGTTGAATGAGCCCACTCATAAGTCTTTATGATATTCTGGTTCCTAGCTATGGTTCAGGTCTCTCCTTCATTGTAAGTCCATGGTATATTTTCACCTGCTGATTCAGAATTTTGTAGAACTAATGCCAAAAATGTCAACTGTCCTAAAACTTGCTGCCTTGCAAGCAGTGCCATTTCCTTCATGAAATGCAAATCTACCTTTTCCCTCTGTCTTTCTCCCACCTCCTTTTAATACCTTCTCTAGGGATAAGAATCGTATAATTTATCGGTTCTGGTTTAGATTCTGTATACTCTCTACGATTCTGATAACGGCCCCATTAATGATTCTTGTGCTATATTTTTAGGAAGAATGATTTGGAAATTCATATTATATGAATAATGTGTGTCTGTGTGAAACATTGCAGAATATACAACAGTTTTGTAAAACCCGATAGCACCTTCCAGTGGCAAATTTTTTTTTTCTCCCAAATTTGTTTTTCATTTCGTTAGACATGATGAAAGTCAACTTGTGTGTAAGTAAGAATATTTCAGTAATCACTCCAAATGATGTATGTGTTTTTTTCGCTTCACTAAAAAGATCCAGCTCATAAGTAATTTGCTCAGAAACCGAACGCATTGTTCACGATGTACATTTTTGATTCACTAAAAAGAACCAGATTATTAGTGTTATTAGTTTGGGAATCAGACTGCACTGGTCGTGCGTGTTTGACACTATAGATTCAATAGCGAGGCAGCGCTGCCACTGAATGTACTGCACGAAACACTGTCAGATCTTTTACTGTAAGTACGGCAGGAAACAGTGTCAGAGTATTTTAGTACAGTTTTCCATCCGCATCGGTGAAAAACTGCACATTCAGGAACCATTAACGGTACCAAAAGTTATGGAAATCATATGGTTCCGGTAACCAACACACTCTCATGGCGAATTCGTCAGGGTTCGTACGACTTTTCAAAATTTGGCTAATTTGTATGATATCATACGACTGCACTCGTTTGAATTCCTATGACTCTTACTACAGCCAATGACATCATTGGATATCGTTTTCTATCTAATACGCGACAATTACTTGCTTCTGTCACACACAACACAACTTCCTACCATGTTTACACACTCTACTGATCGGTTAAGTTTAGGTAAGGGGTTTGGGAAAGCGCATAATATTAATAAATATGTCCTTAACGCCTTCTGCGCGGAACTCACGCTTACTTCCGCATTAGACATCCGGGAATTTGCATGTGATGAATTCATACAAGTTTATGCGAACAACATCATGCGAAATAGCCAACTCGTAAATTATGTACGACTTTTCATGAGATCGGGTTGGTAAATTTAGTTTTGTTGTTTACTTTGAAAGGTTGTGTATGTGTACATCAACAATTCTGCTTGGAACTTATGCCTCGTTATTGGTGTGGAGCTGAACATTATGTAGAAGATTACAGAACTGTTTTTTTTAACAGTCTGAGTCTTAGGAAGCACAGTCAACAGGAAGTTTGAAGGTTCTGCAGTTTGACTAGCATTAGTTTAAACTCAACTCTGCTCAAGGTCTTTTGAAGGTGTACTGGCCTCGCACACTCCATACATTCATCCATCTTCCCCTCCTCTCTCATCTGTCTTGTCTTTCACTCTTCCATTAGTCAGGCTGCCAGAGATTGATTGGCATGTCTGCGTTTGTCACTAAGGTGTTATAAAACAAGATTTCATGGATGCGCAAAATTGATTCACATCAGTAATCTGTGGAGACAGACTTGTGCATACAGATGCTGTATGGACACTAATATAGTGCCTGTTATGCTGAATATAGGGAGAGGAGAGACAATTTCCTGCTTTGTCTACTCATGAGAAACACCCCTCCAAATGCGATTCATGTCATTTAATTGACAGCCCCTGTGTGTGTACAGCTGCTGTCAGAAAGTGACTCACAGCCTTAATAAAACACACTAACACACTGCTGACTTCCCCTGAGAGCTATGTGCATTATACTGTTACACTGGGTACACTAGAGGGGTGGCAATCATGGAATCTCTGGCAATATGATATTATATCGATATCTGGGTCAGAAATGATAATAATGCCATTCTTTGTTTAGTATATTCTTGCAAATGAAAAATGCAGTAACTACGATTTTGTCAAAATTGATTGTGAAAATTGGGTCTTTTTAGGGTCGTTCACACAGAACGTGTCTTTGCGTCTGTTTGTGCTGTTTGAATTATTTTTTTGTTTTTAAAATATGTAAACGTGCTAGACTGGGATATTTTAGTGCTGCATCGCATGTTGCTTTTTTTTCACAGCCTTTGTAAATGTAAATAGTTGCTTTTCGGCCAGCTTTTTGGCTTCTTTCTGAACGCCCCCTAAAACTATGATCTGTCCAGTGACAGGCAGGTTTGGCTCAACTATTCAGATTCATGCACGCACCTAATCAGAGCACTACCATGTGTGTACGAAGAACACATTTGTCTGGACTATCAAAACACTTTAAAGCCATTTTTCTTGGTTTCAGTGCTGGCGTTATTACTGTTTTTTGCCTTTTTCAGGCAGCATGGCGATTCAAAACTGATATATTGCGATCTTTTACCCACTTGTTACTCGTTCAACTTCATCTGACTTTGGTGCTTTGTGTAACAAATGCAGAACTTTCTGTGTAACTTTATCTAAAGGGCCGTGTTCCCAGTGTGTTTATCATTACACAAAATCCCTTTTAGTTTAGCTGTACAGAGGATGGCAGTCAGCCTGTGACCCCTTACTCATTATTTTATATGCCTGCATCCTTCTAAATCAATACAGTTCCACTTCGCAAGTTAAATGACAGCCGATATTCTTCTTTTTTTTTTTTTTCTTGGGCTTGTGCCACTGGAAAAGGTCTACTGTTGAACCTGGTGGTATTTGAGGATGGTTAAAAAGACATATCTGGGCCATGGCTGTGCTGTTATCTGAGCTATGCATCTTACATCATCAGTAGAGTTCTCTGAGGTCCCTCTATAATGACTGAGCTGCATTTACAGATGACAGCACTGCATGTTATGCGAGTTTGATTGTTGACAAGCCTTTTATGCAAGCATTATGTAACATGCCCACTCTCTATTCCCTTCCCTCCCTCTCTGTTTTTAATTTTCTACCTCCCTTTTTGTAAGGGAAGAAAAAAGTGCATAGTCAAGCACTACAGGTTCTTTCATACAGCCTGATGTCTGTGCCGTGTAAATGAGCCGCTCTGTAGACAGTACAACTGTTCCAAGATAAGCTCACCAAATCAACATTGCACACCTGTCACTTACCTAAAAAGACTGATTATGAGATAATGTGTTTGTTTATTTTGTTTGCTTTTTACTCTTTGTTTAGATTTGTATTTTGCCATTTGCTTTTGGCTGTGTTTTACTTTGCTTTGTTTTTTTGTTATTTATGTTTTGTTTTTTTGTTAAAAAAAAAAATTAAAAAAAAGATATATATATATATATATATATATATATATATATATATATATATATATATATATATATATATATGTTAACTGACATTTCCACTTGATTGCCTGCCATTTTTTGTACTCCTGCAATCTGGATAATTAAGTCTTTCTAATAAAAGGCCCTCCAAACTCCAAATTTCCCCATAACATTGCATTGCTCAATGTAATTATGCTCAGAGCACTGCCGGTGTTGCAACAATGTTAGTGTGAAGGTGTCTGATCTCATAAATTTATGAGATTATGACTGTGACCTTTGTGTGTTTTGTTTTTTTGTGTTTTGTGTGTGTTTTTTGACAGTACAGAATGGATTGGCAATTATTGGGGAAGAGGTTAAATAGGAATTGTGACATGACTGAATTCGAACCTGCATTTCCCACATGGGCACATGGCTCAGTGTGTTTGGAGCATCTATGCTAATCTCTAGGCCACAGGCCTTGTTTAGTGTTTTTTTTTGTTTTTATTTTGTTAGTTTTTTTTTTTTGGACTTTTGTTTGTTTAGGTTTGTGTTTTGTTTTTTGGTTTGCTTTTTTTTTTTTTTTTTTGGACAGTAGACAATGGATAGGAAATTATTATGAGGGAGGTTAAATAGGATTGTGACATGACTTAATTCGAACCTGTGTTTCCCACATTGGTACACGGCTCAGCATGTTTGGAGCATGTACTGTATGTTAACCTTTAGGCCACGGGTCTTACTAAAGCAGATTTTTTTTTTCTTCAATGAATGATCTATCATTCTGATGAATTTGACACTTAATGAATAAATGTAAGTAGTTAAAGCACTTGCGTTTGACAGTGACTACTGTGTATGTTTAGATCTGGGTGCTATTTTTTGCTGACTAACTAGAGTTTGCTCTGTTCTGAAGCACTTTCTTACTGATGTCACCAGCTTAATATGTTAACTGACATTTCCCCTTGATTGCCTGTCATTTTTTTGTACTCCTGCAATCTGGATAATTAAATCTCTCTAATTAAAAGCCCTCCAAACTCCAAATTTCCCCATGACATTGCAATGCTCAGTGTAATTATGCTCAGAGCACTGCCGGCGTTGCAACAATGTTAATGTGAAGGTTTCTGATCTCATCATAAATTTACGAGTTTATGACTATGACCTTTGTGCATGGCCTGTTTAAAACTCAACTTCTTTGTTCTCTGGTAACACGCATCCAGGGAGCTGCCTATACGTAACCTGGCCAAGTCTTTTGGGTAGTTTGGCTTCAGCTGTGCATTCAGCAAGGTGTGACCCTGAGGCTGCGTTCATTGTGACCGGGGACTTTAACAAAGCCAATTTCAAATCAGTCGCACCAAAATACCACCAACACATCAGTTTCAACACACGAGGGGACCGGGTTTTGGACCATTGCTACTCTCTCTTCTGGGATGTCTACAAATCCCTCCCCTGCCCAGCATTTGGCAAATCGGACCACTCTTCCGTTCTGCTTCTGCCTGCTTACACGCAGAAACTGAAACAGGAAGCACCCACCCTCAGAACTATCCAGTGCTGGTCGGATCAATCAGACTCTATGCTACAAGACTGTTTTGATCACGCGGACTGGGAGATGTTCCAGTCCGCCTCTGATGACAACATTGAGCTTTCATCAAAGTGCGTAGAGGATGTTGTTCCGACCAAAACAATACGGATCTACCCGAACCAGAAACCTTGGATTAATAGCGATGTTCGCACGGCACTTAATGCGCGGACCTCCGCTTTTAATTCCGGGAACACGGAGGAGCATAAACAAGCCAGTTATGCCCTCCGCAAAACTATCAGAGCAGCAAAACTCCAGTACAGGAACAAGATTGAAGGACAGTTTAACACCACCAACTCTAGAAGCATGTGGCAGGGAATTAACATCATCACAGACTTTAAAGGGAATAAAAACTCTCTCCCAGATGAGCTAAATACTTTTTATGCTCGTTTCGTGGGAAATAACACCGTCCTCGCGGAGAGAGCTCTCGCGACCAAAGCTACAGAGGTTAGTTCACTCTCCGTCTCTGTAGCGGATGTAACCTGATCCTTCCGACGGGTGAATATCCGTAAAGCCGCGGGTCCAGACGGCATTCCGTGCCGCGTCATCAGAGCGTGCGCGAACCATCTGGCTGGTGTTTTTACAGACATTTTCAACCTTTCCCTCTCCTTGTCTGTGGTCCCCACATGCTTCAAAACGTCCACCATTGTGCCTGTACCAAAGCAATCCAGTATCACTTGCTTAAATGACTGGCGTCCTGTTGCTCTGACCCCCATCATCAGCAAATGCTTTGAGAGACTAATCAGAGATTACATCTGCTCTGTGCTGCCTCCCTCACTGGACCCATTGCAGTTTGCTAACCGCAACAACCGCTCCACTGATGATGCCAGTGCATCTACACTACACACTGCTCTCTCCCACCTGGAACACTTATGTGAGAATGCTGTTTGTAGACTACAGCTCAGCATTCAACACCATAGTGCCCCCCAAGCTTGATTTGAAACTCCGGGCTCTGGGCTTAAACAGCTCGCTGTGCAGCTGGATCCTGGACTTCTTGTCAAGCAGATTCCAGGTGGTTAGAATGGGCAGTAACATCTCCTCATCACTGATTCTCAACACTGGAGCCCCACAGGGCTGTGTTCTCAGCCCTCTGCTGTATTCCCTGTACACACATGACTGTGTGGCAACACACAGCTCCAATGCCATCATTAAGTTTGCTGATGATACGACGGTGGTAGGTCTGATCACTGACAATGATGAAACGGCCTACAGAGGAGGTGCACACTCTGACACGCTGGTGTCAGGAACACAACCTCTCCTTCAACGTCAGCAAGACAAAGGAGCCTGTGGTGGACTTCAGGAGAAGAGAAAGAGAACACAGCCCCATCACCATCAGTGGAGCACCAGTGGAGAGAGTCAGCAGCTTCAAGTTCCTCGGTTTCCACATCACTGAGGAACTCACATGGTCTGTCCACACTGAGGCCGTTGTGAAGAAGGCTCATCAGCACCTCTTCTTCCTGAGATGGCTGAGGAAGTTTGGAATGAACCGCCACATCCTCACATGGTTCTACCCCAGCATTTTAGAGAGCATCCTGACTGGCTGCATCTCCGCCTGGTACGGCAATAGCACCACCCACAACCGCAAAGCCCCACAAAGGGTGGTGCGAACTGCCAGACTCATCATCGAAGGTGAGCTTCCCTCCCTCCAGGACATGTGTGAAAAAAGCTCAGAGGATCATCGGAGACTCCAGCCACCCGAGCCATCAGGACCCACACCAGCTGACTCCATGACAGCTTCTTCCCCCAAGCAATCAGACTTCTGAACTCTTGATCTCTCACGATCAATATTCATCAGAACTGCACTTTATTAATCTTATTATCTCACACTGGACTGTCATAAATTATATTCTCTCTTAACAACACACTGGCAACTGACTATCAACCGACAGCCTGAATGTCAATACAGTACAATACAACCTACTGTACATTTTATATATACTTTATATGTTATTTTTATTGTATAATGTGTATTCTATATTGTGTGTATTGTATACTGTTCATTGTATATTATTATTATTGTGTTGTGTAATTACGTGTATATTAGATATGTAAATTGTGTTGTGTAAATCTGAAGTTTATTGTAAATTGGTATATGTCTCATCACTGTCATGACTGCTATGTTGCACGGAACTGCACCCAAGACTTTCACCCACTGTTGCACTTGTGCATATGGTTGTGTGACAATAATAGTGATTTGATTTGATTTTTACAATGATTAGAGTGTTTTCTGCATCATAATCTACAGCCCATGGCAAAATAATTTCTTATTGAGATTTTAGCTTGCTGTCTGAATTTGATCTGATGAGAGCGAAACAGTAGACACTGCGAAACAATAAAAAGACCCATATCAAATTTGATTGGCAATTCACTTTTTCAGTTGATCAGACTGAGTCAGTCTGAATCCAACTCAAGTCAACTTGATTCAAGTCTGGTTTAAATAGCATAAACATTAGATTCTCTCATATTATTTAACTCTGTGAAGAATTTACCTCATGCTGAAGCTCAGCAGATGAAGGATGTGTTAGGATTGAGATTATAAAGACATCAGTCTCTTTGCTTTCTCTATCTCTCTCTACCTCCCCAGACTCTTCTGTCCTTTTAACGCCCAGTGGTGAAATCTCTGTGAGTCTTGTTCATGTAATTACTGGAGAGTCATGTCATCTCCAGCCAGGGGAATCAGAATAATTAGGACGTATGGGGATGCCAGCGATGGTTGCCATGGCGACAGCGTAAGGCGCATGCATATGGCATTTACTAGGTGTCACTTATCTTCTTGGTTGCAGGCCTGTCTGACATAATCTCAGGAGCACCCATCTTTTTATACCAACCCCCCAACCCCCCCCCCGCTCTATTTCTCTCTTCTTCCATTCTTTGAGTGTTGAGAAGAAACCCTATTTATATATATATATAAAAATATATATATAAATAATTAATTCTTTATACAATTATGTAGTAATAAAATGACTTTTTAGTAATAAAATTATTATTATTTATTTATTTATTTATTTATTTTTTACAAAGAAAGCTAAATGATGCATTCAAATGTAGTTGAAAGGCATTGTGTGCATGTCATGTAATCTGTGAGACAATTAAAATGTATTCTAAAATGCAGAGTTTTTATAAAAACATTTTTAATTTCTGTGCATCTAATTACCAAACAGTGTTGCCAAAAAAAAAAAAAAAGAATTCAAAATTCAGGGTTGTTACATATTACAAAGTTATTTACAAAGAAGGTCACGATTATCTTAAAATGATCAGTTGCAGTTCAATTGGGAAAACCGTTTCAGGTTTTCTGTACAATGATGTTAGACCGTAATATTACAGGGAGGCTTTTTGAGCTCTGTGTGCCACTACATTTCTTCTTAACTCTCTCCTCCCATATCTCTGAGACCCCGTTTACACCTGGTATTAAGATGCGTTTTTGGTGATCCGATCACGTGGTCAGCGCTAAACATAGGTCTATATGAGTCAAAATCTTTTTGTGATCAGATCACAAAAACCACATACGTATGTGGTCAAAAATGCATCTGAACGCATCACATTTGAGGTGTAAACGCAAATCCGTCCTGTATGTGTCCCGGAAACATTAAAGCACCACCCATAACCTGTCAGTTAACTGCTATGCTAAAACAAGAGTTTAAACTTTTGCAGGTTATGAACAGCTTTAAAAGAAAAAACCCGTCTGATCTGAAAATTTTAAAAAGCGGTTACATACACATACACGAGAACTTCACGGATCTTCTTCAGTGAGTGTGTTTGATATCAATATGCACGGACACTTATGAGAAGCACGAACATCTGCAGCTCAGGATAATACAGGTAATCCACTAAAATTGGACTATCAACATTGAGTGAATTTATATATGCTCTGAAGGAATCACAAATGGAGCTTTTGAGTTTTATAAGGTCTCATTAGTGTTGCCAGAGACAACTATGGGCTTGATCACGACTTCTCTTATAGCCTGTTTCAGTCAAAAGCTCTGTCCTGATCTTACAAGGTGCCGTTCCTGCTTTTAAAAAAAGCAAGGTAATGTAATGGAACAAAATGAAGGTGGCTCGAGACACGTTTTTAAAAGTTGAACTTTTTTGAGTTAGACACAAGTCTCAAATATGCAGCACTCGTGCTTGCAAGACACTGCAAAATGAGAATAACGCATAACAACAGACTAAGGGACCATTCAGACCAGACACGTTCTTGCTCTAAAAAAAAGCTTCAAATATAACAGAACTCTGAATTCCCTCTAGCACATGTTTCTATAGAAAAAACATTGAAAAACAGTGCGAACAGACGGAAAAACTTGTTTGGTGTGAAAGGCTCCAAAGACGTCCGTCTAGCGCATCTTTACATAGAAAAGCAATTAAAGAACAGCACAGAGGGACCCAAGATCACGTCCTGTGTGATAGACCCCTAAGATAGCATGATTTTGCTGTCTGCTCTTTAGACTGCAGTGCCGGATCAATATTATGCTGTTCTTCCATAGACAGAGCTATTTAGTCATGTTGTCAGTGAATATAATATAACTTTTCAATAAGACTGGGAGGTAGAGGAAAGACAATTGAAAGCTGTTTAGTTTGTAATCCTAAAACCCAGAAGAACTTAGCATTTTCAAGCCAGGGGTTCCCTCTCGAAATTTCCAATAGGTTTTAGAATGGCAGTTTTCGAGTGCGGTTAACATAACTTGAAGATACTTTTGCAGTTTGTTATACAACATGAATTGCACACAGATTTCCCCCCCCTTTTTCACCCAATTTGTAATGCCCAATGCGCTTTTTTAAGTCCTTGTGGTCACGTAGTGATTCGCCTCAATCCGGGTGGTGGAGAACGAGTCTCAGTTGCCTCCGCGTCTGAGACCGTCAAACCGCACATCTAATCACATGGCTGTTGAGCGCGTTGCCACGGAGACATAGCGCGTGTGGAGGCTTCACGCCACCCACCGCGGCATCCATGATCAACCCTCATGCGCACCACTGAGAACAAATCACATTATAGCGACCACGAGGAGGCTACCTCATGTGACTCTACCCTCCCTAGCATCCTGGGCCAATTTGGTTGCTTATGAGACCTGGCTGGAGTCACTAAGCACACCCTGGATTCGAAACTATGTGTTTTGCTCTACATCAGACTTCGGAGTTCCCCTGATGTACCTGAGCACATACGCACATGCGCACTCTTCAAATAAAGAGATCATCCCTATGCCCTCAAACCCCCAAACATGAATTTTAAAGCCACTTTGTTTTAAAAAAAAATGGTTTACTTAAAATCTGAAAACCAAATTGGTGAATCAGCCTGCAGTGTTGGCCTACAAATTGACGTTATGACTGAACAGCTCTATAAGACAAGGAATGAAGGGAGAAAGAGAAAGGGAATGAAAGAAAAGTGTGTGTGAGAGAAAAAAGATCACTAATGAATCTGTGGAGAGGAGGTGATCTCTTTCTGTTGTAATAAACAGCTTCTGACTCTCCTCATATGAGATGTTTCCATGAAATAGAATTCCAATTTAACGGTGAGATGGTGACGTTGTATATATCAAGAGTGTGTGTGAGTGTGGTGGCCATTGGCATTGAGTGTCCTCATTACAGTATTTGTATCAATTGTTATAGTTGTAAGGAAATTGATATTTGTTCCCTACATTGGTGAGGGAAGTGTGTGTGTTAAATGATGCAGTTAGGCTCTCATCTTTACACGGAAGAACAGATGGTAGAACTGCCTTCTGTCATCATCACCCTATGGGTTTGGAACACCACAAGGTCCCTCTATAATGACTGAGCTGCATTTACAGATGACAGCACTGCATGTTATGTGAGTTTGATTGTTGACAAGCCTTTTGCTGGAACACCATGAGAGTGAGTAAATAATAAACAAATTTTGAAATTTTTGGGTGAAATATTCCTTTAACTTTCTCCTGTTCATATTCCTTGTTTCCTTCTCTTATTATCCTTTCTCTTCTCCTCATCTCCTCCTCATTTTTCTCATAAAGGGATAGTTCACCCAAAAATGAAAATTCTCTCATCATTTACTCACCATCATGCCATCTCAGATGTGTAAGACTTTCATTCTTCTGCAGAACACAAATGAAAATTTTTAGAAGAATATCTCAGCTCTGTAGGACCATTCAATGCAAGTGAATGGTTATCAGACCTTTGAAGCTCCAAAAAGGAGATCAAGTCAGCAAAAAGGGAATCCATAAGACTGCAGTGGTTTAATCAATGTCTTCTGAAGCGATCCAGTCGGTTTTGGGTGAGAAAAGACCAAAGTATAACTGCATTTTCACTGCACATCTTGCCATTGCAGTTTCTAGGCACGATCATTATTTCAAGCTTGATTACCAACTGGCTCACTTCAGAAGACACTGATTAAACCACTGGAGTTTGATGGATTATGTTTATGTTGACTTGATCTGCTTTTTTGGAGCTTCAAAGTTTTGGTCACCATTCACATGCATTGTATGGACCTACAGAGCTGAGAGATTCTTTTAAAAATCTACTTTTGTGGGGGCCTGGGTAGCTCAGCAAGTAAAGACACTGACTACCACCCCTCCTTTCATTCCCTTTCTCTTTCTCCCTTCATTCCTTGTCTTATAGAGCTGTTCAGTCATAAAGTCAATTTGTAGGCCAACACTGAAGGCTGATTCACCAATTCGATTTTCAGATTTTAAGTAAACCATTTTTTAAAAAACAAAGTGGCTTTAAAATTCATGTTTGGGGGCCTGGGTAGCTCAGTGGTAAAAGACGCTGGCTACCACCCCTGGAGTTCGCTAGTTCGAATCCAGGGCATGCTGAGTGACTCCAGCCAGGTCTCCTAAGCAACCAAGTTGGCCTGGTTGCTAGGGAGGGTAGAGTAACATGGGGTAACCTTCTTGTGGTAGCTATAATGTGGTTCTCGCTCTAGAACAGCATGAAGCCTCTACACGCGCTATGTCTCCGCGATAATGCGCTCAACAAGCCACGAGACAAGATGCGTGGATTGACATGCTCAGACGTGGAGGCAACTGAGATTTGTCCTCCGCCACCCGGATTGAGGCGAGTCACTACACCACCACGAGGACTTAGAGTGCACTGGGAATTGAGCATTCCAAACTGAAAAAAAAAAAAAAAGAAAACAAAAAAAAAAATCTTCTTTTGTATTCTGCTGAAGAAAATCATACACATCTGGGACTGAATAAGTGTGAGTAAATGATTAGAGAATTTTTTATTTTTGGGTGAACTATCCCTTTAATGATGTCCCCAAAGAGACACTATGATCCCCTTTGTGCCCCCAATAACCCCTCACCAGATGAGACACACACACACACACACACACACACACACACACACACACACACACACACACAGACAGTGATATTAGTCCACCCCCCTTCAAACAAGAAAGATTCAGAAAGATAAAGAAAGAGTGAGAGGGCTGCCAAAGATTACGTAACTCCACACAGTTAAGAACAGAGTAAGGACATCTAATTTTTTTTTCACCCTTAGTTTCTCTTCAGCTGGACTCTACAGCTTTGATGGAAATGTATAAGTGAGTAAGGGAGGGAGACATACTGTGAGATGAAAATAAAAGCAAATAAATGCTCAAAACCTCCTCTTCAGAGGAGAGCTCTGCATAAGAAGCTCCTGAATTAGGCCCTTCACTTGACTCATGCTGAGATCAGCATGAAGAGGCAGAAATGTGATCCCAGATTCCCTCTGAATTGTGTTGTTGGCCGTACAGCAGTGGGATTAATCAGCACCCTGCACTCAGCAAATTATATTACAGCCTCTTTCCAAACACTGCACTGCCCAACTGTTCAGATAGATATGTCTGCGGCTGCATTTAACACGCACAAAATCAAACAGCTGTTTCATATGCATAGAGCGGCAGCCCAACACTGTGTCACAGATCTTCCAATAACCAAAATTTAATTACATTCACTAAAATGAATTTCCAATGAACCAACATTTAAATTTGCCACTTTAACATGGGTGATGTGCATGTGCATGACTGTTGCTCATCTATCATCCTGTCAGAGTGGAATCGGCTTCATGAGATGCACATGTGAGCCAGACGCACATCACCGCAGTCTCTTCATCACAGCCGAGTAATGAGCCACAACTCAGCATCAGTCTCAAGCTCACTTTCAGCCATTTAAATTCCAACAGGAAACAGATTTCTTCAAACCTGTCAAATTCATTGAATTCATTGAGATTTTTTTCTTGTAGTTATTTTTTTAACTTTAATATTCAGTTTCTTTCCCATTCATTAGATTATATAGACTGCAAAATCCTATTTGTATTTAGGTTTTAATTTGAAACAAGTGAAAATCTGCCAGTGGAGCAACACAAAATGGACTTGATACATTCTCCAAAAAAAAACAACAACAAAAAAAAACTCACTGCTTATCCACCATAGTACGATGCATCGTTGGAGAAATTAACTAGCTAGTCATGATTGTTTCCCATAGTATCGTAGTAACTATGTTGCATATCCATCGTTCAAACCACATTGGTTCAACAAAGTAGAACTGTCGTAAATTACATTACACAGGGGGTGGAGTAACACGTACACCAGAAAGAAGTTTAATGTGAGAAAGCAGCTGAAGACATGAAATCGGCATGCGTTTTGTAATGAGACAGATGCATTGCTCTGCAATAGATGTGTTTTGCTCTACATCAGACTTCGGAGTTCCCCTGATGCACTTGAGCACATACGCACATGCGCACTCTTCAAATAAAGAGATCATCCCTATGCCCTATTCCCTTCAAAGTCTTTACCATCCACTGTGAGAGCCGTGGACGGCTGAAAGATGTGGGGGCTCCAAAATTACAGTCATTTGGAACTCACTTTTTAAGTCATATTTATTGAAAATTCAGTTTGCTCTATTATGATTGTTCTCCCTATGAAGTGCACTATGGAGGCTGATTTATCCTGTTTGGAACGCAGCCAAAAATGGCACTTGTGCGTTAACATGGAAACAGTAGCCGTGCTCATCAACAGAAACCGCTTGTGTTAAAGCGCTTTCTCTTAACAGCCTTTATAAGCGCTTAAACGGCTGCATTTGTGTTTGCATGACATTTCTTTCTGCAAAACTCAAAGTATTTTTTTTTAAACGCATGTAAACATGATCAAAAACTTGACAGAATGAAACATATACTGTATATGGAATAAAAGTTATATAAGCCTCAGCGAAGTGAAATGATGTCCACACAGCAAACTATGGTGCTGCTAACCACAGGTAAAGAGCTGTTGTTCCAACCACACAACTTTGCGATGCTGTTTGCGAATGTTCGTTGGAACTACTGTTTCGGGAAACACAAAATCGTTGAACTATGTTGGTAACGATGGAACTCAAGACCATAGTTGGCTAACGATGCTTTTGGGAAACACACCCCAGGTAAATTTGATCTTTTAACAATGTTTATATACACTGATCAGCCACAACATTAAAACCGTTGACAGGTGAAGTGAATAACATTTATCTCATTACAGTGGCGCCTGTCAAGGTGTGGGATATATTAGGCAGCAAGTGAAAAGTAATTTCTTGAATTTCATGTGTTGGAAGCAGGAAAAATGGCCAAGTGTAAGGATCTGTGTGACTATGACAAGGACCAAATTGTGATGGTTAGACGACTGATTCAGAGCATCTCCAAAACAGCAGGTCTTGTGGGGTGGTCCCGGTATGCAGTGGTTAGTACCAACCAAAAGTGGTCCAAGGAAGGACAACCGGTGAACCAGTGACAGGGTCATGGGCATCCAAGGCTCATTGATGCGTGTGGGGCGTGAAGGCTAGCCCGGCTAGTCCAGTCCCACAGAAGAACTACTGTAGCACAAATTGTTGAAAAACTTAATGCTGAACACACAGTGCATCGCAGCTTGCTGCATATGGGGCTGCGTAGCCGCAGGGCTGACCCCTGTCCACCGCCGAAAGTGCCTACAATGGGCACATGAGCGTCAGAACTGAACCATGGAGCAGTGGAAGATGGTAAATCACGTTTTCTTTTAGATCACGTGGACGGCTGGGTGCCTGTGCGTCGTTAACCTGGGGAAGTGATGGCAGCAGGATGCACCATGGGAAGAAGGCAGGCCGGCGAAGGCAGTGTGATGCTCTGGGCAATGTTCTGCTGGGAAAACTTTGGTCCTGGAATTCATGTGGATGTTACTTTGACACGCACCACCTACCTAAAGATTGTTGCAGACCACGTAAACCCCTTCATGGCAACAGTATTCCCTGATGACAGTGGCCTCTTTCAGCAGGATAATGCGCCCTGCCACACTGCAAAAATTGTTCAGGAATGGTTTGAGGAACATGACAAAGAGTTCAAGGTGTTGACTTGGTCTTCAAATTCCCCAGATCTCAGTCCGATTGAGCATCTATCAGTTGTGCTGGACCAACAAGTCCGATCCATGGAGGCCCCACCTCGCAACTTACAGAACTAAAAGGATCTGCTGCTAACGTCTTGGTGTCAGATACCACAGGACACCTTCAGAGGTCTTGTAGAGTCCATGCCTCAACGGGTCAGAGCTGTTTTGGTGGCACGAGGGGGGCCTACATGATATTAGGCAGGTGGTTTTAATGTTGTGGCTGATCGGTGTAGTTTTACTGGAAAACAAGACAAATACTGATTAAGAAGACTTTTTTGGTAACACTTAACATAAGGTTCCATTTGTTAACATTAGTTAACAACATTAGTTAATGTGAACTAACAATGAGCAATGCTTTTACAGAATGTATTAATCTTAGTTCATTTTAATTTCAACATATACTATCAATAATTGTATTTATAAAGCATAATAAAAGCATCAATAGTTGACCACTGTGCTGTACAACTATGTATACAAGAGGACATGACAATTAGACATTAAACACAAAACAACACACAATATATTTTAAGGTTCATTTTAAGTCAGGGAAATAAGTCTTTAGCTTAAAGTGATAGTTCACTCAAAAATGAAAACTCTCTCATCATTTACTCACCCTCATGCCATCCCAGATGTGTATGACTTTCTGTCTTCTGCAAAACACAAACAAAGATTTTTAAAATAATATTTCAGCTCTGTTGGTCCTCACAATGCAAGTGAATGGTGACCAAAAGGTCCAAAAAGCATATAAAGGGAGTATAAAAGTAATCTTTAAGACTCCAGTGGTTAAATCCATGTCTTCTGCAGCGATATGATAGGTGTGGGTGAGAAAAAGTTCAATATTTAATCCTTTTTTTTCTTTTCTTTTTTTTTACTGTAAATCTACACTTTCACTTTCACATTCAGCCTCCTCCTGGTCAGGGCTGGTCAAAAGTGGAGATTTAGAGTGACAAAGGACTTAAATATTGATTTGTTTCTCACCCACACGTATCATATCGCTTCAGAAGACATGGATTAACCCACTGGAGTCGTATGGATAACTTTTCTGCCTCTATGTCATTTTTGGACTTTTAAAGTTCTGGCCACCTTTTACTTGCTTTGTAAGGACCAACAGAGCTGAAATATTCTTCTAAAATCTTCATTTGTGTTCTGCAGAAGAAAGAAAGTCATACAAATCTGGGATGGCATGAGGGTGAGTAAATGATGAGATTTTGGGTGAACTATCCCTTTAAATATAAATATTGTGGAAGCAGATCAAACATTGATATAATACATTTTTAAAATCATATGTTGTATATGTTAACATTAGTTAATTCGCTATGAACTAACATGAACTAACAATAACAATTGTATTTTTATTAACTAACATCAAGAAAGATTTATAAATTCTGTAAAAAAATATTTGTTAATTGGCAAAAAAATGGTTAATTGTTTGTTTATCATACCTAATGCATTAACTAATGTTAACGAATGAAATCTTTATTGTAAAGTGTTACTGACATTTTTAAAAAAAAATTATAGTGTAGCGGTTTATTCTAGATTTTCACTGTCAATATGTTTGTATCCTCTCTTGTCCTCCTCCTACTTCCTGAAGACATTTAACAATTAGTTCTCCTGATTACATTAGCCAATCATTTCCCTGTAATAATGGCTGTCTTCTCCAGCAAATATGAGTTTACAGGGCAAAAAAGATTGAATTCATGAGTCTCTCTAGATACATAATAGATGTTGACAGATGACACCATTCATTGCACTGATGAGCTGGATCTGGAAGGACTGAAGGGTTTGGAAGAGGTATTAAAAGAGAAACTTAAAGTGTACCCACTAGATTGGATGATGCACAGTCAACCTTTCTGTACATTTAATGTAAAATATGTTTATGCTCAATTTGTGTTTAAAGGTTTGATGTTCGGAGGGAAAGGCACAAGATCACAGATATTCCTAAACAAATGAGGGTACAGTTGAAGTTCTCACAAGCATGTTTCTTATGTAATCTACACTATCATATATGCTCATTTTACATAATTTTCATAGATTGAGTAGACATCCACCCTGCTTTTTGTGTATAGAGTAATAAGTGGTCCAAATTTGGTCAAAGGGGCTACTTAATACTGTATTTCATGTTAAAATTAGGCTTTCAACTGTTGACAAGCAGTTCTTCAGTTCAGTTGCTAAGGGTGCTTTCACACTAACACTTTTGGTGCATACCTGGGTGCATTTGACATCAAAGTTCGGTTTGTTTGGATGATGTGAACGCTGTTTTCTGAACTCAAGTATGCATCTGTGAACTGCACCCAAGTCTGCTTAAAAGGTTTGACCTAAATCGTGGAAGTGAACCACTATTGATGACATTTTATTCATGTCTTTGCAGGCTTCTTATCGCAATTACTATGGTGTAATGCATTTCTCATACATGTCTGTCTCCAAATAAATAGCTTTCAGAGCACTCACATTCTTCCCATCTTTTGAAACACATCCACGGGCCTAGGTAGACAAACACTAACAATATTTACATCATTGCACATTCAATGCACCCATGGCAGTGTCAAAAGTGTCATTCTGTGCATGAAAGTTCTGGTGGTAAATACAAAGAGCTGAATACTTTATTAATACAGTGAAGCTGACGTCATCTTGAGCTGTTACCTATATGCAGTGTGTGACGAGGTGAAGGGTGTGGCCGGGCCAAGAGGGTGGATGCCTAGCGTTGAGTTGCCCAATCAGCGGGAGAGAGATAGAGGAGGAGCCAGGGAAGTCAGAGAGAGGGAGAGAGAGAGATGCACGTGGCCGCTGTGTGTGTGTGTGTGTGTGTGTGTGTGTCAATCTGTTGTTATCTTTTCAGTTCAGAGTTTGTGTTAATTAAAGTCTTGTTGTTTGCTACTCCGGTTCCCGTATCCTCCTTTCCCAAACCCTGTTACACTGTTGTCAAATCCCGGGGAATGGAGGGGGGCGTACAAGCCCGCTGCCATCTGCCGGGAGACGGAGGAGCCGCTACCGTCCGCCAGAAGAACCGATGCCGTCCACCAGGAAGCGTAGGAGCCTTTGCCGTCCACCAGGTGATGGAGGAGCCGTTGCCGTCCGCCAGGGGATGGAGGACCCGCTGTTTCTCTCTCTCCTCTCCCTCTCCTCATCCTACCCAGATTCCCAGGAGGTGGGGAAGACCAGCCAGTGACGGAATGGCCGAAGGGGAAACTCCTCCCCTCCAGGAAGGGGGGGGTAGTAAGTCAGACCGGAGGTTTCCCTGGCCTGAATCGGGCGGTGGGGGTATGTGACGGGGAGGCGGACGTGGCTGGGCCGAGAGGATGCACACCCGGCACTGAGTTGCCCAATCACCAAGAGAGAGATAAAGGAGGAGCCGGGGAAGCCAGAGAGAGGGAGAAAGAAACGCATGCGGCCGTGTGTCAATCTGTTACGTTTTCAGTTCAGCGTTTGTGTTAATTAAATCTTGTTGTTTGTTATTCCAGTTCCCGTATTCTCCTTTCCCGAACTCTGTTACACTGTGATAAACAGCTGCCGCTTGTGCTCAAGGTGGTGACTAAATCAGAAGACGGTTCGGACCCAAATAATATGAAATGAACGGAGACCAGCGGGGGCAGGGGGAGGGTGGAGATAAAAAAAAAACCTGGTTCTAACCAAGCAATCGAACCAAGTATGAAAGCACCCTTATTTTGCTTGTTGGCAGCTAAATTTATTGTCCAGGGATGACTAGGCAGCAGACTATTGATTAATGCATCCAGCTGGGAGGCATGGTGCTTTTCCAATACATTCTATTTCAGGTACATGCTAATTCTGGCCTAGTCTGGCTTGAGTCAGACTTTTGATTTTCGGCATAAAGTCTAGTTAAAGTCACATTGGCGCTCATTCTGGCCAAGATCCGTCCACTTCAATATGAAATAAATAGATAATCAATTAGCGTGTTTACATGCACGTTCTTACACCGATTATTCTTAATAAGCCGACAATGTGTGTTGTCATGTAACACATTAAACGGTGTTCCTTTATCAGTGTAAGGTCATAAATAGTGCAAGACTAAACCAATCGACACGGGTAGATTTTTGCTCATGACGCCGATTTCGGGTTGCATGTAAGCACCTTAACCAGCGTTCTTATCAGCTTATTCAATGTGTGCACATGTTGTGCGTATGCCTCTTCATGAGTTGTCGTCAAAAGCAGAGAATAACTTGTTTATTTCAAATGTCACGTAAACGCAGATTTCTTGCTTTGTCGTATTTATGAAATAAGCTGATTTTTGGGAGTAATCAGCGTATTGGTGTGCATGTAAATAGGCTCAGTGCTACCGCAATAATAGACTGGTGCGCAACAAAGCGGTAGCTCATTCAAATAATTGCATAGTAGTCTCAACGAAATATTGTACGAAAATGTTTGTTGACTTAGAGGTATTCTTGGTATCCGAAGTAATAAGTATTGATTTACATAACAAACAAGGTGGATATGTTGTTTAATTGCTAAGTGCCTTACAAAACACTCAGTGATTTCATGAACCTCTTAAAGCACAAATTCAGTGACTAGTTCTTCCTCAGAGGAGCTCATTGTAGCAGCCTGGCTACATTTAAACAAAACATTTTTTCATGGTGGACTGATTAACACTTCAGAACTCTTGACTTCCACAAATTTTATAGAAATGAACTAGTCAGATTGGACTTTGTGTTTTTCATCAGCTCTTGCCATTTTAGTGGGTGTTTCGGTATGTCTGTGAATGGTCTGTGGGCAATCTGTAGGCATGCCATCTGAGAACAAAACTAATTCTGTTTCTGCTCGTTTGCGGTAATTTCAGATCATCTTTCTTGTATTTTAGTCTTTCTTGTTCTTTGTTATTGTTCTGATTAATAACTTCCATTTAAGCCAACTAGGAATCAAATCTGAATATTTCTAGGAAGCTTTCAAGGAATCAAAAACATGTCTAGGAAGCCTAACTAAGAATCAGATGTTTTTAGGTTTATGTTTTATTTTATATTTATTTATTTTTTCAGGTAGTATCATATTCATTCCTGATCTCTGGTTGTTTCTCTGAAGTCACTCGCACTGGTGCGCCAAAATAATTTTGACCCAAAGTAATTTTTAGTTAGAAAATGACAGCTGGCACAGCTTGACGCTAATAGTCATGGGTTATAGGTTTGATTCCCAGGGCACACACATACTAATAAAATGTATATATTGAATGCACTATAAGTTGCTTTGGATAAAAGGGTCTGTTGAATGAATAGTTTTTTAGAACATAGAAATCCTAAATTAGGAGTCAAGCTGTAAGAGACATTTCAAACTCTACTTTAATAAGAAATTATTTTTAGACACCACCATGACTTGGCATATTTAGACACCTATTTTACAGATAATGCTTATCTTTTTCACATAATTAGATCACTACATGTCACTATGTTTAAAAAGGTATTTATTTGTGTACGTCAGTGTAACTTGTGATTTCATGGAATGTTCCTTTTGTTTCTATTGTACGTCCATTTAGCTGTCACCTGTTAAGCCAACATGCCTATAAATAGAACTTTGTTTTGTATTCAGGAACCTCTCATTCTCATTCAGCCTCTGACTGCATAAAGAAGTTGTCATGGTAGCCTGGGCACTCACCATGGAAACAAGCTGCTGTTTGATAGCGATTGGGCTAAATGCTAGCTGGCTGTCCATAAGGAGAGATAAGCATACATGCTGGGCATGTGTGTGTATTTGACAGGAGCTGACGTGAGGTTGCCATAGCCGCCTTCCATATACTAGGGCGTCATCAGAAGAAGTCTTCACAGTTCTTCAACATTGGAGCATTGCACAATCCACATGAACTTCTGATGCAATGTCACAACTGACTACAATTTAATAATGTTGTAGTCTTTTTTTTTTTTTTTTTTTTGGCCACAGGAAATAGTGTTGAGAAAAGAGGGGACTTATACAGTATGTGAAATATTAAGTGCCAGACTTGAACTTGCATCAACCACACAAGCACCACAGCTCAATGTTTTACACTACAGCATATGTGCTGAGCATTAGACCACAGCACAGAGTTTTTAGTTTTGATTGACCAACCAAACCAACCTTAACTTGCTCAGCAAGAATCTCTTCAAACTATTGTAGGATAATGTCGGCAACACGTGTTGTGTTATGGATTGCATTCATAACGCAATGTGAAATCAAGCTTGCATACTGTAGCTAGAAGTGTTCACATTCATGTTTCTTGTTACACAAAACTGTCAATCCATTAGGATGCAAAATGCACTTGACACTGAGTGACAATCTCAAGTAGGTCACAACAGCCCTCACGCACACAAACACACATCTGATTAATGGCACACATTTAATGTTCTTCTGAGTATTTTGTTTCATTACATTCTGTGAGTTATGGATCATATTTCGTTACAGTAGAAACTTTCTGGCTGTTTGCGAGTGCTGACTGCACAGCATTAAATCAGAAGTGTGGCAGATTTAAATGTCCTCAGAGTCAATGTCTCTGCTGAAACTTTCCTGTTTGATTTATTGACTGAGTGGAGGCTACTTATATTATGAAGGAAGGAGGGAATATTTGCTGCCTTTTTGTTATCAGTGATTTATTCTTCATATTACATAGATATAGTTTTATCAATAAGCAGCCAAGCCCCCTATAAATCAATTAATGTAACTGGAAGATTTTTCTATCTGCAGTTTAGATAGGACTAAGACCACATGTAAACTGGATGCATACATTTTTTTATATTATTATCATAGGCTCACACCGGCCCCCCTTGAAAAGAGAACAGAGTGACCTGGCCCTGGCAGCAAAAAGTTTGGGGACCCCTGTATTGTTTGTATTTAATTTGTATAATTTATATATCTATATTCTACTTATTTGTATAATATATGATTATAATAACATATATAGAAAAACTGGAATAATACATAATATAGTAATTATTATAAATTACAATGTAATGTTTTACATTAATATTATTACATTATATTATTATTATATTATTATATTGTTATATTATAATGTTGATTATTAATAATATATTATTATCAATACTGTAATAATTGAAACAATGATATTAATAAATACAGTATATATATACAGTACATATAAAATTCCATAAAATGTATATATTTAAATATAAGATTTCTATTATAAATACAGTAATAATAAAAATAATGATAGTAATATTAATTATATATATGTGTTTATTATTTATATATATATAATTAATTATATATATATATATATATATATATATATATATATATATATATATATATATATATATATATATATATATATATAATTATATACACACAATTCTTTGAACATAGCGCTTGTCATTCAGAAGTTTTTAACCCACAGCTTGTCAATAAAGTGGGTCCTCACAATCCGCCAGTACAGTTTTGAGAGCGAACGCTCCCAGGTATGCAGAGACTGGCGGTGTGTGGGCATTGCAGCTATTTCAGCCCATATTATATCAGATATTACACTTATTGTGCGGTGTCTTGTGGATGCATTTAATAAAATTAAATACTTGCTCCAATCTTGCAAATAAAACTGTCCCCAAAGCAGAGAGAGGTCATTCAGCTGCTCCATCATGACGAGGCTGCTCCCTCATAATAATTTGCATTACGTAGTGGATGGAAACGCGAAACAATTCATATTTTCTTAAGTCGAATTTTTAGAAATGTGCTTAAAAAATTTTTTTTATGGATTCCAGCTAGTGTTGATGTAATGTTTCATCACGGCTGTGCTGTGATAAGACAACTGTTTCTAACAGCACCAGACTGTTGATCTTTGCAATTATGGAAAGCAGGACAGTAAACAACTATTGCGAAGCTGTTACCGTTTCTACCTGAACATTTCTTCATGTCTGGTGGAAAATGGCTTTAAATCCGATTTTATAGACCGATACACCCACAAACCACTCAGAAAGCAGGATGTGCACCCTATATCATTTTCAAGACATTTTCCTAGGAGAAAAATCTGTAGAAGTCTGTTTGAGGTGTCCTTGGTCCTGTAATGTCTGAGCAATTGCTTTTAAAACTGTGACTCAACCACTGTTACCAACAAAAATGAAAATCAGATGTCAACCCCATCACACTGTTAACAAATAACAACAACATGAATAACTGGGACAGAAATGTATCATGGTTAGTTGCTTATAGATTTGTACTCTTCTGTATTATACGATAACCAGCTGACCCAAACAAATGTGTTCCTACCCACATAGTGCTGTCAATAGAATACACCATTGATCTTTTGTGCATTAGTGTGTATGCTGTGTAGGGTGCACCATTTTTCACATGCAGCCCGGCCTCCTGCTTACTTTGAATTGTATTTCCATATATTTGAATACAAAATTTTCAAAGGTTCCTACTTGTTATTTCCCTGTGTGTGTGTGTGTGTGTGTGTGTGTGTGTGTGTGTGTGTGTGTGTGTGTGTGTTTGTGTTTGTGTTTGTGATGTTCCTCTGATAAGAAGTAGTTTTGTTGGTACTGTGCGCCAGGATAGCTGGTCATGTTTGGATAGCATCCACATGGCGTTCTTCTTCGAAGCTGCATGTGTCCTGCGATCCATAATTTCACCCCACAGTAAGACTGATAAATTGTGTGTGTGTGTTTGTGACAGGGAGTGTGTGTTTAAAGTGTATAGTGCTGTGCTTTCAGGAAACATTCTCTCAGCTCTCTGTACGGGCGAGTGTAACCATGTGACTTCATAGGATCAGAGTATTTACTTTCATTGACTTCGATGTCCCATGTAGTTTAGCTTAAGTGCTTAAACTGATTTTATTTCTTAATCTACAAGCTACACAAGTGAGATCTTTGTAAATCTCTTTAAAACATCTCATACCATCAGATTTATAAAGGATTTTCCCTCCCAACAGATCCATTGCTACATAAACTATCTGAGTAGATAAAATGGCATCATGTTTGCGTACGAACACCCTCTCGTAGCTACAGTATTTCTGCTGCAAAGCTGCACTTCAGGTTGACTGATGTGGCAGTTTATTCTTTTCCCATGTACACAATACATTAAGTAGGCATCAAGGTCAAACAGGACCGTACGCTGTGTGTTTGCATCTTCATGAGTGTGTTAATAGTGTGTTTTTCAAAGTAGGAAGTAAAGATTAGCCGTTGATTAGTGTGTTCTTGGTGTTTAGTTCTACACACGTACACATACATGCGTGGTTGTAAATATTCGTGCATACAGTATGATAAGCTCTTCCTTTTTCTCATAGCACACAATGGCACTGTGTTGTGATGTGATGGTTAAAACACAGATTCCAAGATAAATATTTGCAAATAAAGATAATGTTTACACCTGTTAGTAAGACCCATCTTGGGTGATCTGATAACAAGTGGTCAGGACATATTCACATAGCATGGGGTGATGGTAAAACATTCAACTTACATTTGTATGGCGCTGTCTTCACAAAATTTTCATTAGTTGCTACATTTTCCATTATTTACAATTGTTTTGTCAGACCAACAACTCGGACAGGTAACTCTGTCCCTACTGCTATTACGTACAGCAGACTGCAAGTGCTGAGTGCATGAATTGTCCAATATTCCAAACTCTGATTTGACGGTTGAAGAAGTGCATCATTCTACTTTGCACTACAAAATGATGTAGAATAGTGCAGAAGTGTGCCGTTTGAGATGCACCTAAGAAAAGTAAAATAAACAAAACTGTATGCATGTTTATAAGTGAACTGCTTTTTTAAAGAATTGTTCTGTTTTATTATTTATGGAATATGTAATTGCCAGATAGTCCATATTTTTTCAGATTATTCACTTATTGCAATAAAACTACATTTGTGTTTTAAAGTACATGTTGTCATATGAACGACCAGTAAGTAGCTCTCATGAGCCTGAAGTACACACACAGTAGCAATTTTTGGTTTACTTGGAGTGAGTCAAATAATTCAGTCAGCTCCAACGGATTTATAAGTCTTTTTGATTCACTAAAAAGAGCCGGCTCAAAAGAGTAATTTATTTGTGAATCAGATTACAATGACGCTTGTTATTTCTCGCATTGTAGATTCAAATGAACCGGCTCAAAAGACTCATTTGTTTGGGAATCGGTCTACTGGTAGTACTTTGTTTCATCCCGCATTGTAGGTTCAATAGTAGTGTTGCTGTGGTGCTTTATAGAAATACAGGAAACACTGTCTGAGTATTTTAGTCCGGTTTTCTGTTCGCATCACCAGAAGAATGAACGTTCAAGAACCGTTAACGAAACCGAACGCCATTAATATAATTCGTTTTTTATTATAATGCAGTGATTACCAACAATTTGTATGTGTGGTTGTGGGTAATTAAAACTTACTCGCACATCGACTGTAAATCCAAGAGTTTGTGTTGATTTATTAAACGGTTGCTTACAGAATTGCCACAATGAGTGCGTGCAGTCATCATTTGAAGTCTGAATTAAACATAATGTTGTGATTAAAACACTGAATCCACCTTCACTCACCACGTGCCTGTGGAAACCGCTTTGGGACTATCGATGAGCAGCGGGACTAGCTAATAAGAGCCGCGACCTTACTGACTTAAGGCCTACAGAGCCCTCTTGAGGACAAAACTAGAATGTGTAAACTTATTTTACAAGCTTTGTAAAATACAAAGGCCAGAGTGGCCTGTAAAGCTGCGAAATTCACCGGCCAAACAGAAAATGTACCTGCATTTGGCGCTTGCTGGGTTTTCATTTCAGACCCTGCTTAAATGTAAGGAAAATAATGTCACAATGTAGAAAATCTTAATGGTCCTAAAAATAGACATCATTTTCTTTAAATAAAGTATATACTAGTAAATTTTTTTTTTGATTTTGAGGAGAAATATGACACTGACATCTTGACTAGTTCCATGAGATTTACCAACATGGCTGTAGCAATACCAAGGTTGTGGGTTTGATTCCCAGGAAACACACATACAGTGTATACCTAGAATCCAGTTTTGTATAAAAATGTCTACAAAATACAATTACAAAAAACTCTCAAATATTGATCATACCTGTTAAGGACTATTTATTCTTCAGCATCGAACCTATGCCGTAGCCTGACATGCACCTCTCAAAAAATGTAACAATGCGTCACGTCGGCGCAGACCATAACAGCTGTGATTGGTCCACTTTGTAACCAGAGACTGGCCTCCAGGATGACAAAAAAGATATCTGAGGGAGTGTCACATTTTCTCCAAGATTATTTTAAGATCTATGCATCATATCTCATCGTATTTGGAACTTTAAACGGGAACATTAGCACCCTCATGCACCCACGTAGAACTGGACCTGATGTTGTTCCAAATTCGTATGACTTTCTTCCTGCATGAGATGTAAGGCAGAATGTTATGAACTAACGTTCTCAGTCACCATTCATTTTCATTATATGGAAAAAGTTGCAATGATAGTGAATTATGACAGGCTAAAATTCTACCTAAATAATAAAATATTTAAATAATGAAAAATAATAATTTTGTAGTGCCTAGTGTCATTTTGGTGTGTGTTTTCAGGGTTCATTTTTCAAGGGACAGACGGTCTGACATTTCAGAGTGTGTTTCTGTATGTGTGTGTGTTTTCAAGGGGAAAGGAACGTATGGCATTAACTACGTTTCCATCCAAGGATTTTTTTGCGAGAAAAGTTTTAGTGCATCAGAATAAAGCTGATGGAAACGCAGATTATCACTAAAATTTCACGAGTTTCAACATAATATTTTTCCATTTAACTCTAGCGCATAAACTCTGTCAATACTTCAGATGTTGCGAAAAACTGGTTTGGAAACACTTTTTGTCGAGAAAATTGGCATTAACGGAAAAAAGTAGTGTCACATGACAGAATTTACCCCAATCGTTAGCCTGTGTTAATCATGATGACAGTATACATCCTTGAAAGCCAATTTATTGTACGTGATTATGGATTGATCTTAACGGCATAAAGATCCGATCACTGCAAACATGACACTTCCAGGAATGCCAACACAAATATCTCGTATCATGCACATCGACAAGTGCACGGAGAACAAATGAATGGCCACTCTTTGTGATCAATTTAAATGCGGTAGACATCCGTTTATTTATTAAAGTTGCTTTTCCACACCATTCAAAATAATAGACAGCAGTCATGGAATTAGCCCACAATACAAAAAACATATAATTTCTGTGCACAAAGATGTTTTAAAATTAAATACACAATACTAGAAGAAAAGCTTCAGTGTGCTTTTTTGGAACACTAACAGCCCAATTCTATAAAATTATTGTTTAGCTTACTTTTGAAAAAAAATGCCGGCAAAATTCCCTGTATTAAATAAAATAAATTACCAAATGAAAAAAGCATTAAATTAAAAAAATTAATTACAAAACAAAAAAAATTATATTTTTAGACCTATATATGCCTTAAATTAACTTAAATTAGCCTTACCCTGTTCTGTAGACGAATAAAGTCGACTGAATGACATTTTCTACACTTCAAGACTATAAACTAACAGAACTATTTGTCCAATGAGTTCACTTTCAGAAAACGAGCTTTTGAACTTTTTAAAACGTTTAAATCTAATCCTCTTTACCTCAGATCGCATTTGCTGAGCTTCTTCAGAAAATGTAAATTGCATTATGACACTAAAATTAATTTTAGATGACAATCAAGTTCAGCTGGTCGTTAAAAGCTGCTGGACAGATATGCGGGACATAATGCAGTTGTGATGGCATTGCTTTAGATTAGATGATTGTTCAAAACAGCCTATTGAATATCAGGAATGTATCATTGTAAACCCTGATATTACACCACAATAGATCTTCTTTAATAGCTGTGCACACAGTATATACACATCGATGGATGGTCCTTATACTAAGACCGAATGTTTTCTCCACTACTTGGTGCAGGTTTCCAGCTTGAACAGGGCCATGACGATTCGCTTTCGGGTCGGAACCAGTGGAAACCTGCTATAGGTGCAACATCAGGACCAATATTACAGTCCTGTCAGAAGGGCAACTGCTCCCTTTTGATTGCAATTCCTCATCTTCTGATTGAATTTATTTGTGAAATTAAAATGACAGTAAGCTGGATAATTTCAATGAATTGTCTCAATACTCTCCCCATTTTACCAAAACTTCAGAGGAAAAAAAATAGGGACATTTGGCAGGCGAATTAGCGATGAACACACATTTCTGTATGGAAACGGCTTCAGGGCAGATTTCTTTTGCACTAAATCAAAACGTATGCGACTGTTTTTTTAGGCATGACGTCATCACGCACACCATTTTTATCGATAAAAGGCCATTTGAATGGAAACAGGCAGAAGATGGCAAATTTTGCAAAACATTTTTTACGCATTTTCACTTTGTCGATAACAAAATAGCATGAAAAGTGGATGGAAACTAGGCTATTGTGACCAAGTTGTTAGAGGCAATTGATCTGTTCTTATTCTGGTTATCTTTGGTAGTCATGGTAACAACCTCAGGGACATCCAAGTACTCATGTACTCGTGCCTATATCTAGGATCCTTGTGCAAATTACATGAAAGTTGCAGAGTTAAAGTGGCATTGCATGGTCATGACATGAGTTGAAAGATTGCATCTGACTTACACAGACAAGGTTAAGTAATTTTATCAAAAAAGTCTCATGTTTACATGTATACTGTTTAAGTCTTATGATTCTGCTTTAAAAAAGATAAAAAGAAAAAAAAAAGTGTTGAGTATTTTTAACATTAATGATGGTGTTATGCCTTGCACCATTGACTTTCACTGTACACTCAATTTTTGTTTGTTTTACAAACTGAGGGATGAGTTGACACTATTTTGTGCCATTAGAGCTTGTGTTTAGCTTAGAAGATTCCTTTAAGGTATATGTCTATATATCTCCACTGGTTTCTGCTTTATTCCTGGAACATTGGCAGAGCTTTGATATTTTGCTTTTCTACCCATTGCATGGTCAGCCACAAACAGCCTGTGCAATGGTGCATTACAGCATCTCAATGAAACCCACTCATTTCCCACTACTACTCCCCATCCTACCCTGCAGAGGCTGTCAATCATATCCTTATGCTCCGCCTACTTTCCTGCCAGCAGATAGGCTATGAAACACACTCGAACCCATTTCAAACCCCTTTTTTTCTGTCTCTTTTTTCCTGTAGATTTTAACTACAACACAGACGGCTATGAGGGAGAAGTGGCAGAGGACAGGAAGTCTCAAGATGGCTCAGAGACCATGCCCTTCATAGATGAGTCTCCTACCATGTCCCCTCATCTCTGTGCACGAGCACAGGACGGAGAGGCCGTGTCTCCCACTCCACCTGAAGGGCTTCCACCTGGGGTACTACTGCGTGTTTACGTGTGTGTGTGTGTGTTTCATTAAAGAAAGAAAAAATAAGTTTCTTTCTGTTATCAGCTGTTAAAATTGATCTGATGACTTAAACACAGTTTACTTTGGACTGTATTGCACATTTACATTGTGAATTGATGAAATCAATCTTAAGCTCTATTTGGACGAGATTAGATTTATAAACTTCATTTCAGTTACAATTATTTCCACCCAACACCTTTGATTTCATGTTCCGAATAAGATCTCAGTGTTTACAGAGGTGGGAGTGTCTGTTTTCTAGATGTGGGCGTTATAGAACGTTGAACACATTTAATAAATTTAGGTGAAAAAAAATGTACTTCTGCTTTAAACTTACATTTCTTATCATTTTAAAATATTTTTTAAATAATTTATTGATTTAATTTTCATTTATTAATTATAAATTACTTACTATAAAAACCCTATTAAAATATACTTCACATGAGTTTATAGAAGTTGCTGCTGATAATAAACCCACTGAATTAAACACGACTTATCTGTGAATTACTGTATATAATTATAGCATTGCATAATTACGTAATTATATAATTCAGCTGAGAAATAAAGGTGAGCATCTTACCCGACGCTGATCTTACAGTGGCCAGTTTTTGCCGTTTCTGCGCTTTGGCTCCCCTTGTTGATTTTAATTTTAGTATTTTTACATCGGATGACAAAAAATCTTCATCCATATTGAAAGATGTGCAGCAGGAAGACGACTGCCACACATAAGTATGATCTTATTCTTAACGGTAGTTCATGTAGGTCAAAATACATGCGGAGAAACATTGAAAATTCAGAATGAGCAATCACAGACAATCGCATTCGGATGGGATTAGATTTCTCAGAGGACCCTGGAGTTAAATGAAAAACAGAAGGTAATTTGCTCTAAAATGTTTGCTGTGGTTGTGTGAGAAGAAATACAGACTTGTCAGATTCAGACGGGATTAAAATCACAAAGTACACCTGTGAAACACGAATTTCTCTGACCTCCTCAGGGAAAACTGGTCCTGTCCGAATAGGGTGATAAGCCGTATTCGGACGGCAATTGTTTCTCAGGGTGATGCCTGTAAAAGTACATTTTCATGCTTCCTCTGTGATAAAACTCATGCATTCGGATGACGAGCGAGACTTTTCGTCGATCACATGATTGCAGTTGCGTTTGTTATATGGAAAATTCATCAATCCACAAACTGTGTCCTCTGTATTTGCGTTTAAATGTGTTTGGAATTACGCTAAAGTGAAAATAAAAATTTTAAAACATGAGGGAACCGCGCTGTAAAGCGCTGCGGAAATTTACAGTGCACATTTTCACATACGGAGCAAGCCAAAATTCTTGCGAAGAGCAATTAAACGAATCAAGAAACTGCAGGGACAAGACTGTTTATCAATGCAGCCAAATAAATCTGTCAATGGTACGCATGTTTCGTCACCTTCGTCAACTCAGTTGCACGCTCTCCTAAGCGAACATGTCAAGGACAGTAAAGATAGTTCAAATGAAATGAAAGGTTTTCTTTTGTTTTATCTATCAAAATGACGGACATCATTTGGAATTATCTGTCGGTGTTTAAAAAATGGAAATTAAACCTTTTAAATAATATAGACATTAACCCGGCAACTTTTCTGGGACTAATCAACCCGTATAAATGAATAGTCATGCAAGCCCTATGTATAAATGTATTTAGTAAACGTTTCTACATTAAAATGTGATATATTACAATTTTATTACATTGCTTCCATAATAACGGACCATTTCAAAAGTTTACGTGATCTAGCTCTCATTTTTCTTTCCCTTCTACTGTGGTGGAGTGGCGACATCATTTTATAAATGTGAATTATTTCAAACATTTCTGTTACACAATCCTCTAAGTTTCACAACTGTCCATTACCGCCAGAGCTGTTATCACGTGCACCGCAAACGTACTGCACTTAGTAGTGGTCAAAAAGGATTTCCAAAATGGCTTTTGGATTATAAACTCAGAGATGTGGATTCAGACTGTAATTAAATTATCACACGACCTCAGTGTTTGTCAAAAAACAGTAGGTAATTTGGCCAGGAATTTTCTCGCGGGAGGTGGGAGAAAAACACAGACATTTTGGATTCGGACGGCAATAAAATCACTGACTACCCCCTGTAAATGCTGGATTTACCTCACGTCCCCATGTAAAATAATTGCCGTCCGAATAGGGCTATAGTTATATAAATAAAGAATTAAATACTTAATGTCAATGGATTCCATGGTCATGGAATTAAAATAAAAAGGTTATTCCGGATGATTACAAACTGCTCACACTGTGAATTCAGCAACAGTAGGATGAAAATTCTGCTGCTAAAAAAACTGAAAATCGAATGTGCTTACTGAAATTTGAATCACTGCCCCCTGTGTCCGAAGCTGGAAGTCTTGCTGAATAATTGTACATGTGTGATCTCCTTTTTCCTGGTAAAATATCCACAGAGTGGCACCAAAAGAGTTGCATTTTTTATTTGCCAATAGGGCTTCCGATCTAACACATTAATTCAGTGTGATTAATTATTTAAAAAAAATAGTGCATTAAAAAAATGTACGCAATTAATCATGCCCCCAGACCCTAATAAGGAATTTTCCTACCATCACAGCAGTTTAAACTTGAAGTACTGTACCACATTCATGTTTTTACGATTCTCAGTCAGCAGGGGGCAGTAAGCACAACTCCAACTTTGAAGGCAACAAACCATACTTGGCATCAGCAGATAGCACAAGGTGAGGACACATTCTTGTGTTCAAACACAGTTGCATGGAGCACAACAACGAATGCAGGGGTCTCAAGAGTTGTTTTTTGTAAGTTTTAAACTATGTTTAACTTGACACAGTGCCCTTAAAATGCTGTGTTTATTACAAAACGCTACCAAAGTGAACATAGATGGATCCTTAGAAAAGCCCTTATAATATAAAACAAATTCAATTGCAAAATGGATTGCTGTGGACTGTAGACCAATAATAAGCTTAAGTTCAATGATATGGAAATAAACAATATAGGCCTATTGTCTTCTAAAGCCACTTTTTGCATTGCCTATCAATCCTTTACTCATCTGCTGTTGTAATGTAATGTATTTTAATTACCTGAATTATTAAATTTACTATATACACTGATCAGCCACAACATTAAAACCACCTGCCTAATATTGTGTAGGTCCCCCTCGTGCAGCCAAAACAGCTCCATCCCGCATCTCAGAATAACGTTCTGAGATGATATTCTTCTCAACACAATTGTACAGAGCAGTTAACCGAGTTACCGTAGACTTTGTCAGTTCAAACCAGTCTGGCCATTCTCTGTTGACCTCTCTCATCAACAAGGCGTTTAAATTTGTATCGATTGACAGACCTAGTTGTAAATGATGTAATGCAGTTAACAGGTATATTAGAACCATATGCCCTGAACCTAACCCCAACCCTTAACCTAACTGTCACTGGAGTAAAAATGTCATTTTAGAGTGAAAATGCACCCACCATTATTTATGTGAATGTGATTACTTTTGTGTGTTCATGTTTAAATAATGACTTTAGTCTTTATTGATGCTTTTATAAGTGTCTGTAATGTTATGAGAGTACAGAAGATTCTGTGGATATTAGGTCTGCCACGATAATTACGTTATCGACTTATCATACGATATATGGACATGACCTCGATCATATTTGCTGACCTCTGTATTGCCCATTGTGTTTACATGCGTGTTTGTTTACATAAGAATGAATGTTACCAACATTTTATCCAGTCGCTCTGCATCTGTGCTCTCGTCTGTTCTCTGTGTCGGAGGCGGGGCTCAGGCAGCTCCGCCACACACAGAGCGGACAGCGACAGGTGAAGATTACATGTTACTCGAGGTTAATAGGTGTTTTTACCGACGTCTGCATAATTCCAGCCAGAAAGTTTGGAAGAATAAATCCAAATGGACTTGGTTTCAAAGCTGCATTCCACAGCTCCGGTGTGGGAAAATTTTGGCTTTAAGCCAAATAAGAGTGGAGAGCCTATTAACGTGAATGAGCCAGTATGTCGACTTTGTTTATAAACAGTGGCAACGAAAAGTGGCAATACAATGAACCTAAAAGCTAAACTAAAACATAAACATCCCATCAAGTTTTCTGAGCTGGGAACAAAAAAATGCAGTTGGAGATGAAGAGTGTCCTTCCCGACTTTTTTGACATTCCAATTCCAATGTCTGAATATTCTTAAGAATTAAAAGTTCATTGCTCTTTGAAAGGGTGGACTTGAATTATTATGATATTGTATTATCATTATATCAGTGGCATAAAATGTCGTAATCACATATAATATTGTTTATCGCAATTATTTCTGGGACAATATATCGTCCACCAAAAGTAGTTACCGTGACAGGCCTAGTGGATATGAAGATTACTCATTTTAGAAGTAGCTTTATTCTTTCTCTCAGTCATGGTGTATCAGTGTTTGCTGGGATCTGTTGTTTTGTCAGCTATATAAATTCTGTTTTTAATGGCTGCGTGCTTGAGTGAGGAGTGCAGTTTGAGGTTGTTTTAATGTAAGATCACTGGAGCTGCTCTAACACCAGCCTTTGATGGAAATGCCAGCTCGGCTCACAATCCCTCTCCATCACACTCACACACTTTCTCTCTCTCTCTCTTTCCATCACTCTCTCTCCTTCACTCTCTCTTTCTCTTATTCTCTCTCTTTCTCTCACTCTCTCACACACACACTCTCTCTCTCTCTCTCTCTCTCTCTCTCCATCACTCTCTCTCTCATTTACTCTCATCTTCTCTTACTCTTTCTCTCTCTCTCTCTCACTCTCTCTCTCTTAGTCTCTCTCTTTCTCTCACTCTCTCACACACTCTCTTTCTCTCTCTCTCCATCACTCTCTCTCTCTCCATCACTCTCTCTCTCTCTATTACTCTTATTCTCTCTCTCTCACTCACACACACACACACAAACACACACACACACACACACACACACACTCTCTCTCTCTCTCTCTCTCTCTCTCTCTAACTTTCTTCACTTTCACTTTCAGTTGGGTCTGCTTTATTTACATAACAGTGTGGTTGCATTGCCAAAACATCTGCATAGCTGCAGGTAATGAAAAACCTTTTGTTTAGTGCATTCTCACCTTGTGTGTCTCAGTGTGCTGAATTCAGTGCAATGCTCTTTTAACAATCAGTGGGTATGGGACTTTGAAAAGAAAGTTGGTAGTGAAGTGTGTTTGTATGTGTATATATACACTGCCAGTCCAAACACCAACTCTTTACTAGAACACTTTTGTACATTTTAGAATAATAGTAAAATAAACTCAAAACTAGGAAATCACAATAGGAAGTATAGGAATTATGTAATGACCAAAAATGTTCCTGCTTCAATATAAGTTAAGCTCACTCGACAGTATTTGTGGCATAATATTGATAATCACAAAAAATTATTTTGACTCATTCCTCCTCTTTCTGTAAAAAAGCAAAAATCTGGGTTAAAGTGAGGCACTTACAATGGAAGTGAATTTGGCCAATATTTGAATGTTAAAATACTCACTTTTTCTAAAAATGAGTATACTCAAGTATAGCCACTAGACATAAACAATATGCCAATTTTACAACTTCATTACCATGACGATGTCAACAAACCCTAAAACCCTAAAATGTAAAAATGACCATTTAGACAACTTTACAGCTCAAATAACGCACGTTTTAACAGAAGAATTAATTTAAGTGCTTTTATAATATTATAAGCTTTACATTTCTGTGTTTAAACCCTCCAAATATTGTCCACATTCACTTCCATTATGCCTCACTGTAACCTTGATTTTTGTGGTAATCGGCATTATGCCACAAATGCTGTCGATTGAACTTATCTTGTATGAACCTGGAATATTCCTTCAAAGTAGCCTCCTCCATTTGCCTAGATTACAGCGCTGTACAATCTGGGCATTTCCTCAACCAACTTCATGAGGAAGAGAGTTGAGATGCTTTACTTATTATTTTTGTTAGACATTTAATTCTTTTTTTTTAATAATTTGAAAAAAATAAAAAGTGCAACTTGATTTGGTGTTTTGGAATGTTGTAAATTATTTATTTTTAATCAAATTTGGTGAGTAATAAGTAAGTTTTTAGAGCCTTTTTTAGAGTAAAGTTCAAATCAATCATTTTTTTTTTATTATTATTTCTGAAGTACTAAGCTTCTAAAATTTTTGGGATGTTTGTTTTGTCTTTTGTTTTGTGTATATGAAATTTTATGCATTCTTGATTATACTGTTCACAATGAGTTCAGTTCCCTTTTCATGTTCCAAAAGAAAAGAAATGAAAGTGTTAAAATGGAGTGAATGAAATCAGTGCTTTGAGTTCGAACTGACAGTGAGACAGTCTATCTTACAGTCTATTGCAGTGAGATGAGATTAATATAATTGAACACTGAATGACATCACCCATCTCACCCATTCACTCGGACCACAATAAAAACATTTATCCAGATATTTCCACTGAAAATTCTGAATCCCGCAAACATAGTTTGGTGCAAAGTTGACTAACGGTTTCCCATAAATCATTTCGTTACACACCACCCTGTAATGACTGATGTATTTGCCCATTTATAATGGGCAATTCAGAGATTTAAATTGACATTCAGGTGTCATATGTATTTACGCCCATTATAAACATGCATGGCTATTTCCATTGTGTGACACAAATAATCTGTGTTAAAATCTTGAAATTGATACTGATGTGTGTTTGAGTTTGCCCAGGCTCAAGTTTTTACGACATCATCTCCATCTAGTGGTTGAATCGATGAAGTGTAGCTTCATAAAATGTTTATCGCCCACCTCTATACACCCATATATTTACTCAGTATATTTATATTTTGTCAGTATACAGGATGTGGAAACATATCACCTGCCCCTATTTATACATATTTGGAGCATGACTGCAGAGAGAGTCAAGCGTGGAGAGCACACAGGCCATTTCCTGAAGAGAAATGTACTCTGTGTTGTCTCTACCTCCTGCTTTAATTAGGTATGATCTGTTGTATCAGGGAGAACAGAGACCATATGTCACCATGGCATCACTTCCCTCCCTCAGACTCCTGTTTCTGCAGAGCAGAGGCTTTTCTTTTAACACTCACCTCACTCCATCAAATGAATGGGAGATACATCCCTTTTTCAATGGCTCATAAAGTAATTAGGGTAACCCTAATTTGTCCTGTACCTTTTGTGCTACGGACTTGAATGATACAGTAACTGTTGAGAAGAGGAGTGATTTTAGTTTTCTAAGCATTTAGACTTGAGATGTTCATCTAGTTGATGATAAAACAAGCAAAACAATTCCCAGAGCAAGGACTAAAAATGGTTCTAGGAACAAAAACCAAAAAAGTGAAACTTTATTCTTACATGCTGCCAACTGGTTACACATGCACAGGAAGTCCAGATAAATGGAAAAACATTACAGATAAAAAGTAAAGTTCTTAGTTGTTTCCTAGACTTGAATTATTGTTAAATATGTTGCATTAATACAGATTTGATGCTGCTGGGTTTTGAATGAGAAGCAGATCTGTAATTAAAATGAAATTATCCATACAGTTTTTTTTTATTTTTTTTTATTTAGGCCTTACTTTGTGTTAATGTTCGGTTTCATATGGCTTATTACAGCTAAAGATTCAAGAGCAATGAGTTTGTGCTCCCTCTGTTTTACCCCAATGTTGGTTATTAAATCAGTATAAAGTTTATTCAGGACTTCATTATCTCCAGAAGAACACAGTCTATGCATGAGCTCTCTATAGGTACAGCAATTAAGTCGGTCCTCATAAGGAGATGTTTAGTCCAAATTGCCCACACAGTGTATGCGTGCATGCAGGAGAGAGAGAGATTTAGGTTATTAATTGAATTTATATGGCCAAATGTATATTTGAAATATATCAAATTCAGATGTTTTGGGAATATATTTAATATTAAGAATACATTGATTGAAAACGTTATTTTATGTATACTCTGCTTGTAATGATTAAATGCTGATCCCCACATGGGAAAAAATGGAATCGCTTATTTTCACTTAATTTGGTAAGGCAATTCCCTTATTTTGTGCTTGTTTTTCCAGACCAGGTTGCTAGTTTTTCTGAGTTTTTCTGAGATCTGGCAATACTGCAGCTGTGCCAGAGTTTTAACTTTATTATATGAATGAAATATGTTATAATAGTTCCCATTAAAAACGTGGAAAGACTGTGTTGTGATTTGAGAATGGATTTCATTAGTTTTTTTTAGTTGAGTGATATTTGGAGTGCAGGGGTTGTCAGTATTTTCAAATACACTGATCAGCCACAACATAAATCCACGTACTTAATATCATGTAGGTCCCCCTCGTGCTGCCAAAACAGCTCTGACCTGTTGAGGCATGGACTCTTAAGGTGTCCTGTGGTATCTGACACCAAGACATTAGCAGCAGATCCTTTTAGTCCTGTAAGATGAGAGGTGGGGCCTCCATGGATCGGACTTGTTGGTTCAGCGCAGCTGATAGATGCTCAATCGGATTGAGATCTGGAGAATTTGGAGGCCAAGTCAACACCTTGAACTCTTTGTCATGTTCCTCAAACAATTCCTGAAATTTTTTTCAGTGTGGCAGGACGCATTATCCTGCTGAAAGAGGCCACTGTCATCAGGGAATACCGTTGCCTTGAAGGGGTTTACGTGGTCTGCAACAATCTTTAGGTAGGTGGTACGTGTCAAAGTAACATCCACATGAATGCCAGGACCCAAGTTTCCCAGCAGAACATTGCCCAGAGCATCACACTGCCTTCGCCGGCCTGCCTTCTTCCCATAGTGCATCCTGCTGCCATTTCTTCCCCAGGTAAACGACGCACACGCATCTGGCCGTCCACGTGATCTAAAAGAAAACGTGATTCATCAGACCAGGCCACCATCTTCCATTGCTCCATGGTCCAGTTCTGACGCTCACGTGCCCACTGTAGGCACTTTCAGCGGTGGACAGGGGTCAGCATGGCACTCTGACCGGTCTGCTGCTACGGAGCCCCATATGCAGCAAGCTGTGATGCACTGTGTGTTCTGACACCTTTCTATCATAGCCAGCATTAAGTTTTTCAGCAGTTTGTGCTATATTAGCTCTTCTGTGGGATCGGAGCAGACGGGCTAGCCTTCGCTCCCCATGAGCATTAATGAGCCTTGGGTGCCCATGACCCTGTCGCCAGTTCACCAGTTGTCCTTCCTTGGACAACTTTTGGTAGGTACTAACCACTGCATACTGGGAACACCCCACAAGACCTGCCGTTTTGGAGATGTTCTGACCCAGTCGTCTGGCTATCACAATTTGGCCCTTGTCAAAGTCGCGCAGATCCTTACGCTTACCCATTTTTCCTTCTTCCAACACATGAAATTCAAGACTGACTGTTCTTTTGCTGCCTAATATATCCCACCCCTTGACAGGTGCCATTTTAATGAGATAATAAATGTTATTCACTTCACCTGTCTGTGGTTTTAATGTTGTGGATGATCAGTGTAGGGACCAGGGCTCACCAGACTTTCAGCCAAATTATATAAAAGCTCAGCCCCCTACTATAAAAATGTCAGATTTTTTTTTTTTTTTGTGACGCTGTCTAATAACTTTCTGCATTGAGTATTGAAAAACTAATTCCAAATGAAGCTCAAGCACAACTCTGCACTGCATTCGTATTACACTATAGACATTTATTCATAAATAAATTAATCATTTGAGTGAATCAATCGTTCTTGTTTACCACCATTGTTTTGGTTGTGAATAACTGTGCTTTTTAACAAATCAATGTAGTGAATGACTCAGTCATGACATAAAAGATGCTCATTTGTCACTACCTCCTGCTGTAAAGATGTAGTCTGCAGAAATGGTTACTGAACAAATCCGGGAACTAAATTAATGAAATGAATGATGAATCAAAATCCCCGCCACTGTTTGGAACGCTGCAAACACAGACAAGCGTAATGACTGTAAATACATCAACCATATAGTGAAGCGTCTCAGTACTGTTTTACTAAATATCTCTTTTAGGGCAGTCACACTAGGCTTTGAGCATGCAAATTTTTTTCGGACAACACTACGGACCAGGATATTGTCATGCGGGAGAGCTTCAGGTTTTAGTAAATAACACTTCACAAATAACAAATAATATTATATTAAAATGTGAAAGTATACCATCTACTCTCTTTTCAGCAATAATAAAAACACACAGCTTTGAAATACACTCACCGGCCTCTTTATTACTTTATTATCTAATCAGCCAATCGTGTGGCAGCAGTGCAGTGTGTAAAATCATGCTTCAGTTAATGTTCACATCAACCAACAGAATGGGAAAACAATGTGATCACAGTGATTTCGACCGTGGCATGATTGTTGGTGCCAGATGGGCTGGTTCAGGTATTTCTGATATCCTGGGATTTTCACGCACAACAGTCCCTAGAATTTACTCAGGATGGTGCCAAAAACAAAAAACAACCAGTGAGCGGCAGTTCTGTGGACAGAATCGCCTTACTGATGAGAGAGGTCAACGGAGAATGGCCAGACTGGTTCAAGCTGACAGAAAAGCTATGGTAACTCAGATAACCACTCTGTACAATTGTAGTGAGCAAAATAGCATCTCAGAATACACAACAGGTCGAACCTTGAGGCGGATGGGCTACAACAGTAGAAGACCACGTCTGCCACTTTATTTTAATAGTGTTCCTAATAAAGTGGCCGGTGAGTGTATGTATCCTTATAATTTGAGCCTTGAGGCCAGTGTGTGATATTTCGATCTTCTATTGGTCACGCATCCTCTGGTCATCCAGATTCGCAGTTCGGAGTTCAACTTTGGTATGCAGCATTGTACAAAATTTCTTCACTTGCGTTTCCGGTCTGCCCGCATTCAGATGCGTTTGAATGGGAGTGAATAGAGCACACCTTACTGCTAAATATCACCTAGCACTCTTGGACTACCGCTTGGCCAGTCAGATTCAAGAAATGGAACTAACTGTTGTATGAAGTAAAATAGGTCCCAGATTACCCTAGTTCACCCTATATTTTGCATATCAGTCAACAGACCCTTTACAAAACCTCAATTTACCCCTGGTTGAATCCCCTTGTCTTAAAGAAATTAAAGCTGCGGTTACACTTGTTGAATTTTCTTACGTAGTCACTTTAATAATAATTGCAATTTGAGATGACTGCACAATTCCAACAGGATTAGCCAAACAAAGACAAAGAGAGCAACATAGAGACCCTTTAAGGCCAGAGAGGAAAATGGTGGACAGACTCTCAACCCAGGGCACCCAGAATTGACACACACCAGGAAGACAGAACTGCAGCCAGGGGGAGGGACGAAAGCAGGCGTAGCCAACTCTCCACTCAAGCCTGTGTTTGAGGGAGCATGCAGAGGCGGGCCAGTTGAGGTTTGTGTGTGTGTGTACATGAGAGAGGAAGCGAGTAGCTGTAACTGTGTTTGTGTCAGTGAGGACACGTTACTGCTCCACCGAGACAGAAAGACAGAAAAAAATACTCCTTTGACAGAAGAGGCAGATTTCCACTGGAAGCACTGATGCATTGTATGTGGCTTGTAAAAACTTGAAATGGCTTCAAACAGCAAGTGAAAAGGAGGGACAGGAGAGAGGATCAGCATGGAGGAGGATGAGGCGCTGGGTCTCTTGGACAAAGTTCTGGAGGATGAAGATGTGTTTGAGTATGAATTAGACCTGGACAGTCCATTCACACCAATGGACCATAGGACGTTTAAGGTGAGAGAGACTGAAAGACAGTGAGACAGAGCGCTTCTCTCTTCCTCTGCTGGGCTGCTGACAGAGGTATTGCTCTGTCTCATTGGCTAAAAATAATGAAGTGGAAAGTATTGAACCTTTTGTTTCTCCACGATGTGGTGCAAGTATTTGCTTAGTTTCTATAGTGAAGCAGACAAGTGAGAGTGTGTGACTTTTGTGCTTCGTACCAGTTATGTTTAGCAACTGTGATTCTGCAAACTGTCTTGTACGCCTCTTAATGATCGATATCCTGTTTTCACACTGTGAACACACTGGTAGAGATAACAAACCTACAGATTACATCCTACGCCCTCCACATTTCACCTAGACAAAGCAAGAGCCAGTTTTTGTAGGAAAACAGCCATCTACATCAACTGTTGCTGTGATCTTGCTTCTCAGATGTAGCATGAGCTATATGTTTGATTTGTGATGTTTTGATTCTCTATTAGAGTGCAGATGAGTCACGTTGCCTGTGCTGACTCTGACTAGCAATAACTTTACTTTATAGCTGTCATTAGCACAATCTGTGTGTACTGTAGCCGTACGCTCACATTCAGAGCCCACAGGCCATAAACACACCGGTCTATTAATTTAAAGGCATAGTTCACCCATAAATGAAATGAAATAATTCTGTAATTGTTTACTAAAAACAAACAAACAAATAAAAACCTTGGCCATACGACATACAGCATTGGCTGCATCTTGTAACAGCATTGGCTGCATCTTGTAGACTCTTTTGGTCCTTTTCTGACATTTTTGGAGCCCTACAGCTCATGCCCTTATTCACTTTTATTGTATGGTAAAGAGCAGTGTGAACATTTCGAGGGTTCAAACGACATGATAGTATGTAAATTACAAAACGCATGACAGAATTTATTTTTTGGATGAGCAATTAATTTGTCATTTTTTCACTAAAGCAAAGTGAGCATTGTGGCAGATTTTGAGTAATCTAGTGCCTCTGATCATGTTTAGTTTCTTTAGAGGCTTTTAGCTCATCTTCACCATTGCTGATCTGAACCATCTGAGTCATGGTTGTCATGGTTTCCATGTTCACAAAAGATGGGATATAGACAAGTTTACCTTAACTGTCACATACAGCAGCTGAGTAATTAAATATGAAGCGCACGCTGAAATCGTGACGTGTATATACACGTGCAGGAACGCATGTTACAGAATACCAATTTAGTTCTTTCCTCCATTTGGAGATTCAGGTTAAAGAGGAGCAGTTGTATGTTCACTCCAATTGATGATTACATTTTAATAAGAGCCTAACAAGGTTACTACTGCTATGGAAACCTGGAAATATCATGGATTTTTAAAATTGTGAAAACAGTAAAATCTTAAGAAGACCTCTCAATTTATGGAGTGAAAATAAGTTTATCAAGTTATTGCTCTGCTTTTAAAATAAGCATTGAAGGGTAAAACTTGCTTGCAACTCAAGCCAGTATTCATTGAGAGTAGACATTTGTTCACTAATAAGTATAAGGCCGATGCTATTTATATACTGCTCGACATTCACCGTGACCAAATCACTGCAATGCAATCAACATTTATATTCATTTTTATTTATTATGTTAAGTAGTATTGAAGGAAATATTAAGAGTGGAAACAGGAAATCGTATGTGAAAAAGAGTGGAACAAAAGGGAGGATCGAACCAGGGTCGTTAGGACAACACTACACATTCACACACCGTCTTTACACCCCACACCACTGCAGTGACATTTATTGACTAGTTTGTCGCATATTCCTGTGCACAGTGCAGCTATTGGGATGCAAATAGCTGCACTGTGTGGCAGATGCTATTTAAACCTGGGTGCAAATAGTCACTCCATTAGTAGAATCGTTTAAATCTGTTAATTGAAATGATGATTTTGTACCTCTATGAAATAAATTCTAAAGAGTCAAATCTGGTAACACTTTCTGTGAAGCCCATATTTATAGTGCATTGTAAAGGCATAATGAATGCATTATAATTCATTCATAATGTCTCATAATACACCTTATAATATGTTACAACATCTCATAGATAATTGTAACTACAGTTATTATTCATTATGATGCTTAACATATTTATTGTTATACGTTAAAGAGTATAATATTTTTATTTTTTAACACAATCAACATGGGATTTTATCTGCACAAGTTATCATGTAATATACTGTATATGTACAGTATGTATGTACAGTATATATATATATATATATATATATATATATATATATATACACACACACACACACACACACACACACACACATACATACATGTACACATACATACATACATACATACATACATATATATATATATATATATATATATATATATATATATATATATATATATATATATATATATACATACACCAATCAGCCACAACATTAAAACCACCTGCCTAATATTGTGTAGATCCCCCTCGTGCTGCCAAAACTGCACCAACCCGCATCTCAGAATAGCATTCTGAGATGATATTCTTCTCACCACAGTTGTACAGAGCAGTTATATGAATTACCGTAGACTTTGTCAGTTTGAACCAGTCTAGCCATTCTCTGTTGACCTCTCTCATCAACAAGGCATTTCCATCCACAGAACTGCCACTCACTGGATGTTTTTGTTTTTGGCAGCATACTGGAAGTCACAGTTATTTATTAAGTAAAAGCCACTCAGTGGCACTCACAGTCTGCTAACTGCACCTCAATAAACAATAGCTTTCTGATGATGTTCAGATGTCATCCATAAGGACATTTATGTTGACTTCAGTTTTTAGTTGCACAGATGGAACTGCTGCGTTGTTACAGTAACTGTATAATTTTATACAGTCGCCATGTGACAGAACAGTGAAAAGTATTTGAGTGATATATAGTATCCTAAAAAGTATTGGGATGCTAAAGCATAAAAATGTATGAATGCCATTATACCAACAAAACATATAACAAAATTAAAAATCAAACCAGGTAGCATGTATTATATTGTACATAAAGACGGCACATGGATTCTTTAAGCAAAACATTTCACAAAAATAAAGCAATAGATACACTGTTCAAAATTAAGACACAATAGCCGCTTTTCCACCATCGGGCTGAACAGTTCTTGTCGCAAAACCATGCCTTTCCCAGCCAGATGGCGCGGTTACGATTCCTTTTACCACTGTGGTGCGAAGAAATCAGGAGAATTTATGTAACAGATCTGTCTGTTGGTGACGGTGTGAGAGGTAAACATTGGAGCGAGAGCGCTATGGAGGATGAACACATTCCAGATTTGAGGACTGCTTTTCCCCCTGGTTTTATCCTGCTAATACACAGGAATGACACGGGCCATATCGCAAAAAGGAAAGCAAAGAGAAAATGATGAGAGGTTTACCATCATTTGCTGAGGGCTTTTGTATGCCGATGGAAACTAACACACAGAAAGTATATGACATGAGTATATAAGAATATATTGATGTATTTTGAGTTTTAATGAGCTAGTAATCTGCTTCCCTGATTAAAAGGCATGTTTCTAAATAAATATAGGCTACTATACTAGTTAAACCATCATCATACAATAATGAATCGCACTGTTTTTATTAACTTTCACGAACTTGGTGAACTAGAAATAACTAAAACCGCTATAAGTTACCTTGGCATTGGCAAATTGACCATCGTGAGTCGACACGTACTAAAGCCATTCCACTAGCACGGTTGAGAACAGTTCAGTATGGTTAGCTAACCGTGCCGAGAATTCTGGGTGGAGAATGGTTAATTATCGTGCCGTGCTGAACCATGCTTAAGCGGAAATGCTACTGTAACCGTTCTGTACTGTGCTCAGAACCAATTGGCCCGATGGTTGAAAAGTGTGAAAAGTGGTCTTATTTGTCAAATGTGTTGAACTACACCAGTGGTTAATCTTCACAAAAAATTACCTTGACCTATTGATTAGAAGTATTGCAAAAATAGCAAAGAAAAGTGATCTAGCATAATTTGTTTACATATACAATTTGGTTTGCTAATGCAAACACATTTACATTTTTAAGTGTTATTTAAGAGTCCAAATACTTTCTGTCTCAACATGCATCATGGGTCTGCATCAGTATGAGACAGGTGACAAAGCCAAACTTCAGTCTCAGCCGTATTAATTTAGATTTATAGATTTGTTCTGTGAATCTCACAGAATAAATCTATAACAAAATGTCCCGTAAGCGCTAGTGCTCTGTCTGGACAAAGCAGTGACTGTGAGTGAATTATAAGGTCATTGGTGGATATAATTGGCCACTTTCTTTTGAAAGAGTTAGTCATAAGGGTGGTACTTCCTGTCTTTTCAGATAGAACTGATGTTTATTCCTTTATGTAATCAACTTTAGGAGAGAGCTTCATGGAGGCAGTCTTGTTTTGACTTATCCTCATGCGTTTCTGGTGATTGTGAGGATCAGATGCGGTTGGGACATTTACACATTCAGTAATAGTTCTAAATACAGCTTTTATGAAGTCATGTAATAAAGAAGGGGCTGGAAAAGTGCTTTTGTAAATGGAAAGAGTGTGTGGACTTGATGGAAAGGCTCTGTTTGAGCATGAAAACTTTAAAGAGATTTGAAGTTGACCTTTTCGGTTCGTCTCTCACTTTCTCTCTAAGGCTCAGAGTTTAGTTAGAAAGCCTGTCAATGCCTCTGTTTCAACCCACACATGCACAGTCTGAACTCTGTGCCTGGACAGTTGAATTAGCAGGGTGTGTCTTTACCTGAGAAATTTCACACACACACACCATAAATACAGAGAGAGAGAGATAGAGAGATAGCTGCAAAGACGAACAGTAGTTTGATTGAAGAGCTAAAAGCAGGCTTTGATGACATCTCGATAATTATGTAACACTAGTGTTGTGTGATTCACTGATTTGTATGTTTTTGTGTGTTTCAGGGAGACTCAGAGAAAGGCCTAGAGATGAAGAAACTGGTGCTGTCTGGTTTCCTGGCCAGTGAAGAGATCTATATTAATCAGCTTGAGACTTTGCTGCTGGTGAGTACTGCAGCCACAAATATCCTCACTCACACTTTAAATTAAACTTACTATGGGCAGGGGCCCTAGTTAAAGGGACGTATTCTACACTTGAATTAAATTTTTTCCCCTGATGTTAACTTACAGTATAATGTTAGTTACTCTTGGAAAAAATGCTTATTTGCAGCAAACTTGCCAATAATTTATTGAAAATTTACTACAAACATAGCAGTTTGCCACAAATGGTTTAAAAGTTGTTCACCTGTAATAGTGAACTTGCTGCAAACCTTTAGCAACAATGGACCATTTAATGGAATTCGGAATGGCATACTACCATTCTTCACCACTACAATTTCTACTGTACATAGGGATGGCAGAAATAGTAAGAGTAGTATGATAGTACGGTAGTATGCCATTACAAACTCAGCTGTGGTCACTACTGGCAAACACTTATGGCAAACATGTGGCAACTATGGATAATTATTAACTACTGCTAAACATTTCATCAAAGTGTAATGTGATTATTCATATTATTTAAAAGTTGTCAGTGGAAAATAATTTCAACCAAGGTCAAGCTCATTGGCATGTGAAAATATGAGCGAATTTGTGAAAATGTCCAGAAGTGTGCCAGAACACAATATTTTTTGGTCACATTTTCTGCCCTCTTTGTGACCCTTTTTTTCACCATTGTTTCAGTAAATAGGCTTGGAGAGTGAGTAAATTGAACTCTTTTATTTCAAAAGAGCTAGATAAATCTTTTCTATGATATGGTGCCTTAAAGTAATATTCCTGGTTCAATACAAGTTAAGCTTTTTCATACAGTGTCATAATCTTTCACAGCAGTCAAGATCCACTTAGGTGTGTCATTAGAGCCTTGTTTTTGCCATTATTTCTAATCACAATCTAATGGTAATTAAATCAACAGTGGGTTTCTAGGTTGTTCACTGAGAGCAAAAATAAAACCACTTTGGTGAATAAAGGCTTTCTTTCACTCTCCAGCCTCTGAGCTGACCAAACCAGTAACCAGCACACACACGCACACTGAAATCCATTGTTAGTCATTTTTAGCATGCTTGTTAGACTGTATGGATAACACATTTAGCGTGTTCAAAACAAACCAATTTAGAAATATAATACAGTTGTATATCCAAAGTATTATATTGTATATACATATATATATATATATACACACACACACACCGATCAGCCACAACATTAAAACCACCTGCCTAATATTGTGTAGGCCCCCCTCGTGCCGCCAAAACTGCTCCAACCCGCATCTCAGAATAGCATTCTGAGATGATATTCTTCTCACCACAATTGTACAGAGCGGTTATTTGAGTTTCTGTAGACTTTGTCAGTTTGAACCAGTCTGGCCATTCTCTGTTGACCTCTCTCATCAACAAGGTGTTTCTGTCCGCAGAACTGCTGCTCACTGGATGTTTTTTGTTTTTGGCACCATTCTGAGTAAATTCTAGAGACTGTTGTGCGTGAAAATCTTAGAAGATCAGCAGTTACAGAAATACTCAAACCAGCCCATCTGGCACCAACAGTCATCCATTCGATTATCTAATCAGCCAATCCTGTGGCAGCAGTGCATAAAATCATGCAGATACGGGTCAGGAGCTTCAGTTAATGTTCACATCAACCATCAGAATGGGGGAAAAAATTTCAGTGATTTGGAGCATGGCATGATTGTTGGTGATAAGGAGGGACAAGTCTAAATTATTTTTTGTGGTATTCAACATTATGCTACAAATGCTGTCGATTGAGCTTAACTTGTATTGAACCTGGAACATTCCTTTAATGTAAAGTAGGATGCTTAAAGGGGCATTCAGTAGTTCTCTAGCTAGCGTTAGCATTGCTCTTCTTCGTGTACTTTTAGTACCAATGTTACAGTGGTGTTAGATGCTATAATTTTTCAAGACAGTTATTACCTTTATTAGAGAACTGCTTAGTGTAAAATAAACCTCAATTATCTAGTGATACAGAATATTATGGTAAAGGAAAGATTAGAATTGTTTTTGATGATCAAATTTAGCATGTTGAAGGACTCGTTTTATTTCCAAAATCCACAACAATCGCTGAGCCAAGATACTTTGCACTAAACTAATGAAGACTTAGATGCCGTCCCGTTACCATTTTTTGCCTTTGCCGGTCTTTCTGTCTTCTTGCTTGAAACAAGTTGCTTCAGACCTTTTATTGCTTCTTCGGCAGTACAGCTACTGGATCTCCCGTTATCTCCGCTGCTTAAGCACGATAAATAAGTATGTTCCATTGTGTTCTGTCACCATGACAATTTCTTTGTGTAAGTATATTTGGCAATAAAGCTCATTCTGATTCTTTTTGCACTTCACGTCACCAAACAACAGTGTTCTAAGCATAGCCTAAGCATATCTATCTACACAGGTGGCAGCCAATGAGCATGAGGATTCTCTTCTTCAACGTTCAGTGAAACAATGTGGGTCATGTGATTTCAACATGGCGAAACACATTGAAGGGGTGACCCGCACCATGTAGAATAAAACACTTTTTTATAGAAAACTATTAGGAGTACAGTCTTTATCTCATGTGAGTGTACACCATTCAGATCAAACTTCACAAAAACACAATTCACTTGTTATTTCAAAAACTGAAGTTATTTTTTTTATGGAGTAACATCCATGTATTTTAGTCTTCCATGTGCTGTATGTACAGCATGTGTCCGTCTTCACTTAAAAAGTAGCAGCTTAGATTCTTCTGCAGATATGGCTCGGGTCCCTACTTTAATGTATGTCTATGTTGTTGTTGTTGTTGTTGTTTTTGCCATTTTTATCACCCATCAGGTTAAAATCGTAAGTTGTACAAAAAAAAAAAAAAATAGAAATCATAATGATTACTTAAAGTAATTGCACACACCTCCTTCAAGCAGCACAATTAGAGCTATTCTTATTAGGCATTCTGATTGAAAGTATACTTATTTTGACTCTCCCTTTTCCATGTCATGCTGGATTCAAAGCTCTCTTTATAGAAACACCGACTGTTGCATTAAAACGGTTCTCTCTCACTCTCTCTCAGCCTATGAAGCCTCTGAAGGCCACAGCCACCACATCAAAGCCAGTGCTGACCCTGGAGCAGATTGACACTATTTTCTTTATGATTCAAGACATCTTTGAGATCCATAAGGAGTTTTATGACGCTCTCTCTCCCAACATTCAGCAGTGGGATGAGAAGGTCACTGTCGGACACCTCTTCCAGAAACTGGTGAGTTCACCTGTCACAATGTGTACTGCCAAAAACACTGTTTAAAGGCCCTAGATTTTGAATGTTAGGATGTCTCTCTTTTTGTCCTCCTTGCATTTAATGGGATTTCAAAATATAAATGGTGGATTTCAAGTTCTGTATCTAGACAGTTAAGGTGTAGTTCTCGACTAAATTAAACCAGCCATAAATATGTCTTACTGGCGTGGCCATGAAACAGTATTTTGCATTACTTTTATTAACAATATGTTTTTATCCGTAAGTAAATTAAGTCATTAAGCTGTTTTTCCTTGCATATTACTGACAAACAGTGCAGGTCGTTGTTTCAGTTGCATTATCACAGAAAATATGTTGAGCCAGTCTGTTGAAAAAAAAAAAAAAAAAAAAAAAAGAGCTAGATAGAAAGTCAGAAGATGTGCAAGCTGCAACATTTTTTTTTAACTAGACTGTTTGTAGGTCTTGGTTTGAATCATTCTGGTCACTTACTGTACATCAACGAGCATCAGACTATCATTCTTCAAACTACATTTAAACCATGTAATGTTGTACTTCCTTGTAAAGTAATCTGATGCTTGGCAAATGGTCATTTTGGACCTTGGTTTTGTCTTTGACACTAGCCTAAGTAATGTAGAATCATCTCTCTGTCTCCCTGTGTTGATGTTTGTTTTCTTTGATTCAAGTTCAAGATGAATACAAAAACAGACTGTGTAAATACATTTGTTAACAATCATATTTCTCTGTGATGAAGAGCATAGGGACACATGAGCTGAAATTATACAGAGAGGAGAAGGAAAATGAAAGAGAGCACAGCACATTCAGAGATAATGCCTCAGAATGCAGAGTCTGTTCATTGGATTACTATAAAAAAAAAAAAAATGAACTCTCTATTAGGCCTATTTGTGAGAGAGTCTCATTGACAGGCTCTAGACTGAGTGCAGATCTGCAGTTAGTTCCCTCATTTTGCTGTTCTACTCTCTTAATGAATGTTCTAGCTCAGAGATTGAGGTGCATTAACTGTTTTCAAACCCTGTGTGAGATTACACTGCTTCATTCTGTCTAGGTCATTTGATGCAAATGAAATCATAATATTAGGGAGGCACCGATATTACATTTGTTGGCCGATACTTATTTTAACAAAAAACTTCAGTAAATGCTGATGACGATATTTTGCCACTTACCTTATTTTGTCATCAGATCATTGTTTTGCTCAGGAATTATGCTTTAAAAATGTACAGAAATACAAAAGCTTTTTTTTATTGTTCTAACAAGAAATAATATCCAATAAACTTGGACTGGATCTGTTAAACACATGACAGGCCAAAATTTTAAAGAGAGCAAGCCACAATAAAAGATAAAGAAAATAAAAATGAAAGAAAATAAAAATAAAATAACTAAATATCATAACATGATGATTGATGTGAAAAAGGTTATTTTGTACTTTTTTGCACTTTAGTTTTTGCTGTTCAAAACAACACAACTCACATTTTACATGTATATACTGTATATGATAGAACATTACAAATGCATATTATGCATATGTTGGGCAGTTCCACGGAAATGTCAGCCACATCATGGAAAAATAAAAAGTTATAACAAAAGGAATGGTGTAACGGATAATGGATATTGCCATCCAGACCAATAGAGAGCGCTGAATGAAGCACTGAAATGCATTTTTAAATGCAGCCTTTTATGGTTTAGACCTAGACCATTTAATGCAAGACCACATTGCAGGGCTGCTCGATTATGGCAAAAATCATAATCGTGATTATTTTGGTCAATATTGAGATCATGATTATTTAACACGATTACTCATCGACTTTGGAAACATCATGCATTTATTGAACTTGACAAAAAAACATGTCTTTTTATCAGTGTATTTCCTTGAACTTGAAATGTGAACTGCACTGGGTAGGGGAGGAGGCTACTGTCATATGATAATTATTTTATGTTTCGTATGGTAGTCAAATAAAGGAAAGTCTCCATCGTGATCATTAACAGCAGGGGTGCTCACACTTCTATGGAATGAGATCTACTTTTTCATCATGTTATTGCAGCAAGATCTACCATGTACAATAAAGGCTATACATTATCACAATACCAACATTTCAGTAGTCGGTAGAGAAATGTGATTATTCTCAATACCAGCTTCAAAACCACAACAAATAATAACACTAACTAATATGTTAATTATGGAAGAATGGTAATTATTCAAGACTAGTAAAGAGTCAGTACTAAAATAACAATAAAAAACAGCAATGAATAGAAATAGATTAAAAATTAAGAAAAATCTGTGCTTTTTTAACAGCTTTAAAAGTTTTTAACAGTAGTACACTATCAAGCATTCAAGGAAACATTCAGAATGAAATGCAACATAAAACTATCGCTGGTTTCACTGTTTGATTATAATACATTAATACTTTTTAAAGCTGCTAAAGTTACTCAGTCAAGAGCAGTGAGTGTTTTCTCGTTTTCATGTTCTGGTTGTTTAATTAATGACACACTAGACAGCAGCAGGTCTATTAGCTTACATTTATACTTACAAGTCCGACATTTTTTTTTCTCTACTGTTTATGTTCACTTTAGACATCACTCTCTGTGTTTACATGAATACCTCACCAAGACGGCCATTTTTGCGGAATGTATTTGACCATTCAGGTGCGCATTAGCGTGAGCATTTTCGGAACACAAGCGCATGTTCAGCACACACACACATACGGCACCTGTCAATCAAACGGGGCACAGCTGTTACTAGATCACTAGCGAATTATAAAATTACTTTCAACAGCAGAATAAGAATATGAACTTTCTAATAAGTGACACAGGCCTAGCCTATCACAAATATTGCCAGTTATGTTTTCGTTATGGACGTTTTAATCAGTCTGCTTGTCCGGTCGAGCAAGTAAAATTCTCTTTCACTTGCCCCTTCAAAAATCCACTTGTCACAGACAAGCGAACAAGCGTTAATATCGAGCCCTGATTAAATATTGTATTCAACATTCTCTGATAACAATTTTTATCTTCTGCAATATAGCTCCTAAAGTAAATGTACATTGTTTTAAATGAGTTTTAGAAATTATTTTGGAAAACAAGCCAAAAAAAGACTCAAAAACTTATTTTGTTCCAGTATATAATGGGCTAAGACTACACTCTCTTACCTTTATGTTCACCTGATCCATCTTTAACTCACAAAAAACAAACTTTCTCTTCTTAATATAGAGCATAAAAAAAACATATTTTACTTAATTTGACTTTTAAGTTAGGGTTTTTCTACTTTGGCAACAAAATCACAATATTCTCTCTTTGCAATGTCAAACAAACAAGTGATAGCCAGTGCTGAAGCATTTTACCAATCAGAAGTTAGCATAATTAATTCTAATTCAAAGTAATGGCCAGCATCATCCAATCACTGCCAACCATGTTAAAATAAAATTATACATTATAAATTCTGAATCTAAGTACTGATTATCATTGTCTCATGTCTGCAAACATGTTGAGTGGTGCAAACATCATCTGCAGCCTGAAACTGAACTTTTGGTCGGATGTTAGGAGTGAATGCACTTAGCTGCATAGGAAAGCTATAGGATGCTCCCTTGCTCCCTATTTAGTGAATGACTTAACCTCCAGTGTGCTGTCTGTCTGCACTGTTCCCAGAGCAGTTTGAAATGCACCTTATTTATCATCCTAACTCCATATAAATCCTCTGAAAGCAAAATTTTTCAGCTTTTGGAAGAACCCATTTATTCTCAATGTGGTAATGCGCAGTAAATGTAGGATTTCTTAGGGAACCAAAAGGCCCATAGTCCTCATAAGTAGTCATTGTATTTTTTACTAAATGAATTTAATAATTATTTGTTTGGTTTTTTTATATAAAAAAAGCTAAATCGCTGTTTTGAACTGATATATTGAAGGGATAGTTTGTAAGAAGTGATTCACAAGAAAATAAATCAAATCTCCCAACCCTAATTTCAATTTAGACTGATTCGTGAGCCATTCCTGTCTGATTTGCAAACCACTTCGACCAGTTCTTTGAAATGAACCAGTTCAAAAGAAAGATTTGTCTGTGAATCGGAAAACAGGAGCAGGCGCAAAATTCAACTTTTGAACTCACACACTCATTTGAAAACGTACATTTTACATTGACAACTACGAAATACCGGTAATCAAATGATATCATATTAAGTTACATTATATCATATTTATTGTATTATATATTGTTTTTAAGTGTAAAATTTCAATACTAAAATGTCTAATGCATTATTGCTCATCATTACAGGTTACAGTTCATTTATCTGCTGTACTAAACAATATGGCAGGAGGTTATGAAACAAGACTTCTCTTAAAATTGTTTTGTACACACACACACACACACACACACACACATTTAGTAAAACATTGTGACAGTCCTTGAGTAGCAGATGGAGTAATTACAGCCTCCCCACTGTTTTCGAAATGCAGTACATAGTAAAACAAGCATGAAATACAAAACAAGAGCAAAGATAGAGTGAAAAATATTCAGTTTTGGAGCAGAAGGAAAGGTTTGGGTTGATCAATCCCAGACGTAGTGGATTGGAGGCAGAGTTTCACTTTATTAGTCAACTCTCTCTCTCTCACCCACTCACACTCTCTGCCCTTCTCTTCTCGCTAATGTTTCTCTCTTCACCCCTGTCTCTGTGACGTGCATGTGTGTATCAGCACTTGTTTGTGGATGCACTTGGTGACAAGTCCGAGTGTTTGATGCAGGGTTGCTAGGCGACAACAGCACATCCATGTGATGCGTTGTGTTCTGAGCGTCTCCAGAGCAGCAGGAGAGAGCAGCATGCTGGGAGAGAGAATGAGTCTGCTCATGCTGTTCCCACCTCGGGCACACATGATAATACAGCAATCCATAACCTTGCAGAAGTCAAGAAATCATAAAAGAACTGAGAGAGAGAATGGTGTTGATTGATCATAACAGACTTTGAGAAGAAAAGTGGAGAAAAACAGAGCAGAGGAGAGTTCAAGTCACAGTTTGAATGAGAATGCTTTAGAAGGAGATGTCTGGGTGAAGGTTTTGAACTTTTTTGAAGCACTGCCAAGGCATCATTCAGAGGACGAGAACACAAACACGTCCACACCAACAGTGTCACCTGCCCACAGCATCAAGTTAAGGAACCAAATCGCTCGTAAAACTGCTGTCAGCTCATAGACCTCATTTACACATGGTATTAAAGAAATAGTTGACTTTCCTTTTCCCACTTGAACAAAAAAGGAGAAATTTGAAGGACTTCAAACAGGTTGTCGAGCTCCTAAAAGGGCCAAGAAATACCATTATATTACTATAATAGTTGATACTACTTGTGTATTGTATTTTAATTCTTCTGAGGCCATACAATAATTTTATTTGATAAACAGACCAAAGTCGAATCCACTCACAAATCAAAACATTAATATATATACAGCTCAAATCAAAGACCCAAATTAAAAATAGCGACTACAGCACAGGTTGGAACGAATTAACACCAAACATCATTGGTTCATGTCTGTATCATGACCAAATGTCACATCGAATGTAAAAACTGTGCCTTAATTACCATATTTGATACGGTCGCTGCCATTGGGATCAACGATTTGCTTCGATCGCAAATAACAACTTACATTTCGGTCTGTACGTCACACAATTGATTGATTTCAAAAGACTTTGAATACAGTGCATTATTTGTATTGATTACTTTTACTATGGTTTTATAGTGTTTTTTATGAATTTTTGCAGCTTGACATCCCGGAGCCTCTTCATTACATGGCAAAAAGCCATGTGGAGGTTTTTAAATTTTTTTCCCTTTGTGTCCCACGGAAAAAATTAATATGGGTTTGGAGTAAGATGAGGGTGACTAGATAATGACCGAATTTTCATTTTATACACTTTAAACACCAAAAGTTTGGAATAATGTACAGATTTTGCTGTTTCGGAAGGAAATTGGTACTTTAATTCACCAAAGTGGCATTCAGCTGATCACCAAGTATAGTCAGGACATTACTGATGTATAAAACAGCACCATCACTATTTGAAAAAAGTCATTTTTGATCAAATCTAGACAGGCCCCATTTCCAGCAGCCATCACTCCAACACCTTATCCTTGAGTAATCAAGCAAAATTGCTGATTTGATACTAGAAAATCACTTGCCATTTTATCAAACACAGCTGAAAGCTATTTTGTTCGTTAAATGAAGCGTAACATTGTCTTTGTGTTTGTTTTTGAGTTGCCACAGTATGCAATAGACTGGCATGTCTTAAGGTCAATATTAGTTCAAAAATGACAAAAAAGAAACAGCTTTCTCTAGAAACTCATCAGTCAATCATTGTTTTGAGGAATGAAGGCTATACAATGCATGAAATTGCCAAAAAACTAAAGATTTCATACAAAGGTGTACACTGCAGTCTTCAAAGACAAAGGACAACTGGCTCTAACAAGGACAGCAAGAGATGTGGAAGGACAGATGTACAACTAAACAAGAGGATAAGTACATCAGAGTCTCTAGTTTGAGAAATAGACGCCTCACATGTCCTCAGCTGACAGCTTCATTGAATTCTACCCGCTCAACACCAGTTTCATGTACAACAGTAAAGAGAAGACTCAGGGGTGCAGGCCTTATGGGAAGAATTGCAAAGAAAAAGCCACTTTTGAAACAGAAAAACAAAAAGAAAAGGTTAGAGTGGGCAAAGAAACAGACATTGGACAACAGATAATTGGAAAAGAGTGTTATGGATCTTAACCCCATTGGGCATTTGTGGGATCAGCTAGACTGTAAGGTGCGTGAGAAGTGCCCGACAAGACAGCCACATTTATGGCAAGTGCTACAGGAAGCGTGGGGTGAAATGTCTGGACAAACTGACAGCTAGAATAATAAGGATCTGCAAAACTGTCATTGCTGCACGTGGAGGATTTTTTGATGAGAACTCTTTGAAGTAGTTTAAGTTCTGAAAAAAAAATAATAATAATAATAAAAATAATAATAATTTAAAAAAAATCTAATTGTATTAGTAATTTTTCACGTTATTAAAGGAATTGTTCACCCAAAAATGAAAAATTGCTGATAATTTATTCACCCTCAGGCCATCCAAGATGTATCTGAGTTTCTTTCTTCATCAAAACAGAATTTAAGACTTTTAGGATTTCATTTCAGGCCTCCTCCTCTAAAGAATGCAAGTGAAATGCATATTTAGGGTGCATCAAAATAATCCACACGACTCCAGTCGACAAATAAAGTTCTTCTGAACAAGGGGCCTGGGTAGCTCAGTGGTAAAATACGCTGGCTACCACCCCTGGAGTTCGCTAGCTCGCTAGTTCGAATCCTAGGGCATGCTGAGTGACTACAGCCAGGTCTCCTAAGCAACCAAATTGGCCCGGTTGCTAGGGAGGGTAGAGTCACATGGGGTAAACTCCTTGTGGTCACTATAATGTGGTTTGTTCTCGGTGGGGCACGTGGTGAGTTGAGCGTGGTTGCCGTGGTAGATGCTGTGAAGTCTCCACACGCGCTATGTCTCCGTGGCAACGCGCTCAACAAGCCACGTGATAAGATGAGCGGGTTGATGGTCTCAGATGCAGAGGCAACTGGGATTCGTCCTCCACCACCCGGACTGAGGCGAATCACTACGCGACCACAAGGACTTAAAAGCACATTGGGAATTGGGCATTCCAAAAATTGGGAAGAAAAGAAAAAAAAAAAACATTTCTGAACGCAAACACTTGATTATTTTTAGAAACAAAACAATACTTATATACTTTTTAACTACAAATGTTTGCTTCCATACATCTCTGTAAACACGCTCATGAGAGGGATGACGTAAGCTCGTTGGTAAGGTCACGCGTAACTTGGAGGAGTCAGGAAGCGCATCATTGTTTACAGGAGAAACTTGTGCCATTCACAAACCAAAACAATTTCAAAACAATATAAAATAAAATAAAAATCATTTCCAAATAATAATAATAAAAAAAACAATGTAAACAATGACGCGCTTCCTTACTCCTCCTCCATGTGACGCGTGACCTTACCAACGAGTTTACGTCATCCCTCTCATGAGCGCACGTCACAGAGATGTACGGAAGTGAAGATTTGTAGCATGATCAGTCATATTTTCAAAATCAATGCCAAAATTTCACAATTTCTGCCAGGGTATGCAAACATTTGAGCACAACTGTGTGTGTGTGTGTGTGTGTGTGTGTGTGTGTGTGTGTGTATATATATATACACACACACACACACACACACACACACACACGCACACACACCGATCAGCCACAACATTAAAACTACCTGCCTAATATTGTCACTGAGGATAGTGATCAAATGAAGCCATTTATTATCACATAGTTGTTTCCTTTTTATATCATAATGATAACAGAAATCACCCAAATGGCCCTGATCAAAAGTTTACATACCTTTTGAATGTTTGGCCTTGTTACAGACACACAAGGTGACACACAGGTTTAAATGGCAATTAAAGGTTAATTTCCCACACCTGTGGCTTTTTAAATTGCAGTTAGTGTCTGTATATAAATAGTCACTGAGTTTGTTAGCTCTCACGTGGATGCACTGAGCAGGCTAGATACTGAGTCATGGGGAGCAGAAAAGAACTGTCAAAAGACCTGTGTAACAAGGTAATGGAACTTTATAAAGATGGAAAAGGATATTAAAATATATCCAAAGCCTTGAAAATGCCAGTCAGTACTGTTCAATCACTTATTAAGAAGTAGAAAATTTGGGGATCTCTTGATACCAAGGTCAGGTAGACCAAGAAAGATTTCAGCCACAACTGCCAGAAGAATTGTTCGGGATACAAAGATAAACCCACAGGTAACCTCAGGAGAAATACAGGCTGCTCTGGAAAAAGATGGTATGGTTGTTTCAAGGAGCACAATACGATGATACTTGAACAAATATGAGCTGCATGGTTGAGTTGCCAGAAAAAAGCATTTACTGCGCCAGTGCCACAAAAAAAGACCGGTTATAATATGCCCGACAACAACTTGACACGCCTCACATCTTCTGGCACAGTGTAATTTGGAGTGACGAGACCAAAATAGAGCTTTATGGTCACAACCATAAGCGCTATGTTTGGAGAGGGGTCAACAAGGCCTATAGTGAAAAGAATACCATCCCCACCGTGAAGCATGGCGGTGGCTCACTGATGTTTTGGGGGTGTGTGAGCTCTAAATTCACGGGGAATCTTGTGAAAATTGATGGCAAGATGAATGCAGCATGTTATCAGAAAATACCGGCAGACAATTTGCATTCTTCTGCACGAAAGCTGTGCATGGGATGCTCTTGGACTTTCCAGCACGACAATGACCCTAAGCACTAGGCCAAGTTGACCCTCCAGTGGTTACAGCAGAAAAAGGTGAAGGTTCTGGAGTGGCCATCACAGTCTCCTGACCTTAATATCATCGAGCCACTATGGAGAGATCTCAAACGTGCAGTTCATGCAAGATGACCAAAGACTTTGCATGACCTGGAGGCATTTTGCCAAAACGAATGGGCAGCTATACCACCTGCAAGAATTTGGGGCCTCATAGACAACTATTACAAAAGACTGCACGCTGTGATTGATGCTAAAGGGGGCAATACACAGTATTAAGATCTAAGGGTATGCAGACTTTTGAACGGGTCATTTCATTTTTTTCTTTGTTGCCATGTTTTGTTTTATGATTGTGCCATTCTGTTATAACCTACAGTTGAATATGAATCCCATAAGAAATAAAAGAAATGTGTTTTGCCTGCTCACTCATGTTTTCTTTAAAAATGGTACATATATTACCAATTCTCCAAGGATATGCAAACTTTTGAGCACAACTGTAATTCACGTGATCCTTGACTAGCTGGTATAACCCCTTGTCCCACACAACAGTGAATTCGAGCTACTCACGTACCATGTAATCATTGCACCAAAACTTTTCCAGCTAGGTACAGTTTAAAAAAAACAACAAATGTCTGATTCAAAAGTTTGGAGAAGTCTGTAGATATCCATGCACAAGACTTTACAGAATATTTTCACTATGTGTAACATCAACATGCCTGGCATAGTGACCCACTGAGGAAAAGTGATTTGGGTTTTAATGAAATCAGAGATCACAAGTGTTCATAAGAGACACACATTTGAGAAACGCGTTAATACCAGTTGTAAATGGGGCCATAGTTAGAGCTGATTAAATACTGGCCCCGTGACTGTTGTGCCTCTGCATGGACACAAGTTCTTCATGATCGCTTAGACTGACATTAGAACAGAGAATTTGGCAAAGTCTGTTTTAAACATTACGTCTCAGTTCCTTAGTCTCTGGGGCTCTCAGCAGAACCTCTGTTTTTGTATCTTATGTCTCATTCTGAGGTTGAACAGCGCGTCCATTGTGAATGTGCTTTGTTGAATGTTTTGAGATGTTTCATCTCTCTGTATCTCTACCTACTTCTGTTCTTATAATGTTTCTTATCTCTTCCAGTTTTTTCATCATTCTGTTCAGTGCTCTGGTCTCCCTGTACCCTCACTTCTCTCTCTCTGTCTGTTGTTTTGAATTGTAATTAACATCTGGCTCTTTCATAGAGTCACGTGACGCCATGTGAGGTTCGGACGTGTGAACGGCGAGCTCTGCGCACTTTGCTAGTTTTAATACTTTTTATGTCATAAACCTATGAGATCCGATACACCCTGATCCTTAACTGTTCTAGGAAGACAATATGTCAAAGAATTTAAAATCCTCGGGCTCTGGAGACATTAAAAGACACTTACGTGCTCAAGATGATGCCTCCGAGCAGGCCGCAAGCTGGGGAGCCGATTTGGCCAGAGAAGTGAGGGAAATTCGGCGAGAATTGTTGAACATGTCGGCAGTGCTGACGAAGGTCGTTGCTGACTTGGAGGATCTTGCTGTAATACGTTGATCGATCACTGTCATGTAGACAAAATTCACTGAGGTGGTTACAAGAGTGGGGGATGTCGAGAAACGGATAGATTATCTGGAGTCATCGGAGAGGGAATTAGCTGTTAATCTGCTAGCGACCAATGAATTTGGAGCGTGTCTGGGAGAAGTTGGAGGATATGGAAAACCGTAGTCGGCGGAATAACTTCCGTATTGTTGGTATTCCTGAGGCTGAAGAAGGTCTGGATATGGTGAAATTCCTGGGTGGGCTCTTTCCGAGTCTGCTCGACGTAACAGGCCATAAGCTGGAAATCAAGCGAGCTCACAGGGTTCCGTAACAGTGATCCACTGAGGGAGACAGGCCCCGATCAATTCTGGGCAAAGTTCTGAGATCATCCAATAAAGATCTTGTGTTACACAAGGCAAGGAATAAAGGAAGGCTTTCTTGGAAGAACCACAGCATTTTCTTTTTCCCAGACTTTGCGAATTTGACGAGAGAAATGTGATTGATTCAAGGAATGCAAGAAACTCTTACATCAACGGAAGGTCACTTTTGCACTCATGTTCCCGGCCAAATTGAGAATAGATACTAAGGATGGCCGCAAAATATTTACATGCCCACAGCAAGCGATTTCCTTCATAAAGTCAGTGGAATGAGTAAGTAATTCTGTGATACTCTCGATGCAGCCGAGTGGGCCTGACTCACTGAACATTCACTTGACTGTCCGAGGAAACTGAGCGCCTTTTTGTTTCTTTTTGTGCTGGTTCCGCCTAGCGGCTGGAGTTTGTTTTGTGGAATATCACTCCTTTGGGACAGTTTGTGGATGAATCTGCACATTCTTTGTGCTTATGCCTCCTATTGGATGGAGTCTGTTTTGTGGAATATTTCTTGCAAAACATTGGAGTGGGATGTTCGGTGGTTGATTGTTGCACCGGTGTTGGAATGTGGTCTTTATAATTTTTTTTTTTTTTTTGACACTCAATCAATTTTTTATAATATGTCAAAATGTCAAATGTTAATATGAGTGGATTGTCTCTCTCCACGTGGAATGTGTTGGGGCAACCCATAAAAAGAAGGAAGGATATTTCTTTTCTTAAACGAAAGAAATATGATATAGTGTTTCTTCAAGAAATGCATCTTTCCCCACAGGAAGCTGAAAAATTTGGGAGGTTATGGGGTGGACATGTTTTCTTTAGTGCTGGCTCAAGTAAGAGCAGGGGAGTCATTATATTGATCAATAAGCATCTACAATTCAAATGTCTCAAACAGATTAAAGATAAATTAGGAAGAGTCATTATTGTTGTAGCAGAAATTCAAGGGCAAAGGTTGATTTTTGGCTAATATTTATGCACCTAACGCTGATGATCAGGGTTTTTTTATAGATCTTGAAGGGATGTTGCAAACCGCTGGCACCCCTCATGATATAATATTGGGAGGAGACTTCAATCTTTTGATGGACTCAGTCCTTGATCATAGTGAAGCAAAAGTGTGTAAGCCCCCTAGAGCAACAGTGATGCTTCACAGGATGTGTAAAAATCTTGGTCTTACAGATATTTGGAGACTTTTGAACCCATCTGGTAGGGACTATACATTTTTTTCATCAGTCCATAAGATTTATTCTAGAACAGATTTTTTTATATATATATATGTATATATAAGTCCCTCATTTCATCAGTTGCTGATTGCTCAGTTGGAAACATCTTAGTCTCAGATCATGCCCTGGTGAGTTTAGAGGTGTCGCCACATACGGAGAAAAAGAAATCATATAGTTGCCGCTTTAATGTATCCCTTTTGCAAAATCTTGAATTTCAACAAATGTTAAAATCTGAAATCAATGTTTATATGGAGACCAACTGGTCCTCAGTATCCTCTGTGGGCGTGGCTTGGGTGGCACTTAAGGTGGTTCATAGGGGTCAGATCATACAGTATGCCTCATTCATCAAAAAATCCAAAGCAAGAGAACTCGTGGAGTTGGAAGGGAATATTAAAAGTGCAGAGGCAGAGCTGAAGCATGTGATGGCCTCAGAGAATTGACCCGATTGAAATACAAATATAACACTATTTTGTCACGGAAGATGGAGTTTTGGCTATTCAGGGCAAGACAGTCATACTTTGAGTCGGGGGACAAAGCAGGAAAACTTTCAGCTAGATATATAAAGCAGAGAGTCTTTTTCTACCATTCCCTCAGTGAAATCTGCTGGTGGTGAAATTTTTTACCTTGGCCATTGATATTAATAATGTTTTTAAAGAATTCTATTGATATTAATAATGTTTTTAAAGAATTCTATCTTGATCTCTATAGTTCAATGTCTTCGTCTACCGATGAAGATTTTAGAAACTTTGTGGAACCATTAGAACTCCCTAAACTGACGACTGATCAAAAACATTTTCTTGATTCTGAGATAACATTGGAGGAGCTTGGCGAGGTAATTAAGGCCTTGCCTACAGGCAAGGCTCCGGGGCCAGATGGCTTTGCCGCTGAATTTTTTAGATCTTATGCTGCAGAATTGGCTCCACTTTTGCTAGAAGTTTATATGGAATCATTAAATAATGGAAAATTTCCGCCAACCATGACATAAGCCCCGATCAGTCTGATTCTTAAAAAGGAATCCAGCTAGACGTAAAAATATTGTCAAAAATTCTGGCTAACAGATTAAATAAAGTTATGACATTTCTTATACATATAGATCAGGTGGGGTTTATTCGGGGCCGCAGCTCTTCTGATAACATTAGGCGTTTCATCAGTATCATGTGGTCTTTCCCCATTATTGTTTTGTCTTGCCCTGGAACCATTAGCAGCCGCGATAAGAAAGGAAGATGATTTTTCTGGGGTGGTGGCGGGAGGTATGGCGCATAAGCTTTTGTTATACGCAGATGATATTTTATTATTTGTCTCCGACCCCACTAGATCTATGCCTTGCATCCACAGAATTATTTATTCCTTTTCTAATTTCTCAGGATACAGAGTCAATTGGTCTAAATCCGAAGCTTTGGTTTGACAGCGTACTGCCCAGTAACGGCTTTTTAGCCGGGCTCCTTCCAGTGGCCCAAACAGGGCATTAAGTATTTGGGCATTTTATTCCCAGCAAATTTGTGTGATTTAGTTAGTTAATTTTGAACCCTTAATAAAAAGGTTTTTGAGCGATGTGGGCAGGTGGGCTTCATTACATTTATCTATGATTGGGAAGGTTAATGTTATTAAAATGAAATGTATTCCAAAATTCAACTTCCTGCTACAATCTCTCCCTGTAGATGTCCCCCTCTCTTTATTTCAAGCAATTTGATAGCATAGCAAAGTCCTTTATTTGGAATGGTAAGCGTCCCAGATTACATTTCAATAAGTTACATAGGCCGATTGACAAAGGTGGGCTAGGCCAACCCAAGATTTTGTTTTATTATTATGCATTTGGTCTCAGACATTTGGCTCATTGGTCGCTTCCATCTGAGAGAGCCCCTCCCTGGTTTTGTATTGAACAGGAAGTTCTTGCCCCTATTTCGCCATTGCAAAGCCTTTCTATTAAACTAACCAGAGAAGATAAATTACACCCCGTTATCTCGCATTTGCACTCGGTATGGACAAAAGTGTCCAGATGTTTAATTCGGACATTTATTTAAATGTTGCCTCGAGCATATGGCTGAACCCAAAATTATGTATTAATAAGTCCCCTTTCTGCTGGTCAGAGTGGATTGTGAGGGGGGTTGCTACACTCGGTGACCTATATGAGAGTGGAGTGTTGAGATCCTTTGAAAATATTGTTCAACATTTTAGGATTTACAGCTTCGCCACCTGCTCTGTACTATTTTTGGGAATAGCATACACCCCCCTAAAGCGGCAGATACTCTGGGAGTGGTGATTACTGCTTTTGGAAAAGGTCATGAGGCATCAGTGTATTACTCCCTGCTAATTCAGAGTCTGGGGGATGGAGCTTCAACTTCTCTCAAGAGAGTATGGTAGAAAGATTTAAACTTGGTATTGGGGTTGGGAGTGTGGGCTAGGATTCTAAAAAAACGTCAAGTCTGCATCTAGAGATGCAACGGTGCGCCTGATGCAATTCAAGATTTTACATCGATTCTATTGGACCCCCTCTAGATTGTATAAGCTTGGTCTTAAAGACACACCCACCTGCTGCCAATGCCAATCAGAAGACGGGGACACAACCCATGTTTTTTGGTGGTGTGTTAAGATCCAAGAATTTTGGTTGAGGGTTCAGAGCTTTATGTGAGACGTATTGGACACAAGGGGTGGAGGTATATAATTTGATTCCGTATTTTATGTTATGTTTATTTATTTTATGAAAGGAATCAATTAAAAAAAAAACATCTGTCTCTCTCTTTTCTCAGGCCAGTCAGCTTGGTGTGTACAAAGCCTTTGTTGACAACTATAAAGTCGCAGTGGAGACGGCAGAGAAATGCAGCCAGGCTAACAGCCAGTTTCAGAAGATCTCTGAGGTGAGTTCATCTACAGTACCAGCAAGCTCTTTATGGCCTGATCATCTGCAACCTTCAGTAGGCGGGGGTAAATGTACTAAATGTCCTACTTGTTTTTTTGTTTTTTTGGGGGGTTTTAGCAAATAATAGTCAGTTACGCCATTGTGTGATATTCTGTTAAAGCAGTAATCACAGTGAGCACACGTACATTGCAGAGACGTCTCTAAAAGATCACATAATCTGGAAAGCAGTATGTTCAGTTTTAAGCGTCATATTTGTGTATGAACAAATAATCTTAAAGGGATAGTTCACCCAAAAATGAAAATTCTCTCATCATTTACTCACACTCATGCCATCCCAGATGTGTATGAGTTTCTTTCTTCTGCAGAACACTAATGAAGATTTTTAGAAAACATATCTCAGCTCTGTAGGTCCATACAATGCAAGTAAATGGTGATCAGACCTTTGTAGCTCCAAAAATCACATAAAGGAAACATAAAAGTAATCCATATGAGTCCAGTGTTTAAATTCATATCTTCAGAAGTGATATAATAGGTGTGGGTTAGAAACAGATCAGTATTTAAATCCTTTTTTACTCTTAAGTCACCACTTTCACATTCAGAGGTAGAAGTGAAAGTGGAGATTTAGAGTACAGCATACATACAGCATATTTGCAGAAGTAACATATCTGATTTTTTTATATATGTTATATATAATATGTTATATGTGTTATTTATCTATGTTAATTCCTTTTTTAAATATACTGGAGCATACACAAGAAGCTTTCCACATTTCCACATCACATTTCTCTTTATTATTCCATATAGCGAGTGTCAAATTCTGCTGTCTAAGCCAGATGTGAGCTTAGTGTGCATGTACTGTAGGACATGTAGATTTTTGAGCAGGATCTGTGCAGTGTGTTTTTAAAGTGAGCACTCTTCTCTCTTGACAGAACCTGAAAGTTAAAGGACCTAAAGAATCCAAGGACTGCACCACCAATGCCACCATGGAAGGTAAGACCATATCTGCTGTGAAATGCATGAGCTTTTCACATTTATGTGGAATGTCAATCTAAATCCTTTAAAATGTGATGCGTTGATGAAGGAAACAGAGGATGGTTCATTGAGAGAGTGAATGGATATGAATGAATAAGCAAGAGAGAGGGCAGTTTCTCTTTAAGAATGAGCTCAGCTCTGCATCTTCTACTTGTGTATGCAGCATCCACAACTCAAGTGTGTGTGTGTGTGTGTGTGTGTGTGTGCGCGCGCGCGAGGAAGAGAGCGAGCTTGCTCATTTTAAGTGTTTTGTGTGGGAGATGGTATCCGAAGTGTGTGTGTGTGTCTCTCTCCCTCTCTCTCTCTCTCCTGTCGATGTAAGTGTGTGTGCGCTGAGGGAGGGATAAAAGGGGGTGCAGAATGAGAAGGAAGCCGTTACAGAGGACTGAAGGAACGGGAGGAACTTTGTCATGGAGGTTTTACTGGTTCTACGGCTGTGTTGTAACTGCACCTACGGTAACTATATAGCAGTTTAATGCTTTGATAGTCTGCTGGCATTTTACTAACAGCTCTGGATGAGACTCAGTTCTAGGTTGATTTTAGGTTTGGTAAGTGAATCTTCTGATTTGAAGATTAAAGAGTTCGAGAGCTTAGTTTGCCTGGACAGCAGTCTGATGTAGGTTTTGCTCATTTGAATGCACTTGTGATGTGTGATAGTAGGCAGGGTGTCGGATGTTGTGCATGTGCTCTGATATTTCTTTGCAGCTGTAAGACTGAACTTGTATGAATAAAGGCTATTCAAAAACAGAAAGTTCTGGTCTTGGATGCTGATCCGTTTATACAGTATTCAGCCATGCTTAAATACACAATGTAGTAAAACATCTGTTCACTTAGATGCTGTTTATATAACCTTAGCACTAAATAGGTTTAAATGTCAGGGACAATATCTTATAGTGGATGAATGGCAGGGAACATTTGAAAATATCGACAGCATTTGTGACAGTGTTGATGTCCACAAAAAATTATTTTGACTTCTCCCTCCTTTTCTTAAAAAATAAAGCAAAAAACAAGGTAAAAACAGGCAGGAATCTGAAGCTTATAATTTTATTAAAGCACTTACATTCATTCTTTTGTTAAAAGTCATGTATTATTTATAGCTAGAGTGTGATTTGTCGATAAAACAGAGTTTTGAATTTTAATGTAGAAATTCAGGTGACGGTGTAATTCAAAATCAAAAGCAGTCACAAATTCTTAAACTGTAGACTAAAGCCACAGAAAACTGAATTTAAGTTAATCAAAATAACTGTATTGACAATTAGACAGTATTATTAGCAACATTTTGTTAACAATTAACAGGAGGCATTAGGATAAGCTGTCAAATATTTTGCTGCAGGGCTAACATTAGCTAACAAATTTGATCAGCCATCTGTTATTTTTCAGGACTTGCGCGTGCCTGCACCAGTATAAAGATTTCAGCATTTTATTTCCTTCTATAAAACACCATATAAAATAACACAGGTAAAGGTTAACATTTTGTGAATTTGCACTGTCTGTGAGCCCTTCCCAGGTAACAAAATACACTCGTGCCAGTTCCATTTAGAATCACTTTGGCCCGCCTCTGTCTCCTGTATTCTTACTTACTTACTCCCGATTCCGGCCTGAGTCAGTCGGCCCAGATGTGGCAGCCTTTGACACGCCGATGCTGCCGGAGTTAAGACGGAATCAGCCCAAAGCTCTAAGTGACAGCACCCCAGATCTGGCCCGAGTTATGTAATTATGTACGGTTAATAAACGTTACCTTTTAAAATTTATATTAAACCTAAAATGTATTTTACATTTTAATTATAGTTTATAATACATGAATAATAATTTTTTTAGAAATCTATATAACCATCTCATTATAATAATTGTTCAAAAACTCACTTGAATGCATGAAGAACATTTATTTACAGCATTTTACAAACAAATAAGTGTTTACATGTGCATGAAAAAAAAGAAGTTACAAACAGCAATTAGGCCCATATACAAATGCATGAAAGCATTGTTTTAATTAAGTTATTGTGTAATCTTAAAGTACATATTATGACTTCAGAATATATGTGAAGTATTTAATTAAATTAAATGAGGAGTATAAACTTAAAAAATGCAGCAGGTCTAAACAAAATTAATATGTTTCAAACAATACAGTTTGGTAAAAGGCAAATCAGCTATTACCTTTGGCATTAATTGACCTCATTTAATACTGAGCAAACGTAAACATATTTAAATAATTTAAACCATTTGTTTGAATTAAACTGATCAGGAATCATTTTTTTAAGTAAATTACTGTATGTTGGCTTTTGCTCATTTTCTCCTTCCACCACCTCTATCATAAGCTTTTCATGATCGTTGTGCAACATCGTCCACATCGTCATCCCATGAATTCTTGGTTTGGGAGTTTCTCTTTACAGTACCTGTAAAGAGTAAATAATAAAGTACAAGAAATGATTCATAAAAAGCAACATGGTCTAACTTAATGCAGACTTAATGAAATCAAATGTATTTAAAGGTAGGCCCATTTTTCATGTGTTGCCAACACTTCGTTGTTGTTTGATAGACAACTCACAATTCAAAGTCCAATGATATAACAATAAGTGGCTGTATCCACCATAAGCAGAGGTGTATAGTAACGAAGTACAAATACTTAGTGTACTTAAGTAAAACATTTTAATATTTGTACTTTACTTGAGTATAAATATTTCTTTGGAGTTTTACTTTCACTTCACTACATTTTGAAGAGAAAATTGATACTTTTACTCCAATACATTTCTCCAGACCCTTTCGTCACTTTTGTGACTGAACACCATAACAAAAATAACAGCTGTACATGCAAAAATGCATGCAGATTGGCGATAGTGATATGTGATTTGTCGAAAGAATCATTTGAGTTGAATCTTTTAAAGATTGAACAGAACAAAAAGATTCAAAAAGCGGTCTGAATGATTCGTTTTGCGAATCACGAATCTGAATCAAAATCACAAGCGAAGCACGTGCCAGATTACATGTTGCATAGTCTGGCTCCACTGGGGGAGACAAGAAACTGCTCATGTGAGTTTAATTTTTTTTTTTTGCTATGCAGTTGCCAGGGTGTTCTGGGTTGTTGCTGGGTGGTTGCTTATTGGCCCAAATGAAAAGAGCCCACCCCCACAAGTCTCTGTTCTAGTCACTAATATGACCCAAATCCCTCCTTCAATGTTCCAATTTTTGGTGAGAATAGACAAAAATATAACTCCTTTTTTGACTATAAATCTTGACACTAGCAGTCTCCTTGTCGATCAGAATTTCAAACTCGATTTAACTTCCTATAGCGCCACCTAGGTCTCTGCGCATGCATCAAGCACTAGAAAGTGAAATCAAGCTTGAAGTCATGATTGCGCCTAGAGGCTGCAATGGCAAGATATACAGTGAAAATTAGTTACAATTTGGTTTGTTCTCACCCAAAACCAACTGAATCGCTTCAGAGGACATGGATTTAACCACTGTAGTAGTATGGATAACTTTATGCTCCCTTAATGTGCTTTTTGTAGCTTGAAATGTCTGGCCACCATTGTATTGAGTTGAGCTATAGAGCTTAAATATTCTTCTAAAAATCTTTGTTTGTGTTCTGCAAATGAAAGAAAGTCATACACATCTGGGATGGCATGAGGGTGAGTAAATCATGAGCACCACCAATCAAATAAGTTGCCATGGGCTTAATGAACTGTTCTGTAATTTATGCAATTTACTTGTACTTTTGATGCTTGAGTAAATGTAATATCAGTTACTTTAATACTTTTACTTAAGTCGTTTTCTCGTGAGCTACTTTAACTTTTACTAAAGTCAATTTCCATGAAGGTATCTTTACTTTTACTCAAGTATGACAAACGGATACTTTATATAACACCATAAGTAATATTGAAATGTGTGTAACATCAAGTAAATCTAGTATATGCACTATTTCCCCTGATCATCTAGGTTCAGAAACAACAGTAGTTTACAGTGGTAACACTGTACAATAAGGTTCCATTTGTTAACATTATTTAACATGAACTAACAATGAACAATACTTTTGAAGCATTTATTAATCTTAGTTGCTGTTAATTAAAACATTATTAATACATTTGTAAACATTAATGTACTATGAACTAACAATTATTAACTAACATTATCAAAGATGGTGTAAAAAAAGATATAGTTAAATGTTAGTTCATGTTAACTAATGTTAACAAATGGAACCTTATTGTAAAGTATATTGTAAATCTGTTTTCCTCTTTTAGAGCTAAAATAAATCACGTCCCAGTGACACCCAGCTCCTGGCACACTGTGAATCAACTGCATGTGGGTGTTTTGAAAAAATCTGCAAAAGAGGAAGACGTTTCACTGAGCTAAAAATTAGAAGTCTGGCTCAGAGAGGCTAATCCTTTCAGTCCCCTCATTATGGTTCTGAATTAAAACCGTTTTCCTATGCTGTTAAAGCGCGGCCCTCCTTTCTGTTTTATGCTTTTACGCTTCTGTTTTGTTCCAGGTTTAATACATTTTAACAGCGCTGTAAGCCACTTCTTTTTTTGGAATACCACTTATTAAATGTCCGTATTACTCGACAGATATCACTATAGGTGTCCTGAGAAATCACATCTGTTTCTGTGACAATCCTTGACTCTGTACAACAACATAAAAAGTCAGGGCAACGGCCTGCCTTTTTCTAGTCATTCAGAAAATGTAGCCAATAAGAAACACTCTCTTCTTGTCAACAGAGCGCAGCAGTGCCTGCTCACTTTTTCAGCCATCTTTCTTCCAGAATTATTTTTCTCATTCATTTTTTCCTTGGGGATTTCATAAAACAGTTCCAAGCCATGAACTAAACCAACCAGCTCTGAGGTGACATTACATTACGAACTTTGATTTGAAGCAGAGAAGTGTTTGAAAATCTGACAAAAAGACAAATGTACAAGACTGTGTACTTACTGTCTTTAATGAGAAAAAGAACTACAATCCCATGAAGAATTGAAAATGACCTAATCGAAGTAAAACAATTGAACAAAATAAAACTATTGATTTAAAGGTGTTTATTATAAGCAAAGAACAATATATTTAAATTTCCCAGCAAACTTTTCACATACAATATTTATGAGTACCGGTTGTTTGAAAGTGTAGGGAGGCTGACTCGATTGCAGTGTGTCATGGAAGTGGGCGGTCGCTGCTCTTTTTGCTGTGCTTTGTTTTCACAATTCAATATTGTCACTGCTAAACGGGCCATTTAGACAACTATACAGCTCAAATAATGCATTTTTTGTATAGAGACATTAATATAAGTGCTTTAACAATAATGCAAGCTGCACATTTCTGTAGTTCTTAACCAAGAATTTCGCATTTAAACACAATTATTTACATTGAAAACGCGGGCTGATGGCTTCAACAGAAGCATACCATCAATTAACAACCTCTGAGTTCACCATTGGTCTGTTTATAAGTTATCGGTAAAGATCAGTTTATCTATGGAGAAACTTTTTACCTCCGGAACCAAACTGTTGCACTCTTAAATGATTTAAAGTTTTACTCTCTTGGCAGGGTGGGGTTTTTGGAGAGAGGGCATGTGGTTGAAGGGATGGTGGTGGTTTAATTCAGTTGCTAGGTCTAGCGAAAGTTAGAATTCGCTTTTAGCACCTTCAAACTCCATCAACAGCACCTGTGACATGCAGTTGATTACCACCTAAAATAATTTCAACTCGCACTTAAAATGGAAGTCTGTGGGGCAAGCCATGCATTGCACATTGTTCAACTCCTGTCATGACCATGTAAAGTCAATAAACTCTTAGCAACTTCTGCATGATATGCACAAGAATACAAGAAAGGCAATGTTGACGTATATAGTATTTTAAAATAGATGAATGTAAATGTTTAAAAAAAAAACAAAAAAAAAAAAACAAGCTGCGGATTTCTGCTTTTAAACCCACAGTGATATCTTGCTCCACAGACTTCCACTCTTAGTGCATTTTTGTACTCTTTTTCAAATTGGTAAAAATTATTGTCCGTGATAATCGGCAGCATTTCACAGATGTTCTGATAGAACTTAACTTGTATTGAACTCTTTTAGTCCACCGTTTGGATGCTTACATTTGTGCAGCTTTTAATTTATCTGCACTGCAGTCTTTTATTGATGTTTGACATAGAACAGCTCTAATCACAAGCCTTTGGAAAATTTAAAACACTTTTATTGTTATGTATTTATTTGACCGTGTCTGTGAACTCGTCTTTTGTTATAGCCTGATATTGACATTGAGGAGAGTGATCCAATTTGATGATTAATCACTTTATGTTGTCCAGATTGACCTTGAGGACTAGCCGAATATATGCGTACACACACACACAGGGCATGGACATCTACACCCTCCTGAAATCACTCCATCACCTGCTGCCCTAATTCTCTCATATTCTTCCTGCACTTATAAATATTAAACTCCACTTCTCTTTTCTGCAATCCAGCTGGATGGATCTATTGGAAATCAGTAGCTCTATTGATCTAGAGGGGTTTATTCCGGGACTGTGTGTGAAGGACATAGGAACCAAATTAGTATGCAAGCATCTGTGCCAAGAATGTGCTCCAAGATTGTGTTTGGATTTCACAATCTATAGTGACTTTCCTGATTGGTTCCCTTTCATATCTAATCAGCTCTGATTGGTCAGGCTCCGTGAGGTGCAGTGGGCTAGTTGATGCTGAGGAAGCCAATTTTGCGTATTTGTTCATGACGGCCAGAGCAAGCATTCGCACACATGAATACGTCTATTTATATGATAAAACTATGATTAAATCCACTGGCTAGGCAATTGCAAAATATAAAAGACCATATAATGCAACATAATTCATAGAGAGATGTCCATGTACATTCTGTACATATTTAATTATGAAATGTAACATTTTAGAAAGAATTGTATATTCTTTTTTTTAACATAATGAAGCCAGATGTGAGCTAAAAACTCTATAGCAAAAATGATAGGCTTATCAGTGATTGAAAGGAGGAGAAAATTCTTCCTATCTTTTGTTGTTGGCATCAAAGGCTGTGTGTCTTATTAACTCTACGGTATTTTGGGACTTTATTACTTGGTAATATCGTAAAACTAAAACTAATTGTAAAAATAATACAATTACCACATAAAAGGTGGTAAATCACACTTCTGCTGTTGCTTATGCATTTACAAAATAGTCAGTTGAATTTTCCTATTCAGCCTGTGTAGCTCATTGTAATATTAATAAAAGTCATGTTTGATTTTAAGGACATCATTTTTCTTTTCTTTTCTTTTTTCTTTTTTGTACGATAAACAAGTCTGATATTGTGTTGGGTCCCCACTTCAATGTAAAATCTGGGTCTTGAAGTAAAACCACTTGGGACACTGCACTAGTGTATGTGAGAGAGACAAGATTGATTACTGTTGTAAAACTTAAATTGAAAACAGTAGTGTTCGCTTATAAATCTACTTGTACAGCACACTTTTCTCTCTTCCCCTTAAACTCTCTCTTTCTCTCGTATCATCCATCAGCGTGCAGAGACTCACAGGAAATATGTGCTGTCAGAGCGCTCAGTTGTGTTGTGATGTGGTTCTTTGATTAGATTGTGTATTGTGTGTGAATGAGAGGGGGCTGCTGGGAATCAACGTCCATTAGAGTGAAAGAGAGCAGGACCACCACAGGACCCCTTCATATAACTGTTTGTGATAAAGATATGAGTGCAGAGGAGGAGAGTGGAGAATTCTCCCTCTAGTGCTGTCAAAGATATTAGATGCCACGTGTTTCCTGAATATTGCTCACAGGAGAATCAATATGTCAGTATGTGTCTCAAAACTGTGTAACAGTACTTACAAATTGACTGGGGGAGCAATGGTCTTGATTAGCAGCAGTTTCTGAATCAGGTAGACCAAAGGTGTTAGAGGAGTCTGTGCTGTGGCCTAGCTCTTACTGGAAATGCTGAAGATAGGGATGGGCAATATGACCAAAATCTTACATCACTACTTGAGTAATTTTATATCACGATAACAATTTACTGTATATCACGATATAGGAAAAGTTTTCTGGAAAATCAATAAAAATTAGTTCATATATTATGAAATAACCATATTGTACTGCATATTTTTGGATAACCCAGTCAGTGAGTTAAATACTTTAGAAATGAAAACTACTTCCTTTTAGATAATTTTCTCTTTTTTCGGAACTTAACAAACATCCTGTCAGACTTTTAGTAAGGGGGTAATGATGTTTAGTTTGAAAACCCTTTATTTTGCACATGACACAGTGATGTTGCTGTTTTCCTAGTCAGTATGAGTTAAAATGTTGGGCTTTCTAGCCGTTTGAGATGTTTGACTTCCTCAATAGCATCTTAAGGTAGGACTGGGCGGTATATCTACTTTTTAAGGTATATCGTTATATTTTCAAATGAGATATAGGATGAGATGATACCATTTATATCGTTATAGTTTGATGCCTCTTCAGGACTTCACCGATGCTCTGTCGGGTGAGGAGTATGTCAGACCTGAACTAAACCTTTTCAACACAATTCTCCTGGCACATGAAGAGGGCGATAGCAAGCTGTGCAAAACGATCAAGACCTGCACTGTGGATTACCTCAATGGCAAGTATGCTCACCCAGCCACTAGTAAGCTGTTGGACATGGCCTCACTTGTGGATCCACGGTTCAGGGCCAAATACATCCCGAGTGAAAAGATTGATGCATTGAAACACAAAGCTGTCTTGGAGGCCGAGTCTCTACTGGCTGATCAGGGCAGCTGTCAGCCTGACCCAGCTGTGCCCACTGTGCCCGAGCCTGCAGGCCAAGAAGCAGCAGTGCCACCAACATCTAGGAAGTCGTCGCCACTGGCAAGCTTCTTCAAGCAGAGCACAGCAACCAGCACCACACTGACACAGAGGGAGGCAATTGAAAATAAACTTTCAAACTACTTGCAGTCAGTTAGAGTAGAAAGTGATACAGATCCTCTCAAATGGTGGAAGGAACATGAAATTGTCTTTCCAGCACTGAGCCACTTAGCAAAGAAGTATCTTTTGGTACCAGCCACCAGTTGCAGTGGTAACATTGTAACCTGCCAGAGGGCATCCCTGAAGTCTGATGCTGTTGATAGGCTAGTTTTCCTTGCCCAAAACCTGTACGAGATGTACAGGGCTACATACGTGGAAATACTTTGGTAAAGAAATGTTTACCTCAGTAGAAAACTTACATTGTCAGAGCAAGTAGGCCTTTTGTTATATTTATTCTGTTTAAATATTGTGCCAAAATTCACAATTTCTGTCAGGGTATGCAAACTTTGAGCACAACAGTACATTATTTCGCTTAATTTTTTCAATGCATGAAAAAAACCCTGTCCATGGTTTTTTCAATTCTCTCAGTCTCACGTGAAGCCCTTTCCGCTGATAGATACGCCCACGCCGCACACATGGATATTTACACCGCAATATGCACGATATGGCAAAATCTCTATCGATTGACACCTTGTATCGTCACCATGATATACAGTATATTGTCATATTGCCCAGCCCTAGCTGAAGACATGTTCAGCCATGGTGCTCATGTGGGAGATGGCGATTCAATTCCGAGCTGTATTGGAACACCTTCACCCTTTTTCTCCCCGTTAACTTTCTGTCCTCTTCAGTGTCTCTGATCAATAAAAGTTCAAATTACATTTAATTTGCAGTAAAATTACATTTTATTACTCATCCAAACCTCACTGCATGGTGGGTGTATTTAAAGTTAATTTTTGTGTGTGTATGAATGGTCCGCAGTGGTCCCTACAAAGAACACATAGGAACTAAATACTGAAAACTAAATAAAACAAAAAAATTGCTTATTTCCAAACTACTCTCATAGAATGAATGTTACAATAATAAAACATTTTCAATTTGAGTTTTACGTGCTGTCTTCTACGTTTTGCCGCAGTTTCCTGGTGAAATGAACTCTAGAGGCGCTACAGCTACTGTGCGTTTTATTCACTGTCACACAAATCACAAGCACATTGGCTGATTATGACTTTATAAACACTTATTTTTCGGTGTATTACTCGTACACTGCTACGTTATGATACTGACACACTTTTACTCCAACGCATCATTGGAAAACCAAACATTTTAAGGCTTCTGTTACAGACACACCTACATTTACATACTTCAAGTGTGATTTCTGCGGTAGCTCACCTGATAGTCTGCAAGTCCGCAGCTCAAGCCCACTAAAAAAAGCAAGCTAACATGTGAGATGAAAGAGTCATAGAAACAACACAAAATGATGTGTTGCTTCAGAAAATGCGCTTTTCATGTAGAATTTGCTTTAAGACACTATCTGTTAGGTTTAGGTGTTGGTTTAGGGTTAGGATGTCTGTTATGTTTACATCTCATTTATCTTTTAGGACACTATTGGTAAGGTTTAGGCTAAAGTTTTAGGTTTGTGAGGTATATTTTACTCATTAAAACCTCCATTTAATATTCACCTTAAAAACCTCGTCTGATTACACCGTCATTTTGCTCATTTTTGGTGCCACCCGCTGGACATTTCACTGGGAAACTGCAGCCAAACATGTAATGAAGTACGTAATTTTGTTTTGCAAAACTTTTGCCAAGATTACATACATTTCATAAGATCAGGCTGCTTATTTCATATGTACAAATGCCAAAAAGTGTGTTTAAGGGGTATGGTTGGTGTAGGGTGTTGTAATTATAACTAGCTCAAGTTCATATTATATAAATAGAGTTAGAGGGAGGTCCCCAACTGGATATAAAACATGACACAGTTGTGTGTGTGTTTACAAAATTACAAATTTAAATGAACAAAAAGAGCTAAATCTGTTAAAAACTTCTGTTGGGGAGATCCTAAAAGTTTAAAGTGATTCATGATACTACAAAGATGGTGTCATGGTAAGGGTTGATTCCTATACTGTTTGAAAATAAAACTAGGAAAATCCACACACTGTTTTACTCTTCCCTTTTATTAATTAAAAAACAACAGCAACATTTCCACCAGAGAAGTCTTCGTCAGGTACACATCAATAGGCAACACTTCATTAAACACACCTCCTTGTGTACACCTGTTAACAATCAGAATCAATTATCTCATAATCATTTAATCACACTCAGTGTGAACAATGAATTTTCCATTTAGGGGCCGTTTACACGACAATGTTTTCAACTAAAAACGGAAAACTTTTTATGCGTTTTGGCTGTTCGTTTACATGACAATGGCGTTTTGGGGCCTGAAAACTCAAACTTTTGAAAACAGGATTCAAAGTGCAAGTTTTTGAAAATGCTGCCGTTATTGTCTCCGTGTAAACATACAAAAACGTGAATTTGTGAAAACGATGACGTCATGTGCACATGTATTACGTTTTCAGTCTATAGGCATGCACGCGAGTACTTAAAACAACGCGCGAGACATTCAAAATTACAATGGCGGACTACAGGACTGTGTTTGTGCTGCTCAAGATTTTGAGTTTATTGACGCTTCTCCAGCAAAGTAATTGTAGTAATAAAACAACCTCATCGTCCGTCCAGACAAAATTGCTCAATGCTTTCGCCATCTTCATCTTCATTGTTTGTATTCACCGCTCTGTGGAAGAATGCTTATGTGCGCAGGCGCGTAGTGTTTCTTTACAAAGTGACATCGCCAACTACTGGCCTGACATGCATAATACAGCGTTTTTAGCCGTTTTCACGGATCCGTGTGAACGGGGATCGTTTTGACAACGTTGTCGTCTGTACACTAAATTTTTCAAAAACGCAAAGGAAAAACTTTTCCGTTTTTAGTACATCGTTGTTGTGTAAATGTACCCTTAATGTCCCAATTTTTTTCTATTACTCTAAATTTTTTATTCAAATTACTGCATTGTCTTTAAAATGTGATTCACTGAATATTTCTGAGAGTTGTTTGAATCTTTATAATAATGACTTGTACTGTTGTATTTAGAATTTGTCCCCAATTAATTGTACACATTGATATTTAATGAAGTGCTGCCTATTGATGTGTGCCTGACGAAGAACTCTCTGATCGAAACATTGCTGTTTTTTTATTAATAAAAGGGAAGAGTAAAACAGTGTGTTGATTTTCCTCATTTTATTTTTCAAACCTTTTGCTTTTATCCTGCACCTGTTGGAGAAATTTTGGATGTGTGTACTTTCTCTTTTTTTTCTGTTGATTCTCATACTGTACACAGCCTACAGAAAACGAGATGCATGCCTAGTGTCATGACAACTGCAAAGTAGCTCTGCCACAGCATTTCATTTAAACGGAACCAAAACCTAAACTCTCTTTTTTTCAGATTAACATTTTTATTGATTGACTCTTAAACACAATACAGAACAAAGCAAAACACACATACACAGAGTCAGCCATTATCCCTCTATAACCCCCATTAAGCCCACATATCAACATTAAATAATGGGTCAAAATTAGCTCTAACCATATCTTTTAAATTTGCTGGAAATATAATGACTAAATACCTAATGCCTTGCTTGGGCCATTGATAGGTGCCAGGTTACCTACTGAATATTAAAGTGTGACATATTGACATGCAAAGAAAAATTGTGTACCCAAGGCTAAATTATATAGACCACAATTCAACATTCATGTAGCCATACAATAACCACCTTTTGTACAATTGTAAACCATACAATTGAACTGCACATAAAAGTTTTCAGTGAAATAGGCCCCAGTAAATAACAACGTCAAACCCACGAAATGAACAAATAAACTCAAAAATAAGTCAATACAGGAAAATAAAGAAAAAAAAAGAAAGAAAAAAAGAGTAGATCGAGAGAGAGAGAGAGACAGTGGGCAACCAACCGAATAGCAAACCCTCTCAGACCGCATCAGCAAATTGCACGATATGTAGTCCATACCACTGATTCAGCGTGGGCAAAGACGCCCACTCACTCCATTGATTTAATGAAGGCATATGAAAGTGGGCATGTGAAAGTCTTACATCCATCCTTGGCATCAATTCTCAGCTTAGCCAGGGTAAAGCAGTGCAAAGCTCAAATTCTGTTGGTGCAGTAATTTTTTACACTCTTTGAATCTCTTCCACTTCGCTTGTGTAGCACTTGCAAAGTCCGGAAAAACCATAATGTTTAATCCTCCCAGCACAACTTGACTTTATTCCTCACCACACTTAATACAAAGTCTCAGTCTGCCAACCGCAAGAATCTTGCCAGAATGGATTAGGGTCTGTCACCCACTATGGGAAGCTGACCGAGAGCTCTGTGCTCGTGCTCTATTTCCAGATGACGGCCCGCGGAATAAGCACGTCCAGAAATTTGACCATATCTTGACATTTCTTTTCCTCTGGGATTCCAATGATACAAATATTATTACGTCTGCTTCGATTTTCCATATCCTCTAATTTTCCCCACACCCAATCCATATCAGTTTTGGTGGCCGGCGTATTAGTCCACCTACCGGCAGGCCTTCCCTGCCTTCCGCGACCTGGGAGGGAGACAAGAGGAGGGAAAAACAAAACAACAAAAAGAGGAGAGGGAAAGGCCAATGCGGAGCGACAGTGAGAGACAGAGGAAAAACATACTCGCCGGTTCCCAGACACGCCGTCGCCTGGTCATCAATCACTCCTCCACCCTCTGGCGGACAACAGCCGCTCCTCCCCGGGTGGACCGGAGCCATTCCCCCAACCCCTGGTGGACGGAATGCCCCTCCGCGTTTCAGTGGCCGGTAAGGAACTCCGCCCCTGGCAGCGGCTCTACCGCTCCAGGCGGTTGGCAGAGAGCCCCTCCTCCCCTCGCGGACGGCAGCTGTACTTCCGTCCCCGCTGTGTTTTGTTGGCCAATAGGGAACTTCTCCACCCCTGGCAGCGGCCCCACCGCTCCAGGCGGCCGGCAGTGAGCCCCTCCTACCCTCGCGGCTGCTCCTTTGGGGTGGATGGTAGTGGCGAGGACTCTACGATGGCACATCCCTCCTCCTTCCCAGGCTTCAGCGCCAGTGTAACAGGCTCCAATGGAAAGGAGGAGGTGGGAACCGGACGAAGCATCAAAGTAATGTTTTTAATAAACACAAAGACACACAAACGTAAATGCACACAGGGCAGCTGCCTCATCTTGTTGCACTTATCCCTCTCCTTGGCTGATTAGCCCGACTGGGGGCCAGGCATGCATAGTCAGTCGAGATTTTCGTTAGCACTGCATAAATGTTCGCAATATCTTGACCAATATCCTGAGGCGCGCGGTCATTCCTAACCGGACCCCCGCCATCTTGCTCTTGAGGGGCGTCTGGCACGTGCGACTGTAAATGCTTTTAATGTCCCCACAGGCTGACGATTTCGAATTCTTCGACATCCTACACTCCCGTCACAGTTTAACAATCAAAACGAAATCATTTCTCACTGTGTAATATTGATTGAAAGGATAATTGTTGCAAAGTGTAGCGGAGCTCACCACTAGGCTGCTTCTGCTCGCATAGCGTCACGTGACTCCAAACCTAAACTTTCTAAAAACTTAAAGACTATGCCCTTGCTGCCTTGCAAGCACTGTTGTTTTCCTCAGAAAATGCAAATCTCATTTGTTTCTGAAAATATAACAAGTTAGCTTTTAGTGGCGGATTTAGGCTTTGATCAAGGAGTTAGTCTACAGTAATTATATTTAGCTTTATATGACAGTTGAAGTCTACAGTATGTTATGTGGTAACACAAAAGCATGCAGAGAAGCTGCCTCCAACTCCTCTGTCTCTGTCCTTCTCAGAGGAGTATAGATAGAGGGAGTGTTATAACACTGTGAGCTAACAAATAGGTTTCATTCTCTCTCAATCTGTCAGTTTATTGAAACTGTGTTGATTTGAAAGCTGAAGACATTAACTGAGCTGCAGTGTTTGCATTCATTTGTCCTAATGGTCTCCTGTTTGTGAAGTGCTCAGAGATTCTGCTTACTCAGCTGTGTAATAGAGTTTGGGAAAGAGGATTTCTGCCTTTTTTCAGTTTTAGGGTGTGTGTGTGTGTGTGAGAGAGCTATAGGCATGCGTGTGCTTGTGTATGCTTTGTGAATTTGTGTTCCTCACATTATGGGTCTGTATGTTATGATAAAATAAACTCAAATGTGTGCTCATTGTATCATTAATTCTACGATTTCTGTCTTTGCAGCTCTCCTCTACAAGCCCATTGACCGCGTCACCCGCAGCACCCTGGTCCTACATGTGAGTCTCTCTCTATCTTTTTATTTTGTGTGGTATTCAGAATTGTTTGCATTTACAGTAGTCAGACACTGAATAAGAGCTAGAGGTTTAATTTGTAAGGTCACCTTTACAAAGGCTAACAAAAGCGCAGGCTCCATGTATTTTCTTGGAGTCACACCAACATACGCACACAACACTGACACAGCTTTTATCAGAGAGGCAGTGAGCTGTGACTCAAGGACTGCTTTTTAGTGAGTTGCTTCAGCATGGCGCGCCTTGCAGTGTTTTTAATAAACTTGAATCAATTTACTGTATACAGCTGAGAGAGTCTTGCAGTTTAATCAGCCGCAAGGTTAATAATGAGTCCACTTTTATTAACTGCTTTTTGTTCTGCATTTTGGAGTGCTAGAGTGCTAATACAGTTTTTATTTGTTACCTTGTAAGGGTCAGAAATTAAGGGGAGCTCAAGGCAGAAATGCCCCAGAAATTACAAATTTGGGGGAAATTCAAAAAATGCCCTTGTAATGGATTGTGCTGTTCTTTTAATGGTAACATCTGATATAGTTCTTAATTTTCTATTATAGTACTATTTATACATATAATGGCATACAGTATCAGTTGATGTTGATATGAAGTTTTAGGGCTTGAGGTAATAAATTCTCAATCTTGAGGATTTGTATTAATCAGTTAAATAAACTGAAGTAAACAGATGAGTAACAGTGCATTTTAAATGGTTATAAAAAAAATTCCTTCATAAAGGTTAAAAAATTGCTCCTTAATTATAAAGACAGTCTTACAATGCTTGTAAGATTGCCTTCACATGTTTTGATCATTTAAAATTGTCTGTGGTGACATTTTGACCTTTTATCGGTGTAAGCTGTAATTATGAAGACAATAGTTCTGTTGATGAAATGTCAAATATGATGTCCTCCTATGCTATAAAGAGACACTCAATATTTGTCTTAAACATTATATTCAATAGGATGCCAATATCATCATGTCACAACTAGTTTTCCTTTTGGTTCACATGACTGTGACATATCCAGGTGTCTTAAAATTTGCCCCAAATATTGAGAGAAAACTTTTATCAAAAGTCATAAAACTTGTCTGAGAAGTTAAAGATTGTGATTGTTCAACCGCTTCTGAAGGAGCCCTCATTAGATCCTTTGATTGCGAATAACTATAGACCAATCTCAAATTTATCGTTCATCTAAAAAATAATAGAGGAAGCTGTAGCTAAGCAATTGTTGGAGGTAGTAAAGGATAGCAGTATTTTGAAAAAAATTCAGTCAGGATTTAGAGAAAACCACAGTACAGAAACTGCCATTCTTAGGGTGACCAATGATTTATTTATGGTGGAGGATGCTCCATTTTAGTTTTCAGTTGATCATTTGGTTTTAATTGATACAGTGAAGAGATGGGTGGGAATATCTGGGGTGGCTTTAGACTGGTTTGTTTTCCACTTGTCGAATTGGAAATTTGTAATGTCTTTTGGAGACTCTTCAAAAAAGAACTGTGGTGTTCCGCAAGGATCCCTGTTAGGGCCAATATTGTTTTCACTAGATACTGTTTGTTACTGCTTGGTTGTGTAATTCGAACATTAATTTTCATTACTATGCAGATGACCTGCAGTTGTATTTGTCTCAATGATCAGATTAATTTAAATGTTCTTCGAGCTTGTATAGCAGATATAAAAAATTGGATGGCATGTAACTTTCTGCAGTTAAATACTGATAAAACAGGTAGTAATAATTGGTAATGATTAAAAAATAAAATAAATCAGATTGATTCAGCACTTATTCAGGTGATCCCAAATATTCAGCAAGTGGTGAGAAATTTTGGCATCTATTTTGATACAAATTAAAATTTTGACTATCACGTCAGGAAGTTAGTTCAGTCTTGTTTTTATCAGTTATGGAACATTTCCAAAGTGAGACATGTTTTGAGTTTTAGGGATACAGAGAAGCTTATACATGCCTTTATTTAGTCTCACCTAGATTATTGTAATGCCCTGTTTAACTTCAAATAAAAGCACTTTTGCACAGCTATAGTTATAAATGTTGCAGCTAGACTTTTCACACAAACTAGGTCATCTAATCGTATTAATCCAGTTTTAGCTTCTTTGCATTGTTTACTAATTCATTTTAGGGTTGATTTTAAGATTGTATTAATCACATATAAGGCATTACATGGTTTGGTGGCAGATTATTTAGCAGAACTTTTAAGACCTTACGAAACAGTTAGACCTCTTAGATCTTCTTGTCATGAACTGTTGGTTGTTCCAAGATGAAGATGCAAAACTAAAGGTGAACCCCAGGATTATGGAACAGCCTGCCCTAGGATAATATTATTTACACTTAGCCACTTCATGAGATAGCTATATGATCATGAAAAGACCAGGAGTAAATGCCCTCTGAAACGCATTCGAGACGGACTGCAATCAAACCATTTTAGGAGGTGGTTTGAGACACATTACTTTCGTAACTCGGTCAAGTGTAAATACATCTGGCTGTTCAAGACGCATATGTAAACTTTACTCTGCCCAAACAGCACTACGTCAGCATAGGGAAAACGTGAAATATAACAGCTTTTACAGAGTATATGCATAGGGCTCGCTTCGTACAATAAATAATAACAAATTAAGACACGGTTGCATGTTGCAGGAAAGACAGGACTTTTTTTTCTTCATTTATTTGATGCAGATACTAGTTTAAAGACTAAACTGAAACTAAACACTGAATGGGTACAGCTGACGTGCATGAGACATCTTACCTACGAGAAGCCCCGATCACAAACAGCAACACACGCGCACTGTTCAGAGTCAGATGGAATCAAATAATAAATCATATCTTTTAAATGTCATAATCACAGAAGTGAACTCCCTGTTATTTGCATAGAGCATGGGAATTGAAAATCAGATTTATATCTGTTTGGCGGAGACACATTGAAGTGACCAAGTGTATATAGGCCCTTACTGAGTTTGTTTTGATTTTATGTTTTGTGAAACATATACAGCTTAGAACTTTATATATTTTTATAGTTTGATTATCTCTTTAAGAATACGCCTACAGCTCAGATATTATATCTGTATTTGTTGTGTTGATTTAGGACTTGCTGAAGCACACCCCTAAAGACCATCCAGATTTCCCACTACTGCAGGATGCTCTGAGAATATCCCAGAACTTCCTGTCCAGCATCAATGAAGAGATTGATCCACGAAGGACTGCTGTGACTACACCTAAAGGAGAGGTGCGCTTTCTTGTAAAGAGAGAAGTTATTATACTTTGTGATGTATAGAGAGGTGGAAAATGATTGTGTACAGCTAAAATACAAACCTTGACAAACATTTTAAGTGGACCTTCGGGGGAAAAAAAGAATGTTACAAAAGTATAGAAAATGACCCCCTTAGGGGTCAGTGCCTAATTTTCTTACTTGAGCACATTATATGTAACCTTCAAGGTTTCAAGTTTTTCCTCAATTGAGAATTTAAAGGGATAGTTCACCCAAAAATAAAAATTATCTCATTACCCTCATGATATCCCAGGTGTATATGACTATCTTTCTTCACCAGAACACATTTGAGGGAAATGTGAAAAATATCTTAGCTCTGTAGGTCCTTAAAATGCAAGTGGATGGTGATCCGATTTTTGAAGCTCCAAAAATCACAGACAGTCAGCATAAACATCATCCATTCGACTCCAGCTGTTAAATTAATGTCTTCTAAAGCAATACGATCACTTTTGGTGCGGAAAGATAAATATTTAAGTACTTTTTTTTAACTCTAAATCATGCTTCAGTTCTGCAGTGGTATGCACGTGTGACGTAATCGCATTGATATTTGAAACCCGTGAGAACTGAGGCACGTGAGTCACAGCCAGAAGAAGTGCTGTTTGCAAGTGAGAAGGAGGGACGCTGTACAGTAGCTTGGTTGGTTTTGATCTGTATTTATCTGGTTTTTTTTTTTTACTCACAATGGTGCATTTGTGTGCTTATCCTGGATGTCTCAACTGAGTAGAGAATGTGAGATTACGTGTGTATCATGGCAATGCAAATACGTCACACGAGAGACTGCTTGGACTTCACCCTCTCCTGAAGCTGACCGAAAGCGATGATTTAGAGTTAAAATGTTCTTAAATATTTATATTTTTCACACCAAAAGTGATCATATCATTTTAGAAGACATTAATTTAACCACTAGAGTCGTATCGATAACGTTTATGCTGACTGTCTGTGATTTTTGGAGGTTCAAAAGAGAAATCTCCATTCACTTGCATTTTAAGGACTTACTGAACTAAGATATTTTTCAAATTTTCTTCAAATGTGTTCTGGTGAAGAAAGAAAGTCATACACACCTGGGATATCATGAGGGTAAGTAAAGAGAGAATTTTCATTTTTGGGTGAACTGTCCCTTTAAGTCTCAACTGTTTTCCATAATGCACCTCCTATCCTCTTTTGTGTTTATCGTACTGATGAGTGCATGGCTGTTTTAAGTCCTAACTTCATTGACAGTTCTGTATGTCTAAAACCAGCCCCGGACCAGCAGGCCATCTTTATTGTTGATCCCTGCCTTATCTTCACTTTGCTTGCTACTTAGATATTTTAAATGATTGTGATTTGATGGTCAGCTATGTGTGATTATAGACTACAGTGGACACAGAGAAGATCTTTTAACAACCAAAGTATACAGTGTCAGTGATGGACTGTGCGACTGCAGGCAGGGCCTTTGACCTTTGCAACCCCTTGGTGCTCCAAAGGCGCAAAAGGTCTGTCTTTATGAATGAGCCTACAGGAAGTAAGTGGGATGTTTCTGTGTCTCGCAGGTTCGTCAGCTGGTGAAGGATGGGTTCCTGGTGGAGTTGTCGGAGGGGACGCGGAAACTCCGTCACGTCTTCCTCTTCACAGACCTGCTGCTCTGCGCCAAGATGAAAAAGACTGCAGTTGGGTATGACCTTGAAGATTTTTTATTTTTATATATGTAAAACGTTACCTTCTCTATCATGCTGTATAACTATCATGCTTTCTACCTGTTACCCACCTCTACATACATCACTGTGCAGGTCTTCGTGCATTTGGTGTCAGTAGATGAAGTGTTTTGATTAATGAAGCTGCAACCTCATCTGTCACTCAGTTGTTGTCATGTTACGTTGCCAGAGGGACAGTAATAGTGACTGATAGCTGCTGCCACCTGAATGCAGCTCTGTGTTTCTTTAACCACAGCCTTCCCATAATGACACACACACACTTAGGTTAGTGTGTGTGTGTGTGTGTGTGTGTGTGTGTGAGACAGCATACTTCAGTCATGCCTATTTAGCCTTTTTTTCATTTATCTTACACACACACAAAAATGGAATCTCTAGTTAATCCAGATTAATCTTATTAAACCAGATCTTAATTTGATATACTTCTTTATCTTATTCTGAGGCAGTCAGTTCTAGTTTTGTTCTCACCACTGGCTGAGACTAATATAGTTACATAGTAAAATAGTTAGCATGTTAATCAGAATGAATTAGGCAAATTCATGAATTAGGAAGTGGTTGTTATGAACGTGCAGGGATGTGATGACAGATGATGGGCAGATTATATTCTACTGAAGAGCCATGATGGGAATTATAATCGCCTCAAATGAGAATGCATTATCAAGTTTTCAAGTACATACATTTAGAGACTATTTCAGTCCACACAGAGTCATTTTCTGCCAGGACTGGAAGACAAAGGAAGACATTAAAATATGTTTGTGTGTGTTTCTGTTAGAGTTGGGGTACTCGAGTTTGGACTCTGACTCGGATGCATTTTTACTCGGACTTGACACGGACTCTAGCCTTTGGAACTCTGGATTTTTTTCCGAGTCCATGACATTTGTGATGCAATGAAATAAATAAATAAATAAATAACAAAACAGAAATGAATGAACACATCTCTGTCTGCATGCAGCTGTATTAGCCCTTGAATTCGTCGACATAGCCAGAGTTGTTTCACTGTGTTTAAGCAAACACGCACACACACATACGCACGTGCACAGGCACACTCATCAGTCAACCAATACGCTTGAATGTTACTACAGAGACTACTCTATAATATCGACTACCGAGTTGGCTGGCACGACGAAAACATAAATACGGGTATGTATCCAATATAATAGACACTAAACAAGGCAGTTTCACACGACAGGGGACCTGACAACTGGTAAAATTGCGTGTGCCGTTTGTGCAGTCAAGCGGTGCTCGCATTGCGGTTTCATCGAAGTTAAAAACTTAAAATCAAGAACTTCATTGAGTCAAGTCACCCACATCATGTCTCTCACAGTTTACTAAAAACAGTATATCGAAATAAAAATACATAAAAATAGTATAAATAATTGGATATGAAATCTTTTTAGGCGTAATGTATCTACACATGTAGGCTTCTGTAGTCTCTTGTGGTCCGCTCAGTGTTGTCAGCTTGAACTGGTCCATAATAGCTTGATGAATTAACAGCGTAACTTTTTAAATAGTCAGGGGGGGAAAGCGTTATTGCTAAAGCAGACAGCAACTCTAAACAGATAAACAGCGCCTATTTATTATTGATTGACTATTTTCAAAGCATTGGCGAGCTGCTTAAAATACATTCTTTTGCAGCATTTGTCCACCATTCACAACATTCAACCATGCACAATAAAATATTGGGATATTCTCGGAAGTGAAATGTTTTGTTTATAATTTAATTATAGACTATAAAATAAATGTATTATTCGATGACAGAGTTTGTGTATGAAGCTAAACTTCATGTTACAAGTTGAATTTAGTTTATGACGTTTTTTTTATTTTATTTTTATTGTAAACCACCGGGTAACTTATGCACATCATTTTTTAGCCTACATCTCTGACACTTTTGAAGGACAATTCTGTTAAATTTATGACTCAAAATTATTATTCTCCATGTTTTTGCAGATAAAGAAGAGCTCAATGAAATTTTCTTTGGTTGGTATTTAAAGATTTCAGGCTGATTGCACATCAACGCGGCTACCGCTCAAACAAATATTATTTATTAATAAATGTTATTAATTTTTTATCTCCTGCGGCAGCTGCTGCAATACGCACACGGACGCATCAGGGATTTAGGTACACGAGCAGCATGCCGAACTGCCCTGCATTGTGTGGTTTCCCGCAAATTAACTAGAAAATCATGGCCCTAATATTATCACTGTTAATATTAAGTGTTTTTGGATGTAGCATTTGCAGTCAAATCGTGAGACGTAACTTCTCAGCGAGCGCTAATTACTACTGTGTTGACTCATTTGTATGTACTGTATTTTCCAAATCAGTCAGCACATAGAGAAAAAAGATTCTGAAAGAAATCTCAGTATAGACTATTATTTCTTTAGATACGGATCATTTTAAATAGAATAAAGTAAATTGAATCGACAAATTGAAAATGAAGTAGAAATAAAAACTAAATTACAATTTGAAACATAATAACTCTGGCTGTAATGATTAATGCAGCTTTGGAAGAGAGCAGTCAGGGTTCCCACTCTTTTCGGCCCAATTTTTCAGGAGGGGAAAAAGCAACAAATAATTGAAATGTCAACAGAATGCAATAAGAAGTGTGTTGAAGGACAGTTTTGTCTTCATACACCTAAACCATATGCTTTCATTCTGAAACCACTTTGAAGTCTGTTCAGCAGGATACTAATCATAAAATGTATATATGAAATGCAACAGAGGTGATTTTGTTACATTTATATTGACAAACTCTTTTTTTCTTAGTTGTGAAGTTTTTGTGAACAGATTTATTCAGACTCGGCCTGGTAAGGACTCGTCTTGAGTCCAACTCGGCCACTTTTGGACTCGGACTTAACTCGGACTCGATTGTTTAAAGACTCGGACTTGACTCAGACTCGACTAAGGTGGACTCGAACCCAACACTAGTTTCTGTCATCATTTTCTCAACATAATACCTTTTTAAAAAAATGTCCTTCTGTGGAACACAAAAGTAGATTTTTTGAAGAATGTTTGCACTACCAGGTTTCCCACGCGTTCTGGATAACCTGGAATTTTGCAATGCAGTTTTCCAGTCATGGAAAGTAATGGAAATTTTGAAAAATACCTAAATGTCCTGGTAAATAATTATTTGTCCTTGAAAATATTTTAGTATATATTTTAGACTGTGTTGCTAACAAGGTTTTTGTTACATGAACAGAAACATGGTAATTATCGGGACTCGGAATAGGAGTCAAATACACCAATTTCTCTGCCGCCGGCTGTGCATGGTATAACAACGTCAATGGTTAACGATTCCCTGTCACATACTTTCTCTGCTCATCTGCTGTGATCTCTGCTTTGCTCTGATGAAATAGTTAAAGTATTGATATAGTACAAAATAAGATTATTTCGTTCCAACATTGCTGTTATGTTAACCACAAAACATTTGAGTTATACACTTTAGACAGCAATGGCGGTCGGACCACAGATAAAAAAAAATAAAATAAAAAAAAGAATTCACACCCTGAGTTAGTTATTCGGTCTTCACACCTTGGGATGTGAGTTAATTGTCAATAATTCAACGATCTGAGTCTGCATATATGGCATTTACCACATGTAGTATGCAGAAAACATGGACAGAATCACGGAATCTAGTCATAAAAATAGCATTAGCTATAAAATGCAGATTGTCATGGAATATGACATATTTAGACGAAAATGAATGTTTCAATGCACAATTAATCAAATAAAAATTGTGATATGTCCTAGTGTGATAAACTGTTTAAGTCTGAAATTTGATTGAATAAAAACATAATCTGCAAGTGATGCACGCTTCATCATTATCACCACGCTCACTCTTGTGTGTGTGAGATGACACATGCAGACTATGTATTTATTTAATTTAATCAGCTTCACGGGGATTAATAATCACACTGGGCCATGTAGTGAACTGCTTATCTGGAAGTGAGAAACTACCATCAAAAACATACAGAAACATCAAAATAAAAGCTCTGTTTTTGCCTAAATATTACACTTGTTGGGGACATAAAATGTCCTGGAAAAGTCCTGAAAAACTGGGCCTTGAAAAGAGTGGGAACCCTGACTGCTCTCTTCCATACCATGCACATGGATGGGGAGGCTGTCAAGCTCTTAAAAGGATAAAAAAAGGATAAATAACATTAGTCTATACAATTCATGCACTATATTTCAAGTCTTCTGAAGCCATACGATAGCTTTGTGTGAGGAACAGACTGAAATTTGTTGTTCATTAAAAACCTTGCCTTAAAAATCTCTCTTGACTGCCATTATCACCATTTACTTTCAATGTATGGAAAATAGCAGCTTGAACATCTGCTATAATTAACTCCTTTTGTGTTCCACGGAAGACCTGAGTAAATGATGGCAGAATTGTAATTTTTAGGTGTACTATCCCTCTTTTCACCGGGGTTGTGCCCCTGTAATAAATGTCTTGTCAGTTGTTTTGGATAAGTGTATGCTTTTTACGACAGAGACATGTATGATGTTTAAATATGTTTTCTTTTTGTGTGTGAATTTGTCAGGAGGCATCAGCAGTATGAGTGTAAGTGGTACATCCCTCTGGCTGATCTGAGCTTCCAGACTCTGGATGAGTCGGACTCTCTCCCTCACTTTCAGACACTGCCAGAGCATGAGATTGAGGAGATGAAGCTCAAGATCTCTGCCATCAAGAGTGAGATACAGAAAGAGAAGGTACAGTCTTTCTTTCACACGAATATAGACTTCTATTGTTTTAATATAAGGTAAATATTTTTGTTGCTTGCTCAGGCATCAGTATTATGTACTATATTGCTATTTCTCATACTTAAGGGTATAATAACTTTGTTGCAAGTAGTGGTCGACAGATATGAGTTTCTCAATGGTCGACACCGATTCCAATATCTAAAGAGCAGAATGGCTGATGGCCGATATAAATGCTGATAAACATAATACAATTTTAGAACAGCAAATCAGATGTACATACAATTTCCAAAGTGAAACAAACACTTAATTTATGCAATATTAACTTAAAATTTACATAAACATAAGAAAAAAAGTGTTGAATATCCATTGAACTGATACAAGGGAAAGTGAACACTTCTGTTAATTTACCCAAGCAAACACGGTTATTGGCCGATGCCGATAATTGCAAAATGGCCAAGGATCGTCCGATTAATTGGCCTGCCAATAGTGATATCGTTCTATCACTAGTTGTAAGAGTAGATCTGCCACAACATTTCCACTCACAAGTTGCATGGATTAATCAACAGGAATGGAGCAGAGGGATCCAGCAACACTTGCGGTCAAAAACGTAATTTCAATTTAAAAGTCAAATAAATACGTCTCTTTTAAATATAAATTAAAAAAAATGTACCGCAAGTGTTGCTAGATCTCTCTGGTTCAATTAATATATTAGTTTAGCAACAGTTTAGCATTGCCCTGGCGACCACACGCAGCACTACACAGGCAAGCACCACCTAGGTTTTCTTCAGAAAATGTAAAAATCTAGTGATAATTACTACAGACTTACCCTATAATTGCCCAAAGGAAAACTTTTTGCTTTAAAAAAAAAAAAAAATATATATATATATATATATATATATATATATATATATATATATATATATATATATATATATATATATATATATACACACACACACACACACACACACACACACACACACACACACACACACACACACACACACACACACACAAACCACTTTGAGGATGCAACAAAGGGATGTTTTTCGCTTGTTTTTCAGATTAAAATTAAGACAGACATTTTCCAAAGTATAACTAAAAGATCTGTTATGGTTAAGTGTAGAACTTACGATGTGGCCTCTACGTTGGTGTGTCTTGCGAGTTCTGCAAGTAAGCACCCAGAATTTGCTAGATTTCCGCTCCTCGAACTATTTACTTTATTTTGGAGGTGAACATATTTGTCCTTCATGTTCTACTACTTCATTAGGGATGTAACAGTTCAAATGTTTCACGGTTCGGTTTGTATCGTGGTTTTAGTTTCAAGGTTTTATGGTCATGGTTTCAGTACGGAAATAAAATATTACTGCCAAATCCAAAGAATACTCTATTTGGTGACAAACACTTCAACAGGTTTGCCCTTACTAAAAATCACCATGGTTTTAAAACAGTAACCATACGGTAGCTTAACCATAGTATTTGTAGTAAAATCACAATAACCGCAGAATTAAAATGGTTACTGTCATGGTTACTACAATATTAGGCCTACTTTAGTAAAATCATGGTTACTATATTTAAAGTACAGTATTACTGTTGTAAAACCATGGTTGATTGTATCAAAACCATGATTTCTGCCAAGAAAACTATGGTAACAGCATTTATGTTTATTACAGTCAGGGTTACTACAATATTGCCATAGTAAAACCATGGTTAATTTTTGTAAGGGTCCTTAACAAAAAAAATAAAACAAAAAAAACCTTTTTATGTAATTAATAAATTAACATTTTAACTTAAAGGGATAGTTCACCCAAAAATGAAAATTCTCTCATCATTTACTCACCCTCATGCCATCCCAGATGTGCATGACTTTCTTTATTCTTCAGAACACAAACAAAGACTTTTAGAAAAATATTTCAGCTCTGTAGGTCCATACAATGCAAGTGAATGGTGATCAGACCTTTGTAGCTCCAAAAATCACATAAAGGAAACATAAAAGTAATCTATAAGAATCCAGTGGTTAAATCCATATCTTCAGAAGCGATAAAATAAGTGCAGGTGAGAAACAGATCAAAATGGAAGTCCTTTTTTTATACTCTAAATCTCCACTTTCACTTTCACTTTTACATCTGAAAGTCACATGTAGTGCCTGTTTAGTTTTACTTTTACATCTGAAAGAGAAAGTTAAAGTGGACATTTAGAGTAAAAAGTAACTTAAATATTGTTCTGTTTCTCACCCACACCTATTATATTGCTTCTGAAGATATGGATTTAAACACTGGCGTACTTTTATGTTTCCTTTATGTGATTTTTGGAGCTTCAAAGGTTTGGCCACCATTCACTTGCATTGTATGGACCAACAGAGCTGAAATATTCTTCCAAAAATCTTTATTTGTGTTCAGCAGAAGAAAGAAAGTCATACACCACACATCTGGGATGGCATAAGTGTGTGTAAATAAGATAATTAAAATGTTTGGGTGTACTATCCCTTTAATACCATAGACACAACCTACATTTACTGTTTGAAGAGGTGCACATCAGGCTAAGGTGGAGGCTACGCCATAACCGCCGTAACTACGGCGACGCTTGGGCGTAGGTCCGATGCAAAAGTATAAATCAGCCTTAACTGCCAAGTATTGCTAAATATCAGTGTCTAAGCTACATGAATAGCTTGACGTGACATCTCTCAGCAGTCTTCAAAAAGATCTTCACTTGATTATCAGCTTTTTTCAATCCCAGGTCATATCATATTCTCTAAAGCATTGTTTTAGGTGTCTGTTTGGCATTAGAGAAAGTGCATGTCATGTTTTGCCTCTTAATCGAGTCATGTTTAGGCTGGTCAGGAGTCGGTCACAATGTTGGTGAAGTTTAAGTTTAAGGGAAGCAGATCTAGTTTAAGTTAAAGGGAAGCAGATCTTTTATTGTTTAGCTGAGTTCACCACAGGACAATGAGGCAGTGGCTCACACGCAGAGGAAAGGTGACACCCCCCGGCTCTTAGCCTTGCTAACATGGATGACTCCATTGTGCTTGTTGGTTTGTTTATGCTAGCTGACATTGAGAGAACTGAACAAGTTCCTCTCTGAGTCATATAGCCCAATATCACATATTATGTGGTAATATAATATGATAAAGACACACAAGCAGACAGAGCAGTGCAGCTCTGGAGTCCCTTTATCCCTTGTGCGACCTTCGGGCCATTTTAGTTTTTCCGATCATTTTGGCTGTGTTAATGCCAGCAGCATACATTTTGCCAAAGGTGTGAATTTTTGGGGGAATTTTTGTATTTCAACCTCAGTTCCTAAAATACATCTATAATACAATGTGTACATAAAATAGTTACACTCAGGACCTTAAGGACAACCCATTTAAACTGCAATATTTGATCCAAGTGCCATTAAAGCATAAAATCTATGATATTATGCTTTCATTCCGGAGCCCTGGCTTCAAAATGTAAATTTATTTTTATATTTCCACCAGATGGTGCCATTTTTCTGTTTAGCGTATGGAGCAAATACATGCTTTTTTCCTATTTTCTATTTGCTGTATTATAGAGCACTGCAGGCCAATTGAATAAATGATGCAGCTAAAATTGTGTGGGTGTGTTTGTATGGATGTCAGAGTGTGTTTCGTATGTGTGTATTGAGAAATTTGTGTGTGTGTGTTTAAAAACAACAGTGGTCTGAGGAACTTTTTTAAATTGACGCTCATGGGTTAATTAACTGTGGAGCACTGATAACATCAATTCCAGTAAAGCTCATACAAACACTGACAATAATAAGAAGATGATAGCATCACTCCCTAATGGAAACACTCTCACGCATTCAAACACAATGGCACATGCATAAAGATGCAGAAATGCCCAATTTCCTTTGAATTAGCTTCACAAACACACAAGTTTCTCACTCCCTTTACAGAAGTCTACTATGGTAATAACGGTTTCTGCAAAAAAAAAAAAAAAAAGCTTAGTTACAAGGAATGTTCCGGGTTCAATATCATAAATTGTGCTTCTTTACCTCATATTATGCTAAAAACCTCAATTTTCCTCAACTTGTATAGCTACTGAAATGCACATGTGCGTTAGCAAGTTGATTGACAGGCGATGTCTGTATCTAAAAGGTGATTGGCTCTTTTAACTGTAAGGCGGGACTTCCTTTCTACATCCGTTAACCGTTGGGCGCTCAGAGCTCCTTTGTTGAGCGTTCCAATTTCTACCATTCATTTTAATAAAAGTGATCCATCTCTGCTAAATAGTCTCTGCTGTAACCCAGAATTTTGCTTTTTATTTTTAAGAAAAGGTCAAAAATTATTTTTGTGGTATTCAACATTATGCCACAAATGCTGTTGATTGAGCTTAACTTGTACTGACCCCAGAACATTCCTTAAAGTTACTATTGTTACAATGATAAAATAATTATTATTAAAATGAGTTCTTAGAATAGTTTAAGAAGGGTTCCTCTGTAACTATGATATTTTGGCAGAAACTGCAGGATGACAAATGTCTGTATTTGCCCGGTGTGTACATGTTTAATATTGTATTAATAACAGATTTGTTTGTGTGTGTGTGTGTGTGTGGACAGAAAGCACTGAAGGGTCAGAGTCGTAATGTGGATCGTTTGCGGAAGAAGATGAACGAACAGGAGTCGTGTCTGCTGTTACACTCACCCAACATCCCATTCCGCATCCACAACAAACACGGCAAGGTACCGGATCAAGCAACCCATTAAATACGTATGAATGTATGACTGACATGAGATCCTTACTGATGACATTTATTAGCAGTGTGTTCCCAGGTATGGCAGGGTTTCATCTGTGTTTTAATTTTTGAACATTTGGTTATAAAAATGGTAATAAAAATAATTAAATAAGCATTTCAATGTATGTCTTTTAAACTAGGAGTGTCAGCACATGGCAAGGATGATTTGAGGTTAAATGGTAAAAAAGTTAATATATTATATTGGTATGATAATAGTCATATTTTATTTTTACTTCAGCAGGACAGATTGTTTTTGTAAAATGTATTGTGTTGCATGTTATAGCACGCATCTTAAAGCAGTAGAAACTTTTTCCATTACGCGAGGCATTCAGCGCGCAAGGGCCAATCCGTGCTTTCAACTGAAACTGGCTCTTTGGGTGACAAATATAGAGCAAATTAGTTTGCGTTCCTCATTTTGAATTTAGTTTTATTACAATGTGAGCAGGTACGAAGAAAAACATTAAGGGAAAAAATGACTTTCACAGTTGTTTTCAAGTGTCCACTGAATTACTGATTCTGGACTTTGTTAGCTCCAGAGGAGCATATATGCCTCACGCATTCTCCATTAGTACACCAATATTTAGTCCAATCCAGTCCGTGATCTAAAATGAGTTTCACACCCTGGTGAATATTGTTAACACAAATTTGTAACTGTCCACTAGGGGGGGACGTTGTTTTTCTTTAACTCACTTTCACTCACACTTTCTGGCTTTTGCTCACCGTCTCTCTCTCTCTCTCTCTCTCTCTCTCTCTCTCTCTCTCTCTCTCTCTCTCTCTCCAGAGCTACCTGTTCTTGCTGTCCTCAGATTATGAGAGGTCGGAATGGAGAGAAAGCATTCAAAAACTGCAGAAGAAAGGTTAGACAGTTCATGCTGTGAACAGGACCGCAGCTGTTAAATGTTTAATATAGCTCTTAACACCACATTAAAGATGTATCGGTAAACTCTCATTTAGGCTGATTTTGTTTTAAAAGAATTGGCCTGTAATCTTGTACAATCTAGAGAATGTGGCACCTTTCTTTGATTATCCTCAAAGGTCAATACTGCATGTCTGGACCTCACTGTGTGTATTTGTGTGTGTATGTGTGTGTTTTACAGACCTGCTGGTGTGTGTGTTGAGTTCTGTAGAGCTGCAGGTGTTAACCGGCTCCTGCTTCAAACTCAGAACTGTTCACAACATCCCCGTCACCAGCAACAAAGATGGTAAGAGATATGTTTGCATCAGTACCTCACAGCACATAATACAGTACACCAGACATTTGTCTGGTTCTCTTAAATTATATGTGGCCTAGCCTGTTGATGAATGAATCTTGGTTCAGCTGCTCTACATTGCCAAAAGTTTGTGAACACTCGCTTTTAATGAACAGGTTTGGCACCTTTTTTATTCCAGGAAAGACTAATCTTAATGCTGCGGCATACAATGACATTCTAGATAATTGTGTGCTTCCAGCATTGTGGCAAAAGTTGGGAAGGGCCCTTTTCTGTTCCTCAAAACAAAGTAATGATGTGATAGAACCCAGACCTGTCCTGACCCCACTGAACACCTTTGGGATTAATTGGAACACTGACTGTGAAACGGACCCCATGCCTAACATCACTGATGTTCTTGTGTCTGAATGGGAGCAAATCAGACAGCCATGTTCCAAGATCTAGTGGAAAGCCTTCACAGAAGTGTGGAACCTGATATACAGTAGCAGCAAAGGGAGGACCAACTATTAATGCCCATGGTTTGAAATTAAAGGAACAGTTCAAACAAAAATTTAAATTCTCTCATCATTTACTCACCCTCATGCCGTATGTGTCTGACTTTCTTTTTTATGCAGAACACAAACAAAGATTTTTTGAAGAATATCTCAGCTGTCAAGGTCCATTCAATGCAAGTTAATGGTGACCAAAACTTTGAAGCTCTAAAAAGCACATAAAGGCAGCATAAAATAATCCAAATGACTCCAGTGTATCTTCAGAAGCTATATGATATGTGTGAGGAAGAAACTGATAAATATTTAAGTCTTTCTTACTATTAATCTCCACTTTCACTTTCACTTCCATATTTTTTGGGGGATTCACATTCTTCGTGCATGTTGCCACATACTGGTCGGTGCTGGTCAAAGTTGGAGAATTATATTAAAAAAGGACTTAAAAATGTATCTGTTTCTCACCCAACCTATTATATCACTTCTGAAGACATGGATTTAACCACTGGAGTCCGATGGATTACAATTATGCTGCCTTTATGTGCTTTTTGGAGCTTCAAAGTTCTGGCCACAGTTAACTTGCATTGTATGAACCAACAAAGCTCAGATATTCTTTTGTTATTATTTGTAGATATTTGTTTGTGTTCTGCAGAAGAAAGAAAGTCATACACATCTGGGGTGGAATAAGGTTGAATAAATGATGAGACAATTGTTGTTTTTTGGTGAATATGGGGTGGTTTTTGAGTGTCCACATACTTTTGGCCATTTACTGTATATTTGCAGGGCTCATATGAAAATGCTGTATGAGTATGATACAATTCAAAGCATACAGTCTGCCATTCATTTCTGGTTTCAGTTAAATACCATTCTTCCTAATCACAATAGATTTCTACACACACATCTCTTTTTCTCTTTGTTTCTCTTTCATTCCATCACTGCAAAGTCCAAATGGGTTTTTCAGAATCTACTGTAGGTTACAGTCTGGTTCTGCTATATTGCTAATCGTGCCTTCAAGAGGCTGTTTTTATTTGCCGATGATCAGGGTAGCATTTCAGGTCATACTTAATAACTCTTCTGTGAAATTATCAGTACTTTATGGAACATTCAGAATACTGCATTTTGTCACATCTCTTGGCTTATTGTTTTTATATAAACCAGTACCAGTAATTCAATTATTAATAACAATAATAGTAATTATACTATGGTATACGGTATACTATACTATATGGTAATATGGTATACTATACTATATATAAAGAGTGGTGGCAGGCAATATATGGGGTCTTGAGTTTGAAGGAAGCAGTCAGTGTTTATGGTCTCCATGTCTGGTAAGTGACACACATAGAGAAACCACCCTCTGATCACCCCCTAAACCCCACAGTATCCCTCCTGCTACAAAATGTAAGATTTAGAGAATGAGGTGAAATAAGGAGCAGCTGGTGGAGGAATGTAACCGCTGCTACATAACCTCATGAACACCATGACTCTGTACTTTAGATGAATTTCTTTCTTCTGCTGAACACAAATGAAGATTTTTAGAAACATATCTCAGTTCTGTAGGTCTGTACAATGCAAGTGAATGGTGACCAGAACTTTAAATCTGCAAAAACACTAAGTCAGTGTAAAAATAAATTCATATGACTCCAGTGGTTTAATCCATGTCTTCACAAGTCTTATTTTTCCCTATAAATGTCCACTTTCACTTCCACATTCCTCTTCTTTAGTTTTTTGGCCATTAGCATTCTTCATGCATATCACCACCTACTTGTCAGAGCTGGTCAAAGGTGGAGATTTATGGTAAAAAAAAAAAGGACTTTAGTATTGATCTGTTTCTCACCCACACTTGTCATATCACTTCTAAATCATGGATTTACCCACTGGAGTCATGAATTATTTTTATGTTGACCATGTGATTTTTGGAGATTCTTCATTTGTGTTCTGCAGAAGAAAGAAATTAATCTAAAATACATCTGGGATGGCATGAGGGTGAGTAAATTAATAGAGAATAAAAAAATTTGGGTGAACTTTCCCTTTAATAAGCCAACAACATCACTCTCAGATGGAGGGTAGAGTTATCAAATTATATTTGCCTCTGTTTTCCTGCACTAGTCTCATACTGGCCGGGTAATCTTTAAGATTTAACCTGATTGGTGTTGTTTTTTATAATTTAGAGACAACACTCCAGACGTTTCCTGTATTTATGTACAAGCTTATGATGGGAAGTATTTGATAAGGCCTGATTCCGTTGTCAAGTGCCTGATTCCATCTCTATAAAGTGTATTGTAGAGTTCAAGTGTATTCAGTGGCCCCAAAAAGCACAAGCACACTTTTAAATTGAAATCTTTGCCAGTTTTTAAGTATTAAAGATAAGATTCATATTTTTTTTTTTTTTAAATAATTATTAGACAACAGGTAAACAGTAGATACTGTTCTAAATGAAGACAAAAATGTATATGGACACTTTCAGGTTGTCAAACGTTAGTAGAATGTGTCCATAGTTATGTGATGAACTACACCTGTGGTTACTCTGCTAGGACATCTGTGTGAACTTGATGGGAACTGACTACAAACATCCACTTAACAATAACCTTGAGACCAGTTAATTTCAAAAATGACTCAGAAGAGTGGTGTTCTAAGAAAAGGCACGTTTTGCAGGTGTCACTTGGTTTGATATTTTGTTATCAAATGCTTTTGACATTGATACATTTTTGAGTGTGCCTTAAGTTTCCAAATACTTTTGGGGTTACTGTATCTTGGGAGTCCCCCTGAATTTCAGTTCACTCTAACAGCATGAGGGATTGCTGTGATTTGTATCAAAAGCACTGATTAAGATGAGCGACCCCCCTCGTATCGCTGTATCTACGAAGCTCAGTATTCGTTTCTTACATGTGGACTGGATTATGATCACATCTCACAAACATATGCAGGTCTGTGATTGTTTACTCTCTCCCGTGTTGTTCTGATGAGCCAGTGAAGGTTCAAAGATCTGCTCAGCTTGTTCACTTCCTGCTAAATAAATGTAGAGAAAAGGAGACTGCAACTTGATCACTGCCACCCACTGCTAGTGATATTGATATAATAAGCCACTTTGTGTATGTGTGGGAGTGCGTGTGTGTGTGTGTGTATGAGGGTCAGTCAAGGCCACCCTGAAGTGATGGCTAGTGTTATGAGAGGGTTATTGGAGGTCCCTCACGTGCATCAGGTTTTCTCTCAGGATGAGATAAGTCCCTAAGACAATGAATTGTTGCATTCTCTGGGGCTTACTAAACATATTGTTTTTATGAATCATGTTTATAACCCACTTCACATGATGTTAAATGCTTTCGGCGAGGATACCAAAATCATGGTTTTAGTGAAGGCAGCTGTAGACTTCGAGTTATGTGACACTGTTTTGATTTGCTCTGACATCTGCATTCTTTCCTTTAGCACTAATCACAGAGTCCTTCAGCGCTTGCAGAGGTAGCTAGCCAAAGTCAAGAGGCTGTGACATTTAGCTTGATCTCATTTGTATTTATTGGAACTTGAGCAAGACAATAACATTCATAAATATTTTTTTTTAAGATCAGTGTTGACTGATGACATGTTAACAAAAAAATTCTGAACAATTGCTGAAAAAACAAAACATTACAACAAAAATATATTTATTTGACATAATTTTTCCTTTTGTTATATAAGGGCAAGGCTGTTGTTAGAGCTTGAAAGTGACACACTTCCGTTTATTGGCCAATTATCTCAAAATGGCCAGATATCAGCAAATTTATCTGGCCAATATATCGGTCTTTAACTAGTCTAAATCAGACTGTATTGTCAGTTCCTATTACAATAATAAACATAATATTAATGTGTGATGCAAAGCAGGCATGATCGATAGTCAATAGCATTATTATTATCGGCAGATGTGATATTCTGAAAATGGCCAAATGTCGGCCTGGCCGATATATCGGTTTATAACTAGTCTATATCAAGTTGTATTCTCAGTTTCTATCAACATTCTGCATCAGATTGTGATGCAGAATAGGCATGATTGTTGGCAAATGGCGAAAATGTCAAAATAACCAATTATTGGTCCTTAAATCAATCAAATATCTGATTATCGGCAGATTCGATGATGGCCAGTGAAATGGCCAAATATCGGCAGATTATAGTTCTGGCCGGTATATCGATTTAGAAGAACTTTAGACTAGGCTATGTTGTCAGTTTCTTACAGCATTCCACATAAACTGGAACATTTGAGTAGTGTGGTGAGCAGCAAAGCCTGATATGGATCCGAGCAGTCCAAATACATACAAAGATAACCGTGTAGCCTGATATTTATTTCTAGACTAAGGCTTCCAGCACAGAAGTGGACCACACAGACAAGAGATAAGAAGTGTTCACACTAAAACACATATGCAGATGCCAACTGTTCACATATTCATCACTGGACTCACTGATGAGGACAGAGAGGGAAATAAAGGTACTGGATACGCGAAGCAGTTCCAGTGCTAAACAGCAGCAGGTGTCTTCTCTCCCTGTAGGAATACTCTGATCTTCTGTTCTCCATACATTCACACATTAAAATGTTCCTTAAGGGGCTCTGTACCAGCTCTTGGGTGGTCAGGCTCATGTTTGCTTCTAATTTTAGTAGTATGTATGTGTTTAAGTAGCATGTGGGTGACTGGAGGCTCTCATATGTGTCTATAGAGCTGTTCAGTCATGACGTCAAATTGTAGGCCAAAGCGGAAGACTAATTTGCTATGGGTTCCCCCTGGAATTACCAATGGACTTTTAGTGGATTTCAGTACTAAAATAGGACTTGCGTTTTAGTCCTTATGTAGCAACTTACCTTTAAAAGCACACAATGGCGTTAAGTACTGTATGAGGTATGACTGTGTGTAATTTATGTTGAAGATTTTTTTTTTTTTACAAGTAATGTTAACCACAAACCTTATTTTACTCATAAGTTGAAAACTGAAATTCTGAAACCCATTGGAAAAAGCTCATTCTCTTCTGGTTAGGACAACAAGATGAACAGCTCTCTCAACAATGTTATCTGCTACTAATAAGATTTGGGCACATCATAAAATCGTTCATTGCTCTTTCTCGCTCTCTCACACATACTCACGCTTACTGAGTGTTTCTTGTGTTTTCCAGATGAAGAATCTCCTGGTCTGAACGGCTTCCTGCATGTGATCGTCCATAAAGCCACAGGCTTCAAAGAATCAGCCAGTAAGTCAAAACATCTTGTGTATTTTACACTCCTAAAGCAGAATGTGTGTGTATGTGTGTGTTTAAATGTTTTTCTTCTTTTTAGAATATTGAAAACACATAAATCATATCTTTGATTTTTCAAGACAAAATGAAACAATACAACCATGGCATGAAATTAACTTTTTTGTCCACCAGCCATAGGGTCGGTTGAATGCCCAATTGTACCAGCCACTTAGATTTTTTTACCTGCCACTTCAATTTTTCATATAGTATACAGTATATTGTATATACTTCAACAATGTTATTTTTATCAGTATTATCATAATGAAAATTTTGCAACATTTAAATGGAGGCTAAAGAGTAGACAAGCACAGAAGGGAAACTTCTTTTCTTTCGAAAAAGAAAGAAAGGGAAGATTGTTGCTGAGAAACTACACTGTTTTCTCCTAAGAAGAACTCTTCATCAGTAAGCCGTTGACATTGTTGAGTATCAGTGTAGCTGGTGTGCTCAGTGAAAGTGACCATGAATGAGTAAATGAATGCTCCAAAGAATAACCCACAGAATATTTTACGCAGGCCACAGTAACATGAATGAAGCCACAAGTCCCCTAGAGACAAACTGTGCAGGACTGGAGCTTATAGTACAGAGTTGGCACATTCTAAACAGGATAGGGTGTCTCCTCTTGACACTAGAGCTGCATGATTAATCGTTACAATATCGCGATCATGATTCAGACACCCACGCAATCTTATTCCTAAATGACAATGATTCAGCTATGTACACCGATCAGCCACAACATTAAAACCATCTGCCTAATATTGTGTAGATCCCCCTCATGCCGCCAAAACAACGCCAGCCCACATCTCAGAACAGCATTCTGAGATGATATTCTTCTCACTACAATTGTACAGAGTGGTTATCTGTGTTACCGTAGACTTTGTCAGTTTGAACAAGTCTGGCCATTCTCTGTTGACCTCTCTCATCAACAAGGTGTTTCTGTCCACAGAACTGCCACTCACTGAATGTTTTTTGTTTTTGGCACCATTCGGAGTAAATTCTTGAGACTGTTATGTGTGAAAATCCCAGGAGATCAGCAGTTACAGAAATACTCAAACCAGCCCATCTGGCACCAACAATCATCCATGCGATTATCTAATCAGCCAATCATGTGGCAGCAGTGCAGTTCATAAAATCATGCAGATACGGGTCAGGAGCTTCAGTTAATGTTCACATCAATCATCAGAATGGGGGAAAAAAATTATCTCTGTTTGGACTGTGGCATGATTGTTGGTGCCAGATGGGATGTTTTTTTAGATGCCATATCAAGTTAAAAAGAACTTCACCCTTAAAAAGTCTATTCAGTACTCACACGCTGTTTGATTTCAGCTGGCTACTTTTAAATGCTCACATGCATATGTCTGCCTGTGCAAGCGTGAACAGCGAAATGCTTTTTTTTTTTTTTTTGTCAAAATGCCCCTCAACATGATATTAACATGTAAACACAGCTGTTAATGTATAAGCAAAGGAACAAAAATCGTATATTTCAAAATATTGGATCTGTGCGATGTGTAAATGCAGCCTAATATACCTGCTGCTCTCTTTTATAGACATTCAGATGTTCTGACTGCATCAAAGTAGTATTAATGTATATCTAATAATCACACAGACTGTCAGTAATTTAAGTAGTATTATTTTGAATTAGATTACTTTTTTAATGTTTTTATATTATTTTATATAAATAGATAATTTTTTAAATGTTTAATTGCTTCTGTTACTGAAAACTTAAAACACTGTTTACTCAGTTCTCTATTTAATTACTGGGTCTTGAATAATTACTTTAAAAGCTTGAAGCAATGTTTACCAAAGACACACTGAAGGCTCCATTTGTTTTAATTTAATTAGTGTTTTTTTTTTTTTTTTTTTTAAGCATATTTGCTTATTTATTTACCAGTGGAACACCAAGTTAACATTGAGCTGTTTATGAAGCTTTTTCCTCTCGTTTTGCTTTTTACTTCACTTTAGCAAATTAGAATACGAGCGGGCTGAATCCCTTTTTTTTATGCACTTTGGTTTAACAGTTTTTGTAAATTATTTTTAACAGGATTTTTTTTTTTTTTTTTTTTTTTGCAGTAATAACACAGTGCTGTTTGATTTTAATGTAGTAGTTGCGCCCTCTTGTGGATTTAGGACTTTTTGATACATACTGAATTTTTGATTTACACTTCCTACTATTTTCTACTATCCCAGCTTAAAGGAATTGTTTATTCAAAAAAGAAAAATGTATAATCTTTTACACTTCCTCGTTTCATTCAAAACTTTCATGACGCTTCTTTTTCGACTTTCTACTGTTAAACAAAAAATAGCATATTTTTAAAAAAAAATGCTCTTTTCCATACAATGAAAGCATACTTTTAAAATTCTAAAAAGGAAAAAAATAAGAAAATATTGGAAAAGTAGCATGAAAATAGCCTGAAGCTTTATAATAACTTTGTTTGAGGAACAGAAAAAAATAGGAGATCGCAATTCACTTAATACCTCCCTTTCACTGTTGGTCTCAAATCCCATTTGGACTTTTCACACATTCAAACTTAATTCATTGTGACTGGTTACAAGACATCGAAGAACCAATGATGTTTGGCATCATTGATGTCAAACCAGGTGCAACGCATCTTCATGTGCCAAATGTGAATATGTGCAAATAAGATTTGAGAGCTACTGGTCTGTTTGTTGAAGCGCCCAATATTTCAACATTTGGCTCAACCAATGATGTGAGTTTTGTTCAAACAAGGACTTGCAGGAATGTTTGGAAAACTTCTTTGGAAACCATCTTTATTTTTCCAATTCTGTTTGGTGCCCCTACTGAGGCTGAAATTGCACACCTTTAACACTGTGCTTCAGTACTGTGGTGGTCATGGCAACTAGGTTATTAACTGTCTTAACTGTATCATTTGTAAGAACATGTCATTTAGGTCTTTTATCCATGAATATTTGCATATAAATTCACATTTGCTATGCGTCTGCTTTATGAGGTCGTAGCTAATCTAATATACTCAGAACATGCGTACAGTTTGTTAACGTGAATTTACATAACTGGAGCATATGGCCAGCAGTTTCTGTGGGTAAGTTCGAGTCTGAAAACAGTCAGATATCTGTTAAAAAGCCCAACAGAGTTACACAATATATGTCTTTTCCTGAATAAAGACTACTGACTGATTCAAAAGGGCCATTGTTTGTATAAGTGTTTTGAGGTCTAGCAAATGGCTGCTTTTTATGTTAGTTTTTCTCATGTCATTTGTCATGGAGTTTGTGGCATTGTTGTCATCTTGTACAGTATGTGACAGAGTAAACATTTGTTCTGCATATGCAGATGTTGCTGTATGAATATCTGTTTATATTAGGATGCACTTCCTGTCATAATCAGAGGAGGTTACTCGGTCTAAGACACTGATTGAATTTACCTCTCAGTCTCTTATTAAAGGCCTCCATCCACTCTGACAGGAATCACATCTAAATCCTCACTCTGGGTCATTGATATTGGCTTCCTGATGGGAAGAGTTTGTGGGAGAAACTACTGAACCAAATGCTAACCACAACTTTTCCTTTTTTTGTAACACTCACAGTAAATGTCTCTCTGCCAGTTTCTGATTCTGTTGTTTTCATGGGAAGTTCATTTTATCAGTTGCGTATGTGTCGTCTTTCCTTTCTCAGATCTAATCCAATCGTCTCATGCTACTCACATCTGTCAATTTTAGGAATTCAATTAGCCAATTTGGTCCTGCACAATGTGTAAAATACTGGATGCACTGTATCTCAGAACAAGAATTAGTTTATTGGATTTAGTCTATTGGCCTTCCAAATTTAGCCCATGGAATGAGGGATCCGTGATTATTTTAATCTAGGGATGTGCACGGAGAGTCGACATTCAGTTAACCATTTGACGCTGCGCTATTCGAATATCAAAATCACTATACGGTTATTCTACAATACAAGGTCTGCAACCTGACGAGCTCACCGAGTTCCGACAAACCGTCATGTTTTCCGGCCAGGTTTCGGTCAGTTTTTCAAATATAGGTCAAGTTAAGGGCTGTTCAAACATGCTTTTGAGTGCATCTGCACTGTTTTTCTGTTATGGATCAGTGATACTGACACTCGCTGGATGGGCGTCTTTTACTGTTGCCCTGGCTGAATTTAACTTTTTTAATTTCAACGCCTCGTGCAGAATCGCCGCATTTTTAGACACTGAATAAAGTTAAAAATACTTTAATTTTTATATATGCATCTCAAAACACCTGGGTTGTGTTTCATTCATTGTGCTGCTTTCTGAATAAGAGTAGCCTACTTTAAGTGACTGTTACAACACTAAACATGATTCTGCGCTTGATAAACGGTTAGACAGTGTTTTTCCCCTTTCCCCTTATGCTCTGGTGTGCATACTTAGTACAATAATTAGACAAGTTCAATGTACACTGCCTGGCCAAAAAAAAAGTTGTATACTTGTTGGAGCAACTTTAGCTTTGATTACGGCATGCATTTGTCGTGGAATTGTTTCGACAACCTTATGCAACATCACAACATTTATTTCCGTCCAGAGTTGCATTTATTTTTGTCCGAGATCTTGTACTGATGAAGAGAGAGTCGAACCACTCTGTAAAGTCTTCTCCAGCACATCCCAAAAACTTGCAATGGGTTTAATCAGGACTCTGTGGTGGCCTAATCATGTGTGAAAATTATTCCTCATGCTCCCTGAACCACTCTTTCATAATCTGAGTCCGGTGAATCTTGGCATTATCATTCTGGAACATGCCCGTGCCGTCAGGGAAGAAAATAACCTGGTCATTCAGAACATTCAGGTGATCAGCTGACTTCATTTTATTGCCGCATAATGTTGCTGAGCCTAGACCTGTCCAATTAAAGCAACCCCAGATCATAACACTGCCTCCAAAGGCTTGCACAGTGGGCACTTATGCATGACAGGTGCATCGCTTCATGCACTTCCCTTCTTACCCTGACACACCCATCGCTTTGGAATAGGGTAAATAAGAACTCATCAGACCACATTACCTTTTTCTATTGCTCCACAGTTTATCTTTATGCTCCCTAGCAAATTGATGTCATTTTTTCCGATTAACCTCACTAACCAGTGGCTTTCTTGTGGCCAAACAGCTGTTTAGTCCCAATACTGTAAGTTCTTGTTGCATTGTGTGTGTGAAAATGCTCTTACTTTCACTATTAAACATAGCTGTGAGTTCTACTGTTGATTTTTTTTTTTTTACGATGTGACCAAGCATTTTAGTGATCTCCGATCATGATCATTCAAGACTTTTTTCCGACCACATTACTTCCGCGAAGCTGACGGTTCGCCACTATCCTTCCAGGTTTTAATAATGCGTAGGACATTTCTGAACCCAGTTCCAGTGATTTCAGCAATCACCTTAGTTGTCTTTTCCACGACCACAGGATACGTCTTCAAACATGATTGTTTAAGAAATGAGAGTCTACACACTGCATCAGTTAGGGTTAAAAGAATTATTGCCAGCTGCAATATACATATATAGTTATAGGCATATACAGTTAGTGACGGTTTGATTATTTTTGTTTGACTTTAATGTTAGATTTTATAATTTGAAGATCTATGTATTGTGCTATTTAGACTCGTAGCTCACTGTGCACTTTATTTGTTACTGTTTTGTTTGAGGTAATGTTCCAATACAGTAAACATTCTTTATTCCCACATTACGACTCCATTTGAAAAACCGATTAACCATTCATGAAACCTCACAGTTAATCGAATGTTAAAAATGGTAACTGTGCACATCCCTATTTTAAACATGCATCTTTCATTCGACTTAATTACAAATATTTCATTTTTATTGTCAAAATATATTTAAATCAGTGGTCAAAAATGTTTCACCATGTCTTAAAATTATTTAAAAAAATTAAATATAACAAAAATATACCTAAAGCAAAAAAAATTGAGATTACAGTACACACAAATTTTTCTAACCAAAAACTGAACTTTGCGGCCCCTTCCTGCCATGACGTAAATCTCTTATTCCACTAATGTGAGTCTTGTACTGTATACATATTTACAGTGTATATAGTAGAGGTCGACCGATAGTGGATTTTGCTGATACAATAGCTAAGGTGGTGGATAGTTTTTAAAATCTAGTTTTTTTTTTTATTATTGTACTTTTTTTTTTGTTTTTTTTGTCTTACCTTATTGTCAAAGGCACAGACATAAATGTTGCAAATGTCCAAAATGAGTCAAATCCAAGATGTGTGTTTGTTGTGACACCAAAATCCCTATAAGAACCCGAAAAAAGGAAGATTTGGTGCATAATGAAAGACTTTTGATTATGAACAATCTCGAATACACAGAGGATTCTTTTGAAATGTCTGTGCAAGGGAAACAAAACATGCTCTTTTAAAATGATCTACAATGTATTACAATAGAATCACTACAAAGTAAACATTGTCATATGGGCTAATAAATATGAGCAGTAATTCATCAACAGTTCATCCATAGTAGATCACCAGTGATTGCTTGTCAATTGTCATTTGTCTTTTTTTTATTTTTATTTTTTTTATTATAACATTTGGAATAAAAAATCATGAATTTGTCCATTGTTGATGGTGACAGAGTCTTGGCCCCGTTACAATACTGTATATGTCAACATCCATCAAATTATGCTTTTTGTAGCCTATATATTCACCAGATGATAGATTTTGGCCACAGAGGAACACAGAGAAATTATTATAATAATTTTTTTACAACATAAACCTAATAATAAGCTTAAGTAACTGAAATGTAAATATAATAACTAAATATAACTGATTGATCCTGGTATTCATTCCTTACTGTTAAAAGAATGCCAAACTCATTTGCGTGTTGATGGACCAGCTGCCATATGGTTTTCATTTCAGTCGGAGAACGTCAGCCCGAGAATTTGGTGCCTCCCCCTAATAACAACACTTCCCTTCTGCAATTGTGTGGGACAAGCAACCATTAACATTTGGGTCAAATGTAAAATCCTAAACAGTTACACTCTTTGTATAATACAGCACTGTTTGTCTCTGGTTATTGTCTTTAAAATGCTAAACCTATTAGTTTTATGTTTTTTAAGTTATTTATTCATCACTTTTTTATTGGGACTTCTTTTTAACACAAGCTCTCTTTGAAGTTACTCAAACGTGTGTTTCAGAGGTACTTCAAAATTTTACTACACAAACCTCACATGGCGAGTCAGCAGCATGCTCAGAGTAATGACAGTGCACTATATCAGTCTTTATGAACCCACAAAAGGCCTTCTATTTTGTCTGAAGCATTTTGAAAACATGCCGATCCACGGAAGCGCCGCTTTCCTTCAAGATAGATTTACACTGAATGGTCACTATCCACAAACCTGGTCACCTTTCCTCACTGTTCTGTTCCACTCAGTGTCCTGATTCATACAGGATGTTTATATGTTTTTATAAATACAGTTCATTTTCTCTAAAGAACTGGGTTTCTGTGCCTGCTGCTGCTAAAAACTCACACCTCCTCTGACCATGAGGAGAGATATAGCTGGCCTTATTTCATGTTTTAGTATTGAGAGCAAGCCCAGAAGGGCTGCAGGAAATGGGACAAACATTGAGAAATCCTGATGGAAATGTTTTAAGGACAGGTCTACTGAATGGGACAGGACGCATTTGGTTAAAGTTCTCGTCAGTATATCTTTTAAATGGGTTAAGGAATGGGAGGTTTAAGCAGGTCTGTCTTTCTCGCAGCTTTTAAGATATGGGTATACAGTGTATTTGGGCACTTGAGTTACACTTAATAATGTCTAAATGTTGTTGCTTTAGATGCAAAATATTAAACCAAGCGGAACTGCAAGTAAATCATGCTAGACCCAGTGATGAAAGTAGGTGTAATTCCAAGGAGGAATCTGCACAAATGTTTTGTTCTGGTACCCCTAAGTTCCTAGTTAAGACACTGGCTGAAACTTCTTAGCTAGGGTTTTTTTTTTTTTTTTTCAATTCCCAATGTGCTTTTAAGTCCTCATGGTCGCGTAGTGATTTGCCTCAGTCCGGGTGGCGGAGGACGAATCCCAGTTGCCTCCGCGTCTGAGATCGTCAACCCGCGCATCTAATGGCTTCACGCCATCCACCGCGGCATCTGCACTCAACTCACCACGAGCCCTACCCAGAACGAACCACATTATAGCGATCATGAGGAGGTTAACCCATGTGACTCTACCCTCCCTAGCAACCAGGCCAGTTTGGTTGCTTAGGAGACCTGGCTGGAGTCACTCAGCACGCCCTGGGATTCGAACTAGCGAACTCCAGGGGTGGTAGCCAGCGTCTTTTACCACTGAGCTACCCAGGCCCCCGAATGGCATTCTTATTGGCTTAAAAATTTATAGACAATCTCTTCACTACACTTCAGCTGGACAGCTGAGGTAAAGTAGTTGACGTGGTTTTGATGGACACTTTTCAAGGCCAATGGAGATACTTGTTAAACAGATAGCCTGATTAAATATCTTTTCATTGGTCATTTCGATGCACAATTCAAACAGTAGGAAGAGGTCATTCAGTGCATTCCGTCTATGGTAAAAAGTCAAAATTGCCAAAAGTGGAGATACGTGTTTTTCATTGGACAGCGACGATATACTGTATATACTTTATTAGAGCCCGACCGATATGGGATTTTTGAGACCGATACCGATTTTAGAGGGGGAAAATTCACCAATTACTGATATGGTGGCCGATATATATTACATTTTTGAGCTGGAATGAAAACGGATCTTTTCCATGTGGATTTTTCTAGCAGAAAACATGGTTTTGATACAGTTAACCATTGTTTTTCTATAGTAGTATCCAAATAGAAACCATGATTTTACTATAGTAACATTGTAGTAACCATGACTGAAGTAACCATGGTTAATTTTGTGGTTACTATGGTTTTACTGGAAAATACTTTGGATAAACTATGGTTACTGTAGTAAAACCAGGGTTATTTTTCGTAGGTTTGGTTTAGGGGTTGGTGTAAGGTGTCTGTGGGTCTCAAAATACAACAAACACACAAAAAAACACAATACACATGCTACAGCGATGGCCTAATACTATATGTTAGTATTTCAATTGGGCTGCAAATAGGATCTACCATTATTTGCACCAGGGTGCAAATAGCATCTGCCCTTTTTTATTTCTAACAAAGCTCTTTTTCTGAATTTTTTTGCTTAAAAATTGTGTTTGTGCTATATTTCTTACAAATAAATGCCATTCGGTTAGATTGTTTTGTTATATAATGCAATATAAAGTTTTTAAGGAGGCTAATGCTGCCTTTAAGTCTTGAAAAGTTCCTTCTTCCCTGAAGTTCAAAAGTCGTATTCAAGATATGATGTCTGTTCAAGTGACTTTGGTTGAAAAAAAGAAAAGAAAAAAAAAACATTTACTCACTGAACGATTTCATATTTCAACTTTTTTTTTTTTTAGCCCTATTGTAACAAAATTATACAGTTGATGCTTTCTATATGTATTTTAGTACAATTGTAGAATTAATGCTTTATATGTATTTTAGCCTTGTCGTGCTGCCATAAAGAATGATGGTTTCCTTGAAATGTTGCGTTGGGCTGTCACCGCATAAACTGGCTTAATGAGTAGTGTTTTCTGGCAAGCTTTTTAACTATTCTTCATCAACAGTACAAACAATGTGTATTAGTAAATTGTACATTCAACAATCACATTGAAAACTAATATGACTGATACTAAAAGGGCCATAACAAGGAATTTTTGCCCCCCTGACTGTATATTTTTCTGGACCACTTTAATATAAAAAATACAGCTTAAAATTTGTTTTGGGCCCCTAGAATCGTTAACACCTTCCACACTCCATTAGCTATGGCCCTGGATACCAGTGTACTTCTTATATTAAACTTTAACTGACCCAACTTGGAAATTCAGTGCTCTAAGAAAATCCTGACTTTCCCACTGGTAATTGCAGCATTGTGCTGGGGTTCATGTGCCCTCGTCTTGTAAACACAATCGTTCCGACATGACTTGAAGGCAGAGTAAATTTAGCCTGCGCCTTTGTTGTATGTAGCCAGAATAGGCATATGTTATATACATATGATAGTGCGTGCGTGCGTGTGTGCGTGTGTGTGTGTGATCATACAGCCTCATAAACCAACACACCCACCCCTCATTTATTAACATTTACATTACAGATGAGGCTGTTAATTACCATTGGCCTGGTTGATTGTATTCTTATGTTAAACCTGCGTTCACAAACCCCACAATGTGTTTCAAAGCTGACCACTCTTGTGTGACAGCACCTCCTTGCTGAGTGCACATCACTTCAATTCTGTCAAAAAACACTCCATGCGTTGGAGAGGTCAGAGGTCACAGTGTGTTGTAATCCATCAAATTGTCAGAAGGCCTCACCCACTATAGCGATGTGATAAAGTTCAATTGCGATGAGAGAAGTGTGTTTGAATGTGAGCCATGTTGCTGCCAGTGTTGTAAGATACAAAAGGACAGATGGATTAGACAAATGCTCTTTCTATGTGTGTGTACTGTATGTCTTTGTGTGTGTGTGTAGCAGGGTGTAAGGGCCCTTTCTACCACTTTATTCTGTGTCATTATTGACTGATATCAATATTTGATAAAAGATGGTCATGCTAAGGGGAAAAATCTATCAAGGTTTTAAGTGCTGTCACCATGTCGTCTACACAGTGAAGCATTCAATAATGAGCTAGAGTAACACTATACCTTGTTTAATAAACACAGAAATTAATCAAATTGAATCTTTCAGCTTTCTCAAATTGTACGATTGCTTTTATTTCTTAAAGGAATGTTTCGAGATCAGTGCAGGTTAAGCTCAATAAACTAAATTTTGGGGAAAATGTTAAGGACAAAAAATTATTTCAGCTCTTACCTCCTTTGTTTTCTTTTTTTAAAAAGAGTAAATGGTGGTTACAGTAAGGCATTTACAATGGAAGTGAATGGGGCCAGTCTATAAGGGCTAAAATACACACCATTTTAAAAGTATAGCCCCAAGACGTAGACATTATATGTGTAAATTTACATCCAATATTGCAACTTTGTTGTCATGACAACAAAACCCTATAATCCTGGTATTGGATGTAACTTTACAGGAAAAATGCTAGTAAGTGATTTTGTCGCAATAAAATCATGTTAATGTGTAATATTTGTGTCTTTTGGCTATACTTTGAAACAATGTTTATTTTAATGTACTGTATATGCACTGGCCCCATATACTTCCATTGTAATCGCATTACTGTAACCACTTTTTTAAATTAATGAGGGGTAAATCTAATACATTTTTTTGTGGTTATCAACATCATTCCACAAATGCTGCTGATGGATCATAGCTTGTATTGAACACTTAATATTCCTTCGACACGCTATTAAACATAAGCTATGAGAGCATTACAGCAATTTTACCACAGGTAAGGGGTGTGCTTAAGAATGTTTTTAGTGCATAAAACCCCCTTAACTGTGGTAAAAATCACTGTAGCACAAGACTTTTGGACTTTTTGTCAGGCTAGACAGCATGTTTAATTTGAAGCTAATGAAAACAAGGCTTTGAGGGTCGGTTTAACTGTTTTTACTGCCTGGCACTCCTAGGTCACGTCTGATTTTCTCAAATTTTTTGTCCACTGGAAATTTGACAGTTGAGTACAACAGTACACACAGTAGTACAACCAAATGAATGGACTGTATTTGTCTCAGCCTTGTTTTCATTTGTGTGAAATTAGATATGGCGTCTTCCCTGATCCATTGCTTTTACTGTATAAAATAGCAGCAACAGCAATATGGTAAATAAATAAATAGTTACATTTATGGATATTAATAGTACTCAGAATAAACAATTCTTCCACCATTTGGTTCATGAGCGTAACTGTAGGCCGTTAATGGTTGCCAAACAATGTAGCAACTTGGAACATTCATATAGATCAGATGTGTGGTCACTGTGTGCCTTTTTTATTTTACATTGGCTTTGAATGCTGGTCATCCAATCAGATTTTTGTTTCTAAACTATCCATTTTATGCATATATGTCTGCCCATCTAATGAAGACATTGTGTATTTTCTCTATAGGTCTGTACTGTACATTAGAGGTGGACTCTTTTGGTTACTTCGTCAGTAAAGCCAAAACCCGCGTGTTCAGAGACACAACTGAACCACAGTGGAACGAAGTGAGTGAATGAAGTTTGTCAATTATTTAACCCATGACATTTACACATCCTAAAAAAAGAGTCACCTGACCAATCAGGCTAACATGTATCTGTGATGAATCCATTTCTCCTCCAACAGGAGTTTGAGATTGAGCTGGAGGGCTCTCAGTGTCTGCGAATTCTGTGCTACGAGAAGTGTTACGACAAATCAAAACTCAATAAGGACGATAACGAGATCGTGGACAAGATCATGGGCAAGGGCCAAGTACAGGTAGGACAAACAACAGCGTTTTATCCCATCCAAAAACAGCTAGTGTTCATGCCTATGAGTAGACCCCAACAGACTGGTTCAAAGCAGAAAAGGTCTGGCTAAAATACTGGCAGTTTTCTGATGTAACTCATTTTATTGTGGTCTGGTTTGTGCGTGTGCTCTGCAGATGGTGTATTTTTGACATGGGCAGCTTTACTGCCTGAGAACCTGTGGCTCACATTGCTTTCTCATACTTGCGTGGGAAATGCCCCAATTAAACTTAAGAGTGTTTGTATGTGCTGAGAACGGAGTGTGCACGTGTGTTTTGTGGTGCTTTTGAAGATGTTTGAAGCAGTTATCAGGCCTGGCATCAGCATGCGTGTCATGTTCTTTAAAATTCCCTTTCAGGAAAAATATTTGAACAGACCCACATGATTGTAAACATGCCCTCTTTTTTATTTTACTGTAGTAAATTCCTCATTGGTCTTATATTGTGGTGGCAGCACATTATGTTAGCAGCTAATGCGACTGTTCTACTGTTATTATCAATCCATCACGTCTTGTTCGCAAAGCTCTATGCTTAAAACTCATGTCAAGTTGTTATTGCAATAGTGTCCTTGTGTTCTTTTAAATGTGGGCAAGCTCATGGGGGTATAAAAGGAGATGGATTTAATTGCAGTGACGGTTTATTTCTGGTTTATGTTTGTTTTTCTCTTGGGATCATAGCCAGAGGTGAACTAAGAGAAAGAGAGTTGACAGATCGGTTTTCATAGAAAATACAGTAAACATATCAGTCCAGCATGTACACACCACAGACAAAAGAGAGAGACTTATATTTTTTCTTTGGGGAATAAAGATGTTGTGGGGATGTTTTATGTCTGCGAGAGTGCAAACAAAACTGAAGCTCATTCCTCGTAACAGCGAGGGGAGAAAAAAGGAAATAATCACATTGGCCTTGTTCAGCATATTTACAGGTACTAATGTACTGTAGATTAATACAATATTACAAATACAAATATTATATACAGATACTAGGAGTTTGAGGCATTTCTTAGAATTGTAGGCCGATGTGTTGGAGCAATTATCTTTTGCAGAAGGTTTTGTATGTACTTAGCTGTGGTTTAGGGACAAAACAGTTCCCCAAAAGTCAACTAAATCTGTCAACTTTTGAGGCCATTCGGAACATTCTCAATTGGAAAATGTATTCATAAATAAAGTAAATGCTGTTTTTCCTTCAGGGACAGGAATAGGATGTGGGCTAAAGTTAGTCTTTAGTAATTATAATTAGCTTTCTTAAAAACAAAAGTACACTTAATAAAATTAAATAGCATTTTACTCGGCTTATTTCTTTTTTCTTTTTTTTTTTAAGTCACAAATACTATGAAATGTGAATAACTTTGCATCTACGTAAAAACGTGTTAGACTAACAATATTCCCCCAAATGTTGTCCCAACTAGCCTAACAGAGTTGTCTGAACGAACAGTTCCATATTAAACAATGTGGCTGATTTGCAAGTTCCCAGCATGCATTGCAACATATACATTTTCTATTATAGGCTTATTTTGTGCTGTTTGCTGATTAATTTATGCTGTTATTGTTGTTCTTGTTGCCACTGTTAGTCAGTTGTTGTGTGATGTTAGGAGCTCATCTTTTAACTTAATGAGGTTTGTTAATTGTCACCGTTATTGAGGTTTGTGTGTTAAGGGATTGAGCTCTATTGTGTGTCTAACAATGTCAAACAGATGTATGTACTGCCTTGCCTTGACAGACATTCCTCTCTTCACAGGCAAGGATTGCAGTTAACTTCATGTAAAAGTAATTAAAATGTTGACAAAATGACAGTTCTCATATTGTAAATTGATAGTTGGCTAAACAAGAAATTCTCTCAGTTCTCTGAGAGTTCTCTCAGCAAGAATGTTTGCATTTAGTGAACAAACAAATTCACATCGACTAAAAGCAATGTTACTGAGGACAATTATTAAGATAGTTGTTGAGAGATTTAAAAAATCTTACAACATTATGTTGCCTTGATTTTTTTTTTTTTTTGTGCAGCAATTATTTATTTATTTATTTTTTTTTTTTACAGTGAAGTCTGGTATGTTCCTATTTAGTAAAGTGTGTATGTGCGTCAAGGAAACACATCGATATTTCCTGGTAACAGAACCCAAGTCAAGTACCTCTTTAAAGTGAGAAGGGCACAACCACTCATTTAGGTATACTTTACACACAACCCTCAGTATGTATGACCATATGGCCCATTTTCTTCTGTCTTATGGTGTAAAGTATATTTTTAAGAGCTTGGCCTTGGTTTGCTTGGCCTTCTAGTTAATACCTTCCTTCCTGTTCAGGAAGACATGCCACTTCTGATATAAAAGTCACTCTTTTCCCTGCATGTGAGAGGCTTTGTTTGTATTTACAGTAGGTGAGTTTGTATAAAGGAGATGTGTGATTTGATGGCGAGAGGAGAGCTTGTGTTAACAGGTTAAAACTGGAACTGATTTAGATTCACTGGCAAGTCCTTGTACTGATTTTTACTGAGACCTGCTTATCAATTTCTCAGGCTGTTTGTTCTATGATGCTTGACTCAATGTATAGGCAAACTGCATCATAATAAACCATAACTTATACTGTATGATAATATAAAAACATCCCCCTCCCCCAATGTAAGTGATGATTTTTACATTTATTAATTTGGCAGAAGCTTTTATCCAAAGCGACTTTTTCATTCTAGGAAAGACACATATGCTCCTTTTGTTTGTTTAATTGACTTGGACCACTGTACGTGACTTCTGTGTGTGCAGTCATGTTGCTGTTGAAGATGATAATCCATGCTGTAGAAATAACGACCCACAGATGAGAGTGTTAATGAGTGTAGAGTGGGTCGCTCTTCACTGCTGTAGAAGTGCTGGAAATAAAGATCACTCAGAGAGAATGATGACTTCATCTGGTTTAATTAGAAAAAGCCATATTGCACCTGTCTGCTGGCCCTCTATAAACCTCATCAGATCCCTCTAATGTGATAATGGATGTGTGCTCATACAGCTGCTACAAAGAAACGTGTGTGTGTGTTTGAGGATGTAATTAGGAATGTGAGTGTGTTGCAATGAAACATACCTACACTTCCCACTGTGTATAGATTCTGTTATACGAATGTTTGCACTCACTAGCAAAAAAAGTACCAAAATGAATATTACTATGGTTATTATAACAAAATATAATATTATAACCATGCTATGGTTTTAATCCATCCATCTTTTCTGTCTGTCTGTCTGTATATTATCCATCCGTCCATCCATCCGCCTGTCCACCTGCCTGTCTGTTATCTGTCCGTCCATCTATCCATCATCCATCCATCCATCATCTCTTCTATCTATCCATCCATCCATCCATCCATCTGTTATCCATCTGTCCGTCAATCCATCCATCGGTTTTTTTCACCCTTTTTCTTTTTGCGTGCATGCAAGCATTACCTTTTACATGCAGTTTTTGAACCAGCATATTCTTAACAGACAGTAAATGCACATTTACTCCACATGTACTTGTAACGGGTTCAGAATGGGCAAAGATGAAGCGGGAACTGGCAGAACAGTCAACATAACTTTAATGATGGAACTGAACTTAAAACAACATAAAACAAACAAACACAAACATACAGCGGCCACATCTCTCTCTCTCTCTCTCTCTCACAAACGTCTCCGGCTCCCCTTTATCTCTCTCTCTCTCACTGATTACGAGACTCAATGACGGCCATGCACCCTCATGGCCCAGCCATGCCCTCCTCCTCGTCACAGTACTGTAACTCACTGGATTGATTTTTGTAAGAAAGACTTCCTACTTCAGACTTTATTCATCATTGAGGTGGCCTTAAATAAAAGGAAAGGAATGAAAAGGGAGGTAGAATGGCAGGCAGAGATGGGAATGGATTGTGTTCGTACTGATATCTTACTGATTTCTGATCACCAATGTTTTTTTTCTTTTTTTTCTTTCTTTTTTATTGCATTGGTGAGTATCTGAGCCTGAATTTCTATTTGAATCTTGCCCTCTGAGCATCTTGTTTTCTTAACTGATCTGGCTGAGTTGGAAGGAGCCAAAATGTTTCCTTTCCCTCCCTGGAGAGATCCTGATTTATTTAACTTTCTGGCATTTACATGTAAAAATCCTTAAATGGTCACATTGTAACAGCTCTCTTCTGCTTTTAATATACCCAGTTTCTACAGTCATGTTTTATAGGGAGATGGGAAAGCTTATATTCATCCCTTCATGTCCACAAAGCAATATGGTCAGAATCAGAATCAGAATGAGCTTTATTGCCAAGTGTTCTCACGTACATAAGGATTTATTTATTTATTTTTTTTTTTTTTGGTGAAAGGAGAAACGAGTGCACACAGAACATGACATTGAGACAGAATATAAAACAAGGTAAGAGTGTAAATAGGCATACATGGGATATTTATTTACATTATTGCACTAAGGGGGAGTCCTGAAGGCAATTTAATTGTTCATGTGGACAATGGCCTGAGGGTAAAAACTGTTCTTGTGCCTGGTTGTCTAGGCGCTCAGTGCTCTGTAGCACCGGCCAGAGGGCAACAGTTCAAAGAGGGAGTGGACAGGGTGTGTGGGGTCCAGAGTGATTCTACCTACACGTTTACTCACTCTGGAGGGTGGGCAAGGGGGCACCAATAATCCTCTCAGCAGTCCTGACTGTCCGTTGTAGTTTACTTCTCTCTGATTTGGTGGCTGAACCAAACCAGACAGTTATAGATGTACACAGGACAGATTTCAATGACGGCTGAGTAGAACTGTGTAAGCAGCTCCTGTGGCAGGTTGAACTTCCTCAGCTGGCAAAGGATGTACAACCTCTGCTGAGCCTTCTTCACAATGGAGTCTATGTGGGTATCCCAATTCAGGTCCTGAGAGATGGTAGAGCCCAGGAACCTGAATGACGCTACTGCTGCCACAGTGCTATTCGGCGGGGGGGGGGGTGATTTTTGAGCATGTTCAGCTCAAGGTTGTTATGACTGCACCAGACAGCCAGCTGTTCAGCCTTCCATCCGTATGCAGACTTGTCACCATTGTGGATGGGGTTGATAACCGTGGTGTCATCTGCAAACTCCAGGAGCTTGACAGAGGGGTCCTTTGCAGTGCAGTGAGTTTCCCCAGTCTCACTAGCTGCTGTCTATCAGTCAGAAAGTTGGTGATCCATCTACAGATTGGGGTGGGCACAGAGAGCTGGGGGGGGGGTGTTCCAGGAGGTGTTGGTGTGTGTGTGAAGTGAAGATCAGAGTGGGGGAGGGGTGTGAGACTGGGCTTTTCAAACCTGCAGTAAAACACATTCAGGTCATCAGCCATTTGTTGATTCTCTACAGAGCAAAGAGGTTGTGTCTTGTAGTTGGTGATGCTTTTCGGGCCTTTCCATACAGATGCAGGATCATTGGCTGGAAAGCTTCTCAGAATATCTTTTTAGCCACTCTGATTTCCTTTGTCACTGTGTTTCTGGCCTGGTTGTACAATATTTTATCCCCACTTCTGTAAGCATCCTCTTTAGCATGATGAAGCTGTCTGAGTTTTCCTGTAAACCATGGTTTATCGTTATTGAATGATAAAAATGTCCTAGTAGGGATGCACATATTCTCACAGAAACTGATATATAATGTCACAGTATCTTTGAGCTCGTCCAGGTCTGTGGCCGCAGCTTCAAAAACACTCCAATCAGTGCAGTCAAAGCAGGCTTGTTGTTCCAGCTCTGTTTCGTTGGTCCATCTCTTTACAGTCCTTACTACAGGCTTAGCTGATTTTAGTTTCTGCTTGTAGGTCAGAAGAAGATGAACCAGACAGTGATCAGAAAGTCCTGAAGCTGCTCGAGGGACAGAGTGATATGCTTTAAAGTGGTGTAGCAGTGGTCCAGTATATTTCTGTCTCTGGTGCAGCATGTGATATGTTGTTTGTATTTTGGCAGTTCACGGGTGAGGTTAGCTTTATTATTATTATTATTATTATGATCATGATTCATGTGTAAAATGAGTGTTGTTTTGCAAGATCGAACTTGACACAGTATGGAAGGAATAAGCCAGTGACAAAAGTCTTAAGGTATTCAATGAAGTCATCAGTAAATGGTTAGAAAAAATTTTTGCTGGTGAGGTAGATTTTAAAGGGATAGTTCACCCAAAAATGAAAATGTTCTCATCATTTACTCACTCTTGGAATTTTCTTTTTTGGAACACAAAAGGTGTTAAAGAATGACAGCCTCAGTCACAACTCAGATCCATTTATATTAATCAGGCTGTTTATTTCAGTGTATCTACTTGGTTTGAGACCACTGGGAGATGTTCTTTGACCTGAGGAGGCTTCATCAGTAATCATCCATTAAAGAGCTTTTAAGTGCTGTTCCCCTTTTGTTGGCCTGAGAAAAGAGTGCACCATCCAAGTCTTCTATGAAAAAGCAATCAATACCTGTCTGTATTAACATTCATTTACAAACAAATGCTTATCATGTCAAATGAAGCTTTAAGGAGGTTTATTTGAAAGATATGAGTACTTAATGTGATGTTCCACAGCAATGTATAATAACACACTGGCAATTTCCATGAGTAGAGTTCATAATAAGCCTTGAAATTTTTGTTCTGTTTTAACAAAGTCACTGAAATGAGGTTCCTAACCTTCGGAGATTATTGTTTGTCCAACTGAAGAGGTCAAACTAAATATTACACACAGTAAGCAGTTTTATGCTAAATTTATTTTATATTAAGTTTGCAGTTTTTGCAAACTTTACAAAATGTTGGCTTACATATAGTTCATGAATACATTTTAAAACTCTAATTTGTTTTTAATGTGTTCAAACCTAGCTACTTTTCATGCTGTGTTCATTTTATGTTATATACAGTAATAGTTTACCTAAAATATAAAAAAAACTTGGAATTTGTGCCTTTAATGTAAAGTTTGCAGAGATATAGGCAAAAAAATGTTCTCCAGACTTTCTGAACACTGTCGTCATACTAATCAAAGCAGTCTGAGAGTGTTTCATACAGATAGTGATACAGTATAATGCCTAGCTTTTCTGTTGTGGCTTGTTATATAATGCCACAGATGACAACCGCAGCATTTCACAGGCAGGTAATATTTAAGTTAGCTTTTTATGCTGTACCCTTCTTTTTACCAGTCTCCTACCCTCTCCCTCAGGGAGTCCTCCTCTTCATCCCTTGCTTTCTCCCTCTGTCTCTCTTGTTATCTTGTGGTGTTTTCATGTCTTTTCAGCTCTTGTGGCTGTGAAATCTTGTGTTAGTATGTCCTTGTGGAGACTCCATCAGTTATAATGATATCTCTGGGTAGGGATAGTATCCTCTCTGCTCCCTGTGAAGTGACTAATGTAGCTATTTGTCATACACAATACACTACCTCTTTCCTTCATTTGGGTTTAAAGAGGCTATACTCGGCAATTTTGTGGCATTAAATTTTTTACCTTAAGTCCACTTATATTGTTAGTCAAGGTTTCTTACACAAAACAGTTGTATTTTGGCTGACATGACCATTTTCCACCCTCTTTTTGATACTTAAAATTAGGCTATTTTTGCTACTGTACACTGTTAAAAAGAAAAAATAAATTTAGTTTGTGTAAAATTTACAGTAAAAAAAACTGGCAGCTGTAGTTGTCAGAAATTCCCCGTAAAAAATACAGTGACCATGTTTCAGGAAATGCTAGATGTCGGGATGAGATAAATCTAATTTTTTGCTACAAAAAAAAAAAAAATATATATATATCCCCATTCACTTCCATTGTAAGTGCCTCACTGTAACCCAGATTTGTTCTTTTTTTTCTTTTATCTTTATGAAAACGAGGTATGAGTCAAAATACATTTTTGTGGTAATTAATATAGTCACAAATGCTGTCGATTGAGCTTAACTTGTATTGAACCCGAAATTTTCATTTAATGCAAGTACACGAACACAGACACAGTAGCTTGGCCATTTCAGTGCAAGTGCAATCACATCTATGCCATTTAACAGGATGTCTTAGTTAGACGAAGAGTCATAAATGCTTTTATTATGTCTTATTTGCTGATCTAACAGCAAGAACAAACTGATAAGATTGGACTGAAATGATCAGACACCTAGTTAAAAATAAACTTGTTTCTAAATTTGCGATTCTTAGAAAGTATTACGTGTGCATACGTGGACAGTCATATACCAAGATTTCTTAACCCATTTTAACAGTCTAGTTTCCATAAATTATCTATATCCAACTCTTTTATTAAAAAAAAAATAAATAATAATAATAATATTAAAAAAACAAGAAACAGGTTTTTCGTGCTGTGGCCCCTTAAAGGCACTGCTAGCTGGAAAATGGTTCCTCCTTGAACATGAAAAACTGCAGCTGTTAACCCTGTCACTTTTACATTGGTTTTGACACTCTTCTGCTTTTATGTACTGTAGCTACAGTCTTTAAACAGTACAGTGTAACAAAACAGGGTGAAAGAGTTCACAAAACAATGAACTCTCACTCTTTGTACATGTGTCCATTTGTAGGACAGGACATCTTGTCCTCTCTAAAGCATTTATCACGTCAGCCCTGTAACTCTAACTTCATCAGTCCCCCTCAGAACAGGACCTCATCTCACCCTGTACCCCTCCTGTGCTGCCTATGGAGACCCAGCTGGGCCACTCTCTCCTGGCCCTCCACCCACCACTGACTCTCTTTGTGCTTCGAGTTGTCTCTGTAAACTCAAACCATCGAGAACGTCTGCTCAAAATATAATTGATTGAGAGCACAGTATGTCTGGCAGTGTGTTTGCTGTTGACAGAACAGATTATTTTAAAGCCCTGAGCTTGTTCAGTCCACTTTCAGTTGCCAACAGGCTCTAAAATGAACTTTTTGCTACACCTGCCAATTGAAAGTGATTTTAGAAAATTTATCAGCCATAAATATTTCTTACCAGATATAAAAATATATGTCCCTATGACAATGGAATTATAATTTTTTTTCCTGGCATATTAGTAACAAGCACCATAGGTCACTGTGTCTCTCGCAGCATGTGTTAGCCAGTCTTTGTCAAACACTACCTCTCCTAAAAACACTGAGGGTGTTTACATGCACAGCCTTACACCGATTATGCTTAATAAGCCAACAACGTGTGTGATCATGTACGGTAAATGCACAGCCTGATCTTATTGTACATAGATATTCGTATGTTACATTTAAATAAACATTTTTTGTATGTTTGGATAGACAGTGAAACATACAATATGGGAGGTATGGACAGCATCTGAAGCATAAACTTTTGGACCTACTGTATTTACAGCTTAACAAATGTACAAATATTTTCGAATCCTTTATATTACGATTATATTAGTATTTTTCCCTTTTTACTATTTTATAGATATTTTCAGTCCATTAACCCTACCCCTAAACATAACCACTTTTAAAGGGTCATAATCTTGCATTGCATGCAAACACCTTTAATGGCATTCTTTTTTCTTTTTTTTTTTTCTTTTTCCCCTTTTTCACCCAATTTGGAATGCCCAGTTTCCAATGTGCTTTTAAGTCCTCGTGGTGGCGTAGTGATTTGCCTCAATCCGGGTGACGGAGGATGAATCCCAGTTGCCTCCGTGTCTGAGACCATCAACCCATCACGTGGCTTGTTGAGCGCGTTGCCATGGAGACATAGCGCGTGTGGAGGTTTCACGCCATCCACCGCGGCATCTGCGCTCAACTCACCATGCGCCCCACCGAGAACAAACCACATTATAGCGACCACGAGGAGGTTACCCCATGTTACTCTACCCACCCTAACAACCAGGCCAATTTGGTTGCTTAGGAGACCTGGCTGGAGTCACTCAGCACACCCTGGGATTCGAACTAGCGAACTCCAGGGGTGGTAGCCAGCGTCTTTTACCACTGAGCTACCCAGGCCCCCTAATGGCAATCTTATTGGCTTATCCGACATTTTGACATCAAAAGCAGATAATAATCAGATAATTTCAAATCTCATGGAAAGGCGTTTTTTTGTGTGTGTGTTGTCAGATTTTTTTATTGGGTAATGCAAGGAAATGCAATAGATTTGATTTTTTTTTATTTGTCAAAATTACGGAAAGCATTTTTAATTATCCATCAATGTTTTTGAAATTAGGTCAGTGACATAAAATTATCAGACTGTATTTTGCCTGCAGAATTTTGCAACGGAACATGTGACCAACTCTTTTGTCAGTAACTTTAGTAGAGCGCTTTGATGTCTTGATATAAGATGTTATTTACATCAGGTAGAAAACAGTGAGAAAACAGTTAGACTATTATTCTTCCATTTTTAACCCTACATTAGGTAGCAGTTCTTTATAAAGTTACCTGACAAATAGCCAGTAACATTTTATTTACATGCCAAAGGCCAATTTTACATTCATTTAGTGCTTGATGGACCATGGACCAACCTTTTGCAAAAGCTTTACCTTTCATGAAGGGCATTTACATTTTATTTGTACATTCTCATTTACTCTCTGGTCCACATAAGATCAAGGTTGACAGCTAGCCACAGTGGTCCGATTTCATTTTTTTATACTTTTTAATAGCTCTGTAGTTGGTTTTGTTATATTATAAAATGGATAAACATACTCCTTGGGTGCCTGGGTAGCTCAGTGGTAAAAGACGCTGGCTACCACCCCTGGAGCTCGCTAGTTCGAATCCCAGGGTGTGCTGTTTGACTCCAGCCAGGTCTCCTAAGCAACCAAATTGGCCCGGTTGCTAGGGAGGGTAGAGTCACCTGGGGTAACCTCCTCGTGGTCGCTGTAATGTGGTTCGTTCTCGGTGGGGCGCGTGGTGAGTTGAGCGCAGATGCCGCGGTGGATGGCGTGAAGCCTCCACATGCGCTATGTCTCCGTGGCAACGCGCTCAACAAGCCACGTGATAAGATGTGCGGGTTGATGGTCTCAGACGCGGAGGCAACTGTGATTCGTCCTCCGCCACCCGGATTGAGGCGAATCACTACGCGACCACGAGGACTTAAAAGCGCACTGGGAATTGTGCATTCCATATTGGGTGAAAAAGGGGAAAAATCCCAAAAAATAAATAAATAAACACTCCTTCATGCCTGATTTCTGTGTTTTGCCCTCTCTGCTTTGTCTTTGTTTGTAGATGTGTCTGCAGATGTATGTGTGTGTGCACGTGTGTGTATGCTTGAATTGAGCATTGATGCTTACACTTTTATTGTTTTCCAGTGGCTGTGCATGCATGCGTCAAGCAGAAATGTCTCTTGATGTGAATAATATGGTTAGTCATTAATCACAACCACTCCGTCCATCATGTTGTTTTGTAATACGTCATATTACCTCTGTTTCTCTTGCTTTCTCTTAAACACCCTTCGGTCTCTAGAGGGGACAGAATCTACCAACCCTGACAGATGGGTGTTTAATAGTGCCCACAGATACATGCACACATACTCGCTGTGGGGTGCAAACACTAACAAATTGGAGGGACAGATTTGTTGCATATAAATGGCATCAATTATCTGAGCCCAGCTGATGCTAGTGGCTGTCTGAGGACTGTGGATGTGTGTGTGAGTCACTGTTGACATTTCTTTCAATAGATTCTTGAAGAGGTCCTAAAAATAAATAGATTTAGGAAATTGATTATTTAATAAATTGTAGATTTTTACATTTTCTGAAGAAAATGGGAGAGGTCCATGCAACCCACGTTTTCTGGGTGGTTACTTAATGGCCCAAGTCCAAAGAGCATTTAATGCTGTGCAATTAATTATATAAAAAATAATGTGTTAAAAAATGTAAGAATTAATCATGCTACCCGACCATACGTAAGTTCCGTAATAAGGAATTTTCCTGCCAACGGAGGAATTCAAACTTGAAGTACTGAACCACCTTCATGATTTTTGCGAGTCACAGTCAGCAGGGGGCAGTTAGCGTAACTCCAGCTGTATAGGCAACAACAGAAAACCGAGAGCTGGAGCACAAAATGAAAAATCCTCACACAACAGAACACATTTTTGCGTTCAAAGACAGCTGAACTGAGCACATCTCTGAATAAAGGGGTCTCGAGGCATGTTTTTAAAATTTTTAAATTGCATTTAACTTGACAAAGCACCCTAAAATTCAGCATTTATGGGCAAGACGCTGAAATGGTGAAAAACAACGCTACCAGAATGAGTAATGATGCATGTGTACATGTGTCAATTGAGAGCTCTAATAAGAGTAATAATAATAGATAAGTCAAGTAATAATTTATATTTATTAATAATTGATAATAATCAGTTATAACAATGATAGCAAGCACCACTAGTTTAATTTATTCTTTTGCAGTTTTAAAGTTATTTCTCTCTATATCTACAAAATCTCTGTTTTTTCTTGTGACCTCCTTTTGTTAACTGATCACTTATTTATCAGTTCGTTTTCCTTCTAAATTCACATCTGAAAATGATCTGGCTATAAAAGCAGAATTTAGCAAGAGGATCATAGATAATTGGGTCATGTTTAGATAGGAAGTATAACACAAAGCCCCAGTGAAAGGTGCTTAATTTAGATGAAATTCACAAATATTCACAGACCCTCCAGCATGTGTTTATAGGAGTTGTTTTTAGGAAAGTCTAATCAGATTTAGTGTTTAGTGACTATTTTATTCCCTTCATTCTTGAGAAACAGAACAATGGGGACTGATCCTCTTTGTGTTCTAGAAACACACGTTTTCTCTCTCCCCCTGCTTCTTTTTCCATGTCTTTCCAACTCGAATATTCTTCAGTGCTCAGAGAACTCAACACAGTGAGTTTAAAGGTCATCATGGAGTTAAAGAGGAGAAAGACATTGAGTTCAGCTCAATAAATACACCTCTTATATATTCCACGTAACTTAAATATGGCTAGTTTACATCAGTGCTTACATAAACAGCCTGGATCTTACAGATCACTAAAGCATTAAGCACCAGCCGTCCAGAGAGATGTTTACACAGTCTCCTGTCACGTGGAAACATGAAATACCTCCTCGTCATCTTACACCATCTATATGAACCATTACATAATCACAAAAAGAAACAAAACAACTCTCTTAGATGACAGGGGGCAAGACAGAGAGAAAGAGAGAGTGATGATTAGAGAGAGAGAGAGCACAGCAGATGCAAATTGAGATACAGAAAAAGATGAAGACTGAAGAGGAACGTGCAGATGGTGCCTCATAATGTTCTGTGATATTAACATGAGCTGCGCAAGCTTCAACTTTATGATCACACCATCCTCATCCTCCCCCATGCTGTTACACCCGGAACCTCCTCCCAGAAACCACAGAAGATTGTCATTGACATATCAGTGGAATACAGTCATTTAGATTTACTTTGTCTCCTTATAAAGTCTGTATGGCTTTTTTACTTCCATGGAAGACAAGACGGAGATGTTAGGCAGAACGTTAGCCTCAGTCACCTTTTTACTTTGATTGCATTTTTTTTTTTTTTTTCTTTTCATACAATGAAAGCGACTGAGTGGTGACTGAGGCTAACATTCTGAGAGTGAGTTAATTATAACAGAATTTTCATTTTTGGTTGAACTATCCCTTTTTAAAAACCCCATGAGTTTTTCCATGTCTGTTAGCTTTGAGTTCATCTATGTTCTTCTAAAAGCTGACAATACAAGCTCATTTATATTAAACTTTTGTCAACTTTAAATGCATTTATACACTTTTATTGTATAAATTGTAAATTGTATTAACTTATTGTCCAATAAAATTCAATCTAGTATGAGAATGTCCCCTCCACCCGAATGCCACCTGCATCCAACACAGTGTTGTTGAGCATACCAAACGTGGTTAATGCTGAAATGACAAGAGGAAGCCAGAGAGCATTCCTGTCCTCTCTCTTTCTTTCTTTCTTTCTGATCATCTGTCTCTATTGCTCTCTCTCTCTCTCTCTCTCTGCAGATGATAATGGTATGAGGGCTTAATGGGTAAAAGCAGGGTGATACCTTGTCAAATAAACTAACTTTCAGAAACTATGAAACTATACTTTCAGAAAGTACTTTTGGCTATGATTTTGTAGCAAAACTACAGGTGGTAAGAAAGGTGGCAGCATCATCATTTCATTTTTACACCGAGATAGTTAGGTCTATTCCTAAAATCAGTTGACTTCAGCACCCCTTAATGTTGAAATTTGGCTGACGATTAATTGTCAAACAAATAATTGCGATTATGATGATTAATTGTCTCTTTTAGGACTTTCACAATTAATTGTTATATAAATTGTCATGTGTACTCAATTTGTACATATTTAACTTCAAATATATAAATAAAATAATAAAGTAGGGATATATGATTTCCTTTTAAGCCTTTAAAAACTTATGAACTGCATGAAAAATAATTTTAAATATCCAAATATTTCTAAATACATAAAATATGTCTCTCTTTCTGGTCAACTTTAGTTTTGTTCATTTTTACATTTACACTGTTGTTTTTGTAAATCATTTATTTTACAAATATTTTTATATTTTATATGTATATTTTTATTAAAAATAAAAAATAAATGTTATATATTTTATTATATGGTATAATATTATTTTTTGCAATAGTTAAATATTTCTGTCCTACTTTCCTTACTTCCACGCATTATTTTAATGCTCTGATTAAACCCCACAAGCCCTTATTTCTCATGTAGCAAAACCTCTGAGATATCATTTAATAATTTTATCACTTCACAGAAATAGAGTAAGCGTGTTTCTCCTCTGTGTAACTGAGTGTCATTAACATTGCATGTCTGAACCAGGAACATTTGCTATTATATGATCATTTAAAGTGAAGTCAGAGCGCTTTGCATTCACCTTCAAAGTTTAGATTTTCATGGGAGTTTGGCGCGAGCCTCTGCTGACAGAGCTTTTGACAAGGACAGGAGTTACTCTGTGCGGCTCAGTGACACTCTGAGATCAACTGAATGACACACAAACGTGTGATCAAATCAAGAGATATCAGTGTTACTGAAGAAGGCCTTGGGCTGAAATTTCTGTTTTTTTTTTTAACCTGCTGCTGCCTTTAGTCAATAAAGAACCAATATTTTTTGCAAGACATTTCCAAAGTGCAAATCTTCCTTCTCTTGTTTGTAATTTGAAACCTGTAAAACTTTTTGTGAAATGCTTCTCTTTAAAATGAATGCCACATATTTTTATTTTATTTATTTTTGTTTTCTTTTGCAATGACATTTATAGATGTTTAGGTTTGGCTTTCTTAAAAATTACTTTTAGGGGACACTGTACATATGTAACTGATAAAAGAGACAGGTGCCATATGCTGCCACAAAATGTATGGGAGAGAGATGTTGAATAAGTCTTTGGCAATCTTGCTGGCCTCCATTCTTTTCTATTGGAGACATGGCAAGTTCACACACACACGCCCCTGGGCTGCCATTTCCATTCGCCAGCTGGTTAATCAGATTTCCCATTATTAATAGTGCCAGATTTTCCCCTCAATGTAGTCCGTCTTTTCTCTTTTTATCCCTCGAGGATCAAGGACAGAACACTTTGTGTCCCCTGCTTTTTCCACTCATTTTGTTTCAGATCTCTATTTTGTTGTCCTCTTGCTATTCCAGTCTTTATCCAATACTTCATTTTCTGCTTTGGCCCTCTGAGCATTTCCTCTTCTTCTCTCTTCATTTCCTGCCTGCTCACCTCGTCTCCTATCCCAGGCTCTCTCTCTGTCTGGGTCAGGTCTGATGTTCTTTCTAGTTAGTGATCAGCGAAGAGAGCCATCACTGTAAGGCCAGAAACATACTCTAAACCAGTATGGAAATGCAAATACTTGGTCAGTGTATTGCAAGCGGGCTATCTCCTTTGACATAATGCACATTCTTTTGGTACTGTGGCATAACAAATCTCAGTACTCATGGGGGTGATAAGAGGTACCTTTGGGACTTAAGCAATAAACATTTAATTTTATTGCATATTGTATATAATAATTCTGTATGTATGCGTATGTATGTGTGTGTTTTTGTTCTGCTTAATTTAGATGTAATTCTCCTGGGCTGATATAGACATTTTTAAATACACAGATCAGCCACAACATTAAAATCGCCTGCCTAATATTGTGTAGGTCCCCCTCATGCCGCCAAAACAGCCCTAACCCGCTTCTCAGAATATTATTCAGAGATGATATTCTTCTCACCACAATTGTACAGAGCGGTTATCTGAGTTACCGTAGACTTTGTCAGTTTGAACCAGTCTGGCCATTCTCTGTCGACCTCTCTCATCAACAAGGCATTTCAGTCCACAGAACTGCTGCTCACTGGATGTTTTTTGTATTTGGCACCATTCTGAGTAAATTCTAGAGACTGTTGTGTGTGAAAATCCCAGGAGATCAGCAGTTACAGAAATACTCAAACCAACATTAACTGAAGATTAACTAAAATCTGCATGATTTTATGCACTGCACTGCTGCCACACGATTGGCTGATTAGATAATCGCATGGATGATTGTTGGTGCCAGATGGGCTGGTTTGAGTATTTCTGTAACTGCTGATCTCCTGGGATTTTCACACACATCAGTCTCTGGAGTTTACTCAGAATGGTGCCAAAAAAAAAAACAAAAAAACATCCAGACAGTTTTGTGGATGGAAATGCCTTGTTGATGTGAGAGGTCAACAGAGAATGGCCAGACTGGTTCGAACTGACAAAGTCTACAGAAACTCAAATAACCGCTTTGTACAATTGTGGTGAGAAGAACATCATCTCAGAATGCTATTCTGAGATGCAGGTTGGCACTGTTTTGGTGGCATGAGGGGGACCTTCACAATATTAGGCAGGTGGTTTTAATGTTGTGGCTGATCAGTGTATACAGGTTTGTCAAAATGACATCAAATAGTCGTTGAGTCAGCGTATATAAATACACTTCCTCATTCAAGCATTTCCTGGTGGTTATGCATTCATATGCACACTGATTATAGAGACTGGCCTTTACCTGCCTCTTATCTGCTACTACAGCCTCAGTGGAAGAGGATTAGCTGTGTAGCTGTGAGGTTATTGGTTTAAATCACTTACAGAACACATACCACACACACAAGATATTTACTGCCAACAGAGTTGTTAACAGCCTTTTCATAGAAAGACGATTTACTTCTCCATTGTTTACAATCTTCAATTCTGCCGGAACCCTTCCATAAAGTTCACCTCCATTAAACACATGCACACTTTTTCACACACACATGCTGCAGTTATTATAGACCCTTCATTTCCCCTTTCCCTTAAATATAACGTTAAAGGGATAGTTCACCAAAAAAAAAAAAAAAAGAAAGAAAGAAAATTCTGTAGTTATGTACTCACCCTCATGTTGTTCCAAACCTGTATGATATTCTTTTTTTGCTGTGAGCACAACATGGTGCTCAGGTGGCATGCTAAAACTTGGTGCATCTTGATCAGTTATGAGATGCACAAGAGAACCAACGGTGTTTGGTATTATTGTTATAGGTTTTAGCAAAGTGCAAGATTATTAGTGATTAACATCTCAAATTTCTGTCTGTTCCTCACACAAAGCTATCTTATGGCTTCAGAAGAATGTTTTTTAGATGCTTTTTTTTGTCCTTTTTTGAGCTTGACAACCTTTTGTCACTACATGCTTTCATTGCTTGAAAAGGAGCAGAGTGAACATTCTCCAAAACAGTTTCACGGAAGAAAGAAAGTCATAGAGGTTTGGAACAAACATGAGGGTGAGTAAATTATATTTACAGTATTGGTGAACTATCCCTATTATATCAGCTCTCATTCCGCTTGACACTAATGCCGTGTCGTGAATAAACCATCAAACAACCTGAAAATAAATAATAATAATAAATACAATTTTGGCACAACACAATTCAGTCTTCTGCAGTTTCAGGTCTATTCAGGTGATTCAGTTGATGGTTAATGATGGCCTAAAACTGAGAATGAGAGAAATAGAGAATGAGGATGAGAAAGAGAGATACTAAAAGGTCACATTCCTCATTCATCAAGCACAAGTCATTATTATGTCCACCAACTCGCATGGGAAATATCCTGCTCTTGTTCAGACGAACTACCGTAGCTTTGAAAGGGAGTTTGACAGAAATGTCAGAAAAATGCATTTAAATCGGAATGTTTAAATGCATTTCCATCTCATTCCGTAGAAACACTCACACAGTGTCTGTGTCTGAAAGCTTAAGCAGCTGTTAAGGAAACTTGCCTCAGATCAGCTTGAAAGACTCGTTATTTTCATCCTACAGTACCAATGTCTACAGCCTCCAAAGGCAGCACGGTCCAGTCAGTTAATGAGCATTTTTCCATGTGTGAAGGTACCTCATAACTTTCATAAGCATTTTTCAGCTTTCAGACACAGCAAGTCATTTAGCTGTAGATTTTAATTGTTAGAAAGAGAGGTTACGAGCTGGCTTTGATTTGAATTGTTTTAACCTAACTTTGTTCTTTTAAAGTACTTGCCATGCCTTAATGAGAGCTGTTGTCTGTTGTTGGATGTGATAACTGTTTGATATGAAGGCTGTTATCTTTTCATATAAAGAACAAATCCATTCATAATGAATGCAAGATTCCAGTCTAGTTGTCGCCAGTACATTGCATCAGATTTCACAACATTGTACGTCATCCTAAGAAATCCAGGACTTTCTATACAGGTGTCTTCTGAGTAACTCGTGAGTAACACACAAAGATACACACTTACGTAATTCAGATTCCATTGGAACAGTACTAAGAGAGTTGCACATCTACTGTATGTGTGAATTTTATTTGAGAGGTCATCTCAAATAAGACTCCTTATATGGGTACTTGACTTTCCTGAAGAAACTGGGAATGTTTTTTGTTGTTTTTTTCCTCAGTGGAATGAAAGGGGAGTCTTCAATTTGATGATTCACTGGAGGCTCATCAAGGTCACTGTGCTCGTTTACATATGTGTTCTTACACCAATTATGCTTAATAAGCTAACAGAACATGTGGTCATGTAAACTCAATAAGTGGCTTTCCATAATCGGTGTAATGTCATAAATGGCTTAAGAATAAACAGATCGACATAGGTTGATTTTTTTATTTTATTTTATTTTATTTATTATTTTTTTTTTTTTTGCTTCTCCCATTTCCCTGCTTTTGCATCGCATGTTAACACCTTTAATCACTTTTGATTGGTACTCACCCTTTGTTTCCAGGTGGAATGGAAAAAGAACATGTACACCGACTCCTGGAAGTTGCATAAGGCCAGCCAATCCCTTTGGAGCTTTTAATTTTCATGGGCAATATGCATCAGATAGGTCAGTGTAGCTAGTCTTGAATAATAGTAACGATAATAACAAATTATAGTATTTATGAAAAAATAAATACTAGCTGAAACACATCTTGAAACTTTAACTACAACTGCCACTGTTGGTATAAAATGAGGTCTAATTGATTCTACCTTTAGATTATTTCATATGAAACTATATAACATTTGTCAAAATATAAGTTACTTTTACTCATGTAAAATCATGAAACAATTTTGTAAAGGTGATGATGTATAATGATTTAATTTTTTATTTTTTAGCACATAGCACAGTGTTGCTCTTTTCCTCCTCAGTGCTGTTTGGCATGAAAGGGCTGCCTACTGTTCGACTTGACTTCCTCCGTAACACTTTAAACTAGAAAAGTCTCACTAGAATAGAAATGGGTCACATCAGTTTTGAGGTCTGCACGGCACAATATAGAGGGAAGCATGGTAGTTGCGCATGTGCGTCAGAGAGCAGAGCAGATCATTAGCGTGAGCTGGTAGGCCTACCGTTACACTCGCGTGAATGCTTTAATCGCTCCGCGAAAATATTGCAGTGCAGATGAGAAGCCTTTAGCTGAATAAAGATTATCATTAAATATTATATTACAATTAAATAATCTCTATCACTTGGGCAGCTGCCGAAAAATCTTCAATGAGAGAACCATGGCATTGTTCTTTCCCTGCTGTCCGCGGCCCAGTCCGAATAGACCTGCGACCCACTTTTGGGTCGTGACCCACCAGTTGAGAAACACTGTTTTAGAGAATGTTCCATTTGCTGATTTCCACACAATAGCTGTGGAGATTGTCACACTTTTTAACCTCAAAAAAGCACCTTCATTCAATTAAAAGTAGTCCATGTGACTCACGCGTCATATTCCAAGTCTTCTAAAGGCATACAGTCACTTTGTATGATGAACAGATCGAAAATTCATTTAAAAAGTCAATATTCACCCTCAAATCAAATCAAATTATTGATCAACTCATGTACTGTAAACGGAACCCAAATCAAATATGGTGACATGCCAGTTACATCAAACCTCATTGGGTCCTGTGCATCTCCTGACCAAACGTCATAATGAATGAAGTTTGTTGTTATTGAGGTGTCGTCATATTTGATTTGATCATATGAATGATTTGATTTGATATTAAAGTGAATAATGACAGATTTAGGTCTGTTCATCATACAAAGTAATTGTTTGCCTTCAAAAGGCTTAGAAAATGATGCACGAGTTGCATTGACTGCTTTACTGATACTTTTGGGTGCTTTTTTAAGATTTAAACTGGGTCACTATCAACTGCTTTTGTATGGAAGTCACTGACTGCAACATTCTTTAAAATATCTCCTTTTGTGTTCAGCAGAAGAAAGTCATGTGGGTTTGGAACAACATGGGGGTGAGTAAAAAATGAATGAGATTTCATTTTTGGGTGAACTTTTCCTTTTATTGAGATGGTAGGTTGAGAGTGATGAGTTGATCTAATGGTGATCTTTGCCCTTTAATGTAAACCTAACAGGAATTTATCATTCACTGCAGCTCACTGTAGAGTGTGTGCTTATGATTGTAGGTTGTTGCGTGCATGGGTATGCGGTAGTCCACAGAATGTATGTCTGCATGCGTGTGTTACTCTAAATGTTTGAACGGTTATATTATTCCGTCTTCTTGCCCAGAAGCTCAGATCCAAATAGGTCAAGACCCAAATAAACACTCTGAAGGCACCACAAGAAGAACTGTTTAATCTGAGTTGACTAGTCTCTCAGCCCTGCTTTCGGACCACAGTGAGACCCAAAAAACCTGAATCAATACATCATGTATTATTCCAGCATACCATCAAGATCTGCTGATCAAAGACCTGGTGGAGGCAAACATTTGATCATCTCCGAGTTATGTTTGGCATGCACCTACAACAAGATCTTAGTGATAGAGAGATAGTGGTAGGTTCCGACTGTAGGTCCACATGTTGTATGATAAACTATTGATGAGAGGTGATTGGCAGCCTTCGTGGTGCCACTAATGAGTCCCAACTGTGGGACCTTGCCCAGAAAAATATCCAAGTGTGTGTTGCTGTTTCTGTGTGTGTGAGGCAGAGGGCAAGAAAAACAGAAAGGGCAACATAACAGGCTTTTCTAAAGGTCTGTTTTTGAATTATGAATAGAGAAACAGCTTTTTTACATAGCATTGATGCCATATTGTGAACTATAATAATCCAGTGCACATGCTGTCAGATTTAGGGGCGGTTCACACCAAACGTGTGAAAAAGCTAGTTGCAATGCCACTCAGAGCAGAACGCAGGTGTCTTGTCACACATTTTTAACATTTTAAGTTCTTTTATAACTTAAAACGCATAATAAAAACATGCACTCCTGCACGAGATGCTGAAAAATAGCGCAACGATCAAAAATGTCCGTCTAGGGCATGTTAACATAGAAAAAACAAATGCAAAACAGCACGGATGAATGCAAAAATGTGAAAATGGCTCTTTAGACACATTAGGGATGGGCAGGATGGTCGACTAGTCGTCAACACGTTCTTTTACAAGGGTTTTGTAGTGTTGCTTTAAAGGGGAAGAATTTATATATGCATATTCGCAAAAGGTTTAAGCATGCTGAGTAGGGATGGGAAAAAATATAGATTTTCCAATGCATCGCGATCTTCATTGGATTGATCTTGATATCAATTCTTACATCCCAGGTTCAATCTTTTACTCTATATGCAACCCTCCACAACAGTGAGAGGAAATCACTCGCATTTGCAACCCAATTTTGCACTATGTGGCTAAATTGTATACAGTATATTTGGCAACTGGCTGGTAAATGTTTAGTGATTGATTGTGATTGTGTAGTATAGTGGTGAAGTATTCAGCAGTGAAATCCTTTCACTGCATGCTGAATGTAAAAGTTGGTCCGTGTAATGCCTGTCCAAAGACGAGATCCACGTGACACATTTGTCATTGAATAATGTCTCTTTTAATACACTTTCTGTTCTCTACAGTCAGTTGTTGATCAAAAAAAAAAAATCATGAATAGCACAGATGAGATAAAGCCGTTCGAGTCTCTCTCATTAACATGCGCTCTTCTACAGACACTCTTTAAAGAAATGCTGGTTTTGTTAAAGAGACAGTACCGGTTTTAGCATGTGTTCAACAAATTAATTTAAATACATGCAACTAGTACAAATTAAGCAATTAAACAAAAAAAATGTAACAAAAAATAATAATATATGAAATTGAGTATGTTATTTATTGATTGAATACATGGAATTGTTCATTTTCAAAAAGCCAGTATGTGACCAAAATGATGGGAAAAAATAAAACAGATAAAATATCATTAGTAAATATAGTAAATATATATGAGTAATGTATCTAGTTAGCTGGAAAAAAATGTCTTTCATTTGTAAGCAAAAGGGACAGTATAACTGAAATATACCCATATGAATCGATATCGAATCGAGAGCTTGTGATTCGGAAATCAAATCGGGAAATCTGTGTCAATACCCAGCCCTAATGATGAGAGTCTAACTTGAATGCATCCCCTTTAAAGCATGAATTTAGAGACAATTTTTTCGGAGGGTTTTAGCGTGCTGCAAATGTGAGTAGAATTCTTCCACTCTGCAGCATTAATTTAGAGAAGCAACTTCTCAGAGAGGGTTTTTTGTGTGCTAATAAAGCACAGCTAAAAACAAGTTAGTCTGTAGTAGAAACTACTGGTTCTTCTGTACCAAGTCGATGCAAAAACAATAAAAATAAAATAAAAAATAGAGAGAATTGTGAAATTTTGCTGGTATTGATACAGTACCAACTACTGAAATTTTCGTATAGGGACAACCCTAGTCTCTACGTAATTAGACTTTCTCCAGTCTCTAGTTAGACTGAAAGCACACTAAAACCATCTCTCAGAAGTTACATCTCTAAATTCATCCCCTTTAAAGGCTTTCCAGTTATTATGCATAATCTGTAGGTTTTTATTTTTAAAATAGTCTTGTGAAATGAAAGGTTATACTGTAGTTATTTAGACTTTTTATTGAATACCTGTAAGGGACACTGCTGAAGGGCTGCGCTTGGCTTCCATTTATCAAAAAGAAACACATCTGAAAGGTGTCTGGTGGACCCAAAATCAGTCAGATTATGCAGGCCTTTCAGACCGACTTGTCGCTGTGTGACGCCCTGAACTTTGACTGGGTTACTGCAGCTGATAACAATCTCAAATTCTTACAGATCAAGATCTTTTTGACCTGCTGACCAGTCTAAAGAGTATATTTCCAAACCTGTCCTTCATTCTAACACTGTGAGCTCATTGTTATGGAGTTCTGTCATTACAGTGGAACTTCAAGACACATTCCAGGTCATTTTGGCATGAGCTTTATTCACACAATTGCTTAACTGATTAGGGTTTTTTTTTATGTTCACATACTCAGCTTGAAACTAGAGATGAATCTTTATCAGCCTTTATTGTCCTGTTTTGGTTGTGAAGAGAGAAGTAATAATTGATGTAACATAGCTTTCACTTCCACTTCTGTCTTTTGTAACATAATTGTTTTCAGGTGACTGGCATACACTCCTGTTCACCTCTCACCCTTCGACTTCCCACTGCCAGTCCAACAAAGGTTGGAGCCTTTTCCGACCCTGTGCCTCAATTTCCAGCTCAAAGGTCACCCAGGCTTGACCTCAAGGGTCATGGCTTGACCTCTTAGCATAGGTCAACTGCTTTAGTAATTCTGATCCTGCAGTCAGGTTGGACTGGACTGTGTATTCTGTGTTCTTTACTTATAAATTAGTGGTGCTAATTGCTCATACTTGCGGTTTCGGGACAAACCCCCAAATCTAAGTATTAAACTTCGGTATGTAATTCGCCCTGCACCATTTGTGCTACAGTCATGAATGATGCCTCAAATGTGGCTTTGAGGAGAGGTGTGCTGTTACTGTTTTAAGCAAGCAATAAGATTTTTGGGAGACCTAGCTGGTCAGTGTTGAATGATTTGCTCTCAAAAATGCTTATTTTTCCTAGTAAAAGCTTGAAACGTGTTGGAGAAATCCTACTAGATCATACTTCATCTAATGTAATAACACAAGTCTGCAATTACAAGATTCTCGAGCAGTCTTGGCTGTATTTCAAGCTTGGTTCTTGGTTCTCTGTAATGTTCTCTAGGTGTCTCTTTTCGCAGTGCTGTCTTACGAAACAAATGTCATGCCACACTCGAGCGCATTAGTGCCGCCCCACAACAAATAAAGAACCTATCTGTAGGTGTATAAGTGCTTTAGATGTCTTTAAATCAAGTGTTGCATAACAGAGATTTATAGTAAGTGACTGGTTACCACACTTATATACTGTACACACAGAGGTACTAATCAGGTGCAAAATGACAAGTGATAAAAGCTAGAGGTTCTCTTCCATGTAACATTTTAATTTCTTCCCTAACCAGGTGTGACAGTGGCGAGCAACACTACATTTTGTTGGTCGCTTGTGGGGTTTTGTGTGTGTTTGTGTGTGGCATCATTAAGCAGGGAATCCCCACCTACACCAAAAACATCAAAATCCTGCTCCTCATGTAACTGAATATTCCAGGTTCAATACAAGTAAAGCTCAATCTACAGCATTTGTGCCATAATGCTGATTACCACAAAGTATTTTCGACTCATCCCACATTTATTAAAAAAATTTAAAAAATAAATAAATAAATATATATATATATATATAAAAAATATAAGCACTTATAATGGAAGTGAATGGGGCCAGTCCTTAAATATTAAAATACAAATTGTTTCAAAATTATAGCCACAAGATGTAAACATTATACATGTTAACATGATTTTATTGGGATAAAATCTATAAAGTTTCAGTCTAAAGTTTATTCCAATATTACAACTTCATTGCTATGATGACGTAACACAATTTTATTACATTAAAGCATGTAGAAAATAAATTTTATCACACGAAAACCATGTTTACATGTATAAAGTTTGCGTCTTGTGGCTATACTTTTGAAACAATGTGTATTTTAACATTTCTGGACTGGCCCCATTCACTTTCATCATATGTCCCTTATTATAATAAACATTTTTGCTGCTTCTGAATAAACGAGGGATGAGTCTAAAAAAATGTCTGTGGTTATCAACATCATGCCACAAATGCTGTCGATTGAGCTCAAACTGGAACATTACTTTAAACATCAAACATGGATGAGTAAAGGAGAGATTGATTGTGGAAGCTGAGAAAGAATGGATATTACATGACAAACTCCTCAGGTTCCACGACTAAAATGAAAATTCATTAAAATACAACATATTTATTCTTACACCCTGTCTACACCGGGTGCGTCCATTGACGAGTCACGATGCAACGGCTTGAGGTTATCTACACTGGACACCTCGACACTAACGTTCTAAACCGTTTAATTTGTGTAGTACTGCCAGTGCGTGCAGCGCAAAATGAAACGCGACACCTGTTTATTGTCAGCGCAACGGACACGCCACAAAGGACGCTCCCAGTGTAGACAGCATCATTGATAATAATGGTGTTCTATTCCTTTTGACGTGACGCAACACTCACGTCCGGTTTAGACAGGGTGTTAGCTTTACACACTTCAGCGTTGCATAATGAGTGTGATCATGCAAACTGAAATAATTTCCCTGTTCTGAATGGCTGAGGAATTATAGTATCACGCAGCATTTTCTCTTTCAGTGTGGGCAGAAAATTTGCTTGTCACTTGAATCTTGTTTCATTGTGACTGATTAGGACAAGGTATCGCACCTGTATTTTTCATGCTGTAGTCCTCTTCTTTTTTTGTCCCAGCTCCTTTTTGTGCCTTTTTCTCTGTACATCAGTCTTCCTCTGAGTGAGCATCTGTCATCTGTCAGCATCCATACAAACACCAAATCCAAGCTTCATATATATTCACATCCCCTGCAGACTCTTCCTGCACTCTGCAGCATCTGGACCAATCAGACACACAACTATTCATTATTTAATGAATAATCCAACAGACGTCTCGAGACAAGCAAAGTTCCAAGTAGGCCCAAGCAGACTCCGAGATGTCTGCTCTCCCACTAATCATTATCAGTTTTTACTCCCCCTTTGCTGACACTAGTCCAGTAACTAGTGGACCTCAGAGACATTCCAGGTGGGGGAAGGTAGCCACATGCAAAGCAAAGGAATATGGGAAGAAGTAACTCACTCCATTCCCCCATAGGAAAGACACATAAAGCCCATAAAACAGACTTTTCTTCATTCATTTATAGACAAACTGTTCTATAAATGAACATGCATATTCTCAGGACATTGTGTGTATGATTATTACTGTCTCTTATAGTGTCTTTTGTACTGTATACCAGTTTGTGCATGCTTTATGACAGAACCACTAGATAATGTAAAATTATTGGTATCATGCTTCCAATCAACTTAATCCTTGTGTGATGCCCTAAACATTGGAGTATAGCACCCCCTTATAGCATTGCAGTGTATGCTTGTTATATTACTCAGAGCATAAAGGGGCACAAACTGCTAGCTTACTCCAGTCATGCAAATGAGTCAGCTTCCAAACAAAGGAACTTTTCCCGCTGGAAAATTGCACCTTTCTCATTGGTCAAGCCAAACTCGAGAGGAGTGACCTCCCTCTCTCTCTCTCTTCCCTCTTCTCTCTTTCTCCCTTCTGCTCATGGTTGCTGTTCATGTGGGACTGGAAACACCCGGTCCGACCGTGAGGTCGCAGGCCGGCAGGCCTCAAACACATCAAGCCATATGTAACTTCCTCGACCATAACGGAGTCAAACTAACACCGTAAGTTCATCAGCATTTCTTCATTCAACACGGAAGAAATTGATTGCAACTTCAACACCATCGACTCAAGGAACCATCAAGACTTTCTCCTGAGACTGCATCTGGGCGCTCTCTCAACAGCCAAGGCATTGCAAGTATTGTATAATTAACTAACTAAAAAGAGGTTTAGTATAAGCTGTGAACCCCTTTGTTAACAAAGGTGCTTTGAAGTAAGAAACTGATGGTTCTTTCAGATGGTTAAATGACTCTTTTCATAGCTTCATTCCCCTGTTCTGTTCCGGTTTCATTCACTTTCACTTTTCCATTTCCCATGTATGCGTGATTTGTGTATATGTGTTTTAGTTATGTGTTCGTGATTTAGTTAAATAAAGCTTTTGTGTACATTCTTGCGAGTTGATTCTGGTCTGCTTGTAAATCAACATCAATTTAACGATTTGATCACAGCTACATGCTAAGAAAGAGTTATATTCTGTGGCCATGAAAAATATCCTTTCTAAGAGTTGATAGACGATCAATACTGAGTGTTCGCTGGATGAACAGATTAGTTGATTGTAATGTTAATTCAGCTACATCAAGTTAATTCTATTAACTGATCCAAATATTTATAATTGATTATAACGGGTTATGATTAATTATTCATATTTCCATTTTAAAGATAATTTGACTGTGGTATATTTTGATAAATAATCTCATCCCTGTTTTTAAAAGATTTCGTTTCAAAGCTGTACCTAAATATGTGTAATATTATTTTCAATAAGCCATGAGAATAATATAACTCCAGTAAGAGAATTAATCATAATTCCCTTATTAAAGCTAATTCCTTACAATAGAAATTGTGAGCGGATACAACGAGACGTTGTATTACGATTTTAATGGTGGAGAATTTTATTCAGACAAATAATCTAGTTATTTGTCATTTATATAATTTATAATGGGTGTCGAACGCGACTAATTCCATTATAAATTCCCTTACATAATAATGTAGAATAAGGACTGTTTAATTTAATTCCTAGCTCACACATACTGTTTCCCTACATATAATGGTGGAGGTACGCGTGCACATTAACCCATCCCGTGTACATTTACACTACCAAATTCGCTACAACTCTAACATGTCTGTTATTCGAGGGGAAGTGAGGGACGGATCGGGCACATGGGAAAATTGTCAAAGTTTTACCAAATCAATGCTGTATCTGTCTCTCTCATGAGGGTGAGGGTAAAATGACTCTTCCTAAATGCTGACCAATGGAAGACGGCAGATTGTTCGGGGAAATACGTTTAGAAACTATTCAATCTGATGACGCTAGTGGTACAGAAAACACACATTTCACCTTTGTTGTACACACAATGCACTGTTAGTCACTTTGGATAAAAGCATCTGTCAGATTAATAAATTGAAATGTATCTGTTCTTCGTCAGTGTAATATCACTATTCTATGAGATCTCTGTGCACCTCACGATAGCACCAGCAGCTGTGACTGAATCTTCCCTCAGTGAAATCATTCAATGCCCAGACTAAAGTGTGTTTGTGTGAGAAAGACCGATAAACAGGCAGAATATAACCATGTTATATTTGTGATGTATGCCCGAGGAGGGTTCTCTCTCCTCCGCGCTGCCGTAATGATGTTAGCTCTGTGTGGGGCTCCGTAGAAAAGCTCATTATGTGAATGTAAGGCTTGTGTTCTCGGGCTTGATATTGATTGTGTTTAGATGAGCTTCTCAGATGCTAATAGCTGTGTTTGCTCACTGTGTGATCATAGATAATGCTTTCTCTTTTTTCTGTAGCTCTGTTCTTAAACCAAGCATCATAGGAATGCTTCCAATTCGAAAGCGGTTTCAAATGGTAGGCAACAAAATTATGCTACCTTCTAAGGTACATCATTTGGCCAGCTTCTTACCTCAACATGGCAAAAATGGCATGGGTGGACATTAAGCGTGTGGGAAATCAGCAAAAAAAAATAAACTGCCAAGCAGCCTCTTTTTAAATGCTGCACCTTATACTCTTGGGGGTGAAGTTGAAAAGAAACTCACAGAGCTTAAAAACTAAAAAGAAAAGCAACTTTCTATTGGTAAACTTGGCAAATTTGCCTGTCAAAGTTCACCAAACTTGAAGTCCATGCGAAATCCGCGAGGAGAATTCTTTGCCACCAGAAGTCCATTGAGCGAAATTCATGATCGTGTGGATTCCCATTGAGACACCTGTATTTCGCCTGCAGAATTTTGCCATGTGTAGGTAAATGTGACCACGCCTTAAGGCAGCATTGCATGCTGCCTTCGCAGATATAGCAATCCCAGAATGGATCGCAATGAGACAAGGAAAAAAAACAAACATCCAACGTCGGACGAAGAGAAATATCGACTATAAATATTCCTATATTCAAGTATCTATTACAATCTGTTTCACTTAATATTTGTGTGTGTGCTATGTATGTTTTGTATTCATCAGAGTATAGCATTAGATAGCTAGAGTTAGCTTGACATAAGTCAAGTCTCTCGTTGCATCCGAATATCCATACTTCCCTACTATACAGTATGCCAAAAACAGTATGTGAATGCAGTACTATGTCCGAATTAGGGTTGCAAATTAAGAAATTTTCATAATCGATGATCATTAACATTAATGAATGAAAATCGATTAATCATCAACAATAGCAATAAACTGTAAGTGGTGAACATAAAATCGGGTCATGGAACAGTGCCACATTCCCGGAGGAAGTATGTCCTGAATCTATTCATACTACTTGCATGCATACCTTAAGAACATATTGTTTTACTGGCCAAGAAGTGCATCCATCATCAAAAGCAGTACGTGCTCTGACAGTACGCGATTTCGGACGCAGCTACGGTTTCCATATAGCATTTTTATTCAATATTCCATTTGCATAAAAATAAGTCACTTGACAGCAGTTTGCACTGAACAAATGACTGAAGTTTCACTGAGAGCTGGCAAGGCGAGTTTGTGGCAATATGAGTGACAATGACCATTGATGATGCAACAAAGTTGAATAGCTTTATCCAAATGCTTATGTAACGGTAGCCAGCTCGTACATGATAGCTGTGCAGTGTGTAAACCTCACTCTCCTAGCCTTAAGAGATGCACTAGTGACCGAGGCTAGAAGACATGGCTTTATAGCTTCATTGTTAGCGTGTTCGATGGATCGCCGGGGATCAGCAGTGTCACCGGTCGAGTAGCCGAATGGGAGTGAGGTTTATAGAGGTGAGTGTAATGGTATCCAGCTGGTACATGCTAGCTTTGCAGTGTGTAAACCTCACTCTCCTGGCCTTAAGAGATGCATTAGCGACAGATGCTAGAGGCCATGTATTTATAGCCTCCTTGATAGCACGTCAGACTTCCATGCGGGGATCGCCAGTTCGAATCCTGCTCGGGTGAGTCGAGTAGGACGGGTGACACTTAGCAACGCAATGCATCGACTTTCCAACTGCCTGATGCCGTTGGATACTGTAGCTGAGTAGGTATGGCTACTAGAAAACAACAGTACAGCCATTAACCTCCTGCGATTTAATTGTTGTCAGTGTGAACGCACCTTTATAAGGCCTATGTAGACAGCGAGGCAGCTCTCCTTCAGTTCCAGATAGATAGTTTGTGTTAGTGCTCTTTAGTGTAAGACTGAATTATTAACTTGTCAATGTTCTCAGAGCTCTGCTTCCTGTCTCCATCTGGTTGGAAGTCGGTCACAGCTCACACACCAGTCACATCAGTGTCCTTTTTCATCGCCCCACAGTCAAGGTACACAGCACGCTCACACACATATTTAAACACACGTTATGTCAGGACCAGCACACCCTCTGAGACCATCTGAGAGATGCCCTTCATATGGCTCAGACAGAAGCCAATGGTATGTGCAGTGATCCGAGTTTAACTCGGGGCTGGCTGATCTGAGATCGGGTGTAAGCTGTCAGAGATTCTTGTACAGTAGTGTTTAACTCAAGGCTCACTGATCTTAGATCAGCTGTTAGCTAATATCTGCTCCTTATACACAATACTCACTGTACCAGAAGTAACCAAACCCACACTCATCTGTTCTTTCCATGCATACCGCAGTCCCTCCAACAGGATGTTTACCTCTCTGTGGTATTCAGAAAGGGCACCACCTTCAGACAGAGGAACAGTTTAAGTGCAATGTCTCCTCTAGACAAGGGTTATTGAATTTCCTCTCAGGGAAAGACAGAGAAAGTCTTCTGACATTACTGTCACCATGTATATCGTAGAGCTATAGTGAGGCTCTCTGACTAGTTGAGAGTTAGTTGGTCAGCTGCTACATGGGGGGTTGTTGGTACTTCCAGGTCACTGGTGCATGATTGAGTAGGTGTGAAAGAACAACCACATGAAAATCTCTCTTTACACATACACAACCTCACTAAACATTAATTGCACAGTGATGTGCTTAACAAAGCCATTACCAACCAGTTAGAAGTACTCAGATTTTCTGTTATGAAGAATTCATTTATTGATTCCAAAATATTGTTTAAGTGCTGTTGATTTTGTTTGATATACTGTATATTCACCATAGTGACATGGTGTACACAATGATAATCTTTAGAAGGGTGAAATGTCACAAAACCATTTAAGAACATGTACAGCTCTTATTTCACACATTATATTTTGCATAAAAAAATGGAACCTATTTTTAGCACCATTAAGATTTGTATTTTTTTTTCTTTTTCTTTCCATGACAAGAAAAAATTATCTCTTTCTCATTACCATAATGTGAAAAAGGGGTAAAAAACAAAACAACAACCTGGTCTCAGAGAACAACGTTACCATACCTAAATTTTTTCAAAAGGATTTTAATATGCCTTGTTGTACTTGTTGCGGCAGTTTCCTGGTGAAGTGAACACTAGAAGCGCTATAACAGCAATTAATTTGTATTCACTTTCACACAAATCACAAGCAAAATGGCAGATTATTAGTTTATACTTAGTTTTTGCCCTGTTCATCACACAATGCTATCTTAGGAAATCAAAACACTTTTGCTTCACTGATCAGCCACAACATTAAAACCACTGACAGGTGAAGTGAATAACATTTATTATCTCGTTACAATGGCACCTGTCAAGGGGTGCAATATGTTAGGCAGCAAGTGAACAGTCAGTTCTTTTATTTCATGTGTTGGAAGCAGGAAAAAATGGGCAAGCATAAGGATCTGAGCGACTTTGACAAGGGCCAAATTGTGATGGCTAGAAGACTGGGTCAGAGCATCTCCAAAACGGCAGGTTTTGTGGGGTGTTCCCGGTATCCAAGGAAGGACAACCGGTGAACAGGCGACAGGGTCATGAGTAACCAAAGCTCATTGATGCATGTGGGGAGCGAAAGCTAGCCCGTCTGTAGAATCCCACAGAAGAGCTACTGTAGCACAAATTGCTGAAAAACTTAATGCTGGCTATTATAGTAAGGTGTCAGAACACAAAGTGCATCACAGCTTGCTGCATATGAGGCTGCGTAGCCACAGAACGGTCAGAGTGCCCATTCTGACCCCTGTCTACCGCCGAAAGCGCCTACAATGGGCACGTGAGCATCAGAACTGGACCATGGAGCAATGGAAGATGGTGGCCTGGTTTGATAAATCATGTTTTCTTTTAGATCATGTGGATGGCCGGGTGTGTGTGCGTCGTTTAGCTGGGGAAGAGATGAAAGCAGGATGCACTATGGGCCAGCGGAGGCAGTGTGATGCTCTGGGCAATGTTCTGCTGGGAAAACTTGGGTCCTGGCATTCATGTGGATGTTACTTTGACACGTACCACCTACCTAAGATTGTTGCAGACCACGTACACCCCTTCATGGCAACGGTATTGCCTGATGGCAGTGGCCTCTTTCAGCTGGATAATGCACCCTGCCACACTGCAAAAATTGTTCAGGATTGGTTTGAGGAACATGACAAAGAGTTCAAGGTGTGAACTGGCCTCCGAATTCCCCAGATCTGAATCCAGTTGAGCATCTATCTGCTGGACCAACAAGTCCGATCCATGGAGTCCCCATCTCGCAACTTAAAGGACTTAAAGGATCTGCTGCTGAAGTCTTGGTGCCAGATACCATAGGACACCTTCAGAGGTCTTGTGGAGTCCACGCTTCGACAGGTCAGAGCTGTTTTGGCGGCACAAGGGGGACCTACACGATATTAGGCAGGTGGTTTTAATGTTGTGGCTGATCTGTGTATAGTGCATGACTTGTTAGGCGATACATTTTTAAATTTTAATTTTGGATTACATAACTAATTGCATTTACAGGCTTGTTCAAGTGCGATCAAAGGACCGGGGTTTGAGTCCAGATGAGCACACGAGTCTACATGTGAGTCAAAAGTGTCACGGAAGCACCTTAAAATTATGTGGTTGCTTCAGCAATTGTGAATTTCACTTCACATTTGGTTTTGTGACACTGTAGGTTATGTTTAGGTTTAAGGTTTAGGGTAGGGAGGTCAGTTTTGTTTAAATTTAAAACTCAAAAGAACATTAACCTTTAAAACCTCCCTATTTGGGAGAATATAGTGGACATTTCACATCGGAACTGCCGCGATATGTTATATAGTTTGCAAAAATGTCGACACAGTGATGTATTTTTTATGAAGGGATGAGATCAGGCTGAAGAAAAAAACACCATTGTTTCAGGACAGGTTAAATGTCATTACTTTAAAACAGTAATGAGAATTTGGGGAGTATGCTCAATTTTCATGGAAGTAATGTCAAAATGCAAAGAAATCTCAATTGTCTTACAATAGGCTTTATTTTCTTTATGCAAAATACAACTTCAATTTTTTTCTTTAGATTTTGTGGTGAAATTAGGTTAGGCTTCTTAATCATTGTTGTAGGGTATCAGAAGATATAATCTAATTCACAATGTCACTTGAGTGAGATAACTGGAGCGATCTGGAGAGTTCAGCATAAAAACACTGTAACGAAGCTGGCAATGACAGGCAAACGAAGACGATGATGATGTGAAGAACCCAAGTGCAGTTTATTTACAGTGGCATCCAAACGTGAAACATAACAAAACATAAACATGAACTTGACTATACTTCACAAAACTAAACTTGACTTGACTTGACAAGATGCTACACAAACAATACATGACCCAGAACAATGGCAAACATCAGGGCTAAATACACAGACATGGGTAACAAGTAAACAAGACAACCAATCACAAGACTGAACTAATAATAAGACAATGAAACATGAACCAATGACATAACAGAACAAGATAACAAGATACCAAGACTCATGAACACAAACCAATGAGAAAAAAACAGATGGAACAAGAGAGGATCATATGAGGAACAGATCACATGACATGGCAATGAAATAGGAATTAAACTTTCAAAATAAAAGGCATGAACACAAAACATGAACAAAACACATAAACGTGACACACACGCACTTTCACATAGACGCCACTGTGACATTTCAAACGTTCTATTGAAAACCTCTTTTTATGTGAAATCTTAAGATGAGAGGGTGTGTGTTTTTGTGTTTGTGTTGCGATTGAAGTCATTTTAGAAACTGTTAGCCACTAAAATTATTGCTGCTTGTCAGATCGCGTTTATATCAGACTTTTTATTACATTTCGGATTTCCTCGTGCAGTTTTTCATAGTTCTGCTGCTCTGAATATTGATTCAGTTAAAACGGTTTTATTACTGCAAACGCAGTCATCGTGGCAACCCAGCATCAGCTAGGGAGAAGCTGAACCTCTGTCTGTGATCTCTGAAGGTGCACTAATACTTTTCCTGCCCCTCAGGTGCTGCTAACACAGGGAAAGGGGCTCTGTAATAATTATGGAGCGCTGCTTTTGTTCTTAAAACCCTCATCAGGGTGGTTTGATGTGGAATGGGCTCTGCACCCCGCACATGAAAGTGGGGTGTGCTAATGCACTCAAAGCCCCCCTTGTTCCCTCAGGACACACCCACCCTTAGCCCCTCACATGAAAGGCCAGAGCCTCTGTATCCCTTCAGCATCTTCGTGATTCACGAACACAGTGTCTATATCTATGTCTAGTGTTTGTATGTATGCATATGCAGCAACAAATCTGTGTTCTTGACAGGTGTACATAGATGTGATGGAATTTTATGCTCCATCTCTTGCAACAAAGTACTGTGGTTTTCTATGGGATCAGATGATACCTTGTTTTGTGATACAGTATTTACTATGGTATTGAATGATTACCTTATTCATGTACCATGGTACTTCAAGCTACTTAACTGTTTTAGCCTCAGGACCCAGATTTTACATTGGGCATCAAGTGGCAACCCAACAGAATTGTTTATCATACAAAAGTAGCCAAAAATGTCCTTTAAACTTTAATAATAATAATAATAATAATTATTATTATTATTATTAATATTATTATTATTAAAGGAATGTTCCAGGTTCATTTACAAGTTATGCTTAATTAACATATTTTGTGGCATAATGTTAACTAGCACAAAAACAGTATGTTTAACTTATCCTTGGTTTATTTAAAAAAGCACAGTTACAATAAGGTACTTACAATGGAAGTGAATGGGGCCAGTCCATAAACATTAAAGTACACACTGTTTCAAAAATAAAGCCACAAGACGTAAACATTATACGTTTTACGTATAATGTTGCATCTCAAAATGGACAAGCGTGGCTTAGACGTAAGCATATGTTTACTGGGCCACCCCTTCTTGTGTTTCTGTGTGTGTGTGTGTTTCTGGTCAGAATGCCTTGTGCAGACATGGTCATTAAGTCCCTGAATAACCAATGAGATTGTACTAATTTGTGGACTGAGGTTCTGATTAAGTGAATGCTATAAGCAGGGTTGGGAGGGTTACTTTTGAAATGTATTCCACTACAGATTACAGAATACATGCTGTAAAATGTAATTTGTAACGTATTTCATTAGATTACTCAAGGTCAGTAACGTATTCTAAATACTTTGGATTACTTCTTCAGCACTGGTAGATTTTTTCACTTGTTTTGACTATAAAAACTCTGCCAGTGCAGTAAGACAAAATATACATGTTAAAAATACATTCTCTGAAAAACCTAAATATCTTATGCAGTGTTGTTTCTAAAACAAGATAAATCAAATTGATCTTGTTTTAAGGATTTTTAGATATTTTTGCAGGAAAACAATACAAAAATTATTATCAAGAATATGATTTCTGCCCTAATATCAAAGGTCTTACTAGAAAAAAATTAATTATTATCCAACGTGAATTTTCTTGATATAAAAATATGATCGTGCCTGGTAACATTTGCATGTAAAATGGCTAGAAATAGCATTTTAGCTTAGCGTAAAGCTGACAATTTACACAAGGTTTATTTCTATTTCTTCTGCTCCAGACTTACTTCTCTGTCTGCTCGTGTGAACGTAACACATCATAAGAAAGTGTTTCACCGCTGTTCAAATGCACTTTGGATCGCATCATTTATATGTATAAATGTTTTCCATCTGAAAGGACTAAATATTAAATGAAACAAATGACAATAAAATGCAAAGTAATCTCTTCAGTAATCAAAATACTGTTTGAATGTAACTGTATTCTAATGACCAATTATTTAAACTGTAACTGTAGTGGAGTACAGTTACTAATATTTTAAATACGTAATCCCGTTACATGTATTCAGTTACTCCCCAACCCTGGCTGTAAGTGTTTATACTTGTGCCTCTGGTGTAAGTTCATTAGTTGTCGCTCGCTTTAAAGGTGCACTCAGTAATATTTCCTTCATTAAAAAAAAGTTTTGCCCCTTAAAGATATAAATAGTACTATGAATAGAATAGCTGAGGAGACATCATATTTAAAACGCTGAATTTTAAAAAGGCGGAGCACCACGAATCAGAAAGCTCTTTTCAGCTGTAAGTGCTATGTTATAAATACCAATATAAATGTTCTTTGTGCTTAAATTGTACTTGTTTAACAAAACCAGAGCATATATATTTTTTACGGTTGTTGTAACTACGTCATATAATTGGGTCACAGGACTATGCCCACGTTCCCGGATAAAGTATGTCTGGGAATGAACAGTATTCATACTCACCTGCAAACTTCAAGAACGTACTTTATTAATGTCAAAAAGATGCATGCTTCATCAAAGTGTGTTCTCTGACAGCATAAGAATTTGAACGTGGCTCAAGATGATCTTTGCCTCAGCCACTGCTTAACTGGCACCTGTAGTTATCTTGAGGACCCTTAGGGGTCAAACCCTCAATCATTACAACAGAGAACCACTTAGAGCAGGACGTCACCTCAAACATAAGAAGAAATGAAAGAAAAACGGCTGTCTCGTGCATTGCTGTTGTTACCCGCCAGCCTCCGACAAGAGACGCAAGACAATAAGAAAGACAAAAGCAAGAGAATAGCATGTCTGCTCTCATCTAAACTCCCTCTCTCAGACTTTAGCTTCAACTGTTTAATGAGCATCACTGTCACTCGCTTCAAAAGAGATGAAAGAGAGAGCGCTTCCAAAGCACTCACCATCCCTTTTATGTGCTAAATTTGGGTTGATTTATTTATCTATTTTGCTGTACTTCTATACTTGCAAACAGATAGCAACTTGTGTGGTAAAAACAAGCTGTTATTAGTGTGTGAGGATTTTACTCTGATTTAAAGACAAGATTATGTGCAGCTCCCTTATTCTATTTTCCTTAGTGGCTCCTTTTTTCCCCAGATATTCTTTCCTCAGAATGATGATGCATAGCCCAAATGGGTCCGCTGCATTTTATCTCCATTTTAAAAATACCAAGTCACAGTGTTCTTACATGCCCTCCCACCACAACACTCTGGAGGCAGAGAGGAAGAGAGGTTAAGAGAGCCAACGCATCTTAGTCCTTAATTTTATCACTAACGCCGCATCTGTTTGACTCTGCTGGCTCCTCTTCGACAATTACATTTTCCTCCAAACAGCCGCAGGATCACAACTATACCCTCTGATTGGAAGTTATTTACTATTCTGTGAGAATACTGGACGGTGGTCTCAATCTAAAGGCTAGAAGTTAAAATTTAAACAAATTATCAATTAATTATTTAGTGTTTGTTTTAGCTGTGGTTTAGCAGTTAGCACACACACTCCAACACATTGAGCTGAGGTGCTCATATGGGCAAGGCAAGTTTGAATCTGATGCTTGCAACATTTCCTGCTCCTGCTCCCTATTGTTTCAAGTCCTCTCGCTACCCTCCTCTTTTTTTTTTGCCAATTTGGCATGCCCAATTCCCAAAGCGCTGGTGGCGTAATGACTCGCCTCAATCCGGGTGGTGGAGGACGAATCTCAGTTGCCTCCGCGTCTGAGACAGTCAGTCCGTGCATTTTTTCACGTGGCTTGTTGAGCACGTTCCTGCGGAGACGTAGTGCGTGTGGAGGCTTACACTATTCTCTGTGTGGCATCCACGCACAACTCACCACACGCCCCACCGAGAGCAAGAACCACATTATAGTGACCACGAGGAGGTTAACCCAACGTGACTCTACCCACCATAGCAACCGGGCCAATTGGTTGCTTAGGAAGCCTAACTGGAATCACTCAGCACGCCCTGGATTGGAACTTGTGACTCCAGGTGTGGTAGTCAGTGTCTTTAATTGCTGAGCTACCCAGGCCTCCCACTACTCTCCTCTTAATAAAAAGGGGTAAAAATAAAGAATTATTTAGTTTCGTCAGTTTTATATTGTCAGTATCCAAGGAAACTCATTTGATTTTAATTCACTCCTATCAGTCAGTCATCTGTCGGACTGAGATACTACAACACTGTGTAGCTTTAAGGAATTAACACATTTCTGTATGCATGCGTCAGTAATGTTATCATATATTCAGGTCAGAGCTCATAGTTCCATATGGTTTAGAGCACACAGTCCACCACGGCGGCAAACACAAGATAAAAGCTCTGACTGCTCACTGATATACAAACATTTGAATGAACTGCTACAACACAGACTGTAGATCTGGGTTGTCTTAGTTACTTGCATGACTTGGTTTTCACATAGGAAAGATATACAACTCTGACAAATTTGATATACCCAGAGACAGACTGAATCTGCAGAATTGTGCAGGAAATGATACGATACTACTTAATTCATCCCCAGGGGGACACTGAAATAAAAGAATGGAATGAAACATGGTAAAATTGAGCTTTGGTTACTACATTGTTATGCTAGCTGAAACCATTATTTTGTTAGCCAAAATATTTCATAAACAAATGAGCCTGATCTCATGTAAATTAAGGAACTGTGGCAATATTTTTACTATATGACATTATGTGGCTTCATACGCATATAACGCGGCTGTTCCGTGGTGAAATGTCCACTGAGTGGCGCTAAAAGCAAGTTAAATTTCTCCCAAACAGATGAGGTTTTTTAAGATTGAGAATGCACAATTGAGTTTTAAATCAACATATATAGTGCATCAACATCAATAAACCCGCCCAATAGTGTCATAAGAAGAAATGTGAGATGAAAAACACAATTGCTGAAGCAACCACGTCATTTTGTGGTGCTTTTATGAACTTTTCGTTTCACATGTTGACGTTCCTTTGCATTGCAAGTGCAACACTCTATCAGTTGAGCCAGTGGTTTTCAAACTGGGGTCTGGGGACCCCCGTGGGACCACGAGGGTATGCTTAGGAGGTCCTTGGAAAATTTCAGAGAAAGTAGTGTTTATAAATGTAAAAAAAACCTAAAAAAACTAAAAATTATAATTTGACATTATTGCCATTTCAGTTTACTCAATGTTTCTCTTCAGGTTTATACTTTTAACATTACTCAGTTATTAGGTGAAAAAAAGATACCGTCAATGTAGGATAAATATTTTTTCAGATAATTAAGGATGCACCGTTTATGAACATTTTATTGCTAATAGGATACCGATTTTAACCAAAAAAAAATGTAGACCGATACCGATAATTTGCCACTTGCTCACGTTTTTTTTTTCATCAGATCACTGTTTTGCTTTGGAATTCTGCTTTAAAATGTACAAGAGTTACAAAAGCTATTGTATTGTTCTAACAATAAATAATTTTCATTGGGCATGGACTGGATCTGTTGAACACACTACAGGTAAATCCAAAATACATAAATGCAAGATAAAAAGATGCAAAAAAAAATAAACAAATACATAACATGTCAGTTTATGTTATTTAATAATTGGCTGATAAACATTGTGCATCCCTACGGATAATATTTTAATAATTTTCTTTGGCTTAAATTATTACAATAACAATATAAAAGCTAGTCATTTAAATGAACTTTTATATATTTTAGGAGGGGTTTCTTGCAAGGTGATAGTCATATTTGGGGGTCTTTGGCATCAAAAATGTTTAAAACCCCTGAGTTGAGCTACTGCACAATTTGACTACAGTCGAACGAGCTTATAAATGTAATGTTATAAATGTGAGGATCAGGGCAAAAATTAAGCGATTATGAATTGACAATCAGCTGGATTACTCATGATTTTTGTAAAAGGGAATACAAGTCATTGTTGCTGTAGCACCTCTAGTTTTTCACCAGGTAACACTGCTGTGATACGTACAACGAACCACATTAAATAAATTTAGCAAAAAATTTACTTATGGTAGCGTCACGTTTCTATGAGACCAGGTAGAAACGTAAATGCAAGGGCATGGGAAAAATTTACAGCTTTGTGAATGACAAGCATTCAAATTCTGTATTTTGAGTTCTGCAGCCGCCAATTCTGTGTTCAGATTCATCTCAAGTAACTGGATGTGCTTAGATGCACGGTGCATCTCTGTATCGCATTATTTTGTGAGTACGCCTGTTTGATCTCCATGAACACCTGACGCAGTTTCCTGCAAGGTTTTAACAAAGAGTGAGTAATACAGAGATTTTTCCGGTCTTATGCTATATAAATGAATTTTGGATGGAGAGAAGGTGGTGTGAGGACAAATGAGTGCGAGACTGAGGGGAGAGAGAAGGTAGCAGAGACCAAAATCAGGTAGTAAGCATCATGTATGGCTCCAGAGAGCAGTATGAGGACAGAAGATGAAGCACAATCCCTCTCAAGCTTACATAACCACACACACACCCACGAGACACGTCAGCCTCAGGCTCACACTGTTGAGTTTGCACACACAGACTAAGCTCTGTAACAATAGCAAGAGAAGATGAAATGTGTTTTACCCTACCAGAGAAACTTTAAGGGTATTTTTGTATCTAACTTGTTGTTTGTGGTGTTTCTGAAGTGAAGCAGAGAGTGTTATGTCAGGTCAGGTCTTGGTTCTTTGTTCTGTTGCTGACAGGGGTTAGTACACAAAGAATATTACTCCTTTATCTCTCTCTTTGACCATCTTGAATCTGGAGACTCGAAAATTGCTCAGTGGTAGATTCAGCTCATCCACTCCCTGTCTCTCCCTCCCTCTCTCTCTCTCTCTCTCCTTTACCCTCCCACTCTTTCTTCCACACTCTGTCTCTGTTTTGCTGGAGATCAGATGTTGAGGTGAGCAGAGCAGAGAGGAGCTCGAGAGAGATGCACATAGAGGAGAGAGTTAGTTTGACAGCCACTGAAGGATCTATAGCAGAATTAAACTTGAGAAGAGGGAAAAACATGGCAACATTTGATGTTCTCAAGAAATTAGCCCCTTTATTTCAGTAGGTAAATTTCTCATTAGTGATTTTTGATTGACTTTTTTTTTTTCTTTTTTTTTTTTTTTTTTTATCAAATTTTTTTTAAAAGAAACCCGTTTTGGAAGTTTTTAATAAATGTTTTGATGTGAAGAATTTGGGAAGAGGTTGATTTTACGGTTGGGAAGTGTTCTACCAGTGTTTCAGGGGTCAACATCCCCCTCTTTTTCTCTGTGTGTGGATTTGAGAGGGACACAGTCAGAATGACTGAGATCGTGGTGACGGACTGTAATCTGAACTCGCTGTGCGAGCACGTGGAGCAGCACTGCTGCGTGGACGACCCGTCAGCCATCAAAAGACACAGCAACACCGGTGCCAAGCTGTGGGGCCGCGTGCGCAGTAAACTGCTCCGACAAAAGGTCACTCTCTCTTTCATTCTCTCTCCATCTGTTTAGTTCTCCGTACACCTTCTGATCTTACTCACCCCCTATGATCTGTCTGTTCTTTGGTATTTAACTCGATCTGCCTGTTACTAAATGAATACACCAACTTACAGATAGATAGATAGATAGAGAGAGAGAGAGAGAGAGAGATGAGATGGGGTGTGTGCGCGCGTGTGTGTGCGCGTATGTGCGCGTATGTGTGTGCGCGCGTGTGTGTGTGTGCGCGTGTGTGTGTGTGTGCGTGCGTGTGTGCTTGTGTGTGGGCGGGTTTGGCTGGTTTACGAGGAAATTGTTTTTAGGTTACAAACTGGTAATTACAAGGGTATTATGCTATAAATGTGGTTTATGAGGACATTTCTAGTGTCCCCATAATTTAAATTGCTTAAACATACTAAACAATGTTTTTTTATTTTTTTTATTATTTTTTTAATTGTAAAAATGCAGAACGTTTTTTGTGAGGGTTAGGTTTAGGGGTAGGGTTAGAGTTAGGGGATAGAATCTGTAGTTCATACAGTATAAAAATCATTATGTCTATGGAGAGTCCTCATAAGGATAGCCGCACCAACTTGTGTGTGTGTGTGTTTGGGCTGGCTGCAGTTTTTTATCAGGTTAATTATCACTTTAACCTGCTGTCCTCACAGCCTATGGCGAGTATCAACCACCCACTGATGAAGGTCAATTAAACACACCTTTATTCTCACACACACTTCTGAATAATCTTGTGTTATTAATTGCAATATCCACAATTCTCATACATTTGCAGGCTCTCTTATATTACCAAGTTAACTGAGATCCAGAGCTCTGATTATAAATAAATCTGTAATTAATCTTTATTCACAGAGTCATAAAATCAACATCCAAAATATCACGAAAGGTTTTGCTCTAGATCAGGGTTTCCCAACAAGGGGTTTGTTTTCCCTTCCCATAGTCACCTTTGGCTTGTTCACATGGGGCGTTAAGGCGCAATTTTCTGTGAAATTGCTTTTAAACTGGATGTATTGTAAATTTATATTGTAATTGTAAATGTAATGTTATATGTTACAACATGTAAAATCTAAATATAACACTGTACTAGAGGTCAACTGATGGTAGATTTTGCCAAAACCAATAACTTATGTGGTGGGAAAGGCTGATAACCGATTAATCAGCTGATAGTTTTTAGAATTGATTTATAGAATGTCAAAAAAATGTCTTGTTCTTTCCTTACTATGGCGGGCACAGACAAAGAGTCCTAAATGAATAAAATCCCAGATGTAGTTTATTGTTCAACCAAAATCCCCAAAATAACCAGAAAAATTAAGATTTGGTGCATAACGCGGGACCTTTAAGTATAAACAAGCCCGAAACAGACCGGGGACTCTTATTTTGAAATGATGCAATTATGTAAAAACTATCGGCAACTATCACATAGATTTTTACCTATAATGATAGTTCCAAAAAGCAACTATTGGCACAGATTAATCTGTCAAACCGATATATTGGTCTTCCTCTACACTGTACTCTTATGTACAAGAATTAGTCATTAAATGTATTATTAATTATATCTATAGAATGATTAGAATATCTAAGAATAGGGAGTGCAGCAATAATTTATTGAGATTGTAGAGATTATATCTCAGTTTATAAATGAGATTATAGTGTTAAATTTAGAATTTTTGCATAAGAGTTGGCAAGACCTGTTGGAAACCATAGCTGTAGAGGGGTTGAATACTGTACATCTTTCATTTCTACTAGCATGACTAACATTAATGCTCATATTGATTGGACTTGACAATCACATATTCTATTTCATTGCACCTCATGATTCTTTGATACTGAATGATCTTCCCTAAAACTTTGCATGTACTGTAATTATGGGAGTAGGTGTGCAACTGTGTGTATGTGTAAGTGTTCATATGCTGATGTGAGTTGGTGGAAATCTCGGTCCATCCACATGGGGTATTTGCCCTGCCAGCACTTTGAGCAGTAATTTATGTGCAAAGGCTTTCTGGCTGGTAGAACAAAGCATTTTAGTCTCTGCCTCAGCTCTTCGTCTCTTCTGCTCAGCCGGGCCAATACTCTTCCTGATCCACTGACCCAGCACTAACCGTAGTGACAGATTACAGGGAAAATCCCTGACTTAATCACACTGAACTGATCCTAGACCTGTAACACACATCACTGTGACTCTGTGGATGCAGGGGACAAGATTCAAACAGAATATGTGTGCTTTTGGGATTAATGCACAGCACAGCAGGATTCTTGTCTGTCCATGTGTTCAGCACATGCTTTATTATTTCCTGCTCTTTTGAAGCTGTCTTCCTCTCTTCCTTTTGTTTCCTGGTTCCTGTTTTTTTTTCAGACACTTGCTCACAAATATCTGTATGGATTTGATCTGAAAGCTGTCACATCTATTATCTCTGTGGACAGTGGACAATTGCTATATATTTCTTTATCGAAGAAATTCTGCCTGTAAATCACAAACATAATAAATGGACACACCCTGCCTTTGTCTTCCCACAGGTATTGACACATAAAGACTGTCTGTCGACAGTCAATGCAGGTCAACACAGACAATTACTTATACAGTATATTCTCTCATTTTCTACCACATATGTCATAGATAGACAGATAATCACTTTCTACCCATTGTCTTTAATTACTAGATTTTAAAATTTTCTGAATAAAATGTCATTGGTACTTGTCGTGCAAAAGCACAATGATAGGGTGTTGTGGATGGTTGCCATTTCGTTGCTTTGTGGTTTCTAAGGTGTTCTGAGTGGTTTTTAGTGTGTTGCTATGCAGTTGCTAGGGCATTGCTAGATGGTTGCTAGGTGGTTACTTTATGCCCCCAATCAAAAGAGTCCACCCCTAAGTTTCTATGATAGTCTTGCTCCTGTATGGATCAGGTCCCTCTTTCAATGTAAATTTTTGTCTACCTGCTAAAAATTTATGTTCGATTGCTTTGGCAGTTGCTAAAAAGTTACACACCAAAGTTTAATATTTTAGGGTTGGGGTTTGTTTCGATCCCTGACCCTAAAAGAAATGGTATGCTTCGTTTTTCTGCATACCATTTCGTCTTGTGCACAGTCGAGAATTCTAGTCTTTCAAAATGTACTCTATTTGTCGTGAGTTTGTACAGATGCATTCAGTACATGTGCATTACAACTGCTTCGTGATACATTTTAGTACAGCAAACTCCAGACCCATGTGCAGACAACGTCCAAAGACGCGTACAGGCATGCAAGACTGAAAAACTAGATTGCAAGCGAGCAGTTCACACGTAGAAAACCCGAAGTATACTTAAAGGCCGAAACAGTCTGAACGCAGATGCTTCTAGCAACACATGCTCAATTTTGTGCATTGTTGCGTTCCAAAATCTGCAAGACCACAATTCATAACACAACGCAAGTACACGTTGCATTCTCAACGTTGCCACAAGGGGTGCTATAGTGGACATTAGTGTGAACTGTCAGCTTCTACAATGAGATTTTTCTTTCTGTTTGAAGAAAATATTGCAGCCTGGTCTCATGAAATATATGTGAACATGACAACATTTTCGCAGTTCAAAATGTACGTGCTGTTATATTACGCATGAACACACATTGTTAAACACGCATGTTCAACCAGATCATTTATTTGCAATGCACTGGCCAAGTTCTTGCATTGGCATCTGTGTATGTGTACTTATGTAAAGTATGTTAATGCCCTTAGCTGTAAGTATGAGCAACATTATTAGTGATACTTAACATTATCAAGCACCAATTAACCTTATTTTGCCATTTGCACTTTAAAATGCTTTGAAACGCACTCTCACACAGATAGGCATTCTCATTGACTGAATATTAATCGTGTCTTTGTTGCCTGGAGTGTGTGTTTATGACTATGTGTATGTGTATCTGTGTGAGAGTTTCTTTGATATGGTCATGAATGATCTAAGTGTAGTCTCATGACTTGCTCATAGTGTCTGGCCTCCACAGACTCACTTTATTTTATAAACATAAACCTGCAGCTCAGTTTAAGAGAACACACAGCACTTAAACCCCCTTAAGAGGAATGATTGAACAGAAGGAGAAAAGTTCTGTATGAAAGAGGTGTATTATGTATGAGAAGAGTATGTCTAATCCCAAGAGATAAAGCCATCTTCTTCTGTATAACTATCCCTCTGTCCAGCCTCTACTGGCTCACACATGGGGCTCCTGGTCTTAACATATTAATAAGTGAACTACTGATAAACCCTGTTCCTCTATAAAGGCCTTTAAATGCCAGCTATATGCTAATGGCTGCTTTTATCACCCACATAAATCTTCTGCTCCTAGTTTGAGGACAGCAGGCCCCTATGAGAGGCCACTGAACCCCCTCAAGCCCTGAACAAGCCCTTGCTTATTGGCCAAATGAAGTGGAGGAGGTGAGATTGTGATGATGGATGTCTGGAGCTGCAGTCAACGCCTGTTGACCTGATTGTGTGAAGTTGGATTTCTTCTGCTTACAGAAAAGTACTGTGGTAGGACAAGGGTACAGTGATGTTATCAACTGATAATACCATGGTACTTGGATATATTCTGTGGCATTAAAGGAATATTCCTGGGAAATACAAGTTAAACTCAATATCACAAAAAAAATATTTCGACTCGTTCCTACTTTTCTTTAAAAATATTAAAAAACAATCAAGGTTATAGTGAGGCACTTACCATTGAAGTGAATGAGGGCCAATTTATAGAGGAATTAAAGGCAGAAATGTGAAGCTTATAATTGTATTAAAGCACATACTTTAAACCTTTTGTTGAAAATCATGCATTGTTTGTGCTGTAAAATTGTTTACATAGTCATTTACCAGGATTATTGGGTTTACGGTATTACATTGTCATTGCAACGGATTTGTGAAATTGTATATAACTTTACACAGAAAAGGTTAGTAAGCAAATTTATCATACTAAAATCATGCTTACATGCATATTGTTTATATCTTGTGGTTATACTTTTGAAATAGTGAGGATTTTAACGTTTACCAATTGGCCCCCATGCACTTCCATTGTAAGTGCCTCACTGTAACCCAAATTTTTGCTTTCTTTACAGAAAAGGAGGGACAAGTTGACATTATTTTTGTAGAAATCAGCATTATGCCACAAATGATGTTGATTTGAGCTTAACTTCAAATGAACCTGGTATATTCCTTTAAATCAGGGGTTCTCAACGGGGGCATTCAAAGGATGCCAGGGGGTGCTGAGAGTAAATTAGTAGAGATGGCGGTGTTAGGTTACAAATGGGGGGCGTTTATCAGTCATAATAATCAAATCTTTCGTCAAGTTCCTCTTTGCATTAAAACGCTTATCTAGACTTGGAGTATATCAGTTGATTCTCAATTATACGGGTTGGTATGCATTTATACCATGGTTCATCTGATTTTGAAGTCTAGCGACACATCTGAAGTATCTGGTTTAGCAGCGTCAAATACACAGGTGGAGTCACAACTTCGGCTAATGCACCTGTATGGCTCTGTAGGTGGATATGGCTCAATGGACAGAGCAGCACGAGCACAAGGCTCTTAAAGCTTGAGCTCTTAAACTCGCAGCTTTGCAAGAATCAGTGAGAAGCAAGGCGCGAGAATTTGAATTCAGCACAGAATTCTACACAACCACCCTTGAATTTACTACAGTAACACTAACTGTACTTTAGGCAGAAATAGATTGATAATAAATATGATCATATCACTACTTCAGCTCTATTACATTTGTCATAGGCTACATTAGGGGAGTGAGGGAATATAATTCATTTTTGTTACAACTTATAAATATTTATATTTTTTTATTTATTGTTTTTACATGTGTTTAGAGTAGGTCTACTGTTTATAATTACAAAAATGTCATAGTTTGTTTTATAGAAATCATGTTACATCTAACCATGGTAGTGAAGAAGATCCATGCTTTCATGTGTTTACTATGGTCTTGTTACAAATACCACTGTTAAAACTATAAAAATAAATAATGAATGAATAAATTAAAATGTTCCAAAAGGCAAATGTAAAATGTATTAACAGTATCACTTTTATTATTAGTTTCTGTCTTCGCATTTTCATTTTATAGGCCCCAGATATAGCCCTCCATCTGCTTGAATTCAAGAAACGCAAGGTTTGGTCTCACATTCATGATGCGTAAGCCTGCTGAATATATTAACAAAACGTAAAAATTATGCAATACATCGAAGTTGCATTGAGCAAATTAAGCAAATAACAGAAATACCTGTTTCGCAGTGAAATCCATCCCATCTCAGAAAGTAATTAAAATTAATTGTAATATTATTTTTACAGGAATTTCTCTTGAAGCATATTGGCCATATTGGGTTTTTAAAGACCCTTGCAAAGTACTGTGGCAGTACCAAAGTACAGTGATGGTATCAGATGGTACTAACATGGTGCTGAAATGTACTCCAGTGTATTTTCAAGAATACCATGGCATTGCAGTAGGCACTCCCAACAAGCAACATTCTAAAAATTACTATGGTACTGGCACATTTTTTAGCATGGTACAGTACCATGGCAATTCCATGTTTATTTGGACATGTACCATGGTAGAGCCATGATATTCTTAGAAATAACATATGAATACAGGGATGATAGGTTCAGTATCAAAGTGCCATAGTATAACCATCACTGTCCCATGGTATCTCCTTTTACTTTTTTGTAAGGTCAATTGCTACCTTTATTTTTTCATACCTTATATGGAAGAGCTTTAAAAAGACATATGTTGTATATTAAAAGCAATCTACTAACCAAAATATACTTACTATATACGGTAGAAGACCATTTGAAAGTGGTAACAAAGTTGAATCATGATGGCAAAAGCCTCAATGATGACAGTCTTTGAGTCAGCAGAATATGGGCATTTCCTGTGTGATTAAATTATGTTTACTGGAAAAAGCCCAGTCCACCCCAGCAGTTCCGATCTGTGACATCAGTCCAATGCCTCAGAACACCAAAGCAAACATCAGTCTGACCTCTACTACAACCTCTGAATACCACAGTAATCATGTCTTTTTCCCACACCACACACTGAACAAACACACACTTTCACCCTAAAATGCCACAGTCTCTCCAGAGCTGTAATTGCAGACCTCATGCTATAGAGAGATGCATGTGGAATAGTGTTCGGTGCCTGGTTTATTACAAAGTACCATGGTGTCTGCACTGTTGTGGTACCATTCTACAGTGGTGGTATCAGATGGTAATACTATGGTAATTTGTAATATACCGTGGTGCTGAATGATTACCATTATCATGCATGATAGTATTTACATTGTACTTCAATGCGCAAAGCATGGTGTCAAAGAATACCATGGTACTACCATGGTGCATGTCCAAAAACAGAGCTTGAGAGTTTATTGAGAGCAAGCTTGAACAAAGCTATTTGTGGCTGTTTATTTTTGTGCATTAGCCTGCAGTGGTCCTGTGTGTGTGTGTGTGTGTGTGTGTGTGTGTGTGTGTGTGTGTGTGTGTTTTTAAAGTTTAAATAAATAAAACGGCATAAAAAAACAAGTTGTGTTTTAGCTGGATACCTTCGTCTTTGCTCACAACAAGAGTCACGTTACATCTTCAGCGATGCACAAAGACTCAGAGGCTTTATTATGCAATACCAGACCCCTTTATGTAAGGAGAACAAGCACAAAGCAACACCAGCCACACGAAACATCCATCCATTCATACATCTGTCTCCCTGAGTCACCGTCCCAGCACAATGGTTTCAGATCTGTGTTTCAGAACATGGAGCATTGACTGAGCATAAATATTGCATAAATATTGAAGCCTTAAAGTAAATTAAGGTCCTTCAAACTCGTGAATTATTTGATTTCTCTTTGATCAAACTGAGTCTTGTAATTGCAAGTGAGGGACTAGGCTGTGAGCATGTTTCTGCAGATGTCACCTGCATTATCTGTCAAAGTTTTGGCTACGCATCTGTTGTTTGTGTTTGGCTAGTGAGGTCAGAGTAACCTTAGTTTTGCCCGTTTGAGTACAGTACCATTGTATGTATCTGTGGCTCTACACTGATGCCTATAGTGCTTGCCTATTGGCTTTATAGTCATATAAACAACAAGCACTCTTCTGTGCCGCATGTGCCTTATGTCTGTACTTCAGTATTTACTGCAGATGAAGTAATATCATGTTTGTTCTCTCTTTGTTCCCTGTATGGAGTCTCCGCACAGAATCTCCTCAGCGCACTTGACTCTAGAGAGAGCACAAAGAGTGAGAGAGACCAGCCAGAGAACACTGTGTTCCTGCTCAGTGCAAGAGCAGGCTGGAAGAACAGACAGAGAGAGAAATGGGGCGGGTGGGTGTTTATGAATGAGGCAGCAGGAAAGGCATCTTCAAAGTTCAGTGCAAGATGTACTTTCAGTGGCCCTTTCCTCAGCTGAATGTCTACTTACGGAGCAGTACCATGTAGTACCATGTTTTTGGACATATACTTTCATAATATCTTGTTTTTGAACATGCACCATGGTATTAACATGTTGTTTTTACGTGGAACCATGATAATACCATGTTTATGTTGACATAAGCCATTGTAATACCATGGTTATTTGAACATGCACCAGAGTATTACCATTTCTTTGGACATGTACCATTGTAATACCATGTTTCTTTGGACATGCAGCATGAAAATATCATGGTCTTTGAACATGTAGTGTACGATAGTAAGACCATTTTTTTTAGACGTCTTGTAGCTGTGTTTTTACATGGAACCATGGTAACACCATGTTTTTTTTGGACATGAACGATGGTAATACCATCTTTATTTTGACTGGGCTCGGGACAAAAATGCCCCTGAAATTAAAATTGTCAGTGCAAAAAAAAAAAAAAAAAAAATACCCCTCTTAAGATTTTCTTTAAACATATATACATATGAAATCTGATATAGTTACTCTTAATATTCAATTCTAAGCCTAATTATACATATCACAGAAAATATGATTTGATTTAATTTTGTAGGTTGGAGGTAATGTATTCTTAATCTAAATATTTAAATTAAATTGAAGCATTTAAAAAAAAATATTATGAAAATCAAATCCCGGGGCAATTATTGCCTCTATGAAAAAGCTAATTTCTGACATTTTGCTATGGTTCAGGAGTTTGATTTAAACCATTGTAATACCATGGATGTTTAAATATGCACCATTGTAATTAGAGATCGACCAATATGTTTTTTTTTTTTTTTTTTTTTAAGTGATACGATACCTATTATTTGTATGTTTACATATCCAATAACCGATATGCAGAACCGATTTTCTTTATTAATTGTATAAAATTTTTTATTTAATCTTTATTTTACAGAGAAAATATTCAACAAAGAAAATGTGCAAAAAAGTTATATTACAATAATAATCACATACCATCTTTATTTTATATAATAATTACAACAACAAAAATAATAATAGGCTAAATAAATTGACAACGTCTGATTTCAAATGGAGAACATAAATAAACGACAAGGGAGTCTTGCATGAATGTAATCTTCCATTTTAAACTACAGTTAAAAGGTTTAGGTATTGTTTAATAGGCTAAAGGTAAATAGTTCACTGGAATAAGTAAACATTCTCAGAAAAGTGACAAACAATAAATACATTGCTGCGATTACAGACTCTAATGGCATCAGAATTAATAATGTTTCGTAGATTCTCATCGTTCTCTAGATTAGTAGCTGCCTCATGAAACACCTGCTGACACAGCTGACATTTTTTTGTTTTACAGTGAGCAGCACATCTGCAGCTTAACTTGAAGCAAATGACATGCAAATCTCATCAATGCTCTCACTGTCACCTGACACAAAAATATTTTAGACATGTTCATTTTGACGAGTATTTTGCCACATGAATGTCAACGTGTTTACGCAAAACTTTTATTCGAACGGTGTCACGGAGATAATTAATTTCCACAGAGCTGTAATCGTGTAGAAGATGATTCAAAGTGAAATAAAGTTTAATAGTAAATTTTAAATAATTTAGGGAATTTTAAACAAGTGGATCTTGTTAAAAACTGCGCTGGCATACAATGGCCATTCGTTCCATTGGAACATGAGCATCAACCTACACGGCAACTTTACAAGACTAATAAACTAATAATAAATGTAGCCAACTGAGAATTAAATTAAATATTTCCAACATGCACGGCTCTTCGAGTTGAATAATGTGAAGTAATGTTACGTCTTTGGGACTTTGCAGGATTTGTCTTTACATGAGTTTGTCTCAGTTTCTTAGTGCTTAAAACTACACATCATGCATTTATGTAACACATCTGACTAGAGCATGAATGGCTGTTACGTTTAATACATTTTATTAATTCAAGCAATAAATTGCAAAAGCAAGTTACATTACATGTGGACAACCCCAGTATTGCAATGGCCGTCTTGCGTGCAATTTCAGAAACTCCATTTATCGGTGGATCCAATATTACAAAAATGATATCAGATTAAACAAAAATGCTTGAAAATCGGAAAATAAATATCGGAAAATTAGATAATCAGTCGATCTCTAATTGTAATACCATGTTTCTTTGGACAGGCACCATGAAGTTATCATGGTTTTTGAACATGTTGTGAACCATGGTATTACATTTTTTTTTTTTTTTTTTTTTTTTTTTTTTTTTTACATGTACCATGGTAATACCATGGTATTCTTTTGAAGTACCTTGAAGTAAGTAAATAAATACCATGGTTTGAGTATGGTTAATATTCAGTACCAAAGAATATATCAAATACTATGGTATTACTGTCTGATACCATCACTGTACCATACCACCACATTACTTTTTGTCTTTTTTTCTTTCATTAATGTCATCAACTCACTAGGCATGGTATGGGAGCATTTGCACGTGGATGGGAGTGTTTTGTTTGTACGCCTGTGGGTGTATGCACACAAAATGTGGGTGTATTGTATAATAATGAAGTGCCGTAAAGTGCAATTTGCTTTTTTCTTGAGAAATAGGTATTGCGCTAAGATGTTTCAAAAGCAAGTCTGTTTTCAGTGCAAAGTCTAAATTCAGTTCCTACATTTGCAGTTTGGACATTACACAAGCAGGTGGTAATAAAGTTAATATTACTGTTTGTATTAACAAACTCTGAAAATACTGCGACCTTCACCCCATCTCCAACATTATCATCCAGCCCGGTTTTTTGGGATTCAATTTAGTATAGTGTTGAAATAATCTCCATAGATATTCCATTTGTGCTCTTTCGTCCCAAACTTTGAGATTTCAGAGTGTATATTTGTAGACAGAGTGGTGTTTGTAGGGGTATGTAGGGTGAAATCCCCCAGGATATTTAATAAGAGACTGAAGGAAAGTACTGGGCAGATAAGGTACTGTAAGACAGGCCTTCGAGAGTGTAAGTCGTTGAGCTGCATTAAAGGATTTTCTAGAAATGTCATGAGCCTGTTTGATTCAATTTTTAATAATGCACTGTGGGAAGCACCAGAGGGTAAGAGAGCGGCTCAAGTAAGGGTTTTCAGAGTTGGTGTCCTTGAGATCTTTAAGGGTGCTTTGACACTAGCACTTGGTGCGCACCCTGGTTCATTTAACATCGAAGTTCGGTTTATTTAGATGATGTTTTCCAAACTCGGGTGCACACCCGCAAACTACATATTAGTCCGCTTGATAAGGCAATCTGGGGTTCAGTTCATGTGAACTCTGGTACGGTATGCTGCTGATATGAATGCAATCATACCAAATTGCACAAGTGAACCACTTGTGATATGGTATAATTTGCGTCTTTGCAGCCTCCCGATCGCAGTTATTTTGGTGTAATGCATTTCTCATTCTTGCTTGTATCCAAATAAATTGCCTTCAGAGAGCAACTTACTTCTCTTGCAATGCATCTGTGGGCTCGCAGCAGACAAACGCTCACATTCTTCACATCTTTGCACATTCAATGCACCAAAGGCAGACAAACATACATGAAGTGTCATTCTGTGCATGTAAAGTATTGCATGTTATCCAAAGAGATGAATACTTCAATAACACAGTGAAGCTGACGTCTTCTTGAGTGGTTTCCTAGTTAAAGTGTTAAACAGCTGCAGCTTTTACTCACGTTGATAACGCAGTCAGACCATGGTTTAGACCCAAATATTATGATGTGAACAGAGACCAGTTTGGTCAAAGCAACCGAACCAAGTGTGAAAGCACCCTAAGGCTACGTTCACACAGCAGAATACAATTGTCAGTCCTGTTTGGAGTGCTAAAAACAGTTATTTTCTTTAACAGTTTGGTTATGAAAGTGAGTGACAACCACATTCTATTGCCAAAGTGACAACCGGACTTTGAGAGCAAGTTCAGTTGATATGTGCTGTATAAATGGAGACAGTTGACTAGCTGTCTGTGACATCATTGACATATTTATGACTTACGTGTAAAAGAGTGAGCTTTACAGGCTATTTTGTGCTGTTAATGTTAGAGCTGTCAATCTCTCTCAGATTTGACAAATGGCTGGAAAATAGGGGTGTCTTCAGAATTTTTTTAAATTGGACAAAAGCAGAACCCCAGTTTTTGAGAGGATGAAAACAGTGGAAGCTGCCTAAAATGCTAAAAAAAACAAAAAAACCCTAAAGCTAAAGTTTTTATTATAATAGTTAATTTCTGAATCACTAACGTCACCAAAGCTAGCATCTTCCATTGGTCAACAAACGGATAGTCCCTCCCCAAACTCATGCCATTGTTTGAGCTAATGTCTCAAACAAACAGATCAGTGTTTTGATAGTGCCACAGTGTTCCTTGATAGCACCCATAAATCACCCAGATGTCTATTTGATGTGCGTGTTTACATCTGGAAGACGAAGTTGTTTGGTTGTTTGCTCATCTGCAGTTTGTCTTGGAATTCCTTTCGGATGTCAATAAGACATTCGGCTGTCTTTGAGACGTTTATCATTTAGAATGTTTGAAAATCTGATCTTTTTAAGATGTTTAGCAGATGTTAGTCAGTGCAATGCTTTCCAGTTTAAATGCCCTTAAACAGACATTTCAGAGATGTATATGTGCTATCTGGGTTTGCACTATTGGGGGAAATTAACCTGCTAATGGCTTGCATGCTGAAGGGTAGTTGTCTCTGAATATTAAGTTGGGGTAGGATAAAGCTTTTTAGCGTTGAAAAATAACTTGAGAGTATTTGACCACTGCAGTCCAGATACTACTGATTAGGTCCATCTGGATTATCTCCAAACCTTGCAGTGAACATTAGACTTCTGCACATCCCAACTACTGGTCTCAACATATTGATTTATTAGCCCGTTAATTTGGTTGGTGTAAACACGGCATATTGGTTTGCTAGTGGGACAATTACAGAGCTGCAGAATTTCATAAATATTTGATAAGAATCTCATTACAGTACTAATGTGTATATAAACAGCATAAGTAATACTGCTTGCACGCTTATTGTGTTGAGAGAATTGATACAAGCTAATGTGGTTTTATGCGTTTGACAGACCTTATCAGACATTCTCATATAAATTAAACTTAAGCATGTTTTCCTGTAAATGTTCAATTTTATGAATGTTTCGGGAGCATGTGTCCTGTTTGTGTCCCCTCATGTGTCATCGAGCTCCACTTTTGTTGTTAGTGAAGCGAAAACTTGGAGTTGGTTTTAGATTCAGTCTTGGTTGTAGCCAGCACAGCACATTAAGTATCTTAAGAGGTAGATTTCTTACAGAGATCAGTGGGTAACTTAATTTAGACTGAGTCCAGACTGTCAGGTAATTTATTATCAGTGTTGGTGTTTGATTGACAGATTAGTTTTAGAGGAGGAAGGGTCTTTCCCAGAGAGCCTGTCCCAACATCCATCTTGTGTGTGACATTCTTCAGCATGAGAAACTGGTGTGTGTGCGTGTGTGCGTGCACAAGAGAAAGTGAGTGTAAGAGCCATGTCTGTTCCCTTAAGAGCATTGTGTGTTAATGGAAACCGCACAGATTTTGTCCGCAATTTGTCAAGAGTGATTCTCCTTATAAGCTCACAGGGCAGAAGCCCTAAATAACCAACACATGAGACTAGAGTAGATTATGAAAAATGCCACTTTAGAGATGTCTTAAAGCTACACTGTAAGATTTTTTTTGTTTGTTTTTTTTTGTTAGACATGAAAAAAATGTCATTAATGAACAATTACACCAACACTCCGTCTTCCAAACCACGTTTTTGCCTTAACGTCATATCTGTAAATAAAGAGGGTCCAGCTATGTTGTATGTGCAGTGATAGGTGTGGTAGTAGTTTGATGCTGAAATCTTGTAGCCACAACAAATGAGCAACATTAACCATGGGTCATTCAAAAAGGCAACCCTCTGGGAAATCACCTGTTTTCAGAGTAAAGAAACCGAGAAGTCTGCAAACAAAAACAGAAAGCGACAGAGCCCGTAATAAAACATGAAACAACATTGGCTTGGCTTTTCAGAGTTTTAAAACCCAGAGATGGAGTTTTTCTTGCTCGACAGGTAAGATATTTTATTGGGCCGATAGTTAGCCAGGTAGCTCTCTTAGCGCGGTAGTTTGTTAGATAGTGTTAGTCATTCTAATGGGGCATTTTAGGATGGATTGTGGTACTGCAGTGCTACAACTCAATCTATAAACCAGTTACTACCTTGGTCTATTTGCCTGTTAGCTAAGTTATAATACCGTTTGACTTTATCTGATATGACTAGCAATCGTTCTCTAATGTCATCGTTGCCTAACTTTTTTTTTAACTAAATTTATTTTGAAACAATTATTTTCAAGATGTCAAAACAACTGTGGAAAATATGCTACTTACTGTACCTGCTATGTAATAAGATTTATTTTTCGACTATGCATATTTGTCTTCCTTTAGTTTTTTATTTATTTATTTTATTATATTTTTTGAGTGGAGGGGGCAATTTTTGTTGTTGTTAGTGACATTCGCTCTGATAAGTTGATCACCTGTAACCATGGTTACACCGGTACTCCTCAAACCATCAGATTCATCTGGGCAGAAGAGCAGAGCCAAAGCCTGACTGATGTAATTACCAAGACAATGTTCCTCTGCAAGTAACTTGCAGTTCTATGCTTCAACTGCTAGAGGGCCAAAAGTTACATAGTGTAGCTTTAGAGGAGAATGGAGATCTTTATTTCCACTCATTGAAAACAATAATAATAATACTAATAATCAGAATATTTGTCTTGTCTGAAAATCAAAAGTGCATAAGATATTAACACTTAAAGGGTGCCTCCTAAATATTCTCTGGAGTGTATTTGATTGTGGTGTATTTTGTCTTGTTCTGTTATTTGTTATTTTCTAACAACCAATTTTGCTGTGCATATCTGTAATAGCTGTTTGTTGTTCTCTCCCTAATTGAACACTTTATCATTGTCTCTCTTTCGGTCTTTTGGGTACTAAACTTGATAGAATATATTGCAGAAATGGATCCATCTTTTTAAACTGTTTTCTAATTTTTCCATCTCTCAAGAAGTTAAATATAAATGTTCACCAAATTGTGCATTTTATGTTTCTTATGTTATTGACTCATTGTGATAGTTTGTTTTGATGTATTATATTGAAGACAACATTTATATGATTAGTATGGAGTTGACAGTAGTGCGGCTATGTGAAGTAGAAGTCGCTGAAGAAAAAAAACTGCTACGAGTTTCCCATGGCTTTTTTTTTTTTTAGAGAGTCTGGGAAATTTTTGTTAGAATAGCTAAATGATGCTGGGTCGTCTTTATCAAGGAGAAGAAGAAAAAAAATCATTTGGATGGAAATAACTAGAAATAACCCTGTGGTGTAGATTCAAAAATGTTATCTTAAGAAGTATGTGCCTGTGTGTGCAGAAAGAGACATATGGTCAGGTGTGTGTGCTTATATATTGCCCTTAAATTTACATCCTAAACAAGAAATATTTTTTATGTAATGTGATAAACAACCTTTGTTCTGAAAGACGTAAAATCGGGGCAATATTCTGAGCCCCAGATGCATTTGTATTTTTGTTTCCAAACATGTTTTCAAACTATTAATATTCTCCATTAAAATATTTTTCTTTTCTTTCACTGGCCATTATTTGATATGTCTGTGTGCACTCCTGGCTCGTTGCAACTCTTGCCTCCAAACTGACCTTTGACCTATGACAGTATTGTGTGGGGAGATGATATTTACACTGTGTTTGGAAGCAGTAACTGTATCGTATAGACGTTCTTGTACATTTAATAATAAGTTAAGTAAAGCCAACAAGTAATTTGAACACACTTATCTTTTTCTCTCTCTCCCTGTGTTTATAGTTGGACCCTCAGACTGTGCAGTCCAAAAACTGGCATATGGACGTCATAGAAATGAATGGGGTACAAATGTATTTCTCATGAGAATAAAATCTATTTTCTGAATAATCTATTATTTTCAATTATTGTTTTAAACATTATTTACAGTGACTTATGTTGCCTTTCAATAACTGTTCCTTTCTCAGATTAAAGTGGAGTTTTCCATGAAGTTTACAAGTCGGGACTTGAGCTTGAAGCGGACGCTGTCTAAGAAACAGAGCGGTGTGTTTGGGGTCAAAATCTGCGTGGTGACAAAGTGAGTGAAATGACAAGCCCTAAAAATAAGTATGGAAAAACAATAATTCAATACACAATAATATTTTTAATTAATATAACATTCGGAACAATTTCCTTAAATACATTTAGTACAGTTGTGTACATTGATTTTATATGTTATTCCTCCTCAGGCGTGAGCGCTCCAAGGTGCCTTACATCGTGCGGCAGTGCATTGAAGAGGTGGAGAAGAGAGGCATTGATGAAGTGGGCATTTACAGGATCTCTGGAGTGGCCACTGACATCCAGGCCCTCAAAGCTGCTTTTGACACCAGTAAGAGCCATTTCACCAACCATATGCTCATACTTGGTATATCTTTATTTAGGAGTACACTAGTCAAGTCATTTAAAACATTAAACGAATAACGCTTTTCACAACAAAGAGTTTCAAAGCAGCTTTACAGAAAATGATGATGCTGTAATGTCCTCATTGAGCAGTTTAAATGAATAACATGATTTAAAATCATATTTTAAAAATGATATGTCATTAGGCCCTCAGTGAGCAAGCCAAAGGTGAAAGGCAACCGTGGCAAGGAACCCAAAACTCAATAAGATGTTAGTAAATGGACAAAAATAAGCTTGGGAGAAAGCAGTCTCATCTGGGGGAGCCAGTCACCCTCTGGCTATACAATGGCTATATAATATAAATAAATGTGGAGTACAAGTCTTGTTTTATTTGAGTACACTGGGTAGATGTTGGTGGGCAATTTTTTTTTGCTTGAACTGTAAGATTGATGATTAAGTGTCTTTGAATATCTATATAGCATATAGATGATCCCAAAGCTAACAGACATGGACTAAAAGCCACTATACTCCAATGCTGATTTAACTGGAGCTTCAATTGTGACTTGATTAATTTTTCAGAACTTCAGATTATTTCACCGATCAAAGTCCAAACGTGGCAAAATGGGACCTATTTTTAAATATTGTGACCCTGTTTACATCTGGTATTAAGATGCATTTTGGATGATTGAAATGTGATCACGTGTGGTCACCTCTAAATATAGGCCTAAACGGGGTCTAAAACTTTTTGTGATTGGATCATAAAAAACACATACAAAGATCAAAAACGCATGTGACCGGGGGCCTGGGTAGCTCGGCGAGTAAAGACGCTGACTACCACACCTGGAGTCGCAATTTCGAATCCAGGGCGTCCTGAGTGACTCCAGTCAGGCTTCCTAAGCAACCAGTTGGCCCGGTTGATAGGGTGGGAAGAGTCACATTGGGTAACCTCCTCGTGGTCACTATAATATTGTTCTCGCTCTCGTTGGGGCGCGTGGTGAGTTGTGTGTGGACGCTGCGTGTGAAGTGTGAAGCCTCCACATGTGCTATATCTCTGCGGTAACGTGCTCAACAAGCCACATGATAAGATGCGTGGATTGACGGTCTCAGACACAGAGGCAACTAAGATTCGTCCTCCGCCACCCGGATTGAGGCGAGGCACTACACCACCATGAGGATTTAGAGCGCATTGGGAATTGGGCATTCCAAATTGGGAAGAAAAAGGGAGAATATAAAATACAAGAGTTTAAACGTTGCCGGTTACGAACGGCTTTAAAAGGAAATAACCGTCTGATACATACACAAAAACGAGAACTTCACAGATCTTCTTCAGTGTGTCTGATGTCATCATGCAGGCACACAGATGAAGCACATAAATCTGAAGTTTAGGTTGATACACAAAATCCACTAAAAAAGCAGATAATTCTGCTCAAAATGTGTAATGTAATGTAATGTTGAATTTGTGCTTGGATTAAGTTTCAGATGCGTCTGGGAGAAATGTTGTGCCGTTTTTTGTTTTTTTTTTCGACGCTTTATCTTTTATGAAGTTTTTGTGCTTTAATTTCATGTAGTAACACAGTACATAGCGATTAATGTTTGTCGTTACAAAATCAGAGACCCTCCCCTTGAAATCCAATCACAAATGTTCACAGGAGACGTATTTTGCGACCAGGTGGATACAGCGTTGTGTCTCACCTAACCACATGTGATCGGACAGCAAGGTATCACCCAGAGTGTTTGATTTGGTTAGAGTGGGAACAGCACTTTGCATCAACACTGTTGACACTGTTCGGAAACAGAATGCAAGAGTCTTGAGATGTGTTTTTTATTTTTTTTTACTTGACACGCCATCTTAAAGGACTATTTCACCCAAAAATGGAAAGTCTCTCATCATTTACTCACCCTCATGCCATCCCAGATGTGTATGTCTTTATTTCTTCTGCTGAACACAATTGAAGATTTGTAGAAGAATATTTCAGCTCTGTAGGTCCATACAATGAAAGTGAAAGTGCATATCGCCCCATACTGGGCAGAGAGGAGAATTAATGATAAAAATGACTTAAAAAACCTATCATATCATGTCTGAACACATGGATTTAACCACTGGAGTCATATGTATTACTTTTATGCTGCCTTTACGTGGGTTTTGGAGCTTCAAAATTTTGGAACCCATTCCCTTGCATTGAGGACCTACAGAGCTGAAATATTCTTTTAAAATCTTAATTTATGTTATGCAGAGGAAAAAAGTCATAGACATCTGGGATGGCATGAGGGTGAGTAAATGACACACCTACTTACAGTAGCTTTGACTTTCTTAATGATTTCCCATCCATCTCTGTTCATCGCTGTCTCTCTCTGGTAATGTGAGGTCAGTCGAGGCTTGCGTCTTCTGTCTAAAATCAGCAGCAGTGTTATGGGAAAGGCCGTACAGAGGGCTGATCCCTCCAGCTGTCAGCTGGCTCCATAAACACACACACACAGTCTACAGGGAGTGTTCAGAGCACTCAGCAAGCATTGAGTGTTACTCAGTATTATGTCATATAATGCTGGGTCTCTGTTACTCAGACTAGATCTACAACCTTGAGTGTTACACGCAGCATTTGTTATGATGGTTTGCATTTCATTTGCGCTTTCTCTCTTTCAGATACCAAAGATATCCTGGTGATGTTGAGTGATATGGACATTAATGCCATAGCAGGAACGCTGAAATTGTATTTCAGGGAGCTGCCAGAACCTCTTCTCACGGACCGGCTGTACCCGGCCTTCATGGAGGGCATTGGTATGACCTTTCACTTTCGATCTATTTCATATTTAAAGGTAAAGTTAACCCAAAAATGAAAATTCTCTCATCGTTTACTCATCTTCATGCCATCTCAGATGCGTATGACTTTCTTTCTTCTGTATAACACAAATGAAGATTTTTAGAAGAATTTCTCAGCTCTGTAGGTCCATAAAATGCAACTGAATGGTGGCCAGAACTTTGAAGCTCAAAAAGCACATAAATGCAGCCTAAAAGTAATCAATACAACTCCAGTGGATTAATTCATGTCTTCAGAAGCAATATGATAGATGTGGGTGGGAAACAGATCAATATTTAAGTTCTTTTTTTACTATAAATTTTCACTTTCACTTCCACATTCTTCTTCTTTTGTCTTTTTGGTGATTCACATTCTTTGTGCATATCACTACCTTCTGGTCGGGGCTGGTCAAAGGTGGAGATTTATAAAAAGGACTTAAATATTGATCTGTTTCTCACTCACACCGATAATATCGCCTCTGAAGATATGGATTTAACCACTGGAGTCATATGGATTACTTTTATGCTGCCTTTATGTGCTTTTTAGACCTCCAAAGTTCTGGCCACCATTCACTTGGATTTTATGGACCCACAGAGCTGAAATATTCTTCTAAAAATCTTAATTTGTGTTCTGCAGAAGAAAGACAGTCATACACATCTGAGATGGCATGAGGGTGAATAAATGATGAGAGAATTTCCATTTTTGCGTGAACTATCCCTTTAACATTTTAAGATCTCACAAGTCTTAGAATATCCCAATCACAGTATGATATGTAGCAAACAGAGTCATGAAATGCCAAATGCAAATGATTGAGGTAGAGAGACACATCCGGGTGTGATTTAAGAGGAAGGGGGTGTTTAGCGGTTAAATAATTACACTTATCTTCATCACAGCTCTATCAGATCCTGCTGCAAAAGAAAACTGCATGATGCATCTGCTGCGGTCACTACCAGACCCCAATCTCATTACGTTCCTCACACTGCTGGAGCACCTGAAAAGGTAAGCACACACACACAGAAAACACAGCGGTTTCATCACGTTCCTTGCCTCTCTTGAAGTTTCTTAATCCTCATGTGAGGCTTCTGTTGCCTGGCGTGCGCCTTTATTCACCGGAGCAACATTGAAGGCATTTATTCCAAAAGGCTAGACCTAAGGGCCAACAGAATTAAATATTATGTTTACTTTCCGAATGAAATAGTACCATTGCGATTTTTGCAGTGTCGTACTAACAGACCTAGATAATGCGATTTGCAGCAAGGCTTCATCCAGCATGTACACGTTAATAGGACCACAATTTGCCTTGCCGTTGTGCTCATGCTCCACACTGTGTCATGTATACTTGGGACAGACAGATGTCATTGCTCTTTAAATGCCTTCTGCTTCATATGAACATCAGTTCAGTCACTTTTATGAATGAACGTAGTTGTTTTTTTTAAATGTGAGAAACTGCTGTCACAATTCACAAGAATCTCTCTGAAAAGTCAACAGTTAGCAAGCAGGGTCTCAGGATTATAAACACTGTCAGAAATAGCCTCCCTGGAGACATTACTGCTGACTTTAATTACAGCCTATTAACACATCACAATCATGAACATGTCCTGCACTCACTGTGTTGAATAATCAACACAGTTCACTGTGGACACCTGCTGGCCGACTCTACACATCACACTTCAAACTTGACTTTAAAGGGATAGTTCACATAACAATGAAAATGCTGTCATCATTTTCTCACCCTCTTGTTGTTTTAAACATGTATGACTTTATGTGAAACACAAAAGGATGTGTTAGGCAGAATGTTAGTTTTAGTCACCATTCACTTTCATTGTATGAAAAAAAAAAAGATGCAAAAAAAGGGAATGATGACTGAGACGAACATTTTGCTTAACATCTCCTTTTGTGTTCCATGGAAGAAAGAAAGTCATGCAGATTTGGAACAGCATGAGGGTGAGTAAATGATGACAGAATTTTCATTTTTGGGTGAACCATCCCTTTAAATGTATAGAGTCATTTTAAATGGAAATGTTCACCTTATTGATTGGTTAATGGCATGTGGCCAGTTCTGTATTGATGTTTGGTTTCCTCTCATTACAGGGTGGCAGAGAAGGAGCCGGTAAATAAGATGTCGCTGCATAATTTGGCCACAGTGTTTGGCCCCACTCTGCTGAGACCTTCAGAATCAGAGAGCAATAAAGCCCATATCACACTGGCCTCTGACATCTGGAGTCATGATGTGATGGCACAGGTGAGACAAAACTTGCGTACTAAGATATGCATGCATTTTTGAGTGTTTGTTTGTATGTATGCATGTACTTAGCTATAGTTTGTGGACAAACCCATCCTTTGCCGACACTTGGAGATGTGTTCATTTATGTGAAGTTAAAGCTGATGTGTGTTACTTTTTTTATTTTTTTTATTTTTTTAAGTTAAATTACCTTTTCATATCCCTGTTTAATATGCAGAGACAACTATAAGTTAGACATTTGAAGGTTGATTTCCTTAATATTGAATATTTCAGTTTAGCTCAATCGACAGCAATTGTGGCATAATGTTGATTACCACAAAAATTTAGACTCGTCTCTCCTTTTCTTAAAAAAAAACAAAAAAAAGCAAAAATTGAGGTTTTTACAATGGAAGTGAATAAGGCCAATTTTGGGGGGTTTAAAGGCAGTAATGTGAAGCTTATAATTTTATTAACGTCTTTGTAGGGTTTTAAGGGTTTACAAACATGTCATCGCAACAAAGTTTTAACATTTTATATAACTTTACAGAAAAGGTTAGTATGTGATTTCATCACACTAAAATCATGTTAACACTCTTATTGTTTACGTCATATAGCTATATTTTTAAAACAGTGCGTGTTTATATGTTTACGGGTCGGCCCCATTCACTTCCATTGTAACTGCCTCACGGAACCCAAAATTGTGCTTTTTTTTAAGGAGGGTTGAAATTTTTTTTTTGTGGTAATCAACATTATGCCACAAATGCTGTCGATTGTGCATAAATTGTATTGAACCCATAACATTCCTTTAAAGGCTGTTTGTTTGACCAATGGCAGACGGAAAGGGTATATTTGGAGAAGTTTTGAAAACAATGTTTATTTTTGCAATTCATTTGGTGATGCTAGTTGTGCATAAATTACACACAAATTTAATTATCATTTTCATTTTGATTCTAAAGTGCCAAAGGTTTTCATTTTAGGGGTAGGGTCAGTGTGTGGAAATGGGTTAGTCTACATTTTATTCTACATATTATAATTTGCTTTACATAAAAATAATAGAGGTCCATGGTACAGTGTGTTTTTTTAGTTTCTGTAAACTGCAATTGTTGTATTTGGCCTTGAGATCTAAATAATCACAGAGCAGGTTTAGACTCTCTGTGGGGGGGGGGGACTCTGGGGAGTCTTGCCAAGCAAGGACACAAACACACAATCTGTAGATCATTATAATGTGTTGTGCTGTGTAACCACTGGTAATGTGTTTGACGTTTTAAGAGATCACATCACCACTCAGCCACTGTTTATAGCTGTCAGCCACTTCCACTCACTGTATTATTATAGTTACTGTGATACTGATGTGGTCTGTGTTTTTTTCCATCATGCTGATTTCCATACTGTCAAAACAGTGACCCCAGGCTGACAGTAGTGTACTGGTCTATCTGCGGCTCAATGGTGTATTTATATGCTGTCGTGTCATTTCAGTCAGAATATTTACTGTGTCAGTGTAACTGACGAGACAGATTGACCATTTGTTTTGTCCTTTGGCTGGTGCACTACGTGTTTGAAACTGAACTAGTGGCCTGAGCCAAATGTTAGAGAACAACTTGCCCATCTTACACCATGCCCTAATCAGTCCTGATGTTTCTAGTGTAAAGGAATTTTCTGTCCTTACTTAAAGCATAAATGCACATGATATCACAGCCAGTCAGAACATTTGACTAACCTGTGTGAGTGCACCCAACCTATTACACACAATGGGGGTTTGCCAGCGCAATGTAAGAGAAATAGAAATTAAACAACCATTAAAATATCTTTTCACATGACACGTTGCATTCGGTTGGACAAAAACTAAAAAGATTACCATAGAAGGGAGTGTTTGTCAGTTGTTATGGCATCGCACCTATACTAATTGTTACCTCAAGGATCTATTTCCACTTGATTTAACCCATAAAAATTACTTTTGTTGGTGTAACTATTTATCTAGTTGATCTAGTCAGATTAAATAACATTTTTGACTTCAGTAAAAGGAGTTCATTTAGATATTACCACGTGAAGCACATTTTTAGGTTATCTGACAGAATATTTGTACAGTGTAGTTAGGACAGTGTTTTGCCCTTCTACTCTTCTTTAATCAGGGGTGGTACTGTCATAGTTTGTGGCTGGATTTGTGACAACTTTAAGGATCTTGGCTACTAACACAAAGCTTACAATGTTTAATCAGTGTCATATTGAAGACCCAAAAATGAAAATTCTCTCATCATTTACTCACCCTCATGCCATCCAAAATGTGTATGACTTTCTTTCTTCAGCAGAACACAATTTTTTGGAAGAATATATCAACTCTGTTGGTCCTTACAATGCGAGTGAATGGAAATCTTTGAATCTCCAAAAAGCACATAAAGGCATCATAGTAATTCATACAACTCCTGTGGTTAAATACATGTCTTTTGAAGTGATATGATACCTGTGGGTGAGAAAAAGATCCATGTTTAGATATTTTTTTTTACTACAAATCTCCATTTTCACTTTCACATTCTTATTTTGTTTTTTGGCGATTCACATTCTTCGTTCATATCGCCACCTACCGGTTTGGGGCTGGTAGAGGTGCAGATTTAGAGTAAAAAAGGACATAAATATTGATCAGTTTCTCACACACATTTATCATATCACTTCTGAAGAAATGGATTTAACCACTGGAGTCATATGGATTACTGTTATTCTGCCTTGATGTGATTTGTGGAGCTTCAGAGTTCTGGTCACCATTTACTTGCATTGGATGGACCAACAGAGCTGAAATATTCTACAAATCTTCAATTGTGATCTGCAGAAGAAAGAAAGTCATACACTTCTGGAATGGCATGAGGGTGAGTAAATGATGAGAGAATTTTCATTTTTGGGTGAACTATCCCTTTAAATGCTCACTGGATTTATTACACTGTCATTCATTCAGGAGTAAATGTGACATCTAGTGGTCTGAATGAGTAATGCTGACAGTTCTACATATGTTTGAGAATCACTGCACCACTGTAAACCTCCTCTCTCTCTCTCTCTCTCTCTCTCTCTCTCTCTCTCTCTCTCTCTCTCTCTCTCTCTCTCTCTCTCTCTCACAGGTTCAGGTATTGCTGTACTACCTGCAGCATCCACCCATATCCTTCGCTGAGCTGAAGAAGAATACACTCTATTTCTCAACTGACGTCTAAAAAGAGAGAAAGAGTCAGAGACTTTCTCCCTTCCTTCCAAACATTTTCTTTATTTCTGTACAAAGCCAACAGTCCAGCAGGGAGACAGAGAAAGACTGTGCCCACTCTCCTTGCTTTTGTTGTTTCCAGTCATGTTCATGTTTAACGGGAGCTCAGACCTCACACCATCACGGAGAAGAACTGGAGTGAAGGAGGACGAACTCAAGCCCGGGATTCAGCATCACCTTTTAGAAAATTTGCACTTATCACATAGAAATCCTGCCGAACACAAGCACACTTTCTACCACATCGCACACCCTGTTTACCGTCCTGTGAGAATGTTTGTGGGATACAGTCACAGTGTTGTGCCATGGGATGTGTGCATCTGGTGTGGTGGCTCCTCTAAAGCCCAGTTCAGTGATCCCGAAACTGGAAGCAACCTGCTGTTAACCTGCTCTTCCTCAAGAGGCATTCCAATAAACAAAAACAGCAGCATTTACATGTTTTCTGTTTGATAGATTTTTTTTTTTCATAAGCTTTTCTGCATGTGATACAGGGGCAGTGAGCTATGTGTGTGTGTGTGTGTGTGTGTGTCTGTGTCTGTGTATGTGAGAGAGTGAGCAAATGCATTTTTTCAAAATAAAATCTTGCTTCGAGTGAATCCTGCTGGCCATATTTTGAGATTCCTTGTCCAAGTAAATACAGGCCAACAATGCCCTATTTATTATGAATATATTCTGTTAATTGTGCTTGTACAGTTCAGTACACTTAGAGAACAACTCTGTAGAGTCGTTAATTTGCAATTTTTTGTTTTGTTTCGTTTTAACTTCAAATTCTGTGTCTGTATAGAATAAAAAATAGAAAATCTAACAGATGAATTAGACAGCTCTTGGGACAAGTCTTGGTATACAATGTAGTGAGATTATTCTTGGAAAAATGGAAAACTTTGTCTTGATTTGGGGGAAATAGTCTCCTATCTCACTTTTGCAAGTTGAAGTGTAAGGAGATTCAGTGTAATCTGTAGAAAGATGTGATTGTGTTTGCATGTTCATCTCGTCAGATAAAAAGTGGGCAGGTAACACACAAAGTTTAATTTCCTCCTTGTGTTTTGATTTTAACTATTATTATTTTTAATCCACTGCTGAACTCCACAGGCAGAGGGGAGGGGAAAACAGTACAAATTTTTCTGCCATAAAGCCAGTGATATGTACTTCATAAGCACGGTTAGATTACAAACTGTTTGCTATTTTAATATAAGATTAAAAGGAAATAAAAAAACAGTTGTGTTTTATTTCTGTTGGAAAGATATTGAGGATACTGTATTAACAATAAGGGTAAATGTTGATGTGACCTTTTCCCCCCTTTTTTAGTAAAATAAATAAAGGTGTATCTTGAGCACAAGAAGTTCTTTGTTTTTAATAAGGGGTCTGCCGTAAGAGGGTGGAAACAGGGAATGTTTGGGGAAACCTGTCTGGAAACCATTATTTTTGCAATTCCATGTAGTGTCGTTAGTGGTGCAGAAATAATGCATTTCACATTTAAATAAGTGCAACATATTTTGAATATTTAAAGTTAAATCATTTAAGGACACATTTTTAAAAGATGTTTGTATTTTAGAATTGTAGAATCACTCAAAATAAAATGGACAAAAACACTAGGACACAAGGGTCAGCTATATTATTAAGATATTTGGGTAAAAATCGGGGTTACTGTAAGGCACTTACAATGGAAGTGAATGGGGGCCAATTATGAACATTAAAATACTCACTTTCAAAAGTATAGCCACAAGACAATATGCGTGTTAACTGGGGTGGGAATCAAAAGGTAACTGACGATACGATGTTATCAATATTTAGTTCACCATCCGATATTATTGCGATTCTTTATTTTTGGTGGATTGCATTTCAAAACTACGATATATTGCGATATTTCACTCAATGTTTCTCATTCGTCTTCATTGGACTTCAGAGAACTGTTACCAAATCACCAAATGCATTGTTAAATTAATATCAAAGTGCCAGTATATTATTTCCTATTATCCATGTACAGTATTGTAAGCATACTGTTAAGCATATGCCTTCAGATCAAAAGATTTTTAAGATCGTGAGAAACATTTCAGTCAAGTGTTTCAAAACTTTTGACCGGTAGTGTATGTGTGTGTGTGTGTGTGTGTATATACATATATATATACATACATTATATATATATATATATATATATATATATATATATATATATACACACACACACACACACATACATACTTACACATACGTAGTGCAAATCTAAATACACATCGGTTATATACAGTGCAAGGGAATGTAATGGTAGAAGAGGTTGGATGTGTTGGATAATATAAAAAGACTAAGCTGTGTATTGCACATTAATTATTGCTCAATGGGGCAATTTTAACTGTTCATGAGATGGATAGCCTGAGGGAAAAAACTGTTCCTGTGCCTGACGGTTCTGGTGCTCAGAGCTCTGAAGCGTCGGCCAGAAAGCAACAGTTAAAAAAGGTAGCGGGCAGGGTGAGTGGAGTCCAGAGTGATTTTCCAGCCTTTTTCCTCACTCTGGAAGTGTACAGTTCTTGAGGGGGGCAGGGGGCAACCAATAATCCTCTCAGCACTCTGAATTGTCCTTTGTAGTCTTCTGATATCCGATTTCGTAGCTGAACCAAACCAGACAGTTATTGAAGTGCAGAGGACAGACTCAGTGACCGCTGAGTAGAACTGTATCAGCAGCGCCTGTGGCAGGTTGAACTTCCTCAACTGGTGAAGGAAGTACAAACTCTGCTGGGCCTTTTTCATAATGGAGTCAATGTGTGTCTCCCACTTCAGGTCCTGTGAGATGGTAGTGCTCAGGAACCTGAATGACTCCACTGCTGCCACAGTGCTGTTTAGAATGGTGAGGGGGGACAGTTTTGGGGTGTTCCTCCTAAAGTCCACAATCATCTCCACCGTTTTGAGCGTGTTCAGCTCATAGGTTGTTTTGACTGCACCAGACAGCCAGCTGTTCAACCTCCCTTCTATATGCAGACTCATCGTCATCTCGGATGAGGCCGATGACAGTGGTGTTGTCTGCAAACTTCAGGAGCTTGACAGAGGGGTCCTTGGCGATGCAGTCGTTGGTGTAGAGGGAGAAGAGTAGTGGGGAGAGCACACATCCCTGGGGGGCACCAGTGCTGATTGTACAGGTGCTGGAAGTGAGTTTCCCCTGTCTCACAAGCTGCTGCCTGTCCGTCAGAAAGCTGGTAATCCACTGACAGATAGACATGGGAACAGAGAGTTGGTGTAATTTATTCTAGAGTATAGCTGGGATGATGGTGTTGTAAGACGAACTGAAGTCCAAAAAAAGGATCCTTCCATATGTCCCTGGTTTGTCCAGATGTTGCAGGATATGATGCAATCCCATGTTGACTGCATCATCCACAGACCTGTTTGCTCGATAAGCAAATTTAAAGGGATCTAGAAAGGGTCCAGTGATGTTCTTCAGGTGGGCCAACACCAGTCTCTCAAATGATTTCATGACCACAGACCTCAGGGCGACAGGTCTGTAGTCATTAAGTCCTGTGATTTTTGGTTTCTTTGGGACAGGAATGATGATTGAGCGTTTGAAGCAGCATGGGACTTCACACTGCTCCAGTGATCTATTGAAGATCTGTGTGAAGATGGGGGCCAACTGGTTAGCACAGGATCGAAGACATGCTGGTGAGATGACATCTGGGCCCTGTGCTTTCCTCGTCTTTTGTTTCCGAAAGGCTCACATCATCTTCACAGATCTTAAGTGCAGGTTGAGTAGCAGGAGGGGGGAGGAGGGGGGTTGCAGGAGGTGTTGGTGTTTGTGTGAAGTGAAGGTCAGAGTTGGTGTGGGGTGTTAGATTGGGCCTTTCAAATCTGCAATAGAACACATTCAGGTCGTCAGCCAATTGTTGGTCCACTACAGGGTTGGGGGTAGGAGTCCTGTAATTTGTGAGTTGTTTCATGCCACTCCACACTGATGCAGGGTCGTTAGCTGAAAATTTGTTTTTCAGCTTCTCAGAGTATATTCTTTTAGCCGCTCTGATTTCCTTGTTCAGTGTGTTCCTGGTCTGATTGTACAAGACTTTATCACATGCAGTGCCCCCAGACAGCTCACGTGGCACATGCCACTCAATTGTCACGATGAAAACAAATAAAACCACGTGCTCGACCCAGTGACCTCACGAAGACCTCAGTCAAGCAACAAAGTTGTTGTTGTTGTTTTATAAGCCCACAATGTAAATGGACAGGTGTTCGGCACACCAGACAGTCCACATCCCTGTCTGGAATCTATAGACGGACACTTTGTTTCCATTTCGTGTCTCTCCTATAAATATTCACCAAGAACCAGATATGGCACACCTGATTTTGCTCTACTGGACACAATGCAGTCATTTGTGGGTGATGATCACGAGAGGGGCACAGCAAGTAAAAAAAAAAAAGGTAATAACTTATCTAGTTTAAATAATGTTAAATGATGAAGTTGATGAGGTTAAAATAGTTTGACTAAAATTTATAAATGCTTGGCAGATGAGATGAGATTGTATTTTCTAAATCATTTCCTCGTTGTGCACAAGTAATGAACTAAACTAACTGTAAGTGTACTATAGATGGCGATAAAAGTCTAATCTTACAGATTTAGCCTAATGACTGAATATTTGTTCTTCTGTCACACATTTCTACTGCTGCCTCACATCTAACAGTTTAAAACTGAATAAAAACATAAGAGGTTGTTATTGTACAAATCACAACATGCGTCTGTTGCTTTGGGCGACTATATATAAAAAAAATAATTAAAAGATTCACTTTCATGAAATGTATTAATTTGAATTGAGTAAATTTTCATAACATAAAATAAACATATTTTAAGTTTTATTAATTAAATTTAGTAAAACATTACACAGTTCAACTTGAGATTACAGTGAGCTTCATCTTAATAAAATGTGTTACCATGGTGTAAGATGTTCTTGAACACAAACATATAGGCCTGTTGTCTCTGGAAAGGAGCTGAAAATATAAATTAATATCAGACATTAGAATGAACTGTAATAGGTTATGCTGCTTATCTCTTGAGCCACACATTTTTTTTAATATTACTTCAAATTAATTAATTATGTTTATCATGCATCACCATAGCACAGTATTGGTAAAAAGGACACAAATGGACCAACTCAACCAGGTGACAAGATATAAAACCGAGCAATGTTCATTAGCATTTTGTGCTTTTACCAAAATTAACTTTCCAGAATAAAACTTGAGAAATATTCACTTGAGTAAAAAGTGTGACAACTAGACCCCGTCAATCCTGACAGCTAAAGGAATTAGTTAGGTACAACAGGACAAAAGGCAAGGAAAATTAGCTTTTTTTATTCTAGCCACAAAACGTAATATCAAAATAATTCGATATCATGATCAAATTATTTTATTTATTTTTTTTATATTTATGGATCAACACAATTTGTGTGAAAAGAAATAATAACATAAGGTTGTTTTGATTAAAATTCAGTTGTTAAAAAAAGGTGTCCACAGTTGGTGTAAAAGGCCCATATTCTTGGTGTAAAAGGCCCATATTCTTGGGGTAAAAGGTCCATACTCTTGGGGTAAAAGGCCCATACTCTTGGGGTAAAAGGCCCATACTCTTGGGGTAAAAGTCCATACTCTTGGGGTAAAAGGCCCATACTCTTGGGGTAAAAGGCCCATACTCTTGGGGTAAAAGGCCCATACTCTTGGGGTAAAAGGTCCATACTCTTGGGGTAAAAGGTCCATACTCTTGGGGTAAAAGGCCCATACTCTTGGGGTAAAAGGCCCATACTCTTGGGGTAAAAGGTCCATACTCTTGGGGTAAAAGGCCCATACTCTTGGGGTAAAAGGTCCATACTCTTGGGGTAAAAGGTCCATACTCTTGGGGTAAAAGGCCCATACTCTTGGGGTAAAAGTCCATACTCTTGGGGTAAAAGGCCCATACTCTTGGGGTAAAAGTCCATACTCTTGGGGTAAAAGGCCCATACTCTTGGGGTAAAAGGCCCATACTCTTGGGGTAAAAGGCCCATACTCTTGGGGTAAAAGGTCCATACTCTTGGGGTAAAAGGTCCATACTCTTGGGGTAAAAGGCCCATACTCTTGGGGTAAAAGGCCCATACTCTTGGGGTAAAAGGCCCATACTCTTGGGGTAAAAGGTCCATACTCTTGGGGTAAAAGGTCCATACTCTTGGGGTAAAAGGCCCATACTCTTGGGGTAAAAGTCCATACTCTTGGGGTAAAAGGCCCATACTCTTGGGGTAAAAGTCCATACTCTTGGGGTAAAAGGCCCATACTCTTGGGGTAAAAGTCCACCAGGGGGTTTAGTGAGTTTGTGTAGATATCAGGGCAACAGTTACAGTGCAACATTTGCAAACTAATGCTACTATTTTTGAGACAGCAATATGGTTTTTTTTTTTTTAAATAACAAATTAAAATAATGCATATTCAATAATAACCACTGCAGAAAAAGGTGCATCATTTCTTGTTCATTTCCATCACATTTGACGTTTCATAACATCTCAAGTATTCTATTAACACATGCATCTCCATTGTGATTGGATGAGTCAATGTGAGCCCACTTTAAACATTCTTCATAACAAATCTATTCACCCCACTTAAGAAGAAGAATGTATTTATAGGGACCTTTAGTCCCTGTAACAGGGTTCTTTTTTTTTTTTTTTTTTTTACCCAAATACTATCCTTTCACGTAGGCCTATTAGACAGTTCTTGAAAAACTTTTTATTTAATCACCTTTAAACTGAAAATAACAAATTAGTATTTAGTATCAGAATGTGATAATTTCAGGGAGTTTCATTAGCTACATAATTTATTTTTTTTTTTATTTTTTTTTTTACGTTTTAAAAATGATGAAATATTAGATCGAATTGCCTCGAAAGCAAACTTTAGATATTACATGCAATGATCTCAAGGCTCAGGAAAATTTTGCAGTGCACAGTCACAAACAGGTGTTTAGGAAAATGTTATTCAAATCAAATGTGCCATTGTTCTTTTTTTTATTTTTAAATCAAACACCTTTTGGTGTTAGCCCCGTTGTACCCTAAATCAGTTATATTATTTCTGTGATCTGTGCATGAGAAATAGTTGATTCGAGTAAGTTAAACTACATTTCTCATAACTCCATTCGAATATTAAATGACATCCGGCGGTGACGCAAGAAACATGAACAATGTAAACATGTATGCGTTAAACTTTAACTTTTCACCGTGATGCTTATAAAATTGTCGTTTAGTCTTTAAGGTAAGATGTTTAGATGTCGATTTTACTGGTAGATTTTTCTAAAAAAAAAATGTAAAAAATGATAAATTTCTTAAACGTAACTGAGCATTTGTTAAATAAATAGCTGGTTTTCTAATCTCGGATGCACTCAGTTTGTCTTTATTCGCATTAACTACATCTTAATGCATTCACAAAAAGTATGGTACAGTAATGAATGAAACTCGTGTTATTATTTCTTTGTGTCACGTCGTGTTTAGGTCTGTGATGGACTCATCTCTGCTTTCAGCTGCTCAGCAGCTTTTGAAAGACCTTCAGCGGACCTACACAGAGACAAACTAAAGAAGACTGAAACTTCCACCCTCACTGATGTGTATTACAGGTGCTCGTCATCTGGACGTGTGTCTCTGATGTTGCACCACTGGTTAACTGATTAATGAAGCCCAGTGTTGCCAAACTCCTCCCTCTGAAAAGAACCATCCTCAAAAATCTCCATAAGAAAATAAATAATAAAAATGGTCACCAATAAGAAAACACTATTTAGAAAATATAGTGGCTATAAATAGGCCTACGTATGAGTGTGTATATTATATTCCATAATAAATTAATATAAAATTAAAATGAAGTCTCATGGATTTAATTTTTGTGAGGGTGATGATGTACAGTTTAAAAACCCTTTATTTTGGCACATGATACAGTGTTGTAGCTGTTTTCTTCATCAGTGGTGGTGAGAATGTCGGGCTGTCTAGCTGTTTGAGATGTTTGACTTTGAAAAACTCAGTAGACTTCAAATGGAGTCATGTAAGTTTTGTGGATTGCGCCTTGATATCAAGTGAAGCCCGAATGAGTTGCGCGAGTGATCGTCTCTGTGCTCTCCTGTCTCTGGAGTATTGGGAAGCCTTTTAGATTTGCACAAACCTGCGTGCTCCAAAGGAAGTGCAGAGCAGATCACTGCTGTGTGTGATTCTGCAATGGCTCGCACACTCACATGAAACCAGGCTTCAGTCGAGTGGTGCAGATGCACCTTTCAGATGAGAAGCATATTTAGCACTTAAGTGCCAATCGTGAGATAAATATCATTAAATTTGGTTCTGAAATTTCGCTTGGGCGTCCACTGAAAAATGTTCAATGCAGTAAAAAGCCTACTTCCAAACAGGTTCCCAAAAACACTCTGGACCAATATCTGAAATCACTAATACTGACAGAGGATGGCGCACTTATGGCACTTTTCCACTGCACGTTACGGTTCGACTCGACTCTGCTCGCTTTACTTTTCTGAGCTTGCTTTTCTACTGCAGTTTAGTGCCGCCTCAACGTGGGTGGGATTATAGGCTGATCGTCATAGTTGAGCCGCCTCTTCTGCCGTGACATCATCTTAAACGCGACACAAACATTACTGACCATAAACAATAACACGACTGCTAGCTGTTAGCTACTAACTCATGCTGCATAAAGCAGTTGTTGCATGGTGATTTTACACAAGCAAGCTTTCCAGCAGCTGGTCAACTAAATAAAGTGAAGCTTTCAAGCAGAATATAGAGTTAACATAACAAAATGTACCATCCTCCATCGTGGACTCCAACAACACCGTGGCCGAGTCCAGGGCACTCTCCCTCCCATTGCTCGCCAGTCTATTGCCATAGATAGCGTCCATTTGGTCGAACCACTTCCACTTTCTTCTGTTTGAACCACTCCGGCTGTTGTGGTCCTTTATGGTTCTGTAGTCACTTTTAAGTTTTTGTAACTTTTCCCTACACTGTTGGTAGGTCCGGTGGTAGCCGTGTGCGGCCAACAGCTGGGAGACTTCCTGAAAGACTTTTTCGTTTCGCGTCCTTTCGTTCGTCGCTAACGAAAGGAACGTCTGCACCTCGTTTATTGACCACGGCGTGGTTTTGCGCACAGCCATTTCTTTTAACAATTCGAAAGTCGCGTGAACAAATGTTATTGCTATCGCTGTTGCTAACTTTAAAACTAGCGGGTTGATGTCCCGTGTCGCAAATCCTGTGATGGTGGTAGTGACTATTCTCTCTGACCAATCAGTGATCTGCAGGGTTTTGATGTCACATTTAGTATCGGCTCGGTTCGCTTGGAACCTCAACCCAGGTGGTACTAAAAAAGTATCAGGTACCAGGTACTATCCACAGTGGAAAACCCCCAAAAAGCGACCAGAGTCAAGTCGAGTTGAGCTGTACCGTGCAGTGGAAAAGCCCCTTTATACCCTGGTGTATCAGGTAGCAGTATCACACTAACATACCTCACTGAGAATCCTGCATTAGATTGAAGTTTCTGATCATTCAGCATTGTCAGAGCTTGTGCAGGCCTCAAATACAATACGTAAAAAAATATATATATTACATATATTATATATATTCAGACATTTCCAACATCATTATTTTCGTCAGGGGTCATTGTGATAAAGATCTGGTTCAGTAACCAGTGAACTCTGCATATAGGGGTGCCCTTGTAATAAATAAGGGTTTAAAAATGTTGAGATTAATCTCTAATGTTTTGTGAAATCCTCATGTGTGCAGACAAAGCTTGATGCAGAACATCTGGATTACAGAATTAACATTACTGGAATGTTGATGTGAGGCAATGGCAGAGAGAAATATCATGGGAGTAACGATTAAAAGAGTAATGATCGCAGTAATGTGCTTGATGTCGTTTAAATGTTTTTTTCTTTTTTTCTTTTTTTCTTTTTTTTGGTCTTCAGGGAACCACAGTGACCAAAACAGACCATTTTTGTTGGCTGCTTTGCATGACTGATTGTTTTGTTTAATAATTAAATATTAAGTAATTATTTTACCCAGTTGTCTTTTATGTACACATTGTTGTTTTTGTACAATAATAACAAAAAGGAATCCACACACTAAAAAAAAACAAAAAACAAATGTAATGTCATTCAGTCAAATCTGCTTGATCATGGCTCAATATTTCTTTTGAATTATCAATGTATTTTGTTGATTTGGTGTGTGGATTCGTTTTTGTTCTTGATCTCTATATTTTGAATCAGTTCTGAAACTGAAACTGTATATAATTTATTTTGGTGCACAACAAATTCATTTAGAATTTTTTAGATTTTGTACATACAGTTGAAGTCAGAAGTTTACATACACTTAGGTTGAAGTCATTAAAACTAATTTTTTAACCACTCCACAGATTTAATATTAGCAAACTATAGTTTTAAGTTGTTTAGGAGTATATTTTCCAACAATTGTTTGCAGACAGATTGTTTCACATTTAATTGACTATATCACAATTCCAGTGGGTCAGAAGTTTACATACACTAAGTTAACTGTGCCTTTAAGCAGCTTGAAAAATTCCAGAAAATGATGTCAAGCCTTTAGGCAATTCGCTTCTGATAGGCTGTTTGGCTAATTGGAGTTAATTGGAGCTGTACCTGTGGATGTATTTTAAAGTCTACCTTCAAACTCAGTGCCTCTTTGCTTGACATCATGGGAAAATCAAAAGAAATCAGCCAAGACCTCAGAAAAAAATTTGTGGACCTCCACAAGTCTGGTTCATCCTTGGCAGCAATTTCCAAATGCCTTAAGGTAACACATTCATCTGTACAAACAATAGTATGCAAGTATAAACACCATGGGACCATGCAGCCATCATACTGCTCAGGAAGGAGACACATTCTGTCGCCTAGAGATGAACATAATTTGGTGCGAAAAGTGTAAATCAATCCCAGAACAACAGCAAAGGACCTTGTGAAGATGCTGGAGGAAACAGGTAGACAAGTATCTAAATCCACAGTAAAATGAGTCCTATATCAACATAACCTGAAAGGCTGCTCAACAAGGAAGAAGCCACTGCTCCAAAACCGCCATAAAAAAGCCAGACTACAGTTTACAAGTGCACATGGGGAAAAACATTTGACTTTTTGGAAAAATGTCCTCTGGTCTAATGAAACAAAAATGTAACTCTTTGGCCATAATGACCATCATCATGTTTGGAGGAAAAAGGGTGAGGCTTCCCACACCATCCCAACAATGAAGCATGGGGGTGGTTTGCTGCAGGAGGGACTGATACGCTTCACAAAATAGATGGCATCATGAGGAAGGAAATTTATGTGGATATATTGAAGCAACATCTCAAGACATCAGCCAGAAAGTTAAAGCTCGGTCGCAAATGGGTCTTCCAAATGGATAATAGCCCCAAGCATACCTCCAAAGTTGTGGCAAAATGGCTTAAGGACGACAAAGTCAAGGTATTGGAGTGGCCATCACAAAGCCCTGAACTCAATCCGATAGAAAATTTGTGGGCAGAACTGAAAAAGCGTGTGCGAGCAAAGAGGCCTACAAACCTGACTCAGTTACAGCAGTTCTGTCTTGAGGAATGGGCCAAAATTCCAGCATCTTATTGTGAGAAGCTTGTGGAAGGCTATCCAAAACATTTGACCCAAGTTAATCAATTTAAAGGCAGTGCTACCAAATAATAACAAAGTGTATGTAAACTTCTGACCCACTGGGAATGTGATGAAAGAACTAAAAGCTGAAATAAATCATTCTCTCTACTATTATTCTGACATTTCACATTCTTAAAATAGTGATCCTAATTGACCTAAGACAGGGAATGTTTTCTATGATTAAATGTCAGGAATTGTGAAAAACTGAGTTTAAACAAATCTCGTTTAAAGGAGACGGTCTTCGTAGGACAAACGGAAATGGAACGTAACATGGTTGCTATGACAGCACGCCACTCTTTAACAAGCGCGAGCGCTTTGAGTGAGAAGGGAACAAAGTCCCTTTAGAAGGGAATGTATGAGGTACATTTTAGGAGAGTTATAATGATGTAGACAGAAAAGAATACATATTTTATAGGTGTAGTTTTAGTCTAATTTTAATTATATATTAATATAATTATACATATTATATACTCTGCACCCATCTACTGAGGAACTTCAACTTGGGAATTAACATTACTTGCGTTTGAATATCATATTTGTTTTTTTAGACATTTCCGCTGAAGCAAAGAATTGTGGGTTGTGAATGCCCACGAAGGATACACCTCATGCATCCTCCAAATTCCCGCGAAAGAAGGTCGCATTCGAAGGCTGCATTCGAAGTGTCCTACTTGCTTTTATGAAACGAGACAGCCTCAATGACGTATACAGCCGAGAAATGCGACCTCCGGAGGACACAGCCTTCCAAATGAGACACAGCCAATATCTGCAAATACTAGGGCTGCAGTATTAACAAATGGTCAAATACTTCAAGGTCAAAACAGCGGGGCCTGCTCAGTCCTCTTCTCTTCACTCTTTTTCTGGAGCCTTTGGCCACTGCAATAAGAATGGAATCAGGTATCCAGGGGGTCACAGTGGGTGGGGAAGAGCATAAGCTTTTTTTTATAGGCGGACAATATTTTATTACTGATCAAAGACCCCATTATTTCTGATAATAATGGCTACAATCAATACATTTTCAGAATTATCATGTTATAAAATAAACTGGCAGAATTCTGAAGTGATGCCAGTGTCAAGAGGATGCCTTTCATCATTGCTTACAACATTTAAGTTTAAATGTATACCGGTGGGTATGAAGTACTTGGGAATATGACTGTGTTCTGACTTAAAAAAAAATTGTATGGAAATAAATATGACACCGCTACTTCAGAAAATAAAGACAAATTTGGATAAGTGGAAGGCCATAAACCTCTCTCTATGGGGAAAGATAAGTACTATTAAGATGGTGGTGGCCCCACAATTTAATTATATATCTATGATGGTTCCAGTGACAATCCCAAATAATATTTTTAAACAATATAATCTCATTGGTAAAGATTTTTTGTGGAGCGTGAAAAAGCCCAGAATCAACAAAATTGCATGTATTGAGGGAGAGGGGTGGATTAGCACTTCCTATGCATAACATTGCTTTTGAAATGTCCAAACTAGTTAAACACTGGTCTTATGGTGATTTTCACCTGGGCTGGATAAATATTGAGCGATCACTTGCAGCTCCATTAAAGCTTTTGGAGGTCTTTTCACAGAAAACGATTGGCAAACCGAAAAATCCTATACTACAGCATTCGCAGTAAGGTCTGGGTAAGGGTGCATAAAATATTTGGAATGTCACAATGTGTGGAACAATCCTTCCATCTGTATTGGGAAAAGATCTGTGGCATTGAATAGATGGCTTAGATTCGGCATACGAGTTATGGGGATTTTTATAATGATACAACTCTTAAATCGTTCTGGGAATTAAAAGATAAATATGGACTCATAGAAAAAGTAGACTTCTGGAAATACTTAGAACTAAGGAGTAGTATTGGCTCTGTAATAAAAACTAACAAGGAGAGAGTTTTCTGCTGGGCCTTCAGTAATAAATTCAGCTTTAGTATTATACAAAAAATGTCTGCTTAAACAGGAGGAATTTTGCGAAAGCTTAAGATTAATATGGCAAAGGGATTTGGGGGGCGAAATAGGAAGTGAGATTTGGAAAGATGTTATCTCAACTGTAGGATGGGCCACCAGAGATATAAGAAGCAAATTCATACACTACAACATTGTACACAGATTGTATTTTACACCCAACAGGCTTTGTAAAATGGGTTTATTACAGGATGGTAAATGTTGGAAATGTGAATCAGAAAAATGCACTTTTCTGCGTGCCATGTGGGAATGTTCATTTGTTCCTAGGTTTTGGAGAGAAATTTTACATATAATGGATAAGTGGATTGGACAGCCACTTCCAGAATCTCCACGATTATGTCTGCTTGGGGATAAATCTGTTTTGCCACCAGGGGTTTCTAGGCTAGAGTTTGGGCTGACTGTTGTTTGATTTATCACAGCAGCCAGACTCAAGAAACGAAAAGTCAAAATAGACCAGTGGTTGCAGAATGGATAAGGTTTATGATCGAAATAGCAGCATTTGAGAGTTTAATAGCCAAGGTAAAGTACACAAAGGAAAAGTACATGCAGGTTTGGCCTAGTTTTATTAGTCATGTGACAGGTCAGTGGTAAAAGGTACAAATTTAATGAATTTATCTGTTTGTGTACTAGATACATGGTCACATTTCTTTTTTCTCTTTAAGGGATTTCTGTTTGGTCTGGCTGGTGTGTGCTTTTGTTGTATTTTCCCCCCGCCATTTGGTTACATTGTATCTTTGGAGTTTTCTGTCTGTATAAATATTTTCACTGTGATTGGCTTTTGTGTTGATTGTAAGTTTAAAAGTTGAAAAATGCAATAAACTTAAAAAGAACAAACTTAAACTTAAAAAAAAAGAACTAGGGGTATTTCTCAATGCAAAGAACGGATTGCGTTCTTATGAAGATCAGTCTTCCCAAGCTACCTTTGAAGAACAAACTCAGAAGAACAGGAGGACGTATAATGCATTTACTGCAAGCTTTGAGATATGCTCCGATCTTCCTGTAGTTGACCTTCCCAGCACATTTGTAGCCAGTGAGAGAGCTATTGGCATTATCACATCAGTGACAGCATTATTATCATCACACCAGTGAGGTTTTGCACTACTAGTGACACGTTAAAGAATAAAGTCTGTTAACACTAATTTCCTCCATGTGTTTTTTACTTTATTAGAATTATGACCAACAAAACAACAAATGTTGACAGAGTATAACGACTCTCACAAGCCGTCACACTTTCTCGAGCTTAAAGCGGGAAACTTTTAAGGGAAAACACAACGATAAACGTCCTTCGTCTGCCACCATAGTCACCAACCGATGCATCCCCGATTTTCGGCCTGACCAAGAACACATCCAGATAATTTTATTCATTCTTGGTACGTGCGTACATGAGTACTGAAATTGAACTTCGGCAGTGGATGATGACGTTGAAAGAGTCCAGGCAGACGAACTGAAGAATCAGTGGTTAAAATATATTTGAATTAATTAGCAGTACAACCACAACCAATGGCGGATTTTCAAGATGGTTACTCCTGAAAGATGGTGCAGTTCCCACTTTGTTGGGACAATCTGGTGCTTCAGGATCACAATCTGTAAGTATGCTTGATTATTTGTGGATTTATCTGCTACTGAGAGTTCAAATGCAGAGTTTTGTGTTGTAGCTACAGTGTACACCCAGTGCACTGCTGTTGGCCTCTGCTAACCTGATAGCTAATGTTATTGTGTTGAAATAGTTTTGATAATCAGCTGCGGGCCCACTTTTACCAACAACTGTGTAGAATTATGCAAATTGTTTGTCGTTCTTACTATCATGAACAGTGATCAAGTTTGAAGATGGATTTATTTTTACAAATGGTAATTTTACATCTGCAATCCACTGTAGTGCTCGGCTAACTTGCTATGTAATGTTATTGCTTTGGTAAGGGTTTATTATTCAGCTGTGGGCCGGCTTTCACCTAAAACTGTATAACAAAATGGTCGATCTCAAGAGTCTTATATAATTATATAATTACAAGCTGTAATGTTATGGCCACTATCCACGGTAGTCCATGGCTCGGGCAAAAAAAGATCGGCTACACCCATTCCAGCAAAAGATGACTAACTTAGATGTACTACATGTCTTTAACTTGAAGCTTATTAGGTTCACAATAATCAAAAGTGTACTGGTAAGAAAGCTACAAAAGTCAAACTTAACACTGTGAAACGTCCTGTTCAAGTCGTGCTTGTGAAGGTGGTTCGGGTCGATCAGCTTGTTCTTCCAAACTTTCATTCTCATACTGGTATGGTAAAAACGACACCACTGTTACCATAGCTACAATAGTGTTTACAGCTGTTAAGGCTGAAACTCAGTAATGGTAAGGGGCATTACATTTCCGACACATGCTCTACGCGGTTGACCAATCACAACAGACTAGGACAGCTGACCAATCAGAGCAGACTGGGCTTTTCGGAAAGGGGGGCTTTAAAGAGACAGGAGATAATCAGAGCATTTGAGCCAGAGGTTGAAAATAGGTTTAGGAGAAATGTACAGTATGAGAAAAATAATGTGTTTTTGAACATTAAAGCATGTAAACCTATTCTAGTAGTCCCCCAAATTAAAATCATAAACCTGTAAATTGGCATAATATGGGCTCTTTAAAAAATAGCACCACTGAACTGCTTGCTTTGCTCTGAAACATACTAACAAAATCTTTCACCAACTATTATTTGGATCAGTTGACTAATCTAATTTACAATTAATTAAATGGAATGTATACATGAAACCACAAATGTTTACTGCAAGCAACAGTAGAGGGTGTTTAGTTTAGATTTAGTTTAATACTGTAAACTGCACCTCATAATGAAAAATGAATGCTCTACTTCTTGACTCCACCTACACACTGCGTCTCGAGGTCAAGACTCATGGTAAGTGGAGGTCAGTGAGCACACCATGGAGACTGAAAGGAAGCCCCAGGGCAGGATGTTTTTAAGCACAGCTGATCTTAATACAGTATGACAATCAAAATTACATATTAATGAGGCTTCTGTCCCCAGAGATGGATGAGGACTGAGTGAAAAGATATTGGCTATTGGACTAACAGGAAACATTTCCTACTCACTGCAAGATGTCCCACCAGAGGACATATGATATACCAGTGCAGCCGGATTTCTACATGTGGTCTGTACATAGATTTGCAATTGTACACACACAGTTATACCTAGCCCAAATAGAATCTGCAGTCTTTTTTCCAAAATTTTCTACATTGCTTTAGGGGAAACAGTGTGAAATTCTGCAGAACATATTTTAAATTTTGAATGGATTTGAAATTAATTGAAAACAAACACATCAGTCAAAATTATGTATTTAATCAGGGTTTCATCTCCTTTTGTTCTATTAATTTCCATGACTTTTCCATGAACTTTCCTGTTGTTCATGATTAATGGTTAAGGAGTTTTAAAAGGGTCATGAAATGCTATTTTTTTATAATTGTATTATCTTCCCTGAGGTCCACTGATAATGTCAGTAGTTTTTTGCATGAAAACTGTCATAGTTTAGTAATAAATGATAATTTTCCACCCAGTCTCTGGCCCTCTGACTGAAACACTCTGTTTTGTCCACAGTGTCTGCTTTAATCAGCAATGTAAACGCCCACTGTTCTGATTGGCTAACATAGTGCAACCCCTCAAATTCAGCCATATTTGAAACTCAATCGGAATAGAATAAACAAGCTCTCCACAACATTATAAAACAAAATTTCAGGGTTTAAACACAACACACATCCAACACATTGCATCCGAATATATTGAACTGTTTACTCAAGCACATCAGCACCATAAACTATCAAACATTCATGACATTTGAAATATTCGTGGATGAAACTGTTTACTCAAAGTTTTGCAGTCAAATCCAAGTGTTTTTAACTGCCCCATTCTTTCAAAAACAGTTCCTTTGCAACACTTGAATTGTATTAATTATAACTGTATAATGATTAATTATATTAGCCACACATACACAGTCCATAGCACGATAAACAAGACGCACATACATTCGTGCACTGAGGCTCAGATCACCAGAACAGTACATACACCAACAATTAAAAATAGCGCAGTTGAGTGCAAGAACAGCAAACAGAGCAGCTGAATGAAACTGAATGGCATCTCAGTTTCTGAATTGAAACTTGACACAGCATCTTTTAAAAGCGGCGTGATAAACATGACAATGGTCAAAGACATCTGTGTAATGCATGTCATATGCACAAAAAACTTCAAAGTAGTCCAGATGGGTCCCCTTCAGGTGTTTAAGAACAGTTGGTAACACTAGGCCTGTCTCTCTCCCTCTCTGTTTACAATGCGTCTTGTGACGTCACGAACACACGTTTTAAAACTAGACGTTTCAAACAGGTAGTAACTTTAAATGCTCTTTTTAGACCTCTTATTCGATTTTCCATTTCATGAACCCTTTAAAAAAAAATCCTTTTATTGAGATTACTGGAGCAGCTTTCCATGTATGTCAAGCACTAATACTTGCAATTAATAGATTTAAAGAGTTAGACACATAAACGGGCCCCCCAAGCCACCCTTTAGTGTTTTCATGGGAAAAAGTTAATATAGCTAACAATATTTGAGTCACACAGGTAGCTACCTCAACTGATCAGACTAGAAAGTTTTACTCTACACACGCACTCACAAAGAGCAATATCAAGCCGGATAAATATTTCAGAGCAGAGTATAAGTAGATAATTTTAAATTCACTAATGAAATTTCCATTAATTTTTCATGATTTAAGATTTTATTAATCTCTATCACTTTTCCAGGCCTGGAAATCAAATTTTAACCTTTTTGATTACCTGATATTTTCAGATTTTCCATGACCGTGGAAAATCTGTTTAATACTCAAGCAGTGTGTGGAGGACGTGTAGAACTTGTACGTTTTTTCAGTTCTGAAGAAATCTGTGGAGCTTTCTGTTGGCCTGATTATTCCTTTATGTTTATGCTGTTCCTCTTTGCTGACAACATGACCAAACATAGTGAAGTGGTTTGATCCAATATTATTCCACAGTGTTGTCACAGTTAGTGGTGCACCGATCGATTGGCCATCAATCGGAATCAGCAGATATTCATCTTAAATCCGTGATTGGCCGATTGTCCCTAGATTTAGGGCCGATCTTTTTTGCACTGCTACACTAAAGAATGAGCGCTTGCTCAGCCCTTGATGCATGACAGAATGGTCTTTGGAGGGTGAGTTGTTGGCAATTCTAAGAATTTAAACTTTCAGACATGCTGTGATTCAGATGAATATGCCGGTTTGTTTTTAAAATGTGTAAGAATTACAGATGTATGAATATTAAGCTGCCCATTTTCTAGAGTCGTTACAGTTGTTATTCTGACTCGCTGCACAGTGAGCAGGAGGAGGATAAAGAGGCTGCTAACGGGTATAAAAACAAATTTAACAAAAAATAAACATGCAAATACATGATACATGACGTGAGTCGTGACAATCAGACGTTGTGTCGAGCTACAGAGACTGTTTGAGTGATCATGAGCGATTCTAGCTTCACTTCCTTCAACATGAGTGCTCTGCAGGTGCTCTCAATATCTCATCAGTCACTCATCTCAGCGCTATTCTGTGACGATCCCAATTTAAATCAGATTAATATTAGTCACAATACCACTAATAACAGATGTAACTGTTTAACTTTCAATAACGACACCGCGTCTTCACGCATTTGCTTAATAATTAGTGATTTGTGTTACAACAAGACACCAAAGACAGTAAACAAATCATAGATATTAATGATTTCTCACTGTAGCAGTTTTAGAGCTTGTAATGGATATATTTTTCTTATTTTTGAATGTATCTCTACTGTGTGTGATGCTCTCATGGTTTTCATGGTTTTTACTGGTTGCCAGTATGTCACAATGACCTTTTTGATATTGACAACAGGACTATTAATAACCCTTTTCAAAGCAAATAAATGTTAGCAATTCACAATTAATGTGATTTTAATGTAATTTTGGTAAAACTTAAAAGGTTTAATTTCTTTAACATTAGTTAATGCATCAGGTATCATGAACAAACAATGAACAATATTTTTTTTACAGCATTTATTAATCAATGTTAGTTAATAAAAATACAATTGTTCATTGTTAGTTCATGGTGCATTAATGTTACTAATACAACTTTTGATTTTAAAAATGTATATGTTGTAACTAACATTAAGTTCATTAGTTCATGTTAACTACAGTAATGTTGTTAAATAATATTAACAAACTGAACCTTTTTGTAAAGTTTTACTGTAATTCTACTGTGTGGGGCATACACATAACTGCAGCATATAACATGCAAAAGTGTGGCAAAGGGCACTTTTAAAAAAATCTGTATCGGCCGATCTTAGTGTTAAAAAAAATAGGAAATCGTATCGGCCTCAAATTTCCTGATCGGTGCACCACTAGTGCTTAATATGCAGTTGTTGCCTCTAATTTCACATAACTACAGATATTTTTTTCATTTAAGGCCAGTTTGGCCTGTAAAGAGCAAATAAACATCTTTTTGATGAACTCTTTCATTCTTTCATTTCAGGGTCAGAAGTGTGACCTTCCACTTGAAAACTACAATACATTTATTTAGAAAATGTAAGTGACAATAAAGTAAACGTGACTGTGGCAGTGGGGGCGTGGTCCGTCTGGAGAGAGAGAAAGCGGTATGGGCTCTTGCACCTGAGCTGGATTATGTTTAACACCTGTTTCTAATTCCAGTGAGCATGGGGAGAGCGGCATATAAGCAGCCACGCCACCAGCAGAGGAGAGAGAGAGTTTGGCACAAGGAAGGCCACGGTGCTCCTGAAGGTGTTACGTTTAATCTGTAATGTTTGTGAAGCTGATGTGTTTAAGTGACTACGTGCCTGTGAAGCAGATGAGTTTGTGAAGTTGTAAAGCATTGAAGTGGCCGATTAAAAGTCCTACCTGGGTCTGGAAAAACCTGTTTCCCTGTGTTCTCCTTCTCTCCTGCTGTGAAGCTGTGTTACAGTGACTGAAATGGGAAATTTCACAGCCTTAAATTTCACACCATATCATCAGCTCTCCAGTCTCAAAATATTTTTTCTTTAAAGATAAATATTTCAGGCAATGTCATTGGCCTTTCTGTTTGCATATCAGATCTCACAGTAAAAAGATTGATTATTACAACCAGGAAAGCTGCATGTGTGCAATATAAACTCGGTAAATACCACACTCAACTGTCCAGCTGAAAAAACACAGACTCATGTTTTGTGTCATGGCATTATTTAAAAAGATTCCTGGAAAATTCAGTTACAAGAAACACCAAGTTTTTCAACAAAATAACAAAACCTAGAATTACGGATGACAAATAGAGATGTTTGGATAAATGGACGCAGAAATCAATGACGGTTTAAGGCTGAATCATAAATAGGGCTATTGCATTTTATTGCTCTACTTTGTTTGTTCTCTTGTTATGATTTGTTACAGTGATGTCTCTCAGTAGGCGTTTTATGGAAACACAACCAGAGTTTGTCCAGTGTAACAGACATGCTGATGTCTAGAGTCAGTTATGTCGGGAATTACAGAGGAAACTGAGACACTGTTGTCCACCTACTGAGCCTTGACCATTCTAGAACACCCTACGACTCATCCAGTTGAGTTCAGTGGGTGGTGGTGGGATGTCTGACTGTGGACAATGACGTGGTCAGGAATATCAGACACAGCAAACTGGGGCAGTTTATGAGTGGTGCCTTATATGTATAGTCATCAACGAGGCAGAGGGCAATGCCTTTAACCTCCTTAAGAAAGGCGATATGATAATTTTCAGTCATTGGTAGTAGTCATTACATTTACATTTATGCATTTGGCAGACGCTTTTATCCAAAGCGACTTACAGTGCCCTTATTACAGGGACAATCCCCGTGGAGCAACCTGGAGTTAAGTGCCTTGCTCAAGGACACAATGGCTGTGGGAATTGAACCAACAACCTTTTTGCTGACCAGTTCAGTGCTTTAGTCCACTACACCACCACCACTCCATAGTCCAACGTCAATATTTCACAATATTAAGAGCAGATGTGATACATTCTCGTAATGTGCTGTGTTACACAGTATTTTGCTTATCAAAACCAGGCCAGAATGAATTTTTATCCAAACATGGTTCAAAGATTCAAAAACTAGTTCGGTTGTTTCCCATGCAAAGCTGTATGTCTTCATATATTGACCCAACGCCTAAATATTTAGAGAGATTGTCTACATATTTAACATATTTAGGGAGGGGGGTTTCCCCACATCTACTGCACATATGTAAAGGGGCCATATCATACATTTGATCCATTACTAAACGTTAGGGCTCTATTTTCATACCTGTGTTAGGTGCAGTGCTATGCGCTATGACTGTGCGCTACATCTTACAGAATTTTCGTGAGAGCGCTAAATCTAAGTGCAATTTTCCAGACGGCAACGGGCAACTGGGTGTGGATGGGAGTGTCCGCGCATTCTGAGGACGGTGTATTCGCAAAAATATATGGGAGGTACATGTAAACGAAGTGCGTATAGCCTAATTTGCTATTTTTGTGAGAAATAAATTGAAGACCTCCAGCATATTATATCAAAGCACATGTCTCTGGTATTACAGTGGAACATAAAAGTATGTCCCTGACAATTACAGTTAATGAATGATGATGTGTGTCATTCGAGCATTACGATTAAATGTAATTACATTCTCTACATTTTATGGGAGCCTACATTCAATTAGTCCAGACGAGAACTAACTTTTCCATGTGTATAAATAGCTGTCAAAGATGTATACCTGACATTCAAGAAGGACATATTTACTATGTTTCTGATTTCAGCGGGGCAGCCAGCTAGTTTTCCATTGTCTAATATACTGTATATGTTTATGCTTTGTGTTTGATCGGTCGCTATTAATTTCCAGTGGTGCTGAAATGCTGCATCTTGATGAACTACTGCATCTTAACCCTCTTGTTTTTATCGTTCACTAGTCAGCTGTTATCACATCCTGGATCCTCTTAATTGTTTAGAACAACCAGCTGCAAGAACATAAATAGGCGCATATGCATACAGTTGATTTCCACTAGCTACCAATGTCTTATGAATGGGCTGTCTTCATTTATCCCTTGCGCTTTGCATGTGTGGTTTTGGCGACCCATTTGTGCCTAGACTTAGCGCATGCTTGCCAAATACCAAACCTCTTTGGCCATGTCCACTTACTTTGCGCGTATAATGTATCGCATAGCACTGTGCTTAAGACGTAGCTGTCTTTAAATTGAGCCATTAGAATGTTAGGCAAGGGTTTTGTTTTTTGCACTGAAAACAGATATTATGGATTTTCATTACCATTTATTAACCTCTATCTAGCCCAAACTATTTATTGGGTGTTTTTTGCTGCTGTGAAAGAGGTTGTTTTTTCTCGTCTCATGTGAAAAAGTAACTGTGCTTTGCTGCACTTTACATACTGCTTTGGGTTTGCTGTCGGGTCCAACATAGTTTGTTTTGTCCTATCCGCTAATAAAAGCCTTTTTGCAAAGCCTGTTACATGTTGTACATTCAAAAAACAGTTTACCCTTATATTTATTACACAAAGTTTAGATTAGACTAAAATGATCAGGGATCTTGTTAAAAATAAACTTAAGCTTGTATCTAACATCAGGGTTCTTCTGAAATGAAGTGCAGAGTGGCTGGTGCTACACATAACCAGGAAGAGCACAAAGTTTGGTGGATTTTGGTGGGATTCATGTTTTGAGTTTTGCATGTTACAGTGTGCTTTCATAGCACAAGAAACTTTCATTTAAAAAAAAAGAAGAAGAAAATGGTATTTCTTATGACATGTCCCCTTTAAATAAATCTACATGGGTGTCTTTATTGGAAAACTTCATTTGAGAAATTTCTTATCGTTGCAGATTTTTGTCTGTAGTATTATGCGAAGTAAATCCTACCTGTAAAGCCTTTCGACCACTGGGTGAGGACACACATGAGACAGAGCGCTGGTCCACCAGGACCAATGCCTGCAGAGCACATGTGCCAAACACAAACCACAACTTGTGCGTGAGACAGAACAAGAGCAAAAACACTCATAACTTAATAAGTGAATTCTCCACCTCCAGATAATCATGGTGGAGGAAAGAACATAATAGAGACCACCAGAAGCTGTGGTCAACAAACCTCCTACTTTTAAAGGTATAGTTCACCCAGAAATGACAATTATGCTATTATTTACCCATCCTTATGTCATTCCAAACCCGTATGCTGTTACTATTTCCATGCAATATGTGCAAATTCACTAAAGGATAATTTTTAAAGAATCTTTCAGCAGCTCTTTTGGAAAGACATGAGGGTGAGTAAATAATGGCAGAATTTTCATTGTTTGGGTGAACTACTCTTAAGTGCTAGCACTACTTCCTGTCTTCTAAGTTAAACTAGTTTGTCTAGTAAGCAAAACTGATCCTAAATCAAGCCTATTGGAACACCTTCTACCATGAAAACATGAAATAGCATCATCATCAAACCACATCAACAGATGCTTTAGAAAAAACCAGACCCAGGCTTAAGCACCACTATGAGCACATAACATTATGATGATGATGATGATGCTAATGCCGAAAGTAACCACAATCATTCGTCTAATAATACAACTAGTGTCTGTGAACAGCCATTAATAATGGAATGTGATTCCCACAGAAGAGTAACTATCTTGGCTTAGTGCTTCCCTTTATGACTGTCATTGTGGGTTAGAGGATGCTTTTAAAGTCATGATTTATTCAGACAATGACGTCTGGAAAGAGAGTGCTGGGTAAAGAAGTGTGTGTGGTTGCTAAGAGCTGTACGGAGTACATCTGACAGTTAAGGTTTTACTGCACGCTATTCAGAGAATAATACACATGTATAATAATAGATCAGGGTTGGTGCCTTAATTCAGCTTCCATGATTGAAACAAGGCTTTGAGTGAAAACAGTCTGTTCAATGGGCTATACAGTTTAATTTATTCGGGTGAAAAAACATAAAAAAATACCATGCCATAAGAAATCCAGCTAACATAAAAACTCCAGAAAACATTGGTTGTGGTAATTAAACATGATCTGGAATATTTAGAATAACCCACTGCACTAACAACATTCCTCATAGGCTCGATTTCAGTAGCAATAAAATAAAACTACTCTGACTAAGGTCTACTGACACAAGTTTGTCAAGATCAGAGAACATTCAAAACAGTACATTACATGCCACTAGGTGAATGCCAGATCTCACAGTGTGTTAACAGTATGTCTCAGACTCAGAGTATGACAAAATAAAATAAAAATACTCACACAATAAGAAGGTCATTTGGTACTACAAGCCATTTAAAAGAGAAAAAGAAACATTTTTACTGTTAGTGTACACAGTTTGTAACTGTTTACTTCGAAAAGTTATAAAAAAATAATATATATATATATTTAAATGCTAGGTTAAATGTGTTTTTAATACAGTTGAAGTCAGAAGTTTAAATACACCTTAGCCAAATACATTTAAAGGAGGACGATCCGTGTACAGCAGCCTTCAAAGGACGCGTCCTACCTAGCATGCAGCCTTACAAACGGGACACAGCCATTATGTCAACCCATCTAATAAATCCCTCCCCAAATCCACATTTCTTCAATGTATACATTAAATAACCCCATTCGGCCCTATCAAATGCCTTCTTCGCATCCAAAGGCAGCAATAGGTGTGTTCTCTTTATGATTAAGCCACATAAGATGCAGTAAACATCAGTCATTATCAGAAGACAATCTGTTCTTTACAAATCCAACCTGATCTGGATGTATCAAATCAGGTAGGACCCTCTCCAGCCTCCTGGCTAGTATCTTAGTGAGCACTTTACAATCCACATTGATCAAACTAACTGGCCTAAAACTACCAGGGTCAATTGGATTCTTTTTTTTCTTCTCCACTTTTTCTCCCCAATTTGTAATGCCCAATTCCCAATGCACTCTTAAGTTCTCGTGGTGGTGTAGTGACTCTGTCTGGGTGTCAGAGGACAAATCTCAGTTGCCTCCGAATCTGAAACCATCAATCCGCACACCTTATCACGTGGCTTGTTGAGAGCGTTACCGCAGAGACATAGCACGTGTGGAGGCTTCACGCCATCCACCGCAGCATCCATGCACAGCTTACCACGCGCCCCCCGGGAGCGAACCACATTATAGCGACCACGAGGAGGTTACCCAATGTGACTCTACCCTCCCTAGCAGCTGGGCCAATTTGGTTGCTTAGGAAACCTGGCTGGAGTCACTCAGCACACCCTGGATTCGACCTTGCGATCTCCAGGGGTTGTAGTCAGTGTCTTTACACACTGAGCTACCCAGGCCAATTGGATTCTTATCTTATCTTTAGAATAAGTGTAATCAGTGCTTCATTAAATGTATCTGGCAATTGTCTTAATTTAAGTATTTCCTCAAACACAATACCCCTAGTTCTTGATGGCATATAGCATGACACACTGCAGGACATATCAACTTCCCCAAAATATTTCGTGTTAACTTCTCAACAGTAAACAATAAGTAAAATCGCTCATTAGTTGGTCATGTTTTAAATATACAGGTGCATAAATATAGAATTCACTTAATTTGCGGTCATAGGTGTGCATATTGGCTTTTTACAACAGTTTTGAACGTGGCTCATCCAATCAGACTTTGGAGCCAGAACTATCCATTTTAGAATACCATATTAAGAGTCTTGTTTATTCCTTACGCCTTACCGTTTTGTCTCTTGCCAAACCACAATCATGTAAACAGGACATGGGCAGCTTCTCACTTCAGCTAATGGTGTAAGTCTCTTCTCCTGCATAGTGTTAACTAACACTGGAAACAGCAGATCCTGCCAGGCTGCTCTGATAGCCCTCCACTGACACTAATGACTGAGCAGGCCTTTGGGCTGCTTGGAAATAATGCCCAATGTTTGTCACACTGGCTGCTTCACAGTCCTGTGTTGATCTTTATTGTGCCCTAATAAGGTGGGATTTTTCACTGAAGAGCAATGACTGGAGGAATGCAGGTAGTTTGGGTGGAAAGAGGATTTTGGTATTTTTTAAAAGGTTATTTTTGAATGGTAGAAGCAGAGTTGTTGGAAGCAGTGTTGTTGTCACTTACGAAAACTGAACGGAAACATTTTCGTTAACTGAAATAACTGTAGTAATGACAACAGAACTTGGTAAAAAAATGAAACTAAACTAAATACAACTAAGTAAACTAAAATAAAAATGACCACAAATTAATTTTATTTTCCTTTTTTGATAAAAACTATATTATAAAATTGGAAACTTACAACTTGCCTTTATTAAACTGGAGAATGCCACTAGATACTGATAATAGGGCTTTTGAATTTGAATGGCGTTAAATATATTTAAATATAGATATCAGTTAACGCATTAACTTTGGCAGCCCTAAAATAGTAAAAACTATAGTCATAGAGTGAAAACTAACTTAAACTAAATTAAAAGGACTTTGTTGAAATAATCAAATATAAAAATGAAGGCTGTGTTTTAGTTTTATAGAATTTTTATGAAATTACGTAAGACTTGAAAATCCAACAGTTGTGCATAGACAGAGCATGCTGAGGACTGTGAAAGTCACGTTTGTGCAAGACTGTGCTTGCTTATGCTGTCAAATCAAATTTTTTAGTTATAAAAAACACAAAGGGGAATAATCTGTTGGTGTTGGGGAGCACTTGAAATGGATTGGGATACTTTGAACACTTCATGCTGAGATCGTGGTGAGCACCTGTAGCAGATACTCACATAAACACTTGAGTTTAAAGATCTTAACTAAATTATAGAACATGACAAGCTCAAATCATTGGCTCGAGAGGATGTGATTGCTCTCTAATTGAGTGCTGTAGACTGGAGACATTCCTGGTGTAGACGTAGGTCCATTTTTTGTTTTAAGGAAGACATCTGTTACAATAGAGAATACTTCACCCAAAGATGAAAATTCTGTCATTATTTACTGACTCGCAGGTTGTTCCAAGCCTGAATATTGTCGTTTTTTGTAGAATTTTTTGAAGAATCTGTATTCAGATGTTGCCTTACAATAACATTTCATAGTGTTTGCGCCAGTCAAGCTCCAAAAACCCCATCAAAAAATAGTTTATAAGATAAACTACATAAATATTTTGAAGCCATACAATAGCTATAAAGGAATGTTCCGGGTTCAGTGCAAGTTAAGCTCAATCAACAGCATTTTTGGCATAATGTTGATTACTGCAAAAATTATTTTCGCCTCGTTCCTCCTTTTCTTTAAAAAAAAATAAAATAAAAACAAAATAAAAACAAAATAAAAAAATCAAATATCTGGGTTACAGTGAGGCACTTAAATGGAAGTGAATGGGGGCAAATTTTTGAATGTTAAAATACTCACTGTTTCAAAAGTATAACCACAAGACATAAACAATATGTGTGTAAACATGATTTTAGTGTGATAAATCACTTACTAACCTTTTCTGTGTAAAGTTATATCCAGTTTTACAACTTCGTTACCATGACGATGTAATGTCAACCCTAAAACGACTGTAAAAATCACAATTTAAACAACTTTACAGCTAAAAAAATAATAACAAAAATCACGTTTTAACAGAATAATTCATGTAAGTGCTTTTATAAAATTATAAGCTTCACATTTCTGCCTTTCAAACCCTCCAAAAAAATGGCCCCATTCACTTCCATTGTATGTGCCTCACTGTCACCTCGATTTGTGCTTTTTTTCTTTTTTATTATTTTTTTTAAGAACAGGAGAAACGAGTCAAATTAGTTTTTGTGGTAATCAACATTATGCCACAAATGCTGTTGATTGAGCTTAACTTGGACTGAACCTGGAATATTCCTTTAAATTTAAGATGTCATTCAGTGATAAACTACCGAAGCTCGCATCTAACCTGTATCTGAATGCAGATTAAGAAATGCCACATCAATATCAGTAAGTGCATTTACATGCACAACCATACGCTGATAACTACCAAAAATCAGCTTTATTAAAAAAAAAATCTGACAACGCAAGAAAACCACATTTACATGAGATTTGAAATCATTTGGTTATTCTTTGCTTTTGACGTCAAAACGTAAATAGGCATGTGCACAACACTTGCACACATTGGCTAAGCCGGTAAGAATGGCGGTAAGGATGTTTACATGCAGAGCGAAATCGGTAGTAGGCTCGGTGTTCATTATTTGAATGCAACACAGCATTTTTTAATTTTGGACTAATTCAGGCTAGATGCGAGCTTTCGGGGAGGACAAGATTATCAGTGAATAATGATGTACATTTTTGTCTTTATCTTACACAAACCTTAACACCGTGTCCTAACCAGACGTGATGTGGTACGATTTCAGCAACAAGCAATTTTTCACCAGACCTGCGAATTGCTGTGGAGTGTAAAATAAACAACAAGAATTTGTTGACATGTTGTAACAAGAGCAAGCATGTCTGTGCATATGTGTCTGTGTGTTTGATGTTTTTTTAGCTCATCACTGCAGTTCTGTGCCATGCTGCTTGTGCTGTTGACACTGTCTTTCCTTTATAATCAAATTTAACAGTGTGCATTTCTTTCACCCAATTCCTAGAAATCTATTGTTTTTCCACTCCTCCCACTGCTTGTTCTGTCTGTCTCATCTTCTCCAGAGATTTGAGATCATGTTTGTGCCCCAGGCAGTTTGGAAGTGTGGGGGCTGTTCTATATCTGTAATTTCCGAGCTGTTTCTCAGTTTAGTTCAGCTCTGTGACTGTTGCCCCAGTCCTGGTATTGAAATGTATGAAGTGAGAAACACAGAGACTCTTGCATCACTATTTAGAACAGTGGGTCATGGCCCAAAAATGGGTCACAGGTCTGTTCTGAGAGTTGTGGACAGCAGGGAAAAACAATACTAAATGCTAAAATTAAAATCCAACTAACCATATACTCTTGCAGAGTTCATTTGCTAGCAAAATAAATAGGATTGAAAATGAAAACTCTCTCATTATTTACTCACCCTCATGCCATCCCAGATGTGTATGTCTTTTTTCATCTGCTGAACACAAACAAAGATTTTTAGAAGAATATTTTAGCTCCGTAGGCCCATACAATGCAAGTGAATGGTCCGTGTTTCACATTTCGGTAAGCAAAGAACGATTTTAGCAACAGAAAAATCAACCTACTGTTGCCACTTTCACTGTGAGATCAGTCTGCTTTTGTTGTTGATATGAAAAGCTATGTGTCCAATTGAGCTGTGCTGTATTTTGGCACAAATTTATCTGCTGCTTGGTAGAAGCTAGCCAAACTAGGCTAATGTCAACATGGACAAATTACATGACAGGCCCTCATCTTTGAAAACCATGAACAAAACTATGCAAGGTACAAGAAAATACGAGCCAAGCCACTTTAAATATGTGTTCACCTGCAACAAGGATCAACATGGCGAACCATGTGACAAGTGCATTGTGTTTTGTCCTGTAAATTATGCATTTCAATTTTTCAAAATGTTATTTTGTACGATAATCACTTTTGATACCTTTTGGGTCGCCAGTGCCACATGGTAACTTCTAGCTGGTCCAAGGTGGTCATTAGCTGGTCTAAGCTTGGTCTGGTTACTTCAGGTGTAATCAGCATGTCTGCCAACTGGTGGAAACCTGGAATGACGTTGTAGACCATCCTGAAACAGCAAAAAAACCATTTACCTAACCAGTTAGCTTAACCACTATAAGATGGTATGACATGGTATAATAAATGTAAAAGTATCACTATTTGTCTAAGAAAAGTAGATAAATCTGCACTAAAACTAGATATATTTATTTTGATTTACTCCCCAATTTCATCACCTCAAATAAAAAAATATGGAAATTTGAGTAAAATCGCAACATCTGATTGGACCAAAAATGCCACAAAAGTCCTGAGAATTCCATCATGTTTCCTTTTTTTAAGTACATTCAATTTTGACCAAAGTGTCCACCACAAAAACCAGCTATAAACCAGCTGCCGTATTCCACAAACCAGCTACCAAGCTGGGTTTTTGCTGGATTTTCTAGAACAAAAATATGAATAAATATGTAGTGCATGATCATAAATTGCTTTTCCTTATCATAAATATCATAAGGAAGGGCATTTAAATGAAGATAGATACAGAATGGGCCTTTTTCCAATAAATGTCGTCCAGTTGTCACATTCCATTAAGTGTGTTTACATTACCCCTTTTCTCCCACACCTTTTTTAAATGTCTATTTAAAAAAAAAATTGTGACATGTCTATTTAAAAAAAAAATTGTGACATGTCTAACCAAAACCAACTTTCACTGCATATTGGCTGAAAGCCTGTGAACCATTGGGCTCGACTTCAACTGAAGTCTAACCATCTTCCCACAAATCCACAGTCAGCTACTCCCTGGAGGACCATCCCTGACATCTCTCTGGTCTGACGGATTAGAAACTGGCCTTTCCAAACCACCCCAAGCTAACTGCTGCACAGTATCTTTTTGTGAAGAGGTCCCGTGAGGGAGAAACAGGTTAAAGGTATCGCTGGGTTCCAGTCTGGACCTTATATATCATTTTTATGTTGTGTTGGAAACATATGATTGATTTATGTGGCAATGGTTAAATCTTCACTCAGCAGCTGGATGAAGGCCAGAGAGCTGTTCAGAGCAAATAACACAGGAAAGTGAGACTAAACCTGGGGAAAAAAGTCTGCCTGTGAATGCTCTTCAGAAATGCATACTGAATATATGATGCCAAAGAGAGCTGGGAGAATTTGTAAACAAGATGAGATTGTTGGTTTGAGGGGAATTTAATATATAAAAGTGAAACCATAACAGGCAGTTTTGTGTTTCCTGAAGGAAATACCCATGCTTGCAAGGAAACAAGAGAAAAGTTTTAGTGTTTTAGGTAAGTTTAGGTTTTAATGAAATGCTGCATAAGAGCCACATAACACAACACTGTTTTTCCAGTGTAAACTGTGACTGTAAATACTTAATTTGATGCTAGAAAGAAAAAGACCAATCACAAGTCAGTATGTAAATAGATGATGTTGAGTTGTATTTTTAAATGTGAATATTCTATCAATGTAAGTCAGTGGGAGATTTGCTTTGAGTGGTGGCCTCTTGGTCAGTACCAGTACTCCGACGTATTGAGCTGTCATGCTCATGTGAGACTTGTGTTCAAGTCTGGCCTGGGTCATGTTTCCATTCTTGTGCCCTCACCCTTTGAATTCCGTTTTTATCGCTGACTGTCTGTCAATAATTCTTGCAATTCTTAAAAAGCAAAAAGTTTACATAAAAAACAAAACAAAAATAGATGGCATATTTAAGGCTGAAAGTTTGATTTGAGTGTATTCCTTAAACTACTGAGACCCCCGCATGACTGCTGTGTGAATTTTCCATTTCCCTTTTTGATTTGTAACTAGTAGCAGCTAGTAAAAAAGCAAGCATAATAATAAAAATTTCTAGATCAAATAGTTTACCTAAAAAATTATGTCCACATATGTGGACAGCGGAACTAAGTTTGACATTTTAAGTAATACTAAGCTACAGAAATTCAGATTTTTTTTCTTTGTCCATGAGTGTTGGTTATTCATGTTTTGAGACGTTACGGACATTACAGCTGATTTTCTATATAGCTGAATAAATATTTCTGATTCAAAGTAATGGCCAGCATTATCAAATCACTGCCAACCATATTAAAATAAAAATTTGCATTATAAAATTCTGAATCTATGTACTGATTATCATTGTCCCATGTTGGCCCACCGTGTTGAGTGGTGCAAACATAATCTGCAGCCTGAAACTGAACTTTTGGTCAAATTTTAGGATTGAATGCACTTAGATGCATAGAAAGCTATAGGATGCACCCTTGCTCCCTATTTAGTGAATGATTTAACCTGTTAACCTGTGTGCTGTTTGTCTGCACTGGTCTCAGAGCAGCTAGAAATGCACCTTCTTTTTATCCTAACTCCACATAAAGCCTATGAAAGCAACATTTTTCAGCTTTTGGAGGAATCTATTGATTTTTGATGTGAAAATGCACAGTAAATATAGGAATGCATTTACTAATGTTAATGAATAGAACCGTATTGTACAGTGATAAAATAAAATATAACAAAATGTATAATAAAATGAAGCAAAATGTCCCACAGATGTGTTAATGTTGAAAAATATTCAAAATAACTAACATGTTTTTTAAACTTTTGAGGGAATAAGGTCCCAATTTCCACATATGTGGACTTCATGTTTGTTAGCACGCTGACACATGAAAATGTATGGATTTTTTTAAAGCGTCATATCAAACTAAACTTAAATTATGCGTTGCGTATAGCGAAGCCAAAATACAACGTCCAGACATGTGGACGCGGGGTCGCACGAGGTTAAATCGGTTCAGGCTAAATTAAGAATTATTTGCTCCGAAATTAATTAAAAGGTTGATTGTTTTTTTTTTATGTTTGTTTTTTTTTTTTTTTTCAGTTACAGAAACCTTATTTCGAGAAAACTGCCTCTGTTTCCAAGTAGATTGTAAATATTTAATTCAAACTAAAACGCAATAAAAATAAAAATAAAAAAGGCATGTTTTCCATATTGTGTTCACCATATAAATGCAAGAAAGTGCACCATATAAATATGCCTTTGAATGCCTACAAATATATTCGGCTTAAACATTTTAAAACCTGTAAAATGCCTTGTTGGGACCTTCTGATGAAGTGATGAATTGGTTGCTGAATTTCTGAATTAGGGTTTTGAACTGATTCATTACAATGGATAGTTTAAGAGTGGATACAATGTATAGTTCCCAACTGTTATGGTCATTGAAAAGTAAAAACAAAAAATAATTAGTTTAAAAAGCATGGGAACCATGAATGTGAGACCTAAAACTAATTTCACAAAATGACTTGGTGACTGACACTTGATCAGAATCTTACTCTCTAACAATATAGTGTCAAAAAGACAAGAGCAATATGAAGTGTGAGTGCACATACTGAAAATATGAATTTCTGAATATCTGAAATGATCTGATCTGAAATGTGCTGCAATCAGCCTGTGAGTCTTGAGTTTTAAGACAATGATTTTCTGCATCAACTCTCCTCTTGAGCACTGCGACAGCTCCGGCCTTTGCTCTGCTTTCACTCATGTGGCTCCGTGTTTCTAATTATCCTCCTAATGACTCATCCAAGATGAGGTGTCAGTAGTTGACAAAGCGAGGCCATTTTTTTACACAGGGCAGAGGAACAGCTTCACAGCAGGTGATTTATCAATGTTTGCTTGGTAATGGACTGTGTGGTCTGATGAGATTTCCGCTACGCTAAGATTTATTAATCAAGATAATGCCTTCATATGTTATATTCAGTAATGAGACTTAAACTCATTTTGAAAAGTTTCAAGTTTATATGAAATCAAAATTGGCCTAATTGACTTTCTTAATGCACATTCCTGGTCTTATTGTGAATGGTCAGTGCACATATTTCCCAAAATATAATGTTTGTCTATGTAATCTTTCATCAAAATGTGCTGTATTAAACTTGCTACGCCTCAGAAATTACTTTCCTTTTCATCTAACGTCACAAAGCCCTCTTTTTTTTTTTTTTTTTTTTTTTTTTTTAAAACCCTTCCCCTCAAATGCCTGTCACTCCGAGACATTCGGAGTTCATTCTTGTATGGAATGCACATTTTATTAATTTTGTATCAGCAAAATAGACACAAATGAGACAACTGTTGACATGGAGAAAAAGTAGAGCTAAAAAAAATAATAATAGTGGGATGCATAGCCTTGATCATATTAAAATATCTGGCTTTTGATTGCAGACTTTGATATCTTGGCAAAACAGAGTTTATGGGATTGTTGAAATTTCTACTGAAACTCTAGAACAGACATATGAGATTATTAGGGTGTTTATCACATGAGAAAATGCTCTGTTTACAGTAATGTCATTGCCATTTAGGAGAAGAGATTGAGATATTAAAGGGATCTCATTTGGTTATGGTTCTTTAGTATTGGCATTAGGTGGCAATGTGTCACAAATGGAGTTAATGGTAGAGCTTCCACTGGGGACACTGCTTGTAATCAAAGCATACTCCCAAAGACTGTGTGTAAGGAGCACAAAATCTGCATCACTCTGAAATGGAATGGAATAATGTGGTCTTATGATGCGATATTTTCTCCTTTTACCTACATCTGGATAGATTTTCAGTTAAAGAATGCCAAAGAATGCATTTAACCCTCAATATCTTTTGCTAGCTGTTGGGGGAGATGTAAAGAATGGGTAGTCTTCCAGTAAATGTTATTAGGTCTGATGATTGATCTGAATGGCAAGCCATTTTATAGTCATTGTAGGTGCACCTGATTAGAAAAACACCATTCCCACTTGATGTTCCCATATTCCAGGATGATAATGCTCCCATATACATTGGCAAAACTAATTCAGGAGGGGTTTTATGAACACATTCCTTGACCTTACTAGTCATCAGATCTAAATATTATTGAAAGCTCTCTGGGATGTTCTAGTGCACAGAATGCAAATTACAGATCCACTTTCTGGAGGTTTCCTTCTTGAAGAATGATGCAGTATCTTAATGTAGGGGTTTTAATCTGGTGTCTGGAGACACGCAAGGGGGTACTAGGGGGTCTACGAAAAATATATGGAACAGAAAGTGTGGAACAGAAGTGAACAGGGCTCGACTATAAGGACTGCCCGATGGCCCGGGACCAGTGTGAGAGAGATTCGGGCCAGTTACCTCGGGAGTCCTAAATAGGCTATCACTTGTGTGGCCGCCGAAATATCTTCAATGGGAGAACCATGGCATTGTTCTTTCCCTGCTGTCCTCGACCCAGTCCGAACAGTCCTGCGACCCACCAGTTGAGAAACACCGCTTTAACTCACACACACACTCACTTGTCAGACCCCCTCGCCTCTCTGACATTTTCTCCTCTGCATGTGTGTGTGTGGCACAAATTGACGGCAGTCCAGGAGGAAAGGAGATGCGCACGCGCAGGTGAGAGTCACTGTCCGGTTGCATTTTTTTTCTCAATACCGTAGATAAGCAAATGTACATGGTATGATAACCATCAATTTTCATACCGTGGTATACTGTAAAACCGGTATACCGCTGCAACCCTAAGTTTTTAGTTTACAGATTTATTGCACGTCTATTTCTAAACTTAGAGAAGTTTTCTTGCATTGTCTGAGGCAGAACATTTTAATAAAAAAAAATTATACACCTGTATGGTAGCTTATTTTTGTGTGTAATTTTATTTTTTTATTTATTTATTTTTTTGCTAACTGCATATTCAGTTATTGTGCACTATTACAGAGGTATATAATGATGGTTTGTGAATTTTTACTGCAAAAAACCCAAAAAAATGCAGCAAAATTTTTGAAAAGCCGCAGCAAATTGTCATTTTGGTCTGCGAATCAGGAAAAAGAGCCGTGAAATCCTGGTGGGACTGAATAACAATAAAACTACTTGTACTTGACGGCGGATCCAGGGGGAGACGCAAAGAAAGGTGACACATTGAGAGGAAGACGCAAAGACCGGTGACGCATCAAAAGGGTGACGCAAAGAAAGGTGACACATCAAGAGGGAGACACAAAGACCGGTGACGTATCGAGAGGGAGACGCAACTAACTGTGATGCATCGGGAGGGAGACACAAAAATTGTGATGCATCAAGAGGGAGATGCAAACAACGGTGATGCATCAAGAGGGAGACGCAACTAACTGTGACACATTGAGAGGGAGACGCAAAGAACTGTGATGCATCAAGAGGGAGATTCAAAGAACAGTGACGCATCGAAAGGGAGACGCAACTAACTGTGACGCATCGAGAGGGAGATGCAAAGACCGGTGACGCGTCGAAAGGGAGACGCAGCTAACTGTGACGCATCGAGAGGGAGACACAAAGAACTGTGACGCATCAAGAGGGAGATGCAAAGAACTGTGACACATCGAGAGGGAGACACAAACAACAGCGATGCATCGAGAAGGAGACGCAACTAACTGTGACGCATCGAGAGGGAGACACAAAGACTGGTGACGCATCGAGAAGGAGATGCAACTAACTGTGACACATTGAGAGGGAGACGCAAAGATTGGTGACGCATCGAGAAGGAGATGCAACTTACTGTGACACATTGAGAGGGAGACGCAAAAATTGGTGAAGCATTGAAACTGAGACGCAACTAACTGTGACGCATCGAGAGGGAGACGCAAAGACCTGTGACGCATTGAAAGGGAGATGCAGCTAACTGTGACGCATCGAGAGGGAGACGCAAAGAACTGTGACGCATCGAGAGGGAGACGCAAAGACCTGTGACGCATTGAAAGGGAGATGCAGCTAACTGTGACGCATCGAGAGGGAGACGCAAAGAACTGTGACGCATCGAGAGGGAGACGCAAAGACCGGTGGCGCATCGAGAGGGAGACGCAACTAACTGTGACGCATCGAGAGGGAGACGCAAAGACCGGTGATGCATTGAGAGGGAGACGAAAGGTCAAGTAAAAATCTGGAGCACTGGCCTGACCTAGCCAGTAGAAGAAATACTTAATGTTGAGCCCTTAGTGTAGAAAAAGAACAGCAAAATTAAAGAGTAAAATAGTTAAAGGGATAGTTCACCCAAAAATTAAAATTCTCTCATCATTTACTCACCCTCATGCCATCCCATATGTGCATGACTTTCTTTCTTATGCAGAACACAAATTAAGATTTTTAGAAGAATAATTCAGCTCTGTAGGTCCTCACAATGCAAGTGAATGGGTCCAAAAATTTTGAAACTCCAAAATCCACATAAAGGGAACAATATAATCCATACGACTCCAGTGGTTAAATCCACATGTTCAGACACGATATGATAGGTGTGAGTAAAAATAAAGGTGATTATTTAAGTCATTTTTTATCATAAATTCATAAATATGCAAGAAGGATGTGAATCACCAAGAGCAGAAGCAGAATGGGAAAGTGAAACTGAAGCGGAGATTGACTGAGCAGGGAATTGAATTTATTGTAAAAAAAAAAAAAAAAAGAAAAAAAAAAAGGACATAAATATTGATCTGTTTCTCACCCACAACTATCATATCACTTCTGACTATGTGGATTAAACCACCAGAGTCATCTGGAGTACTTTTATTTTGCCCTTACGTGGAGTTTGGAGCTTCAAAATTTTGGCACCCATTCACTTGCATTGTATGGACCTAAAGAGCTGAGAAATACTTCTAAAAATCTTTGTACGTGTTCAGCAGATTAGAAAAAGTCAAACACATCTGGGATGGCATGAGGATGAGTAAATGATGAGAGAATTTTAAATTTTGGGTGAACTATCTCTTTAAAACATTGTCAAGTGCAATTCTAAGGTTCCATTTTTCCTCTTAGATTGGATTTTTACTCCACTAATGGTTAGGTTTAGGGTTCGGGTCTGGGGGTAGAGTTAATAAAATATGCATTCTTCACTTTATTACATTATTTACCATTAATAACAAGTTTCTTTACAACTCTCTTTTGGTGCCCCTCTGAGGACATTTCACCCAAGAAACTGCATGTGCCCATACGTTCAGCCACTGGTGGCAGTGGTTTGAATTTCGGTAAACACAGACTAATTTCAGCTGAAGAACATGATCATGAAAAACCTAGAAATATCAGGAAATTTTAAAATGGTGTTTGTCCATGCCTGGAAAAGTCATAGAAATTATTATTATTATTATTATTATTATTTTTTTTTTTTACAATAACTATCAATTTTTCTGGTAATGCTCTGCTCTGAAATATTTCATCAGCCATAGTGATGTCCAATTTTGGAGTGAATCATTGTTTGGACTGTTATTTTTTTTTATTAATCTTTTAAACCAGTTCACAAATTGGACTAATTGTTTCATTAGCGAATCAGTCTGAAGTTGCATGATTTTTAAAAATCAATGACAAACGAATGGAAATGGTCATGCAAATTCATTGGTCAAAAAGTGTGGGAACCCTGAAATGTAATAAAATAGAACAAGAATAAACTTTTAACAAGACATCTGAATATTCTATTGCAAACTTTCATATTGTGTTTTCTCTCTTTCATGGTGACAGACAAACTGTAATATTATAAGGTCATTATGTCTGTCACCATGTCTGTCAACTGAATAAGTTTTGTAATATTGTTTAATAACATGATTTATGCAGTTGTTCTCTTATAGCAGATAAGCATGACCTGAAAGAGAGAAAAATAGATTTATTTTGACAACAATTCAATGCTATTTAGTTTGAAGTGTATTGTTTTGTTTTTTTTTTTGTTGTTTTTTTTGTATGTTGGCAGTGTTTCAATTTGATACATACTGTAGATTTCCATACAAAACTGTCGGTGTTTATTTGCCTGCCCTATTTGATGTGTAAATCTGACACTGTAAAAGCCAAGTATGTGTTCTTGGAAGCTGAAATCCTCTAGACAATGTAGTGTTGACAGTTGAATACGAGCACTTAAAACACCTAATATCTTAAGCAGTCATCTTACATTCTGTTTGCTTCTCTCTGTCTCTCTTTGCTCATCAGGTATTAGGTGGATCAGGCCGAGAAACGAGAGTCTGATGGTGAGGTCACTTCCTCTTTTTGCTCCTCACACACTCACACAACTTCACTCACACGCACGAGACACTCATTACAATGATTTCATTTCTTTCTATCTTTCTTTCTTTCTTTCTTTCTTTCTTTCTTTCTTTCTTTCTTTCTGTCTGTCTGTCTGACTTTCTGTCTGTCATCTTTCTTCCTTTCTGTCTATCTGTCTGTCTGTACTTTCTTTTTTCTGTATGCATATCCTTTCTTTCTGTCTGTCTGTCTGTTCTTTCTATCTGTCTGTCTTTTCATCTGTCTGGCTTTTCTTTTTGTCTGTCTGTACTTTCTGTTTGTCTGTATGTATGTCCTTTCGTTCTGTCTGTCTGTCTTTTCTTGCTTGCTTTTTTCTTTCTTTCTGTCTGTACTTTCTTTCTGTCTTTTTTATTAAATTTTTTTCTGTACTTTGTCTGTCCTTTCTGTCTGTCTTTATTTATTTCTGTCTGTCTGCCTGTCTTTCTTCCTTTATGTCTGTCTGTTTATTTTTTTGTCAAAATGACAGACAGAACTTTTTAATTATCCATGCCGTTTCAAACTCGTATGCCTTTTTTTTCTTTTGTGGAACACAAACGAAGATATTCTCGAGGATATATGCTGTGCTTTTGACAAGATCTAAATTTTGGTCTGTTCTCACCCAAAGTAATCAAATCATTTAAGAAGACATGAATTAAACCATAACATCCTTTATACAATGTATAAAAAATATTATAAAACATTGACAGAGTAATCTACTATCCATATAGTTACAGCACTTCTTTTGTTTTAGATTTTTGTCTTATTAGCTTTTTTATTTTATTTTGAGGTTACTTATTTTCTGTTCTCTTAGCTTTAGCTCCCTGCTTCAGTGGTTATTTAATCACTGTGGGTTTGTTTGTCCATTGACTGTCTGCTCTTTCCTGTTTCAAGAGGAACCCCTGTATCTTTTGCCACACAGTTACATTTACGTCAGCCTGATTTTGAGCCCAGGGGAGAGAATAAGACTAAATTTAGTCCTCTGGTCTGAGAAAGAGAATCCAGAGACCAACCCAATATGCGTTGCTCACTGCAACACCATGGCTGCACTTTTTCATCAAACTAAAACAAAAACAAAAAATAAAATAAAAATAAAATAAAAAATGAATGGAATACCATAATGGAATGCGGGAGATGCAGCGGGAGATGTTGAGCATGTTGGCGGTGCTGACGGAGGTCATTGCCAGCTTGGAGGATCTTGCTGTGGTGCGTCGGTCGATTGCTGCCATGGAGGCGAAGTTCACTGGTGTGGTTTCAGGAGTGACGGATTTCGGGAGGCAGGTAGATTGCCTGGAGTCATCGGAGAGGGAATTATCAGTTAATCCGCTCTCGACCGGGATGAAGTGTGTCTGGGGGAGGTTGGAGGACGCGGAGGGCCGTGTCCGGCAGAGTGGCATCTGTGTCGTTGTAGTCCCTGAGGGAGCAGAGGGAAGGGATGCGGTGGGGTTCCTGAATGGGCTCTTTCGGAGTCTGCTCGACATGGCGGACCGTGGGCTGGGGTCGGGTGAGCTCACGGGGTTCCTGCTCAACGTTCTGCAGAGGGAGACAGGGCCCAATCAATTCTGGCCAAATTTCTGAGATCATCCGATGGGGATCTTGTGTTGCGCAGGGTGAGGAGTGGGGGGGGGGGTTTCTTGGAGGAATTGCGGCATTTTCTTGTTCCCAGGCTTTGCGAGTTCGACGGGAGAGAGGTGGGATTGATTCAGGGAGTGTGGGAAACTTTTGCACCAGTGGAAGGTTGCTTTTGCACTGGTGTTCCCGGCTGGGTTGGGAGTGGATGCTGGGGATGGCCGTGGTGCATATTCACATGCCCACAGCTGGTGATGTCCTTCATGAAGTCAATGGAGTGAGTAAGTCATCCTGTTGTACTCACGTTGGCTGTTTGGGGATTATGCATACTTTTTTTATGCTGGTTCCGCCTAGCGGCTGGAGTTTGTTTTGTGGGTGAGTCTGCACGCTCTTTGTGCTTGTTTCTCCTGTTGGCTGGGGTTTGTTTTGTGGAGTGTTTCTTGCAAAGACATTGGAGTGATTGGGTCGTTTGTTTGCACTCATGTTGCAGCCAGGTGGACCGGCTCATATTCGTTTGACTGTTTGAGGAGTCTGAGCATTCTTTGTCATAGGGGAGAAGGGGAAATCATGTAGTTGGCACTTTGGTGTAAAATCCTGAATTCCAATAAATGTTAAAGGATGAAATCGATGCCTGTGTGGAGACCGGCTGGTGTCCGGTGTCCTCTGTGGGCATGGCTTGGGAGGCACTTGGAGCGGTTCTTGGGTGCTGGATCATACAATGTGCCGCATTCACTGGGGAATCCAGAGCACGGGAACTCATGGAGATTGAGGGGAATGTTAGAAGTGCAGGGGCAGAGCTGAAGCGCCAGGTGTCGTCTAGTGGCCTCAGAGAATTGGCCCGATTGAAATGCAGATATGGTACTGTTTTGTCTCGGAGGGTGGAGTTTTGGCTATTCAGGGAAAGACAGTCGTGCTTTGAGTCGAGGGACAAGGCAGGGAAGCTTCTGATTAGATGTGTGGAACAGGGGGAGTCTTTTGCTACCATTCCCTCAGGGAGGTCTGCTGGTGGTGAAATATTTGCCTTGGCCACTGATATTGGTAATGCTTTTGAAGAATTCTGCCTTGATCTTTGTAGTCCCACATCTTCGTCTACTGAAGAGGATATTATAAACTTTGTGGAACCATTGGAACTTCCTAAACTGTCAGCTGAGCAAAAAATGTCTCTTGGTTCTGGGATGCCATGGATGAGCTTGACGAGGTAATTGGGGCCTTGCCTGCAGGCAGGGTTCCGGGGCCAAATGGCTTTGCTTCTGATTTTTTCAGATCTTGTGCTACAGAACTGCCTCCATATTTGCTAGAAGTTTGTATGGAAACATTAAAGAGTGAAAAGCTTCCACCAACCTTGACACAAGCCCAGATCAGTCTGATTCTTAAAAAGGATGAAGATCCAGGTGAGTGTAAGAGTTACCGTCCAATTTCCCTGACCCAGCTAGACGTTAAAATCTTGTCAAAAATTCTGGCTAACCAATTGAGTAAAGTTATGATATCTTTTATACATATAGATCAGGTGAGGTTTATTCAGGGTCATAACTCTTCTGATAACATTAGGTGTTTCATTAATGTCATGTGGGCAGTGGCAAACAATCAGACTCTGGTCGCTGCCATCTTGCTTGATGCCAAAAGAGCATTCGATATGGTAGAATGGGATTATCATTTTGGAAATATACGGGTTCGGGAATACTTTTATTGGGTGGATTAAGTTACTTTATAGACACCCGGTAGCAGTGGTTCAAACTAATAGATTAATTTCAGATTATTTTACTCTAGATAGGTACCCGGCAGGGTTGCTCTCTTTCCCTCTTATTGTTAGGCTTGTCCTGGAACCATTAGCAGCCGCGATAAGAAAGAAGGAGGATTTTCCAGGGGTGGTGGCAGGAGGTGTGGTGCATAAGCTTTTGCTTTATGCAGATGATATTATATTATTTGTCTCCGACCCCACTAGATCTATGCCTTGCCTCCACAGAATTATTAATTCCTTTTCTAAGTTCTCAGGATTCAGAGTGAATTGCTCTAAATCCGAAGCTTTGGCTCTGACAGCGTACTGCCCAGTAACGGCTTATCAGCCGGGCACCTTCCCAAAAGTATTTGGCCATTTTATTCCCAGCAAATTTGTGTGATTTGTTTTTTTAGTTAATTTTGACCCTTTAATAAATGTTTCGAGTTATGTTGGCAGGTGGGCTTCAGAACATTTATCTGTGAATGGGAAGCTTAATGTTATTAAAATGAATTGTATTCCAAAATTCAACTACCTGCTACAATCTCTCCCTATTGATGTCCCCCTCTCTTATTTCAAGCAATTTGATAGCATAGTGTAGTCCTTCATTTGGAATGGTAAACGTCCCAGATTACAGTTCACTAAATTGCTTAGGCTGATTGACAAAGGTGGGCTAGGCCTACCCAAGATTTAGTTTTATTATGCATTCGGTCTCAGACATTTGGCTCATTGGTTGCGTCCACCTGAGAGAGTCCCTCCCTGGTTTTGTATTAAACAGGATGTTCTTGCCCCTATCTTGCCATTGCAAAGTCTTTCTATCAAACTAACCGGAGAAGTTATGCTGTTATCTCGCATTTGCATGCGGTATGGACAAAAGTGTCCAGAAAGTTTTAATTCAGACATTTATTTAAATGCTGCTTCAAGCATATGGCTGAATCCAAAATTATGTATTGATAAGTCCCCTTTCTGCTGGACAGAGTGGATTGTGAGGTAGATTAATACGCTCAGTGACCTATATGAGAGTTTAGTGTTGAGGTCCTTTGAAAATATGGTTCAAAATTTTGGGATTCCCAGGTCTCAATTCTTTAGGTATTTACAACTGCACCACCTGCTCTGTACTATTTTTGGGAGTAGCATACACCCCCCTAAAGCGGCAGACACTCTGGGAGTGGTGATTACTGCCTTTGGAAAAGGTCATGAGGCATCAGTGTATTACTCCCTGCTAATTCAGAGTCTGGGTGACGGAGGTTCAACTTCCGTTAAGAGATAATGGGAAAACTTGGTATTGGAGGAGGGAGTGTGGGCTAGGATTCTAAAAAACATCAAGTCTGCATCTGGAGATGCAAGGTTGTGCCTTATGCAATTCAAGATTTTACATCGATTCTATTGGACCCCCTCTAGATTGTATAGGCTTGGTCTTAAAGACACACCCACCTGCTGGCAATGCCAATCAGAAGATGGGGACACAACCCATGTTTTTTGGTGGTGTGTTTAGATCCAAGTATTTGGGTTGAGGGTTCAGAGTTTTATATGTGACGTATTGGGCACTCAAATTTCATTTTGCCACAGACTCTGTATTTTAGGTGATGGGGCGGTCATTAATATAGGGGATAAATACATAAGAAATTGGGTTCTAGTCAGTGTTATGATCGACAGACAGATTATTCTTAAGGGATGGAGGTCAGCTGGAGCACCCTCATTTCGGGGGTGGTGCACTGAGATGGGCAGGGTGGCGGCATTTGAAGAAATGTAAGATAGAAGGCTAGGCAACATGGAGGTTTTTAATAGGAAGTGGGGCAGTTATTTGACCTTTTTGGAAGGCTCTTGGGGAAGGGCAGTGGAGAGGGATTTATAGTTTTAAATGTGTGTGATTATTATTTTATAAATATATACACATATACATATATAAAACTCAGCAAAAAAAGAAACGTCCCTTTTTCAGGACACTGTATTTTAAAGATACATTTGTAAAAATCAAAATAACTTTACAGATCTTCATTGTAAAGGGTTTAAACAATGTTTTCCATGCTTGTTCAATGAACCATAAACAATTAATGAACATGCACCTGTGAAACTGTCATTAAGACACTAACAGCTTACAGACAGTAGGCAATTTAGGTCACAGTTATAAAAACTTAGGACAATAAAGTGACCTTTCTACTGACTCAGAAAAACACCAAAAGAAAGATGCCCAGGATCCCTGCTCATCTGCGTGAACGTGCCTTTGGCATGCTGCATGGGGGCATGAGGACTGCAGATGTGGCCAGGGCAATAAATTGTAATGTCCATACTGTGAGATGCCTAAGACAGCACTACAGGGAGACAGGAAGGACAGCTGATCATCCTCGCAATGGCAGACAATGGTCTGGGGCGGTGTGTCACAGCATCATCGGACTGAGTTTGTTCTCTTTGCAGGCAATCACAACGCTGTGCGTTACAGGGAAGACATCCAACTCCCTCACGTGGTACCCTTCCTGCAGGCTCATCCTGACATGACCCTCCAGCATGACAATGCCACCAGCCATACTGCTCGTTCTCTGCATGATTTCCTGCAAGACAGGAATGTCAGTGTTCTGCCATGGCCAGCGAAGAGCCCGGATCTCAATCCCATTGAGCACATCTGGGACCTGTTGGATCAGAGGGTGAGGGCTAGAGCTATCCCCCCCCCCCCCCAGAAATGTCTGGGAACTTGCAAGTGCCTTGGTGGAAGAGTGGGGTAACATCTCACAGCAAGAACTGGCAAATCTTGTGAAGTCCATGAGGAGGAGATGCACTGAAGTACTTAATGCAGCTGGTGGCCACACCAGATACTGACTGTTACTTTTGATTTTGACCCGCCTCCTCTGTTCAGGGACACATTATTCCATTTCTGTTAGTCGCATGTCTGTGAAACTTGTTCAGTTTATGTCTTAGTTGTTGAATCTTTTTATGTTCATACAAATACTTACACATGTTAAGTTTGCTGAAAATAAAAGCAGTTGAAAATGAGAGGATATATATTGTTTTGGTTTTTTTGTGTGTGTACTTTTGTTTTGACCACAGGGATGTTTGTTGGGGGTCAGGGTGGGGTTGGAGATTGGGAGGGGGAAAGGGAATAATGGGGTTACAAGTTGATTCTGAACATACAGTTGTGCTCAAAAGTTTTCATACCCTGTCATAAATTGTGAAATTTTGGCATTGATTTTGAAAATATGACTGATCATGCAAAAAATCTGTCTTTTATTTAAGGATAGTGATCGTATGAAGCCATTTATTATCACATAGTTGTTTGGCTCCTTTTTTAAATCATAATGTTAACAGAAATCACCCAAATGGCCCTGATCAAAAGTTTACATACCCTTGAATGTTTGGCCTTGTTACAGACACACAAGGTGACATACATAGGTTTAAATGGCAAATAAAGTTTAATTTCCCACACCTGTGGCTTTTTAAATTGCAATTAGTGTCTGTGTATAAATATTCAATGAGTTTGTTAGCTCTCACGTGGATGCATTGAGCAGGCTAGATACTGAGCCATGGGGAGCAGAAAAGAATTGTAAAAAGACCTGCGTAACAAGGTGTAGGTTCTATTGGTTGTTTAGATCAGTGTTACTATCAATTATTTCTTTGGTTATTAATTAATATTTAAATTAAATAATAGACTCTAACTCATTAAAACCTCACATGGCGCACCATTAAATGTGGTGTGCCATGTTCAGGAACTGGGATTGGTTTTTAGCAATAATGAATAATTATCAAAGATAATTATTAATTATTAAAATCAATAGAACATTGATGAGAATCAATGTTAGCTTTTTTAATCCTTTAAATCAACAATTATCAAAGATAATCATTAATTATTAACATTGATGAAACATTGATTAAAATTAACACTAGCTTATTGATCCTTCAAATTCAACAATCATCAAAGATAATTATCAATTATCAAAAATCAATAGAATATTAATAAGGATTAATATCGCCGGGGCACAGGGACTCAGGGACTAATAACCATATAGTATAACAGTCTCAATATTAGATTGTTCTCTTAGGTAAATCGACATCCGAAGAATATCGACCTTCGAAAAGAAACAATGAAGGCTTGAATCCGAGCACTGACATCCCCTGTCAGCATTTGACACAGGTGTATGCAAAACAAACACTTCTCTTTGAAATATAACAAAGTTTATTTATGCAGTAATATCAACTAATAATCACTACAATGCAGTCAATAAACTTCCGACTTACAACTTCAAACTAAACAGTGACATGATTAGGTATAGTAACAAAAATAATCCTATAACACATGAGAGGAATGTGTGTGTGTGTAAGGAGTGACGCGCACAAAATGGCGGATGTGACTCTTGTGGAGAGTACGTCATGCGAGATTTCCAGCCAGAGAATATGGCCGTGAATGTGGGGGAGTGAAGCCGGTTAATGGCGTCTTCCCTTTTACCGCGTGTCTCCACTTGTATGATAACTTAGGGACAAAGCTGAGCTTTATCACAAAGTTATCTACTAGCCAAAAGTGTGTGCGAGAATGTTTGTAAGGGGTCGCGTATGTGTGGTTAGTACGAGAGAGAGAGAATAAAGTGGCGGCACCAAAGCCGGTTTCGCGATTGTGGGAGAGAAAGCATCTGTTAGTTTATCACTCAGAGACACGGTGGACAGCCCGTAAACCATCCCACTGTCTTTAGTTCTTTAATGGATAAACTCAGTGTGCCGGTCTCACCCGCAATGGCGGAAATACACAACAGTCCAATGTGGTTGGACTACAACACAGCATCTCATTCGTGATAACAGTACATTACAGTAATACCTTGAGTATTATTAGCAGCAATGAGCGGACTTGGCGGTCCATAAACTGTACAAGCAATAACCTTGATACACAAGAATAACACACTATAATATTCTATCTCTGCCCAGACGTAAACCTCTTACTTGAATCGTATGAGGACGAAGGTAGAATGTGTCTTCATCCGTCCTTTAACTCCGACTCGGTTCCTCGAGGCTCGGGTGATGACGGGAGGCCGTTTCCTCACTCTGTCGGCGGGCGGTACGGCTGCTGATTCTCGGCGGGCTGGCGGAGAAATCAGCAACATCGACTTGATTGAGGAAATCTTTTTTTTCCTCTTCACTTCTGCAGGCAAACGGATGCAGATGCGGATTGCTCGGTGGTCTCCTTCGGATCTGTTAGAGTGTTCGGTGGAACACAGAGTAATAGGAGTTGAGAGTTCGATCCTTTAGTGAGCAAGGCTTCATGGGATTTGTAATCTGTTTTGGACTCCATTTGTTTGATTTTGGTGTGGTTTTTATCAGTAAGATTTATGACTGTTTATGGGTCTCAGTCAGGTTTTACGACTGTGTTAGGCCTGCCTTTGTCTTCTATCTGAATACATGAGGCCCAGCAAAGGTAATGGAACTTTATAAAGATGGAAAAGGATATAAAAAGATATCCAAAGCCTTGAAAATGCCAGTCAGTACTGTTCAATCACTTATTAAGAAGTGGAAAATTCAGGGATCTCTTGATACCAAGCCAAGGTCAGGTAGACCAAGAAAGATTTCAGCCACAACTGCCAGAAGAATTGTTCGGGATACAAAGAAAAACCCACAGGTAACCTCAGGACAAATACAGGCTGCTCTGGAAAAAGATGGTGTGGTTGTTTCAAGGAGCACAATACAATGATACTTGAACAAAAATGAGCCTTTACTGCGCCAATGCCACAAAAAAGCCCGGTTACAATATGCCCGACAACACCTTGACACGCCTCACAGCTTCTGGCACACTGTATTTTGGAGTGACGAGACCAAAATAGAGTTTTATGGTCACAACCATAAGCATTACATTTGGAGAGGGGTCAAAAAGGCCTATAGTGAAAAGAATACCATCCCCACTGTGAAGCATGGTGGTGGCTCACTGATGTTTTGGGGGTGTGTGAGCTCTAAAGGCATGGGGAATCTTGTGAAAATTGATGGCAAGATGTATGCAGCATGTTATACTTTCTAGCATGACAATGACCCTAAGCACAAGGCTAAGTTGACCCTCCAGTGTTTACAACAGAAAAAGGTGAAGGTTCTGGATTGGCCATCACAGTCTCCTGACCTTAATATCATCGAGCCACTCTGGGGAGATCTCAAACGTGTGGTTCATGCAAGACGACCAAAGACTTTGCATGACCTGGAGGTATTTTGCCAAGACGAATGGGCAGCTATACCACCTGCAAGAATTTGAGGCCTCATAGACAACCGTTACAAAAGACTGCATGCTGTCATTGATGCTAAAGGGGGCAATACACAGTATTAAGAACTAAGAGTATGCAGACTTTTGAACAGGGGTCATTTAATTTTTTTCTTTATTGCCATGTTTTGTTTTATGATTGTGCCATTCTGTTATAACCTACAGTTGAATATGAATCCCATAAGAAATAAAATAAATGTGTTTTGCCTGCTCACACGTTTTCTTCGTGATCTGAAATTCTCATCAGACCTTCATGTGTTAATGAGAACCTGTTAGTGTGGCTCAGACCACAGACCACCAGAAGCAGTTTAAGACAACACAGGAAGCACAGCATCCCCTAACATTTCATTAGAAATGTTTAATTACATGTTTAAAATATGTAACAAATAATACATTTGAATTGCATGACTCTGTTTGAAAAGTAAACACCACTGTAGAATGGAGAGTGCAGAGTGCAGAGCAAGGCAGGTCAGAAATGCAGAAACGGTTATTTGTAATCTTTTGTTACGCATTTATTTTAGCTATCATAATCTTACCTTTTGTCTCGTTGCCAATTTTAAATATTACAAATTCAGTTCTAAGCTTAATTATTTTCATCAAGTAATTTTACAGTTTTAGTCATTGTTTGTGAAGCAGGAGCAACACTGCAGACACAAAAGTAATTAGTAAAACGATTGTGCTTCCTGGAAAGCATTTGACTGTTTGACAGTCCATTTTTACAAACTGTTAAATATATTTTCAAAAACATAATAGTAAACAAAACTGATTTAGACAACAATATGCATTAATTGTACAGTATTTATATATATGAAGGATATTCAAGTTCTAAATGCCAATTCCCCATGTTTCAAAACACCTGCTCCATTTTGAGAAATGTTTTTTACAGATTGTAAAATAAAATAAAAAATTGCAATACATCCTTGATAAGTGCCGCTTTTCCACTCTTTTCGGCTGTGACTGGTATGATCTCCTCATTGTGGGTGATACTACAGTAGTATTTTCCTTCATTGTGATGCTATTTGTTTTATGGTTAAGTGATGAATGTCTAGCCATGGTAACATCCTGGTTACTTGCGTAACCTCCATTCCCTGATGGAGGGAACGAGACATTGTGTCGATGTAGTGACACTAGGGGTCACTCTTGGGAGACCGAGACACCTCTGGTCTTTGATAAAAGGCCAATAAAAATTGGCGAGTGGAATTTGCATGCCACTCCCCCAGACATACGGGTATAAAAGGAGCTGGTATGCAACCACTCATTCAGGTTTTATGCTGAGGAGCCGAGACAAGGTCCGGCCATTTCAGTGGGTAGTTCAGCGTTGTGGCAGGAGGGACACAACGTCTCGTTCCTTCCATCAGGGAATGGAGGTTACGCAAGTAACCAGGACGTTCCCTATCTGTCACTCACTTGACGTTGTGTCGATGTAGTGACACTAGGGGTCCCTATACGAAACGCCACAACTGTCTGAACTGTGTTACGTGAACTGGCGCCCAAGAGACCGCGCCATGACCTCTGTCGCTCGGAGAGCGAGGTCGGTCGCCGAGCGCAGTTCCTGCATCAATCCCGGGGCGGAAATAGTCCGGCGGAAACGTTGACAGAGAACGCTTGCAGTTCTCCTACCCTCTTGATGGAAGTGAGCACAGTCAGGAGGGCAGTCTTCAAGGAGAGTGCCTTAAGCTCAGCTGACTGCAAAGGCTCAAAGGGGGCTCTCTGTAGACCCTGAAGAACTACAGAGAGGTCCCATGAGGGAACGAGGTGCGGTCTGGAGTGATTCAGCCTCCTGGTGCCTCTCAGGAACCTGATGATCAGGTCGTGCTTCCCTAAGGACTTACCGTCGACTGTGTCGTGGTGTGCTGCTATGGCGGCAACGTACACCTTCAAGGTGGAAGGGGACAGCCGCCTTTCCAACCTCTCCTGCAGGAAGGAAAGCACTGATCTGAGTGCGCATTGGCCGGGGGGGGGCTGTCGTGAGGAGCGTGAGGTCCGAGAACCACGTCTGGGTGGGCCAGTAGGGTGCTACCAGGATGACCTGCTCCTTGTCCTCCCTGACCTTGCACAGAGTCTGTGCAAGCAGGCTCACTGGGGGAACACATATTTGCGCAGGCCAGGGGTCCAGCTGTGTGCCAGCGCGTCTATGCCAAGGGGTGCCTCGGTCAGGGCATACCAGAGCAGGCAGTGGGAGGATTCTTGGGAGGCGAACAGGTCCGCCTGTGCCTATCCGAATCGACTCCAAATCAGCTGGACCACCTGAGGGTGGAGTCTCCACTCTCCCCTGAGGGTAACCTGCCATGACAGCACGTCCGTTGTAGTGTTGAGGTTTCCCGGGATGTGAGTGGCGGGCGAGTTGTGACATACAACGAGAGCGCAGACCACCTTGGCTGTTGACATATGCTACCGTTACCATGTTGTCTGTCCGAACTAACACGTGCTTGCCCTGGATCAATGGTCGAAACCTCCGCAGGGTGAGCAGAATTGCCAACAACTCGAGGCAGTTGATGTCCCAATGCAGTCGTGGGCCCGTCCACAAGCCAGCAGCTGCGTGCGTTCCAAACAGCACCCCAGCCCATTTTGGAGGCATCTGTCGTGACCACGACGCACCTGGATACCAGTTCTAGGGGAACACCTGCCCGTAGAAATGAGAGGTCGGTCCAAGGGCTGAAAAGACGGTGACAGACCGGCTTGATGACCACGCGATGTGTCCCGTGGCACCGTGCCCATCTCGGGACTCGAGTCTGAAGCCAGTGCTGAAGCGGTCTCACGTGCATCAACCCAAGCGGGGTGGCTACCGCTGAGGATGCCATATGCCCCAGGAGCCTCTGAAAAAGTTTCAGTGGAACCGCTGTTTTCTGTTTGAACGCCTTCAAACAGGCCAGCACTGACTGGGTGCAAAAGAGACTGCGTCCAACTCCAAACCGAGGAAAGAGATGCTCTGAACCGGGAGGAGCTTGCTTTTTTCCCAGTTGACCCGAAGCCCTAGTCGGTTGAGGTGTGAGAGCACCAAGATGTCCTCGTGACCCGTGGAGACTGTCACATTGGGGCGGATTTGTGCCACAGCTGGGCCATCAGGGGCGGAAGACCGCCGCTGGATCGCCAAACCTGCCAAATAGAGTGGTGGTCGTGATGACGGCCATGCACACCGGATACGTTACCCAGGGAACAAGCTATCCGCTCTTGCTGAACTCCTGGGTACTGCAGCCACTTGGGCACGCAGCGCAATTAAATGCAAAGGTAACAAAAAGATTCTCCTCCCGGCCCTGGCCAGGGGATGGAGAGGTCTGCTTACCAGCTCCAGAGCAGCAGGTTTTGTCGTCCCTGGGTTGCCCGTCTCAGGGGTGCTTTGAAGCCTTTCACGGGTTCTTGGTGGCTGCGAGACGGGTGGTGTCTGCTTCCCATGGTGGGCTCCACGCTGGGGCTGGGCCGAAGGGGCGGGCTGCAGCGGAGCTGGTGCAGTCACCGCAGGGGGACGCCCTTGGCGATGAGCAGACGGAGTGTGGGATCTTGAGCCGCGCCGGGGCAGGATATGCCGGATAGCCTCTGTCTGCTGCTCCACCATTGAGAACTGCTGAAAAGTCCTTGATGGTGTCGCCGAATAGGCCTGCCTGGGAGATGGGGGCAGCAAGGAACCTTGTCCTGTCGGCCTCACCGTGACCGCACCCGAAGGGAGGAGCCCAGCTGAGGCTTCCGCATCCGACTGGATGAGCCAGCTCTCCGATGCTGCGCTTGAGAGCTCATCACTTTCACGGGCTCCGAATAAGAGGTCGAACTCGCCGTGAGACGAGCCGGCAGACTCATCCGGAAGCCCAATCGGGGCAGACAAGCGTGCTGGGGAATGGGAGGTCCGCGGGGGGATACCTAGCAGAGGCGGTCCCATTGGGGTCCCAAAATTGCCCCCAGTGCTAGCCACGCTAGCCTCATACCCATGGGTAAAAGGACCGAGACGGGGAGCCTCTGGGGTGGCTTGCTTTCATACGAAGGCAAGCCGCAACAGCACCGTTGCCATGGATATGTCCTCACAATGAGTACATGACCCATCCATGAACGCTGTCTCCGTGTGAGCAGTGCCCAGACACGAAAGACAGTGATCGTGACCGTCAGAAGGCGAGAGATAACGAGCGCAACCAGGAATAACACACAAGGAAAGACATCTTTAAAAAGACGCATCTTTAAAAAGACATTCCGTGTGTGCTGCTCTTTTAGAGAAATATACTCTTTTAGAAAAATATACTCTTAGCGCCCAGGGGCATTCTCTGCAGTGCACCAGTGCAGAGGAGGGAGAAGCCGCTGAAATGCACCATCAGATCCAGCAGAGGTGAATGAAAAGTCGTGGGAATTCAGCTCAGAGAGCATGACCGTTCAGCTCCGAAGAGAAAATCTGAATGAGTGGTTGCATACCAGCTCCTTTTATACCCGTATGTCCGGGGGAGTGGCATGCAACTACCACTCGCCAATTTTCATTGGCCTTTTATCAAAGACCAGAGGTGTCTCGGGCTCCCAAGAGTGACCCCTAGTGTCACTACATCGACACAACATCGAGTGAGTGACAGATAGGGAACTACACATTTAGCTGATAAATTTTTCATGAGCGTACTCTCCGTAAATTGAAAACAGATGGGTGCTTTTTGCTTTCATTGCACATGATAAATATTGCTTCAAAATTTGTCTGATGTCATTCTATACTATCATACAAAGGCAAAATGCAGTAACTACACATTTTATCAATTTAGTTATGACTGAAACCCAGTCTGTTAGACTGTGGGTTTCGCTCAACTATGTTCAGATTCAGAGAAAACAGAGAATGAACACTGCAGTAACAACCAAATCCACACTCAAACCAAATAAATTCTGAAGCCATTTTCACCATTATCAAATGCCATTATTGTTGTTTTATATATTCCACTGTCTGTTCTCCAGTGTAAGCACCTCCTGGCTGCCTGCCTGAGTGAGGCCATGGGTTTGTCCCAACAGGAGCAGGTCTCAGATCAGCAGATGACCCACATTCTCTCAGGGCAAATGGAGGCCAGCGCATAAATAGCTGATCCCGAACTAAATACAGTGTTGCCAACTTAGCGACTTTGTCGCTAGATTTAGCGACTTTTCAGACCTCTTTAGCGACTTTTATTCAAAAAAAGCACCTAGCGACAAATATAGTGACTTTTTGGACAACCCTTAACTACCTTCCATAGAAGAAAGTCGCCAGTACTGCCCAGCGAGCGCGTGGTCTTGCTTTCCTGCCCGGACTCGGAGGCACACCTCTCTCTGCGTCTACTCTGTTCAGTGAGACTGACAGAGAGAGAGAGAGGTGAGCAGGTGAGAAGACGGAGCAGCACAATCAGTTGACTGCTCGGCAGCTGACATAGACGTGAATAAGCTGCGCATGTGCAAACAGCGTTGTCAAGGACCAATCACGAATCTGTATTGTTTGCTCCCTTTTGTTTTAAATTTAAAGAGTTTAATTTGACCATTTATTTTTATTCTTTTCATGCACTTAATCACAAGAGATTTTTAGACAGTTGTTCACTCTCTGAATTCAGACACTTACTTATACAATAAAATAATGCATTTTTGTAAATATGCACATAGTGGTTTGTTATGGCTGAGTGCTGTGTGAAAGAAAAGATAAAGTTTCTGTCGCTTTTAACTTTCTCTCTGAGTGATTGATAGATATAGGGAATTATGCCATGGACGCGCCGCTTCTCGCCGCCGAGAGACGCTGGCTGCCATAGAAAATGAATGACTTCCGGTCGATTTGATGCTCTTGACGCCTCTGGTCTGAACGCACCAAAACAATAAGGCCCTGCTTCCTGAACTTCTGAAATTTTCAAGTACTTTTATAATGTTTTTTTTTGTTTTTTGTTTTTTTTGTCAGCCAAGTTTTTTACTTTGCTATTTTGCATTCATAAAAAATATATAAAAAATACATATATACATCGATCAGCCACAACATTAAAACCACCTGCCTAATATTGTGTATGTCCCCCTCGTGCCGCCAAAACAGCTCCAACACGCATCTCAGAACAGAATTCTGAGATTATATTCTTACCACCACAATTGTACAGAGCGGTTATCTGAGTTACTGTAGACTTTGTCAGTTTGAAACAGTCTGGCCATTCTCTGTTGACCTCTCTCATCAATAAGGCCTTTCCATCCGCAGAACTGCCGCTCACTGTATGTTTTTGTTTTTGGCACCATTCTGAGTAAATTCTAGAGACTGTAGTGTGTGAAAATCCCAGGAGATCAATAGTTACAGAAATACTCAAACCAGCCCATCTGGCACCAACAATCATCCATGCGATTATCTAATCAGCCAATCATGTGGCAGCAGTTCAATTCAGTCCCTTAGTCTGGTAGACCGTTGGGGAACCACACAAAACTGAACAACCAGCTTACTCCATTCCTCTCGATTATCTGTCTTTCTCAGGGAGTTGCTCAATGTCAAGCCTGTCCACTCTCGGACTTGAGTATTTCTGTAACTGCTGATCTCCTGGGATTTTAATGCACTACAGTCTCTAGAATTTACTCAGAATGGTGCCAAAAACAAAAAACATCCAGTGAGCGGCAGTTCTGTGGATGGAAATGCCTTGTTGATGAGAGAGGTCAACAGAGAATGGCCAGACTGGTTTGAACTGACAAAGTCTACGGTAACTCAGATAACCACTCAGTTTTACTCCAAAGGAGTTTTATTCAACAGAACAAGCTCCAGTCGCTAGGCGGAACCAACACAAAAAGAAACAAAACCGGCATCCCGGTTCCCCGGATGGTCGAGTCAATTCACTCGGAGGCCGCATAAACGTATATACCATGATTTACACAATCCGTCAACTTTATAAAAGACATCCTTTGTGTAGCATGTTATGTCGAGCAGACTCGGGAAAAGCTCGTCTAGGAATTTCACCATATCTCTGCCCTCCTCATGCTCAGGAATTCCAACAATTCGAACATTATTCCTGCGGCTTCTATTCTCAAGATCTTCAAGCTTTTCAAGGAGATGTTCCAAATCGACTTTGGTCGCAGGCGGGTTAGCAGTTAATTCCCTCTCAGAAGACTCCAGACAATCAATTCGTCTCTCAACATCAGTCACTCTTGTAACTATCTCAGAGAATTTTATTTCCATCGCTGTAATCAATCAACGTATTACAGCGAGATCCTCCAAGTCAGCAAGAACCTTCGTCAACATCACCGACATGTTGGACAACTGATGCTGGATCATCTCTCCCGCCACGCCATCCAAAACGAGTCCCCGGTCTGTAGGCCTGTCGGCGCTTTCATCCTGAACACGTAAGTGTCTTTTAATGTCTCCAGAGCCTGAGGATTTTGACTTCTTTGCCATGTTTTGCGTCAAAGAGCAAATGTGTAACTGGTTGTATCAAATTTCACCAGATTATAACATGAAAATAATTACAAATTTAGCAAAGTGCGCAGAGCTCGTCGCTCACACATCTGCTTCTTGCATGGTGTCACGTGACCTCAGATCAAAAGATTTTTAAGATTATGAGAAACATTTCAGTCAAGTGTTTTAAAACTTTTATTCTTAAATATAAAAAAATATATTCTTAAATATATATATATATATATATATATATTTAAGAATATACATTTTTGAAGTTCCTGGTCCAGGGGGATCTTCGAAGTTGATTTCTGAACCATTTAAAAAAGGTTCCAATTAGGGCTGTGTGATATAGTTATAACTATTATATCTTTATATTATTTTTTAGCATTTTTACATATATATTTCTCTGAAATGGCTACTTTTTTGTTTGTTTCATTCAGGGGAATCCTTTAAAATTTTTAAAGCAATTAGTAAAATACAGTTAAAGCCTAGTTAAAAAACTAACAAGGCATGCTTTCCTTTTTGTTTTCTCCACTATATTGACAAGGAAGAATTAAGTTTAATCATTCTCATTTATATGCACCAATATAACAATAGTCATTAACATTTATCATATGATATTTACATATTTTTACAAAATATTTAATATATGAAAAAGTTTGCATGGGGGTTAAATTAGGGTTATGAATGGATTTATTAAAATGGACAGTTTAAACTGATTCACTTAAATTAATCAAACTAATTTAAAGCCACTTTCACTACTGAAATTTAAACCAGAGACACTATTATATAATCTCTGTATTAAACCTGCAAGTCACGATACAAGGAGGGATTGAGAAACTAATTTAATTGTATGATCTTTTCTAAACTGAATTGACAAATCAAAAGCACATTAAAATCATAAACATTTTCTCAGTGTTGTATAATTGTACATCACCAGCAAAATCATCACAAATATATTGTAAATGTTTGATCGGCCAGCCCTAATTCTCATTTGAACTCTTAAAAGTGCATAAAACCCACCAGAGTTCTTTTGAGCCTTTTCTAGACAACCAAACAGACTTTACAGTCAAGACATGATGATTCTTCATCAAGACTTTAGATATAAACTCCTAAGACCCGAGTGCGACTGCTGTGTGCATTTTCTTTTTCCCTTTTTGATTTGTAAATAGTAGCTCCTAATAAACATGCAAAGAAACAAAAAAAAATTTTTTTTAAGAGCAAATAGTTTTCCTAAAAATTATATAGGGACAGTGGGACTAAGTTGTGAAATTGTAAATAAAACCAAGCTATAGAAAGTCAGATTTTTAAAAAAAATCTTTATCAAATTGTTTATTATGTTTCCAGGAGTGTTATAAATTCTGAATCTAAGTACTGATTATCATTGTCTCATGTCTGCTAAACATGTTGAGTGGTGCAAACATCATCTGCAGCCTGAAACTGAACTTTTGGTCAGATGTTAGGAGTGAATGCACTTAGCTGCATAGGAAAGCTATAGGATGCTCCCTTTCTCCAAATGCAGTGAATGATTTAACCTCCAGTGTGCTGTCTGTCTGCACTGTTGAAATGCACCTTATTTATCATCCTAACTCCATATAAAGCCTCAAGCAACATTTGGATGAACCCAATGTGATGCACAGTGAATATAGGATTTCGATTTAAAAACCGCATGTGACCAAATCGCATCTGAGGTGTAAACACTAATCCGTCCTGATGCGTTATGATGCACAGTGAATATAGGATTTCTAATGAAAAAGTAGTCCTATAGTCCACATCTTTGGCCATTGTGTTTAACAGCGTGCCGTTTTGCGATAAATCGCTGAAATTTCAAAATGCCATATCGGATGAAACTAGAGATTCTAGTCTTTTGACACAAATAGGTTTAATGTAAAACCTGAAAAAATGAGGGATGTAGAGTTGTTGTTTATTACATGCACATGGGATCTTCATAAATCTAGATGCTAGTGGAATAAGGTTGCATGAGGAGGACATGATTACTGTTTTACAACAATGGAGAATGGCCAAAAACCAAATCTGTTTCATTGCTTTCATCTAATTTTCCATTGGTGGATATATAGTAGAGGCCTCAATAATTTGGTTATAACATGTAGCATTGTCACATTCTTCTTCATAGCATTATGAATGCAGCTTGAATGAATGTGACAATGTTATGTGAAATGTAATATTTGAGTTATCTTAATGAAAAACGACATATAAACTACAGCTGCATTCTTGCTCTTTGTGGTTTTGGCTCTGGTAGTGTATAAAAGGACTTTATTTAAACAAAGTGTTTGTACACTTTTTCTCACAACACACACATACAGACACACTTTCCTTCTGAATAAACAAGAGGCCTGCTTATATATAGCAGCACATTTGAGCTAAGGTAAAATCCACTTCAACTGAAATTATCCTAACTTCATAAAGAGTACTAAGAGGGAACTTTTATATAAATGGCTTTTATTAACAAACTAATTCACCATACATAGATATTTTTTCATGTTAAATAACAAGTTTCCATTTGATGCTAAAGTTTTTTTGTAGTAAAACTTTTTCTCAACACTTAAAAGAGAACATCACAGTGTATGCAGATTAGTGACAAATACACACATCTAAAACATACACATTTAAAAGCACAGATTCTTTTCTGTTTGCTCTTCCAAAGGCAGGATGGTTAAAACTCGAATAATGTTCAGGTCCACTTGACTAATTAAAAAAAAGGCCTTTTTGTTTCACTGCGTGCACCAGACAAAGTACTCATATCAATAAAGGACTAAAACATCAGCTAGCATGGGTACAGTGCAGTACAGATTCGTCTCCATTGGAATGTCCAAGATATCTGGAACACTCCTGTAGTTTAGCCCTTACAAATAGTAACAAAGCAAATATGTTCATTTATACCATTTAGAGATAAATACTGCTCACAAACTACTTCATGTCTGTCTAAAGCACTTTTCTCAAACTATAGAAACATGCTTTTACCGTCGGCTCTATTGGCACAGCTGTGGATGTGCCGCTCCCTTGATTTTGGAAAGGCTGGGGGGAACATGTCACTGTCAGGGACAAACACATCAGTGCATCTGTCAGTTTGAGTCGGGTACCAAAAGTGGATATGATGATTTAGGATTCAAGTGAAATCCACTCCATCACAGTGTCCTTAACATGCTCGACGTGACAAGTTTCAAGCGACATGCAATTTGTCTGTTCACACTGAGAGATGGCAAAAAATCACAGCCAATTCTAACATTTGATGTTGAATACAAATATGAGAGCAATAGAAACCAAGCAACCGACAAAATGTCTAGCTGCTCTTTACTTGTCATGTTCGTAGCTGGATAGGCTACATGAAAGAGATGGTGTTTATCGCTTCTGGCTTTATGGCATCACACCTGGTTAGGACACGGTTTTATAATTTCAGTCCCACAACAATATAATAATAATGTTACATTTCCTTGATTTCTAAATCACTTTTAAATGTGGTCTCATGAACAGATGGGCAGGATAGACCACAATCAACATTTTTGGTTTAATTTCTTGAGAATATTGCTAAAAGAACATCAGACCCCAAGATAACTCTTTCAGACCCTGCATCCAATCCAATGGACATCACTTTTTACTTTAGGTTTTTGTCATTTAGTCCCACCCAAATCACAAGGAAATATTAGATTAGATGCTGCTAAGACAAACTATGAGTGTCAAATCACACATTGCTACATTTTAGGAAAAAAAAAAAAAAAAATCTTGCTTTGAAATAAAGCATGGCAGCATGTGCAAATAAAATTATGAAAATGCATTTCATTTATAGCTGCATTTTGAGTAGAAATAAAGCATGGTCATATTTTTGTGTCCCTGGAACATAATTGGGGTCTGAAAGGGATAATGTTCTTTAATTAATATGATCTCATAATACGGCACACAAAATATGGTGTCTAACAACACGTGTATTGTTCTCTGAGCTTTCTGAGGATCGGCTTTTTGCCACTTTTATTGGACCAATATATGTTGGAGAGAGACAGAAAATGGGATTAGGGGACATGTTGCAAGCAAGATACAAACCTATAAGGAACATGTGCACTTACTGCATTGACATGGCTCAGAATCCTCTAAGATTTTATTTTATAACCATATTTGTTCAAGCGCAAAATGTAGCCTAAATGATATACAGAAACACTGGCCAGTTTGGGCATAAAAAGGCATCAATGAAAAGACCAAGTCTCAGATTTGTTCTACAGAGTAGGTATACTGTAAAGGTGACAATCAGTGATTAATAGAATAAAGTCACAGTATTGACAGTATGGTGTGTCATAAACTAGTTAGCTCCAGTAGTGACACTGTAAATCTCTCTCTAGAGGAGACAGTCTTTGCTTTATGTCAGCTGCTCTTGTTTTGGTTCGGGTGGCTTGTCACAGTCAGACATTCAATGACAAACTTGAGTCCTAAGGGCTGTGACACATTAGCAGGGCAGTCAGAAATCAGATCCCAGTGTGCTGTACCATCACATCTGGGGACAGTGGGAATATACTGTATGTGTTAGCATGAAAGAGGATGTAATGGTTGTATATGGTAAACAGGTTGTTCATAAAAAGGAACAGTGAGAATGAGTGTTTACACTAAAAAGTATTTGGGCGCTCAAGGCATTTGGAACCCAACTGGCAACAGAAGTTTGTTAGATTTTAATTTATTCAACAATAGATATCCTGCTCAAAACTAAGAAAAAATGTAATTGGAGACTTTTTGGTTGTCAAACCAGTGTTAACTTAAGGGGAAATTACTTCATACATTGACTAAAAATGACCTGACCAGTTGGTTAAAATAATTACAAAAATGAAAAATATATCTGTAAAGAAGCACATAATGTTTTTTTTTTTGTAAAAACATTGCCAGTCATGAGATGAAGAGATCAGGCTGGAAAAGAACTAGTGTCATTGTTTTGCAGAAATTCATACATTTTAAATGTGGTTAAAGTGCCTAAATACTTCTTGGGGCCAACATACGTGGTATGTGTATTTGAATGCAGTGTCCCTGCTGGAGTTATTTGCTGAAAAACTTGGTTTCTGGATCATTGTGAAATTGTCAAGACTAAAACAAACAAATGGCTTAACTGTGCTGTGAATGGACAACCAATGTTCTTAAATATGTCTTTACCTCGTGTGAATTCCTGAGCATTCTAAATCAACCATCTTAATCATACAATAACATCATAAGGTCCTAATAAATTAAAGCATGGCACTTAAAATAACACTTATTATAACAGTGGTCATCATAAAAGCTGTTTCTTTGTGTGCCCCTCTATATCAGCCATTTAAATTAAGATTGTTCTTCTGGGCTATTCTGTTATCATCTAATTGGCAAAGCTGCCCACTAAAGCAGGTATTTCCTATTATTTAATTGTTCTACAGGATCTTCATACATGTTAGAGTTTAGCAGTTACAGTGGGAAACTAGCCACTCTTAGCTTGTATTCCCGTACTAAGGCTCTGAATAAGGCCCCTGCTCAAGTTTGTTAGTGCTTGTTCAGGTTTGAAAGTTGAAATGTAATCCATAAATATTTCCACAGACTTTGTAGTTACAAAAGTTTTTTTTTTTGTTTTTTTTTCACAGTTTAACGTTAACAAATCACGAAGTTGTCCAGACATGTCTTTTCATTAATAGTGGGCCACAACCTTTGACGTGTTGAAAATACATAGTTAGATTGTTTGCAGTTCTTTGGTCTGTAAACATTTCTCTCCATATATTTTGACCAAGAACTATAACTATAGTAGAGGGTCAATGGTCATTTTAATCTGGTCTTTGTGTCTGCTACTTCCATTGGAGCTAAGATACATCTCATCCCGTTGGCAAAGGAAATGTCGGTTCAAAATCTTCCTGAAAGTGACTCTGAACTCCTGAATACGATAGGCGTAGATGATGGGATTGACGGCGGAGTTGGCGTGCGAGAGGATGATGGCAATGTTCATGATAAAGCCGGGCTTCTTGAGATGGCTGTAGAAGAGAGTGAGACAGTTCAAAATGTGTACGGGCAGCCAGCAGAGAGCAAATAAGCCCACAATGATGGACAGCGATTTAGCAGCACGAATCTCCCGTTGCAGCAAGCCGTGGTGGTGATTCTCGCCATTGCTCACGCTGCATTTGAGCTCGATCTGACGCAGCTGTTTGCGTGCCACGGTGAAGATCTTCACGTAAATGCCCAGCATGATGAGGAGAGGTGGTAGCACGCAACCATAGAAGTTGAAGTACACCATGTAGCTCATGTCCACCACATTCTCGAACAAGCACTCGAGACAACAGCTTCGCAAGAAGCCTGTTTCCATCTCGGCGGCATTGCTAGTGTTGGTAGACTGTAAAGAGTTGCTTTCGTTTCTGGAACAGGATATGTATCTTTTGTTCCAGCCCACAAATGGGATGAGTCCAATGATAAAGGATAAGATCCATAAAATGGCGATGATCTCTCTTGCTCTCTTCCCTGTGACAAGCTCCTTATACCTGAACAGAGGAGTGGATGGAGAACATAGATGAATAAAAGACAGTAAAAAAAAAATAGTATTAGCAAAAGAAAGAATTAAAATATTACAAGTTTGGCATAGTTCATTGTATATACAGTGGCCCCAAAAAGTCATTTAACTTTTCAAGCAAAATATTTCACAAAATAGTTTGTTGGGTTTAAGATTATAAAACAAAAGATATACTGTTCAAAGTAGGTATACTGGCAAATAAAGAAAATGTTGTCAAACATTAGTAGAACATGTCCATAGTTAATGCGATGAAATACACCATTGGTTACTCTGCTAAGACACCTGTGAGAACTTCATACACTTAATCACCTCAACACAAGACCAATTAATTAAAATATGGCTCAAAAAAGTGATGTCAGTTCTGTGAAAAGGTCTAGCACCATTTATTTGCAGGTGCTACTTGGATTGATATGTTATTTTCAATGCGATTATATTCATACACACAGTATTTATGTGTGACTTAAGTATCTAAAAGCGTCCAAATACTTTTCGGGGCCATTGTTTATTGTATATACAGTAAATTAATTTAAAGAAAGAGAGATAGGGGAAGATAGCTTTGCATTAAAACACTCGGGTGACTGATGGCTTAAACTTTCAATAGGAGGCTCTTTATCAGGCACCCTCTGACAGCTCAGATTCTGCTTCCACTGAAGAAGTGAAGTAATACATGAGGTGCATTATTCATCACACCCACCACAACTTTTCTCTGAGAGACCCGGACTGTCACAGCCATTATTGGTGCTGCCCCAGTGACAGATACAGGGATAGAGAGATAACAGCACATATAAACAAACTCCTAACCCTAAGTAATAAACTTTGACACGTGACCAGGGCTTGACATTAACACACGCCCACCCGGCAAATGCGGGTTGAAATCGGCATTGAAGGGTAATTCCATCACTCTTACTAGCCACTTTGGTGAGTGACGTTTTCAGGGTTTTTCCTGCATTGAAATTCTGTAAATGTTGGGCCACCAAAGCATATTTAATCATATACATCTTGCGTTCAGTGCTTTATAAGCACTAAATATACTTCTTGTCTCAAATGCAGGCTCGTCTTTTGCATGGCATGATTGAAGCCTGGTTTTCACGTGATTGTGGCACAAGCCATTGCAGAGCCAGAGAGATAGGATAGCGCAGAGCTGATCACTTGCTGCAATCAACAAGGCTTCCCTCGATACTGCAGCACAGAACACAAAACTTATGCAACCCATTAGAAATTTTACAGACTGTTTTAAATTACAGCACTTATGTAAAGTCCTAATGTTTTTTTTACTGTAGTAAAATTAACTAGTATTATGACAGAAATGTTACAGATTCCTATTAAATCTATTAGGGCGAATCTATTAGACTTTATTATTTGAAATAACTGTGAAAGTTGTAACTAACGTTTCTAAATGTGTTTAGGCCATTAGTTTTTTGTTTTTTTAATAACAAATACTATCATTTATTTTCTACATTGATCTAACCCCAGAGCCATCAATGGACTTACCTGTGGTTATGGCCTTATTATAACAAATGCCGCAGTTAAACAAGAACAATGGTAAACTTTTATAAGGGCAAATCCTCTACATTTCTGATAAAGGGGTATAAAATTATTGACAAAGCTTTTCTTCCTGTTCTATGACTGTTAAATTTACAGTAAATTACATGAAAATGTAACTTAAAAAATATGGTGACCATTCAAATTGTGCTCCTCACACGCAGTGCACAGGAGACTTTACTTGCAACAGATTTTGTTATGTCTCTTAGGGGTGGGATGCAACAAGGTGAAGGAAGGTGTGTTCCCTGCTCAACCATCAGACCAAGCACGCCAGACAACAGTGATCAAAGATACAATATTGTTTTTTATTAACAGTAATGATTTCCAAAGATGTAACAAAAATATACACAGTAGGTGTTTGAATTTCAGGGTGACCACTGGCCCAAAATAGTAAACAAAAAAAGGTCTAGAAAGGAAAAGGATAACTAACCTGTAAGAAATATGTAATAATTTTCATGTAATATTCACCTTTTATTTTGCCAATGTGTGAACAGCTTGTAATGCAGATTATAAAATGAGCCCTTCCCGGACTTCCTAGGTTGCCTATTAAAGCCTGTAGACTGATTTTCATGCGAAGGGAGGGGGTCGCTTTTGCAGGGAAAATCCAAAGGATGTGACGTTTATGCGCGCCCCCGAGAGCCTTGCCTCAGTGCTTCCACTATTCAACAGCGACAACAAATTGCAACACTAGGTAACGTTATCTTAGAGATGGAATCCAGCAAACGTCCGGCTCCAAGCACAACACCGACTCCTACACAAACTCAGAGTAAGCCAAAAAAAAAACATTTATCTACTGAATCCCTTCTGGCTAAGTGGGAACGTGATCGTGGTCGATCGAAAACTAGAGTGAACATCGGCAGCGCATTTGATTCCTGGAGTACAACATATGACATACAAAACATACAATAGTGCTACATAACAGTGCAGTGCAACAGTAAACTGTCTGGTATAGTTCGGTAGTATGTAGCTGTATGTGTGTATCAGTGTGCTATGTTAGCTGATAAGTAGTTTTAGTTTAGTCTCAAAGTTTGTAGTAAAACAATCATAACTTTTTATTTAGTCATTTTAATTATGCTACCTCATCTGTCAGCAAAACCTCAACACATGTTGCATGTCTCCTTTATCTAACACAACAGATGGAACTCATCAGCACATTAGCAGAGGCTTCATGACCTGAATTAGCTGTGTCAAATCAGGGAGACATCCAAAAATGTGCAATTCTGGGGTACTTGGCTACTCCAAGTTCCCTTCCGGCCCCGTCTGCTGGCAGGTCATCCCCACCTCTTCGGACCTGGGAGGGTGACAAGGGGAGGGAAAAAACAACAACAACAAAAAACGGGAGGGAAAGGCCAACATGGAGCAACAGCGGGAGAGAGAGAGGAGAGAGAGAAAAAATAAAATAAAAACATTACTCGCCGGTTCTCTGATACGCCGTAGCTTGGTCCTCGGCCACTCCTCCACCCTCTAGTGGACGACAGCCGCACCTCCCCAGGCGGATCGGAGGCAGTCATCCGGCCCCTGGCGGACGGAATGCCCCACCGCGTTTTCGGAGGACGGTAGGGGTCTCCCCCGTCCCTGGCAGCGGTTCTCCCACTCCAGGCGGTCAGCCAGGAGCCCCTCCCTGCTCGCGGTCGGCAGTCCTCTTTAGACCCCGCCGCGTTTTAGTGGCCGGTAGGGGTCTCCTACACCCTGGCAGTGGCCCTGACCACTCCAGGTGGTTGGCTAGGAGCCCCTCATCCCCTTGCGGCCAGCGGCTGTTCCTCCGCTTTCAGGCGGCCGGGCTCCTCCATCCCCCGGCGGATGGCCGCGGCTGCTCCGATTTTGGTGGATGGTAGTGGCGAGGACTCTACTACGGCGCATCCCTCCTCCTTCCTGGGTTGCGGCACCAGTGTAACAAGGTAAACAGGAAAGGAGAAGGCGAGAACCGGCTTGACAATATAAATAATAGTTTAATAATAAACTTAAACAAAAAGACACAAACATAAACACATGCAGGGCAGCTTCCTGTAATTCTCTCTCTCTCGAACTGCCGCCTCCTGTCGCCTTAATCCCCCTCGGGCTTGATCAGCCTGATTAGCCGTGTGCAGCATCATGGCCTGGCCCCACCGTCTGCCCTGCCACACCAACTAATCCAGATCTTTGGGTTTACTTGAAAATTGGAGGCAGGTGTGTTGGAGCAGAGTTTGAAATTAACTCTGCAGGATGGTGGAGGAGTAGGAATGACTAACTCTGGCTGCATCTGAAAGCTGAAAATTGATGCTTTCAGAGGCTGTACATGGAGGCTGGAAGGCATCAAGGCACATCCGAATCATCCTGTCAACTGGAATGCCTTGATCTGGGCAGTTTTTTTAAGGCAGCATCGACTAAGCCAACTTTGATATCTCAAAATTCTGCAAATTCTCAAATATGGCGTCTGATGGAGTGGGTGAAAGCAGTAATCAGTTTATAAATTATAAACAATATAAACTATTCAATTTCTTATTAGTAAGCATTATAGTTGCTGAATAATTGCCCGGGTGTGTCTAAAGCTCACTATAAATACTTTTAGGTCATTGGACATGAAATAATGGTGTCTCAGAAGGCAGTCTGAAACCAGGGTTCTTACGAGTTGAGATCAGCAACCCAACCCTGACAGTTTTTTAAGTATGATTTCGGGTTCACGTTTGTAATGAATGAAAAAAATAAACAAGCCTAACAAACATGTTTCACGCAAGCACTCTCACTCACACACATGAGGACTACTCTGTTTTTCCAATTGTTTTCCTATGTAAACACATACTGGACAAACATCTTTGACTGTTGCATCACGTCTCGCAGTTTTTATTTTCTGCATCTAGCAAAGTTTTGGTGCTTAATAAACAGTAACCAATTCCTTCTGCTCTTATGTGCTGAGGGGCCACTGTGTCTTGTATGTTTACGGTTACAATACTATAACGTACATTATGTTGCGTACGATGCTTACATATAATACAGACTATTGCAACAATACATGCTAGGAGAAGAAATTATAAAGATTGAGAGCGAATTCAGTTTGGGGTCGTGCTCAGGCTTAAAATCTGATGGTAATGTTCGGGCCAGGAAGGGTCGGGCAGTGCGGTCTCGGGTACGGGTCAGGTTTCATTTTAAAGCCCGTGCAGACCATTTGCAAATCACTGCAAGTCATTGACTGACCGGGCAGTGAGGCATCAAGGCATCTGACTTTGCTTTCAGATGCAGCCTCTGTCATAGAGGTATTGGAGTGTGTTCTAATGACTTGGGCCAGTAAGCAACCACCCAAGCAGCAGCAGCACAGCAACACACTAAAAACCGAACAGAACACCTTAACAATCATAACTACTGTATCTCTCTTTTTTTTTTCTCCCCATGCTTTACTCATGTGAACAGGTGCATTAAAAGAACAGTTCACCCCCCAAAAGATCACGTTGCCAAAAAAAGAAAAAAGCAAGCAGCATTCCAGAGAGGGATAATCAAGATACTACAAACAGACTTAGTTTGATAGAAAGGCTTCGCAATAGTGAAATAGGGGCAAGAACTTTCTGTTCAGTACAAAACCAGGGAGGGGCTCTATTAGGTGGGAGGGGCTCTATTAGGTGGAAGCGACCAATGAGCCAAAGGTCTGAGACCGAATGCATAATAATAAAACAAAATCTTAGGTAGGCCTAGCCCACCTTTGTCAATCGGCCTATGTAACTTACTGAAATGTGATCTGGGACGCTTACCATTCCAAATGAAGGACTTCGCTATGCTATCAAATCACTTGAAATAAGAGAGGGGGACATCTATAGGAGATATTGTAGCAGGAAGTTGAATTTTGGAATACAATTCATTTTAATAACATTAACCTTCCCAATCATAGATAAATGTAATGAAGCCCACCTGCCCACATCGCTCGAAAACCTTTTTATTAAGGGGTCAAAATTAACTATAAATAAATCACACAAATTTGCTGGGAATTAAATGCCCAAATACTTAATGCCCTGTTTGGGCCACTGGAAGGCGCACGGCTGAAAAGCCGTTACCGGGCTGTCAGAGCCAAAGCTTCGTATTTAGACCAATTGACTCTGTATCCTGAGAACTTAGAAAAGGAATTAATAATTCTGTGGAGGCAAGGCATAGATCTAGTGGGGTCGGAGACGAATAATAAAATATCATCTGCGTAAAGCAGAAGCTTATACGCCACACCTCCCGCCACCACCCCTGGAAAATCATTATCCTTACTTATCGCGGCTGCTAATGGTTCCAGGGCAAGACAGAACAATAATGGGGAAAGAGGGCAATCCTGCCGGGTGCCCCTATCCAGATTAAAATAATCTGAAATTAATCCATTTGTTTGTACTGCTGCTACCGGGTGTCTATAAAGTAACTTAATCCATTCAATAAAAGTATTCCCGAACCCATACATTTCCAAAATCTTAAAAAGATAATCCCATTCTACCATATCAAACGCCTTTTCAGCATCAAGTGAGACAGCAGCGACTGGAGTCTGATCATTCACCACTGACCTCATCATATTGATTAAACACCTAATGTTATCAGAAGAGCTACGGCCCCAAATAAACCCCACCTGATCTATATGTATAAGAGATGTCATAACTTAATTGGTTAGCCAAACTTTTTGACAATATTTTAATGTCTAGCTGGATCAGGGAAATTGTCAGAAGAGAGAAGATACCAAATTTACTGTCTCTCATCAGCTGTACTGGATACCCCATCTCAGCTATGGTCAATTTGTTTTTGTTTTTTTGTACTAATTTCAGAATAATATAACACAAAGCATAATGTTATAAATTTACACACACACACACAAAAAAAAATGTTTTCTAGAATTACTCGGCTAAATAAGGCGGGAACACGCCATCACAGTCTGTGAAAAAGGTCTATTGGAACACCCAATATGATTTGTATAGACAAGGAAGTCCCACCTTAGAGGTAAAAGATCCAATCACATTTCAGATGCAGACATTGCCTGTCAGTCAACTCGAGAACATGCATGCACACTTTTTCTTTTTTTGGGGTGTTGGTATCTGAGCTAAAGAAGCACAATTTATGATGCGATTTATGATGCGATTGTTTTGGAGATTCATGCACAGTAATGGGCAAAAATCTTGCTTGTGTTGATCGGTTTATGCTTAAATGTTTATGACCTTACGCCGATAAATGAAAATGTTGAAGTGTTAAAGAATTACCGTGTAAAGAATTACCGGTGTAAGATTGTGCATATAAATGCACTCATCATTGTTATGTGTGTAGCAGGAGCCAGCTGGTACGTGATAGCTGTGCGGTATGTGTAAACCTAGCGACTGCCTCTAGAGGCTGTAGCCTTTAGCCTCCTCGTTAGCGCGCCCACCTCCCAGGCTGGCTGACGCTGGTTCGAATCCCGCTCGGAGTGGGTTGAGCAGGACCGGTTACATGGACTGCTTACCGCTTACTCTCTTTCCAGATGAATGCTCGATCATGCCCTCACCTCCACAAGAGTGATTGACTGAGGAAAGAAATGCCCTGGTCTTGCTGCTACTTAGCAGTGGAGAGGCATTCTGGTGCAAGAATACGATCACAGTTATGTATTAGCTGCCCACTGTTTTAGGAAACTTAAACCCTATTTAGTATCAGCAGTTGGAGGGCAAATTGCTATATACAGTACTGATCAGCACCGAGCTGTTGTGTTTATACACATGGGAGAGAGAGAGAGAGAGGTGGACGTTGGTCCAGTCTGGCGAATGGAAGGGGCAACACTGGCAGTGAGGACACTTGATTGTTTTTGGATCATCAACAGTACTAACTGCGTTCATGCCAAAAACATCCATTGTATTTCCAGTAACTACAGCCCAACTTGAAATATTCTGCACATATTGGCCATCTTAAGAGTAACAAGACCACCCAAGATCCGAGATGATTTGATGTGCCTTAAAAACTTTTATCAACAGGGTTTCCTTATAGCACCTCTAGAAACACTCTGATTCAAGAAAAACTGCATTCGCCCGAAGACTTAACACGTGTACACAAACTGGCTCACTTCTCTGTGTCATTCCCGTGCTGGCTGTGTTCAAGAGTGTATGTATGAAATTAGATATGCACACTTTCTTTGTGCACCAGTCAATATGTAATTATTTTTGTTATTCATTCCTTTATTCTTTCCATTGATTTCCATTAATTCTGAACAAATATGACAGGAGCTCGACACTGAAATTGACCAGTGTGAAATGTAACACTCTCCAAAACTTGGACTTCAACATTTCTTGTGGAAATGTCAACGGTGATAGTTTTCCATTCTAAGATTAGGTAGCATAATTCATAGCTCAAATATATAATATAACTCTTATAGAAAATAATATGACTATCATGAAAATAATAATCATATATGAATCAACATAAAATGATTGTATCATATACAGCCTGAATATAGCTTGTATTGTCTCTCTAAAGAGATCAAGATTTCTGCAATGAATGTAGATGGACTGTTGATAATGGACCCATAAATAGGCTCTGTGTTTCCTCTTTACTCTTTTAATTCCACTTAGACATCTTTACTTCGTTGACCAGCTTTTCCTAATCCTAATCCTACTTCTCGAGATCTGTTGTCATTGGGCCGTCCTTGTGCATCATCAGGATGTTCTTCAACAGCATACATGTTTCTTTTAATCACCCCTGCGAGATTTGCAGATTAAGAAAGATTAAGAAAAACAGATGTGACAGGACGATATTTACACTTCAGGTAGACAATATCTCTAAATTTAGCTTCAATGTGTGCGTGTCTGTGTAATCTTCGGGCTGTCCTGTGATTAAAACCTTCAATGTTTCAACTTTGATCAACTCAGTGAACTTCGAACGAAATGCTAAAGAAGCACGAGCAAATGCACGTATTACATCGATTCCCCGAAACTAGTTTGCAGTAGACCGGGGCTAGTTGTCACAATGGCTGTTTCTCAATAACTATAAGGTTTTACGTGCAAAAGTGCAATTACACAGGTCGGGGAAACTTGTCGCCGCGTGTTTTTATGGGTTATAAGTTTAGGAAATATACTCTTTTAAGATTTATATATATATATATATATATATATATATATATATATATATATATATATATATATATATAAATCTTAATATTAGTTTTTTAGTTCAAATATTATTTTTTTCTTATATATATATATATATATATATATATATATATATATATAAGAAAAAAATAATATTTGTCTGCAAGAGATTATTTTGTACGTTGCATTTTACGTTTACTGTATCGTATATTTCACCAAAAGGCTCTATTTGATGGCAGGTGCTATTGGGGCACGTTGTCACAAAAGCTCAACTGTATATAATTTTCCTAGGCAGTACCGGTGAAAAGGTTCAATTGCTTGTTTGTAGCAAAGCATGCCAATTTTGCATGCCATTTTGACTATTGTTTACACTTATGTATTTAAAAAAAAATGAAAAGAAGAAGACATTGCTTAAACACTCGGCTTGTGCTGAAAATGCATGAGACATCGCAGAACATGTTGGAGGTGAAGCGCGCGGAATGTTTTGCGCGCTCGCGCCAGTAAATGTCAAATTAGCTGCAACACCATATCTAGAAAAACTTTCTCTAAAGCTTTCTTAAACAGTTTTAACGACGAGGCCATACAAACAACCATAAGAGCGTTACTTAAATGGTAATGAAAAGGGAATAAAATAAAAAGTAAAAGACTTACCTCAGGGGTATTTTTACAGCCAGATATCTGTCGATGGCAACCGCCAGGAGACTAAATATTGAACTCTGAGTCAGTACCAGAACAAAACACGCCAAGAAAAGGCATCCATAAAAGTCTGACTCCAGACCAATGCTTATAGTGATGGCAAAAGGGATGGCAAGACAACCAACCAAAATATCTGCCACGGCCAGCGATACCAAAAAATAATTGGTGGCGTTTTTGAGAGTGGAGTTGATGGCCACAGCCCAACACACCAGCACATTACCGACGATTGACACGACAGCGATCACCAATTCAATAGCGATGTATAGCGAATCCATCGCTGCACACTCTGAAGAGAAAGTCTGTAAACGGTAGTTAGGATGTCATGAGTCTGTCTGCCATACTGTCTTGCTTCTCCAGTGGTAAAAGCATCAATCTTCTGCAATAATCCACTGATTCCCAAAGTTTGTGATTTGCCAAAACGGCCATCTGTTGGTGTAAAAAAAAAAAAAATGCGTAAATTGCATTTATCTTTTATGTATATGCTGTCCATAGATTAAGTATTGCTTTGAAGAAAAATCTTAAAGATGCTTCATGCATTAACCCGAAAGTTATTACAACTAGTCAAAATAAAGGTGAAAATGCACATCTATGAGATTTGAAGAGATAGTGTCGGGTTACTTACCCTCACTTCGGAGCTTTTTAATGTCTTTCGGCCCTCTTCTTTACACTGGTTTGCATTCGTGTCTTGTGTAATGTAAGCACTGTGAGCGCAACACATGACAAGGAGAAAAGCGGTACATCACAGCTCGTGGCCGCGCCCCTGCTCGAGCGCGCGCTCCTGTCACACACTCTCAAAACTCATTTCTGTTTTTACACACCGTTTCCCTTGTGCGCAGAAATTATAATAATGAATAAAGTCAAACTAGATTAGCATTTCCTGAAGGAAATATCAGAAATAATAGAGCTTTCTGTAAAATGACAGTTACAAAATGTGTATAGGCTACATCCAAATACACAGCAGTTATGGGAGAAAAAGGCAGGCATTGAGAGTAATATGCAATATATGGAAATAAAGGCAGTTTCTGAACACAGGTGTGATTGTTTTTTTTTTTTTTTTTTTTTTTTTTAACAGAGTCAAGTAATTCTGAGATCCTGGTATGTGTTAGTGAGTGAATTGACAATATTGTGTAACTCCTAAAGATGTACAATATATACTGGATTGTATATATATATATATATATAAAGTAAGGGAGATCTCCACTCTGTAACCACACAGACTGTTTTACTGCATCAGCATGGCATTTTAAGCACTTTCAGCAGACCTATAAAACTGGTGCCTGTATGACTCCTCCATTTCACACTGACTGTCGAAAGTTTTATCTCAATTTTGTCATTTTCACAAAGGATCATTCTAAATGAATATGAACAAAAACAAATGATTTTTGAATTCAAACAAGAAAGCAATATTTATGACTGACAAAAATCTTTATTATTACCATTCACATTATCATCCATTAACCATCTGTTGTCATAAGGCAAAACTGAAATGTCAAAGAGATAAAAATAACATACCCAGTCCTTTAATATCTAACTATTAAATGTCAATAAATAACATTTCCAATATGATGCAGTAAGATAAACCATGTCTGAGATGGTTTCATCCTCAACAATGACATTTGAAAACAGAGATGCTTTCTTTCATTGTATATGTATTTTAGTTCTGTCCAAAAATAATTTTATGATTGCTTGTCCATAAGCTTGAATCAGCATATTTTGAAATCCAGCATTTATTTATTTTTGGGCACAGTACATACTGCTGACCAGCCTAAACCCTTTGACAGTACTTTCCAAATTCCTTTACATTTAGTTGAAACACATTCCATGTCATTTAAACAGGCACAAAAAGCATTAAATAATCAATAATGGTTGTTTGAACAGTCTTACAATATTCAATCAGACATTGACATTCTGAGATGTTTTTAGAAAATAATTAACTAGAGTAATAGGGAAATAATCTTAGTGTTAGTTAATGAGGAATGAGTAAATACACGTAAGGCTCTTTTGATAACTGGGACAGATGCTTGTTGTCTCTGAGTGACAAACTTCAAATAAATTGTCAACAAGGTTTGATGCCTTAATCATCTTTAAAATAATTTGTGGGAAAATTATTTTATAGGTATATCAATATATAATATTGTCAATCATACTTTTTTTTTTTTAATAAAGGTTAGAGCTAAACGTAGAGCAAAAATTAGCACTAAAAAACTATACCATGTTTCATTGTAGGACTACACAAACCTACACTCTGCAAGCAAGTTCAAACTTCCAAAAATTAGTTACTGTAGGTCCATATAAGAAATGAACAGTAGGATGATTGTATGAAAAAAGGAGATGTTTGAGGCCAGAATGTGTGAGTATTTAAGTGCTGTGAAATGCTGGTTGTATTTAGAGGAAACCTGACTTGTGTGTGTGTGTGTGTGTGTGTGTGAGTGTGAGTGTGAGTGAGCGATTGGCTGTAAGAGAACTGGACCAAGCAAATAAAAGTGCTTCTTTGCCCTTATGTTCACCTTCCTCTTCCTTCAAGAATTAAGTCTCAAAGTACTTATAGATCTGAGAGACATACTGCATGACACTCTGCCAGTCCGGTCGGTCTGTGTGCATCAATTCATCAATATTCTGCAAAAAGAGAGAGAAAGAACGACATTAATATGTAAAGGAGATTTTTTGAAAACATAAGATAATGTACATGTCTCTAAAAGAACAGTGTATATATGAAGAGAAACACAATTGCACAAATTACATTGACAAACTGCCAGAGGTTGCAACATTGCCTCTAAAGAAGAGACATTCAGCTGGCGGTAGGATGTTCCAGTCATTTGTAAGTGTTGTCTTGATGAAATATGTGGATTATGGTTTTAAGAGAATAGCTCAGCAGGAGTGCTTTCTTAGCGTTACAGCCAATAAGAGGTCACAATTATCACATGTGATGGAGTCAACTGCAACACGTCCACAGCGCACACACTCAGACCATCCTCAGTGTCATTAACAGATCTCAGCTGGAGTTATCAAATTCTCAGTAAACCACAGATTTAAAGGAATAGTTTGACTAAAAATGAAAATCCTGTCATCATTTACTCACCCTCATGTTAATCCAAATTTGGAAACACAGAGAGAAAATTTGAAGAACATCTGAGCTGCTCTTGTCTATACTAAAAACGCATATAGAAACCAGAGGCTGTCAAGCTCCATTAAGGACAAAAAGCACAATAAAAGTAGTCCATTCAACTTGTGCACTATATTCCAAGTCTTCTGAAGACATACTATAGTTTTGTTTTAGGAATAGTCAGAAATTGAAGTTGTTATTCACTGAAAATGTGCACGGATAGTCGACATTCGGCTAACCGCTCGATGCACCACTATTCAAATACTAAAATCACTATTCTATTTTTCTCCACTTGCAAAAGAGTTCTTCAACCCTACCGGTACCCGACGAGTCTGGGTCCGTTTTTCAAGTATAGGGCAAGTTAGGGGCTGTTCAAACATGCTTTTGTGTGCGCCTGCGCTGTTTTTCCATATACAGTATTGTTAACATGCTCTGGACAGGCGTCTTTGACTGTTGTGCTGAATCTCACTGTTTTTCTTTCAACATCTTGCACTGGATAGCAGCATTTTTAGAGACCAAGTAAATTTAAAAAGAAGTTACATTTTTATTATTGCTGTCCTGAAAAAGTTCAGGTTAAAAAGAGGGCTTCATGTGACCGTTACACCATTAAACATGATTCCAGGTTGTTTTTCACCAAACAAAGTTTCAGCACTTGATAAACTGTAAGACAGTGCTTTTTCCAGTTTGCTCTGGTGTACATATTTATGTACCATATTTAGACAAGTTCAATGGCATTTGATTTCAAACTATTTAAAAATCTAAGCACTCTGAAGAGGCTATTTAACCACAGCAGTGTAACTCCTCACACATGACAATACTTGCGTTCACTCCCTCACAGAAATGTGAACCTGCCCGGGCAGAGTGCATACTGTATACAGGCAGTAACAAATGTATTATTTTTGTTCGACTTTAATGTTAGATTTTATCATGTGAAGATCTATGTATATATACTGTGCACTTTATTTGCTGCAATTTTCAGTATTGTTTGAGGAAATTCCATTGCAATAAATGTTGTTTATTCCCACGTCCCAAATCCTGACGAAAAACTGATTAACCGTTAGTGAAACCTTGCGGTTAACTGAATGTTAAAAACGGGAACCATGTGCATACTTACTGAAAACCTTGTAGCGAATAACAGGAAGCTTTAACATTTTGCTAAACCAGTGTTAATCTCGTCAACAAACACTTTCATCTGTAATTTCGTTGGCGAGATTAACACTGGTTTAACAGAATGTTAAAGCTTTTTACCATAACAAGCTTTAACTTTTAGCTTTTAACTTAACAAGCTTTTTTGATATTGTCAACAATAATGAAGATGAGTTAATTACCTCTCTCAAAATCATCCTATACAGTATGTGACATTAATCAGCTATTGTATATCCACAACATAAACATAATACATTATTACATTATATAATAATATATATTATTATATTAGACATATTATTACATTAGGCCACCTGTCCAGGGTGTTTCCCTGCCTTCGGCCCGAGACAGCTTGGATTGGCTACCGGCAACCCTACATAGGACAAGCAGCTACAGAAGATGGATGGATGGATGGATATTATTACATTATATAATACATTATATAAACATATATCATTATAAACATAATAATACAACTTACATCTGCAAAGACAATGAAGAGAATGAGCCGGTGAACTAGTCAACGTAACTTGAATTGTAAATATGTTTTTTGTCATTTTGCAAATTGTCATTAAAATTTTATTTTTGTTGACTAAAATGATATGCCATTTTAGTCAGTGTAAAACTGACTACAATTATTGAATTTCACATGATGAATTATTAGCTAAATTTAAAGGACATTTTCATCAAAAGACAAAAAATATTACTAAAATAAACTGTGTGAAATGAAACACTGTGTTATTTTATTTTATATTTTATGTTATGTAGAGAAAAGAAAGAGTGTGAAATAGCATGATGGTTGAGTAAATGATGACAACATTTTTATTCTAGGCTAAAGTAAAACTACAGCTCACTTGGATCAAATGGTTAAACAACTCAAATAAGAATTTATTCAAACATGCCATTACAGTAAAAAAAAAAGCCACTTCAGCTTAGTAAAGTTATTACTATCTGCCTTTATATTCAAGTCACTATTTCTTCCTTGTGTCTAAATCATCTAGTGCAATGTGGCATTTTCCCGCCATAGTATCTGCGGGCGTGTAGGAACCCAGAGAATCATTAAACATTTACAGGTCATTTTAAAATTGCCCCAGCGGGTGTAATTCTCCTGTTTTTCCTCCAACTCTGATTTTCTTTCTCACCACTCTTGTTTTTAATACCAAGAAGCAGTTATATCAACAGTGTTTATATGGCATAGGCAGACATAGATGGAGGTGTCTAACATGTTCGCGCACTCTGCTCTTTCTCTTGTTTGCTCTTTTATTATTCTCTCTCACAACATTTTGCTGACCTGCAGAGCTTTCAGCCAGAGGATACAAGGTCTTCCATAACCCACACTCTAAACATCCCATGATGGCACTGAACATTTGGAAACATGACAACAGGAGAGAGGCATGCCAGAATATTTTCCTCATCTTAATACCATCGTATCTTCAATTTAAACACGCACACAGACGTTCAGACATGGATCCAATGCTTTAATCCTCTTTACATTTGTTTGTTGTGTCTGTGGGTAAGGCACGGTGGCTGAAAGGGACAAACATAACCTTGTAAGCGATGCGTCAAGTCACAATATTTTGTACACTTTTGCAGGGAAGTCATATAAACATTAATTGAATATTTTTTCCATTCTGCTCTGGTTTGCTGAGGGGCCGCTGTGCCTTGTTTAAACTGTTTACTGTAACTATACTGTTACAAATGTTGCCTACGATGCTGACATGAAATATTGCCTTTTGCAACAAATGTACTTGCTTGGAGAAGAAATTATAATTATATTTTGAGTTATAGATCAAGAATAATTTATATGATGTTATAGGATTTATTTGAAAGAATTAAAAAAATAATTTGATGTCTATCACTTTTTTGTCCATCTGATCAAAGTTGATATGGGTTTTAGAAAAGTAATTAGTAATGAGTAATTTAATTACTTGTCAGACAGAGTAATTAGTACAGATTGTGATCATTCAAATTTCTGCATTAAGCAGAACAAAAATGAGCATCAAAACTAATCGACCAATATGAGTATTTCAACCACTGTTGCTTATACCAATATCTAAAGTGCTGCTTTCAATAACTGCAACTGATACAAACCAAACACACACACAAATGTTGGTGCGGCTATCCTTATGAGGACTCTCCATAGACATAATGATTTTTATACTGTATGAACTACAGATTCTATCCCCTAACCCTAAACCTAACCCTCACAAAAAACTTTCTGCCTTTTTGCATTTTCAAAAAAAAATGTAGTATGTTTTTTTAAGCGATTTGAATTATGGGGACACTAGAAATGTCCTCATAAACCACATTTATAGCATAATACCCTTGTAAACACAAACACACACACACACATACAGTATATATAGCTAAATCTACATGAATATGACACCTAAACAGTGGTCACTGTTATTCATTGTATCTGTAACAGTAATTTAGGCTAGCAAGACAGGCAGATTTATAGAGATTTCTCACAGCATCCTTTCCATATTAACCATCCATTAGCTATTTCTGCTGTATAAGTGGCCATGACCACTGGCACTCAAGATCGTTTTGCCAATTCTAAAGGTAATGAGATGGAGCCATTATCTACAGTGACCATAATTTCACCGTCTTTATACTGTATTCAAACACGGTTTCCATACTCCAGCTCACATTGCATGTGCAGATTTCAGCATGCACACACAAATGCTGTTAAACTTATGTATTGTAAAACCTGCAAGTGATTTTTTGATAACAACTGATAGAGAGCCAACTCAGAACTCCAGGTCTCACCTGGCAACTAGTGCTGGGCTAAATCTCTCTTTTTAATTTTTTACAGTGTTAAAAGTGGTAACTGCAATTGATACCCTAAGGATATTTCTACCTGATTTAACCCTTAAAATGATTTTTTTTCTCTCTTTTTTTTAGTGTAACTTAAAGTGTTATGGTTGATTCAGCGTTGTTTAGTAATATTTTTGAGTGAAACCAGTTCATACAAATGTTACCACATGAAGCACATTGTTTAGGTTTAAATTTTTCAGTGTATGTGTTTCCAGCAGAATGGCTTAAAAGTATGTTTACCTGTGTGCGCCACCATTGTAACAATACTGTACATTGTATATCTTCAATATTTCTTACTAAAACATTTTAAAGCCTTCTACTTCCATAAGCATTTTGAGTAATGATGAACCACTGTTGAACTGATTTATTACAACAGATCAGTTTCAAAAGAACTGTTACACAGAAATGAATCAAACTCCCTTCTATCGATTTGTGAGGTTTAAATCAGAGTTATTATTAAATGATCTGTCTTAACACGTCTACACCATGTGCATCCGTTAATGCAACGTGCTGCAATGACTTGAGGCTGTCTACACTGGACGCATTGAAGTGAACATTCTAAATGATGTGCAGATAGCACGGACCAATCAGTTGTGAGCTTAAGTAGACTTCAGCAACGGATTCAATGGGAAAACAAGTATACTACTTTATTTTCAACACACACCCACTGGTATAAACATTTACTTAATTACTATTGTTGTGTTAATGTTGCTAAAACTGAGTATAAATGTAGTTAGAAACACAGGATTATTTAAATTAGTAGATCAGAGACCAGAAACTTCACGAGCTGGCTTTAATGTAGTAGTTATTTACACAACATTCATGACAAAAAGATTCAAACATATGATATCTGGTAAGTAAAATCATAATCATAATAAAGTGACTGGAGTAGCTCTGTGGTGCGTCAGCAAAAGAACGGGGCATTCGTTTACTACTGGTGCTATGCGACACTATGTCTCTACACTATACTATGTCTAGTATAGACAGTGTCATTGATAATAATGGGATATATTTCCTTTTGATGCGACGCAACATGCTGCTCGCATCTGGTGTAGACAGGGTGTAACGCTCTTATACTTGCAAGTGTTGACACAAGGAGGGAAACTGCCCTACTGCCGGAAACATAATGGACAAATAAAAAGCTCATTAAAATCATTGCTACTGTACAGTTTATTCACAAATTTTAACCCAACTGGGAACCTGTTACACCATGACTCACTAGTACCTTAAAGGTGCTGTAAGTGATTAAAAAATTATGCTACTACCTGATAGATATCACTGATAGAGGTTTCTAGAGAAATCACACCTGTCTTTGAGAGAGCCCTGAAAAAAAAAAAAAAAAAAAAAATCTGGGGACTGGCCCACATGATTTTTTAATCAGAACTGCTCTCTGCCTTTGAATAATTTTGTACATTCAAGATTGCTGACTTTGGGTTTGCGGACATATCTTTGGAAGGTGGGGTTTTAGAGAGACGGTTGAAAACAAAACTGTTGAAATCACTTACAACACCTTTAACTGCAGGCCAACCAGGAAGTTGGAGTGCAGTTTCCTGGTTCTCACCATTTTAATGCTTAATTTAGATGTTAGAGAGACAGCAGAGACACAGGTCAGAGTGATAACTGACATTAGCGGACAGAATTCCTGGGATACATTGCTTCAGTGTCCGGTATTTATTTTTCTAGGAAAGCACAGGATAGAGGTGTCAGGGGTCAGCTTGAACTGGTGCACATAGTTGGGAAAGACGACTGACAGTAAGCTCACTTCCTACTGTAAAACTTGTTGACTGAGTGTAACTTTCTAACAGTTACAATGCAGATGCAAACTATGTGTATTTAAATGTGCTACTCTGGTCCATGCACACAAAGCAATGTTTCAAGATGTGCAAATCGCTCACACGGAAGGCTGAAAGCCTCACTAGGTACTGCTGTGTGTTTGCTGTAATTGATGTATTAACTCAGGAAAAAGTTTCTATTCATTCTCTGAAGCTTGTTTGTTTTTATTTTCTTAAAATTTAGATGAGAGGAATCTTGCTTACTGATCTGTATCCTACGAAATGGTTTATTGGTGATTAGTGTAAATCGTACATTTTCTGATGAAAATGAAAATGGTGCTTGCCCATTATAAACTTGCCGTCACGATGTGATTATATTCTGGCCCCTAGATCTGATTGGGGCCCCTTCTTCAATGGAAGTCTATGAGATTTTTGCCCATTTTATTGTCTGCTAGCACCGCTGGCAATCTTGTTACCAAAATTACTGATGAAAAATCACTTTGTTGATGAAGGATTTTTTGATTTCGTCCATGATAACGAAGACGATATCATGACGATAATTGAACGATTTTAATTAAAACATATTGATGATGAAAAATATGACAAGAAAACTTGTGTTTCCGTAAAAGCTACACACACAATGCAATATCCTAAACTGGCTAAAACACGAAAAATGAATAACAATCTGCAAAAGTATGAAGAATTCAGAATACAGTAACTTCTATAAAGTAGCTAATACTTCAGTATATTCACTGTGTTAATATTGATTGAAGTTTGGGCTGAAATATGTTATTTTTGTTGGCTTAAATTAAATGCCATTTTAGAGTAAAACTTAATAAGATTAATGAATATGACATGACAAAATATTGAATACATTTAAAAGAAATTTTTGTCGAAAGACTAAAACTATGACTAAACTAAAAACTGTCTGCTAGGCGAAAATCGCAAGTCCAATTGCTTAGAAAGGATACGTTATGCACAGTTTAATAGTTAATACTTGGGGTTAGGAGTTTGTCAAAATCCCTAATCCTAAGTATGACTGATAATCGTGTTGATTGCCTTTGCATGCATCACTAATTATAAAATAAAAGTAATATGTGTTTGCGACTGTGCACTCACCAGAGAGGGCTTGATGCCAATGCTTTCGGCTGCTTGGAAAGCCAGAGTAAGATTTCGCCCCTTTAAGGAAGAAAAAAAAAAAACAGCATTGCATTCACCAGTTGACCAACGTTGGCCATCAGAATATTATTCCCAGCAGTGGAAAACAGGTGTCAAATGCCCGTTTTTCAAGCAAAAAATTGTGCTAAATTCTCCAGCAAAACTCAAGAGCACTCAACAGCATGATGAAGCTGCCACATGAGGCCTTTCAGTAGCCATTTGTGTTCTCAACACACTGAAAGTGGCTTCGTGAATAATTCAAAAGCATAATGTCCCACCTCTTCCTGCAATCACTATTATACTTATGGCTTCAATTTGTCACACAGCTCTGAAGACCATGGCTCTTTGCGTGTGTATATGTGTGTGTGCGCATGTGTGCATGATTAAATAAACACAGAGCAGCAGTTTATTTGTTATGTACATTGTGTCTACATCTCTCTGTGTGCCATCTGTTTATGTATTCTGTCAACACTAATCCACAGAAGCCAGTAATTCATTCCATCTGACAGGTCAGGAGAGTTGAAGCCTTGACTGTTAACACACTATGTTTGATAGCTAAATGTGTTGGGCACCAAAGATATGGCGAGGTGACAGATCAAGCCTGAGACACACTCACACTTTACTAAATGCTGCTAAAGTCTGTGTGTTAGTGTGTGAGCAGCACCTTGTCTTGGCTTATGAGCTCCTGGTAAGGGATGTGTGCAGGCAGGTAGGTGTGTAGCAGAGCACAGAACGCCAGGCCATCGCTCCAACTGCTGCTGAAGTTTGTCACATCTATATTCTACAAGAAGAGAGAGATATAGAAACAATCAAAATGGGCATGCTCATTACATGGACATGAAAATACTGATATATATCGTAATTTGGTAATATTTCGATTACATATGCTTTATGTAAATGCATTAACTCAATTGCCATAACCTTATTAAATCAATATTCTGGTTTCCAGAAATCAGAATAAGACAGGTGGCATGCCTGTATCAATCGGAATTCTGTGTCAAGTAAGTATTGTATTTGGAATATCCTCTGTTCATTTCTATCTGCGCATGTCCAAACAAAAGTAAATGTTTGCTACGATACACAAGTATGTTTGAAAAGAAAAAAAATTTTGGAGTGAGAAGAAGAGAGATTGTGTTTTACACAATGAACAAATCAATCTACAAATGAGAGAAAGCACAGTAAGTGGAGTTTAATGACAAACTTGGTCATATAGAATAATATTACTATACCTATATTGCTGCAAAATGATTGGATTGGTTGTATGCATCATGGCAATTTGCTGGTGAAATAAAATCTAGTGGCACTAAAACAGCAATAAATTTTATTCATTTTCACACAAATCACAAGTAAAATGGCAGATTATCAGTTCATGAACACTCGCCCTGATCCTCACACAATGCTATCTGAGAGAGTGTTGAACTTGCACACCAGGGTAAGAATCCTGCAGTGCACGTAAGTAGACATGTGAAGCAAAAGGGTCACTGAAGCACCACAAAATGATGTAGCTGTTTCAGCAATTGCGTTTTTCAGCTCACATTTGCTTTTTATGAAACTATCGGTTAGGTTTAGGTTTAAGGTTTAGGGTAGGGAGGTAGCGCCACACAAGTGGACATTTCAAATCGGAACTGCCGCGATAAGTGTAATGAACCACTTAATATAATTTTGCAAAAAAGTTGCCACCGTCACGTAATTTTCATGAAATCAGGCTGTTCATTACCTACATTTTTGCAAATGACAATTACTGAGTTGATTAAATTACTGTGCAGGAGTACTAAAAATTAATTGAGTAAGCATCTCTCATATTTCCACAAAAGAACAGCGTGCATGTCTTTTTTTATTTGGAATATTGCATATATGTATGAAAGTTGCTGTGAAGGGCGTAAAAATCTTTTTCAGAACAAAGTGAGTACCACCCCTGGAGTCTCGAGTTCGAATCCAGGGTGAGCTGAGTGACTCCAACCAAATTGACCCGGTTGCTAGAGAGGGTAGAGTCACATGGGGTAACCTCACCGTGGTCGCTATAATGTGTGGTTCTTGCTCACGGTGGGGTGTGTGGTGAGTTGTACACGGATGCTGCAGAGAATAGCATGGGCCTCCACATGTGCTACGTCTCCGCAGTAACGCGCACAACAAGCCACGTGATAAGATGCGCGGATTGACGGTCTCAGATGCGGAGGCAACTGAGATTCATCCTCCGCCACCCAGATTGAGGCAAGTCACTATGCCACCACGAGGACTTAGAGCGCATTGGGAATTGGGCATTACAAATTGGGGTGAAAAGGGGAGAAAATCTGATTTTTTTTTAACTGACTGTTCAAACTGCAGGTTATATGTGGACAGATAGGATAGTTGCTTTGGATAACACATCCACATTAGTTGTCATAGTAACGATGCAAACTTGCTTATGTTCATGATGTGTGAGACTTTAGCATTGGATGTTTTGCCATTGTTTATTTTTTTAATTAGGGCAGTATCCAAATATTAACACATTTGTCACAGACAACGGCTTAAAATCCGGTAGAGGTGGCATATGCAATGTTTGTTGCTGCTAGGCAGGACAACTGTCCTGTTTTAGCCGGGACGTCCCAGATTTTGGCTGATGTTATGAATTCCCATACGGGACACCTATTGTCCTGTATTTTAGCGGGCTGTGAAATGTTTTGAAGGCTTTGTGTTTGTTTCCCGTATTGAAACATAAAGGTGCATTTAGACAGCGAGATGCTTGAAGAGAACCCCTGTCCTGTATTAAAGTGCTGAAGAATCCCGTATTCGTGTGAGACTTTCAATTCATTATCGCATTGTGGTGGCTTGCAGCCAGTGTGTTACCGCACATTAGTGCATCTCTTTGGGTGGGTAAATTATTTGAAAAGAGGTTTGCTCTGCTTTGGCTGCATAGACTTTACCTTTCACTGTCGGAGGGCTGAAATGTGTAATACAACATTCAATCTTAACTCACATTTAAGTCACTGTTTTATTGAAAATTCAGTTTGTAATGGTCCTACAGCATGGCCATCATAATTGTTTTCCTTTCAAAGTCCCTTGGAAAACAACCGGTGAACTCTGCATTCACACTACAAATGTGGTTTGGATCAGGCTTGTATAATTCTGATTTTATGTGTTTTTGTCCTGTTCAGACTACAAAAACCCAAACGGATTTGAGTAAGATAGGCCAAAAAATCAGATTTTTTTTCTGCCTGTGTGAACAGCCTTACAGTCATCAAATCTATTCATGGGGGCTTTAAGTGGCTTCTGAAGATGAATGAAGTGGAGAGAAACAGAGGTTTAAGGGCTCACTTCTAACCATAATGCAGCACCACATATATTTAAGATGAATAGCGTGTGACAGAATGCGAAAGACAGACAAGGAAGAGAATTGTTTTTACAGCAATGAAAATGTTTAGATGGACCTCACACACTCCAGACTGCTATCTTATTGTCCTCTACCGGACTTCCTGTCACTTCCTGTACTGTATGTCCCAGTGCAGGCATTCTTCTTTGTGTGTGCATGTCTGCAAATGGTCTGACTTTGGGAACGGGGCAAAGGGCCAGTGGCGACCCTCTTGGGTTCGGCCCTCATCAACCCCTACTAGGCCCTCAGAGTCCCAACACTTCAAAAACATCTTTTGATTTAGAATCAGATGTTACATTTGAAAGGAGACCACGAAAACAAGCTTCATCCATAGATGGGCCATTGGGGCTGAGTTTAAGAGAGAAAGAAAAGTTCATTAGCCATTCCACCAGTAGGTCTGAAGGTCAACGAATGACACCCACAGAGGGACAGTGAGGACTGAACCATGCAAAGAATCCCACCATCTGTGACTACACACTGGCTGGGTGGACATGTCTTGACATTTCTTATCAGGTGTGTTCACAGTGTCCAACCTGACACCGAGGGAGGCTTTTGGCCGAAACTTTTGTTTTATAAGAGACTCTTTTCTAGGACATTATCAGCATGCGGACCTTCTCTTATTTACAGTGTCCAACTTAAAATGTCTTGAATTTGCAGAGTAATGGTATCAGTTTGAAGCATGCGGAGGTAAAGGAAATATAAGTAAAACATTGCATAAATTAAAGTGAAAATAATATGGACTTTTTATATGGAGGAATACATTTTTCTCTCCACCACAGCTCTCAAATGTCATTGAATTCAATTAAAAACATTAAAATGCATCACATCAAAATCGGTCATGAAACACATGAGAACTAATGGCTTTTGACACCACTGACCATCAAACCTGGCACAACACATCTCGAGTCACCAAATCTGAAGCACAAATGAGATTTTTTAGATATGCTGGAGGTGAAGATTTTCAGTGAACAACGACTTCAATAGAGCACAACAGTGCCCGCCCACTTTTAAGGCCTTCTTGGGCCTGGAAGCGTTTTCCCATTAATTTTATTTATTTTATTTTTTTTCAAAGGGCTCTAATAAAATCCTCCATTAAACTGTTCTAAGCCATGAACCAAACCAACCAGCTCCAGTGTGAATCACAACATTACAAACTTTAATTTGAAGCCAAAAAATTCTTTCATGATATAATGAAATACAAACCCACGTAATCAAATTCAAAACAATGGAAAAATATAAAACAATTATTGAAATGGTTGATTATAAGTATAGTAATAATATATCAACATTTTATTGCAAAATATCTATATATATTCAAATATATAAATAGTTTGATAGGGAGACAGACTTGGTTGCAACATTAATAGTGTGTCATGAAATGGAGCGGTTGCTACTATGCTCCTTTGATGTGATTTGTCTGCCGTGTTTCTTTGACTGGTGGATCTTTCTCTGCAGGACCATGGGTAATCTAGTTCTTCACCAGGAATTCCGCCATTAAACATGATTTTTTTTTTAATGAAGTTGAAATAACTTAGACTGATGGCTTCAACAGAAGCATATCCCGACGATTCAAAATCATCGGAGCTCATGGAAGGTCTGTCTGTCTTTAAAGGAACAATTCCCCTATGACAAAATTAATGGGATTTTTACTTCTGGAAATATTATAGTCTGTCCCTCACACAAAGCTATCACATGGCTACAGAAGACTTTGAATACAGCATGCAAGTAATGTGGACTACTTGTATGGCACTTTTATGGTGAATTTTGGAGCTTGTGGTCACTGTCTGCCTTCGATGTATAGAAAAGAGCTGCCAGGACATTGTGGAATGAATTCATCAAACAGTTGCACCACTTTAGCTTGTTGTATTTTAGCGTAAACAGCTGTGTCTTATTCACCAACCACCTTCAATCTAGTTTGTGCTTGTCTTGAGTATTTAAATTAAGTCAATGTCATTCCTTTGCATGTAAATGCCTCCTTTCTACATAAATTAGGCTCATTATTCAAAATATATAATTCACAATAATTGCCAGGTGCAACTGACAACACGCTATAACCGCCAAATGAAAGCAGGTGGTAATATAATTTTTTTATTTAAGGGGATGTTTTTGTACATCTTCTATTGAGCATATCCTCAGAAATTCATCAAATAATAATCACATGATGTGTCTTTTGTATTCCACCACCTTTTGTACAGATATTTCATGGACAAAGAAAAGTCATACTGTAAATGATGATAGAATTTTTAGTTTTTGGTTGAACTATTCCTTTAAAAAACTACTCATGACAATACTTTTTTAAAATTATTATTATTATTTATTCAAAAATAATTATAACTCAGTTAATATAATTAATTTATGAATTTCTTCAATACACAGTATCATCAAATCTTTTTATATTTATATCAAGCCAAAAATTGCTTCTTTTAGTATTTGGCTCTTCCACTTATTCTCTAATATCTTCCTCTTTCTCTCCTTCTCTCCTATCTCACCGAGATGAACCTGCACAATCATGTAAACTGACATTCCTCAAATGCTTGCCCTGTCTCATACAGGTGGCCCAACACCACGATAATACACACATACACAGTCAAATAAACACTCACTACTTTACACAACTCTACACAGGCATAGGAGGCCAACGCGGGTCTTTGTGTGTATGCGGAGCAGGAATGCAGGGAGTGAGGCAGAGGCGCACGGAGTCACATCCTGGTTAGTGTGAGTGCGCAGGGACCGGGGGTCAGGGTGGGGGACTTTGGTGGATAATGTCATCAGAAGAGAGAGAAAGAGCGAGAGGAGGGATATAAATGTTATGAAAACACTAGTCTCCATCAATACGCTGGGACTCAGCTTCACAAAGCAAACACAGCAACCAGTGACAGGAAATCACCCTTGCTCTCTTCAAAAGAACGAGACAGAGAGTGGATGAGAGAGGCAGAGACAATAAAAGCTGGTAGTTTTCCACCAGTTTAAACCGTACTGTCGAACTACTTACATTTAAACTTGGAAACAACCCAGACGTATTTTCAGCTACTGCAGTAGAAATAGAAAGCTGAGCTTACTCATGATAGTTTGTAGTGGTGAGGCTAAATTGCCTGGTACATGGAAAATGTCACTTCCTCTATAAATACAAGTCTTAGACAGTGTAATTGTAAGCTTATGGTTTTGAGTCATAGATTCAAAGACCACTAACACATTTAGCCCTCATGTTCTGTTGATATTGACTGTTTTTATGTTAAAGATCCCAAAGACCCCAATGCTGTACAGTACAGTATGTGTACAAAATAACAATAGTAATTAACAGTGTTGGGTAAGTTACTCTAAAAAAGTAATTAATTACTAACTGCTAATTACATCTTCTACAGTGTAATTAGATTACTGTACTAATTACTCTTTCTGAAAAGTAACTGCATTACTTGTTACTTATTACTTTCTAAAACCCTCATCAACCTCGACCAGATGAAAAATACAAGGATAGACTTGAAACAGTTCTTTTAATTCTTTCAAATAAATCATATAAAATCAAATATGAACTGGCCAAAGAATTTAAGGGGGCAACGTTAAATTAGAAAACATATATTTAACATTAGATGTTAAATTTCGATTTTAAATTCACTATTGTTTTATACAGAATTGTTCTATAGTCTATAAGTATTAAATGCAATTACATCAGAAGTAACTAATTAAATTACTGAAAAATAAGTAATCCCTTACTTTACTTTTTTCAATGAAAAATTATTTAAATTATTTAGTAATGCATTACACCCAACACTGGTAATTAATTAGAAATTAACCTATTTTCCCTTCATATTCTTGTAATATGTTTCTCGTCATAGTCAAAGCTACCTGTCAGATATTTCTGAAACTTTAACACTCTAATGTTTGACTAAGCAGATGTCTTTTCAAAAATGTGACTCACCAAAACTGTTTCTATTTGGGGTCAAAAACACATTGTATAAAATACAACAAAACAGATCCAAATAGCCATATGGAGTGTATCTCTACAATGTGTATCACTGTTTAGCTGAGATGTAACTAAGCTGAGAGGCAGCTTATACTATGCATTTATTAATGTTTTAGGTAACACTTTACAATGTATTCCTTAACATTCGTTAATGCATTAGGTATCATGAACTAACAATGGACAATTACTTTTTGCAGCATTTATTAATCTTCATTAATGTTAATTTATCAAAATACTATTGTTCATGTTAGTTCATAATGCATTAACTAATGTTAAAATACAACTTTTAATGTAAAAACAAATAATAGAATATTAAGAAATTAACAATAACCTAAATTAATAAATGCTGTAAAATTATTGTTTATTGTTAGTTCATTTTAACTGCTACATTAACTAATGTTACAGAAAACAACCTTATCGTAAAGTGTTACTATATTTTATGTCTGTGGCCTCTGCAACCCTAAACAGAAGTAACGTAATATTTCGAGATATTAAAAGTGCCTTGGGGTCTCTCAGAGCCCTAAGAGAACATAAGTAAGTGCAAGGTGGTTTAAACATTAAAACAAATAATTGTTATTTAGCTATTGATATCAGTGCATGAAAGATGTAACACAAAATGCACACTCACACCTTTCATTGCCTGTTGAGAGAGAGAGAGAGAGAGAGAGAGAGAGAGAGCAGATGCACATACACACAAAAACACACACTGCAGCTGGACTGTCAACACTCAGTTTACGGGCTTTCAATGATGGGTCCACATCCTCTTCAGCACTGCTGGCCATTATTTAACAGAGCCATAACAATCAGTGATGCAACAGCATGTGAATGACAGGCTTTCTAAGAAAAGCAGCAGACAGAGGTTATCTACGCATAAGCACACTAAATGGCGACCTCCGGCTAAAAGACAGATGTAATACTGTACATCTTATTAGCTAAAAAATTTAGTTCACCCAAAAATTTAAATGTTGTCATCATTTACTCACCCTCACGTCGTTCCGAATGTGTATGACTTGCTTAGTTTCATGCAACACAAAACGAGATGTTTTGAAGAATGTTCACCCAGACAATGAAAGCACACAGTTACCAGGGGCTATAAAGCCCCAAAAAGGACAAAGTACAACAAAAGTAGTTATTCCAAGACATCTGAAACCATATAATACCTTTGAGTAAAGACTGAAACATTAGTAGTTATCTGCTAAAAATTGTCCCTCCACAGTAACTTTCAAATCCCATGTGCACTTTTGCATTAGTTTTCAAATCTGGCTCGTAAGAGACTTGCGACAACCACGGCTGTTCCACATGCAGTGGTAATTTCTCAGGGCCAGCAAAGCCTTCTCTGCTGGCATAACATGCATAATAAATAAATATTTTTTCATCCTTTCATTCTCATTCACCTTTTTGCCTATGTATTTTCAATTGCTTTCCACTCCTAATTAATCTACAAACGAATAGCAAAAAAAAAAAAAAAAACCCTGAAAAGTTTATCCAATCAGAATTAATCCCTCGATGTTTATAAGCAAAGTGTGACAACTGTTTCACAAATCTCATGCTCCTTAGCCGAAGCAGCGCGTGAGTCTGAGCTCCACCCCATCAGGCCTTCAGAATTTCCACAGAATTCCCCAACAGTGTAAGTGAATAGGCATCAATGTCAGATTGTCAGATTCATCAGCCAATCAGATTGATTGATTTGTTCTTGGTGGGTGTGGTCTTTAGGATATGTCCCAGTCCAGGCCTTCTAGCTGGCCTTGAGTGACGCAATCACGCTTTAAGTGATGTACGTAATTTGAAAGCGAAGAGCACGAGATCTTGCTGACGAGTCGGCTGTCATCACTGCCTCATCACCATTGAGAAAGAGATCCTTATGGATTTAAAAACCTGAGATGTTCTGCATGATCGTGCGATTGATTAATTAAACAGGAAAGGAGAGCTGATTTTCACTTCAAGCAAATTGGTAAGTGCTTTTTGCATTGTTATAGCAACATCCGGAGTTTTCTAAGTGTAAATTAAGCTTTTTCTTGGTATTAGACCCCCTTGGTTCTGGCTTTAGTGTGTGGATGTGTTTTTAAAATGTCAACTGGTATTATTAGTTGAATGCCACGTAATGTATGATAGGCATACAGTATCTTATTTATTGTGAAACTGTGTTTTCTTAATGGCATGAATCGCACTGAAGGCCTAGACTTAAAATGCACGGGCCGCCACTGGATACATGGTATAATCATAAAAAGGAAATGTGAGATGAAAATTTGTTGGAGCAACTACGTCAGTTTGCGGTGCTTCTATGAAAATTTTGGTCACTTGTCGACTCATTTCTGCTGGACTTGTTTCATAGTCCTCCTTTTGATACATGTCATTTAAATGTACGCTGAACACAAACGCAATAGAGCTGTGGTGGAGAGCAAACAAATTATGAAATTTTGGTTGGTCACTCAAAGCTATCCAGCCTGATCTCATAAAAATTACGTAACTATGGTGAAATTTTTACAAAATGACATTACGTGGTTCATTACACGTATCGTGGCAGTTCAGAGGTGAAATGTCCACTGTGTGGCATGCTAAAAGCAAGTTAAATGTTTCCCAAATAGATGAGGATTTAAGATTAATGCTCTATTGAGTATTAAATCAACAAAACCGACCTCCCTGCCCTAAACATTAAACCTAAACAAAACGGTCATAAAAGGAAATGCGAGAAGAAAAATGCAATTGCTGGAGCAACCACGTCAGTTTGTGGTGCTTCTATGAAAATTTTGGTCATGTGTCAACTCACATCCTCTGCTGGACTTGTTTCATAGTCCTTCGCATAGCAAGTGCAATGCTCAACGGTTCTATCTAAATGCTCTATCTGAGCTATTGTGCAAATGACCAAAGTTCAGCCATGAAACTCTGTGGCGTAAGCTGAGCTGTTAGCCAATCTGCTCACTCACGTTAAACCAAATGTTCCCTATCTGTCACTCACTCGACGTTGTGTCGATGTAGTAACACTAGGGGTCACTTTTGAGAGCCCGAGACACCTCTGGTCTTTGATAAAAAGCCAATGAAAATTGGCGAGTGGTATTTGCATGCCACTCCCCCGGACATACGGGTATAAAAGGAGCTGGTATGCAACAACTCATTCAGATTTTCTCTTCAGAGCCGAACGGTCATGCTCACTGAGCTGAATTCCCATGACTGTTCATTCACCTCTGCTGGATCTGATGGCGCATTTCAGCGGCTTCTCAGTCCTCTGCACTGGTGCACTGCAGAGAATGCCCCTGGGCGCTTCGGCAGAAATAAAAAGAGTATATTTCTCTAAAAGAGAATATTTCTCTAAAAGAGCGGCACACACGGAATGTCTTTTTAAAGACGTGTATTTTTAAAGATGCCTTTCCTTTGTGTGTTATTCCTGGTTGCGCTCGTTATCTCTCGCCTTCTGACGGTCACGATCACTGTCTTTTGTGTCTGGGCACTGCTCACGCTGAGACAGCGTTCGTGGATGGGTCATGTACTCATTGCGAGAACATGTCCATGGCAACGATGAGGTTGCGGCTTACCTTCGTAAGAAAACAAGCCACCCCAGAGGCTCCCCGCCTCGGTCTTTCTACCCACGGGTATGAGGCCAGCGCGGCTAGCACTGGGGGCGATTTGAGGACCCCAGTGGGACCGCCTCCGCCGGGTATCCCCCCGCGAACCTCCCATTCCCCAGCACACTCGTCTGCCCTGATCGGGCTTCTGGATGAGTCCGCCTGGTCGTCACGGTGAGTTCGACCTCTTATTCAAAGCCCACGAAAGTGATGAGCTCTCGAGCGTCGGGCTAGAGTGGAACCCTCCGCTCTCCCCTGAACCTTCGCGGCTCGATGATTGGTTCCTGGGCTCGCGGCTCCACTCAAAACCATGCCCCGCCCCCGTTCCTTTCTTCCCGGAAGTGCATGAAGAGCTGACAAGTTCGTGGGAGGCACTTTTTACTGCCCGGTCCCTATCTTTCAGCTTCCTCGCCCTCACTACCCTCGATGGTGTGGTGGCCAAGGGCTAGTCGGCAATCCCCCCGGTGGATAAAGGTGCTCGCGGTGCACCTATGCCCACAGAGCACCGCCACCTGGCACGGGCGCCCAAAGCTCCCGTCCAAAGCCTGTAGGTTTACGTCGTCTCTGACGGGCAAAGCCTACGGTGCCGCTGGACAAGCCACCTCCGCCCTGCACGCCATGGCTCTCCTGCAAGTCCGCCAAGGCGCTAAAGGAACTGCATGAGGGTAGTTCTGCCCTGGGATTGATGCAGGAGCTGCGCTCGGCGACCGACCTCACTCTCCGGGCGACGAAGCTCACGGTGTGGTCTCTCGGGCGGGCAATGTCCACCTTGGTGGTCCAGGAGCGCCACCTTTGGCTCAACCTGGTTGAGATAGGAGAGGCCGACAAGGCATGGTTCCTTGCTGCCCCCATTTCCCAAGTTGGCCAGTCCCAGGCTGTTCCGGGGGTGGTCACAAGGAGCCAGGTAAGTACTTAGATGTCCCTGAACTCAGCACGGCCACGACACGGTGTGGCACCTCAGGCTCCGCCCTGCCGTAAAGTCCCACCTGCTGGTACGTCCGATGACATTGTCCCTTTGGTCCCCCTTGTGCGGAACTTGGATGCGTGGCTTGCACTTTCCAATCCACCACGATGGCTGGTCTGGACCATCCGACTCGGCTATGCGATTCAGTTCGCCAGGCGTCCGCCCAGGTTCAGCGGTATCCACTTCACCTTGGTGAAGGACGAAAACGCTGCTACCTTACGCACAGAGATCGCCACCCTCCTACGGAAGGGTGCAATAGAACCTGTCCCTCTGGCCGAGATGAAGGGGTTTTACAGCCCCTACTTCATCGTACCGAAAAAAGGCGGTGGGTTGCGGCCAATCTTGGACCTGCGAGTACTGAACCGGGCTTTACACAGACTCCCGTTCAAGATGCTGATGCAAAAACACATTCTGGCGAGCGTCCGGCATCAAGATTGGTTCGCGGCGGTAGACCTGAAGGACGCGTACTTTCACGTCTCGATTCTACCTCGACACAGACCCTTCCTGCGGTTTGCATTCGAGGGTCAGGCATATCAGTACAAGGTCCTCCCTTTTGACCAGCCCTTGTCCCCTTGCGTCTTCATGAAGGTCGCAGAGGCAGCTCTTGCCCCGTTAAGGGAAGTAGGCATTCGCATTCTCAACTATCTCGACGACTGGCTAATCCTAGCTCACTCTCGGGACATGTTGTGTGCACACAGGGACTTGGTGCTCTCGCACCTCAGCCGATTAGGGCTTTGGGTCAACTGGGAAAAGAGCAAGCTCCTCCCAGTTCAGAGCATCTCTTTTCTCGGTTTGGAGTTGGACTCATGAACGAGCACGCACAGTCAGTGCTGACCTGTTTGAAGGCATTCAAAAAGAAAATAGCGGTTCCACTGAAACTCTTTCAGAGGCTCCTGGGGCATATGTCATCCTCAGCGGTGGCCACCCTGCTCGGGTTGATGCATATGAGACTGCTTCAGCACTGGTTTCAGACTCGAGTCCCGAGATGGGCATGGCGCCGCGGGACACATCACGTGGCCATCATGCCAGTCTGTCACCATCTCTTCAGCCCTTGGACTGACCTCTCGTTTCTACGGGCAGGTGTTCCCCTAGAGCAGGTCTCCAGGCGCGTCGTGGTCACGACAGACGCCTCCAAAACGGGCTGGGGCACTGTTTGCAATGGGCACACAGCCGCCGGCTTATGGACAGGCCCGCGGCTGCGTTGGCATATCATCTGCCACGAGTTGTTGGCAATTCTGCTCGCCCTGCGGAGGTTTTGGCCGATGATCCAGGGCAAGCACGTGTTAGTTCAGACAGACAACATGGCAACGGTAGTATATGTCAACCGCCAAGGCGGTCTGCGCTCTCATTGTATGTCACAACTCGCCCGCCGTCTCCTCCTCTGGAGTCAGCAGCACTTCAAGTCGCTGAGAGCCACTCATATCCCGGGCGACCTCAACACTGCAGTGGATGCGCTGTCACGGCAGGTTACCCTCAGGGGAGAGTGGAGACTCCACCCTCAGGTGGTCCAGCTGATTTGGAGTCAATTCAGACAGGCACAGGTAGACCTGTTTGCCTCCCAAAAATCCTCCCGCTGCCCGCTCTGGTATGCCCTGACCGAGGCACCTCTCGGCATAGACGTGCTGGCACACAGCTGGCCTCCTGGCCTACGCAAATATGCGTTTCCCCCAGAGAGCCTAGGTGCAAGGTCAGGGAGGACTTAGGTCAGGGAGGACTTGGAGCAGGTCATCCTGGTAGCACCCTACTGGCCCTCCCAGACATGGTTCTCGGACCTCACGCTCCTCGCGACAGCCCCCCCCTCCCCCCGGTGAATTCCCCTGAGGAAGAACCTTCTTTCTCAGGGACAGGGCACCATCTGGCACCCATGACCAGACCTCTGGAATCTCCATGTCTGGCCCCTGGACGGGACGCGAAAGACTTAAGCGGTCTACCATCCGCGGTGGTAGACATGATCACTCAGGCTGTCCCCTTCCACCTTGAAGGTGTACATTGCTGCTATAGCAGCACACCACGACACGGTGGACAGTAAGTCCTTAGGGAAGCACGACCTGATCATTAAGTTCCTGTGAGGCGCCAGGAGGCTGAACCCCTCCAGACCGCACCTCATTCCCTCATGGGACCTCTCTGTAGTTCCTCAGGGTCTAAAGAAAGCCCCATTTGAGCCTTTGCAGTCAGCTGAGCTTAAGGCACTCTCCTTGAAGACTGCCTTCCTGACTGCGCTCACTTACATCAAGAGGGTAGGAGACCTGCAAGCGTTCTCTGTCAGCGAAACATGCCTGGAGTTCGGTCCAGGTTACTCTCACGTGATCTTGAGACCCCGACCGGGCTATGTGCCCAAGGTTCCCACGACCCCTTTTAAGGACCAGGTGGTGAACCTGCGAGCGCTGCCCTAGGAGGAGGCAGACCCAGCCCTGCCGTTGCTGTGTCCGGTGCGCGCTTTACGCATCAAATTGGATCGCACGCAGAGCTTTAGGATCTCTGAGCAGCTCTTTGTCTGCTTTGGTGCACAGCAGAGAGGAAGCGCTGTCTCCAAGCAGAGGACTGCCCACTGGCTCATTGACACCATAGCTATGGCATATCACGCCCAGGACGTGCTGCCCTTGGTAGGGCTACGAGCCCATTCTACCAGGGGTATAGCACCCTGCTGGGCCCTGGCCAGGGGTGCCTCTCTAACAGACATTTGCAGAGCAGCGGGCTGGGCAACACCTTTACAAGGTTCTACAACCTCCAGGTGGAACTGGTTTCGTCCCAGGTAGTGGCACACAATACAAGTGGATAAGCCCGGGATAGCTGGCCAGGTGTATCGCTTGCACATAGCGCCTTTCACCTCTTCTGAGCTAAAGACGCACACCATTAATTCCCAGTAGTGTTCACAAACTATGTTCCCTGGTTGACTTCCTCTAAGCCCTGTGGCAGGCGAGTTTTCGGAGAGACTCGCTGCCAGCCTAGTACACGTGCTAACTAAGAGCCCTGTTCTGGGGTAGGTGCTCCGCATGTGGCAGTTTTCTGTAAGAAACCCCATGTGATGTATATCTTCCACTAATTCATTTCCCTGTTGGCAAACTGCGTCTTCCTTGGGCAGAGCCCCCTCTGCCACAGTCTCCATGTTTGTAGTAACTCCTCCCCCGTTGGGTAGGATCTACCATGAGACTTCTCCACATGGTCGGTAAGACCATGTGACGTATTTTCCACTTAAATATCCCCCTCTCTTTGGGCGAGGTGTGGTCTCCGCGGTGTCCCTGACTAGACCTGGCGGCCCAGTCGGATAATTCCCCTTGGAGTGAAAAAAAGAAGGGGAAAAGAGGTCACGACTGGGTTAGCCTGTCTCTATCTTTTGGGTAGTCGACTTGTCCCCAAAGGGCCGTTCGACACTCATAACTATGTTGGGGGCAGTTATGTGTCAGCCTGGTGCGCTGGCTATGAGGCACACAGTTGTCTGCCCGTCAAACACCGCCAGTTCACGTAACACAGTTCAGCCAGTTGCAGCGTTTTTGGTTGTCATGGTTACTTGCGTAACCTCCGTTTCCTGACGGAAGGAAAGAGACATTGTGTCCCTCCTGCCACAACGCTGAACTGCCCGCTGAAATGGCCGGACCTCGTCTCGGCTCCTCAGCATAAAACCTGAATGAGTGGTTGCATACCAGCTCCTTTTATACCCGTATGTCCGGGGGAGTGGCATGCAAATACCACTTGCCAATTTTCATTGGCCTTTTATCAAAGACCAGAGGTGTCTCGGGCTCCCAAGAGTGACCCCTAGTGTCACTACATCAACACAACGTCTCGTTCCCTCCATCAGGGAATGGAGGTTACGCAAGTAACCATGACGGCTCACATGGTGTAAGCTGATTGGTCCTTTGACTTCGGATAGCCAATCAACTTGCGTCTCTCTCTTTGATTAACATTTAAATGGCTCAGATTTGCAGATAAGCAATTTTCTCTGCAGTGTTTCTCTGCGTGTTTTTGTCTGAAAATGCTTTTTGCTCAGGCGGTTCGCTGGTAATTTCCTTTGATCATCTTGCATGGTAAGGTCTGCTTTTGGCTATGACACATAGAAGCACATCTTCAGGTAAGCTTTAGCCAAATCTGGCTGGCACACCTCGCTATCTAAGGATATTAGATTAAATAAATCCACACATAGTTAGTCTAAGTCACTAGTTAAATAATCTCTGGGCTTTCCTGGCTCAGGTACACATTATGTGTTAGCTCACTAGCTGTTTAAGCTATTTGGCTAAGCAGGCCAAGGTACACATATACATTTTTTTAATTAGCATTATGCTATTGAACGCATGTACACCTAGCTAGCATTCACTCGGTGCACATGGCTCTTCGGAGCAGCAGCAGTACATAAGTCTTGACGATAGATCTGACTGATTGGGGTGTTGTGTTTTGTGTTTATGTGTTATACGTTTTGTGCAGCTTCCCTGCTTTGTTGGGGGATTGTTTGTAATGTCTGTTTGTGCAACAGCATGTCATACATGCTCGATGCAGTATGCCTTGCATTTATGTCTAACTCTGCAGCAGCAGCATGTCCACATGCTAACTCTGTATGTATGTGTATGTTCTAGTAGTAGCAAGTCTTCGTACTTGTTCTGCGGCAGTTTGCAGATCTAGTCTGCCAAGACCAATATCCTATCAAGATGTCATCCCCACATTGACATGCTAAATCTTTCCAAGAGTTGTCATAAACTTGAATAAGCTTGTAAGTGTAGTCTTAAAAGGATTTATCACTACAGTCATGCGCTGTAGTAAAAGGGTTGTAAAAATGTCATAAGATAGCATTGTGTGAGGAACAGAGTGAAAATTAAAGTAACTTTTTATGAACTGATAATCTGCCGTTTTTCTCGTGATTGGTGTAAAAGCAAATAAAAAAGTCATTGTTGTAGCGCCTAGTGCTTATTTCACCAGAAAAATTCCGTGATAATTACAACGAGCCATGTAAAAATCATTTTGTAAAAAATATAGGTATAGTAACTTTATTCTATGAGACCAGGTTGAATATATTGTGTAGCTTCAGAAGACTTGAAATATAGCATACAAGTCTTATATACCACTTTATTAGTGCTTTTTGGTTGGTGCTCAACAGTGTCCGTTCCCATTCACCTGCATTGGAAAAGAGGAGAATGATTATACTGCCTAACATCTCCTTTTATGCTCAACTAAAGAAGAAAGTAAGTCTTCCATATTTGTATTGCCAAAGCATTTTCAGCTTAGCTGCATCTGTATTCTGCCTTCGTTTGCATGGCACTAGGCTGGAAAAGAACAATAAATACAGGTGATGGAGAAAGCTGTGGTTAGAGCTAAATCAGACAGCTGAGCAGAGACACACAAATAAATAAGAGTTGACAGGGTCAGAGCTCCTCAAATAGTCAACCACTGTCTGTCTGACCTTTCCAGACACCACGAAGTGCCCACCTCAGCAGTAACCACTCTAAGAACTCAACTGGGTCATGAAGAGGTGAGCAAAAGAGGTACAAGTTGGGTAAATCCTGACAACTCATGGAAGATAGAGGGCTCTTTAGATGGCTTATTTTTATTTGATTGTGGCGATTTTAGCATCAAATTGTTGCACACTATTAATATTGCTCATACTTAGGGTAAGGGATTTCAGTGAATCTCTGACCTTAAGTATTAAAATTTTGCAATAAACTTGTCCCACATTGTTTATGCTACAGACATGAATGATCTCTGAAATCATGTGACTTACTGCGGAGATCTGTGCTACTTAAGAATTTCAAAAGAAAGAGGGATAAAACGGGTGAAAATATAACATAAGCTAGGTTGTACTTTGTTTTTCCCGCATGCCATTACATCTTGCATACAGTTGAGTATACAGTACTCTATTGACCAGGAACTTGTGTGGACACGTTCGACGCATGTGCCCTACTTCTTTGTAATACTCTTTTAGTACAAGGCACATACACAGATGCACGGTTGCAGACATTGTCCATGTATCTAGAAAAATCTGGCTACATGCAAACAGTCTGCATGGACTGTGCCGGAATTAATTTATGCCATGCGCACTGTGCATGAGAAGTAGCAGCATGCGGAAAAATGAACGAGCCATATTTAAGGGCCAGAGTATTATAAAGACTTGGGGGTTGGCAACCACCTAGTAATGTCCTAGTAACAACTCAGAGCACATTAGCAATCACACAACAACGCCCTGGTAACAACCCACAACAACACTCAAGCAGGAATTAGCAGCATTGTAGTAGCAAGTTTCTTCTTCAAAATGTAAACATCTAGCTCTGAGAAAAAGCAGCGTGTGAGGAAGTCCCGTGTTTTCAGGCATTGTTTGGTCTGGTATTTCTGGATCAAAGTGAATGATCTGACAATGCAATGCTGTAAGGAAAACATCTGGGTGCTTGTTTCCAAGAATACCTATCCTACGAGGACTGCACCATGTGCAGGTGTAAGAGCGTTGGTGTGCAAAAGAGAGAGAAATTGAGGAAGACGGCCCCCATTTCCCCTGATCTCTTCCCTTATTCCTGGAATATTACACCACACATTTTACCATATCCTAAAGCCATTCTTCATCTCTGAAGCAACCCCTCTTGGACAGGCCAAGCCCCCAGCAGTGCTGTTTATGTTTGTCTGAGAGAATGAGAAAGATGCGGAGAGGCGGATGGAGGGTGGCGGGCAGGCCCAGCTGATTCCTCTGTTTAAAGGGCTGACCCCCTGTTTTCATTCCTCTTTGTCTCCATCCTGAACAAACAGCTCTTGGGCCCTTGGTCTTTTTGTTAGGCTTTTTCTAAAAACAAGGAGCTGACCTAAGTAAAGTACTTCAAAGAAAGTTTAAAAAGGGTATACAGTGGGAAAATGATTTAGAGGCAATTAATGCCGGGAATAATGTTGAAGGAATAATTCACCTAAAAATGATAATTCTCTCATCATTTACTCACTCTTATGTCATCTCAAACTCATATGACTTTCTTCTTCTGTAGAACACAAATGAAGAAACAGTATTTTGATGAAGATATGATGTGAAAATATCCATACAATGCAAGTCAATGGGGTCCAAACTTTCAAGCTCCAAAAATTACATAAAGGCAGCATAAAGGTAGTCCTTAAAACTCCAGTGGTTTAATCCATGCTTTCTGAAGTGATGCGATCAGTTTTGGGTGAGAACAGACCAACTTCTAACTACTTTTTTACGAAAATGATTCTTCAATCAATATGAGTTCATAAAAGCTACATGCATTATAATTATAAAAGAATTAGGAAAATGCTGTTTATATAGTGCACTGCCTCATAGACTTCCAATATCCTGTATGTGCATTACTGTAAATGTAATTTTTGCTTGTTTTTACAAACTAATGGGCGAGTTGAAATTATTTTCAACAGCATGCCACAAATGCGGACAATAGAGATGAACTTGTATTGGACCCAGAACCTTCCTTTAAACCTTAGCTTCAGACAGCATATCTCATACAGTACCATCCATTCACAATCAGTGACTACTAGGGATGGGCATTTTTTTCATTTTGTCTACTCGAGTACTAGGACTAATTACTCAAGTACTCATCGAGTACTCGAGGGGCAATGACATGTACATAACTGTATATATAATAACATGTCTGACAAATGTCTTTGGCTGCTGCATTGCGTCTTGTTGTTCTAGTGTATCGTCTATTCATTATTAGAGGCTGTTATAAAATAATCTGTTACAAAACATACAAAAGATTGCATAATCAAAATATAATGCATCATATTTTGTCATTATTTGAAGATTCGCTGCCCAACTCAATGAAAGAATGTGAACAACGCACGTCTGTCTGTTCTTCCTTCAGGTTACCGTAGTAATCTTGGTAAGCGTGCACCAGTTTTTTTAGTGACTGTCTGAACGGTCTATTTTCAAATCATGGTTGGCTTAATAGGAGATGCCATAACCATCGCGTTTTTAAAATGCGTTATGTTGAAGTTCAGTTTTGAAGACGCTGCATCCTGTTCCATTTAGCTGCGCTCTGTCTAGCTGTTTGAAACACTCTCAGTGCATTGAGTCCACTGCCACATGCCAAGTGTTCGCCTCCGTGGGGAAAGCTGTGATGCTCCATATTGTTGTTGCTATGATGATTCATGAAGCGTTCCATTCATGTCATTTTTTTTATAGCGCTTTTCACTACACACATCGTTTCAAAGCAGCTTTACAGAAAATCATGCATTAACAAAAACATTAAACTGTAATATCTATAAAGTCATAGAGTGATCATTGTGTAGTTTGATTAAATATGATTGTAAATTGTGTATAAAAATTAAATAATTAAATAAAACTTGTATTTAGAACCCCTGTGAGCAAGCTGAAAGTGACTGTGGCAAGGAACACAAAACTCCATAAGATGTTGGTTAATGGAGAAAAATAACCTTGGGAGAAACCAGGCTCACTGTTGGGGCCAGTTCCCCTTTGGCTAACATCATAAATATAATGCCAATATTAGTTATTTATGTGCAGTGCAGGTCATGGTTTAAGATTAGTAAACTAAGTAAGTGTTAAGGTCCAGTGTTTAAAAAAAAGATTGTTTATGACCTGTAAGATTAATGACCAAAGTCTTTGAAGTTCATCCTGGATTACCGACACCAAGCAGGAACGGAGCTGGATCTGGCCAGCCCTGGTAACCTCAGGATATAGATGTCATAAAAGTTTATGCAGTTATAGATCATGATAGATGTTTCTGGTTCTGGCAGACCTAACTAAAGCAGCCTAATTGTGAGTTGAAGGATAAATTAGGTGTATGCCTGGCTAAATAGATGAGTCTTTAGTCTAGACTTAAACAGAGTGAGTGTGTCTGCATCCCGAACAGTGTAAGGGAGACTATTCCATAGTTTAGGAGCCAAATAGGAAGAGGATCTACCTCCTTTTATGGATTTTGATATTCTAGGAACTATTAACAAGCCAGAATTTTGTGGTCGTAATGAACGTGATGGAATATAGCGTGTCAGAAGGTCACTTAAGTACTGTAGAGCTAGACTATTCAAAGCTTTGTATGTAGTTAACAGAATTTTAAAATGAATACGAAGTTCCACAGATAGCCAATGTAATGACAATAAAATGGGGCTTATATGAAAATATTATGTTTATCCTCAAATTAATTAGAATTTTTTTTTCAAGTTTGACCTTAATCACATTTTTTCTAAATGATTTAGTGAGGGGTTTGTGTTTGGTAGTTCGGGGAACAGACACAGTCTCTATATGATATCTAGGTGATATAGTCTCTATGTGTTGTAGTTTATGTGACCTGTGTGACGTCGCAAGGCAGCTAGCAGACATTCGAATTAACCAGTTTGTCTGCTTACTGACCTGGGCCGCAATTAGTTAAATACTATCACTATTAAGACTATAAGCCAAATTAGTAGAGAGGAGAGTGGCACCTTCCCTGGAGGGATGGAGTCCATCTCTCTTTAGCAGGTCAGGTCTACTCCAAAAACTCTTTCAATTGTCTATAAATCCTATGCTATTCTCCTATTCCTATTTGCTATACTCAGACATCCAGCCATTCAGTGACGCTAATCTACTATAAATCTCATCATCACAATGATCAGGGAGGGGGCCTGAGCATATTACAGTGTCTGACATCATTTTTGCAAGTTCACACACCTCTTTAACATTATCTTTAGTGATTTCCGACTGGCAAAGCTGGACATCGTTACTGATGACATGAATAACAATTTTAGAAAATCTACATTTAGCATTAGCCAGCACATGTAAATTTGATCTGATGTCAGACACTCGAGCCCCGGAAATGCATTTAACAATGGTGGCTGGAGTCTCTATTTCCACATTCCTTACAATAGAATCACCAATTATTAAGGCTCTTTCAACATGATTCTCAGTGGGTGCATCACTGAGTGGGGAGAATCGATTGAAAACCCTAACAGGAACGGGAGAGTGGTGTCGCTATTCTGAGCGAGTATGCCGCCGAAACGTCACCCAAACGCCCTGCTGCGGGGGCTCTACAGCCGGAACCAAAGTGTGTGTGTTGCTCGCTGTACTACCCACATCCGAAACAGTATCTACTGGCTTCTCTTTCTCCCTGACCTCCACTAATGTTCAGATGCATGTCTCCAACTCATTAACCTTCTCCGTCAGCCTGACTAATTCCTTACATTTATCACATGTGAATCCCTCACTGCTGATGGAAGAAGCTATAGTAAACATGTGGCATGCAATGCAGGAAGAAATAGCATGAGCAGATTCCATAACTTACCGCAATTGTTTGTTGTTGTTATGGTTGTTCTTGAGTGGCGAGGGTTTGAGATTGATGTGGTTCGATGTGGTTCCTGATCAGCAGATGTGTGAGATTGATGCAATAATCAGTGTAAAACACAGTGGAGAAAACAAATGCATGCAGTCGAGACGTGAGATATAGACAAGTGGAAAAAAAGAGAGAAAACGGGTGCGCACTGTAAAATGCACGCAGATGAAACAGTAGAAAAGTGGAAAAACCCGAAGCATGCGGTAAAATGGCAAAGGATAAAATGATAAACGTATAAGAATAAGAATAAGCGATAGTAAACAGGCTAGCAAGCTACAAACACTCGTGCAGCGTGCCGGCAGCAACCAGAACAGGAAGTGGATTCAACTCGGAGAGTCAGAATTTCCACATTTCAACTGGGGAAATTGCAACGGAATGACACTTAATGCAGGACTTCTAACTTGGAAACTCGTGCGGAAATCTTCAACTCCCAATTTGTCGAGATGCAGGTGTGTTATGTCACGCAAACATTTTGGCACCAAAGGATAGTAAAACATGTTTAGCAAATATTTTGCAGAGACAGATGTTCAAAACATGGTTAATTACACTCTCTTTTGATTATCATAACAACAGCATTGCAGCATCGTATATCAGTTTGGTTGCTATGAGACGTCTCTGACATTCAATGTACCCCTCAAACCCACAACATAATCAATCTCAAAATTAAAAATAAGCTCCCTCTTTGACATGTTTGTGTTTAGTTGTCAGGTAATTGTTACTGAATTTCGAGTAAAGTGAAAAGTTACATCATGCATGATCACCATTGCTCATCGTTTTCATGATCGATCATTGCTGCCACGTCCAAATACCTGAGTACTCGTGCCCACCCCTAGTGACTACCGTCAGTTTTTTGAGTGCTTAGCTCAATTCTCAATTAAACCGGTCTGAAAAAGATGCTAAGAATATTACAAAAAGAGCCTTCAAATCAAAACAACATCCTTGAATATTTGAAAACAGTGATTTGGGTGGATGTTTTTAGAGGGGAGGATGCTTTATTGGTGCTGCATACAAACATCTGCTGTGTGTGCAAGTCTGCGTGCTCATTAAGTTTCCATCATTCACCACTAACTGTGTCTAGCACTACATTATCTCAGAGGCTGACATTTTAACATGGCTTACATGCAACACAGCCCTCACATACTGACAAGTCCTCAGGGCCCGTGAGTGTCAGAAAAACCTCTATTAGACTGGTGGGAAGACCTCGTGTGTGTTATGAGAGTGCACTTCTCTGGTTATTTAAAAAAGGATTAGCATCGCCGTAACCTTGGCGACAACACGTACCATCAGCTTACCGATGTCCGTGAATGCTCACACACATAGTGTACACAAACAACCAAGCATTCAACTTACTACCATACATAAAATGGGGGTAACTAAATATTCAATAATAAAACTTGAAGAACAGATATTGATCAACCACTATTCTGAATATATTCTGAGTATACATACAGTAAAAATGCATAAAACACAAGTGTGCAGAGACGGTCCTAAAATCGGTCTGTTCATCCACCCACGCAAGCTACTTAAAGTAGTGAGTGTAGATGGGGGCATGGAACCAGTAGCTTTTCTGTAAAAGCGAGCATTAATGCCTTGAACTTGATGCAAGCAACCATTGGTAGCAAGTGCGCTACCAAGCGACATGCGCTCTCTTGGGCTTGTTGAAAACCAAGCACGCCGCCGAGTTCTGGATCAATTGCAGAGTTTTAACTGTACATGCAGGAAATCATGCAATAAGAGCATTAAAGTAGTCCAGTCTAGATATGACAAGAGCTTGGACAAGAAGTTGTGTAGCATGCTCAGATAGGAAAGGTCTCATTTTCCTTATGTTGTATGTTGTATAGTGCAAACATGCATGATAGGGCTATCTTTGCAATGTGGTCCATGAAGTTCAACTGATCATCAAACACGACCACAAGATTTATGGCTTTCTTGGATGGTGTAATCGTTGACGAGTCTAGCTGAATGGTGAAGTTATGGTGTATAGCTGAGATCTGTGTGAGTGTAGGATCATCAGGCTGGAATAAGAGGTAGATTACTCTCATTGGCATAGCAATTATAGGAAAAGTCATGTGAGGCAATACTGCCATACCTCCCAACATGTGATTGGATGAGTTTCTGGTGCCCCACTAGGGTAAGATGGGGCCACGTAGGGAAGTGGGTGCACTACGCAGACTGTGTAATAAGCATTAGAGCAGGGGTTTTCAAATTGGGTGAAAGTGAGCCTCCCCCTGGAGTACTTGAAGACAGCCATTATTGGTACTACTAGGCTACTGCTATTAGTAGTAGTAGTAATACTATTATTAGTATTGCTTTTAGGCTATGTTCATCAATATACATTATTTTTTTTATTAAAATAAACTTTTTTATTAAGCTTTTTTTTAAACATTCCATTTTAAATTCAGTTTAATTTTGAAATAGGTTATATTTTAAAACATATTGTGAACACATACTTTGCAACACATTTTTATCACATTCAAGCAAATGGGAAACTGTTAAAATTAGCCTTCTGAACAGAATCATCCACAGTCAAAAAACTAAACGAAGTATTCTCAACAGCCCAATAACCAAAGAGCCAACAAAATCAGACATAGAACGAAATCAGCACGATGGACAGCTCTATTTTCTGATCACTGAACAGATAACCTTCGATGGTCAAATAAATAAACTGGAAACATGTTCATTAAGTCACAGGCTACTAACATTATCTCAATTGAATAAGAGCTATTTTGGAGATTTTAGGCTAATTAAGCCAATTCAGCTTTGAAAACATCAACATCATACATCAGACATCAGCAAGATGGACAGCGCTCTTTTGTCACAGTATCAAATGTGTAAAAATCACTTCCATATAGGCCTATATTAAGCAAAAAAAAAAAAAAAAAAAAATCTGATTGCCGATTTTGCTTCTTCATTTTCATCGCCCCTACATCAGTGGGAACAATGAGTCTGACTTTTTGATGCGCACAGGTGATCGATGCGGGGCTGCACGGTAGAAAGGAATAAACATAAATCGTCCTCCACCTGCAGCCTTGATCAGTATTTGCTTTTAAGCAGGGTCAAAGCGGAAAACCCACACTCACATAAGTGGAGATGAAGGAATCTGCCTCCTCTCCTGTAGACTTTTGTATTGTAGACACTACAAAGTGATCCATTTTGCAACACGCATATGCATAACACGCACTTAAACACACAAGCTAGTAGTACAGATGTGTACAGACGTGAACCGTTATGTTTTTGTTTTTTTTTCACGTTGCGCCTCACCAATTGAAAACCTCTGCATTAGAGGGCCCGATAGGACCCGAGAACCTGACTGGTTTCGGGCCGGGTTCAGGTCAGTTATTTCAAGTAGGACTTCGGGTTCGTGTCGGGTTTGTAATGTTTGCAAAAATAAACAGGCTTACCGAGCTTGTCACCAAGATTCAACATTCTAAACAAGTTCAGGCTGCATAGAGGGGACTGTTGCAGTGTTTCATATTATTCCAGATTGTTCTGCACCAAGTGAAGTTTCAGCAAATAAATGGTAAGGCAATGCTTTTCCCCCCTTCTGCTCTAGTGTACTAAGGGGCTGCTATGCCTTGTTAAAACTGTGTATGTTTACTATTTCAGTACTGTTACGAATGTTGCCTATATGATTACATAAAATACAGCCTATTGCAACAGTAATTGCTAGGAGAAGAAATTAGATAGTAAGCGATTTCGGGTCGGGTTCGGGCTTAATATCTGACGGTATCGTTTGGGCCAGGTAGGGTCGGGTTCGGGTTTCATTTTAAGGTCTGTGCAGACCTCTAATATGCATATAGGATGTGGCAGTACTGGTCAGTAATACAAAGTAATATGAAGATGAATAATACCAAGAAATCCAAGCTTTTTAAGCAAAAAGGTTTTAATTTGTAATCTCATTTAACTGTACAAAATACACACAATCAAACATTAAGTACCTAAACAACATACAATATTTTGTTGTAAATTCAAAAGACAGAGTGGTTGGATGTGTATGTTGGATGTGTCTGTCTGTATGTGTGTGTGAGTGAGTCTGTAAGAGTTTGTGGGTAGGTGTGATTGATAAGGATGCATATATATATATATATATAAAGCTAAACAGATATACTGTTCAGTCATGTTTATGCATCCATTTTAGCATGCTGCTGTCTCGACAATGTTTGCTTGCCACTGCAAAAAGTCAATGTTTTAAGGGGTAGGATGTAGCCTACGCTATGTGAGTTCTTCTTCTTGCAGTTGTTGGCATTTGACAAACGTCTATAAGCGTTGTCGCCCCCAACTTGCCTGGAGATCATCCAATACATTCTCATGAGCAAAGTGAGGATGCGGAAAATCTTGAGTTTATCGGGAGAAATTGTAAATTGGGAGTACAGCGGGAGGAGGGGTGGACAAATGGGAGAAACCCAGTAAAATCATAAGTTTTGGTAGGTATGAATACCGCTGCATTTTCGAAGTTTCAAACCTCCAGATACAACTGTCACATTTTTCCCACCAGTGACAGCCCTGATTGAATTTTAATTTACTCTTTATGGACTATATTCATTGCAATAAAGAAGTCATACGCAATTTGCGATGTCAGAGTATCCACCTGCCCCGGTGTGCTGTGTATCAGTACAGCAAATGTTCACCAAGAGATGTGACAAAACTCTCCACAGGTTGTAATGTAAGAAGGAAAAGTTGCGCATTTTTTTGCAGAACTTAACCAAAAACGGGAACGAATTCCCTTTCAGCCGTTCTGGAGTGAAAATGTTATTTTAATATTCTGGTAACCGGTTAATATTTTTTAATTAATCCAAAGACCAAAGGATTAATCACAGTCAAATTTTGCAATTACATGCTTGTTATGATTCCTGATGCTGATCACTCCCCTGCACGTGAACATTTTTTATTTATTATTTTTGCTTTTTTTGGGTAAGGCAAGTCGCTTATTTTGGGTTCGTTATTCCAGACCAGAGGCCTCATTTATGTATGATAATTAAATGTGATCAAATGTGAATGTACTAACGATTTATAAAAAATCTGTATGCACAAAAAAAGTTCCTAATTGCATCCCATTATAAATCAAAAATCTTCTTAAAATCATGAGCATATGAATGATTATGTGCATGAACTCCACCTACAGAACGCCCACAAATATCCTAATATGGTAAAAAAATAACAATTAAAGCATTTGCGCAAGTCATTCATTCCTTCAAAACGTTGGCAATGTTTTCTAAAAAAAGCGAGTGCAGCCACAGGCGCATTAATCCCTGGTTTCTGCCCTTACACTATATTTAGTTTATTCAACTCATCATCGGTGATCAATTTCGGAATCAATAATAAATCCACTAATTGACCACATTTACTGTATATGCACACTATTCTTCAGCCAAGGTGGTCCATATTCTTGTTAAACCTCAATTCCAAAAAGAGGTTTGCTTTTGTACATTTAATTAAATATGCATAGTCTAAATATGGTTTTCTTTGTAACTGAAGAAAAGTGTTCTTTTCCCACTATTCTCTTCTGCTCACTCTTGGCATTGATTATGCTGCATTTTAGTAGCCTATTTTAGCCGAACCATTTAATTTCATTCATATCCTCAATGGCAGGCAAGAGGCTAATGGATGAATTGATGAAAGGTGCAAGCGAGTTTTAAATATGAGTCTCTCATGATGTTTTCACCATTTGTATATTGATTTGAGTATGTTTTAAGGACTGTAAACTATTATCTCTCCTCCTCTCACTAACAATATGTGCTTGACATATTACATATAATATACTTCACCTGCCTGTTATCTAGTAGGTCTCAAAATTAATTTCTTATGGAAACACGCAGATAGGGCTTTATAATAAAATATTCTATTGCAGCAGATATCCAAAATAAGGTATTGACATGAGGCATACATTATCAAAATACTGTATTACGACATGGTGACTCATATCAGAATTATACTGTGCAATTAAAGGTGGTCAAAACTCATTTATTAATTAATTTAGTCTGTCCCTGCCTTTTTTGCACTTGTATCACTTTAAGTCATGAAACAATTAAGTTGTTTTATTGTCACACTGCACAAAACTTTTCTACACAAGCTCTTCATTTGGTGCACACATAAGAACATTTTCTCGTCAATTTCTGCCATTATAAATCTAAATTATTTCTCACTTTTGGCATAGGATCAAATCTGATCATATGTGAATTTTATAAATGAGGCCCTTGGTTGCTTGTCTCTCTTGTGATTGATAATCCAGGGTTAAGAATGACCCTGGGTTAACAATTTCAAGTCTGAAAAGCCCTATAGAGCTCTCAGTTAAGTTTAAAGCCATGTCCACTCCAATGCATTTTCAGTTGAAAATTCTGTCTTCCCATTCCTAACATCATCGTTCCCTATCTGTCACTCACTCGACATTGGTGTCGATGTAGTAACACTAGGGGTCATTCTTGGGAGCCCGAGACACCTCTAGTCTTTGATAAAAGGCCAATGAAAATTGGCGAGTGGTATTTGCATGCCACTCCCCCGGACATACGGGTATAAAAGGAGCTGGTATGCAACCACTCATTCAGATTTTCTCTTCGGAGCCGAACGGTCATGCTCACTGAGCTGAATACTACTGTTCATTCACCTCTGCTGGATCTGACAGGCAATTCAGCGGCTTCTCCCTCCTCTGCACTGGTGCACTGCAGAGAACGCCCCTGGAAGCTTCGGCAGAAAAACTAGAGAGTATATTTTATGAAAGAGCATTTTTCCCCTCTAAAAGAGTATATATTTCTCTAAAAGAGCGCACACACGGAACGTCTTTTTAAAGACGCGTCTTTTTAAAGATGCTTTTCCGATTGTGTGTTATTCCTGGTTGCGCTCATTATCTCTCACCTTCTGACGGTCACGATCATGGTCTTTCGTGTCTGGGTACTGCTCACGCGGAGACAACGTTTGTGGATGGTCATGTTCTCATTGCGAGAATATGTCCATGGCAACGTTGCGGTCGTGGCTCGCCTTCATAAGAAAGCAAGCCACCCCAGAGGCTCCCACCTCGGTCCTTTTACCCATGGGTATGAGGCCAGCGTGGCTAGCACTGGGGGCGATTTGGGGACCCCAGTGGGACCACCTCCGCTGGGTATCCCCCCGCGGACCTCCCATTCCCCAGCACGCTCGTCTGCCTCGATCGGGCTTCCGGATGAGTCCGCCGGCTTGTCGACCTCTTATTCGGAGCCCCCGAAAGTGATGAGCTCTCGAGCGCAGCATCGGAGAGCGGGCTCGTCCAGTCGGAAGCCTCAGCTGGGCTCCTCCCTTTGGGGTCGATTGCCCAGTCACAGGCTGACGCGGAGATGACGACATGCTTTCCCAGGCAGCTGCGAGCATTGGCTAGAGTGGAATTCACTGCTCTTCCCTGAACCCTCGCGGCCCGGTGATTGGTTCCTGGGCTCGAGGTGCCACTCAAAGCCACGCCCCACCCCCGTTCCTTTCTTCCTGGAAGTGCATGAAGAGCTGACAAGGTCGTGGGAGGCAATTTTTACTGCCCGGTCCCAATCTTTTCAGCTTCCCCGTCCTCACTACCCTCGATGGTGGGGCGGCCAAGGGCTATTCGGCAATCCCCCGGTGGATAAAGGCGTTCGTGATGCACCTATGCCCGCAGAGCGCTGCCACCTGGCGCGGGTGCCCAAAGCCCACGTCCAAGGCCTGTAGGTTCACGTCGTCTCTGATGGCCAAGGCCTACGGTGCTGCTGGACAAGCCGCCTCCACCCTGCATGCCATGGTTCTCCTGCAAGTCCTCCAAGGCGCTAAAGGAACTGCACAAGGGTAGTTCCGCCCCGGGATTGATGCAGGAACTGCGCTCGTCGACCGACCTCGCTCTCCGAGCGACGGAGGTCACGGCACGGTCTCTCGGGCAGAAAATGGCCACACTAGTGGTCCAGGAGCACCACCTTTTGGCTCAACCTGGTCGAGATGGGTGAGGCCGACAAGACACAATTCCTTGCTGCCCCCATTTCCCAGGCGGGCCTATTCGGCTTTGCCCAGCGGTCTCCCGCCCCTGAGCGCCCAGCTGTGAAACAAATCTGCCCCCGATGTGACAGTCTCCACCGTTCATGAGGACAGGCCTCCTCCTCCCCCATCTCAGGCTGTTCCGGGGGTGGTCACAAGGAGCCAGGTAAGTGCTTCGATGTCCTTAGACTCAGCATGGCCACGACATGGTGTGGCACTTCGAGCTCCGCTCTCCGCGAGGCCCCACCTGCCGGTACGTCCGATGATGTTGTCCCTTTGGTCCCCCTTGGATGCATGGCTTGCACTTTCCAATCCGTCGCGAGGGCTGGTCCGGACCGTCCGACTCGGCTGCACGATTCACTTCGCCGGGCATCCGCCCAGGTTCAGCGGTGTCCACTTCACCTTGGTGAAAGATGAAAATGCTGCTACTTTGCGCGGAGATCGCTACCCTCCTATGGAAGGGCGCGATAGAACCTGTCCCTCCAGCCAAGATGAAGAAGGGATTTTTTCAGCCCCTACTTCATCGTACCGAAAAAGGTGGTGGGTTGAGGCCAATCTTGGACCTGTGAGTTCTGAACTAGGTTTTACACAGACTCCCGTTCAAGATGCTGGCACAAAAACGCATTCTGGCGAGCGTCCGGCATCAAGATTGGTTCGTGGCGGTAGACCCGAAGGATGCGTACTTCCACGTCTCGATCCTTCCTCGACACAGACCCTTCCTGCGGTTTGAGTCCGAGAGTCAGGCGTATCAGTACAAAGTCCTCCCTTTCGGCCTGTCCCTGTCTCCTCGCGTCTTTACGAAGGTCGCAGAGGCTGCCCTTGCCCCGTTAAGGGAGGTGGGCATTCGCGTTCTCAACTATCTCGATGACTGGCTAATCCTAGCTCATTCTCGAGACATGTTGTGCGCACACAGGGACATGGTGCTCTCACACCTCAGCTGACTAGGGCTTCGGGTCAACTAGGAAAAGAGCAAGCTCCTCAAGGTTCAGAGCATCTCTTTTCTCGGTTTGGAGTTGGACTCAGTCTCCTTGACAGCGCACCTTACGAACAGGCACGTCCAGTCGGTGTTGACCTGTTTGAAGGCGTTCAAACAGAAAACAGCGGTGCCACTGAAACTTTTTCAGAGGCTCCTGGGGCATATGGCATCCGCGGCGGTGGCCACCCTGCTCGGGTTGATGCATATGAGGCTGCTTCAACACTGGTTCCTGACTCGAGTCCTGAGATGGGCATGGTGCCACGGGACACGTCGTGTGGTCATCACGCCGGTCTGTCACCGTCTTTTCAGCCCTTGGACCGACCTCTCGTTTCTACGGGCAGGCGTTCCTTTAGAACTGGTCCCCAGGCGTGTCATGGTCTGACAGGCACCTACACGGGCTGGGGTGCTATTTTGCAACGGGCACGCAGCCGCCGGCCTGTGGACGGGTCCGCAACTGCATTGGCACATCAACTGCCTCGAGTTGTTGGCAATTCTGCTCACCCTGCGGAGGTTTCGGCCGTTGATCCAGGGCAAGCATGTATTAGTTCAGACAGACAACACGACAACGGTAGCATATATCAACCGCCAAGGCAGTTTGCGCTCTCGTTGTATGTCACAACTCGCCCGCTGTCTCCTCCTCTGGAGTCAGCAGCACTTCAGGTCGATGCAAGCCACTCACATCCCGGGCAACCTCAACACTACAGCGGATGCGATGTCATGACAGGTTACCCTCAGGGGAGAGTGGAGACTCCACCCTCAGGTGGTCCAGCTGATTTGGAGTCGATTCAACAGGCACAGGTGCACCTGTTCGCCTCCCAAGAATCCTCCCCACTGCCCGCTCTGGTACGCCCTGACCGAGGTCCCCCTCGGCATAGATGCGCTGGCACACAGCTGGCCCCCTGGTATGCGCAAATATGCGTTTCCCCCAGTGAGCCTGCTTGCACAGACCCTGTGCAAGGTCAGGGAGGACGAGGAGCAGGTCGTCATTGTAGCACCCTACTGGCCCACCCAAACGTGGTGCTCGGACCTCATGCTCCTCGCGACAGCTCCACCCTGGCGAATTCCCCTGAGGAAGGACCTTCTTTCTCAGGGACGGGGCACCATCTGGCACCCGCGTCCAGACATCTGGAATCTCCATGTCTAGCCCCTGGACGGGACGCGGAAGACCTGCTGTGGTAGACACAATCACTCAGGCTAGGGCCCCCTCTACGAGGCGTCTGTATGCCTTTAAGTGGCGTCTGTTCGCTAAGTGGTGTTCTTCCTGTCGGGAAGACCCTCAGAGATGCGCAGTCAGATCAGTGCTTTCCTTCCTGCAGGAGAGGTTGGAAGGGAGGCTGTCCCCTTCCACCTTGAAGGTGTACATTGCCGCCATAACAGCACACCACGATGCAGTAGACTGTAAGTCCTTAGGGAAGCACGACCTGATCATCAGGTTCCTAAGAGGCGCCAGGAGGCTGAATCCCTCCAGACCATGCCTCGTTCCCTCACTGGACCTCTATAGTTCTTCAGGGTCTACAGAGAGCCCCCTTTGAGCCTTTGCAGTCAGCTGAGCTTAAGACACTCTCCTTGAAGACTGCCCTCCTGACTGCGCTCACTTCCATCAAGAGGGTAGGGGACCTGCAAGCGTTCTCTGTCAGCGAAACGTGCCTGGAGTTCGGTCCAGGTTACTCTCACATGATCCTGAGACCCTGACCGGGCTATGTACCCAAGGTTCACACCACCCCTTTATGGACCAAGTGGTGAACCTGCAAGCGCTGCCCCAGGAGGAGGCAGACCCAGCCCTGTCGTCGCTGTGTCCGGTGTGCACTTTACGCATCTATTTGGATCGCACGCAGAGCTTTAGAATCTCTGAGCAGCTCTTTGTCTGCTTTGGTGCACAGCGGAAAGAAAGCGCTGTCTCCAAGCAGAGGATCGCCTACTGGCTCATTGATGCCATAACTATGGCATATGTCGCCTAGCACATGCCGCCCCTGGTAGGGCTACCAGCTCATTCTACCCGAGGTGTAGCGGCTTCTTGGGCCCTGGCCAGAGGTGCCTCTCTAACAGACATTTGCAGAGCAGCGGGCTGGGCAACACCCAACACCTTTGCAAGGTTCTACAACCTCCGGGTGGAACCGGTTTCGTCCCAGGTAGTGGCATGCAACACAAGCGGATAAGCCTGGGATAGCTGGCCGGGTGTATCGCTTGCACATAGCGCCTTCATCCTCCTTTTGAGCTGAAGACGTGCGCCATTAATTCCCAGTAGTGTTCACAAACTTTTTTCCCTGGTTGACTTCCTCCGAGCCCTGTGGCAGTCGAGTTTTCGGAGAGACTCGCTGCCGGCCCAGTACACGTGCTAAGAGCCCTGTTCTGGGGTAGGTGCTCCGCATGTGGCGGTTCCCTGTAAGGCTAACCCCATGCGGTCTATATCTTCCGCTAGTTCGTTTCCTTGCGGCAAACTGCGTCTTCCTTGGGCAGAGCCCCTCTGCCCCAGTCTCCATGTTTGTAGTAACTCCTCCCCCATTGGGCAGGATCTACCTTGAAGGCTCTCCACATGGTTGGAAAGACCATGTGACGTATTCTTCCACTTAAATATCCCCCCCTCTCTTTGGGCGAGGTGTGGTCTCCGCGGTGTCTTCCCCTTGGGAGGGACATCCCCCCCGACTAGACCTGGCGGCCCAGTCGGATAATCCCCCTTCTTTTTTAGGGAGTGGAAAAAGAGAAGGGGAAAGAGGCCACGACTGGGTTAAGCCTGTCTCTATCTTTGGGTAGTCGACTTGTCCCCAAAAAGGGCCGTTCGACACTCATAACTATGTTGGGGGAGGTTACGTGTCGACCTGGTGTGCTGGCTATGAGGCACACAGCAAGTCTGCCCACTACACACCGCCAGTTCACGTAACACAGTTCAGCCTTATGGCGTTTCGTATAGGGACCCCTAGTGTCACTACATCGACATCAATGTCGAGTGAGTGACAGATAGGGAACGTCATGGTTACTTGTGTAACCTCTGTTCCCTGATGGAGGGAACGAGACGTTGTGTCCCTCCTGCCACAACGCTGAACTACCCACTGAAATGGCCGGACCTTATATCGGCTCCTCAGCATAAAACCTGAATGAGTGGTTGCATACCAGCTCCTTTTATACCCGTATGTCCGGGGGAGTGGCATGCAAATACCACTTGCCAATTTTCATTGGCCTTTTATCAAAGACCAGAGGTGTCTCGGGCTCCCAAGAGTGACCCCTAGTGTCACTACATCGACACCAACGTCTCGTTCCCTCCATCAGGGAACGGAGGTTACACAAGTAACCACGACGTTTTCCATAGTATGTGGTACTGGAGAGTGTTTATGCAAATCTATGTATTAGGAAAAAAATCATTTTTTTCCTAAAGGATGTTTTTCGTTACAGTATATTGTGTCTGATGCATTCCTGTTGTGCATGGAACATACAGTGAACACATGATTATTACTGTGAGATCATAAAACTGCAGATATGATGTGAGTTATCATATTTTGACAATTTCACACAGTTTAACATAAATCGGTACACATGCACATCCCTACACTCATGTTAATCAGAATGGTGAAGCCTTAAACATCTTTTACAGGTACAGTTGCTGCAGTTATGAAGGACTGTGTAATAACAGATCAAGTGGACTAATATTCAATGGCAGTCACTCCATGTTAATTAGCCTGGTGTCTGACCACAGTCCACTGACATCAAGAGTAATACTACAAACTAGCATGACCCAAGCATGACCTTTCTCCATTTCATTCTATTATCGCCCATATCACCTTTCACTTTTCTGTTAATATGCCATTTCTTTCTTCTTTTTCAAACAAAAAGAGCAATGTTTTGATAGCGCCACAGTGTTTACACTTTTCAGGGGCATCCACCTACAAATGGCTTCTAGTTGTCTCTCCACATTAAAGTGGCATAGGACAAAGTATTTACCTCGAAAAATACTTTACACTTCAAATAAATACATATTTATATGTCTTACAATGTGAAGAGCATGGAGATCAACTGTTGAGTCTTCATGTAAGAGCTTTCTTTCTTTCTTTCTTTCTTTCTTTCTTTTTCCTTCATCTATCCTTCCATCTAAAAGTGGGGGTTCAGATACTGGGCATACAGGCTCCAAACAAGACAGATGAAAACAATAAAGCAGCCTGTTTCCTGACACCTCATCTAAACTGTGCAGGAGATGAGACCCATACGTGTGTGCATGTGTGTGTGACTGCCAATACTCATCACGTTTTACTAGTAATGCCTTTTTTAATAAGGTCTATCCCTACGCAAATGGGGTCAGAACTAAATTAATCTTTCCTCTACCTTTGAACATTGTCAGTGTGGGTCTTGCAGGTGCACACTTCATTACACTGCACTACCCACCAAACCTGTGAACAGCCGGCCCCAAGTAATTTGACGGAGGTCAATAAATTATTATTAACATTAATTTTCAGAAAAAAACATGGTGTATGGTGGCTATGGGTGATTGTGATGTGAATGGATGAGAAAGGGAGTGAAGGATGCACAGGTGACAGCATTGTCCATCTTAACATGTTAGCAGGTAATTAGTTGCTCTCTCTCTGTACTCTGTTCTTACAGCTGATGTCTTTTATGACATAGTGGACCAGCAGCTTTCCTTGACCTTTTCCTCAGCCCATATTAGGCTCAATTTGGAGCATGTGTTCTTGAGCTAACCTTTTCTCAGGTCTGCAATGTGAGAAGGGGCCTGTGGCCATTGCTGTTCCCATCAACATAATCTCTTATCTTCCTCTCTGCTCCTCTCCCCTCTAACGTTGGACACTCTTAAAATGAATAAATGGATATTTGTTTTTGTTTTTTGTCATGCTAAGTAGTCATAATGAATAGTCTGGGTCATATTCCACTTTAAAATTAAAAGTAAGATTTAAGAAAATACATTTTGCATAAAGAAAATGAAGACTATTTTGCTTTGTAGCACAATTTTAATGACAATTAATCCCCCCCAGTTACTGTAACACACAAAAAAAGTCATTATCATTACTGTAATGCGAAGGTAATACTTGTCGTTCTGACTTTAAAATATGCATATTAAAATAAAAAAAAGTATATATTTAGGTATTTTTTTTTTTATGTAATACAGTAAAAAATGACTATTATGGTAATAAAATTATATGGTAATAATAAGATTCATCACTGATGACAATTACAAAAAATCTGGTTAACATTAATTTAATTTAGTGGCAGAAATGTGTTAAGTTATGGAAATAATGTCACAATATATATTTAAAAATATAATAATGTATATACAAATCTTCAGGCTTAATTTTATTGATGTAAAATAAATGTTCTTATTTTTTTTCTTTTAATTTTGAGGTAATATGTTCTTGACATATTTTGTGAGATTCAACCAAGTGTAGAAACTAAAGGAAGAAAATTGGTTTCACTTCTATGAAAGAATGTGGTTACACTATTGTAACAAATCCAGTTAGGCACTCACATCAGAGTACCAGTCAATAAACCACACACGATGTGCAGTCATGTTAAATTTATCTATAGTCAACTATCACAATCAAACAATTAGACTCCAAATTTTTTAGGACTAAAAATGTAATCATCTCCATTAACCACATGGAAAAATATGTGCATCTTATAATGGCCAGAAGCCTAATTATTTTCAATGCTGAAATCCACATCTATTAGTTTAAGCCTCTTATTGTATTCTGGCCAGAGAGCACTGATTATTTTACCCTCCAGAGAACTGAGCGGTTAGTCCAGTGAATAATCGAAACCGCCGGAAGATTATGGCAGAAAGGTTAAAACCAGGAGGAAAAAAAAATAAAAATAATGGGTTGTTTGAATAAAGAGAGAAAAGGTAATGTGGTCAACTTGATGTAGAATGACCATCATAAAACATTTGTCTTGTGGGGGATTTGCACTGACCTCTGTGAATGGTAGTGAATCAGCATTACGAAAAAATAGAATGCCTGCAATACAAAGAACATAAGATGACTAAACAGTGTACTGTCTAGTAAGGCACGCCAGTGTGACCACATATGCCAGTGGTTCTTAAAATATGAGCAGGAATGCTTTACTTTATATACAAGTGAGAAACAGAGCGGGACATATCCCAAAAAAACAAACAAAAAAAACTTTTGGCCTTTAAGGGATGTAATGCAAAGGAGAGTTCAGATGAGCAACATTGCAACTTACCTGCATTATTAAAGAATTCAACTGATGGGTTAAATTGTTGAATTGTGATTTTTGGAGCTTCAAAAGAGAAATCACCACTCACTTGGATTTTAAGGACCTACTGAGCTAAGACATTTTTCTATTTTTCTTCAAATGTGTTCTGGTGAAGTCATAAACACCTGTGATATCATGAGGATGAGCAAACAATGAGAGAATTTTCATTTTTGGGTGAACTATCCCTTTATTTAATTCATCCTACCGACTAGGGTACCCGCAGACCCCTGAGGTGTACTTTTTTTGTCATATCTCACAGGTTCTTTATTCTATCATTCCAATTTTTCATGACTTTGTCAATCAATTTGTTCCTAATGACTTCATATCATTGTTTTCAGTTTCTGTGTTAATTAGTGCTTTTTAAAAATGTTTTATGACTATCAAATTAAATGTTTATGTTCTATTATACAAGATAAGACTGTAAAATAGTGTGTCATGCATATGACTGACATGCAGTCGGAAAAAGCACAAATGTGAAACTAACAGAGAAGCTGAATGAGAGTCATCCCACCAACATTAGTGATCAATGGAAAGCAGTGGATGACTAGAATAAAAGCAGTCATTGGCCTTTTGATCATAGCAGGGGTGTCTAAAGATAACCATGAGCCTGTAGATTCCCTCTGGTCAGAGACTGGCTGTAAACCTGTGTTCACTGCAACTATGTCCAGAGCAAGATTCCAACACATATTGAGATACATGAGGTTAGACAACAAAGCAACAAGGGGAGAGTGAATGGCAACAGACAAGCTTGCCCCTTTCAGAGATATATGGACCATGTTTGTAGCCCAGCTCCCAAAATACTTTATTCCAGGCACGGACATGTGCCTCAAACGGACATCTTGTTGGCTTCAGAGGCAAGTGCAGTTTCCGACAGAACATCCCATCCAAGCCTGACAAATATGGAATAAAAATCTGGTGGAACTATGATGCAGAGACCAGCTACGCTCTCAAAGGTGCCTTGGCAGGCAACCTGGACAGCAACGAGAAGTAGGTCAAGTGGCCCATGTAGTCAAAGAGCTTGTGGTGCAAAAGTGGCAGAAATGTCACAGCCGACAATTTCTTTACATCCATTCCGTTAGCTGAAGCCTTACTAGAAGATGGACTGACATATGTTGGCACTATCAAGTCAAACAAGCAACATATCCCAGAGGAGATGAAGGCTAACAATGACAGAGAGATCGAAAGTTCATGATTTGGCTTTCATGGGCAGCTTACCATGGTGTCATATGTACCTGCAAAAGGAAAAGCGGAACTGGCGCTGTCCTCCATGCACCATGACATGAAGGTTGAAGGCGAGAAGTAGAAACCAGAGATCATACTACACTACAATGCAACCAAAAGTGGTGTGGATAATCTGGATCATCTAGCCAGAATGTTCACAACCAGAAGAAAAATAAACAGAATAAACAAAAAACAGCAGCCGATGGTGCTGTTTATGAACATGTTGGATGTTGCTGCCATTGCTGCCTTCATCATCTGGATGGGGAACTTCCCAGATTGGAAGTTTTTAGAACATGGCCGATGTTGCCGGATCTACCTGAGACAGCTGGGGCATGCCCTGGTCATGCCACACATGAAGAGGATAACTGATACTGCCATGCTCCAAGCCCCAATCCGAGCAGCAATGACCATCATGGGAATGAGGAAAACTCCACTTGCTGCTGTGGACGTCCAACAATCGGCTGGAAAATCTACTCAAAAAAGGTGTAGCCTTTGCTCCCGAAACACAGACAGGAAGGTAGCAAATGTTTGCTCCCCCTTTCACATGCCAGTATACCCTGAGCATAGCATGAGCCAAATCGTGTGCTATAACTGCATGTAGCGTGTGGTGTTCATAGTTCAATGTAAACATCATTCAGTTTACATTATGTACAAATTGAAAAATCTAAATTTGAATTACATTTATCAGACCTTTATTTTGACAGGGGGTCATACTTAGACCAATAACTCTATACTTTTGTATTGAAAGACAAATAAAATAAAAAAAACTGTTGAAGTTTGAATGACTGTGGGTTTATTTCAATTATTTTATATTGGGGTCAAAATGACCCCTGTTAGTTTCACAATGGTGTAACTCAAATAATGTTTACTTGAAATTACTGAAAACTAAATGATACCAGAATCAAAGGATGGTAAATAAGCTTTTAAGTACTAATGTGGATTGTACTTGGTATAAAAGTTGCAATTTGTATTAAAGAAAAGTATATATTTTCGTTTTATACAATATGCAAATTATCTGTAACTTTCCTAAAATAATAATAATCTTTTTTTTATTTTCAGATAACATTAATTACATAACTAATAATGTTTTAAGAAGAAATAAGTTAACATTTTGCTATGATGGTTGTTTATTACAATAGTTTATTCTTGGGGTCCCTGTCGGTAGTCCTTGTATGTTAAATATGGTAGGATGAGGATTAAGTTAGTCAGCTCAATTGTTCTTGTTTAAGTTTTGCTTATGTTTTTATGTAATGTTTTTCCCCCATTGTAAATAAAATGTCACCTTTTTAACCTGGCCATAGCAACTTTTGTTTTCAACTTTTGACGGCTTCTTATGTTGATGCCAAATTTGGGTCGTAACAATTGGGGGCTCGTCCGGGATCATCCAACTTGGATTGGCTGTGTTTTGCATTGCTACTTTGTTTCCTGTAGTATGCTTCATTTCTGCCACCGGTCTGCATCGCTACTTGTGTTTCATAGCATGCTTTGTTTCCACCATTGCAACTTTTTTGTTTGTAGTATGCTTTCGTTTCTGGCTTTGGCATGCATTGCTACTTTGCTTTTCATAGCATGCTTTGCTTCTGCTGTTGGTATCACAGGTGTGCATATATAAACTACTTTACAGCTTTAAATCTGGCTTTTCCAGTAATTTACTCAAGTATTAATTCACTAAATTATCCAGAAATAGGCATTATCACATGGCAAGTAAAATACAAATTATTACAGGACATGAATTATTTATTTATTTATTTTTAAATCTTGTGATAGTTAAATCTTGATAAAAAGAGAGAGTTCACCCAAAAGTGAAAATTCTGTTGTCTCTTACTCATCCTCATGTTGTTCCAAACACGTTTAACTTCCCTCATTTCCTCTGTTTCCTCCATGGAGCACAAACGATGCTAGCCTCAGTCACCATTCACTTTTATTGTTTGGAAAAAACATGTGAATGTGACTGAGGCTGCCAGTCCCTAACATTTTCCCTACTGAAACATCTCCTTGTGTTACATGGAAGAAAAAAGTCTTACAGGTTTGGAACAAATTATGACAAAATGTTCTTTTTTTTGTGGTCCTGAAAAGATTTTCCAATTTTAACAAAGCTGAGCTATATTTACCTGTTGCAGATACTTAATATTACTTAGCCAGAGCAGATCTCCTGAGAGCAGCCAGCTTCAGACGGTGCTTACAAATATCGATGCAGACCAAGACGGTGCTTACAAATATCAATGCAGACCAAGTGAATAGGCCACTGTTTTCTGGTATTAGGTGAAAGATGATGAAAAAGGGATTAGGGAAGAAAGCGTGAGTGCCCCTCCTTCACTTTGTTTACCCGCTGAGGCTAATATGGGAGGTAAGTGTGTTAATGTTTAACTGCTAATCTTCATCTCACACATGACAATGGTGGAGCCCCGGGTCTGGCCCCCTAAGGGTTTAATGTGCCTAAAACAAGCTATTAGAGCAGCCAGAGAACTAGAGAACATTAGTTGCTCACACACATACACATGTACCCAATTACACACTGTTTTCAATCGGGAACACTGGCTGACACGGCCCCAGTGGCACAAATACCAATTACAACATATGGGACACACACCCCTCTACATTGCATACACACTATCTGAACACACACATACACAAAAAGAAAATATATATAGTTATTGATGCACACACATTCTGACACTACAAGATCTCCTCAAGATTGATAGCCTCTTCCTACCCAACTGAATTTATAAACTAATGTTTCCACAATATTTGTTGTAATTGTTCTTGGCAAAGCAGTACGGACTTATTGAATGTACGCAGAAGTTATTTCTTTAGATTGCCGTTCTAGAAGCCTGAGAAGTTGTTTTCTTTGTGCAAATATAAGTGTGTTTTTTAATAAGGAACAAAGATTCTTTGTTTTATGGTAAAGTGGAAACTTTAAAAGAACAGACACAAAGAGGAAGATAAGAAAGAGAGACAAACATAAGAGGGCGAGAGAGAATTCAGATCATATTCACAACATATTCTAGCTGGCAAAATATTTTAAAGAATTATAATTTTATATTAGTTTTTATAGATTAGAAAATAAATATATTTTTTTTATTTATACAATAATTGTATTTATTTATAAAATAAATCTCTATTTTTACTATACGCTACGAAATTTGGCAAAATATATACACTTCTATTAAACTCACCTAAAATTAAGCAAATTGACTTCAATTATAGCTCTTAAACTGGATAAAAAATGTAAACAGAAGATTTATTAATTATTAATTAATTAAAAGAATTATTAATTAATTTGTAAATACAAAGAAAAATCTTTAAAAACCTCCAAAACAAACTCTATTAGACCCTTAACAGAACCACTAAATGAGCAATTTATCTATTGTACCGGTCGAAAAAAGTATACCATAGTGACCGTAGTCAAGATAAAAGGGTTGCCAGGGGCCATATTACAGAAACACCCTAACTCAAAAATCCTATGTTATCAGTTTAGTAACCATGGCCATTTTAGTTAGGACTTACTGAACTTGTCAGATCTTAAAGGGATAGTTCACTCTCAAATTAAAATTCTGTCATCATTCATTCACCCTCAAGTTGTTCCAAACCGTATGACCTGACTTTGCAACTGCAAGTCCCTTACTCCTCTAACACATACGTACCACCCTAGTAACTCACCGCAAACCCTCTCCTCAGGCAGTGCGCTCAAGCTTGGCGACACCGCAACTGCGGCGCCCCTGCCATTGGCTCAATACATCCCTAAGCAGCACAAATGTGCTGTCCAGGTGCCGCAACTGTGGCATCTTTTGGGACGTGCGACTAAACGTCCCAACCCTCCAAGCATACTGGACAGCTTGGAAATGATTTAGAAATTTCCATCTAATTTACACATTTCCATTTCCCGATTTTTTCTCACCTCTCTATATCCTCCTTCACCTCACACCTTAATCAAACCAAAAACCTCTATCCTGGAACTATTAAAGTGTACTTAAGCAGCATCCATTTCTTATACAAATTAACTTTCGGAAAAAACATCTCCACAATAAGCCACTCCCAGATCTCACTTCTAGTTAAGGGTACTCATAAAGCCCAACCCACCAGAACCGATACCAGGCAACCACTTACCATCGATTTGCTAACTCAATGCCTAAATACTCCCCGCAAGGCCCACATTTCTTCAAACACCTCAAAACCCCTAGATGCCTTGTTCATCCTCGCCTTCTTTGGCTTCCTCCACTGCTCAGAACTCACCTCCATGGCCAAATTCGATCCAAGAATCCATCCCACCATTTCGGACCTTCATATCCTAGACAACGATACAATCAGATACTACATCAAACAAAGCAAAACAGACCCAACCAAAAGAGGGCATTCAATTTTCATTTTCAATCTGCCAACTCCCATCCAGCCCTTTCAATCTCTAGCACACTATCTCCATTACAGAGAGTCCCAAACCAAATACCCTCTCGATCCACTCTTCGTTGACGACAAAAATCAAGCAGTTTCCCAATTCTGGTTCCAAAAAAACAAAAATCCCCCCCCCAAAAAAACACCTCAAATCTGTCCTGCTCAAATCCGGCATCTCAGAAAAACTATACTCAAGCCATTCCTTCTGCATCGGCGCCGCAACCACAGCAGCCCACAAAGGCCTGCCCGAGCACCATACATGCTTACTGGGCCACAGGTTATCAGATGCATATCGCCGCTATATCCATACCAACCGTCTCCACATCAGAAAGGCACAACAAGCCCTTATCAGCTAATCAGGAAACGTTCATAATCAGGGTAAGAGGGATGCTTGCTTCATCCTCGTCAGTTCACTAGGCCACCCCCCCCATCTCAAATCATTGTGAGGGCCCACCTTAAGCACTCAAGGGCTCTCCCGTTCTAATGCAGTGTGAGCTAACTCACGTTTATTTATATCGTGGGCACTCCCGTTCGAAGCACCGGGAGGACTCTTCCGTTCGAATGCAGTGAGGGCCCCGTTCGATCGAAGGTTGGGCTTGCATTTCTACAGAGTTTGCCCATTCGCTGCACGGGCCCATCTCGTCGAACCAACCGCGTCTGGAGGGGGCTTAATGTCGGGTCTGGGCGGCTTGGATTCACACCTCTGCCCGGGCGACCCTGCCTGACCGTGGCATAACGATCCCTCCAGCGCATAACAGCTCCCGCAAGAGCTCATTTCCATGCAGCCGTAACCGCCACTGTCTATTCAGTGCTTCAGCCTATATTCATTCTTCATTTTCTACCTATCCTGCACCTCCGAGTTTCCTATCCCCCGAGCAGACCCAAGCATGAGGCTGCTTCTGCTAGCGGCTCTGCTTATTCTATCATCTTTGGCACCTCTGCCCATCTCACACAAAGCAAGCAAGCAACCAACCAACCAACCCATTTATCATTGTTTCAGGTTCGACTTTCTTTTGAGGGGAAATAAGAGGCTTGCTGTCCCATTTCCTGGCTTCTTTTTGGGGGGTATTCGAGCTCGGGTCAAGTCTCGAGCCTCGAGCCCTTCGCCCAGGACAGCGAATGCAGAATTACATTAACTTGCGAACTACTGAAATGGAGTTTCATTAACAAAGTTCGGGAGGAGCAAGTTAATTTAATCTGACCAATCACACTGCCAGAGTAGGCCTATATAAACACCTGCTTACCTCTACGTGGCATTGAGCCTTCTGGCATCCCTCTACCTCCCCATCTCCACGTATCTATTTCATCAAAAACTAATCTAAGTCCAGGGGGGTAATCGATCTCGGATCAAATCTCAAGCCCTTCACCAAGGACAGTGAGCCAAACACGTTTACACTTTCCTCAAATGCAGGATTACATTAATTTGCAAACTACTGAAATAACTTCAGAAGACATGGATTAAAACACTGGAGTCGTATATATTACTTTTATGCTGCCTTTATATGCTTTTTGTTCTGGCCACCATTCAGATGCATTGTATGAACCTACAGAACTGAGATAATTTTCTAAAAATATTAATTTGTGTTCTGCAGAAGAAAGAAAGTCTTACACATCTGGGATGGAATGAGGGTTAGTAAATGATGAGAGAATTTTCATTTTTGGGTGAACTATCCATTTAACTTATCCTCCTCAGACCCGAGCATGACTGCTGTGTGCATTTTCCATTTCCCTTTTTGATTTGTAACTAGTAGCACCTAATAAACAAGCAAAAAAACAAAACAAAACAAAACAAAAAACACGTGGACATTGGAAATAAGTTGTGAAATTTTAAATTATATAGAAATGTAGATTTTTTTCATCAAACTGTTTAAGTTTCTATGAGTATTAGTTATTCATGTTTTTGAGATGTTACAGATATTACAGCTGATTTTATGTAAAGCTGAATAAATAATTCTTATTTTTATAAATGTATAAATGCACCTTATTTTCATCCTAAATCCATATAAAGCCTCTGAAAGTTAAATTTTTCAGCTTTTGGATGAATCCATTGATTCTCAATGTGCAAATAAACAGTAAATATAGGAATGCATTTACAAATGTTAATGAATGGAACCATATTGTACAGTGATAAAATACAATATAACAAAATTTAGATTAAAATTAAGCAAAATGACCCACAGATGCATTAATGTTGAAAGTTATTCAAAATAACTAACATGTTTTTTAAACTTTTGAAGGAATAATGTCCCAAATTCCACGTATGTGGACATCATGTTTATGAGTGCTAATGCGTGAAAAACTAATGATTTTTTTAAAGCGCCATATCAAACAAAATAAGAAATGCTACTTCTTACACCCAAACAGGTTTCAATGAAAAAACTTAAATATGTTTCTTACCCGAAGTGCTTTTGTTGGCTCTGCGCCTGTAGAAGCACTTCACTGATATCTACGCCATGCTTTATATCACGTGTCTAATTCAACGGTTCAGACATGTAGAAGTTCAAGAACTGCTAAAATCGCTTACAGTTCCTTTATGACTTAACATAGGATGTTTTTGTAATACAGCCCCAGAAGAACAGAGTACATGTAGGTACTATGAGGTAAATTAAATGTTCTGCTCTTGTATTTATCATTGGGAAATGAAACAAGCTGGATTTAAACTTGGGCCACCCACTAGGTCTCCTGCAATTGTATTTTATTTTGGACATTACTGATAAAATAACTATTACATTACATAATGTTTTTAATTTAGTATTTATATTTCACCTTTATGTCTTTGCTTTTTACTTTGTCATTCAAGTTGAACTCATAAATTCCTTTTCCATTTACATTCATTTGTCAATGCTGTATTTGAACGGTCATGCCAATAAAAATCCACTGAAAGACGAGGGAGAGAGACAGAGAGAGAGCTGGGGGTCAGGGCCTGTGCTCCTTACCGGATAGCCCTCTGTTTTCTTCTGGCACCACTTCAGTAGAGCGTTCCTCTTAGATCCACCGTACTCCCGCGCCAGAGCAGACAGAGGGTCTGTTCTTTCCACACTAGCATCAGGGGACACACACACATGTACGGTCACTAACACTGCATATGTGCATGCGTGAGAGATCTTCTGGGGGTTTGTGACTAGAATTGAGATGATTGTTTAAACTTGTTTGACATGCATTCCTACCAGTAACATTATTATTTTCATAAATGTGATTTGCATTGAATGACTACAGTGGCATTCAAAGGTCCACACTGAAAATCTGGGATTCAAAATCTGATTTGAAAATATATAAATAAATAAATGTTATGGTTTAAAATGAATAAGAAATATTTAAGATTTCTACAGTAAGTCTCTTATTAAATAGGCCAAATTTGTGATACTGAGTATGTGAACTCCTTTGTACAGAAGATCAGATATCTTAGACGCTCTTTGGAACATTCTCAAATCATACTGGATAACATGCAGGGTTTTTCCTGCATAGAGATTTATGAGGCGGCCGCCTCCGTCAAATTTCGTGCAGCCTCCGACTGTTGACGAAAATCAGGCAGGCAGTCATGTGCACAGATAGACCCCAAGTGATGCTCAAGCACCCACCCTCTTTCACTAGATAAGTGCCCTTTTTGCAAGTCATTTCTTATTTTTTTATTTATATTTTTTTTTATTTAAATTTGGCCCTTGGCATCAATTCTCAATTAAACGTGTGCCCAGCATCTGCATTTAAGTTGTAATTCTGCGAGACCACACGAGCCCCTCCCCCTCTTTGATATTCTTTGTCACAGCCTCCACATGTTTCCATCCAAGGATTTTTTGCAAAAAAAGTTTTAGTGCATCAAAATAAAGCTGATGGAAATGCAAATTATCTCTAAAATTTCACGAGTGTCGACATAATATTTTTCCGTTTAACTCTAGTGCAAATGTAGCGAAAAACTGGTTTGGAAACACTTTTTGTCAAGAAAATTGTCATTAACGCAAAAATGTCACATGACAGAATTTACCCCAATCATTAGCCTGTGTTAATCATGATGACAGTATACATCCTTGAAAGCCAATTTATTGTACGTAATTATGGATTGATCTTAACGGCATATAGATCTGATGCTGCAAACATGACACTTCCAGGAGTGCCAACACAAATATCTCCTATCATGCACATCGACAAGTGCACGGAGAACAAATGAATGGCCACTCTTTGCGATTAATTTAATTGCGGTAGACATCCGTTTATTTATTAAAGTTGCTTTTCCACACCATTCAAAATAATAGACAGCAGTCATGGAATTAGCCCACAATACAAAAAACATATAATTTCTGTGCACAAAGATGTTTTAAATTAAAAATAAATACATAATACTAGGAGAAAAGCATCAGTGTGCTTTTTAGGAACAGTAACATACAGCCCAATTCTATTAAGTATTTTTAGCTTACAAAAAAATACTATTTTTAGACCTATATATGCCTTTTCTTTACACAAACTTAAATTAGCCATACCCTGTTCTGTAGACTAAAAAAGTCGGCTGAATGACATTATCAGAATGTACTGCACTTTTTTCAAGACTATAAACTATCAGAACTATTTGTCCAATGAGTTCACTTTCAGAAAACAATCTTTTGAACTTTTTAAAACGTTTAAATCTAATCCTCTTTACCTCAGATCGCATTTGCTGAGCTTCTTCAGAAAATGTAAATTGCATTATGACACTAAAATTAATTTTAGATGACAATCAAGTTCAGCTGGTCGTTAAAAGCTGCTGGACAGATATGCGGGACATAATGCAGTTGTGATGGCATTGCTTTAGATTAGATGATTGTTCAAAACAGCCTATTGAATATCAGGAATGTATCATTGTAAACCCTGATATTACACCACAATAGATCTTCTTTAATAGCTGTGCACACAGTATATACACATCGATGGATGGTCCTTATACTAAGACCGAAAGTTTTCTCCACTACTTGGTGCAGGTTTCCAGCGTGAACAGGGCTGTGACGATTCCTTTTTGGGTCAGAACCGGTAGCAACCTGCTATAGGCGCAACATCAGGACCAATATTACAGTCCAATCAGAAGGGCAACTGCTCCCTTTTGATTGCAATTCCTCATTTTCTGATTGAATTTATTTGTGAAATTAAAATGACAGTAAGCTGGATAATTTCAATGAATTGTCTCAATACTCTCCCCATTTTACCAAAACTTCAGAGGAAAAAAATTAGGGACATCTGGGAGGAGAATTAGCGATAAACACACATTTCTGTATGGAAACGGCTTCAGGGCAGATTTCTTTTGCGATAAACCAAAACGTATGTGATAAAGTATTTTTTTAGGCATGACATCATCACGCACACCATTTTTATCGATAAAAGGCCATTTGAATGGAAACAGGCAGAAGACGGCAAATTTCACAAAATGTGTTTTACGCATTTTCACTTTGTCGATAACAAAATAGCGCAAAAAGTGGATGGAAACTAACGCATGCAGAACGAGCGCCCTGAGGAGCAACATCGAAGTCTACCTGACCAGCCTTCATTTGTGACAGCCAGGTAAGGATAATGTTTGTCCTAAACTTCAACATTGTTTGCCACTGCTGTGAAATTAAACCACTATAAAAAAATCTCCATAGAGCCAGCAGAGCTTAGGCAATAGCCCTCCATTAAGTTTAATAACAAGCAAGCTAATCAGGCGTTGGCTCAAAATAGCATCATGCAGGGTCGGAAATGCCCCCAAAATTCAATATTTGAATCCTGTTTGAGTTATTTTTTTATATTGATAACATAACATAGTCAATCCTCTGTGGTCACCGGAGGCGCCAGTGCGATCACCTGACTTTTTCCTTGATAACAACAGAAAGAAATACTCTGTCATTTTTGGTCATACAGATAAAAGTAAGACATCATTCGAAACTAGGGTTTACTTTTATTTGTGTACACTCACAATATCAGCAAAACGTTGTGGTTTTGTAAAATAAAAAAATCATACAGGATGCGCTTTCTGCCATCTTCTGTCTGGAGCGCGTCATGAAAATGAACCGAAACTCAGCGTATACTTGCCTCACAGACATGAGAAATATGTCTAGAGAAAGCCTGAATTGTCTACTTTTAAATGAAACAATTTAAATCGAAAACAAATATTCTCTGAATGTGTAATCCATATGAAACCAGTGAGAGGTACAGTTTTTCCCATTTGAGCTCATTATTGTTTTTGGAAGAAGGCACATTGTGAATTTACCTCAGAAGAAGAGCGTGATCCGATACGGCCTTTCTAACACAAAAAGCAAAGAAAACTGGAGTCTGCAAAATATATTATGTGTTTCATGGCCTTATTTCAGTGACTTAAAAATTACTAACCATGCATAATCTTGATTTTCTCAAAAATGCAAACATGTACATCTCATGTTTGGAGGCTCTTATGTTACAACACTGCTGAGAAAGTGATGCAGATTATTTATTCATTTTGTTAATTATTCATGCTTGACATGATGACTACAATTACGTCAACTGTATCTGGGCAAAATTTTGTATTGTTATCTCAAAGCAAGTTATGGCATTTGGGGCCAAGGTAGCCTTTTTTATCAAATGTCCAAAAAACTCTCCAAACAAGTGACCTGAGGGTTTTATTGAACCTAAGAAGTACTTACATTTGTAAATGCCACAATAAACCAGAAACATAATTACATAGAATAAGTCATAAGTAATAAGATCCAGCACTGTTTCAGTTGTGCGCATGGTAAATCAAGACAATCTGTCAATCTAAGCGATCAGTCCAATTCAAGCTGTAAAACAGTGGCCAACTGGTCTCAACACATCGTCCCTTCCCACCATACCCACCCACATACCTGTGATCAGAGATGATTTTATTATCAGTTTAACAGGTTAATCAAGTTTGCTGTTTGTTAACTATAAATGAACACATTAGCTGTTATGTTGTATTTAATTAATTTAATGTTGAACAGGTTAGCTTTTTTAATTAAATATGCTACAAGTTGATAATTGTCATTTTCTTCAATAATCTAATTATTAGAACACCTAAAATATGTTGCTTGTATGTGTTTGCTTCAACCAGTGGAAGGCATGGTACAAGTGTATGTGTGCACACGATCAGGATGGTACCACCTCTGCCTCATTTTGAGCCAGGAAAAACCCTGACATGGATCATTAGGTTTTGCTCAAACTTGTAGAGTCCATGCCAGCTCGAGTGCATACTGTCATTAAAGCAAAAGGTGAACACACTAAATACTAAGTAATTTATCAATTCAATTTTTTACTCCAATTGTTATGCTGATAATATCACTTGTAATGTGTGTGTGTGTGTGTGTGTGTGTGTGTGTGTGTGTGTGTGTGTGTGTGTGTGGGGGGGGGGGGGGGGGGTTTCAGTGTTTATCCATTGCTAAAATCCTCACACACATGTGACATCAGTACATTAGGGGTGTCACCCTGCGAGAGATAATTAGATTGCCTTGTTGTGTGTTCATGGGAACATGACTCTGTGGTCACTGAAATGAGAGTCAGAACACTTTATGTGACCTCTCTTATCTTTACATTGAGATTTTATTTTATTTTTTTCTCCCCTTTTCTCCCCAATTTGTAATGCCCAGTTCCCAATGCACTCTAAGTCCTCGTGGTGGCGTAGTGATTCGCCTCAATCTGGGTGGCGGAGGACGAATCTCAGCTGCCTCCGCATCTGAGAATGTCAATCCGAGCATCTCATCACCTGGCTGACCGCGGAGACATAGCGCGTGTGGAGGCTTCACGCTATTCCCACGGCATCCATGCGCAACTCACCACGCGACCCACAGAGAGTGAGAACCACATTATAGCGACCACGAGGAGGTTAACCCAACGTGACTATACCCTCCCTAGAACCGGGCCAACTTGGTTGCTTAGGAAGCCTGACTGGAGTCACTCAGCAGACCCTGGATTCGAACTTACATTGAGTTTAATTGCCATTTTACGCTGATGTTTGTGAAGATCAGCAGGGAATATTCGATACTATGGACCTGTTTCAGTGATGCCACTTTTTCCTTGCAGCCACCATATTTGTGACCATCAGCGGGAGGAAACAATGGCGGTGAATGGAAAAACACCTGTGAAACGATATCAAGAAAAACATCAAAAATTGCTTTTGATCCATGGTAAGTACCAGGAATAGCTCATACAGGTCCGAAGACAGCACAAATATAGCCAAATTGGACTTTTGTGGACTTCTAAATAAATGTTATCCATGATTCATCTCGAATCTGATGTGTGACCGATGAGTACCCACGGCCACCAGTACATCACTAATTCAGAAGTTACAAATTTTTCGCATTGTTTTCAGGTCTGATTTGGTCACAATATTACAAAATGTCTGTGATGATCCCATCTGTATGAATGTAAGAGCTCCTGAAAAAGGCTTTTTCTGCATCACATGCACATTGCAGCACATTGAAGGTATATGGAACTTTGGTCAGAAACATGGTGGCGTGGTCATACAGTGACATCACATAAAACAGATCAATACAGCAGTCATTATAAAGTGAAAAAGCCAATTCTGTGATTTTCATTAAAAAACAATGTCAATTTAATTTTAATCTAAATGTTAAACTTTACTAACCTGGAGAAAACGGCTTGTTTTGAAGTCTAATAGTGTCTTTGTGGATGTAGTTTCAAGTATTGTCCCCAGAAGTTAACGGTAGTTAAAATTTGACAAAAACTTATTTTGGGGACAACCAGGCAAAATTATATTTATAATTATATATACATATTAACAATGCAAAAAAAAAAAACAATTTTGTTATTAATTTAGGTGTGGTTTAGGAATTTCGGTTTGTCCATTGCCGTAATTGTAGTTAGCTTTATTTAAAAACAATAGAAGTCTATGGTATGTCCTCAGATAGATAGTTAGGTAAACATGTGTATGTAGACAAAATTGTCCCCAAAAGTTAGCAAAATCTGACAAAACCTCTTTTTAAGGACATTCAGTGTCATCCTCAAATGGAAAATAGATTCATAAAGCAAATACTGCATTCTACAATTATAAAAATGCAATCCAGTTTTTTATTAGGGCACATCCACACAAATATGTTTTTGTTTGAAAACTCATTTTTCAGTTTCCTAAGTAAGTCATCGTTTTCCAAAGTATGCTGTAATGGAGAGTGTTTTCAAAGTGCTCCTTTTTCAGTGGAGGAAAATGCTGTTCCAGTGTGGAAAAGAGGAGTAAACGTAGTGAACATAATGCATTTTCAAATGAAAATGTATTGGTGTGGACATGGCCTTAGGGTCATTGTTACTCTAAAGTAATTGTAGAAATAGAAGTCTAAGGTATGTCCCCATTTAGTCAGCTAAGTAAATTTGTGTGCAGAGACTGATGTTATCCTCCTCAGGGAATGTCTTTATGTAAATGCATTTCTGGAGCAGGGCTAGAAAATAATAAAGATCATGACTAAAGTTTACTGTCAAAACCTTTTTTATAATTTTATCTGTCTGTGCCAAGTCTGATTCTGTACAAAGTGTGAGTCACAAAAGAGACTGACTTGTGTAGCTTGAGGCATTGATTCCAAGCAGGACAGCAGGAGTTATCCAAATAAAAATATAGAGAAACAGTTGAGGAATGCATGTGCACTCAGGACGTACACAGTTTGTGGATGAGAAATACAGTTTAGGCCATTTCTGGTCTGTCATCTATTAGCTCATATATCCACTTCGTTTAAATAAACATCTTAAGCAGTGGAGCTGTGTGTCTTTCTTTCATAGTTTGCCAAGACTGAGACAGGCGGGTTAACTCTAATGTTGCTTTAGTGCCCCTAGTGAGGAACATGTTCGCTGCATCTGTCTTTATAGTGTGTGTGTGTGTGTGTGTGTGGACAGGTTTAAGTGGTTTACGAGGACATTTATTAGGTTACAAACTGGTATTTACAATGGTATTATGCTATATATTTGGTTTATGAGGACATTTCTAGTGTCCCCATAATTGAAATCGCTTAAAAAAAAAAAACTAAATGCAGAAAGTTTTTTGTGAGGGTTAGGTTTAGCGGTAGTGTTAGGGGATAGAATCTATAGTTTGTACAGCATAAAAATCATCATGTCTACGGAGAGTCCTCATAATGATAGCTACACCAACATGTGTGCGTGCGTGCGTGTGTGTGTGTGTGTTAAAGCTCACTTGAGTTTGCTGTTGGCCCTGTTGTAAGTAAATGAGGAGGTTCGGTTGTTGAAATGAGCTGGAGTTTTAATCACTGACTCCAGGGACGGACTCTTCCTCATAAGAGACGAGGGCTTCAGTTCATCACATGACCCTAACAGTAAAAGAACAACAGACAGACAGGGAAACTTGAGTACATAGTGTCCTAATATTCTCAGTTCTTATCTGGCCTCTTTATTTGCAATCTTTTTGGGAAATCACTGATCTCCCTGGGTGTATTATATGCCTTAACATCTGACAAAAGACGATCAGCTCTCTAATGACCCAATATATAAAATAATATAATCACCTGCCAGGTGAAATATCATAATTCCAATCACTTAGAAAATAAATAGTTTATAATTTCTGATTAGGGATTTTATTTAAAAACAATTTTGATTCAGACTGATTTGCAAATTAACCATGCAGAGTGACAGTGAACTGTGTCTTAAATAATTTAATGAAAAGAACCGACTCAAAAGAATGATTCGTTCACAAATTGCACATCACTATGGCTTGACTTATTCTACACAAACTCTACCCAAGAGCAATATTTAGCCAATTTAGAGCACAGTATAACTAGAAAAATCTGCATTCACATTTCCATGACTTCCAGTCCTGGACACAGTTTTTATATTCCCTTTTATGTCCAGGTTTTCCATGACCGTGAGAACATTGGAGGTAGAACAAAAGGTGCAGGACATGTTATGCGCTGAAGTTTAATACTTACGTGTTTTTTTTTTGGGGGGTTTTTTTAAATACCTAATGCTAAGTATGACCGATTTTAATAGTAACACTTTCCTTAGCAAACACCACTAATTAGGACATAGACCTTATTCATGCTAGTGCCACCTTTGATTTTTAATGAGATTGACAATGAGGCTGTGAGGGATAGATTTACCATCTCTTCAATAGCACGAACGGTATAACATTGTATAAAGTTCCTAGATCACATCTGATTTTCCATAACTCATTTTGTCTGGAGTTTTTTTGTCAACTGAATGTTCTTGGACAGATATTTTATCAATGTTTTGTCTGTGGAACGATCCCAAAACATTTTAAACTGCTGTATAGCCCACTGAAGAGACTGTAAGTCCATCCCTCACAGCATCATTGTCATTCCCATTAAAAATTATAGATGGCGTGAATAAGGTCTATTGGGCACCATCTATGATAAAGCAAACCAAAGGGTCTTCTGAAGTACAATATGGCAAATAATCCATGTTATCCCAGTTTCTTTTAGCATTATAAATTTACTTGCACAAAATAATAGGGCTGGGTACAGTATTGTATAGTAAAATATTGCAGTACCTTAATATATAGATTGTCCCCCAGCTATACTGTAAATGACTAAAAAAAATTTACTCAGCTCCTCAACAACAAATTAAGGAGCTTCAAATAAAACTTCCTCTGCACAGTATGAGTTAAGAAGAATAAATAAAGGTTCGATTGTTAAGACACTCTTCTATTTGAAATGACACTATGAAGTACCAGTGTGGGCGAAATCTCCAAAGGCGGTTCTTCTCTCCAGGGCCTTTGGTAGTGGCTTGATTGCAGACTGCCTCTAAAATAGAACACATATGTCACTGATAACATGTCCCATTGTCTAGACTCTAGATAACATGTCCTGATGCCATGTGCCATGTTCTAGAATAGATCAGTGGTGTACTCTGGGACCTGTAGTACCTGAATAGGTGAGACAGCAGCAGCAGGGGCTGTTCGGACTGGTATGCCACTCAGGGGGCTTCTGGAAGATGTATGGATCTGTACTGAGCTACTAGGTCCATCTAGGAAAAAGCATTTCAACACTTTTAAATGGCAAGATTAGATTAGATTAGATGCAACTTTAATGTTGTTCAAATTTAGTACAGAGCCAATGAAATACAATTAGCATCCAACTAGAAGTGTAAATAGCAATTTATTCATAGTAATATGGTGAAAGTGAAAATGTCAAGAGGTAGCTGTTAAGAGACCAGTCAGAGCAAATGACAAGTAATATAAATAGAGAAGGTCCAGAGTACAGTTAATGAAACGGCAGGCGACCTTTACAGTGTAAATGACATAAAAGCATACATAGGGAAAAGTGTAAATAGAATATAAAGTGTATATAAACTGTTTGTGTATAAATAGCATATGCGCAAAAAGGTAGGGTTGAAATGGAAAATACAAGGTATAACATCTGGGAATAATAAATGGCAAATTATCATTGCAGTGCAAATGACATGTGTAAAGAATATTTTTGTTGCACAGATAACACAAAAGAATCTGGAGAAAATGTTAAACATTGTTAGGTCAATGATATAAGGGCCCTCTTTAGACCTAGTATTATGTGTTTTGGGCAATCCGATCACAGGCGATCAGGTGAGACTCATCACAGTTAACACCTGGTCGTAAATTACATCTCCTGTGACCACTTTAGTTGGAATTTCGATGACAGGGTAAAGACTGCATTTATCACTCCTTACATCATTGTGTTATTACATGATGAAAAAGTGCAAAAAAGTTAAAAAATATTGACAATAGGCAGTTGACTGATGTTGGCCGTCCTTCACTGCTGTTCGAACGCATTGGAACACAGGAGTGTTTACACTATAGGCACGCAAGCACTCGTGGTCGCATGCGTTTTTGACCAATTACTGTATGAATGTGGTTGAAGAGGACGAATCTCAAAACGAACCCCGTTTTACGCCTGTCTTTAGTGTTGTCTTTTCAAATAGATCCCCCAAAAGGCATCTTAATACCAGGTATAAACGAGCCCAATATGTAGTTAACCGTACCAAAGTCATGGGGACAAAAAATGGAGTTCATATGGTTTTTATATCATTTTATTTTTTCCCCGAGGTCCACATACAGTATAATGATCTATTGGGTAATGTCAAGGTTTTAAGTTTTAATAAAAAAAATTTTTACACCCTCTCTCTGACCCTTACAATTAAATTTTTTCTTTTTTTTTGCTACTGTGCCTTTAAGACTTCTATATATGCATGACACCCTCTTCACATGTGAAATGAGTAACAGCGTTTTGCTCATACTGTTAGTAGGCTGCAGGTTTGCTGTTGGGTCCAATAAAGTTGCCACTGTCTCATTCATCAATAACAGTCTATTTGCAAGGTCTGCATTACATTGTGACAGTTTCATAAAACAATCTCTGCTGAAATGTGCCACACAAACTGTTCTGGTCAAACCGAAATGATCAGGCACCTTCGTGAGAACAAACTTCAGGCGCTCGTTTCTCACACTGGGATCCTTCATAAATACACTATATAGCCAAAAGTTTGTGGACACCCCCTTCTAATTAACGAATTTGGTTACTCCATTAAATCCAGTAAAGAAAAATCTTAATGCTTCTTTATGTAATGGCTTGGGCTTTGTGTACTTCCAAATTTGTGGCAACTGTTTGGGGATAGCCCTTTTCTGTTCCAGCATGACAATGCCCCTGTGAACAAAGTGAGGTCCATAAAGAAATGGTTTACTGTGTCTGGCGTGGAAGAAATTGACTGGCCTGTAAAAGCCCAGACCTGAACCCCACTGATCATTTTTGGGGTGAACTGGACAGCAACTGTAAGTCAGGCCCCATCGACCAACATCAGTTCCTGACCTCACTGATAGCCTTGTGTCTGAATGAGGGCAAATCCCTGCAGCCATGTTACTACATACAGTATAGTGGAAAGCCCTCCCAAAAGAGTGGAAGCTGTTATTACAGCAAAGGGGGAAATTGATGCCTAAGGTTTTGAAATCAAATGTTCATCAAGCACATATGGTGTCCACAAACTTTTGGCCATATAGTGTATATGCAGAGTGGAAGGTGCTACACACAGCCAGGAACAGCACAAGGTTTTACAGACTTTCAAACATTTTATTCTTATGGCTAATTCTTCTTGCATTTTGGAACAACAATATCTATATTTGAATGCTTTCAATGTGATTATATATCTGTCTGGCATCAGTAAGTTGCAGAAGTTCAGACATTTATGCAGCATACATTCAACAGATGCCCAGCATCTGAATATGACTACTTCCCCATCTAAGCAGTATGTAAGATGAGTAGGATGTTTGAATCCTCAGTATTCGTAAAACAGAAGGCGAGAAATACCCAGATGCAGAGGTTGCGTTAACTGAAAATTGTCCATCATTTACAGATTTTTTGAAACATTGCTGGATATTTTCAAATGCTGTCCATCATTTTGACATTCATTTTTTTTTTTAAATGTTTGAACACAGTGCATCAGTTTTGACTTCACTGTCTCTCTCACACACACTCGCGCCGTGTTTTGCCCTGTTTATTGCCTGGTAGTATTAAGATGTGTATTAACATGTGCCATCACCATTTACACCTGGTAATGTGCATCTCTTTTGACCAATTGTGGTCGGATTTCGAGGAGAGGGTTTCTGGATTAATGACTGCATTTATCAGTCATCACGTTACTGCATGATGAGTGTGTGTTACTTTATTATAATAGCGAAAAAAAGTACAATAACTAAGTGAAAGCGCGAAAGTAGCTTATTGTTTCTGCAAATTATTTGCGTTTAATCTAAGTGCAAACATTATGTTTAGGGCAGAATTGTGAGTTATTTTAGGGGAGTAACTGTATTTAGAGCTTCAGAGATGTGTGTGCTTCTCATCTGTGACACTTTATAGTGATATAAGGCACACTGAATAAGTTCAGTGAAATTGTGTATGTATGCATGTGCACTTTCAAATTTTCTGATCAGATGTTTCTTTCCTTTAAAAGCTGCACGTAACCAGCAAAGTAAAAATCAGTTGTCAGTTGATTGACAGGTAAAACTTTCACCAAAAAACTCCTTGATTTCAACAGACTTGTGTTTGGAGAGTCAAAAAATATATAATTTAAGTCTATCCACTGTCATGTACAGTATATGCCATTAAAATGGATGATACGCCCCTGAATATATTTATAAAATTAAAACAAGTATGATGGATAAATAGACCATGACGGAAATTTTACAACTCAGTCCATCGGAGTGATGTATTAAGATTTTTTCTAGTGCAACATCTGCCCAGATGACCTACTGCATCCAACGAGATTCTTACGTGCCCATCCACTGGACACTGTACTATCCCTTAATGCCACTGGATCTGAGGAGACACTACATTCAAAACAGCAAATAAAAAAAAATAAAAAAACCTCTGAGAATCATGACTTGGGCAGCTCTTTTCAACTGAAAGTACTATTATACCAAGAAAGTTGTTTCTTGTGGTTAAATTGTAAATTGGCACATATTTGGCCATTTTGCAATTATAGGCATCGGCCAATAAACCTGTTCGATTGGCCAATTAACAAAAGCATTAACTTTTCCTTGTGTCAGTTCCAAAATCTACCAATAAATTTGACGATGTATAGTCAACACTCTGTTTTATTTTATTTTATTTTATTTATTTTTTTACATTTTATGCATAAAATAAGTGTTTGTTCCCTATCTGTCACTCACTCGACGTTGTGTCGATGTAGTGACACTAGGTGTCACTCTTGGGAGCCCAAAACACCTCTAATCTTTGAAAAAAGGCCATTGAGAATTGGCGAGTGAATTTGCATGCCACTCCCTCGGACATACGGGTATAAAAGGAGCTGGTATGCAACCACTCATTCAGACTCATTCAGTGCACTGAATACAATACCTCTAGAAAAATGAACCTCGCTAAAGACTGCTGGATTTGACAGCGCATTTCAGCGGCTTCTCCCCCTCTGTGCCTGTGCAGTGCAGAGAACGCCCCTGGGCGCTTCGGCAGAGCAAAAAAAAGTATATTCTGAAAAGAGTATATTTTCCATTCATAAATGCACACACGGAACGTCTTTTTAAAGATGCCCTTCCGTTTGTGTGTTATTCCTGGTTGCAGTCGCTATCTCTCTGCTTCCGATGGCCGCGATCGCTGTCTTACGTGTCTGGGCGCTGCCCACGCGGAGACATCATTCGTGGATGGATCATGTCCTCATTGCGAGAACATGACCATGGCAACGTTGTGGTCGTGGCTTGCATTCATAAGAAAGCAAGCCACCCCAGCGGCTCCACGCCTCGGTCCTTCTACCTACAGGTATTAGGCTGTGCCGGTTAGCACTGGGAGCGATTTGGGGACCTCAATGGGACCACCTCTGCCGGGTATACCCCCACGGACCTCCCATTCCCCAGCACGCTCGCTTGCCCCGATCGCGGGCTCGTCTCAGGGCAGGTTCAACATCTCATTTGGCGCCCCGGAAGATGACGAGTTATCGAGCGCAGCATCGGAGAGCGGGCTCGTCCCGTCTGACGCTGAGGCTTCAGCTGGGCTTCCTCCTTCGGGAACAGTCGCCCAGTCTCAGGCCGACGTGGAAATGACAGACATGCTTTCCCGGGTGGCTGCGAGCGTCGGGCTAGAGTGGAACCCTCCACTCTCCCCTGAACCCTTGTGGCTCGACGATTGGTTCCTGGACTCGGGGCGCCGCCCACATCCGCGCCCCGCCCCAGTTCCTTTCTTCCCGGAAGTGCATGAGGAGCTGACAAGGTCGTGGTAGGCACCTTTTACTGCCCAGTCCCGATCTTTCAGCTCCCCCACTCTCGCTACCCTCGAAGGTGGAGCAGCCAGGGGGTATTCGGTGATCCCTCAGGTGGAAAAGGTGCTCACGGTGCACATATGTCCGCAGAGCGCCGCCACCTGACGCGGGCGCCCGATGCACCCATCCAAGGCCTGTAGGTTTATGCCGTCTCTGACGGCTAAGGCCTATGGTGCCGCTGGACAAGCCACCTCCGCCCTGCACGCCATGGCTCTCCTGCAAGTACACCAAGCCAAGGCGCTAAAAGAACTCCATGAGGGTAGTTCTGACCCGGGATTGATACAAGAACTGCGCTCGGCGACCGACCTCACTCTCCGGGTGACGAAGTTCACAGCGCGGTCTCTCGGGCAGGCGATGTCCACTCTTGTGGTCCTGGAACGCCACCTCTGGCTCAACTTGGTAGAGATGTGAGAGGCCGACAAGGCACGGTTCCTTGACGCCCCCATCTCCCAGGTTGGCCTGTTTCCGCCATCGAGGACTTTGCCCAGCAGTTCTCGATGGTGAAGAAGAAGGAGGCTATAAAGCACATCCTGCCCCAGCATGGCTCAAGATCCTGTACCCCATCTGCTCATCGCCAAGGGTGTCTCCCTGCAGCAACATCTCCGCCGCAGCCCGCCCCGTGGCCCTGCCCTGCAGGAAGCAGACGCCCCCTGTCTCATGGCCGGCCACCAAGAACCCGAGGAAGGCTTCGAAGCACCCCTGAGACGGGCGACACAGGGGCAAGGAGACCCATCTCCTTAGAGCTGGTGCACAGACCACTCCATCCCCCGGTGGAGGGCCGGGAGGAGAATCTTTTGTTTCCTTTTTTGCCGCATGCCCCAGAGGCTGCAGTACCAAAAGGTTCAGCAAAAGAGCAGTTTCCTTGTTTCCTGGGTCACATGTCCGGTGTGCAGGGCCGTCGTCATGACCGCCGTCCACCGTTCCTTTTTGGCAGGTTTGGCGCTCCAGCGGTGGACCCCCCGCCCCTGGGCTCCCAGCTGTGGCACGAATAACTCCACACGGGATTAGTGCCGATGGACTTTGGGGACGAGTCTCCTCCTCCCCCTCCTCGGCCAATCTGATGGTGGGCGGCAGGAGCCAGGTAAGTGCTTTGATGTTCCTCGACTCAGCACAGCCACGGGGCTCGAGTCCCCTTGACGTGGCACCTTGAGCTCCGCCCCGCTGCGAGGCCCCACCTGCTGGTACGTCCAACACGATTATCCCCTTGGTCCCCCTCGCCTGGAGTTTGGATGCGTGGCTTGCGCTTTCCAACCCGTCACGATGGCTGACCCGGACCGTCTGACTCGGCTACGTGATTCAATTCACCAGGTGCCCACCCAGGTTCAGCGCCATCCAATTCACATCGGTGAAGGGCAAGAACGGCGCTACCTTGCATGCGGAGATCGCGACCCTCCTGAGCAAGGGCGTGATGGAGCCTGTCCCTCCAGCCGAGATGAGGAAAGGGATCTACAGCCCTTACATCATCGTACCGAAGAAAGGCGGTGGGTTGAGACCAATCTTGGACCTGCGAGTACTGAACCGGGCCTTGCACAGACTCCCATTCAAGATGCTGACACAAAAAAGCATTCTAGCGAGCGTCCAACATCTAGATTGGTTCGCGGTGGTAGACCCGAAGGATGCGTACTTCCACGTCTCGGTCCTGCCTCGACACAGACCCTTCCTGTGGTTTGCTTCGAGGGCCAAGCGTACCAGTACAAGGTCCTCCCCTTCGGCCTGTCCTTGTCCCCTCGCGTCTTCATGAAGATCGCGGAGGCAGCCCTTGCCCCGCTAAGGGAAGTGGGCATCCGCATTCTCAACTATCTTGACGACTGGCTGATCTTAGCTCACTCTCGAGAGTTGCTATGCGCACACAGGGACCTCGTGCTTCGACACCTCAGCCGACTGGGGCTTCGGGTCAACTGGGAAAAGAGCAAGCTCTCCCCAGTTCAGAGCATCTCTTTTCTCGGTCTGGAGTTGTACTTGGTCTCAATGACAGCCCGTCTCATGAACGAATGCGCTCAGTCAGTGCTGAACTGTCTGAAGGCATTCAGACAGAGGACAGCGGTTTCACTGAAAATTTTTCAGAGGCTCCTGGGGCATATGGCAACCTCAGCGACGGCCACACTGCTCGGGTTGATGCATATGAGACCGCTTCAGCACTGGCTTCAGGCTCGAGTCTCAAGATGGGCATGGCGCCACGGGACACATCACGTGGCCATCACGCCGATCTGTCACCACTTCTTCAGCCCTTGGACCGACCTGGCATTTCTACGGGCAGGTTTTCCCTAGAGCAGGTCTCCAGATGCGTCGTGGTTACAACAGAGGCCTCCAAGATGGGCTGGGGCACCGTATGCAACGGGCACACAGCCACCGGTTCTTGGACTGGCCCGCAGCTTTGGCACACCAACTGCCTAGAGTTGTTGGCAGTACTGCTCGCCTTGCGGAGGTTTCGGCTGTTGATCCAGGGCAAGCACGTGTTGCTCCGGATGGACAACACAGCGATGGTAGCTTACATCAACCGCCGAGGAGGTCTACGCTCCCATCGCATGTCACAACTCGCCCGCCGTCTCTTCCTCTGGAGTCAGCAGCACCTCAAGTCGCTACGAGCCACTCACATCCTGGGCGACCTCAACACCGCAGCGGACACACTGTCACGTCAGGTTACCCTCAGGGGAGAGTGGAGACTCCACCCTCAGGTGGTCCAGCTGATTTGGAGTTGATTCGGTCAAGCACAGGTAGACCTGTTTGCTTCCCGGGAATCCTCCCACTGCCCACTTTGGTACGTCCTGACCGAGGCACCTCTTGGTATAGACGCGTTGGAACACAGCTGGCCCCCTGGACTACGCAAGTATGCGTTTCCCCCAGTGAGCCTACTTGCACAGACCCTGTGCAAGATCAGGGAGGACGGGGAGCAGGTCATCCTAGTAAAACCCTACATGCCCACCCAGATATGGTTCTCTGATCTCACGCTCCTCACGAGTTCCCCTGAGGAAGGACCTTCTTTCTCAAGGACGGGGCACCATCTGGCACCCGCGACCAGACCTCTGGAATCTCCACGTCTGGCCCTTGAATGGGATGTGGAGGACTTAAGTGGCCTACCACCTGCAGTGATAGACACGATCACTCAGGCTAGGGCTCCCTCTACGAGGCGCCTGTATGCCTTGAAGTGGCGTTAGTTCGCTAAGTGGTGTTCTACCCGACGGGAAGACCCCCAGAGATGCGCAGTCAGATCGGTGCTTTCCTTCCTGCAGGAGAGATTGGAGTGGCTGCTGTCCCCCTCCACCTTGAAGGTAGATGCAGTAGATAGTAAGTACTTGGGGAAGCACGACTTGATCATCAGGTTCCTGAGAGGCGCTAGGAGGTTGAACCCCTCTAGACTGCGCCTCGTTCCCCCGTGGGACCTCTCTGTAGTTCTTCAGGGTCTTCAGGGAGCTCCCTTTGAGCCCTTGGAGTCAGCTGAGCTTAAGGCACTCTCTTTCAAGACTGCCCTCCTGACTGCGCTCACTTCCATCAAGAGGGTAGGGGACCTGCAAGCCTTCTCTGTCAGTGAATCGTGCCTGGAGTTCGGTCCGGGTCACGTGATCCTGAGACCCCGACCGGGCTATGTGCCCAAGGTTCCCACGACCCCTTTTAGGGATCAGGTGGTGAACCTGCAAGCGCTGCCCCAGGAGGAGGCAGACCCAGCCTTGGCGTTGCTGAGTCCGGTGCGAGCTTTATGCATCTATTTCGATCGCATGCAGAGCTTTAGAAGCTCTGAGCAGCTCAGTGTCTGCTTTGGTGGACAGTGGAAAGGAATCTCTGTCTCCAAACAGAGGATCACCCACTGGGTCATTGACGCCACTGCTACGGCATATCAAGCTCAGGACGTGCCACCCCCTGCGGGGTTACGAGCCCACTCTACCAGGAGTGTGGCGGCATCTTGGGCCCTGGCCAGTGGCGCCTCTTTGGCAGACATCTGTAGAGCAGCGGGCTGGGCAACACCCAACACCTTTGCGAGGTTCTACAATCTGCGGGTTGAGTCGGTTTCGTCCCGTGTAGTGGCAGGCACAAGCAGGTAAGTTCCGGGACAGTTGGCCGGGTGTACCGCTTGCGCATAGCGCCTTTCCCCTCCCTTGAGGGGAAGACGTGTGCTCTTGACTCCCAGTAGTGTTCACAGACTGTGATCCCTGGATGACTTTCCTCCTTAGCCCTGTAGCAGTCGAGTTTGCAGAGAAACTCGCTGCCGGCTCAGTAAGTGCGCTGGTAAGGCCCTGTTCTGAGGTAGGTGCTCTGCATGTGGTGGTTCCCCATAGGTAACCCCGTGTGTTATATCTTCCGTAAAATTGTTTCCCTCTTGGTAAACTACGTCTTCCTTGAGCAGAGGGCCCTCTGTTCCGGTCACCATACTTGTAGAATCTCCTCCACCCTTGGGTAGGACCTACCATGTGACTTTCCACATGACATACTTCCGACAAGACTCGGTAAGATCATGTGATGTATTTCCACTTGAAGTACCCCCCCCCCTTTGATGCTCATAAAGAGTGTTGGGGGAGGTTACGTGACGGCCTGGTGCGCTGGCTACGAGGTACACAGCAGTCTGCCCGTCACACACTGCCACTTCACGTAACAGTTCAGCTAGTTGTGGCATTTTGTATAGGGACCCCTAGTGTCACTACATCGACACAACGTCGAGTGAGTGACAGATAGGGAACGTCCTGGTTACTTTCGTAACCTCCGTTCCCTGATGGAGGGAACAAGACGTTGTGTCCCTCTTGCCACAACGCTGAACTACCCGCTGAGCTCCTTTTATACCCGTATGTCCGGGGGAGTGGCATGCAAATTCCACTTGCCAATTCTCATTGGCCTTTTTTCAAAGATCAGATGTGTTTCGGGCTCCCAAGTGTGACCCCTAGTGTCACTACATTGACACAACGTCTCGTTCCCTCCATCAGGGAACGGAGGTTACGAAAGTAACCAGGACATTTCACTTTCTAAATTTTGTGTACATCTGATTTGCTGTTGTTAAACTGTATTATGTTTATCTGCATTTATATCAGCTATCGGCCATTCTGCTCTCTAGATATCGGTATTGACATCAGCCATTGAAAAACCCAAATTGGTCGACCACCAATTATTTTCACCATTTTTCATTACTGCCATATATTCGGGTCATGGGACAATGCCCACACTCCTGAATGAAGTATGTCCGGGAATGTATTCATTCTACTCTCCTGCATACCTATAGAACATTGTGGAGGTGGGGGTGTGGTGGAGCGTTCATTCGGAGAGAGAGAGAAAGCGGTAAGGGTGCACACACCTGAGCACAATATGTATAACACCTGTTTCTGATTGCAATGAGCAATGGGGAAAGCGATATAAGGAGGAACCACACCAGAGACTGGGAGAAAGAGAGTCACACCAAGCTGTCTGTGTGTTAAATGCTGGAAAGTTATTTTGAGTTATTATTAAAGACTGACCTTTTTGAGTTGAAGCCACGTTTCCCATTTCCTCCTTTACCCCACAAATGAACCCCGTTAAAAACATACTTTATTAATGGCCAATAAGTAAGTTCTTTATCAGATGCAGTATATACTCTGAAAGTATGTGAATTTGGATATAGCATGGTCTTTGGGACTGGGAGGTTACGAGTTCTTTAAGTAACACTTACGTGTTTACTCAAAGTTACGTGTTTTCATAGTACAATGAACTCTTTCATTTGAAAGAATACTAGAACAATTGATTAATGATATAAGCAAAGAAACGCTCCTGAGGAAAGTTAGAAGAACACTTATGTTTTGATGAAGCTGGAATAAGTGTCTGATGCCACATTTGGCTTTAGTTCTTGTCCAAAAGGTCCCACTGCCGTTGCTGTATTCTGCAGAATAGTGTCATGAGAGTAGAATTAATAAAATCACAAGCTGTTCTAAAGGTTAGTAATGGGGCTCTTAGTCTTATTATTCTGAGAACATTAAACAAGCTCTCCAGTCTGAAATGACAAACATGCTTTATAATTAATGAGCAGATGTCCTTCTGCCTCACCACCCCATATCTCACAGAAGTATCTGTCCAACACAAAGACAGGCACGACTGATTGTAGAGACCTGGCTGCTGGAATGAGAGCCAGACTTTCCTGGTCCTGTGTTACAGACAGGCCTGAGATGTTAGGATAGCATTACAATATTAGCTCAGATTAAGGAACAACTTAGTTGATTTGAATGAATAAATAAATACAGATATTTTCAGAGAAAGAGAGGAAAGAAAGAAAAGAGGGGTAAGAATGTGAAAAAATAAGAGACAGAAAAAAGAGAAGCAGACAGAGAGGTCATGTCCTCACTCGGTACAGTTGTGTCAAAAGACTTGATGAGAGATTTGACTGTCACGTCTGGCTCTGAAGGGGTGCTGCCTCCACTACCATTGGTCAGAAAACCACAAGGTGCATTCTGGGACATGGACATACGGCTCCAATGTGGACTGCCATCTGAGTCAGATAGACTAACATCCTCCCTCCATAACCTATCAATCACAGGACACAGAAATATAGTGAAAGGCCACTGGGGAATGTTGTACGTTGGACATTGAGATACTAAGTGGGTGTAGCCTTATAGCTCAAAAACCAAAAGCAATTATATTTTGCATAAAAAAAATAAAGGCTATTTTAGGACCATTGAGATTTTTTGAATTTTTACATTATTTTCATGACAATTATGCACATTTTCACTACAATTTCTTATTATTCTAATTGTTTTACTTGTAATTCGAATTATTCTAAATTGTGATTTTCTTTAGATTCTAACAGTAATTAGATGCAATAGATTTCTGACATGTTTAATTCTAGTCACAATATAATAACACATTCACAATACAAAATATTTAAAAGGTCCTAAACTAGGCTTTTCTTCGTCTTTTTTGGCAAAATTTAATTTGTACATTCAATCAGAAAAGACAAAATGATGGCTGATTGCTTTAAAAAACATAATGTTCACAAAAAGTAGGTTCAAGATTAATAGACTAACATACATGTTTATATAAAGTTTTAGTGTATAGTATTCACAAACAATATAAAAAACAAAGTTGCCTACATAAATCCAGTTTCTTGTGTGTTTAATCAATACTCAGTAGTCATTTCTTTAAGTCAAGTGGGTTTTCAGACAGATACTCAGTGCTCCTGTGTGTGTGTTGCAAGACATCATATGTATATTAGAACTACCTGCCCACACTGTGTGGGTGAGACTTTATGTGCGGCATTTGACTATGGTGAAGTTTTATTGCCAACACTCTTTATTACAGCACCTAAACTCTATGTAGGATGCAGTCGTTAGTATTATAACATAATTCTGTTCAAGAATTTCTATTCTATGTCTTATGATGTCACTGGTGATATCCCTGTATTTCATGATAGTCCCAAACTGCTGTTATCATACAGTATGTCTATTTACAGAAAACCGATGTGTAGAAACATGGGAAAATAAGAAAATAACCGTACAACATTACGGTTGAAATAACCGTAAAACCTACACACAGACATGACGTGCTGGTATGATCTAATTTATTGACCTCAAAAGAACAAAATACATGGATGATAAACTATTTTTAACATGAGCATTTAAAACCCAACATGGTACACAGATAAACCACAGTGTAACTTTCATTAGTACACACGTCATTGCGGTGATAAGAAAACATAGTTAAAAGTAAATACGTTAGATTTGCACATTCAACATATTGTAAAATAAACTACATCATTTAAGAGTAGTTCACCCACAAGTAAAATATATATATATATATCTGTCATAATTTACTCACCCTCATGTCTTTTGAAACCTGTATGACTTATTATTTATTTTTTTTCCATGGAATGCAAAAGGACTTATTTATAATAGAATTTCCAAACAGGTCTTTTCGTAAAATGAAAGTGAATTGCGTGCATGGATGTCAAGCAAAATTTTCAAGGCAATATTTTCAGTAAATACCGACTTAAATTTCAGTCTTTCCTTTACAAAAAGCTATTTCAGAAGATTTATATTGCTCAAGATGTATTTTTATTATGCTTTATTTTTTGACAGCCCCTGTTCCTCATCCACTCTAATTGTATGCATGTGAGAAGCTTGGATATTCTGCTATATTTCTTATTTGGTGTTCCCTGGAAGAACAAAAGTTATACAGGTTTGAAACAAAATGAAGTTGAGTATATGGGGACAGAATTTTCCTTTTTGGGTGAACTATGCCTTTCAAACTTGTAATTATATTTTTGGCATAGTCATATCCTGAAATGTTATTACCTTCATGCAGTACAATTTCTGATTAACTGCATTCAGATACCTGAGATTTGACAAAACGGCAGTTGAGAATTTGATTCCAAGAATCTCAAAGGCTTATACCATTTTAAAGGCTTCATACTTGTGAGAAGTATATCCTTACTATTTCTAATTTCATGTGGATATTCATAGCCATCATTTTTCATGAGACAAACATTTCAAATGGAAATGTATCATTTAAACAATGCAAACAGGAGAGTGGAGTGAAGTGGAGAGCTTCACGCATGGGGAATATAAACAGAGGTGCTTAGTTTAGTTGTTTACATTGAACGTGAGGTAAAGCATGTTCTTCTAAAGCTCTGACTGATTTCATCCCACTACTTTTAGCGATGTAACAGGAACAACACAGGTATGAGACAACAACCACATTAACCTTTCAGCAAATCCAATTTACAAAAGAAACCTTTATTGGTTAGTGCTTTCTTTTTTTTTTTCTTTTCTTTTTTTGTTTAAATCAAATGAAAAAAATCTCAAAGTCAGTGGGCTGTAAATCAGTTGGATTTTAACTATAAATATCTAACATTTTAAGACTTTAACCAGCTTGATATGTAGAAGTGTTGATATAAATTGTTTGTCTGCCATCTAGTGTTGGACTTTTAATTATGCAACACTAAGTCACTAAAATTTCTCAAAGATCAGTTGGTGGCACACGTAAATATCCATGGTTTTCATATAACTAAAATATTTACAGACATATTCAGAAAATATGAAGAAAATAACTGAAAACAGAGGCGATTAAACATTTAACCCTGTTAAATTGTTACATTTGCCTCAATCTAATTCAAGTTATGATAATTTTAGGCAGAATCAGCTCTTTGGCTGTTGTCAAAATACAAACCATTAAGACAAAATCAAAAAGTGCTGGTAGTGTATTAAAGGTCCATAAAAAGTTGGCTTTATCCCTAAGGCAGCATATTAAAAAGCTATTTTTCATTTTAGGATGACAAAAAACAGTGCTCAGTTGGAGGCATAATAAATTAATGTTACAGATACACCCTTTTAAGTTTTGATCAATTCTTAAGTTGTTCGGATACAGACTCACATCAAAAATTGTGGAGACTTGGCAATACGCACGCCATTTACTATTAGAACTAATACAACAATCATCTCCTCTGAGCAGCTGTGGAACTTTATGTATTATGTATATGCTTTTTTTTATTTTATTATTCTTTTATTTATTAGAAATTTCAGAATTTGTCTCTTCGTGAATAATACTGACATATGCATTTATATGCATTACAATACAGTAAACCAGTCATTGGATGTGATTTGAAATATTTATCGCCCTTCAACTGCAGTCTTGGAGGTCTCAAATGTGGATCCAGTGGCGATTCTGCAACAGAAAGAAAGCAAAGGTGTGCAAATGAACTTACATTAAAACTAAAGCACTTGCTAAACAAGCTACAGAATGATTTATTGAGATGAGTGCATCACCAGTAAATCAAGCTTTTGTTTTCAAAATGTTTTCATCATCGCAGCAAATGCTCATTTGTCATCATCATACCTCATGCATCCCTCTGGAACTCAGTGAAACATCTTATCTTTTTCATTAGCAGATTATTTTGTCTGTTCACTTAAAGGGATATTTCAGCCAAAAAAAGTTAAAAAAATGTCATCATTCATTTGTCTTCATGTTGTTCCAAACCTGTAGACTTTCTTTCTTCAGTGGAACACAAAATGAACCATTAGGCAGAATTCTGGTCTCTGTCACATTCACTTTTATTGCATTTCTCCATACAATGAAAGTGAAAGGTGACTAAGGCTGACATTCTGCCTAACATCTCCCTTTGTGTTCCACGGAAGAAAGTCATATGGGTTTGAAACAACATGAGAGTGATTAAACGATGATAACATTTTCTTTTAGCCTCCTTTAAGCAGGCTTAATAATTGAAGGAAGGAACACATGAAGTTCTCTCTCTTTTGTTTTGTTTTAGATTTTTGTTTCACAGTGTGTGCAGAAATCAAAGCAAACAGCAGGTGACGCCACATACAAAGTTTTAAGGCCAGCATTAACAGAGTAAGAATATAAAGAGAAAATAGCAAGCAAAGCAGACCAAGTCCCCGTTGAATAAAATGAGCACAGCCAATCAGAGCGTAGTGTTGTTCAAAGCAGGGTGGGTGGCTACGGCAGGAAAAATAGGCAAGTCTCAAGCTCTTCATCATCCTCAATGATTAAACCGCTCTGACCATCCATATGCATTCATACTAGCATTCTGTATGAGCACTGGGCTGGTGCTAGCAGTGCACTCACCTAGGTCAGAGGACAGTCCTTAAGACAGCGATCTCAGGGAGGATCTGAGGGAGGGGGAAGATCGACGCACACTGGCTGTCCGTTTCAACGAGGGGAAGAGTTTGTAAAGCTCTAACAACTGAAATGCACTACTGATTACTACAACCCCAATTCTGAAAAAGTTGGGTTTTTGTTTTAAAATGCTAATAAAAATAAAAGTACTGATTTGTAAATTATTTTTTTTACCCTTTGTTATATTGAGAGCATTACAACTAAACATTATATGATGTTTTACCTTGTGAATTTCATTGTTTTTTGTTGTTTTTTTTTTAATGTACAGTAATTTCAAATCAGATGATTGTAACACGCTCCAAAAAAGTTGGGACAGTGGAGTGTTTACCACTGTAAAACATCACCATTTCTTCTAATAACACTTATTAAGCATTTGGGCACTGAAGACACAAGTTTGTTAAGTTTAGAAAGTGGATTATTCCCCCATTCATCCATTATGTAGGTCTTTAGCTGCACAATTGTACAGGGTCTTTGTTGCCATATAGTGTGCTTCATAATGTGCCACACATTCTCAATTGGATACAGGTCAGGACTGCAGGCAGGCCATTCTAGCACCCACACTCTCTGCTTACACAGCCATGCACTTGTAATCAGGGCTGGATGTGGTTTGGTGTTGTCCTGCTGGAAAATGCAGGGACATCCCTGGAAAAGACGTGCTGGATGGCAGTATATGTTGCTCCAAAATTTGTACATATCTGTCTGCATTAATGGTGCCCTCACAGATGTGCGAGTTACCCATGCCATGGGCACTGACACACCCCTGGCCCATATAGACACTGGCTTTTGGATCTGACACTAATAACAGCTTGGATGGTCCTTTTCCTCTTTGGCCCGGAGAGCATGACGACTGTGTTTTTCAAAAACTATTTGAAATGTGGACTCGTTGTACCTAAAAATACAGTTCCACTGTTCTACTTTCCATCTAAGATGAGACCGAGCCCAGAGAATTCGGCAGCACTTCTGGACAGTGTTGATGTAGGGCTTCTGCTTTGCATAGTAAAGTCTTAACTTGCATCTGTGGATGCAGCGGCAAATGGTGTTGACTAACAAAGGTTTACTAAAGTAATCCCAAGCCCATGTTCATGATATCCATTACAGATGAATGATGTTTTTTAAGAAAGTGATGTCTGAGGGATCAGAGATCACGCGCATTCAGAAATGATTTTCATCTTGCCTTTTACACACCGAGAATTGACCATATTCCTTGAATCTTTTAATTATATTGTGCACTGTGAGGGTGAAATGCCCAAAATTGTTCCAATCTGTCTTTGGGGAATATTGTTCTCAAAGTGCTGGATTATTTGCTGAAGCATCTCTTGGCAAATTGACAAGTCTCGAATGATCCTTGCTCTTGAAGGACTAGACTATTTTTGGAGGGTCCTTATATAGTATACAGTATTATGACACAATTGCCTCACCTGTTTAAAATCTCCTGTTTCACACCACCTTGTTATTTCAACTAGTCAAATTGTTATTAGTCTTAGATTGCCCATCTTAACTTTTTTGGAGCGTGTTGCAATTATCTAATTTGAAATTACTGTACATTTAAAAAAATAATAATAATATATGAAATTCACAAGGTAAAACTTTATATAACGTGTAGTTGCAGTGCTTTCAATATAGCAAAGGGTGAATATAATTTACAAATCACTACTTTTTGTTTTTATTAGCATTTTTCATTTTTGGAATTGGGGTTATCCTTATTAAATTGCTGTATTTTATTGGGCCCATCTCAATAATGTTTCAATTGACTGTTAGCAGTATTCAAGAAAAATCTCAAAAGAACACGACTTGGTCATATTTTATCACAATATCAAAATAATTGTGAAAATTGTGAAAAAAAAAAAAAAAAAAATATCTCTGATATTTTTCTCACTGTAAAATGACAATTCAGCAAATCTACCCCCACCCCCATTACATACTGTAATTGGTCCAGACATTACATTACATTTGAGTGTTTTTGTACTTCTCATTATTCTCGATGATTCTAATGAGATTCTCGTTACTGTAATACAGTATTTTTGGTAAGACTGCACAATAAGGATGTATTCATTAACATTAGTTTACTACTAGGGTTGCAGCGGTATACCGGTTTCACGATATACCACGGTATGAAAATTGACAGTTATCATACCATGTACATTTGCTTATCTACAACAACCGGGCTTCCCTCGATATTGTGGCGTGCAGACTTCAAAACTGATGTGACCAATTTCAGTTCTATTCTTTTCTAGTTTAAAGCGTTATGGAGGAAGTCAAGTCGAACCTCTCAAACAGTAGGCAGTCCTGACATGCCAAACAGCACTGAGGAGGAAAATAGCAACACTGTGCTATGTGCTAATTTTTCATTATGCATCACCTTTACAAAATTGTTTCACGATTTTAAATGAGTATAAGTAACATCATGGTTTCTTGTGTAACCTCCGTTCCCTGATGGAGGGAACAAGACGTTGTGTCGATGTAGTGACACCAGGGGTCACTATTGGGAGCCCGAGACACCTCTGGTCTTTGATAAAAGGCCAATGAAACTTGGCGAGTGGTATTTGCATGCCACTCCCCCGGACATACGGGTATAAAAGGAGCTGGTATGCAACCACTCATTCAGGTTTTATGCTGAGGAGCCGATATAAGGTGCGGCCATTTCAGCGGGTAGTTCAGCGTTGTGGCAGGAGGGACACAATGTCTCATTCCCTCCATCAGGGTACGGAGGTTACACAAGTAACCATGACGTTCCCTATCTGTCACTCACTCGACGTTGTGTCGATGTAGTGACACTAGGGGTCCCTATACGAAACGCCACAATTGGCTGAACTGTGTTACGTGAACTGGCGGTGTGTGGTGGGCAGACTACTGTGTGCCTCATAGCCAGCACACCAGGTCAACACGTAACCTCCCCCAACATAGTTATGAGTGTCGAACGGCCCTTTTTGGGGACAAGTCGACTACCCAAGAGATAGAGACAGGCTTAACCCAGTCATGGCCTCTTTTCCTCTTCTCTTTTTTCCACTCCCTAAACAAGAAGGGGGATTATCCGACTGGGCCGCCAGGTCTAGTCAGGGGGGGTGTCCCTCCCAAGGGGAAGACACAGCGGAGACCACACCTCGCCCAAAGAGAGGGGGGATATTTAAGTGGAAGGATACGTCACATGGTCTTTCCAACCATGTGGAGAGTCTTAAAGGTAGATCCTGCCCAATGGGGGAGGAGTTACTACAAACATGGAGACTGGGGCAGAGGGGCTCTGCCCAAGGAAGATGCAGTTTGCCAACAGGGAAACGAATTAGCGGAAGATATATATCGCATGGGGTTAGCCTTACAGAGAACCGCCACATGCGGAGCACCTACCGCAGAACAGGACTTTTAGTTAGCACGTGTACTGGGCCAGCAGTGAATCTCTCCGAAAACTCGACTGCCACAGGGCTCGGAGGAAGTCAGCCAGGGAACAAACTTGTGAACACTACTGGGAATTAATGGTGCATGTCTTCAGCTCAAAAGGAAATGGAAGGCACTATGTGCAAGCGATACACCCGGACGGCTATCCCGGGCTTATCCGCTTGTGTTGCATGCCACTACCTGGGACGAAACCGGTTCCACCTGGAGGTTGTAGAACCTTGCAAAGGTGTTGGGTGTTGCCCAACCCGCTGCTCTGCAAATGTCTGTTAGAGAGGCACCCATGGCCAGGGCCCACACTCCTGGTAGAATGGGCTCATAGCCCTACCGGGGGCAGCATGTCCTGGGCGTGATATGCCATAGCTATGGTGTCAATGAGCCAGTGGGCGATCCTCTGCTTGGAGACAGCGCTTCCTTTCCGCTGTGCACCAAAGCAGACAAAAAGCTGCTCAGAGATTCTAAAGCTCTGCGTGCGATCCAAATAGATGTGTAAAGCGCGCACCGGACACAGCAATGACAGGGCTGGGTCTGCCTCCTCCTGGGGCAGCGCTGGCAGGTTCACCACCTGGTCCCTAAAAGGGGTGGTGGGAACCTTGGGAACATAGCCCGGTCAGGGTCTCAGGATCACGTGAGAGTAACCCGGACCAAACTCCAGGCACGTTTCGCTGACAGAGAATGCTTGCAGGTCACCTACCCTCTTGATGGAAGTGAGCGCAGTCAGGAGGACAGTTTTCAAGGAGAGTGCCTTAAGCTCGGCTGACTGCAAAGGCTCAAAGGGGGCTCTCTGTAGACCCTGAAGAACTACAGAGAGGTCGCATGAGGGAACGAGGCATGGTCTGGAGGGATTCAGCCTCCTGGCTCCTCTTAGGAACCTGATAATCAGGTCGTGCTTCCCTATGGACTTACCGTCGACTGCATCATGTTGTGCTGCTATGGCAGTAACGTACACCTTCAAGGTGGAAGGGGACAGCTTCCCTTCCAACCTCTCCTGCAGGAAGGAAAGCACTAATCCGACTGCGCATCTCTGGGGGTCTTCGTGTCGGGAAGAACACTACTTAGCGAACAGACGCCACTTAAAGGCATACAGGCGCCTCGTAGAGGGGGCCCTAGCCTGAGTGATCGTGTCTACCTCCGCGTCCCGTCCAGGGGCCAGACATGGAGATTCCAGACGTCTGGTCGCAGGTGCCAGAGGGTGCCCCGTTCCTGAGAAAGAAGGTCCTTCCTCAGGGGAATTTGCCAGGGGGGAGCTGTCGCGAGGAGCATGAGGTCCGAGAACCACGTCTGGGTGGGCCAGTAGGGTGCTACCAGGATGACCCGCTCCTCGTCCTCCCTGACCTTGCACAGGTTCTGTGTAAGCAGGCTCACTGGGGGAAACGCATATTTGCGCATGCCAGGGGGCCAGCTGTGTGCCAGCGCGTCTATGTCAAGGGAAGCCTCAGTGAGGGCATACCAGAGCGGGCAGTGGGAGGATTCTTGGGAGGCAAACAGGTCCACCTGTGCCCGTCCAATTCGACTCCAAATCAGCTGGACCACCTGAGGGTGGAGTCTCCACTCTCCCCTGAGGGTAACCTGCTGTGACAGCGCACCCGCTGTAGTGTTGGGGTTGCCTGGGATGTGAGTGGCTCGCAGCGACTTGAAGTGCTGCTGACTCCAGAGGAGGAGATGGCGGGCGAGTTGTGACATACAATGAGAGCGCAGACTGCCTTGGCGGTTGACATATGCTACCATTGCCGTGTTGTCTGTCTGAACTAACACGTGCTTGCCCTGGATCAACGGCCGGAACCCCTGCAGGGCGAGCAGAATTGCCAACAACTCGAGGCAGTTGATGTGCCAATGCAGTCGTGGACCCGTCCAGAGGTCGGCAGCTGCGTGGCCATTGCAAACAGCGCCCCAGCCCGTTTTGGAGGCTTCTGTCGTGACCACGACGCGCCTGGAGACCAGTTCTAGAGGAACACCTGCCCATAGAAACGAGAGGTCGGTCCAAGGGCTGAAAAGACGGAGACAGACCGGCGTGATGACCACGCGATGTGTCCTGTGGCGCCATGCCCATCTCGGGACTCGAGTCTGGAACCAGTGCTGAAGCGGTCTCATATGCATCAACCCGAGTGGAGTGGCCACCGTCGAGGATGCCATATGCCCCAGGAGCCTCTGAAAAAGTTTCAGTGGAACCGCTGTTTTCTGTTTGAACACCTTCAAACAGGCCAGCACCGACTGGGCATCAAGGAGACTGAGTCCAACTCCAAACCGAGAAAAGAGATGCTCTGAACCGGGAGGAGCTTCCTCTTTTCCCAGTTGACCCGAAGCCCTAGTCGGCTGAGGTGTGAGAGCACCAGGTCCCTGTGTGCGCACAACATGTCTCGAGAGTGAGATAGGATTAGACAGTCGTCGAGATAGTTGAGAATGTGAATGCCCACCTCCCTTAACGGGGCAAGGGCAGCCTCTGCGACCTTTGTAAAGACACGAGGAGACAGGGACAGGGACAATCGTCCCCAAAGGGGGAAGCCCAGCTGAGGCTTCTGCATCCGACTGGACAATCCCGCTCTCCGATGCTGCACTCGAGAGCTCATCATCTTCATGGGCTCCGAACAAGTGAGAACATGAACCATCCACAAACGCTGCCTCCGTGTGGGTCGTGCCCAGACACGAAAGACAGCGATCATGACCATCCAAAGTTGAGAGATAACGACCGCAACCAGGAATAACACACAATCGGAAAGGCATCTTTAAAAAGACGCGTCTTTAAAAAGACGTTCCGTGTGTGCCGCTATTTTAGAGAAATATATACTCTTTTAGAGGAGGAAAAGCTCTTTCAGAAAATATACTCTCTTGTTTTTCTGCCGAAGCACCCAGGGGCGTTCTCTGCAGTGCACCAGTGCAGAGGAGGGAGAAGCCGCTGAAATGCGCCATCAGATCCAGCAGATGTGAATGAAGAGTAATATTCAATATTCAGTGGTTGCATACCAGCTCCTTTTATACCCGTATGTCTGGGGGAGTGGCATGCAAATACCACTCGCCAATTTTCATTGGCCTTTTATCAAAGACCAGAGGTGTCTCAGGCTCCCAAGAGTGACCCCTAGTGTTACTACATCGACATAACGTCGAGTAAGTGACAGACAGGGAACTGTTACATTTTGACAAAATGTTATAGTTTCATATGAAATAATCTAAAGGTAGAATCTATTAGACCTCACTTTATATCAACAGTGGCATTTGTAGTTAAAGTTTCAAGATATGTTTCAGCTAGTATTTATTTTTTCATAAATACTATAATTTGTTATAATCATTACTATTATTCAAGACTAGCTACACTGACCTAACCATGGTAATGAGGAACCTTTCCTCCTGTGTAATATGTATGTTCTGTTTGAATTATGTTTGAAATTAAGAAACAAACAGGATAATAATGGGCTCATATAAATAAATATGCTCTTCAATCTTTAAAAGGGGGGGTACTTCCTGTTGCTTTTGTTGTTGACGTCAACAATGCATGTCCTTGTACTTGAAAGCCATGTACAAATCTATGCAACATAAAAGGAAATGCGACCCAGGATACATAAAATACAGGTTACGTTTTTACTATGGCGGGTCACCACTTAATTTCCAATGTAAAATCTGGTCCCGAAGCAAAACCAGTTGAGACCACTGAGTTAAAGGTACAGACAGAAGCAGTCTGGCTGCGTTGTCGTGCACCTACAGTATATATTAATTGTTAATAATCACAGGACATTACTTTAAAAGCTCACACAGCTGATGATATTTTTAATTTAGTAGTTAATTTAACATGTAAACTAACATGCTTTAGTTATATAACATGTTATAGTTACATGCTATATTTTTTTATATTGTTTATAACTCGGTTTATTATTATAATTCTGTTAGCTTTCTTATTTATTTTATTTGTTCCATTTATTTTTAAAAGGGAGACTTTTTTTTTTTTTTTACACATACTTCCATTAAAAAAAAATAAATAAAAAAAATGGTTTCAAGTTTCAATTATAATAAAGCGTTTGTTCAACCAAAAAAAGAATAATAATTGTGTAATACCATGATACCGTGAAATTTTCTGAGACGGTTACTGTATCGTAAAAATCTCATACCGTTACAACCCTATTTACTACACTGGTTAACATAAACAAGCAACGGAAAATACTTTTACAGCACTAATTACACAGTGTTAATTTCAGTGATACATTTTTACAATTAAAGGTTGTATAAGGTAACATTAATGCATTATGAACTAACATGAACAATGATTTTTGTGAATTAACATTAACCAAAATGTAATTATTTTAATTGTTAGTTCATGATACCTAATGTATTTAATTATGTTAGCAAACAGAACCTTGTTTTAATAAGTGTTACTGTTTTTTTATTATTATTATCAGCATTTAGATAGTACAGCAAATATTGTACCATGATTTATACAAATAAATAAATAAAAGCCATGATGTATAAATACTTCAAGATTTAAATCATATGTCATTATAATTTATTTACTTTTTCTTTTCACATTTTACTAAAGAGAATTAGATTTTTTTGGCATTATGGTAATTGAGGGGATGTTTCATTGTCATGACAATAATGACAAAAATGGCATGAAACAAAAATATGGTTTGAAACAAAACATGAACATGTAAATAAATAGCATGGTCCTGATAATAAGTTTACATTTTTTATAAAAATATAATTTTGGGGTGAAATATGACCTGTGCATGTTTACTGACAGATAATGTGAAATTCACCAAAAGATACAGTATATAATCTATATAAACTCTGAATATACAGTATATATATATATATATATATATATATATATATATATATATATATATATATATATATATATATGTATATATTAGGGATAGGAAGTTATATTGAATTTCGGTATATTGTGAACCAAAAAACATGCCGAACCATATTGAGGCAAAACTTGATATTTCGAAATTTGAAACATTGTATTCTGTTCACGTGATCATAAAAATAATGACCCGTCAACATCATAATCTCTCTATTGCTTGATTTTGCCCCTCCTGTGCTTTTTCCTACACTGTTTATATGGCTCACAAAAGGTCCTTGAAGTGCTTGAATTTAGCTCTTAAAAATGTAAGTACTTGAATACCTGGAAAATCACCTTGTTTTGTTGAAAAGTGCTTGAGATTAAAACGGCCCATTTCTTCCGTGAAATGTGTATCCATCAAAGATGAAATCCCACACTCCACTTTCGTTGAAAGTGTCTTTTAACATCCTTTCTTTTCTTTACAGACAGATAAAAAAGTAAAAAACAATATTATTTTGATCACAAATAGCACAAATGTGCTAAAAAAAATGGAGACTTCTCTCATTAACAAATGAACCGGAAAAACCTGTGCGAGTCTGTGAGATGCGCGTTAAACTCTTAAAGTGACTGTACCATTATAGCACTTGATATACAAATGTAAACTTAATGTTATGTACTACATTATTTCAAACATTGACAGCTCATTGAATTATTATATATACAATTTCAAGATGAAATATTAAATGCTGAAATATAATTTTTACATTTTTAAAAAGTTAAAATGTGATTAGAATAAAGAAAAACAAACAGCAGTGCTGATTTTGGGACATATAGCATGACTGTGAGTGTGATATTGCTTTTATATAACAGTTCAATGAACAAGTAATTGTAAGAATTTTTGAAAAAACTGAGTACGGTCATAAAAACACATATGTGCATTGAACTACTTTCTTACGTGATGGATCAGAATCTGCTAGTGTGTATGATGTGTCCAAGCCTCTCAAAAATATCACTTTAGAACTACTAGTATCACGGCTTGGGCTGCTTCTAACATGTTATTGGAGAAACAAGGATGTATGTGTGAGTGTGAGAGAGAGAGAGAGAGAGAGAGAGAAAGAGAGAGATGGAGCATGTGCCATCACCTGTTGAAGATGCTGTAGTCTGTTAGTCAGCTTTCTGAAGATAAAGTAATTTTGGTGAAATTCATCCTATTTTCTCAGTGGAAAAATAGCCATCCAAGCGGGGGTATTCCTCCTGAATTCGCAGTAGCTGGTGCGCAAGAGTCTTTCACTATAGAAACCGCAATATCCTCCGCCATTTTAAACAGTATGTCATTGTCCTTTCCAATGCAGAAAGTCCGGTAAGAGGTAAGCACCTTGAGTTTGTGTAATTAATCAGTCTGTTGTGTCTCTCAGGTTTGATGAGCCTTAATGCTGAAGTTGTTAGTTTAAAGCCATTTAAAGCTATTTCCTAGCTTTAGTATTGTAGTAGTAATATGAGTAGAGCCCGACCGATATGGGATTTTTGAGACCGATACGATACTGATTTTAGAGAGGGAAAATTCACCGATACCCTATATGGTGACGGATATAGCTAATTTTTGAGCTGGAATGAAAACAGACTTTTTCTATTTGGATTGTTCACCGATTTTGCACCAATATGACTATGCAAAGGTACTCAGAAGGCTGCTTTCTTAAACAAATATTTTTATCAAAGAACATTTGGCATTATTATTATACATTGTCAACAAATTCTAGAAATGAACACTGAGAAAATAAAGAATAAATAAAAATACAATAAATAGCTTAATAAACATCAGTACTGTTAGTATGTCAATTGCTGACCATTTAAAGAATAAATAAAATACAATAAAAATCAGTACTGTATGTTTAGTATCAGTCAATTGCTGACCATTTAAATAATTAATAAATAAAAATACAATAAATAGCTAAATAAAAATCAGTACTGTATTTTTAGTATGTCAATTGCCCACCATTAAAATAAAGAATAAATAAAAATAAAATAAATAGCTAAATAAACATAAGTACTGTATGTTTAGTATCAGTCAATTGCTGACCATTAAAATAAAGAATAAATAAAAATAAATTAAATAGCTAAATAAACATCAGTACTGTATGTTTAGTATCAGTCAAATGCTGACCATTAAAATAAAGTATAAATAAAAATACAATAAATAGCTAAATAAACATCAGTACTGTATGTTTAGTATCAGTCAAATGCTGACCATTTAAATAAAGAATAAATAAAAATACAATAAATAGCTAAATATACATCAGTACTGTATGTTTCGTATAAGTCAATTGCTGACCATTTAAATAAAGAATAAATAAAAATACAATAAATAGCTAAATAAAAATCAGTACTGTATGTTTCGTATAAGTCGTATAAGTCCACCATTAAAATGAAGAATAAATAATAATACAATAATTAGCTTAATTAACATCAGTACTGTATGTTTAGTATAAGTCAACTGCTGAACATTAAAATAAAGAATAAATTCAAATAAAAGAAATAGCTAAATAAACATCAGTATTCCTGTTTAGTATCAGTCAAATGCTGACCATTAAAATAAACAATAAATTAAAAATAAAATAATTAGCTAAATAAACATCAGGGGCCGGTTGCACCAGCTATACGTACGTTACAACTTAACATAGTTGTGGCATAAATGGGCACTAAGTCACAGTTTACACTCTACTAAATATTTGAGCGTTGCACCATTAAATTTATGTTGGACGTAACCCTACGTATAAACTAAATATTTACGGAAGCCTCCGACCAGGAGTAACTGATGCAATAAAAAAGCAGACTGATATTTAATGACTTCAATGAGCTCATGTTTTGGTTGACAGACATCAGTCCTTTTGACATATATGATGGTGTTGGCATTTACACTCATTTACATTTAGAGAGAGAAAAAAATGTACTTTTAAGTGGCTCTTCAGAATCAAACCGATCTAACGGTGCCGTTTTTAGAATTGCCCCCTCCCAAGGGGAAGACACCGCGGAGACCACACCCCGCCCAAAAAAGGGGGGGGAAGGGGGGTGTATTTTGAGTGGAATACATCACATTGTTTTACCGAGTCTTGTTGGAAGTATGCCATGTGGAGAGGTCCCATGGTAGGTCCTACCCTGGGGCCTTTGGCCAAGGAAGACGCAATTTGCCGACAGGAAAACGATTTTGCGGAAAATATCACATGGGGTCGCCTTCAGGGAACCAGCACATGTGGAGCACCTACCTCAGTACAGGGGCTCATTAGCGCACGTACTGGGCCAGTCAGCGAGTTTCACCGCAAACTCAACTGCCAGAGGGCTAAGGAGGAAAGTCATCCAGGGATCTGTCTGTGAACACGACTGGGAGTCAAGAGCGTACATCTTCACCTCAAGGGAGGGGAAAGCACTATGCACAAGTGGTATACCCGGCCAGCTTTCCTGGAACTTACCTGCTCGTGCCTGCCAATACACGGGACGAGACCGGCTCAACCCGGAGATTGTAGAACCTCGCAAAGGTGTTGGATGCTGCCCAGCCCGCTGCTCTGCAGATGTCTGCCAAAGAGGCGCCACTGGCCAGGGCCCAGGAGGCCGCCACACTCCTTGTAGAGTGGGCTTGTAACCCCGCAGGGGGTGGCATGTCCTGAACCTGATATGCCATCACGATGGCGTCAATGACCCAGAGGGCGATCCTCTGTTTGGAGACAGCGCTCCTTTTCCGCTGTCAACCACAGCAGACAAAGAGCTGCGGGAGAGTTGTGACATGCAACGGGAGCGTAGACCGCCTTGACGCCCTTGGCGACGAGCAGACAGAGTGTGGGGTCTTAAGCCGCACCAGTGCAGGATATGTTGTAAGGCCTCCGTCTGCTTCTTCACCGCCGAGAACTGCTGGGCAAAGACCTCGACGGCGTTGCCAAACAGGCCAACCTGGGAAATGGGGGCATCAAGGAACCGTGCCTTGTCCGCCTCTCCCATCTCAACCAAGTTGAGCCAAAGGTGGCGCTCCTGGACCACCAAGGTAGACATCGCCTGCCTGAGAGGCCGCGCCGTGACCTTCATCGCCCGGAGAGCGAGGTCAGTCACTGAGCGCAGTTCCCGCATCAATCCCGGGTCAGAACTACCCTCGTGCAGTTCTTTTAGCGCCTTGGCTTGGTGTACTTGCAGGAGAGCCATGGCGTGCAGGGCGGAGGCGGCTTGTCCAGCGACACCGCAGGCCACAGTCGGGACGACGTAAACCTACAGGCCCTGGATGGGAGCTTCGGGCACCCGCACCAGGTGGCAGCGCTCTGTGGACACAAGTGCACCGCGCCTTATCCACCTGGGGGATCACCGAATACCCCCTGGCCGCTCCACCATTGAGGGTAGTGAGAGCGGGGGAGCTGAAAGACCGGGACCGGGCAGTAAAAGGTGCCTCCCATGATCTTGTCAGCTCCTCATGCACTTTCGGGAAGAAAGGAATGGGGGCAGTCCCATTGATGTCCCCAAATCGCCCCCGGTGCTAACCGATGCGGCCTCAAACCCGTAAGTAGAAGGACTGGTGTGGGGAGCCACTGGGGCCGCAACGTTACCATGGGCATGTTCTCGCAATGAGGACATGACTCATCCACGAACAATGTCTCCGCGTGGGCAGTGCGCAGACACATAAGACAGCGAACGTGGCCGTCAGAAGCGGAGAGATAACGACCGCAACCAGGAATAACACACAAATGGAAAGGCATCTTTAAAAATACGTTCCGTGTGTGTGCCGCTCTTTTTGTGAATGAAAATATACTCTTTCCGAATATACTCTCTTATTTGTGCTCTGCCGAAGCGCCCAGGGGCGTTCTCTGCACTCCACGGGTGCAGAGGGGGAGAAGCCGCTGAAATGCGCCGTAAATCCAGCAGTTTTGAGGTGCGTCTTTGGAGGGAATTGAATTCAGTGCACTGAATATAACCGCTCGGCTCCGAAGAGAAAATCTGAATGAGTGGTTGCATACCAGCTCCTTTTATACCCGTATGTCCGGGGGAGTAGCATGCAAATTCCACTCGCCAATTGTCATTGGCCTTTTTTAAAAAAAGCAGAGGTGTTTGGGGCTCCCAAGAGTGACCCCTAATGTCACTACATCGACACAATGTCAAGTGAGTGGCAGATAGGGAACCAGACTTTTAAATATTACATTTTATAAATGCAACGACTGGAATTGTTTGGTTGAAGGGGGTACCAAACTGTGAATCCTGAACAAAACAGTTTGGTGAATACATGTTTACTCATTAGCTTGCACTAAGCTGACAACAATGAAAGTAGCTACGTGATTAGCTGGTTAGCTAAAAGCTCGTTGTCATGGAGAGTAAAAGATGGACTTTATTAACTTTCCAGCATTGTGTCTCACAAACTAGGCAACAGCAAAGCATGAAATCAACACTCACCAGACACAATCCACCACCGTTGTCCGCTGAGCTGCAAAAAGATGCTCTGTTGTTTACCTTTCAATCTGCTGCATTACTGACTGCACTGACAAACTATAGCTGGCCACCAGCAAACAAATGTGATCAACATAAGTGACATGGTTGTCAGGGACAGGGTTAATGTTATATTAGTTATATAAAATGATGGGGTAATTTTTTATTAACTTTCCAGTATGTATTTCACAAACTAGTTAGCAATTTAATGAGAAGAGATCGCTCAAATCCACACCGTTTAACTCCACCCTGTCTGCAGAGCCACCGTCAGCTCAGAGTCAGCTCTGTAAACAATGGAGTCTGAGCGCACTCTGCTGGACAAACTACACTATGACACCAATTCTAAAATATTGTTTTCTGCATTATATGTTCAGAAAGAAAGTTTTCATATCGGCGCATATCGGTAAAATATACGATACAGATATATTGGTTGGGCACTAAATACGAGCGATCACGGAGCGCTGTTGAATATAAACACTGAGTTACACTGACTTCACGTCACCAACTGGCTCATATTACACACAAAAATGGTCTTTTGCCTCCACCTGCTGGCTAAAATATGTAATGTCACAATATTAAATGTAAAGAGACGCATATATAGCACTTAACACATCAGCACTGCTCTTACACTTTAGTTTAGAACAGCACGAACACAAGCGGAGTGATACACACAGTGAAGCGTACGAGTGCTGATGGTGTGAGACCATCAGTACTCATGAAGCATCTCTCGTCCAATCAGATTCAAGGACCGGAAATATATATATATATATATATATATATATATATATATATATATATATATATATATATATATATATATATATTATATATATATATATATAGATGAAAATTCCTACAACAAATGGGTTGAAAATGCTTTTGCAAATGCTCTGCAGACAAAATCAGTGAGGCTCAACAGGAAACATAATTTCTTAGATTCAACAAGCTAGCACACAAAACAGATATTTGAACAACACAAAACACAAAACACTAATGCCAGCCCAGTTCATAAATTGAACATTATTTTACATAGGTAAAGATATTGCAGCGTGACACTAACATCCTTAAACATTTCATTCTGTGTATTGCATGGTCAAGTAAATAAAATATGTTAACATCCTAAACTTATCAAATCAGAGTGTGAATGTGTGTGGGTAAGTTTTGCTTTTTGGAGATATGTCAGGTCTTGTGGTGTCTTCAAAATAAGGAAGTGGGTACTGTGTTAGTGAGTCTTGGATGCCATATTACAGTTTGCAGCTGCTACACAAAAAAGTGAATAGATGCAAGAGTGTGTGTAAAGGCGTGAGGATAATTTTACATGACTACAAATTTGGGAGTTCATTGCTACAGTCTCCTTATGTCCTTAAAATCTTATGGATGGATTTCAACAAACTAGGTATTAAAATACCATACAGGCCTTAACCAATGCTCTTTATGTCTGATTATAAGTTAGACCATCAACTGAGGCCAGATAACTGTGTAGTAGATGATCTTTGAGACGTATTGAACTATACCAATGAATCCCAAAGAGGAGAGGGTTGTTATAGGGTTTTACAGCCCAGATGAATGGAGAGGTGGGGAGGTCTGTTGAGTTTATAAGTGGTCATATACCTGGCCCCTCGGATCTGCTCCAGCTCTGAAGCCAGTCTGGCACTGTGCTCCTCCTCCTCCTGCAGATGTCTGCGCAGTGTGCGCAGTTCCTGCTGAGCTTCCACCTTTATGTCATTAGCGACCACCACTGCTGTCTGGAGGTCGGCCTGGAAACGGCGCCACTCTTCTGTCTCATCCTGAAAATAAACACGCACACACGCGCACACACGCACGCACGCACGCACACACGCACACACACACACACACACGGCACATGTGAGTTCATGGGGCTTGTCATGGTACTGTCATTTTTAATCACTTTGACTGATAAGCACTGACAAGGTAGACTGAAATCCAACTTGCATTTGCAGCTCAAAATGTGCACTAACAAAGACCGCTCTGGTCTCAAACATATAGCACTGTTCTGCAGAGATGGAAGATATTTGATTGTAATTATTAAAACTGACATCAACTGTCAAACATGCCTGGTTATGCTGCAGTTCTTTATGAAAAATATGTAAGAAGAATATATACATAAATATGTAAGAAGAAAAACACCTTCATTTGCTTATTCATGGCTTTAACTTGCTTCTCAAGCTCAACCTTGTTTTCTTCCAGCCTCTTGATTTGATCTGAAAAACAATGTCAAAATAAAAAACAAAGGTGAATACCTGAGTACTGTGCTTAATTATAGCTGCTCTGAATTTGTGCTGTTGCAGCTTTGGGTCTGTACATACAGTATCTGAAAAAAACCAAACCAAAAAAAAAAAAAAAAAAAAAAAAACCAGCAAAGCATTTCAAAGTTGTTATATTCCTATTTATGCTTGTATTGCACTGATTCTTGAGATAAGGGACAAATTATGTCCTACATAAAAAAGTCCTCTTTATGTTAAAAATAAAAAAATCAGAATAATAAAAATACTGAAAAAGTTCAATCTAAAGGAAATGTGTATACACAGGGCATTCATTACTTGCATTATCATTTTTTACTTATTTTTTTAATGCATGCTCTATACTTGGAAGCACATGTAACTTAACCTGTCCTCAGCAAGAGGTCACAATGTTAAACTGCCAAACAAAATTTTTAAAAATGCAATAAATTCATAAATATAAATATCAAATGAAAGCTAGGGATCTGTAAGATATCAAAAAATATACAGTATAAATTAAACTTTAAATTATATTTTCCATAAAAAACTGCCTATCAAAGTTGTGTCCTCACTTTGCATCAAGTCAGATTTAGCTTATAATCCTGAATAAATCAGACAATAACATAGTCAGCTATAACTCTGAGTACCCCTTTCCACTTCCTGCTCATGGTGGATGCAACAGTAGGACACATGGTCTGGTATGTTTTATATTTTAAACAAACAATGTTTAAGTCTCTGCGGTCACAGCTTCAAAATGTCAACATCGTCACCCCATTGTTATAATTTCAGTTAAGAATTGTGGGATAAATTTTGGCATTTTAGTTTGGGTTATTGAGGCAGCTTTAACTGAGTAAAAAAACTAAATGGCTCCAAAGTAAAACACATGGTTAAGGTGGAAACATTTGACATTTCAGAATTTTCAGAATAGTGTGAAAACAGAAAACAATGAATAGAATGTATTTTCAAACTCAACTCCTTTACTGAACACCATTATTAGATAATTAAAAACTTTACACAATTGTTGGATGGATTTAATTAAAATTGCATGCTTTTTAGTGTGTCTGACGGAGATGACACTTATGAAGTGAATAAATGTCAATTTTCAGAAAAAAGTGTTTTTTATAAAAGCCTGTTCCCTTACATAGTTTGTAGCTGAGACCTTGTATACAAATATATCCATTTCAAATTAATTTAGTATAAAAAAAAGAAAATAAAGCTATGATTTAAAACACGTTTTGTCCCTTATGTCAAGAATCAGCGGTTGTTTTTTTTTGTAGCTGCATTACAGGTGTGATGTCAGCAAGGGAAACAGTTCCACAAAACTAGGGTGATCACAAGCAACTAGACAAGAATGTGAGGCAAGCACATGTGCAACTGTTCAAAATTTTTGTCAACCACATTTTAACAGCTTTATCCTGGCAGTCGTATTTAAATTCACATTCCCATAATTCACACTCCCAAAATGCATTCCCATTTTGACTGATTCAAATGAGCACCAAAATGAATTATGCAGAGAAACTCAAAGAGTTGCTTGTGATAAAACTTTCATAGACCACTTGCTCTGTTAAAGAGTCAAAAAAGATATACACTATTTACTCTATATAACTAAGGGCATAGCAACTGCACAGACACAGGCTGAGGCAACAATGAAACTAAAATCTGCTGCATGAAACTTCCTTCCCCCTGCTTAGAGAACAAAAGAGAGGTCGGCAGACAAGCTCATTGTACATATGAGTCCTGGATGAAGCAGTTTTGGCAACGATACTAGCTGGAGAGATCTAAGTACCAAACAGCTCTGTATCTCAATCCATCCAGGCTGCCAAATCCAATCAATGTGTTTCACTAATCACAGCAGACTCCTGCCAATGTGCATTTGGGTTTGTTTGGGTTTGTTTGTGTGTGTGTGTGTGTGTAAGCCTTTAGATTCAGCCAGATGCTGCAGTAACTTTTTGCACTGGCTGGGGGAGAGCAGTTAAACACACACGGCATGGGCGTTTGGTAATAAGGTTTATGAGAGAGGCAGACAGACAGAGAGACAGACAGGGGTCTTACTCTCCAGGTCCAGGATGGTCTGGTTGGTGTGCAGTCTAACCACCCGCTGCTGCTCCACCTGGTCCTCCAGCTCAAAGATGGTCTCTTTCAGATCCTTGATCTGGTTCTCATGGTCTTGGATCTTCTCCTCTAGATCGAGCATGTTGGTTTTATGATCTTGTTCCTGTTTCTCCACCCTCTCCAGCAACTGTTGTCTGTCTGCCTCCACCTGCACGCATAACAAATACGATTATGCGACGGTAACTATTTTTAAAGAATAGTAATAAAGCTTTTCAAAAAGCTTATCTTTTATAAAAAATAAAAAAAAAAATCTGATCAGGAGATTTTATTACAAGTGGAAGTGTTAACCCACAATGTTTTAACTGTGCCAAAAGATCATGAATGACTACAACAGGGCATTGTGATTATGTGTAGCTTAGGTGACGAATCAAATAACAGCTGGAGTTAATTGGCACAACCTAATTACAAAAACAAATTACTTTTTAAACACTCCAAACTAATTTGAGGGACTGAAACTAACCTCAAGATCATCAGAGCTGAGTTTTTGCATTACAACTGAACTGCCCATTCTAGACCCTCACAATTAACATATCCTATTGTATTTGACCAGAACCTCCCTGACATTTCCTGTTTATTTACAAGCCATTGATTTTGTAGGAATGTGTTTGTAGCAGTGTGGGAGGCTGCATAAAAACAGCATAAAAATAAATGTAACTGATCAGTATAAGTTATGGTGGATGTTTTACATCATACTAATTTAAGCTATGAAGTTAATACCTACTGATTTGGGATGGGACAGGATGGCTGACTGGACGACTAGTTGTCCAACAACTGACTACATTAGTGATTAGTGAATAGTCAGACTTTCTAGATTTTTTTCTCTTTAGCATTTATTTTATGTTCAATTAATCGTATTAATTAATATCATATAATTTTATTAAAATAATGTTATATTGATAATACAGGTTCACATCACATGTTTCAGCATCATACACAAGACTACTGCATGCTATAACAGTTAAAATGGCAGCATACTAAAACCCTCCTCAAACGCCCGGTAAAAATACCCCCTGGTTAAAATCCCGTGCAAATTGACATGCTGGTAAAAAGCCAGTGAATTTGCACTTTCCAGCTTGTAAGCCCTCTAACTATCTTTGCTTTACAAGTTCTACAAGTGTCTGAAGTGGATGTTGGCCAATGAGAAACCAGAAAATGTAAGACGTACTTCAGATAACGCTGATGAATGTTGCGTATGGACTAATGCATGTATTTACCCATGTAAAAGAGAAAGAAATTAGTGTTTTCTTTTGGTTAAGAAAATTAGAAAAGTACACAAGCACGTCATTTTGTTATTTGAGCAGAGTGAATGGGGGAAAATGTGTTGAGCCCTGTGTTTCAGAAAATATTTTCCAGACGGTCCAATAAAATTACATAATGTGAACGGACTGACCATATTTTTAATTCAAGAGTATAATATAGGATTACAGGCATGCTAATGTCAAGAGTTCTGTTGTATTTTGCCAGATATTCCAGTCAATTTCTTCTAATAATTCCAGATACAGTATTTGATCATGTTTAATATTTCCTGCATAATTAATCAGCACAGCTATACATTTTCTGATGGGTCAGTTAAGTGTGATAGGAGAGTTTAAATCCAGTAGACACCCATCTATGCGATTTCTACAGACATTGCTTATCCCATGCAAACTGACGATTAACATATCAGACCTCCACAGTAACAATTACTTTACAGACATATGTCAGAAAAAAAATAAATAAATCCCACCCAAATAGGACTAAAGATGTCATGAAAAACTGGACCTCGTACGATCAAACATTTGCAAGAATACAATGTTAAATTCACCCCCCTTAAAGCACGGCCGCTACAGCCGCTACAGACAATAAAACATTGCTTTTGTGAAAAATTCACTGTCTTCATGAAGATGATTAGACACTCAACGACTACTCGATTTTGAACATTTGTACACTTTAAAAAAGTTTTAACCTGCAATTATTACCTTAAAGACATATTTCTACTTGATCTAATCCTTAAAAAAAAATTGTTGGTGTAAACTAATGTATCCAAGTGGATTCAGGAATGTTAAGTAATATTTTCTTGAATTAAACCAGTTGATTTTAGATGTTACCACATGAAGAACTTTTTTTAAGTTAGCATGTTAATCACTGTAACACCTCCAAAATGATAGTTTATGCTGATTAATCTGTGTCGATAGCTGCTTTTGGAACTTTCGGTAATCAGCTAAAATCAACATTGGAAATTTTTTTCCCTGTGAGTGGAGCTGGAGGGTTCAAGAGTATGAGCGCAGCCTCTGAACATGAAATATAAACAGTCAATCACTGACACCTTGTGGGGATTTGCTGTTTCTATATCTGTCCAAATTGACAATATTTATGCATATTTATCCATATTTTTATATCCATATTTTATAACTATTACGAGGGAAATGCAAAACTTTTTAGGGTACATAAAACTATTTCAGAAATTAACCCCCCCCCCCCCCGGCCACTATGTATAAACATTCTGGAGCCCTTATATTTTTTTATATATATATTATTGGGATTTCGGTTGCACATTAAATTGCATCTGGGTTTTCATTCAATTTGGACCTTGTTGCTTTTATGTCTGGGCAACGCTGCCACAGGAAAGACTAAGAAAATGTGTTAATACATTCAATTATCTATTTTAAGAACTATCGGCCAATTAATAAGTCATCTGCTTTCTTCAACACCTTAGTTATCAGTATTGGCAAAATCAAATAATGTTCAACTTCTACTCTAAAATTACTTTTAAAATGAGACAATAGGAAACAATGTTGCTGCAGTATTGCATATTAATTGAGATCCACTAGATCAACCCTGCTGTAGTGGTATACTTGATTCACAACGTAGCTGGACAACCCTGTATGGAACTGAATAGATGTTGAGAGGCTCACAACTCTGTCTTCAGGGCCTTGTCCACTTAGCAGAGCTTTCTAATGAGCTCTTGGAAGAGTGTGCCATTTTAGAGCACTGCCTGATTGCATCAAACTTCCTGGATGACATCTGGACTGAGGATGTATTTTGAAGCCAAAAGGCTTGGCTCATTCACGGTGGTTAAGTCAGAGAGAGAGAAATTAAAGTTAATTTTGCTTTTGAGGTGAGCTGAGTTCATGAGTTGTGACAGCCATGAAGTGTCAGTGATGTCAATGTCCTTGAGGGTTTATAAGTGTCCTTTCTCCATATAATTGTAATTTAAAGGTTGAGGTAAGCCTCTAAACTGCACAACTACAACATTTACAAGCGCTAGGCATAAACTAGGCAGCTGAATAAGTTTTGCTTTCGATTAATTATGTAGGGTCCTCTCTAATTTTCTGGTACTCCATTCAGAACATAAAAACCTAAGTATGCTTTGTGGTTGGTTGTAATGTAGCTTCTGTACACATGGTGACTTTTTAATAGCTTCCTACATTCTTTCTTTGACACTAAGAGAGCGATAGTGTGCTGACAGAGCTCAGGAATGTGATCGGCTAAGCACAAAAAAGCAGGAAAATGTACTGAGTAAAGTGGGATACAGCGTACAGCCAACCCCATCAGTAATCAACATTAGTTAACATGAACTAACAATTAAAACTACTTCTACAGCATTTATTAATCTTGGGTATTGTTAATTTCAACATATTTTTAGAACTTTTAATCAAATGTTGTATATGTTAACATTAGTTAATGCACTAAGATCTAATGTGAACTAACACTGAAAATGTTAGAACACATGGTTAAGGTGGAAACATTTGACATTTCAGAATTTTCAGAATAGTGTGAAAACAGAAAACAATGAATAGAATGTATTTTCAAACTCAACTCCTTTACTGAACACCATTATTAGATAATTAAAAACTTTTGAGCAGGAAGTGGAAAGGGGTACTCAGAGTTATAGCTGACTATGTTATTGTCTGATTTATTCAGGATTATGTCCATCAGTTTACATACACTTAGGCTGAAGTAATTAAAACTCATTTTTTAACTACTCCACAGATTTCATATTAGCAAACTCTAGTTTTGGCAAGTCGTTTAAGACATCTACTTTAGGCAATTAGACAATTAGCTAATTGGAGTCAATTTGAAATGTTCCTGTGGATGTATTTTAAGGCCTACCTTCAAACTCAGTGCCTCTTTGCTTGACATCAAAGGAAAATCAAAAGAAGTCAGCCAAACCTCACATTTTTTTTTTTTATCTCCACAAGTCTGGTTCATCCTTGGGAGCAATTGCCAAACACCTGAAGGTACCACGTTCATCTGTACAAACAATAGTACGCAAGTATAAACACCATGGGACCACACAGCCATCATACCGCTCAGGAAGGAGACACATTCTGTCGCCTAGAGATGAATGTAGTTTGATGCGAAAAGTGCAAATCAATCCCAGAACAACAGCAAAGGACCTTGTGAAGATGCTGGAGGAAACAGGTAGACAAGTATCTATATCCACAGTAAAAATGAGTCCTATATCAACCTGAAAGGCTGCTCAGCAAGGAAGAAGCCACTGCTCCAAAACTGCCATAAAAAAGCCAAACTACAGTTTGTATGTGCACATGGGAACAAAGATCTTACGTTTTGGAGAAATGTCCTCTGGTCTGATGAAACAAACATTGAACTGTTTGGCCATAATGACCATCATTATGTTTGGAGGAAAAAGGGTGAGACTTGCAAGCTGAAGAACACAATCCCAGCCGTGAAGCATGGGGGTGGCAGTATCATGTTGTGGGGGTGCTTTGCTGCAGGAGGGACTGGTCCACTTCAGAAAATTGATGGCATTATGAGGAAGGAAAATTATGTGGATATATTGAAGCAACATCTCAAGACATCAGCCAGGAAGTTAAAGCTTGGTGGCAAATGGGTCTTCCAAATGGACAATGACCCCAAGCAAACCTCCAAAGTTGTGACAAAATGGCTTAAGGACAACAAAGTCAAGGTATTGGAGTGGCCATCACAAAGCCCTGACCTCAATCCAACAGAAAATTTGGGGGCAGAACTGAAAAAGCATGTGCGAGCAAGAAGGCCTACAAACCTGACTCAGTTACAGCAGTTCTGTCTGGAGGAATGGGCCAAAATTCCAGCAACTTATTGTGAGAAGCTTGTGGAAGGCTACACAAAACATTTGACCCAAGTTAAACAATTTGGCAATGCTACCAAATACTAGCAAAATGTATGTAAACCTCTGACCCACTGGGAATATGATGAAAGAAATAAAAGCTGAAATAAATCATTCTCTCTACTATTTTTCTGACATTTCACATTCTTCAAATAAAGTAGTGATCCTAACTGACCTAAGACAGGGAAAGTTTTCTATGATTAAATGTCAGGAATTGTGGAAAACAATTTTAAATGTATTTGGCTAAGGTGTATGTAAACTTCTGACTTCAACTGTAAATGCTGTAAAAAATCATTAATTGTTAGTTCACAATACTTAATGTTAACAAATAGAATAGTTGATCAGCACAAAACCACCCAAACAGAGCGCAGAAGTTAGAAAATCTACAGCCAACATTTGAGAAGGGATCATTTTGACAGGCTTCGCAATTTTGATTGTAATATGATAAACATTGGATCATCTCATGATGATGCTGTCATCTCATCTCATTATATCCCACACATGGCTGCTAGATGGCACCATTAGCTTGTTCAATACTAACTGAAGCTGTCAACGCAGGCTGTTTTTAATGTGGATATGGCACGCAAGGCTACATCGCGATTTCAATCTTAATTAATGCTGCCTTCATGTGCTATCGGAATTATCGTAAATACGAGTTTCCCACTCGGAAGTTGCACATGAACGACCCCTCAAGTCTTAATTATGACTGGGAAACATGGTGGAGGAGAGTACATTTTCTGTAGAGAATGACAGGTTCCCTGTCTGTCACTCACTCAACGCTGTGTTGATGTAGTGACACTAGGGGTTCGATCTTGAGAGCCCCAATCACCTTTGCTTAAAATAGAAAAGGCCTCGGCTCACGATGAGGATGAGCTTTCGGTCACAGCATCAGAGGGTGGGCTTCTGCTATCAGAAGCATACGAATCTTCTGAGCTCCCGCCCATGGGCAGTAGAACACAGGATGAAGCGGACGCTAAGATGGTAGCCGTGCTTCCTTGGGCGGCTGTGAACATCGGGCTGAAGTGGAACCCTCCACCCTGCCGAGAGTTCGCGGCTGGATGATTGGTTTCTGGGCTCGGAGCGCGACTCACAGCCACTCACAGCGGGCTCGTCCATCCTAACTACCCTCGATGGCAGAGCAGCTAAGGAATATGTCGAGATCCCTCAGGTGGAGCGTGCCGTAGCGGTGCATATATCCTCTCCACTACGGTGTGGGGCAATGGTGTCTCCGTCCTTCCTTCTGGCAAAGGAAGCAGTAGAGCCCATCCCCGTGTTGCACAAGGGCTTTTAAAGCCCTTATTTTATCGTGCCCAAGAGAGGGGGAGGGTCGCTCCCAATCTTGGATCTGCGTGCTTGAACAAAGCCTCACACAGGCTTCCGTTCAAGATATTAACACAGAAGCGCATCCTGGTGTCAATACAGCATAAGAATTTGTTCGTGGCCATCAACCTGAAGGGCGTGTACTTCTACGTATCAAACCTTCCTCAACACAGACCCTTTCTTTAGTTTGCCTTCGAGGGATGAGCATACCAGTACAAGGTCCTCCCCTTCGGTCTGTCCCTGTCCCCTCACATCCTTACCAATGTTGTAGAGGCTGCCCTGGCCCCTATGAGGGAGAAAGGCATTCGCATTCTCAATTATCTCGACGACTGGCTAATCCTAGCTCACTCGCGAGATCTACTGTGTGCGCACAGGGACCTTTTGCTTCAGCACCTTGACCGACTCGGGCTTCAGGTCAACTGGGAGAAGAGCAAGCTCTCTCCTGTGCAGAGCATCCCTTTTCTCAGTATGGAGTTGGACTCGGTCGCTCTCAAGGCACGTCTTATGACCAAACGTGCTCAGTCATTGCTGACCTTCCTGAAGACCTTCAGGCAGAAGGTAGTGGTGCCAGTGAAACAATTTCAGAGGCTCCTGGGACATATGCCATCCTCAGCGGCGGTTCTCCCCCTTGGGTTGATGCATATGAGACCGCTTCAGCACTGGCTACAGACTCAAGTCCCGAGGTGGGCATGGCGGCACTGCACCTGGCGTGTGACCATCATGCCATAGTGCCATCAGATTTTCAGCCCTTGGTCAGACCTGCCATTTCTACGGGCAGGTGTTCCCCTAGAGCAGGTCTCATGACGCGTCGTGGTCACGACAGGCGCCTCGAACTCAGGCTGGGGCGCCATGTGCAATGGGCAGGCAGTGTCGGGCTCTGGACGGGGCCCCGACTCCTTTGGCAGAGCATCAACTGCTTAGAGTTGCTGGCGGTATTGCTGGCCATGCGGAGGCTTCGGCCATTGATTCAGGGCAAGCATGTGTTGGTCCAGACCCACAACACAGCGGCCGTAGCGTACATAAACTGCCAAGGCGGCGTAAGCTCACGTCGCATGTCACAACTCACCCGCCGCCGCCACCTCCTCTGGAGTCAGCAGATGTTGAAGTTGCTGTGAGCCATTCACCTTCCGGGCATCCTCAACCATGCAGCGGACACGCTCTCACGGCAGGAGTGGGGACTCCACCCCCACAGTCCAGCTGATTTGGGAGAGATTCGGGGAGGCACAGGTAGACCCGTTCACCTCCCAAAAGTTCTCTCACTCCCCCCTTTAGTGCTCCCTGTCTGAGGCTACCCTCGGCACGGGTGCCTTGGCGCACAGCTGGCCTCGGGGTCTGTGCAAGTATACGTCTCCTCCTGTGAGCCTCATTGCACAGACTCTGTGCAAAGTCAGGGAGGACGAACAGCAAGTCCTGTTCGTTGCGCCGTACTGGCCCAAACGGACTCGGTTCTAAGATCTGGTGCTCCTGACAGTAGCAGGCAGGACCTTCTCACTCAGGGGCAAGGCATGCTCCAGCACTCTACGAGGCGGCTGTATGCCTTGAAGTGGCATCTTTCCGCTAACTGGTGTTCTTCCCATGGGGAAGACCCACAGAGATGCACCGTCGGGTCTGTGCTGTCTTTTCTTCAGGAAGGGCTGGAGAGACGGCTGTCTCCCTCTACCCTCACAGTGTACGTGGCTGCCATAGCAGCTCACCACAATACACTGGACGGCAGTCCCTCACGACAGCGTGACCTGATCAACAGGTTCCTCAAAGGCGCGAGGAGATTGAATCCTCCTAGAACACACCTGATCCCCTCTTGTGATCTCTCTGTGGTCCTACCTGCCCTACAAGGAGCCCTGTTTGAGCCCCTGGAGCAGGCCGAGCTTCAGCACTCCATCTCTTTAGACAGCCCTCCTGGTGGCGCTCACTTCCATCAAGAGGGTGGGGGACCTGCAGGCGCTCTCTGTTACCAGCGAATTCCTGGAGTTCAGGCCGGCACACTCTCACATGATCTTGAGACCCCAGCCCGTTTATGTGCCCAAAGTTCCCACCACTCCTTTTCGGGACCAGGTGGTGAACCTGCAAGTGCTCCCTTCAGAGGAGAAAGACTCGGCCTTGTCGTTGCTGTGTCCAGTTTGCTCCCAGTGCATCTATCTGGACCGCACGCAGAGCTTTAGATGCTCGGAGCAGCTCTGTGTCTGTTTTGGAGGACAGCAGAAAGGGAAAGCTGTCTCCAAGCAGAGGTTGGCCCATCGGATTGTGGATGCCATTTCTCTCATATACCAGTCTCAGGACTTGCCGTGCCCCTTGGGAGTCCGGGCGCACTCCACTAGAGGTGTTGCATCCTCCTGGGTACTGGCAAGGGGGGGCCTCTCTAGCAGAAATATGCATAGCTGTGGGTTGGGCTATGCCCAATACCTTTGCGAGGTTTTATAACCTACACATAGATCCGGATTCGACCCGAGTGTTACACAGTAACAGCAGGTAGACCGGGCGGCTGGTTGGGTGTATCGCTTTCATTGCGCCTTTCACCTTTTTCAAAGGTGACAACGTGCGCCTTTTGTCCACAACAGTTCCGCCTCTTTAATTCTTTAGCACTGTCTGGTGACGAACTCGGAGGAGGAGCAATGCCACCAGGCCCAGTGGTATTCCCCTTTTCAGGTGAGCCCGTGTGCTTGGGCTCAGTGCTCCATGCATGGTGATTCCCCTTTGGTAATCCCGTATGATGAGTTTCCACTGTTCGGTTCCCCCTTAGGTGAAACCTGTGTCTCCCCTCGTCAGAGCTTTCTCTGTCTCAGCCACTGTGCTGCGTACCCTCTCTGTAGATAGTATCATTCCATATGTGTACTTCCCCATTGGTAAGTCCATGTGAGGTATGCTCCACACGTTAACCTCCCTCCAGCAGGATGTGGTCTCCGCAGGGCTCTCCTTCCTGGAGAGGGAAGAGCACTTCCCAGTGCTATTCTAGAAAGTGCTTGGCGGGAGATTGCTTAACAGAAAGGCACCGCCGGTAGCCTACTTGGGTAAATGCCCTCACCCCCCTTAACAGGACTAGGGAGACGCCTTACCTAACTCGCTGGAAAGTCATTACATGGTTGAGCGCTCACTGCGAGGCACGCAGCAGCATGCCCCTGTGTACTCTTCCGTTCCTCGTGACACGGTTCAGCACCTGCAGCATTTCATATAGGAACCCCTAGTGCCACTACATCGACACAACATCGAGTGAGTGACAGACAGGGAATGTCTTGGTTACTGATGTAACCTCTGTTCCCTGATGGAGAGAACAAGACGTTGTGTCCCTCCTGCCGCGGCGCTGAACCAGCCGCTGACATGGCCAGGACTCTCTATCGGCTCCTCAGCATAAATCTGAATGAGTGATGCACACCATCTCCTTTTATTCCCGTATGTCCAGGCCGGAGAGTGGCAAGCAAATTCCACTCGCCAATTTTCATTGGCCTTTTCTATTTTAAGCAAAGGTGATTGGGGCTCTCAAGATCGAACCCCTAGTGTCACTACATCGACACAACGTCTCTTTCCCTCCATCAGGGAACAGAGGTTACATCAGTAACCAAGACATTTTGTTCATTTTTCTAAATACAGCTAATTGTTAGTGCTTGCCATTTTGGTCATATTCATTTATGTACACTATATGGCCAAAAGTTTGTGGACACCCCCTTCTAATTAACGAATTTGGTTACTCCATTAAATCCAAGTAAAGAAAAATCTTAATGTTTCTTTATGTAACGGCTTGGGCTTTGTGTGCTTCCAAATTTGTGGCAACTGTTTGGGGATAGCCCTTTTCTGTTCCAGCATGACAATGCCCCTGTGAACAAAGTGAGGTCCATAAAGAAATGGTTTACTGTGTCTGGCGTGGAAGAAATTGACTGGCCTGCACAAAGCCCAGACATGAACCCCACTGATCATTTTTGGGGTGAACTGGAACAACAACTGTAAGTCAGGCCCCATCGACCAACATCAGTTACTGACCTCATTGATAGCCTTGTGTCTGAATGAGAGCAAATTCCTGCAGCCATGTTACTACATACAGTAGTGGAAAGCCTTCCCAAAAGAGTGGAAGCTGTTATTACAGAAAAAGGGGAAATTGATGCCTAAGGTTTTGAAATCAAATGTTCATCAAACACATATGGTGTCCACAAACTTTTGGCCATATAGTGTATATCAGCAACCATTCTATGCATATTGTACATTTTTACACTGTGAAAATAGCTTGTATTTGACCAAAATTCCATTATTGTCAGCTAGGGTTGCAGCGGTATACCGGCTTCAAGGTATACCACGGTATGAAAATTTATGGTTTTCATACCATGTACATTTGCTATCTACGATATTGAGAAAAAAAATGCAACCGGACAGAGAATCTCACCTGTGCGTGCGCATCTCCTTTCCTCCTCGTCTGCCTGTAAGACTCGTCAAATTGTGCCACACATACATACACACACATGCATCGGAGAAAATGTCAGAGAGAAGCGAGGCGAGGGGGTCTGACATAAGTGAGTGTGTGTGTGAGTTAAAGCAGTGTTTCTCAACTGGTGGGTCGCAACCCAAAAGTGGGTTGCGGACAGCAGGGAAAGAACAATGCCATGGTTCTCCCACTGAAGATATTTCGGCGGCCGCCCAAGTGATAGCCTATTTAGGACTGCCGAGGCAGATTTAATGATAATCTTGCAATCAGCAAAAGGCTTCCCATCTTCACTTTCACACGAGTGTAACGGAACCAGCTCGCGATCATGATCTGCTCTTCTCTCTGGTGCGTGCGTGCAACAACCGGACTTCCTTCGATATTGCGGAGCACAGACCTCAAAACTGATGTGACCAATTTCAATTCTAGTGAGACTTTTCTAGTTTAAAGCATTACGGAGGAAGTCAAGTCAAACCTCTCAAACAGCAGGCAGCCCTGACATGCCAAACTGAGGAGGAAAAGAGCAACACTATGCTATGCGGCAAAAAAAATTTTCATTATGCATCATCACATTTACAAAATTGTTTCATGATTTTACATGAGTAAAAGTAACTTATATTTTGACAAAATGGTATAGTTTCATATGAAATAATCTAAAGGCAGAATCTATTAGACCTCATTTTATACCAACAGTGGCAGTTGTAGTTAAAGTTTCAAGATGTGTTTCACCTAGTATTTATTTTTTCATAAATACTATAATTTGTTATTATCGTTACTATTATTCAAGACTAGCTACACTGACCTAACCATGGTAATGAGGAGCCTTTCCTCCTGTGTAATATGTATGTTCTGTTTGAATTATGTTTGAAATTATGAAAGAAACAGGATAATAATGGGCCCATATAAGTTAATATGCTCTTCAATTTTTAAAAGGGGGGAGAGAAAACTTCCTGTCACTTTTGTTGTTTACATCAACAACAGAAATAATGTCACTTGATGCATGTCCTTGTACTTGAAAACCATGAACAAATCTATGCAACATAGAAGGAACTGCGACCCAGGATACATTAAATACAGGTTAAGTTTTTACTATGGCGGGTCACCACTTAATTTCCAATGTAAAATCTGGTCCTGAAGCAAAACCAGTTGAGAACCACTGAGTTAAAGGTACAGACAGGAGCAGTCTGGCTGTGCTGTCGTGCACCTACAGTATATGTTAATTGTTCATAATCGCAGGACATTACTTTAAAAGCTCACACAGCTGATGTTATTTTTCATTTAGTAGTTATTTTAACATGCTATGCTAACATGTAAACTAACATGCTTTAGTTATATAACATGTTATAGTTTTTATTATGTTTATAATTCTGTTTATTATTATAATTCTGTTAACTTTCTTATTTATTCCATTTTATTTATTTTCAAAAGGGAGACTTTTTTCCCACATACTTCAAAAAAAAAAAAAAAAAAAAAAAAAAAAATGGTTTCGAGTTTCAATTATAATAAAGCGTTTCTTCAACCAAAAAACTTCTGTTTTCACTCCTTTAAGGGTCATTGTAATTGATAATAATAATTGTGTAATACCATATACAATGATACTGTGAAACCGTGATATTTTCTGAGACAGTTATCGTACCGTGTAAATCTCATACAGTTGCAACCCTATCGTCAGCAGGCTAACTGAGTGATATGTATTATGGTGACAAAATAAAAGTTCCTAAAGAAATAAGAATGAATGAACCTGGCGTCGTCCATGTTTCCTGTTCTTTCCGACAACAAAGCATGTGAACACGACACTCATAATTACCACTTCAGAAGTGGGAAGTAAGATAATTCCGATAGCACATCATTTCATAATTCTGCATTAACAGATATCATACCATTGTTTCAGAGGTCAATGTTTGCAGTTTTTAAAGAGTTTTGGATGGGTTTTCCTCTCAACATGTGTTTACATGTAAGTGCTGATTTTTATACATTAATGTGAAAATGACAATGAATAAAAATTTTATATTATTCACTAGGCACTCTTCATCATGTAGCTAGTATTATTTCTGCATTGTGCATTTATAACAAAATTTTTACAGAGAGCGGTCTGCCAAAAAGTAATGTCCATTTTTATTACATCCGTAACTCAAGTTAATTTCCCAATCTAAACGGGGTTAAAATTAATCTTAACTGAGCATATTCCTATGTCTCACTGTATCTGCAAGGTTTTACGATTATACATACAAGTGGTTTAATATACTGGCAATGAGCACTTAAGATGAATGTCATGATTTCACTGCAAATATCACGTCAGTAACGCAGTAATTGCAGCTTAACAATAGCTATTTTTAACTTGTCAGCAACTGTGACTTGCATGAAGCCCTGACGGTGAAAACCAGGAGCCTCCGTCTCGAGCGTTCTCAACAAAGTGTGTGCGTGATGCAGAAGCAGCAGTAAAGTTTGAGTAGTAGAGTTGTTCAAAGGAAGGTTGAATGACACTTGTTTGTAATAAAAATGCTGACAGAGAATGCACCGGATAGGACATTGTCAATAACATATGAACCCCCAATGAAATATTACCCCCCACCCCCCCTTTTATATATATATATATTTTAACAGATTTACACAATTTTCACATCTTTAGGTCGGAAAGATCCAGAAGAATCACATCCCTCAGAGATTTGTAGCACCCATAGAGGGTATTAAGAAAGGAAGTTTTCTTTTTAAACCTTTACCAGACACATTTTCACACTGGGTACACAATAAAATGTCTTGAAGTACCAATGTCTACAAGCTTGCCGTGTGTGGACGGAAATGCCTTGTTGATGAGAGAGGTCAACGGAGAATGGCCAGACTGGTTCAAACTGACAGTAAGGCTACGGTAACTCAGATAACCACTCTGTACAATTGTAGTGAGCAGAATAGCATCTCAGAATACACGACATGTTGAACCTTGAGGTGAATGGGTTACAACAGCAGAAGACCACGTCAGGCACATTATTAGGGCTATAATGTTCCTAATAAAGTGCTCTGTGTGTCTAGATCAGAGGTGCCCAATGAAAGGGCCAAAAATCAAACTTGGTTGAGGGCAGTGGGCCAAATGTAAACGTTGCATACACTACCGTTCAAAAGTTTGGGGTCACTTGACTGAAATGTTTCTCATGATCTTAAACACCTTTTGATCTAAAGGCGTATGCATAAATGTTTGAAATTAGTTTTGTAGACAAAAATATAATTGTGCCACCATATTAAAATATTTAATTACAAAACTAACATTTTATAAAAAATAAAAAAAAAGTTTTTGAAATGGATGACTTGGATTGAATAATAAAAAAAGCAGCTAATAAGTGCCTAGTATTGATGGGAACTCATTCAATAATGTTTAAAAGCATCCCAGGGTGATACCTCAAGAAGTTGGTTGAAAAAATGTCAAGAGTATATTTCTGCAAATTCTAGGCAAAGGGTGACTACTTTGAAGATGCTAAAATATAACACAGTTTTGATTTATTTTGGATTTTTTTTAGTCACAACATAATTCCCATATTTCCATTTCTATTATTCCATAGTTGTGATGACTTTACTATTATTCTAAAATGTGAAATAAATAAATAAATAAATAAATAAATGAGTAAGTGACCCTAAACTTTTGTATGGTAGTGTATATCAAACTGTATTATTTTAAAATTAAATATTAATACTGCAAAACACACAGAACTCTAAAATTAAAATCATCAAGTGTCCTATACTTGCACAATGCACATAATTGATTTCAATATAATTTTTATGTTGTGTCTCTTTCTCATTTGTGAGTCACTTTGGATAAAATGTCTGCTAAACGACTAAATGTAAGCGTCTCTTTAACATGGTTACTGTCTCTTTAAGAACAGCGCATCTTCTCACATTGAACACACGATATTTTGCGGAGTTTTGAAGAAATGAAAATACAATGGCATGATGTAATACTATCAGGTAGGATATTGCTTTGTTTTGTGACAAAGAAGATATTAAAGATATTTCTTTCATAGACCTAGGCTACACATTTTCCTGGATTTCACTCAGTATTACCATTTATTGGGACTGCCAAATGTAATAGGATTATTTAATTAAACAATGCTGTAAAATGTTTTTTTGTGTAGTTAATGCATTTAGCCTACTTAAATTTTTTTTTTTTACATTAAAACTGTTTTCCTGTTGTGATATCAAAAACTTGAATTGTACTTTTGCTTCTTTTCTTAAGAGGCGAAGATTAGGGCTGAATGCATTACATTATGAAAGGAAATAAAAGCTACAAAGCACAATTATTTTTCTGCAAATTAAAAAACTGAGAGGCCTATTAATTTAGTTGACTCCAAAATATTATTATGATTAAGAACCTGCCGAAATATAGCACTGTATCTTGCAGCTATCTGTTTTTAGGCAGATAGTTGCAAGTAAACGAGATATCCTCTCATTTGACAAACAAATTACAGTATGATGCACACAGATGTTATACACACCCCAAAATGGGTTTTAGTCAGAATAAGATGAAATATGAAGAATTAGTTTAAAGCATTGCCGTTTTTGTCTAGATGGCAGGGCAGAAAAGGGATTTTTGAGAGTCCTGGTCTGTTCACTTATAGTGCTTGTCGTAATGTTGTGCGGAGTGAATGGAACCGTTGTTGATATTGAAATATTCCACTTTATCAAGCCCACTTCACGGGTGCGCTTCAGTGGTCGTGTTCACATGGATATGAAATGCTGTACAACGAATTACAGTATGATGCACACAGATGTTATACACACCCCAAAACGGGTTCAAGCCATATTTCATTTAGGATGATTGTATGCACTGTTCCGCGAGTCCACCTAATTACCTGTCATTTCTTGGCACTGATTCAGTTCCCACTCCATTTTAAACCAACTAGGTTCTGTCTGGCGTTACTGAAGGCACACCTCCGACTTTGGAGATGGCCAATCATAGTGAAGATTTTGGGGTGGCACCTGGGATGGCCAATGGAGGGAACTTTCAGACAGCACTTATTTAAAGGTCATTGAAGTACGCATACACATTTTTTAAAATTAAGTCACTTATACTCTCTACTTTTCAAATAAGCTAAACAAAAAAACAAAAAAAAAAATTCAAACAAAAGGATTAATTAAAAACGAAGAGCTGCATCAATGCCATTTTTTTTTTTTTTTCTCTCTTGTCATCTATGGCAAGGCGGGCCAAATCAAAGATCACCACGGGCCAACTTTGGCCTGCAGGTCCTAGTTTGGGCACCTCTGGTCTAGATTGTGTACATCAGCACACAGAATGTGACTGATGCTTCTCTTCTTAAGAAGCATAACTAGAGGCTTTTAATCAAGAGATCAGGTTTGGAAATGTCCTTGATTGGGGAACGTGAGCTTTAAAGAAGTAGAAAATGAGATGTGGCTAATGTGCAACATATTGGTCATTTGGCTGATTAGAAATGGCTGAAGAGGACATTTGTTGAATTGCATTGAGAAAACAAGGCCAAGGCAGACCCCAAAAAACACTACATGGGCATGAACACTCCTGTATATCTACACTACTGGTCAAAAGTTTTGAAACACTTACTCATTCTTTATTATATATGATATATATATATATATATATATATATATATATATATATATATATATATATATATATATATATATATATATCTCTTCACATTTTAGAATAATAGTAAAGTCATCAAACTTTGGAATAACATAAATGGAACTATGGGAATTATGTTGTGACTAAACAAAATCCAAAATAAATCAAAACTGTTATATTTTAGCATCTTCAAAGTAGTCACCCTTTGCCTAGAATTTTCAAACATGTACTCTTGACATTTTCTCAACCAACTTCTTGAGGTATCACCCTGGGATGCTTTTTAAACAGTATTGAAGGAGTTCCCATCTATGTTGGGCACTTATTGGCTGCTTTTCTTTATTATTTGGTCCAAGTCATCAATTTCAAAAACTTTTTTTTTTTTTAATTACATTTTAGTTTTATATTGAAATAAATTAATATGGTGGCACAATTATATTTTTGTCTACAAAACTAATTTCATACATTTAAGCATACGCCTTCAGATCAAAAGATTTTTAAGATCGTGAGAAACATTTCAGTCTAGTGTTTCAAAAGTTTTGACCGGTAGTGTATGTATTTAACTATGTCTATATTCACAGATCATTGTGCAATTTGTATTACTAAAGGGTTGTAATTGCACTTGTGGGAATAGTAAAATAGACTTCAAACAATAGCATCATTGCATGCAAGCTTTAAAAAATTAATAACTAGCAATACACCAAAATATTGGCCAGGCCAATTAATCAATCGATATTTGGCCAATTAAAGAATATCTGCATTGAGCGATAACCGTTGCTGAGTAGTAATGGACTACATGTAATCTGAAATACATAATCAGATTACAAAAACAATTTCTTTTAAATGTGTGAAACAAATTACAGTTACTTTTATGGGTTACATGATTACAAATTTATTTTAGTAAATATCAGTCTTGACTTTAGGTGACAAAAGGGAGGTGAAATCAAACAAATTGCCATTTGATTTCATTTTTTTTACTAATGTTTAAAGAAAGGAGTTCAAATTGGTACTTAATACACTTAAAATTAGTTCATAAAAACATGCAACAAGTAATCAAAAATGTATCTGATTAGATGACCTGCTGGTGCTGTACCTTGGCCAGTGCGCCCTGAGCACACTCAGTTTGACTGCGTGACAGCTGTAGCTCTTGTCGAAGCTCTGTGCAGCTGAGCTCCAACTTGTCTCTGTCTTCATGTGCCACTTTGAGCAGACTTTGCAACTCTGTGTTGTCACTGGCACTGTGCACTGCCTTTAGCTCAGCTACCTTTTGCCTCTCTGCCTCCACCTGTGCCTTCAAACTAACATTCTCCACTCTTAAAGCCTCTGTGGCCAGTCGCTGTTCTTCAGCTTTCCTCACTGCCTCGTCTCCAAGAATCTTCTCCCTCTCCAGAAGCTCTTGAAAAAGTTCCACCTCTTCCTTTAAGCTCTTCACAGCTGCTTGTGCCTCCTGATGCTCATTTTCCAAAGCTCTAAGACTCCCAGTCAACTGCTGCTGGATGTCTACCAGTTTTTCTCTTTCAAAGCGGGAGCTCTCCACCTGCTCAGCCAGCCGCTGCTCAAGCTCTGCTACCCGAGAGGCACGAGAGGCCTCAGCTTCTTGACTCTGGGCTTGATCTCTGAATCTCTGGAGTAGAGATTCATTCTTTTGGGCCAAAAGTTCCACACGTTCACGTTGCTGCTGCAAGGAGGTCTGTAGGAGGCCCTTCTCCTCCGCTAGACGCTCATTTTCAGCTGTTAGTTCTTGGACAACCTGCTGTTGGTCAGCCAGCTCCTGTAGAGTGGCTTGAAGTTCTTCAGCTGTACTGTGGTGACTCTCTTCCATCTTCTGGATGCAGTCCGTCAGGGACTCCACTGAGATCTCATTCACCACACCACTGGAGATAACACCCTTAATGCTGCGACTGAATGAGTCTGAGTGTGATGGGATCTTCTCAAACTCTGAGGAGTTTGATGAAGGTAAAGGAGAGCCTTTGGTGCTGTCACTACCAGATGACACAGAAGGTTTAAGGTGGCTTCCGTTGACTGCACCGATAGCGGCTGTATCGGAAGTGTTTTTGTCGGGCAAAACCCCATTAACTGAATACTTGAGTGGTGTTGTGATGCTTTTGTTATTGCCACTAGATAAGGATGAGCTCTCCAATGCAATAAGCTTCTGCTTAAGAGCATGGTTCTCTTCCTGCAAGGAGGCCAGCTCACGCTGGAAATGCCCATTCTTTTCTCTCAGTTCCCCTATGAATGTCTGGATGTCTTCAGGCTGTGCTGGTGTCCTCTCAACCTCAGAGTTCCCCTCTGGTGTTCCGGCCTCTGATGATGAACCTTTCTCTTTTTGCCGCTGAAGCTCTGTCTGTAACTTACTGATCTCAAACTCTTTGGCTTTAGCCTCAGCCAGGAGCTCCTTCACCTGACTCTCCAGCAGGGTCTTGTCCAAAGCCACAGACTCTGCTTTGGTCTTGACAGACCCACGGGAGTGCTTGGCCAGAGCAGACAGGCTGGATGTGCTGGCACTGGCGACCATCTTCTTGGTGGCAGAGCTTTTCTGTTGGTCACGTAACAAGAAACGTTCTCTGGAGATGGTTTGGGGGATCTCACGAGGAGTTGGGATCCCAGATTTTTTGGTTGACTGGACACCTGGATTGAGAAAAGACAGTGAAAGGTTTCGTTAATCTTTGATTTCTTAGTTTCCATACATACTGTAAATGTTTTTTTTATTGAAAAATATGACAAATGAATTGGCAGCCCAATGAATGATCTGATAACAATGTATGATGTTTTCTTATGACTAAGCCATAAGAATTAAATGGCAATATAATGAAACCTCTAAACAACAACACTGTTTTAGTTAACCAATTCCTGTCCACATCACATTTCTCAGGGACATTTAGATCAGAGATATGTGACAATGTCACCATTTGTCATTCCATTGTGTAACTGTGTGAAAGGTCCTTCATTCATTCTTAGAGTGATGACTGGACAGAATGTGTTTTGCCTTGTTACATTCAAATGGCTACCAGGCACTGCCTCACTGCACTGTAGCCATAGCAGCACAGCAGAAACAAGATCACTGGCATCTGAGTGGCATTAGGGCGAGTGTGGGTGATATATACCCGCTCTCTTAATGCTGTTTGCAAAGGGAGATTAATTATTCTGTAAGTGGAGAGACTGGCTAAAGATTTTGTGGGTTTTGGAATAATCAGCAAATACCAACTTGAAAATATGCTGGACTGGAGCTTATTAAAGCTGATTCTTGACACAGCCTCATAAAAATGCAGGTTTATGATGCTGAAAACCAGAGAGACATGCCAAAAGCATCTGTCTGATGAATATGTAGACCTCCTGTACACAGACTGACAATATTATTTAAAATAGCACAGACAGAACACAAGAGCACGTCCAAATGAGAACAGGATAGATTGACAAACTCAGTTGCAAAATGGACTGCTGTTGACTGTAGGCTTAAGTTCAATGACATGGGTGCAGACCCATGATGTTATCTATAGTTAGCGATACAGGCTGTTTATATAGTGGCCTATCAGATCTGTGGCAGAGTGAAGAATCACATGGGAAATGCGATGGTGTGGTGTGGGTTGCCTTTAAGCAAGGACTGGTTTTAAATAAGGCATGATACGTTTTCTCTCTTTCTCTCTACTGTCACTCTGATGTGCTTTTTATGAGTGACAGTACAGTGTTATTCTGAGTCAGATTAATCTGTTTGAGGTTTCTCTCTATCAGAGAGCTGAGACTGAAATGAAACTTCACTGAGAGAGACTGTGTTAGGACTAGAGACTATAAATCTATAATCTACTGCTTCCTCTCTCACTACACACCCCCACGCACACAGATCCATCAAAGACAGAACCAGGACACACAGTCTTGCATTATACATCAACCTTTCTCACATACATATTCATCCTCAGCAAAATCATAACATCACAAAATAGCTTTTTATTTTCAGACTAAATTTGTTATTTTGACATGATAGCATGGGGTCATCACAACACCACTTACCAGAGTAGCTTCTAATAGAGCAATATATTTTTTTAGATGGATGACTCGCATAAATGCATGCAAACACTTACGAAGGGACTGCAAATGAAAGCCCTTTTTTTATATAATTATTTTTAATATATATATATATATATATATTTTTTTATCCCCTTTTCTCCCAATATGGAATGCCCAATTCCTACTACTTAGTATTCCTCGTAGTGGCACGGTTACTCACCTCAATCTGGGTGGTGGAGGACAAGTCTCAGTTGCCTCCGCTTCTGAGACAGTCAATCCACGCATCTTATCACATGGCTCGTTGTGCATGACACCGCAGAGACTCAGAGCATAGGAGGCTCATGCTACTCTCCGCGATCCACACACAACTTACCAAGTGCCCCACTGAGAGCGAGAACCACTAGTCGCGACCATGAGGAGGTTACCCCATGTGACTCTACCCTCCCTAGCAACCGGGCCAATTTGGTTGCTTAGGAGACCTGGCTGGAGTCACTCAGCACACCCTGGATTCGAACTCATGACTCCAGGGGTGGTAGCCAGTGTCAATACTGAGCTACCCAAGCCCCCCATGAAAGCCCTTTTAATTTTGGTTCTAAGAAGTTCACTGGGCAACCTGACTCTTGGGCTGCTGAGCATTTTCAATCATACATTGCTAGATCGCTATATTTTTTCTTAAGATGCTGTATCGGTTAGGGATGCCCGATATATCGGCGGCCGCTATATTACTGACCGATAACCGGGAAAATCAAAATATTACTTTCGAGCTGATAATAACATATATGTTTACTAATAATTTGTTATGGTTTATTTACTTGCAGCTGAAATTCTCTGACTGCCTGCTGTGTCTTTCCTTCAAAGCACATTCATAACACACACAAACCTCCGCTGCACTCACAGTCTGGCTGCCCGCACTAATAATACACCATGTATACAGAGATTAGGGTTTGTTTTGTTGTTTAATATTCGTTACATGCAGTTTATTGCCTCATTTTGGTTTAATGCATTATTATAGCTGTTAGAAGTTCATTATTCTCTCTCTGTGAGCGAGTCACCAGGATTACCGTAAAACCTATATGAATGGGTACCATAATTTATGCAAGTGCATTATTATTTATTTCTCATTTAAATCAGCATACATCTGTAATATAGGCAGTGTTGCCAACTAGTTTCAATGGAAAGTAGCTAAAGCCTGCTCGAAAAAGTCGCTAAATGACGTCATAAGCTAATTAGCATATATGTGTGACATCATCGCATCTCATTTGAATTTTGCATAGTGTCTGCCCTTTACATGTGTTTGCTTCTTTGTGCTTACCATACATACTGTAATACTCTATTAATTCCCCATGATCTTTCAATCACTCAGAGAGAAAGTTAGAAGCGACAGAAACTTTCTTATCTTTTCTCTCACACAGCACTCAGCCATAACAAACCACTATGTGCATATTTACAAAAAAAAAAAAAAAAACTATGTGCATGTTTACAAAAAACAATACAGATTTGTGATTGGTCCTTGACAACGCTGTTTGCACATGCTCAGCTCATTCACGTCTATGTCAGCTGCCGTGCAGTCTGCTCCGTCTTCTCGCCTGCTCACCTCTCTCTCTGACAGTCTCACTGAACAGAGTAGATGCAGAGAGAGGTGTGCCTCCGAGTCCGGGCAGGAAAGAAAGACCACGCGCTCGCGGGGCAGTACTGGCGACTTTCTTCTACGGAAGGTAGCTAAGGTTTGTCCAAAAAGTCGCTAGACTTGTCGCTAGGCGCTTTTTTGTATAAAAGTCGCTAAAGAAGTCTGAAAAGTCGCTAAATCTAGCGACAAAGTCGCTAAGTTGGCAACACTGATTACAGGCACATAATGGTTCATGTTACATCCGTCAAACCTTAAACATCAGTCCAAATTCCAAGCTTTTAAATGACATCTATTTTAAAATTAGAAGCTTTTAATGAATTAGCAAGCAGTTCCAGGATGAAGTATGCAAAATTAAAACCATTATTTATTTAATTTTTATATCGGTTATCAGTATCAGCCACAATGAGCTATGAGTTATCAGTTATCGGTATCCGCCCAGAAATTCCATATTGGTGCATCCCTGGTATCGATACTTTAGAACCTTCAATCAATATTCAGTATCATTATTCAATATCAGTAGCAATATTTGTATTGTTTTTTGTATGCATTCATATGTCGAACAGTACAATAATGAAGAAGCAGGTAGACTAAGTGAACTCCAACTCTCAGACCATCGTTTCGAGATTGAAACTCAACCAGCAGTTTCATTCTTTCTTTCGCATTAAAAACTGGGTTTCTCTCGCACAGTTTTAGTCACAATCCGATTATGATTTAGTGAGTATCATGATGAATTGAATCGTGACATATGTGTTGCAATGTGTGTCATATATCGTAAGGTAGTTTGTGATGCAAAGCCCTGCCTGAAAAAAGTTTGCTTTATAATGAGCAATGAATGAAATTTGACTCTCCACTGTATGACGAATGCTAGTACCATTTCTCCACATTCTCATTTTATTGCACCACATGAATCACTCCTGTACTGAATTCAATTATTCCGTCACCACTGACTGAACATGCTAAGAATCAAACTGACATGTTTCTTTTAAGAACGGAGTGGGTGTGGGCCTGTCTGACTAAGTTCTGAGGTTATTACATTTTGCTAGTGAAGTTGTTTAGATTTAGGGGTGGGTAAAAATATTGTTTTTCCAATGCATCTCGATCTTCATTTGAACGATGTCGATATTGATTTGTAAATCCCAAGACTGATCTTTCACTCAGTGCACAACCCTCCAATACAATGAGAGGAAATCACTCACATTTGCAACCAAATGTCACACTATGCGACTATCCAATATATTTGGAAACTGGCTGGTAAATGTTTACATTTCACTCACCAGTAATTGTGTAGTTGTGTTGTGAAGTGTTCAGTAGCGAGATCCTTTCACAGCATGTTAAGAGTAAAAGTTGCAGTGTGTCCAAATTTACTGAAATAAAGAAAATCTCTGATCCAGGCCTCATGGGATGGAGGAGAAGATGACTTCCAACGAAGTGATTTGATTTCACACATTTAAAAGTAATTGTTTTTGTAATCTGATTATGTATTTCAGATTATATGTAGTCCATTACTACCCAACAATGGTTATTGCTCAATGCAGATATTCTTTAAAAGCTGCAGCATTTAGAGTGAAGAGTTCACTCTTATTAAAATTCAGCTTGTAGCCCGAGATGAGACCAAAAGAGTTAAGAACAGAAAGCCTAGAGACACAGAGAAGTCATCCGCATAAAGCGATACTCTCTGCTCATCGCCGTACCTGGTCACACCAGTGATATGAGGGTTAGATCTAAGCAGAGTAGCGAGGGGCTCAATGGCAACGGTGAAGAGAAAAGGGGACATCAGGCAACCCTGTCTCGTACCCCTAAAAAGAGGGAAATAGTTCAAGTGGTTGTTATTCGTTCTGACAGACGCAAGTGGGGAAGTGTACATTGAGTTGACCTAAGCAATGAACCTCTTGCCAAAGTAGAATTTCTCTAGTGTAGGGAAGAGATAGCCCCACTCCATTCCGCCGAAAGCCTTCTCAGCATCCAGTGAGATTACCAATTTGGGGTCCTTTGAGTTTGAAAGGTTGTACATAACATTAAATAAGCGTCTAACATTCGAAAAAGTGTGTCTGTTCTTAATAAAGTCTGTCTGGTTGACAGGATGACTAAAACTCGACAGGAAACCTGTCTGGCCACTTGGAACACTACACTGTCCTCGTCTCTCAATTGTTATGGGCTCCTCTAATCGGAGCTTGAAAGGTGTATCAATGGTGGGAACAGCAAGAGTGCTGAAAAAATAGTCGAGGACTGAAGGGTCAGCTGACTGTTCAGAAGTATAGAGAGTGGCATAGAAGCAACTAAATTGATTGTTAATTAGCTGAGAATCAGTCGTTGCTCCTGTGGGAGTCCGTATTTGAGAAATTTGATGGGTCAAGGATGTCTGGCAAAGTTGGTGGGAGAGCAATTTACTTGCCTTAACCACATACTCATAATGAGTATATCGTGATTTGAGTAGCAAGTCCTCAACTTGAGCAGTTGACAAAATATCAAATTTTGCCTGTAGCAAGAGGCGATCCTTGTATACCATCAGGGATGGTGAAATTGCATTTATATTGTCTAGCTGTGATTTCTGAATCATCAGCTTGGACAGTCTCTTTTTCCTCTGTTTCCTATCAAAACTAGTATATGACATAACTTATGTACATAATTATAGGACATAGGACATAATTATGTCCCCTAATATAGGCCTTAAAGGTCTTCCAGAGAAGAGATGGTGAGACACCAGGTGTCTCATTTGTGGCACTAAAGAATCAATTTGAGCAGTCAGGAACGAGACTACTTTGTCATCAGACAGCAAGCGTTGATTGAAACGCCAAGGTGCGCAGGACTCAGATCTACTAGATTTAGATCTACTGCTAAATCTAAGGTCAGAGGGGCGTGATCTGATATGGCAATGGAGTTGTGTGAACATGAGCGAACAGAGGGTATGAGTCTGTTGTCTAAAAAAAAGTAATCAGTGCGGGTGTAAGTATGATACACAGGGAAGAAATACGAATACTCCCTACCTGTGGGGTTGAAAAAAGGGCAGGAGTCTGTAACAGAGAATTCTTGAAGAAAATGTTTAATAACTTTAGAAGATATGGATGGATTACTAAGTTTACTGGAGGACCGATCTAAAGGGCTCAACCAACAGTTAAAGTCTCCACAATGGACAAGCAGATGTGAGGTCATATTTGGGAGCCTAGAGAAAAAAGTGCGAAAAAATTTATTGTTGTCCCAGTTTGGCGCATATATGTTGGCAAGAATCAACTTAGTGTTATAGATGCTTCTAGTGACGATAATATATCTACCATTGGCATCTGAGATGACGTTGGAGGGAACAAAAGGTACAGATTTGTGTATTAGAATAGCAGCGCCTCTAGCTTTCCTTTGGTAAGCCGAATGGTATAGTTGGCCAACCCAACTCTTCCGCAACCTAGAGTGATCTGAGACCTTCAAGTGAGTCTCCTGCAAGAATGCAATCTGAGCACCCAAATGCCGGAGATGTTGGAGCATTCTCCCACGCTTAATTGGGTGGTTTAATCCTTTACAGTTCCAACTACAAAACTTAAGTATATTCCCAGCTGGCTGCCTTTAAGGTTAGGTTGTTGAGTCATCCTTTGAAAAGAAAAATGTGTGTGTAGCCCTTTAGGTAGCATTAGAAGATCAAATGTAACACATGACAGAGAACAAAAACAAGCAAACGAATGAACTTTCCCCCACCCACTGAAGCGTCTCCCCAAACAAGATGCGCACACCCCCCCCCCCCATACAAGCTCCTGGGTACTTCCTAAGAAATGTAGAAGACTTAGTAGCCTACTAAAGCTCCTATCAAGCCGAGGTAGCGAAAATTGTATAGTAGACAACGGCGTTTATGGCCTACAGTGTCTAAGTGGAATTTAAAAAAAAATAATTCAATACATATTAATAATAATAAATAAAGCTTCACCTCAAGCATACATAGGAGGCGATAGACAGGATATTGTCAAAAAAGCTGAACAAATCCTTTCTAAAAATTATGCCGAAAAGGTTCATTTAACGTAGGTTTAGGGATATTATTGAAAAAACTGAATACATCTTATCTGAAGATTATGTAGGGAGGGTTCATTTAACATAGGTTTACAAACATTGATTGTCGAGGATATATTGTTTGCAGATGTCAACACCGCTAATCCCGTCGCTTTGGGTTGGACGGACGGCCCTCCTCAGGTCCTTATTAATAAAGTCCTCCTCCTAAGCAACCAATAAAGGAGAACTCTGCTTGGTAGAGTAATCCTCAGCTGAGCTGGGTAGAAGAGGCCAAACCTGACGCCCGGGCAGGAATGCAGAAGGTGCTTAGCGTTTCCACACTCTGAACGTTTCTTGGCCACGGATGGGGGAAAGTCAGGGAAGATGGAGAGTCTCTTGTCTTGGTATAGAAGAGGGGCAGCTTCCCCTGGTGCAGGATCTATTCTCTGACGTGGAAATAATGAGCTCTGATGATGAAGGGTCGTGGTGGGCCCCTCGTCCTTAGGTCCTTAGAAGGGATCTGTGGGCACGGTCCAAGAGGAACATTTCATCCAGGCTCAGCATGTCCTGTAGAAGTTGGGAGATAAACTCACTCGGGCGGGGCCCCTCCAGACCTTGCGGGACGCCCACCAAGCGGATGTTATTGCATCTTGACCTTCTCTCTAGGTCCTCACATTTAGCTTGGAGCATTTTAACTTTGCCTTTAAGAACAACCACTATGCTGCTGCGAGCAGCTAAGTCATCACTACAGGTGGTAGCTGAGAGCTCGAGGCCCCTTATGGTAGAGCCCTGTGAGTCCACAGTTGTCTGTAATGAAGCCATGGAAGATTTCAGCTCCTCTTTTATTAAAGTCATTTCGGAACGGTGCGTTTTGGAAAATGTTTTAAGTCCAATTTATCATACATGTCCCGTATCAGCCCTTCAAGTGCTTTGGTGTACGTCCCAAGGTTGAGTGGCACGCCCTGGTCTTCACCATTATTCTCCCCACTCTACGAGTCGTTTTGCGGGGTTGGCTGCTTAGACAAGGTCGGGGCTCCGGCAAGGCCAGCCTCCATAGGGTTCCTTTTAGACCGAGTCTTGGATGTTTCCTTCTTATCACCCATTATAGAGATCTAACAGGTGGCCAAGGATTTGTTTATGTTTCTAAGAATACAGACCAATAGGAATATTCGGTTTACAGATCAGCCGTTGAAGTCCAATATATATTATATATGACAATAGCTCCGTTAGCGGTAATGTTAGCTAGCGGGCGCTGTTAGTGGGGGTGCTAACAAGGAGGTAGCAACCTTATTTAAAGTTGCAGTTTACTCACTTCTTTCTTTGTTCAGGAAAGTCCAAGGCTTTATTTGCTGCTTGTTTCGATGTCATACAAAGATGGTTTACACCATTAATTGTCCTTCAGAAGGGCAACGGGGATCAACAAATACTAATAATATATTTTAAAGTAGTAATTCCATAAAATAAATTGTTACTGTGCTTTAGATTAAATAACTTTTGCCGATACTTGGTGGAGCTTCGGGAAGCGCAACCTCACTCCATCACATACAACAGTGCCCCCCCCAGAATTTCTTTTATATGACATTATAACTGAAATAAACCCATATGAATCAATATCGAATCGGAATCGAATTGAGAGCTTGTGAATTGGAATCTAACTGAATCGGGAAATCTGAATGAATACCCAGCCCTAGATTTGCATGCCATGTGGGAACTAAATGGGATTCATTAGATCTGAATAGGTGGCCTGAAGGTATTATTAGGCAATCCAAAGTGTGAATTTACAACTCATTGGCAAAGAGGTTACAAATCCAGTGCTGGTACACTCTAGCAGCCAAGCGGAACTAAAAGAGCAGGATTAAACCCGCAATTAATTAACAAGCACACAAAAGAAACTTGATTCTTGTGTGAGACAAGCTCTTCCTGACTCCAAAATTATGTCCTTGGCTGCCCTCATGCTTGACTGGCTATGAAAACTTCCTATTTTTAGTTTTTGGAAAGGGAAAGGAGAAAAACAAAGAGAGAAAGTAAGATAGAAATGCTGTGTGGTTAAGGAGGCTAACATCAAAGCAACATTTGCCATATTTGCAGAAAAGGCTAATTGTGTGATGTAAGAGTATAAAACGAGGGGAGAGTCTGTCTTTACTGAAAATAAGTGCTTGAGGTTTGTTTAGAGATAAGACTATGGAAGAGCTGCATGTCTGAATCATCAGGCAATCCTTATTCTCTCGAACCAAAAGACAAGGCCTACAGGTATAGACATTATTCATGGTAGCGCCATCTTTGATTTTTAATGGGAATGACAACGAGGCTGTGAGGGATAGACTTACAGTCTCTTCAATGGCACGAATGGTATAAAGCTGTATAAAGCTCCTTGATCACATCTGATTTTCCACAACTCATGTTGTCTGGTGTTTTTTGTCCACTTAATGTTCTCAGAAAGATAGTTTTTTCAATGTTTTGTCCGCAGAACAATCTAAAAACACTTTAAACTTCAGTATAGCCCATTGAAGAGACTGTACGTCTATCCCTCACAGCCTCGTTGTCATACTTGTTAAAACATCAAAGATGGCGCTGCTGTAAATAAGGTCTATATTGTACCACTGACACTAACCAGGGGCTTTCACTGGTATATGAAGTGAATAACATGCAACACTACTGTGAACAGGGTTTTGGTTTCTACTGTGAGCTTGTTTAGTGCATTAAACATGACTACTCTCAAATAAAGAATTCACTGCTAGCTGAGCTGCAATGTGAGGAAAGCTCATATAATTGTGTAGGATAATAATGTAGCCATGAACAGTAATTGTTATGTGAAGAGGACGTTTCCTCTCAACGTAAAGCAGCAAATTTACCTGAAAAAACTTTTGGTTCAGACAAACCCTTATTGTTTTCTATATAAAAGAGAAAGGTCACCCCAAAAAAAAAAAATTCTGTCATCATTAACTCACCCTCATTTTGTTTCAAACCCGTATGACTTTCTTTCTTATGTGTGAGCAAGTGAAGCTCTTCGGGGGTCAGCTGTCATGGCATCGGCTATCAGCAGTGACATGACCAAGTCATAGCTATGATCATAGAAATTTGTATGATTGGTCATGTCTCATTCTGAAGTTAAAAACTTGTTTCAAATGCCTATTAAAAAGTTTCAGACTCCCTTTATTATTCTTAAAGGATTTAAATCTAATGTAACATCCTAGTGCTATCTTTATTATGTGGTGCTGTTTCAGGTTGAATTTTTTGAATAATTTATTTCTGAATTTGTCTGATAATGTAAATCTATGCTGTGAGCTGTGAGAAATAATAATAATAATTTAAAAAAAAACATTGCAGAGCCACAATTATGGTTCTTGGATTCATTCAAAACTAATAATATAAATAAAATAAAATAAAAAAAAATCATCAAAAAGGGATCCATCATTTTACTGCCCTCTAAAGCAGATCATAACCTCCAGGAAGTTCCAGTAAGACCAGCCCAATGTTTCCAGTCAAGTGTAAGTAGGAGCAGAAGCTGAAAAACAATTCCTGGTTCTCTGCCACATCTTCCTGTTGTCCAGCTACTGCATTAATATGGGTACGTTATTGCTGGCTGTACACATGTAGGTCCATATACAGTAGAGAGACAGAGAGCCCTGCTGACATTCCACTCCATACCCTGCATTCAAAGAAAAATGGACTCATTGACTTTCCATGTGCATCAGATAGGTGACACACTTTAGCCATCCTGAATGGCCAGTGTGGCCATGATAAGGGAAGCTCAAATCCGTTATGGTCCCCAAATGACAATATGCCAGGCAGAATGACACAAATATCTAAGGGGACATTCACTCTGAAAATGTTTTTCATCCATCTTCATTGTTTTTTAATTGTTTTTCTGTGTAATCATGCACTAGACACGTGCCTTTATGCTGCTTCTCGCTGTATTTTTTTTTTATTTTTGTTTTGCAGCATCTCATTCAGTGCTGGTGTCATAGTAAGATTTCAGTCTCTTCTTGTTCACCTCTCTGACTCATCATTATTTCCAAATATTCAGGCTTCTCCCATAAAAATCAAAACCTCCCTGCCTTGTTTCTTAATCAGGAAATGACATCATGCGGAGGTGGTTGCAATTTTATATGGTCAGTTCTAAAGCCAAAGTGTGAGCGAGACCTAGTCCACCATCAGTTTTTCACCTGCTCATTTACGTTTGCAAAATTATTTGCAGAATATAAAACTGACCATTGGGGGCCTGGGTAGCTCAGCAAGTACTGATGCTGTCTACCATCCCTGGAGTCACAAGTTCGTATTCAGGGTGTGCTGAGTGACTCCAGCCAGGCCTCCTAAGCAACCAAATTGGCCCGTTTGCTAGGGAGATTAGAGTCACATGGGGTAACCTCCTCATGGTCATGATTAAACAGTTCTCGCTCTCAGTGGGGCGTGTGGTAAGTTGTGTGTGGATCGCAGGAGAGTAGAATGAGCTTCCACATGCTGGGAGTCTCCGCGGTGTCATGCAAAGCAAGCCACGTGATAAGATGCGCAGATTGACGGTCTCAGAAGTGGAGGCAACTGAGACTTGTCCTCCGCCACCCGGATTGAAGTGAGTAACCGTGCCACCACGAGGACCTAGTAAGTAGTGGGAATTGTGCATTCCAAAATTGGGGAGAAAAGGGGATAAAAAATAAATAAATAATAATAAAAAAAAAACTGACCCTGAAACAGCACCTCTGCCCTGAGCTGCTTTGAGAATCTGGCTCGAGCTCAGCCCACCCAGATTTTACAGTCCAAGCTACAGGACATACAGGCACTAATTATTAAGGCGAGATCTGTTCTTTTTTCATTGGTAAACTGATTTAAATGTACATTTTGGAACTTCAGAGAAGTGGAGTTGTAACAGTAACATGCAGTAACAAGCATTGCTGTGGCTGTTGTGTATGCACTCATCAGGACACTATTATTGGTTTGTGGTCACTTTTCTTGATTTTTTGAAATAATTTTTTTTTTTTTTTTTTTTTTTTATTATACAAATATTTTATCCACACTGGTTGACCATAATAAAAACCTAAATATTTAAGATCCTCAAAAAATTAATTATCATTAAAAAAATATTCTTTTATTATGTGCTGGAAGTATGTATTTCACTAGTACTTTGCTCACTTTGTAAGCCCATACTTTTGTGTAGTTAATTAGTATTGGAATATTTGGTACTACTACAACATAAAATTCTATTTTGAAACCACAAACCTTCTTATCGCATAATGTCTGCATTTACATGTAAGCAAAGTTCATTATTACTTTAGGTGCACATAAATTATCAGCTTTTGCCATGGATTACTGGGCACTCTTCTTCAACTGAAAAAGCTGAAGTGAACTGTAACATATTACTTCTCTTGTGTTGGGCATAATTTGGCCTAAAGCATGCACAGATACACCCTAATTTTTTTATCTTTCAAGCTATTGAGAACAGTTAGTATGCAAACTAGAATGCAGCATTACTTGAACTGTGTCCACAGAATGTTCAGCAAAGACTGAATGCACCACAGATTGACCAGTACTGGAATTTTCCAGGAAATGTTTGCTGATTTAATGTTGTCCTTTACTTCCTTCTGTCCTTTTTGGGAAAACTACTCATATTCTGCACTTACAGTATGTACTGCATACCAATCTCCTGAGCAATCAACTGATGGACTGTTTCAGTGCTTTCTCATACTGAAACCAATCACAATTCAAGCTGTCACCTCATATACTGAGTCAGCCATTTGATTCTGCTTACAGTATTGCCCCAAACTTGACAACACACTGCTTCTATTTACCGTACATTGTGACCTCCCACTCTGCTTAACTTGCTGTTATTTATGCTCTAACTTCTAACCACAATCTTTTTAAAGGAAACAACACATAAAAGTCTTGGGACAATTCCAACTTACTTTCCTGAGCTAAGCTGTATGGCAAAAATGTGCCTACATTCTTCCAAACAGATGAATAGCTCATTAAATTGAATGGGAAAAGACAAATATGGTAGCTGTATTAAATGCACAATACTTTACATCTGATCAGCCGTTCTGTTGCTTTAACACAAAATCCATGACTAGCAACCAGAACTATAACTGGATATTTATGTTTTTACATAATTTACTTATGTTTTAATAAGCTTTTGTCAGTTGGTAAGAGAATTCTCTTTGGCAAGCCTAAAAAGGTGTAAGTTCACTTATTAGAAAAGTGTCTGTTAACCGTGTGAGATATTTAAAAACAAAAAACAAATTAAATGCAGGTTGGATTTACCAGACCACTTTCTTGGGTTTATTCATCTAAAATCCTGTTTATTATAAACAGCTGTTAAATTGTTTAAATAATCTTGTTTTGTTGCAAAGGCCTTTACTTAAAACCCATTTGTTAGAAAATTATTGATCAAATGATATAAGGTGATTAAATTAAACAGAGGCTATAAGGAGAAGCATCAATGAGACAGTATGAGATCACAGTGCTTCTGTCTCAAATGCCTCATGAGGAATGACAGAAAACAGAGGTGGGAGCTGGGCTTAATTTTATTCATCAGGGCAATTTGCAGCAGTGGATAGTGTCGTATAGTATGGCAGTGAATCCACTGACCAAACGCATGCCTTTCTTTGTAAGTTTCGAAGTGGCATAAAATGATGCATGGACACTGAACAGAACTGCTTTGATAAGGACATTTTAGCACTTGGTTCATACTTGATTATTCTTGGCTGAAACTAGGCATGGGCATTTTTCAATAATTTTGTATTCGAATATTTGAGCTCATAAAAAACGTATACTTGATTATTTGTTCATTTAAATTAAGTTAATTAATGAGAAAGAGACGTGTTTTTTTTTTTTAATCATTAAATCATGCATCATCATTTCTATAATTATATCCAAAACAAGCTTATGTTATATCCTGTGTTTTTTTTTGTTGAAAACGTTTAAATAAGCAACGTGTGTAAACAAAAAAGTATAGAACAAAAGCATTTAAGCTCACCCAAAGCGAAGAAAAAGAAACCACTAAAATAGTAGACTGCCGCAATTAAAATTCTTTGAGGGAATGTTGTAGTCTGGCTCAAAAAACTGTATGACTTCCTTAAACCCGTCTCACTTGACGAAACTTAAAGGAAGCATACTGTATCTCTCGAGATCATTTTTGCTATCAGGAGAGTGGTCTTCTCAGCTTGCTAGGGGGTACATCTGCGCCTACCTGCAGTGGTGAATGCAGTGATGGTCAGCTGTCTTTCCTCATTATATTTGTCAATACTTACGGTTCAGTGTTTGAACTTGATATGATTTCTTATTGTGGTGGTGCTATTATAATGACACCTGACAAAGCTTGCACATGACATGTTGATAATTTTAAGCAAAGTAATTCCAAATTTTGCTGCGCCTGGAGGCAGATGACGCCATTCATCAAATGTGATCAACTTGTGTCCACACCGCCACCCAATGCATTCAGTTATAACTGCGAGTTTTAGTTTGGGTGTTCAGGAGTTAATGTGCATTTCACTGTATTTACGGACAGCCAAGCAAAATTTTGAGTTACCATAGACAGTTCGAACCAGTCTGGCCATTCTCTGTTGACCTCTCTCATCAACAAGGCGTTTCCATCTGCAGAACTGCCCCTCACTGGATGTTTTTTTTTTTTTTTTTTACCACCATTAGGAGCAAATTCTAGAGACTGTTGTGTGTGAAAATCCCAGGAGATCAGCAGTTACAGAAATACTCAAACCAGCCCGTCTGACACCAACAATCATGCTACGCTCCAAATCACTGAGATCACATTTTTCCCCATTCTGATGGTTGATGTGAACATTAACTGAAGCTCCTGACCCGTATCTGCATGATTTTATGCACTGCTGCCACACGACTGGCTGATTAGATAATAGCATGGATGATTGTTGGTGCCAGATGGGCTAGTTTGAGTATTTCTGTAACTGCTGATCTCCTGGGGTTTTCACACACAGTCTCTAGAATTTACTCCGCATGATGCAAAAACAAAAATACATCCAGTGAGCAGCAGTTCTGAGGATGGAAATGCCTTGTTGATGAGAGAGGTCAACAGAGAATGGCCAGACTGGTTCGAACTGACAAAGTCTACAGTAACTCAGATAACCGCTCTGTACAATTTGTGGTGAGAAGAATATCATCTCAGATTATACTATTCTGAGATGCGGGTTGGAGCTGTTTTGGCGGCACGAGGGGACCTACAAAATATTAGGCAGGTGGTTTTAATGTTGTGGCTGATCGGTGTAGCTCTGGAATAACAATGGTTTTCACTACATTTCTATTTTTTTTTTTCTATTTCCAAACATCTCCTGCTAAATGTGAATTCTGAAGCATCTCCAGAAGGGTTGGATGATTTATCGAATATTCATATATTTGCAATGATTACATTTGCAGGTGATAAAAAATTAAGCATTGTGATATTGATTTAGAATATTACAACGATTTTAATGCACTTTTTATTTGGCCATTAAAGGGACAGTTCACCCAAAAATGAAAATTCTCTCATCATTTACTCACCTTCATGCCATCCCAGATGTGTTTGACTTTCTTCTGCTGAAAACAAACAAAAAATGTTAGAAGAATATTTCAACTCTGTAAGTCCTTACAATGCATGAGAATGGTGACCAGAACTGTGAAGCTCCAAAAATGACATAAAGGCAGCATAAAAGTAATTCATACGACTCCAGTGGTTTAATCCATATAATCAGAAGTGATATAATAGGTGTGTGTGAAAAACAGATCAATATTTAAGTCCTTTTTTTACTATAACCTTGTGCGACCCCACGGCCTCATGCGAGGACTCGCTATTTTGGATTCGCTATATGCAACGCATAATTTACATTTATTTAAATCCACTGCATACTGCTCAGGACACTCTAAGGAGTCATTTAAGGGTTAAACTTCTGACGCATGGAGTCACGTGACCAAACACCATGGCGTCGACTTCCGTGAACTGCATCTATGGGCGCAGCGCCAACAAAAGTGCCTCTGGTAAGGAACCTCTTCACATTTTTTCACTGAAACCTGTTTGGTTGTAAAGAGTAGCATCTCTAGTTTCGTTTGATATGCTGCTTTAAATATTTCATTAATTTTTCGCGCTTTGGCATGCTGATAAAAATGAAGTACTCGAATGAATGCTGTGGAGCGGTTTTCTGACAGATGTTCCTAAAAGAATTTCGGTATTTTGAATAACTTTTCACAGTAACAAATCTGTGGGTCATTTTGCATCATTTTAATATGAATTTTGTTATATTTTATTTAGTTATCACTGTACAATACAGTTCTATTCATTAACATTAGTGACAATGCATTCCTATATATTTACTTTGCATTTTCACATTGAGAATCAACGTATTCATGCAAAAGCTGAAACATAATGCTTTCAGAGGCTTTATATGGAGTTAGGATTAAAATAAGGTGGATTTTGAACTGTTCTGAGACCAGTGCAGACAGACAGCACACTGGAGGTTAAGTCATTCACTAAATAGGGAGCAAGGGAGCAATGGTGTATCCTATAGCTTTCTATGCAGCCAAGTGCATTCACTCCTAAAATCTGACCAAAAGTTCAGTTTCAGGCTGCAGATGATGTTTGGACCGATATGGGACAAGGATAATCAGTACATAGATTCGGATAATCAGTACATAGATTCGGATAATCAGTACATAGATTCAGAATTTTATCATGGTTGGCAGTGATCTGATGATGCTGGCCATTACTTTTAATAAGAATTATTAATTCAGCTTTATAGAAAATCAGCTGTAATGTCTATAACATCTCAAAAAGACTTTCTATAGCTTGGTATTACTTAAAATTTCATAACTTAGTCCCACTGTCCCCATATGAGTACTTCATTTTTTAGGAAAACTATTTGCTCTAGAATGTTTTATTCCTTTTTTTTTTTTTTTTTTTTTTTTTGCTTGTGTATTAGGTGCTACTAGATACAAATCATAAAGTGAAATGGAAAATGCACACAGCAGTCATGTGGAGGTCTTAGGAGGATAAAGCTCCACTTTCACTTTCACACATTTATGTGATTTTTGGAGCTTCGAGTTCTGGTCAAAATTCACTTGCATTGTATGGACCTACAGAGCTGAAAAATTATTCTAAAAATCTTTGTGTTCTGCAGAAGAAATAAAGAAGAGCTGGAATGAGGGTGAGTAAATGATGAGAGAATTCCTTTATGTTTCCTAAAGGCTGCTGCGCCTCATTTTAGAGCAAATACATATAATTAGAGATATATATTTAATATTGTAAATACGCTGAAAAATATTGAGTAAACACAGTATATATTGCACATATATACCCCTGCATTAATCTTCCATTAACCATGAGAAGGAGGACAGATCTTCATGCATCTTTAGACAGATTGATCTGACCATGTATACTACAAAGGTCATGAGGTACAGTAAACTTTGGAACTTTTACCTCCTTTTTTTGCTCATCTCTTGCAGCTGATGGCAAACTGATGCAGCTGGAATTCTTCCAGGAATGCCCAGACAACAAGAGGGCAATACCAACTGAGCAGCTTGTAATAGGGGCGTCTTGCTTTTTTCTGCAGAGCAAAGCAACTAAACTGAATGTGTGATGAGCTGTCATTTGTCTGTTGACTGTGAATGAGCTTTGCTGACCACTGACATGAGGATATAGCATTTTCATAGCAGCTTTATAACTAGGGATGGGCATGAGTACTCGAGGACCCGAATACTCGGAAGTGACAGCAATGATCGATCATGAAAACGATGTTCAATAATCAGGGCTCCAGACTAAAAAAATGACTTGTGAGCCATTGGCTCCTAAACTGAAATATTATGGAGCCGAATGGCTGTTTTTAGTCGCCAAATCATATAATTGCTTGATTTAGATTGCTGTTCTGAAACAAGACAGGTAGCAGAAGAAAAGGAAGACAGATGATAACCCATTAATCTGAGGTTTAATAAACAGTATACAGTATATAGTTGAGAAGATAAGTTTGCATTCCCTTTTGTCTCAAAAATATTCACACCCCTTTCATAATTTATAGAAATATAAGAGATGAAAGATTTTTTTATTTAATACTGCTCTTCACAATCTACATTACAGATAATTACATAAATATAGTATGCATATAGTAGTTTGTTGTCTTTTTGAGCATCAGTGAATGTTTTCACCTTGTGTAATAGTTGTGAACAAGTCCCTCAATTGTCAAAAGCTTGATCTCATATATATGTATATATACATAAGAAATAAAAGAAATGTGTTTTGCCTGCTCACTCATGTTTTCTTTAAAAATGGTACATATATTACCAATTATCCAAGGGTATGCAAACTTTTGAGCACAACTGTATATACAGTATATACAGTATATATATATATATATATATATATAAAATGTTTTACAATATTGCCTTAGTTTTTTACTGTTACCAGATTACAAGAGTGCAAATTTAATGAAATCCCAGATGGAGTTTATTGTGCTCATCCAATCCCAAACAATAATTACCAGGAGGAAAAAAAGTGGTACACAATATGGGACTTTTAATTATAATAACAGAACGGGTGAAAAGTGGTGCGAGACACACTGGTGCACACTCTAAAGATGTATCCAATAACTCAGAAGATGATATCTGACAAAACCGCATATGAATGCACACAACCCGACTGTCACCAATGGTGACTACATTTTAAATTATAGTCACAATAAATTATTTTTGGTCACATTTGCGACCATTTTAGTTGCAGTCTGGGGCCCTGATAATGAAAATGCGTGACGTCACTTTTCACTAAATTCAAAATTCAGTGACAACTACCTGACAACTACGTGTGATTTTTGTGATTTTAAGCTGTACCTTCATTGTCAACAGAGATGTCTCATAGCAACCAAACTGATAAACGATGCTGCAATGTTAGCATTTGTTCTACAGGTTTACAATAATCAAAAGAAAGTTTAATTCAACCTTGTTTTGAACACCTGTCTCTGCAAACGTTTGCTGAACAAGTTTTATTATCATGTAATGTTAAAATTTTGACTCATTAATGTATATTATTTAATAAAAGTGAAGGTTTATAATTGACTGTAAATCTCCCTCGGTGCCAACATGTTTGCATGACGTCACACACCTGCATCTCGGCGATATCAGAGCTGAAGATTTCCGCACAAGTTTCCAAGTTGCAAGTCCGGTACAAAGTGGTGTTCCACCACAATTTTCCCAGTAGGAAGTTTAAAATTCAGAGTTAAATGGGAGGCAGCATAAATCATCACAGCAACACAGCAACTCCATCAGAGCGCAGCGTGACTTGCTGTCCGGGGCAGAGACGGCGCTCTACACTCTAGAGAAGCGTGCACACACACACAAGGTGAACTGTTTCTTTCAAACAACTGGAGCACAGCTGAATGTAACAGAACACAGGGTCTTCAAAACTATTTTCAACTTAACACAGTGTTTTAAAAACGCAATGGTAATGGCATCTACAATCATGTCAACCTCGGTTTGCAGATACACGGTTCAGAAACAGTGATGTGCATTTACTAAGCTTTTTTATTATGCCATCTTTTGTACTTATTGTAACAGACTACGTTATAACAGCCTTTAATAGAGAATAGGCGAGACACTGGAACAACAACATGCAATGCAGCAGCCAAAGACGAATCACATATATGTACATGGCAAACTCTGAGTAGACAAAATGAGCAAAATGTCCTTCCCTATTTATAACACCACCACTGTAATGTTTCATAAAAGGACACTAATGATTTCTGTCTTAGACAAATAGGCGCACAGGGATGTTTATCTATCTATAGCCCTGCACACACACAATGTGTTTTATTTGTCTTTGCATAGTGACATTGTGTTCTGTTCGCAATCATAATGATTAATATTGTTTAACTGGCAGATCTGGCAGCACACATAAACTTCATTTGTGTATGTGCTGAAATACAACACCCATAGACAAACAGGACAGAGTAGTAATTCAAACATGGCACACCTTGGCTGACAGCTGTACAGTATCCACAACTGAATGTTTTTATTACACTGACCTCAACTCCTGTATCAGCAACAGAAAAAGAAAGAATCAAATAGAAAGACACAGAAACACAGTCAAAAGTGCATTAATGCTGACTTGGAAGATTTATTTTTTACTGTGTGACTTTCATTCAGTTCAGATAGATGCAAAGCTACCATTTGCTTTCATTGTATCTTTTCTTTTCTCCATACAATGAAAGTGAATGGTGACTGAGGCTAAAATTGTGCCTAACATCTCCTTTTGTGTTCCATGGAAACACATACAGTAGATGAACTGTTCCTTTAAACTTTATGTTTCTAACCAGTGTTTGGCATTAAACCCCCTTTAAAAAGACCAGCTTAACCTGCATGCAATTTCCATGCTAGTCTAGCCTGGTTTATGGTGATGGTCTAGCTAGTGGACCATTACAGCCATGCTTTTCACCAGCAGAACCTAGCTAATGCTGGTTAAACTGCATGGTGTTTCTGATTAAGTGGGTTAAGCTAGTTTAAAAGCCTGGTGGGGACACGGCACACCAGATTCACATGCTGGGGGACCAGCACCCAAAACACAACATAAGCTGGTGACAAGCAATTCTGGTCTTTTCAATAGTGCCCCAGCAAAAAGTGTTTTTGATGAAACACAAGCACACTATTTCATAAAGGCATGTCAGATGCATCATATCTAACTTTTTAAGGCACTGTTCTTGCAACAGTTCTGATATATAGACTTGGCTGCTGCTGAGGTTATCCAGTCATACTGATTTGAGATCAGATCTGTTGTTTTTGTAATGTTTACATCTATTTGGCTGAGGCAAAGAGGTGTCCCTTTTACCGTGAGAAAGAAAGCTTGTTGATGGGAGAGACAGGGCAGAGCAGTGCCCTTGAGCACAACAACAGGTCACCATCCTTTTACAGGTAAAGCGCTTTGCATAATCTCCCCATTAATCACACTGTTCTGCACACAAGACACGGTGGATCACAATCTGCAGTGAGTATCGTATAAGATTAAATTGAGTTCTTCCTTAGAATTAATAACTTGTCCACAGAGAGAGTATTTTGAATTGGTAACTGTTCACGATTGCCCAGGTAAAACTTGCCACCACTATGCTTGGGTTTTCTGGGTGGTTGCCAGGGCATTGCTATGACCTTGCTAGGGTGTTCTGGGTTGTTGCTAGGGAATTGCCAGGTTGTTGCTAGGTTGTTCTGGTAAATTCTGGATGGTTACTTACTGGCACAAGTAGGGCTGTCACTATCGATTATTTTGGTAATTGAGTAATCTATCGACTATTCTTACGATTAATCGAGTAATTGGATAAATGATTTAATAACTCAGATTACATAAAGTTGTCAAGGTGAAGTAATGTTTGGCTAAAATGCATTCATTAGCCTAAGTTTTGATGTATATTACGGCTGAATAACAACAACAAAACAATTGTGCAAACAATATCTAAAGCCAGCAGGCACCCAAAGCAGATCTATAATATAAAAATTTACAGACAGAGATTGGCTCCTCCAGGTCTGCACAATTTTTTTTTTTTTTAAAAGCAAGATCTAATTTTTTCTTTAATTAGTATAACATGATCTACCCATTTTAGTGTAGAACTCAAATATGGGAACACAGGCCATAGAAATAAAATATTTAGTCTTTTCAGAAACAATGTCTGCCCACCACTCTTGTTTATTGAGAATGATTTATATACATGATTAAACTATTTTATAGAGATATAAAAGCCATTTTATTTGTTTGTTATTTTCTTAACTATCACTTGCATGCAAAACCGAATACAATACTCACAGTAATCGCGTGAGATACATTTTTTCACTCTTGCGTTGAGCTGCAGCAGTGTAACTGCGTTTGTAACTTTAATCCAAAGGACATCTTTTTCATGACATTATTTTATGTTGCTTCATAAAAGCCTATATTGCAAACGATTGTGTAGATAAATAGGTTTAGACTGCATTCCAATGTGTTTTTTGCAAAGTTCAACGTGTCCCGCACAGCAACGAAAAGCTCAATTTCTCTTGTGCATCTGGATGCAGCATTGCAAATTGCATGCAGTCTGAACTTACCGTGCTGTGTTTAGCAGGTCTGTTAAAATTGGATATCATCTTTTCAAGTGTTGCATTGCTGAAGTGATGTTAAGGTTTGTTTAGGTCTTGCATTGTTTTCTAATAAAGTGAAGTACTCTCACACAGCTGACACTTCTTGTACTTATGTGTTCACACCCTCGTTCGTGCACTGCATCACTTCCACCTTCCCTTCGATTTGTCGATTCGGCAATTTTGTAATCGAGGAATTTTTTGAATGAAATTAAATCAAGTAATAGTGACAGCCCTAGGCACAAGTCAAAAGAGCTCACCTCCAGGTCCTTCCTTCAATTTAAGTCTATGGGATTTTTTCCCCATTTCAAAATGGTAAAATAACTAGATGTGTTCATATACTGTATGCATGTATGTTTACTACCACCGATAAACCATCAATATGGCTGTTCTCTTTTTAGTGGACAGAGACCAGCAATCTGAGACATTTCAAAAGTACAGAAATCATGACCAAAGTTCCTTTTCCTTCTGTTGTTATCCAAAATAACTAACACTGCTGACAAGTAGATATTGCTTTTACACACTTACTGACTGATGAGCTGGACACAGTCAAACAATGAAAATAAACAGAGCTGTTGTTTCAGAGACCAGCACTGTTATTGCTGTGTTGCTATCACCAAATTTTCACACAACAGTCACAATGTTCTCTCTATCATTTCCCCCCTTAACAAAACACTTGGCATCTAAGTTCAGTATTACACAAACTCTAAAACATTTGGACAATGTGAACCTAGTCACCGATGGGGTGTTGGACCTCTCTTCAATCCTTTTTTGAGCATGAAATTGCCTTTTTTCCCTCCTGTCTCACTTTTTTTCTATCTGCTGGACAAACAGCTTGGGGGTACAGGCTGATGCTTTTCACTTCTAAACTGAACAAAAAAATAGCCTCACTGTTGAGCCATATTTGAATGAGTAGGTCATCTGAAAAGCTGCTGAGCACATGAGGCACTAGTTAATTCCACACTCAGATAACTGCAAATAAAAGGCCATGAAACCTTTTCACAAAATTTGATGATGTATATATTAGGGATGAGCGAGACTAGTCGACTAAACGGTTCGGATGCTGCAAGTCGACACTGGAATTACTAGTCGGTTAATATTTCCCCCATTAAACTGATAATATTTCTTACACATTTACGTTTGGCTTTAAATTTTTACAGAGGCTGCACTTAAATTACTGTCATATTAATGTTACATATTTTAAATAGAATTAATAATACAAATATTATTTAAAAAAGAGGATATCTGAAGCAGATACAGAGTTTAAATTCACCTCAGGCTGCGCGTGCTTCTTCCCTCTCTCACTCACGGCATGCGCAGGAAAATGTCCTCTCGCTAGACAAGCAAACTCAGCAAAGTAGTTATGAAATCACTTCGGTGGTGGTGCGGGAATCCACTTTCCAAACGTTTGAAAGTCCCTAAGGATGTTTTCACATTTGAGTCTTCTTTACATCTGTGCATCTTCCGCTGAGCAGGCTTTTTCAAGCGCAGGATAGCCGCCTCAGGTGAGTTAAGTCCCGTCTTTCACCGGACCATGTCGACGTGTTAATTTTACTCATCAAAAAAAATTATGCTTTTGAGTTAGTAGCCTAGAAAATAACTGTTTTAGACTAGGTATGCAATTTTTTTAATCTGCTGATTAAGAAGGCCATTTTCAATGAAGTGCCGACTGCTTTACGGGTTAAACTATCTTTTATTCTGTGTGCACGTCATGTTTAGAATACATTAGGTTTATTGCAGGCTACATCACAGGCCTATTTTTTCTATCCTATAGCTAATTTTATTTTTTTATTTTATTTTTTTTTTACATCTTAACTGTTATTGGTTGACGTTTTTTACCGAACAGCTGTCATATTAGATCAATGGTTAATGTACGACTGCACATCGTGAAATACGCGCAACTTTTCAGAGCATTTTATTTTCTCTCTCATAGATTTGGCTTAGTCTACCTGTTAATTATTTTCAACAATGTCCTGACTGTTTTAATGTGTTAAGTAACTTTTACTTGGTGATTTCCGTTTAGAACAGGTTTTTAATGGTTGTTCCATTAATCCTGCACTATTCATTCAATTGTTTTCAATAAATATGTCTATTAAATATTCGCTAACGTTGATTCAGTGAATGCATGTCATGTTCTATATTTAATGTACAATGATCATAATTCAAGGCGAGCACGTCGCAGATAAATGCCCTTTTCAGTGGAATTTAGCATTGGATTTGGAATAGATAAAGTATTTTAAATGGGTCGCATAAAACATTTTTTTTTTACTGTTTTCTGAAAGTTGGTTTCTCTTTAGACTAGTCGACTAGTCGGTTATAAAACTTCAGTTTAAACGACAGTCAAATTAGTCGTAGCGCACATCCCTAGTATATATACTTTAACTAAGCAGCATTAAATAAGCACACTTGTTTTCTCTTAATGTACATTATTTAATGTATATTATATCACTCTACTTTGGGTTAAATGATCCTACTAGTCATTATCCAAACTAGTCAACACTGTTGCGATTAAGTTTTTAAATACAGCTGCTGAGGAAATCAATTAAAGTTTGTCCCCTTCTACTCTTCTGACTGCTGTAATCCATCACTCTCTTAATGTTTCCTCTTTGGAAAAATTTGGAAACAAAATAGTTTTTTTTTTTTTTCTATTGCTGTTGCAGTAAATGGGATCACTTCAATAATGTTAGCTGTGGTGTCCCATTTAGTGGCGCCATTTACTCTGTTATAGTTCACTTTCATGTGAAAAGTATGAAAAGGCCCCATTTCTTTGCTAGAATTTTCAACATCACTACCATTGAACATTCAATCCATCTACTTGCAGATAAACACAAATGAAATGAAGTTTAAAAGATATCACTGACTTCTGTCCATTAAACAAAATTTCATAGATTTCTGGGATAATAGCTTTTGACATCCTTCCTTGGTATATCTCAGCTATAGCAGAAGGGAATGTGAGGAGAGATAAACTGAGCTATCCTTTCCAGCACACCACCCATTCTCACAACATGAAGCACTTTCCAAACATCAGCTCTGACTCAGAGGGCAACGGTGTAACCTAAATTAACCTTAAAAGAATATCTCTGCAGTCAAGGTAACTAGGTTATGAGTTTCTTCTATCTCACTAGCTCCAGCAGGTGTTGGGGTGGCTTACAGTATTTTTCAACTGTCCATGTGTCCAAAGAAAATGTGAAGCCTTTCATAAATCAAAGAAGAAGAAGAAGAAACATTACAGATTTGGCCACAATGCATGATGCAAACACCTGTTGCCCAATGCAGATGTTATCATCAGAGCTATTGGCTATGGTAGATAGAATGAAATGTACGATACTGTAATTAAACTTTATATATGCAAAATACATAAAATCTTACTCTGGCCATCCACAAACATGTTTCATTCAGCTGGGCAAGTGATCAAAACTCAGAGCTCGTGCCTGAAAGATTTCAGAAAGATCTGAAGATTTGCCAAAATATGAGAGGTTGTATATTTAACCTTGTGCAATCCCGCGTCCTCCTGCGAGGACTCTGTGTTTTGCCTTCGCTATACACTATGCACAATTTAATTTCATTTAAACTGACTGATCTCAGATCAGGACACTCTGGGCCGTCAGTAAAGGGTTAAACATTTGATGCACAGAGTCACATTACAAAACAAAATGGCGCGATCACAGCAGAGTTTGTCTTTGGGAGAAACGCAAACAAAACTACATCTGGTAAGAAACCTCATGAAGTTTTTACATTGAAACCTGTTTGAGTCAAAAGACTACACTAAAAAAAAAAAAAAAGATTTTGGGGGGTGTTAATTACTATTCCTACACATTGGTTAAAATTTACCCAAGGAAATAAGATCATAGGGTTTACCTAGTAATTTTAGGTACATTTTATTAATAATTAACTAAAATCTTTCTTTAATTATAAGCAGTAAATTTCCTTTGATAAAATTACACAACATATCCTCTAATAATTTAATAAAAAAAACTACCACATACAAAAGCCTAATAAAAATCTAGCGCACAAGCGCTATCCACCATGAGAGACGCGGCCAGTGACAGAAATAACAGACATCCAGCAGGATCAATAGAAAAATGTCATTTGGACACAGAATTTAAGGTAAGACATTTTTTTTTTTGTTTTTTTTTTTTTTTTTGCTTTGTGTTTTTTATTTTATACTCTGCAAATTAGGGCTGCTTGATTATGGCAAAAATCATAATCGTGATTATTTTGGTCAATATTGAGATCATGATTATTTAACACGATTACTCATCGACTTTGGAAACATCATGCATTTATTGAACTTGACAAAAAAACGTGTCTTTTTATCAGTGTATTTCCTTGAACTTGAAATGTGAACTGCACTGGGTAGGGGAGGAGGCTACTGTCATATGATAATTATTTTATGTTACGTATGGTAGTCAAATAAAGGAAAGTCTCCATCGTGATCATTAACAGCAGGGGTGCTCACACTTCTATGGAATGAGATCTACTTTTTCATCATGTTATTGCAGCAAGATCTACCATGTACAATAAAGGCTATACATTATCACAATACCAACATTTCAGTAGTCGGTAGAGAAATGTGATTATTCTCAATACCAGCTTCAAAACCACAACAAATAATAACACTAACTAATATGTTAATTATGGAAGAATGGTAATTATTCAAGACTAGTAAAGAGTCAGTACTAAAATAACAATAAAAAACAGCAATGAATAGAAACAGATTAAAAATTAAGAAAAATCTGTGCTTTTTTAACAGCTTTAAAAGTTTTTAACAGTAGTACACTATCAAGCATTCAAGGAAACATTCAGAATGAAATGCAACATAAAACTACCGCTGGTTTCACTGTTTGATTATAATACATTCATACTTTTTAAAGCTGCTAAAGTTACTCAGTCAAGAGCAGTGAGTGTTTTCTCGTTTTCATGTTCTGGTTGTTTAATTAATGACACACTAGGCGGCAGCAGGTCTATTAGCTTACATTTATACTTACAAGTCCGACATTGTTTTTCTCTACTGTTTATGTTCACTTTAGACATCACTCTCTGTGTTTACATGAATACCTCACCAAGACGGCCATTTTTGCGGAATGTATTTGACCGCTCAGGTGTGCATTTGCGTGAGCATTTTCGGAACACAAGCGCATGTTCAGCACACACACATACGGCGCCTGTCAGTCAAACATGGTGCAGCTGTTACTAGATCTCTAGCGAATTATAAAATTACTTTCAACAGCAGAATAAGAATATGAACTTTCTAATAAGTGACACAGGCCTAGCCTATCACAAATATTGCCAGTTATGTTTTCGTTATGGACGTTTTAATCAGTCTGCTTGTCCGGTCGGGCAAGTAAAATTCTCTTTCACTTGCCCCTTCAAAAATCCACTTGTCACAGACAAGCGAACAAGCGTTAATATCGAGCCCTGATTAAATATTGTATTCAACATTCTCTGATAACAATTTTTTCTTCTGCAATATAGCTCCTAAAGTAAATGTACATTGTTTTAAATGAGTTTTAGAAATTATTTTGGAAAACAAGCCAAAAAAAGACTCAAAAACTTATTTTGTTCCAGTATATAATGGGCTAAGACTACACTCTCTTACCTTTATGTTCACCTGATCCATCTTTAACTCACAAAAAACAAACTTTCTCTTCTTAATAGAGCTGCATATTGCCAATTTTCTTCATGATAAGATACACACATTGAACATGACACATATATTATGATTCACTACCTTATTATCTAGCTGCAGCAAATGCTCGCGAGTGACGAGCGTCCCCGTGACAGAGTGCGCATCAGCCGGGTGAAAATTCAGTCTCTTCCCCGGTCACTTCACACAACTCATAGACATGGCACTGACCGCGCAGAGAAATTCCAGTTTCGGAGTTTATTTTCATAACCCACTTTCTTATTATTTTAACTTTAATAAAGGATGCTTTTTTAAAGGAACTTTAAAGATATAATGCCGGGGTGTTACATAGCGAAACGGAATGCGGCACAATAATCGTTTTATCTTGATTATCTTGTTTTCATAATCCTTGGGAGCCAAAATTGTAATTGAAAATAAAATGTTATTAATCACCCAGCCCTACTACAAACTGAAAGGAAATTTTAATTTTATGCAAGTTTTATATTGGTTTTATCCGAGTGGCAAGGCTTTACAACTTCAAGGTCCAGCTGCCAGCTCAGGAACATTTTACAAAAGTCTGAATGAAATCCTTTATCATGGGTTAAGATAATGTGATAAAGTAACATTACATTTTTTGTTTTGTAATTAAAGTGTGACTAAAGTTTACGTTATCATGCAGTGCACATTTTGAATTGGAGTATTTCTGACGCTGCAGGTTTTGCCACATTTTGGAATTCAAATCGAGCAAGCCCGGAAATACTGACAGACAAGATGCTTTTGTGTCATAGTAAGTAGAAAAGCACATTTCTGTTTAGATACTGAAGACTACTTTAATGCATGTTTATCGTGTTATGGATTTCTGAATCTGAAAATATTTCTGTTTTTCTATGCATTCTACTCATGTTGTTCCTTCTGTTAAAAAATCATGGAACTTTGACAACATCTCACTGAGGTTCACATATGTGTTTCATATGAACAATGTTCTGCCACTGTTGGACTGGGATACAAGGATGGACTAGCCATTGGGATTAAACCGTGCAGCGCATCTGCCGGCCGCAACACGAACGGGACAACCACCAGTCTCTCACCCGAGCAGCGCAGCGCTGAGAAGTATTGTGCATTTCGCCCTCATGTACAGCAGAGGTCTGCAACCCAACCCGGGCTCCATGGGACCCAAGAACCCGACGGGTTTCGGGCCGGGGTTGGGTCAGTTTTTCAAGTAGGATTTCGGGTTCGGGTTTGTAATGAATGAAAAAATAAACAGGCTTACCAAACTTGTTTCGCGCATGCGCTCTCACTCACAGACACACGCAAATGGACAAGTTAGGGGCCATTCACACCGGACGTGTTTTTGCGCACGTCTGTTCTGTTTTCCCATTGTTTTCCTATGTAAACAAATGCTGGATGAAGGTCTTTGACATTTGCACCACGTCTCGCTTTTTCTTCAGCGTCTAGCGCAGAACCGGCACATTTTAAAGACCATGTCAAGTTAAAAAGCACTTCAAATTTTCAAAAACGCATGTTGAGACACCTGCACTCTGTTTCATTCTTTGCACTGTGTCTAAACTGTTTTTAGCGCAGTTCAGGCTGCATATAATGCACTGTTACATTGTCTTCTACAGCGAAGAACTTGGGTGTTATATCTGATACCAATCTGTCCTTTGAAAATTAAATTACCAATGTTTGTCCAACAGCATTCTTCCACTTCAGAAATATTGCTAGGTTACGACACAAGCTGTTACTGATGCCAAAAAATGAATTCATACGTTCATGACCTCAAGACTAGATTATTGTAATGCAATACTGGGAGGATGTCCAGCAAGTTCAATAAATAAACTTCAACTGGTTCAAAATGCAGCTGCCAGTGTGCTGACTAGAACCAAGAAATATGATCATATTAGCCCCATTTTATTGTCGTTACATTGGCTAACTGTTACATTTTGTCTTAATTTTAAAATTCTGTTAACTACGTACAAAGCTTTGAATGGTCTAGCTCCGCAGTACTTAAGTGACCTTCTGACAAGCTATATTCCGTCACATTCATTTCGATCACAAAATTCTGGCTTGTTAATAATTCCAAGGCCTTTATCACCTTGGTCTACTGATGGACTACACTCTTAAAATGGAATACATAGACTATCATTTAATTGCCAACAAAACCCTTCATCAGCCAACTAACAAGGACAATTGCATCCATGTGAACTTCTGCAGTTAATCCAGGATGGACTTCAAAGACGTTAGTCATTAATCTTACAGTTAATAAAAAATCTTTTTTTTTTTTTAAACACTGACCTTAACACTTACTTAGTTTACACATTTTAAACCATGACTTGCACTGCACATAAATAACTAATATTGGCATTATATTCATGATGTTAGCCAGAGGAGAACTGGCCCCCATAGTGAGCCTGGTTTCTCCCAAGGCTATTTTTCTCCATTAACCAACATCTTACGGAGTTTTCGAATCCTTGCCACAGTCGCCTTCAGATTGCTCACAGGGGTTTTAAATACAATTATTATTTCATTATTAGACACAATTTACATCATCATCAAATTATATTTACCATATATAATCAAACTACGCAATGATCACTCTAAGACTTTATAGATATTTCAGTTTAATTTTCTGTTAATGCATGATTTTCTGTAAAGCTGCTTTGAAATGATGTGTTGTGAAAAGCGTTATAAAAATAAAAATGAATTTACTTGAAACAATCTTTATTTTTGCCATAAAATGTCAAGCTGTAGAAGTAGATAAAGCCAAACCTCTGGTGTAAATGTGGACTGTGTGTATGAATTCTGCTTAAAAACCTACTGTTTTATCTCAAACATGCATATAAATGTCACACACAAAAACACACAGTGAATTGGCAGCATTTTTCATCATAGATAAGGTTCCTGCAGTGGTAAACTGGCACCCAGCCACAGTCTCTCCGCCAGACAACACACATACTCATCCACTTCACTCACCAGCCACACACACACAGACTAAACCTTTAAATTCCAGCTAGCCATACAAAGAAATTAGACTACACATACACATAGGAACCTCTGTTTTCACAACACTCATGATTCCCAATAACACAGGAAGCCCACGATCCAATCCCTAGGAAAAATTAAGATTACAATAATCTTACTATTGAACTGAATATCAACTTTCATTAGCAATCGTAAACAGGTCAAGAGCAGAAACAGCTTGACATATTAAGTGATATGGAGAAAGGAAGACTCAAGAGAGTGAGGGAGAGGGTGTGCAGGAGGACAGTGAGATAAAACAGGCTTAAATGTTGCTTTGCATCACTTAAGTTAAAGTTGGCTGAAATGAAGCACAATTAGAAATGGAAATGTAAAATAAAGTTTATTCTCTAGGGTGGATTGTGACTATGCAACAAACACATAGACACTCATACACTCTCTCTCTCTCTCTCTCTCTCTCTCTTTCTGCCCCAGTGTGATGAAGACTCATTTAATTTTGCGTTCCTCAGCACATTTGAAGTCCAAACACTGATAACTATGTAACTAGACACTGTGGGAGGAATTCACAAAAAATGATTATTACATTTATTTTGCATGGGCTGTCTGTGCTGGTTTAGAGCCTGATTCACTAAGGAATTATGCAGATCAGGCAATGGCAGAAACGCACCAACAAAATCGCTGCTGAACGCAATTTGCACACACGATTCTGATCTTGGGGGCAGATTCTGAGCGCTATATTTATCAGAGGATGCAGCAGACCACCGTGTTCTGACACACCCTGCCAGGACTGTACACCATCATCACTGTTATCCAGACACCTGAATCGTCTCTTAAACATGCAGAAAGTGCACTTGACTACACCGTGCATCTGGATATATGCCAAGTTATAATGCTCTTCTCCATCATTTGATTATTATTTGATACTGCTCATATAATTGATTGAAAATATACACAAACACCTCTTTTAAATAAAATAAATTTTACCACCTACTTTCATTTGTCAGCAACAGTTTGCTATAAATTGTGACGGGTATTTTTTATGAATGAAGCTCAATCTATAATAAGCCTAATTTACATAGAAAGGAGGTGTGTTTGCACAGAAAGGAATGACTTCATTTAAAAACTCAATACGTAGTGCAGTTTCAGTGCTGATTGCACCTGCTTTAACTAGATTGTGGGTGCTTAGTGAATAAGATGCAGGTTTTTGCATGGCAAACTGTCACAACTTCTCTTCCCCAAGTGACATTCTAGTTCCAAGAAATGGCTTGGGTCCCTCCTTCAATTTAAGTCTATGGAATTTTTTTCAGCCCTTTTCATCCACCAGTTGAAAATTCTATTTCTAATCACTTAGTAGCACACAAGTAATAGCACACATTTTTCTCAACAAACCACACTATTTGCAGAATTATTCAAGTTATTTTCATTTTTGGATGAACTATGCCTTAATATTTCCTTAAAAGAATAAGCAATAGTGATAATTAGTGTTGTCAAAAGTACCGGTACTTTGGTTCCAAGTCGGTATTAAATAAAAAAGATGTCACGATACCAGTGTTTTTGAAGTACCAGTAGTACCGAGCACTGACTTAATTCGGTCTGAATGATACATGACTGCTTCAACTGTGTGCTCTCTGACTCCTTTTAAACTGAAATTCACAATTAATCAAATTAAAACCATGATATGTGACTATTAAACTGTGAAAGGCTGCAATCTTTGTCTGCATTCGAGTCGCGTGCTTTAAATAAATGTGAAGCCGACCACCCCAACACTGGAAACTCCACAGACATTGAGAATCATTCGCATTGTATGAGATGATAAAGCAGAGCACCAATTAAATCACAGCATTTGTGCTTTATCGATCCCACTGGGCCATGTAGCAAACATTTTTTTATCTGTCAGAAGTAGAAGTGAAGCTTCCGTGAAAAGCTCACGTAAAAAAATAAAAGCACGATTCAAAATAAAAGCTAGGTGCCTGAAATTGAAGATATTGCAACAGACATATATTACAACTGTATAATAAAATGTAATATTCAATGTAGTAATATTAATAATAATTATACAGTAAATAATGATTAATAAATAATAAGAATAATAATTACACAATATATCACAAGCAAGAGTGCTTTTTTACTGAATAAAAGTTGGTTAAAAATGCAATAGTATGTTGAAAAGTAATTGTTCTATTTATTACTTGTTAAAAGTTTTAACAAGAATTCATATGATTAGACACTATTTTGATGATGAAATTAAATGAAACTTTAAAACATGGAATTCTGGAAAAAAAAAAAGGAAATCGGATTTGGGGAAAAATTAAACAGACTTCAGTAGGGCCCTACTTAAAACACTTAATACATACTTAATTGAAAGAAACATGCATATCTTTTAATTTATTATTTACATTGAAGTTTAACTTTAAATAGGCTAAAGAAGTGTGTTCAACAGCACATTATCATATTTGCACATTTTTGCTGTGATATCAAAATTGGTATTGAGAACCATGAAATTTCCCTAGTATCGGTACCGGCTACTGAAATTTTGGTATACCGTGGCAACACCAGTGATAATAATGTGTGCCTTAGCATGTTGGGTCAGAGTGTGTGCTCAATAGTTTTGACTCAGTGTGGTACTCATACTTGACAGCATGTACACACAGCAGTGATGAAGAGTAATGGGATGTGGACAAGTCCGGATAAGAGCTCCATTTATCATCCAACACACTACTACAGCTGCATGCTAATATCGGCCACAACTCTGAGTGTAACAGCAAAACAGAGCCAATGACATGGAGAAACAGAGGGAAAGAGGAAGAAAACTAGAGCAAATAATAATGAAACACAGAGAGATGACAGTCACCTGAACAACAGAGGGTAAAAGAGTTAGTTCACCCAAATGTGAAAATTTGTTTGTCGTATGTTCACCCTCATAAAATTAAAACACGTTTGACTTTATTTATTCATTCTGTGGAACACAAAAGATGATGTTAGACAATGTAAGGTACTGACAGTCTGTCACCATTCATTTTCATTGTAATGAAGAAAGATGCAATGAAAGCGAGTGGTGCCACATCCTGTCCTACATGGAAGAGACAAAGCCATGTGGGTATGGAACTATATGAGGATGGGTAAATGATGACATAATTTTCATTTTCAGATGAACTATTCCTTCAAAAGAAAAGAGAGAAGATCGCTGGAGGGTGACAGTGACTGGTAAGACCACAAAAACACACAAACACACATACATATATACATCCATGGTTAAACAGAACTACGGCATGTTGATATGACAATTAGACCTGTGTCCGGCTCCTCCACCCGGGTTTCCTGGTTCCCCATGGCTGTGCTACACGCTGCTCCACAGAAGACACACTAATCCAATAGAGCAGAGCTCCGACCTCAGCCAGACACACTGGACAGATCACTCACACTCTCAGTTAGTCCTGATTCACTGCTGGCACTTGGAAGACAAGAGACAATGACACAGACGTGTTTGTCCTCTGCTCTTGTCCCCTCAAAAACGCCAGTCCCTGTTGAACTCAAGTCTTCTTCTCATTAATTTGTTCTGTCTTTCTCTTACTGTCTCTCTCTTGTGAGGCAACAGTTGCAGCAGCAGTGTATTCAGTGTTGTATTAGTCGTGCCACTGAACTCATCAAAGGAGAGCTACACAGGAGGTGTGGCCTCTGCATCACAGATCTGCTCCTCCTCCTCCAAGCCAGTAACTCTGTCCTTTCTCCTGCTTGCATTTTCTCTCTCTTTCTCTTTACCTCTATGTCCACTGTAGTAGTGGGAGAGAGAAGAAAGAGTGCAAAAGACTGATGTAAAGGAATAGAGGAGAAGGGTTCTGTTCAAGGATGTAACCAAAATGGGAAACCAAATGTAAATATTTAAAGCTGAAATGAGTAATTGCACAAATAATGATTGTCTTCAAACAGGTTTCTAGAACATTCCCCTATCTTCCATTGGTCAGGAAAAAAACAGACAGTCCCTCCCCAAAGCCTGTTGCTGTTTCAGACTGGTTGGAATTCTCAAACAAACAGAGCAATGTTTTGATAGGCCATAGTTTCACATGGTTTTTGTGGAAATCAACCTACAAATGGCTTACTTATAGTTCATATTAATCTGATGTTAAATTGAATCAAATTTCACACTTCAGCTTTAAGAAACTAAACTGATATTTTTTTCTTTGCTGAATTTACTGGAGTTATATAAAGCCTCTCCACCCTTGATAAATAAGTTCAGCTCTAATCTGGCTGACTCCAGCAGCTCACTCACCATCACAAACAGAGGCTAAACAAAGCCTGTGTAAACTACAGCTGAGCTGATCTGTGTCCACCCAGACCTCTCACAGATTCACCTCAATGACCTTACATGAGCAGACTGCTATTACATTTCTTCACTATAGGAATGTTGCAGGTCCAATAAGGTAAGCTCTATTGACAGCAGCTGTTGCATACTGTTGATTGCCGCAAACAATAAATTCATCCCTTAGTTTGTAAAAAAATTAAAAATAATAATGTTTACAGTAGGCTAATGCCTTGAGGAGAAGTGTGCTATTACTTTTCTATGTGAATGTACAAAAATGAATAGTTCACCCAAAAATGAAATATCTCTCATCATTTACTCATCTTTATGCCTTCTCAAAGTATGACTTTCTTTCTGAACACAACTGCGGAACACATACAATTTATCTGATATATCTACAATGCAATTAAATAAAGTCCAACACTTTCAAGCTCCAAAAGGACCTAAAGCATAAAGATAATCAATACAACTCAAGTGGTTTAATTCATGTCTTCTGGAGCGACACGATTGGCCTGGGTAGCTCAGTGGTAAAGACGCTGGCTACCACCCCTGGAGTTCGCTAGTTCGAATCCCAGAGCGTGCTGAGTGACTCCAGCCAGGTCTCCTAAGCAACCAAATTGGCCCGGTTGCTAGGGAGGGTAGAGTCACATGGGGTAACCTCCTCGTGATCGCTATAATGTGGTTTGTTCTTGGTGGGGTGCGTGGTGAGTTGAGCGGTGGGTGGCGTGAAGCCTCCACACGTGCTATGTCTCCATGGCAACGCGCTCAAAAAGCCACGTGATAAGATGCGCGGGTTGACAATCTCAGACGTGGGGGCAACTGGGATTCGTCCTCTGCCACCCGGACTGAGGCGAATCACTACGTGACCAGGAGGACTTAAAAGCACATTGGGAATTGGGCATTCCAAATTGGGAGAAAAATAAAAAATAAAATAAAAAAAATAACAATCCTTCATCCTACAATCTAATTGTCGCAATCATGATCTGATCACTGAGCACTGTACACACATCATTCAAGTTTGCAATGCCATAAAGGTGAGTAAATTAAATCATTATCATTTTGGATAAAATCCCAAAGACTTACATTGTAGGAAGAACCCAAGCCAGGTTTACATTGTCATGACAGGAGTTGAAATACTGGATTTAACTTTGCACTGAAAAGGTTAGTAATCGATTTGATCACACTCTCCTCATTAACACTTACACTTAAACGGTTATTCTTACATTCATCAAGGTGTTTAGAGTTGGCAAGTAGGCACTTCTAATAAAGAGGATGGTTAAGTAAGAAATAATGTACGGACAGGCGGTTGTTATTGCAAAATAAACCTCGACAGGGTGATCAGCAGATGGGTCTTGCAGCAGCCTGAAGGGGTTTATTTTGCAATAACAACTGACTGACTGTAAATTATTGCACTTATTACACGGCTACTAATCAAATAAATAAATACATGGACATTAAATACTGATTTGCGTTGATACTGTATTATATAAGAACAAATAGATCGCTGAACAGTTGTAATCCATCTTGGGTTTGCGTCGGAGTTTTGGTGGTGTTTATTTAGTATTTAATGACTGACTGCTCAATATGAATCTTATTACAAGCCAAATAAATAAATAAGTGCATATGAAACATTGATTTGAGTTTGAATACCAGAGGTATTCACTTTCACACATTCAACAAAAATAGTGAAAATACACATAAGAACTGATGTGCGCAATTTCTTGTCCTCTGCCTTTTCTCTTGCCTTGTTTAAACTTTTTCCTGGCACCCCAGTGCATCCTGCATGCGCAGCTCTTGACAGCCCAAAGCGTTGATGTCAGGTTTTCTTGTTTCAAAGGGGGTGTGTCTCGAAAAAATTGAGAACTACTGCTATTACCTCTCATGCTGATGGCGTCATACAGCACAACTGATTTGTTCTGAGTGCACATGCGACGGTTCTGAGCTCACTCCACAAATTTCATCTTGTGCACAGAATAACTGGTGTGTTGCATTTGATTCAGTTTGGTAATGTGCGCTGACCGTGTTTCATTTACAGAGCTCTAAATTAATTTTTTTTGGCCACTACAAGTTACTATACAAATCGAAAACAACCCTATGACACCAGGTTTTTGTGGAGAGAATTGGAGATGACAGCATTTTTACCATATTTGGAATTAACATGCACTCCTTCAAAGGCTATTGTAAATGCGACTTTACACAGAAAGTTCCTGCAAATTTGAATCAGATCCCATAGCAATGCCATGTACAAGTTAAGAAATTATCAGAAATATTACTTGTATAATAATAATCTAGTTGTTATTAGTTATTATAAAAGGCCTACAATTGTTATATATTTCGTTAATTTATTAATGTAGAAATAATAACTATTATTAAGATTATTATTATTATTCAGTATTAAGTTACAATGATATAATTTTCAAGTTGACTGAGTTTAAAAAAATAATGAGAGAAAAGTGGGACCCATCGCAAAGTGCACAGTCTGATAAATCCTTGACTGAATGAACTCACTGAATCAGGGTTGTTCATATTAAATTCTGCAATGCATTTTTGTTTTTAAATACATTTTAAATTAAAATGTTACTAATATAAATATCATAAATAATAAACTATATAAAAAAATATATAAATAATATAACATGCTGGAACTGAATTCTGTAGGAAACACTGATCAGAACAAAGAATAAAGCCATGAGAGGCACAATGATTTCAACCCCCTGTCATACAAATGTATGAGAGACATGTCAGCACCAGCATTAATCTTTAAAGGCAATCCATATGGTTAGCAATCTGGATTAATGAAGCAATCAGGGAAAACCATGAGGTAATACATTCTGATTAAATCTGGGAAATCTATATAACACAGAGAGAGTTAAAAAAATAATAATAATAATTTGCTTTTGCAAAGGGCTGTTAGGATTGTGAATATGACATGTAATTAGGGGCCTCTCTAGTATCAGTCGAGTGTTGTACTGTTGCTATAATCAGTGTTACAGTAGTCCCCAAATAAATGCTTATAAAAAATATAAAAATATCAGTCCTGTGCTATAAGTCAAATCATTTGAAGACAGTTTGCATCAGATTTTATATTTGAATCTACAGTATGTAAATGAGAATTAAGAGCTATGGCAAAAGAGAAGTACTTTTGTGGTGCTTTTCATCTTTTGTGAAGATTGACAGCCCTTGTCCCCGCCGGCCAGGACATTCTCCTTTGTCCTCTACAGATGCATGAAAGTCATAAAGGTTTGGATGAGGGTGTAAATGATGACCGAATTTTCATTTTGGGATACAATATTGCTTAAAATCTTTACAATTTTATTTTACAAGATTATTCTCCAATACATAAAAAAAACCTCGATAACATCAACCTATAGCCCATCTAGGGAGAGATTAACACAGCAGCTTTGCCTAATGAACCATCAGTTTCATTTCAATAAGCAACTCCAGCTAAATAATCTGTCAGGCTAAACTCCTGTAATATGATGGTGTGGAATAGGGTGACAATGTACTATTCACATATATGCTGAATCGCCAACAATGAGTCATACTCTATATATGTATCACAGTGACATAAGCGGCAGTTTTATGGTAACTGTCACAGCATCACTGAGTTTTGTGAAGTGTCATGGAATGGAAACTGAATAAATGGGAGTGTGAATTAATGAATGGGGAGACAGAAATAACCGAAGGGAACGTGTACTTGAGCACAATGGGCAGGTTCTCCACTAAAGCTGACGCTACAGTACCGGCACATGTTATTTATAGAGAAGAGACCATGTCCCTCTCACCTGACTTCACTTTAGAGCCCTAACAGCAAAGGAAGGCTTATTTTAAATATTGATGAGGCCCTGCTATTGCTGGTTTTAACTTTTTAACTGACAGTGTTCCCTGGTGAAGTGAACTGTGAGGCAGTGGTTTATAAGCCTTTAATAAGTGTATTTCTGTATAATTTAAGTAGTTCAAGGGCGTGTTATTTTCATTCCTACATCAGCATGGGCTTTTCACTATACAGACCCAGAATGCAATCAAACTGAAAGTTTTTAATTTCTATAGGGCTTTAGGAACGATCTAAAAAAGACTTTACGAAAAATGCTTGGTTGTCTGGGAGCTTGAGATTTCAATTCAGGCAATGATCCCATGAGAGAAAACATGACAATATTACAACATCAGTATGAAAGGTGACATGCTGCCACCATACCAAACACTCACCAAACAGGTGTAATATTAGCATAATATAGCCTGAGAGCAAGTCTTCTGGCACAAGACAAAGTCATTTGTTGATGAAAATTGCATAACTATTCAGTGACGAGTCACATTTGCTGTCCCTCACCAGATTAATGCAAATTTATGACAGTACAGAAGTAGACACTGTAAAATTCTTATAAATATGTCCTTTAAAGGGAAAATAGGTCTTGAATTTGATGTGGCAAAGCAGTCACATCAAATCATCTATTAAAATCTCTAGTATGTGTAATGTTGTAATTATCACAACCATTGAACATGAACTCCTTCGCCTACTGATAAAACAGACAGAAAATGAAGTACAAAGACTTCTGTTACACCCTGACACTGGTATTTAGCCATGATGCCAAACCAGAGGTCATGCAACCATGCGGCATTCCTGTTCGTTGATATATTCCAGCTTCTCATGCTGTTGAATTACACACAACACAAATACATTTTGCATTAGCATGCCTGCACATTGGCCCTAATGAAAATCAGACTTTCTTTCTTGCTTAAAAAAAACCGCTTAAAGACACAACTCTTTCATGAACACCTGACCCACATCTGTTAAGGGGATAGTTGACCCAAAAATGATATTTACTTGCAATCATGTTGTTCCGAACTTATATTTTCTTTCTTCCAAAAGGAGATGTTAGGAAAGCCTCAGTCACCTTTCATTTCCAATGCATCTTTTGTCCATCCAATAATATTCTGCCTAACATCTCCTTCTGTTTTATGTGTAAGAAAGAAAGTCAAACAGGTTTGGAACAGCAGGAGGTGAGTAAATGATGCCAGAATTTTAGACAATTAACAGCTGCACTAAAGACAAACTCAACACAGGACTGAAAATGAAATGACTGAAAGTGGTCTTGTACATTGAAGCATGGTCTCCTGTGGCCTTCTAGTGGTGACCAGCTGCATTCACAAGTGCTCAGTAGAGTTGGTATTGTGACACATTAAAGTTATGTGAAAACACTGATGTTGCAATGTCTTTTCTGTATGTATTGTTAAGTATGTAGAGTTCTTAGTGATACAGTATTGTGCCAAGTTACCATGACACTTCACATAAAACCCAGCAGAGCTGCCGTGTCTTACCTGAAGCACTACGTGGTCTGTTGTCCGTTAGCTCAGAGATGGCGCCTGTGGTGATGGTTTTCTTTATGCGGGAGGCTGCAGCCACTGACCCCAGAATAGGTTTAGCTAGAGCATCATCACTGCTCGCCCTCTTCATCTACACACAGCAACATTGATACACCATTACTGACAGTTAAACAGCTAAACAGAACTCAGTTATAGGTACTATAATCAGCATTGCTAGACAATTATTGGTGCATATGGTAGTAATAAACAAAATAACACATACTGTAGCATGGGGAATAGAATACAGGTTTTATGATAGAAAGAGAAAACAGGTTCAGCTTTTAATAATAATAATAATGATAATAATACAAAATATATTTTGTTCTATAACGCAAAGATAACGCAAGGTCGTTTTACTATGCAAGACAAAATGTTGGAACCTGATACATGCATGACAAGGGGGGGAAATGATTGATTGGTTTGGCATATATTCAGGTCAAGGTAATCATGACATACTGACAGACTGAACTCGTTTAATTTCTCAAACTGCATTGGCTCTATCCACATATTTTCCAGCACTACCTCAAATTCATTCCCACTCTCTCCCATTTCTTCCCCTCATCCTGTGTCAGCACTGTCTTTCATTCAGTGTCATATTCGCTCTCTCCTTGCTTTTCTATCATAAATTCAATATGTTTGTGGTTTGTTACAGTACAATTGACCGTCACTTGTGGCGGAATGCCCCGCCCCTCCCTCTCGTCATTGTCACCCTGCCTCTGACTGCTGTCCTTCAGCCAGGCTAATGACGGGAGTGGGCAGGAGAGAGAAGAGGGTTGGAACGAGGCACACCTGATGTGTGTTTGGCCTTGTCACCACTGCCAAATAAACAGAGCGCACCTCTTCTCGGGGAACCGGCTTCTATTCTCCATGTGTGCACACACTGGCATTCTCACACGCCCAGGACCAGAGTGGGGAGGGTTCAGCTGAACCAGATGCGTCGCCGGGGAGGACAGCACATGTTGCAGCTGACGGGCTAGAGGGCGGGCCATCTTTCCCTCTCACCTGCTGCGAGCTTGGGAAGACAGGCCACCAAGGACGCCACCCACATGCCACGGACCCAGGAGGGGAGTGCGTGCAGCCATTGGACCCAGCTCAAGCCTGGGCCATTCCTAGGACACATCCCTGACCTTCATGGAGCCAGATTCCCCTTTGTTCTGAACACCATTTCCCCTGGACACTATTTTCCCCATTTATGAACATTTTATGTTTATTATTATTTCTAATAAATGCCTCTGGGGTCAGTGGTGGCTCAGCAGTTAAGGCTCTGGGTTACCGACCAGAAGGTCGGGGGTTCAAGCCCCAGCACTGCCAAGATGCCACTGTTGGGCCCTTAACCCTATCTGTTCCAGGGGCGCCGTATCATGGCTGACCCTGCGCTCTGACCCCAGCTTTGCTGGGATATGCGGGGAAAAATTTATGTTTTCACTGTATATGTGCAAATGTATAATGTGTGACAAAAATAAAGGTTTCTTCTTCTCCGAGGCTTGACGCCACACCCACTGTATCTGTCTCTTGCTCACCCTGCCACACACTCCTTTTCTCCTATGAACCCAAATCCAGTTCTCTTTTAACACCTCTACCTTCAACTCTTTTACTATGAGCAATTGTTGCTCTCCTGAATGGGGAACACAGGACAAATTCTTGCACTATCTGCTTTATTTAAAAAATACATTTGTCTGCCTACATATATATATATATATGAATCAGACAGACATCATTGGCTGTTAAATTTCATTTTTCAGCAATTGCACTGTAAAAAGTGGTAACCTCCTATTGTTATTTCTACCCTTAAAATCAATTTTCAGGTTGATTCTGTCAGGTTTCTGAACAGAACCTAAACGCAGACAGTGGTAAACCAAAATGTCTTTATTAATAAAGTAAAATACAAAAACACACTGGGCTCAGAAAAATAAAACAGAAAACAGCCAAATAGGGCTGGAAACAAAAGACCCATGATATGGCAAAACCAAACTAAGCAGACAAACAAAAGAAAACTGAATGCATGGGAACTGACACCCAGCAGAATAATAAAAACCAGTGAAAACCGACCAACAAGCAGCAGAGAACTGAGAAAACTAAGGAAATATAAAGGGGAGAAATCAAAAGGGGAAACGAGAAGGGCAGGTGGAGCAAATGAACAAATAATCAGGGAAACGAGGGGGGCGGGGCCATAGAATGAGACAAGGAACAGAAACAAACAGGGAAAAGAAACACATGGAAAACACAACAGAAAGTCTATAAGATTGTCAGGATCCTGACAGATTCAGTGATGTTAAATAATATTTTAGACTTAATTAAACCAGTTCATTTAGATCAGGGTTGGGGAACGTTGGGCCTCACGGCTGTATAAGGCCTGTGAGACCATTTTACCCGGCTCGTGAGGCCATTTGAGAAATAATTTGAAAAGCAAAAAAAAAAAAAAAACGACCTTTATTCAATTAACTGTAAAAAAAAATGTAATAAAATAAAAATAAATAAAAGTGTTTAAAAATAATTGTAAACAACAACAACGCAAAATATTGTATAATAGTCAGACCTTTTAGTGTTTTTATCTTGCGTATGTTAATTTCAACCCACAATCAGAAATTGCAAGCAACTGAATGGCCCATAAATTATTTCGTAAATACTCTAATGGCCCTCTGTGGAAAAAAGGTTCCCCACCAGTGATTTAGATTTTTCCACATGAAACACATTATTTAGGTAAACATTTTTTTTCAGTGTGGCTCACCTTACTGAGTCGCAGGTCTGAAGCTATAGTGCTGGACGATCTGGAGGTCTTCATTCCAGTGTTGCTGGAGAAAGAGCTGTGAGAGATGTTGGTTGACAGCTTTGCCCGCTCTGGGGCTCCCATTCTGGGCAGTGCTGCCTTTGCGGTGCCCCCTTTCAGCATGGTTTTCACAGTTCTCGACTCTTGCTATTCTGTCAGTGGACAAAACAACAAGAGGAAGCAGAGGGTCAAAGTTAGAAGTTCAGGGCCCATATTCACAAAAAAGTAGATCCTAACGCTGAAATTTAAGAGCAACTCTTAAAAATTAAAGTGTGTCACTCCTAATTTTAGGACTCATAACTATTTTCATCTAAGAGTAATTCATGAAGCATTTTAACGTTAAAAGTAGCTTCTAAACCTACAACAGCTTAGAAGACCTCCTGAGGATTTCTAAACCCCTAAGAATGAAATTATCAGAAATATGCCTGATGTCATCAATCCACATTAAAAACAATATATTAGAATATTATTATGACAAACCTTTTAAAAAGGTATTGCCTGAATCGCAATTGAGTTGGTGTATTTTAAAAATATAACATTATAATATTATAAACATTGTAATATTGACATCTATCTATCTATCTATCCATCTACCTACCTATCATTATATTTGTTAAATATATACCGTTATCTGTCCATGAGGACTTTGCTGACAAAAAGAGTTTCTCAAATGGAGTTTCCCTGTCTACCAATCACTTTGGGCGATTTAAAAGAGTGTGCTAATAAAATGAGACATCATCCACAGCAATGAGGTTAACTCTGCCTTACTCTTACATTACGATTTCCTTAGTAAAACTTGCTCTTAGCAGTTTTGCGAATAGTTTTTAAGCAAAAAGTCTTAGCTAGGAACTCTTTGGAGAACTCCTAGTGGTAAGATAAAAATCTTTGTGAATACGGGCCCAGATCAGCACAGGAAATAGTTAAATCCCAATGGGATGGCAAAAGAAATGCTTGTTAAACATCAGAAGTGTGCCTCAAGAAAAACAAAACAAAGATACATAGTAAGGCAGTACCCAACAGTTTCATTGCAACTAGGCAAAACTCTAGTTATTTCTGCACAATTAAAGCCCTTAATTTACAAAGTTGTCCAAACCCCAAGTCCCAAACATGTTTGTTTAATAAATATTTTTTTCAAACTTGCTAATAATGGGTTAAGCTAACAATATATCTCTTATTGCTAGAGGTCTGCTACCAGACCTAAGATAGACGAGACACAACATACTGTTAGGTTCTTTTTCATGTAGAAAATCTCAAGTCGGTTCGGGTTTGTAATTAATGAAAAATAATTTATTACAAATATTTTTTAAGTAATGTTCACACACACACACACACACACACACACTACATGTTGGTGCAGCTATCATTATGAGGACTCTCCATAGACATAATGATTTTTATACTGTACGAACTACAGATTCTATCCCCTAACCCTAACCCTAAACCTAACCCTCACAAAAAACTTTCTGCATTTTTACATTTTCAATAAAACATTGTTTAGTATATAAGCGATTTGAATTATGGGGACACTAGAAATGTCCTCATAAACCACATTTATAGCATAATACCCTTGTCATTACCAGTTTGTAACCTAAAAAAAGTCCTCGTAAACCACCCAAACCTGCCCACACACACACACACACACACACACACACACACACACACACACACACTCCTGCTTACTGTAAAACCATGTCTGGGTCTACTCAAACAGAGAAAAATTAAAAAGAAAGTGAGTGATTTTGAGCAGAGGTTGACAGTACTGGCTGCGTTGGGTCAAGGGTTTCATGCTCTGTTTGGTTTGGGCTTAATGCCCATGCAGAACTCTACTTTTAGCTAAATCAACACATTTTACAATATTTAAATCCATTCTGCAGATTTCCCCAAAAAATTCATGCAGAAAAAAGTTTAAAAAAAGAGTACAGATTTGATTTGGGACACTAAAGAATACACTGTAAAATGAACAGCAAACTGAGCTCTGTACTATGAGGAGTAGCATGTTTCAATGAGACCTATTTTTACATTCAAATGCTCAAGGTTAATTTTTCTTTGCAGATTCTTAACGTTTCAGATAAAGAAACCTTCTAAGAATTGCCTTTGAGCACTATGAATTGTTTCAGAGATACAATCTTAATGCGAAAGTGGGGCAACTTACAGGAAGAGAGATGGAAAAGAGAGCAAGACATTGAGGTAAAATCAATCAGATTCCTTGACTTGTTATTTCAGTAAGAGATCTAGTAAACAAAGATCTCTCAGGGACTAGGCAGTGTTTCCCCTGGGATTTTTTCAAGCAGTGGTGTTGCTGTGCGAGAGTCCACAAGCCCACAACACAGGACCCGTAGGCTATTTATGCGCGTCGGTGGAGGAATAGTTTAAAACAATCTTAGTATCATTATAGATGGGTTATTCATCTTCGCCCTTGGCATATGTTTGTAGGCCTGTCTGGGTTATTAAATTATCGTCTGACCGCGATTACTGTGCGCTTTAAATTCCAATCACATTTGAATGCCCAAATAAGGGAATTTTCACAGAATATACAGTATTAATGCCATGAATGGCACTTTTGTGTCATTCAGCTGAACTCCAAGCGTCCCTGAGCTGCACCGCGGATGTCAACCAGAGCAGCTACTGTCCAGAAGAGCACATGAACCTCTTCTCAAGCACTCTGATGCGCGCGCAATAAGCAGAGGGTCATTCCAAACTCCAGTAAAAATATAAACAAACAAATATAAACTTTGACAGTGAACGCAAAGTGCTCCGGTTTCACTTTAATTTAACGACCGTGTGATGGAAAATGTTCCTGGTCATATCGGGTTCATACATGTAGTGTTAATGACATGCAGTGTCACAGAGGAGGAGACGCACTCTTACTCTGTGGTAAGCATGCTTAATTTCTGTGGAGAGATAAAATGATGTAACGAACTCTCAAAAGTTTTGCTTCATGAGAAATATGGGCTCCTTGGTTTAATCAAAGAGCGTTAAAATACATGTGAAAGTGAAGAAATTAGGACAAAAATATTTTACTATTGCATAATATAATATAATATAAAAATATTTGTATTATATATTTTTTACAAAACTGACCAAAACTAAAGTTGGCCAAAAAGAGAGACATGTTTAAAGTATTTAGAGATATTTTTATATTTAAAACATTATTTTTGTCACGGAGAAACTCACGGAGGCAGAGGGATGGACTCAATCGCAGTGTTTATTGACAGAGGAAATGGACAAAAGGAGTAACAAACAGGTGAGGCAATCCAGACACAGGTATGACACCTTTATGCAGGTGAGTAAACTCCAAACAGGGAAATATAACAATATGCAGATGAAGGGAAAACTCACAAAGTCTTTTGGTCTTTACAGGAAACTTTAATGAAACAGGACGCTGGGGAACAAACGGAGGATGAACTAACACTAAACTCTGATGAGGGGAACAATAACAGGTAAGTATACAATCACAGGTAAGTCTAGTCAAACTAGGGAGTCCGTAGTCTCCGGGAAAACACTGACAATGAGAACAGACAAATGACTGAGTGTGAGAGCGGGGTTTTTAAGCAGTCCTTGATTAATCACTGATGATGCGCTGGGGCCGGTTGCACCAGCTATACGTACATTACAACTTAGCCTATTTGTGGTGTAAATGGACACTAAGTCACAATTTATGCACTGCTAAATATTTGAGCATTGTACCATTAAAATTAGGTAGGACGTAACCCTAAGTATAAACTACATAATTACAGAAGACTCCCACCAGGAGTAACTGATGGAATAAAAAAGCAGACTGATATTTTATGACATCAGTGAGCTCATGTTTTGTGTGACAGGCTTCAATCCTTTCAACATACATTATGATGTTGACATTTACACTCGTTTACATTTACGAGAGAGCGAAAAAACGTACTTTTATTCGGCTCTTTAGCATGAAACCGTTCTAATGGTGCAGTTTTCAGGGTGCATCGCCCGGTGTCAAGTTTCAACACATTCAAAAAATATATAGGACATTAAAATGAATAAATGACTATTTTTAATGGGGATATAATTTATTACAGCTGACAGTTACGTGAGCAGACAAGGTTTGAACATCAACCGTAATGAGATAAAACTGAAACACAGCTTTTTAACACTTCTGTGTACAAATTTGAAGGCTGTTTATTAAATCAATATGGATAAACGTCATATTATGCGACTACGCATTACTTTACGGAGAGCTTACGTCCTACTAGTTAAGTCTTGCCTTAAGAACAGGTGGTGCAACCAAATTAAGCACTGACTCAGTTACAAACTAACTAGTAATTACTAAGCCCTTAGTGTGAACTTTACGTCTCAACTTAAGTGAGACCTTACACACAGCTGGTGCAACCCTACCCAGATGCGTATGATCAACACAGGGGAGAGTGAGTGCTGTGTGGAGTGAGGGAGCAGAGTGTGGCGTGAGAGAGGGAGTCCGGTGGATCCGTGACAATTTTTCATATCATTCATACATTTTTAAAAGCCTTAAAGGAAAGAATCATAAAGGAAATAATTTTTCCCTATTATATTATTGATTTATACGTTTGAAGTTAAAGGAATATTCCGGGTTCAATAAAAATTAAGCTTAATTGACAGCATTTGTGGCATAATTTTGATTATCATAAACATTTATCTAGACTCGTTCCTCTTTTCTTTAAAAAAAGCAAAAATCGAGGTGACAGTGAGGTACTTACAATGGAAGTGAATGGGGGCCTTTTTTGAATGTTAAAATCCTCACTGTTTCAAAAGTATAGCCAGAAGATGTAAACAATATGCGTGTAAAGGGCTGGGCGATATGTAAAAATGATTTTAATCGATAATGGCCTTAAAAACATTGTGATATCCGATTACATCGTCAGCCCCCCTGCCGAGGGTCGGTGAATGTTTTTGCTTTATTGATTTTGCTTTAAAAATGTAATTCATTTATTGAAACACGAAAAACATAAACAAAAGACATTTCTAAATTCAAATTGCACTTTAAACTAAATGAAAAAAGCAATAAAATATAGTTATCAAAAAATCTTATTTAACCACCTTATTTAAACATTTACTGTCTCCAACGACTCCATTTGCCATCACACAAGCATCTGTCAACAACAGGTGGAATATTACTAATAGCTTACAGATTAAGAACTACAGACAATTATAAATGTAAAGATAATAATAATCATAATAATAAAGCCTAATAAATTCCCTTGTGTTCCCAAAATAATGCTGCCAAATGTGTGCTCTTATTGAATTTGTGTTTGTATTCTGTTTTTTTGGTAATACAGTTAATGGTGCCTGAAGAAAATAAAACAGAACTCAATTTTAGGTTCAAGGTGAACGTGTCTTTTATTATTTTATGATTTAATCACTTTCGTCTTTGTTTCTTTAATACAAAGATATTATTACTGAACCTGCAGTTGCGTTCACAATGCATGCTAACCGTGTGGAAATAAAGCGAACTAAACTCACAGCACCTCCTGAGATGATCGGAGATCATTTGCAGCATTCTCATAGACGATATTATTCTTGAAAACAGTTTTCAGACGAATGAAACAGAGAAAAAAAAAAAAAACTCTTTACATGCACTTGTTCCACGAGACAGGCTTGTGTTGCACGCCTCTGAACAAACAGAGAATCAGACACGAGCAATGACGGCTTTTCTTTTGTCTGTTCTTAAAAATATAATAAAGTGTATTTCTTCAAGCACGTGTCTTTGTGACTAACAGCATTTCTTGTCATGTGTCACTCCAAGATGTCGCCCGCCTGCTCCGGGTAGATAAGCAAAATTACCCACGCATGAAATACCTGCATTTGGACGAGGAGCTTGTGGTCTGGATTCAGCCTCGTCACATTTTTGCGTGTGGCGGGTGCTAGTTTCACACCCCGGCCACTGTTTAATATAATCGGTGACTTCCCAGATCCATGGTTTTGCCATTTCCCAATAAGTCAATCATCGTCTGTTCACAATCGGCATCAGGATCTTTGTAAGGCATTGTTGATATCCGATTACATCGGCCCTAGTGTAAACATGATTTTAGTGTGATAATATCACTTACTAACCTTTTCTGTGTAAAGTTATGGCCAATTTTACAACTTTGTTACCATGACGATTAGGGATGTCCCATTACTGATCCTGGTATCAGGTCCGATACCACGCTCATGTCCTGGTAAACGTAAAAATGCTCCGATACCAAAAACTGATATCACTTGACGTACGAATGTCATTATGTAAACATTCAGCCCACAAATTAAAATCACGTTATGTCCTAGTGAGATTATTTAACAGCAAAAGCGGCAATTTAATGAGATAAATATATAGTTTGCATATAATTTAAATGTGAACAGACACCGGCTGCTCATATCTTATAAAGCTTCTCATTGGCTCATACAGGGAAAACACCATCATGAGCATCGCACGCTCCGTTTGTAGCAGATGACAGTAAACAGAGGGCAAATTCATGTTGTAGCGTGAGGCACATACAGAGTACATACTTATTTAATTAAATAGCAGTCTTTTGTGGTTTAATAATCACTTTGAGATCACTTTGAGTCACATAGCGACCGGCTTTTCCAGAGTGGGAATCTGCCGTCAAACATCAGAGCTCCTTGGTCAAAACAACACAGAAACACTTCAAAATAAAAGCTCTGTCAAAGTAAAAGGTACATTTATAGGAAAAAAGTATGACAGAAATATATCACTACTGTAAAGTTATGTAATATTTACTGTAATACTACTACTACTAATAATAATAAATCAGTAGTAAATTGTTATTATACTGAAGCAGTATCTAACATATGTGATGCTCTGTTATGCAGCACTTTATTTGACAAAATATAACTGCAATGTTGTAATTTGGTTCTGTATATAAGCACTTAATTTGATAAAAAATAATACAATATTTTGTTATATTTTCATTTGATTAAAATTAATGAATTCATTTATTTAAACATCATTTTAATTATACAATTTAAATAAACTTATAATATTGAGTTCAGAAAAAGAAAAAAAACAGGTATCGGACTTGGTATCGGCGAGTACCAAAAATGAAGTGTCATTACTCGTACTCGTTCTCAAAAAAATGGTATCGGGACATCCCTAATGATGATGTAATGTCAACAAACCCTAAAATGACTGTAAAAATGACAATTTACACAACAGTTAAAATAATACATTTAACAAAATAATTAATGTAAGTGCTTTTATAAAATGATAAGCTTCAGATTTCTGCCTTTAAACCCTCTAAAACTTGGTCTCACTGTAACCTCGATTTTTGCTTTTTTTGGGGGGTTGAGACAAAATAAATTTTTGTGTTAATCAACATTACGCCACAAATGCTGCCGACTGAGCTTAACTTGTATTGAACCCGGAATATTGAATATTGAAAGAGCTTTATAAATAAAGTTTGATTTGAGGATTGAACTATGAAAAATTAACTACATGACACACAACAGTCCAGTGATTGTTTTAAAGCAACTTGCTTATCCCACTTTAATAGTCAATACTCGAGTATTTCTGCTTATCTTTACTGTTTCATAAATTCTTAAAAAATGTTCAGACTTAACTGAAGAACTGCTTTTCATCTTGTTCTGAATTTCGTATATTTTTTCTTGAGATGGGGCTGCTGCGTGAGGAGACGACATCTAATACTGTTTCTAAAAGAGACTCATTACTTTGAACTTGCCAACATAAAGCATTGTGAGCACGCTTTGCTCTTTCGGATACTTAAAAAACACAGTCTATTCAAAACTGACACAAACAAATATATCGAGGAATTTTCATCTTTCTGTTTGGCAAGTGTACACAGAAACCGCAGTGTCGTGAGGTTGAGTGACAGCGCATCTGCCCCGCTTGATCTCATAGAGGGAGTGCGTGCCTATCAAATAAAAGTGAAAGACAGTCCCGGCCAGCACAACATCATGAAAGATTGGCCTGAAGAGAGCGAATTTGCTCTTAACAATTTAATTTACTCTTGTTCACGAAATGATTGCAAATTAAATCAAATATGTAGCGACTCAACATGTATGGCTAGGCGACCCAATTTGCAAGCGTTACATTGCGTCAAGAATATTAATGAATATTAATGAACCATGTGAAAATTTAACAGCGGTGCTCATAATTTAAGCATAATTCAGGTGGAGCGTCACTGCTAAATGAATATAGCGGAAACACTGCCAAGGTCCTAGCGCTCAATGCAATGAGTGTAGGCTCGGTCTCAACCTAGAAGATCTTTCAGTCGTAGAAATATTCATGCACACAGACTGAGTGACTTGCAGTGAATGCAGGACCTATTAGTGAACAAAGATGAGGTTATATGAGAGGAGTGGACAGGTGGCCATTGACTGAACAAGGCATAAGTGCTCTTCAGAATAGAGAGAGGAAGAACTAATGTGTTCTGCAGCCAGCTGTACGTATACCCTTGTGGGCTGGTCTCATTGATTTGACTGATGGTGGGGCGTAAAAGGTACACAGACCCAACAATTAACAACATCTCAAGGGATGTGGAATGCTAAGTATATAAAAACAGACATGTACCAGTAAGGTTTATGAAGACTTTAATCCATCCTATTCCTGCACTCTTCTCAATCTTGCTCTCTCTCTCAATTGCTGTCTTTCCATTCATAGAGTGATAACTGTACTACTATTATTGAAATATGAAGTATTAAACTATGCTTCTGACTTCTGGGAAATATTATGTGCTCTGAAGGATGAATGTTGTTACTATGGTGACCTATGGCTAATAACGTGGGCGTCTCAGAGCAAGACTGTAAGAAGATAAACACTCAACACAACCTTAAAGCAACCTTCATTAAGCATCCTAAAGCAACAATACCATTGTTTTTATCTCAATTATTTTTATTCGACCAAAATGCAAACTCAGAACGAGCTAAGAAAAGAAGTCTAAAACTTGTTTCATTCATAAGGATCTCCATTGGTACAGTGTGATACACTGTAAGGGTTTTGTGTTATCATAAATATGCTGTAACCAGTGTACAATATTCCTTCATGTTGTTGTTTTTTTACGGACACTGACGTGCTTATGGACTATTGAAGTTCAACACTTGTTGCACAAAGCACCATAGTATAATCAAAATATCACAGTTTTGAATCACAATACACTAAACATAAAGAATCAGCGTATTGTGACCCAGATATCGATAATATTTTGTATCGCCAGGCGATTCCCACCCCAATGACATCCCACTTCTTAATAGATTCAAATTAAAGTAAATAAAAGAGACACATTACACCAGTGTTTCCTGCACCATTATTCTGTTGCCCCTGCTGCAATAATCTGGTCAAAAAAAAAAAAAAGAAACTACAGTAGACTAAACAGAGACTGATAGAGTTAATGCAGACAAGGAACTGATCTGATATTGAAGACCATGCAAGCTAAATCCAAAATTTAAAAACACAAATTACAAATATAATTCTGTAGTCCAATTATTGTCATCTTAAATAAATCTTTTCAAGCCTGTAATGAACTGTGTGTGTGAACGGTACCACACCACCTGTAAGAGCTGCAATATACTGTAGATAGAATGTGGTTCAGTACATGTGAGGAATAATTGACGACAAACTGCTGAATTATTGAAAATTAATGCATACTCGAGGTGGTTATGCACCCACACATTTCCCCACATTTCAGTCCATTTTAACTCTAGGCTAATATTAAAACCTGAGACACCGGAAACATGCACACATGCCAGACACAAGCACACATACTGCTGCTGGTAAGAAGACGGTTACGTGTAATGATAGGAAGCCTCTTTATGCTTATCTGATCACAGCACAGTGTGCAGATTGTCTGACGAAAGGGCAGAAACACTTATAATGTCAGTAAAGTTTTTTCCACCAAAACAGTCATAATTTAATAATATATGATCATTTTCCACCCGGTCTCTGGCCCTCTGTCTAAAAGCTTGATTTAAAGCTATCTGGCCCTTTAAGACTTCAATGTAAGCGCCCACTGTTCTGACTGGCTAACTTTGTGTAATCCCTTAAATACAGCCATATTTGAAATTCAATCGAAAAAAAATTAACAAACTTCACATTCTAATATATAAAACAACATTTCAGGGTTAACACATAATGTACACCCAACACATTTCATCTGAATGTCTAAAAATGTTCCCTAAAGCACAGCAACTATAAAACAGTTATGACATTTGAAACATTCATGAATGAAACTGTTTACTCACGGTTTTGGTAGTGTTTAACTGCCCTATCCTTCAATAAAAGTTCCTTTGCAAAGCTTGAATAATATTGTGACTGGTTCACAAGCAATCCCCGCTGATATGAGCCGTAAACACATACAATGCAAGCTGAAATGTTCTGAATACACAAACGTAATACAGTCTATGGTGACGTTTGGTGCTTCAACCGTGTAACAAGGTTTAAAACTGGCAAGGATGCGGCGGGAACTGGATGAACCATCAAAATAATGTTTAATTTAAACTCAAAAAGACACAAAACACAAACGCGCACACACGGCAGCTGCGTGTGGCTCTCTCTCTCCCGAACTGCCGCATCCGGCTGCATTTATCCCTCTCCTCGGCTGATTAGCCTGATTGCGGGCTGGCCGTGGACACTCACAGCCCGGCCCCACCCTCCTCGTCATCACAAACCGGCAACAGGCCAAAGCTGAGACGCTGGTCCTCACATCTCACATCTTCCGTGTTTGTTTACACAGTCATTGGCAGCAGCAGAATGAGACGCATTTTTAAAAGTTGCGCTTGTACTGCTCTTAAAACGTGCCGCACAAAAATAGGCATTGATGTCTTGCTGGAAGCAGTCATATACAGATGTGTTTGGTCCTTGTGACAAAAAAAGTTCCACAAATTCCAAACTGCCCATTTCTAGAGCCTGGTTTAAATAAATACTCTTTTTCTATTAAGGAAGAAGTTTTCAGTTCTGAAACTTACAGTACATTTTTATAGTACAATGACCTCCTGTATATTAAAAGATCAAGGAAAATGTTTTTCCTCATGTCATATTCCCTTTAACTAAAGGCACGAGCTGAATTGTCGGTTAAGAGCTAATGATTCATTGTTGCAATAATTGTTCTAATAATCATTAGATTAGTCGATTACTAAAATAATCGTTAGTTAGAGCCTTGTACGGCTTGCAGTTTTACATCTCTTTGTATTGCAACCAAAATCTCAGCTTTATAAAAGAAAATCTCAGCAGGAGGGACTCAAGGGAATTTAAAGGTTATCCTCACTGTTAAAACCCAAAAACAACCAGATCAGCTGTTTGTAGCACAGGAGAGGTTAGCACATTTCGCTCTAATAGCTTGCAAGCAGACCGTGACCGTGACCCTTGCACAAAACATTGTTACGTATGAAGATAACCTTCAGTTTATCCATGGAAAACAAGTCAGTTAATCGAGTTTCTGGAGTAACTATAGAGCAACTCGAGTTTCTGGAGCAACTATAGTGCAATTTGAAATGCACTTGCCCAAAAATAAGAAGGCAAATCTTAAGCCACCTAGAGTAGACATTAAAAAAAATATTTTAATAAAGTACAATTGAAATAGCCTATATTCCACTGAGATATGGAGGGGAAAGACATTTAATGTCTAATGTTGGTAGTAATAAACTGTGCACACTGCTCTAACAACTCTTACAATTCAACAATTAAACTAATATTATCCAGACGATTTAATATATGAAATTATCATCCTTTCCATATCTTCCATTGCATCTAACAATCAAAAATAGGCCTTTGGCAAACAATGTGCCACTTCAATTCAATTCAATTTCTTTTCTCTTGAGAATATAAAAAAATGAAATATTAATATGATATGTTTATATGCCACATATTATTTTGGCGAATATCAAAAATAAATAATTAAAATAAATAACAATCTAGTATCATACGGTAAGTACAAAAACTGCAGCCTCTGCGGTCTGCGGCACAGCTATATTAGGATTTGGGTCACCATGGCATCCTGGCCTAGACCTCCATTCTGGGAATCTGTTTGACAAATGGCCTAAATAACATGAACATCTCACCATACCCTCAAACCTTGGCTTATTTTTTCATTTAATTACATAATTTTGACAAGGAATTAAGTAATTTATGTGGCATGGTTGTTTTTAAAAAGAGAAGCACTATGGACCAACAGACCAGCCCAATTGCTTTTCCAACAGATGGTAGCATTATGATTTTAGTGTTTACTGATACTTTTCTCATGATCTGTGACTGATGCAGACAGATGCATGCAAGACCAATACCAAGGCATTTCTTTAAAAGGGTCAATCTTAGATGTTAACTATCCTTCTTTTGTTGTTTGGGGGAAAAAAAATGAAAACAGCAATCGATTTACTGCTTAACTTACCAGGTACAAGCAGTGAAACTGACAATCGCTATCACTAATGACCGTGCAAGACATCTCCATTCTATTTACACCATCAACATTAATGAAATGGCATTTTGAAGGGTTACAATATGAAACGTATTCTCATAGTAGAGGAGCAGACAGTCAGTGATGGCAGGCCTGCAAAATTAGGTAAGCAACTGCCATATAAAATCACATGATTAAATTCAGGCCAGGTCAAAGTATTAGCCCTAATTATCTTGATTCTCTGAATAAGCAGGAAAGACAGAGTTAGAAAAAAACATATTCCTGAACAGCATGCCAAATGTAATGTTAGTGTGAGTTGAACAGTTTTTCTCAAATCAAAGATGAGTTCCTTGTCCTCCCTACAATGTGAGACTAGTGATGCAGTGTAACCAACTTCCTGCAACTGAGCTACTAAGGAAGGGAGAGAGGAAGCTCATAATGATTCAAGAGTTCTCAGTTTCTGACGTATGGACTCAAAACATCAAAACAGCTATGTTTAAATGATCGCTTTGGTACTGGTGACTGCTAGTTTAAACAGAAAATAGAAAAACTGGATAAGTATAGCTATATGCCTAAATATTTACAATGAGGGTGAGGCAGACATAAATCCATGACTTCTGGTTTGAGGTTTAGCTTGTCCTCTGTAGCGTGTCACAGTGCTGTTTCATAAAGCCTGTTGAGGCACTGTTGGCTACAGAGGATGTAGAAGCTAAATATCAGACAGCTTCATCACATCCTCTCCCCTTTCTGGTTTCAGCTTCTTAAAATAACCAACAGCACTGCAACAAAAGGGGACGTGAAAAAGTGCCATGAAACAGCCAGCTTAGTTCTTCAAATGCATCATGTGAAGACATGAAACTAAGGACAGGGAACATGAGGTACCCAGCATACAATGAAAGCTGTTTGCACAAGTAATTGTCCTACATTCTCTCACACATAAATGCACACAAAAATGCAAATCACGAGTACAATTGCTGATTATGACTTTATAAAAACTTATTTTTCACTCTATTACTCACCCCCCGCTATGTTAAAGCGAATACATTTTAACACTTGCATTACAGACCCACCTACATATACACACTTATTCCTATATCATTAGCATGCTTGGTAGCTCACCTGATCCAGTGTTGGACTTTGGACTCGCCGACCGCAGTTTGAGTCCAGCCAAAGACGCACCAAAGTAAAAGTGGCATAGAACTGACAAGAAATGTTGTCAGTAAATTCAGTAAATGTGTGGGGGTTTTTTTTGTTTGTTTTTTTGCATTTTAAAACACTATCGGTTAGGATTAGGTGTTGGTTAAGGGAAAGGATGTCTGTTTTGTTAAACTCTCATTTATCGTTTTATACATTATTGGTTAGGTTTAATGTAAAGTTTTAGGTTAGCAAGGTACGTTTTACTTATTAAAACCTCCATCTAAAAGTCACCTTAAAAACCTTCTCTGATTGCAACCTCGTTTTGCTCGGTTTTGGCGCACCCCGCTGGACACTCACTTGGAAACTGCAGCAAAATGTGTAATGAAGCATGTCAATTTAGTTTTGCAAAAATGTTGCAGTGCTCATGTAAATTTCATTAGACCAGGCTGCTGTAATCTGTCAACACAATAAATATGAATTCAACTAAAGTGATATTACAAGAGCACATCACCGATGAGCATTGAGAAGTGTGAGTCTTCAAAGCACCATTCTTTACCAAAAAAAAAAAAAACCACTACCTCTCTCACCTTAATCAGCTAGCATCATCTATTCTGCCGGAGATCGTGCTTCATATTCACATAGAACAAAATATTGTAGTTAATTGCATCTCAATGTTCAACCGCTAAGTCTGCATCGGTTCATAACTAAAAATGTTCCCTTATTTATGGGATAGTTATAATCAAGCTACAGGTTTTTTGCATAGACGAGCTACAGTTGTTATCTGTCTGTTCAAGTATACACCACATAATGCGCATGGCTTTACAGCACATTTAAAAAGGTGCTGTATTCATGTACAGTCAGAATACTATAACTATCCCTAAAAAAGGTGTTCAGTTTAGTTTGATTTGCCATAGCACTTTGAAGCAAAAAAATAAAAAAATAAAAAAGTCAAATTCTAAATTTTAAAGATGCTTAGTTCATTAAAAATAACTTGTGTATCAAATTTAAACATTACATGCAACTGCATAATTATGTTAAATAATAATTGCAATTAATTATTAATTGTTATAATAATAATTCATTATATATAATTGTAATAAACCAACTACACGTGCACGTATGACTGTGTATGCCAGCCACCACTGAAGACCATTTTTGACCCAGGAAAAACCCTGAACAATCATAATTTAAGGCAAGTACATCGCAAATATATGCCCTTTTTTTAGCAGCATTTAGTATTGGATTTGGAATAATAGATTAAGCATTTAAAATGGATTGCATATACACACTTACTTTTAGACTAGTCAATTAAAATGTTTTTAAACATCAGTGATATTAGTCGTTGCACACATACACACAATGGCAAGGCCAACTGTGGTTTGATTAACATGTATATATGCTGGATGAACCCGAGCTGCAATCACATTATCTACTGTAGGTCTGTTAGTCTGACTTTGCAAAAAAAAACAGACCAGTGCAATTTCAGTCAGACTCAAGCAAATACATGACATCTTAAAAAGGAGGAGATATTGTTTTAGTCAGACTGAAATCAAACTTTTTAAGCGCAAATAAACATACTGAGTGTTGCTATAAGCCTGCGTTGTACAGTGAGTTTTACAGTTGGTTTTCAGAATATCCTAGCCTGAAATCTGAACAACCTGACAGATCTCATCTGTGTAAGTGTTTGGAATCTTTGAGACTGCTGTGACACAGGCTTTCTAATATTTGCCACATTTATACACATTATTTCCACCTTTTTTCTTCTTGTAGTTGGCCACTCTTAAGCCATCATTGAAGCCAAGAATATAGAGCAGAAGGGCAGAGAGAGACAGCAATAGGGAGGGTTGGAAAGCAGAAGAGAAAGACAGAGCTAGAGAAATAGTGACTCTTAGAATACATTCAAGACATTCTTTGTGTGTTTCTTTTTTTTAAGTTTCAAAGTAGAAAGGCAGCAGTTTGCAGTCATCAGTAAAATGGGAGCGATGAGTGGCCACACCCCAGCGTCTGTTTTGAACTCCTTTGCTAATGAGCGAGACATTTAAAGAGGGCTTTATGAGCAGCCAAATCCTGTTTTACACCCGAGACAGAGATTTTAAACATGATTAAGGCCAGATCCTGCATGCTTGCAACCCATGCTGATGCGAGGAAAATACACCAGCCTTTTAAATGGTGTCAGACAGGCCACAGCCTGATATTGTAGCAATGCTTTTTAAACAGCTTACACGAAGTGAACACATGAATGCTCCAAATGAGGGAAAGGTTGGGACCATTCTAAAGGCCCTGGAAGACAGGGGGACCAGCAGAACCCCTGATTCTCTTCCTGCATGTTTTTGTGATAAATGGCCACTTTGCACAGGTAAGCTAAAATGAAGACTGCTTTTACTTGATAATAAAAGATGGTCTAGTGTGTGGGATCCCCCTTAAGATGTTCAGTGGTTTATTTTTAAGGCGCTAAATGCGCTTCCCATTGGTACAGTGTGAACGCGTCATACACCATGCCTGACTGGATCATGCGGACTGGCTAAGTAATGCGCCGCACACCACAAAACCTGTGCGACTAAGAATTAAACAGATAATTTCCTGCTTTGAAGCACTATGGAGAATCTCGAACAACTCATTGGCCAGACAGTCCTGACATTATAAGCAGCACTGATGAGGAAAATACTAAAAAACAACATATGTCATTACTATAGTAACACCAAATGTAGAAACTGGTATTTTGATAGAAAGGTTTAAGATCAATGTTCAAACTACAGCTTATAAGATGAAGGAGAAGTCATTTGCACTATAATGATAGCAGTTTAAGCTACAGATTCCCAATGTGTTTAGGCTTCTGTTTTACTGTATCTTCCTGTATCATCGACCTACTCAATGATGAGCCATCCTTGAATTATGGACCAAGCAATCAGTTTTCCTCCTTTGTTTTAGGAAGAAAATCTGGTTTTGTTAGCCATAAGATCTTCCAAGAGATGACTAAAGCAACATTTAAAACACAAAGAGCCAACATTTCCAACAGAAGCACAGTCCTGTAAGGTCCACTCCACTGGTCCAAGGACAGTATCCAGTAGATTGGTGAAGATTTCTGCGCATTCGTCTTTTCGAGTGCCTGTGGTTGTTCGTCTTAAACTATTTGTTTTGCTAAGACTAAATCTGACTCCATCAGGAGTTCATCTGGCTATAGAATTCCGCTGAGCCTCTTGCAGTTTCCCCTTAAGTATCCAGAACTTGGAACTGAATACAATTTAGTGACTCATGAGGTGATGACCAGAAAGTAATTTGCATTGAAGACCCCTGAAAGACACACCCCAAAAGCAGAGACAATTTCTATAAATATCAAATCTTTGTTATGACCAAGCCTACTGTTGTGGGGATGTAACCATCGTTCCAGTCACACTGAGACCTTTTAAATGATACCAAACATGAATGTTAAAATTCCTTGCATTCATAAAGAACATTATTTTTCCATACAGTCATTCTGAGTGATTCAAGTCTTAAGAGAGTGGAGTGGAGGAGAAGAGACAAATGTTTAAAGAGAACCGATGAGAAAGAAACTTTCCACTCATTCACTCTGTGGGGTGTGTTATCTCAGGTGGAGATGTTAATTACGTCATAGTGTTTGTGTGCCTGTTCTCGCAAAGGCTCTTTGTTCCCTAGCTAGTTGTGCCCTCTGGATCCAGACTGTTTGGCACCCCGTCTGACAGTTCCAACAGTTCCAAAAAGACTTGATCAAACATTTTAATATGTATATGTTAATTTATTGTATATAGTAATTTATATTAAATTCATCATTTACGTTATGTTAATAAATAAGTTTGTGTCATGTCTTGAATGTGCAATCATACTTATGTTTACATTTATTAAATATTATAATGTTCATAAAAAAATTTAAGAGTTGCAATAAGATAGGGGACCAATTGTACAAAAAACTCCTAACGCCGCCCCTGGGTGAACAGGCAGGAAGAAACTTGGAAGGCAAAGAAGGGAACATAACTCTGATCAACTCCCAAGATCCCAAACTCAATGCTCAGGTGTAAATGAACAAGCACAATTGACTGTGTTTTCATTGATGGTGAGCCAACTGTGGGTGACCTTCCCACAAGCACCAACAATTTCTGAAGAAATCTGAAGAAAAGATGCAAGACTTCAACTGCACTGAATTCACTTGTAAACATAAAGACAAAACACAATGTGCAAAAGACAACAAACTATAGTCTGAATTATGCCCAGACAAGATAACATAAACACAATTCCTTCAATTATGCTGAACTGTGTGTAGTATTCTGTGTTTTAAAACTCTCAAAAATGAATTGTAAGTAGGCCTGTTAAGATTATTAAATAACCGTCTGATCACGGTTATTTGATCTCACCGCGGTTATTTCAGACAACCGCGATTATTGGGCATTCTAATTCCAATCACATTTTAATGCCCAAATTTTAAAATTTAAAATTTTACTATATAAATGCCATAAACGGAGCGTTTGTGTGTCATTCAGCTGAAATCTGAGTCTGAGCATCACTGAGCTCCACCGCAGACCAGCTCCTGTCCGGAAGAGCGTGTGAAGTGCTCTGTTACGCGCGCTGTCAGCAGAGGCTCATGCCAAGCTCCTGTGAAAATATAAACGAACAAGTATAAACTTTGATAGTGAATGCAAAGCGATCCGGTGTCACTTTCAATTGTCATGTAATGGCAAATGTTCCTCGTTCATACACGCTGTGTTAATGACACGCAGTAAAATAGAGGAAGAGACGCACGCTTACACTATTTCTGTGGCGTGATGAAATGATGAAACGAAATCTCAGGTTTTGCTTCATGAGAAATAAGGGCTCATGGGTTTAATCAGATTATTAAAATAACGTGTGAAAGTGAAGATATTAGGACAGAAATATTTTACTATTGCATAATATAATAAAATATTATATAAATAGAAAAAAATAGAAAAAGAAATCTTTATTTTTTTAGTTCAAAAACAACAGTGTAAATGTAAAATTGACCAAAACTAACGTTGACCAAAAAGAGAGACATATTGTAAGTATTTAGAAATGTTTTGATTTTTAAAACATTATTTTTTACGGAGCCCCTTAAGTGACTTTGCGGAGAAAAAAAATCCCAAGATGTATGCGTGTACAAGAAAATTGTTGTGCGAGCACGAGAAAATGTTTGCATGCTCACTCCTTACAATTGACGGTGTACCATTTATGTCATTGTTACAGCAGATGGGAATTACAGTGGTGGGAATTTTGGATTGGATGTTTATAGCGTTTTTTTCAAAAGGTCACAACATGGAAGAAGAGTTTGGTGACTTTTTGAGGTCACGAAATGTTCCTCACGGTTTAACTGACAGACTTAAAGATATTTATATACATGGTATGTCAAAGCATTCTTTAATCACTCCGCTCTAGCTCCACTACTCGATCGCTCCACGCTCCTTGATTAGAGAAACCCCGCTCCGTGTTCGCTCCATGGCAAAATTAGTGCCTAACTACTCTCCACTGTAAAGTTATTTCAGTATGCTTTTTAATATCACAACCTTCCATGCAGAAGGTGTATTAAAGGTGCTATATGTAATATTTTTACTGTACTAAATCATAAAATGACCATAACATGTCATTAGAGAATTAGGAAACATGCTAAGTTGAAATACTGGCTTCACTGATAACAATGCAACAGCCAGTATATTCTACTTCGAAGTTTCCATTCCGGGCCGAAATTTCTGTTTATGTTTTGGCCTGTGTGATCCCGCCCACTGCCCACTCACCAATAGTATTTTGACACTACCGGGTTGCCAGATTTGAACAAGTTTATAGGCAAACAACACTGCGTGCTGCAGCCATGGAAGTCAGCAAACGAACTGGATCAGAGATAACAGATTCCACCCGACCTAAAAAGCCTCGCCATCCATCTAAAAACCACCATGACCAGAGGCGTAGTAAAACAAGGATAAATATTGGAGATGCCTTTGGAAGATGGAGACAGCTGAAAGCCCAGAAATCCTTTAAAATGAATGCTGAGTTGGCTAATTTACATGTCAACATTCTGGCACCCCGCATAAGCTTCGAGTCTGGGGCGGGGCAGACAACTCTCCAATATTTGGAATTTGTACTGCAGTACCCATTTCAAACACTTGTTGTCAAACTTATATATAGCACCTTTAATTGAAAAATAAATACAAAATACTAGAAGAAAAGCTACAATGTGCTTTATTGGAACACTAACATTAGCCCAAGAGTAAAATAAATTATTTTTATTGACTACTTTTGAAACATGTGGGCAGCATTCTCTGGGTTTGATCATTTAAATAAATTACTAGATGAAAAAAAATATATATATATTTTAAAATATAAATTGCCAAACGACAAAAAAAAAAAACAATTACCAGAATGAAAACAAAATAAAAATAAACGTAGGATCATGCAGGATCTGCCCTTAATCACATTTGAAATCTCTGTCTCAGGTGTAAAACAGGATTTGGCGGCTCATAAATTTGGTTAATAAAAAAAAATAAAAAAAAAATAAAAATACAATAAAAATAATATTAGGCCTATGTATTATTGCCTAATTATTTCCTATTATTGCACTTCTTTTAATTAACCTTGCCATATAACTCTGTGAAAGAAAAAAACTAGTCAGAATGTTCTACTCTTTTTTTTTCTTTTTTTTTATCAAAACTAGATAAGACTATCAAAACTACAGTCTATGTCTAATGCAGAGTTTACTTTTAAAAATAGCTTTTGAATTTTTTAAAGATTTTAAATCTACAGCTCTGTTCACGTTTGCTGAGCCTCTTCATCTACAAATGTATAACGCATAAATTAGCCTACCGCACTTAAATAAAATTAGATGGCAATCGATTAAAGTCAAACTATGTAATATTAACATATTGATTAGTTCAGTTGGTGTTTTAGGTCGTTAAAAGTTTAATTCTATTTAATGCGGGACATAACAGCCTACAGTTAAGATTGCGATACATTCGATTATGATGATATGATTATTCAAAATATTTAATAGGGAGACATAGATATACTGTATATATATATATATATATATATAGTTGCAATCAAAATTATTCAACCCCCCTGACCAGCAATACATTCTGGTGATGTGAATTAAAACACATCAACTAAAACCTCAGTAAACAGTCAAAGTAAGTTTTTAATACACAATTGAGTGATTTTGAGAACAAAGAGTTCAGTTTACCCAAATTTTAGAATAAAAAATAACTAATTCTCTCCACAAATGTCATGTCAAAAATATTCAACCCCCAAAATCAATCATTTGTGTAGCATCCTTTATCCTTATTAACAGCAAATGAATGTTTCAGGTAAGTGTTCTCAGGCTTCGGATGCCTCTCTATTAGAATTTTTACACATTTCTCATGAGCAAAAGCTTCCAGCTCATTAACATTCTTTGGTTTCTGTGCTGCCACTGCTTCCTTGAAATCCCAACAAAGGTTTGCAATGGGATTTTAATGATGGACTGAAAGTGCCATTTAAGGACATTCCACGACCTATCCCTGAACCAGATTTTGGACAACTTGGATGTATCCTTGTGTTATTGTCTTGCTGGAAAGTCCTGTGATCACCGAGCTTCAATTTACACACTGAAGGCATCACATTTTTCATGCCAAAATGGCCTGATACCTGAAAGAATCCATGGCATCAGTCACATAGTCAGGATAGCCGTTTCCTGCAGCTGCAAAACACCCCCATAACAGGACTGACCCACCTCCATGCTTGACTCTGGGGATGGTGTCGTTCTTGTCGTCACCTTGTCATCTTACTCCAGACGTACTGCTGACCCATGGGTCTAAAACTCATTTTCAGTTTAATATCATACGTCTAAAAAACACCTTCTTCTAGGACTCCACAGGTCTTTCCTAATTACTTCTTGAATATTCAAGTCAACATTTCCCTTGGTGAAGTTTTGCTTTCTTCCACACCCCAAGAAGGTTGCTGTTGTACCATATTTAAAAAATGTATGAATGGTGCTGCCAACTTTGTCTATTGGAAACTGAAGTGCCTTGGAAATGTACTTTTAGCCATGACCTTTCTTATGTAATGAAATAATCTCCACTATTAGCTTTTGAGACAGCTTATTTTTAATTGCATTTTTTGCATAGAAATACATTTTTGTTTACAACGCTAAACTTAAATTAAAAAATTTAAATAAGTGCCATTACAGATTGATGACTTAATTTTGTTTTAAAACAATTACTTGTGTAGCTTTACTTATTTAAGAAACAGCTACATGCAATAGGGGTTGAATAATTATGACATGGCTGTATTTTGAAAAAATCCTGCTATTTACAAATATTAGGTTATACAGTTGTGCTCAAAAGTTTGCATACCCTGGCAGAAATTGTGAAATTTTGGCATTAATTTTGAAAATATGACTGATCATGCAAATAAAACTGTCTTTTATTTAAGGATAGTGATCATATGAAGCCATTTATTATCACATAGTTGTTTGGCTCCTTTTTAAATCATAATGATAACAGAAATCACCCAAATGGCCCTGATCAAAAGTTTACATACCCTTGAATGTTTGGCCTTGTTACAGACACATAAGGTGACACACACAGGTTTAAATGGCAATTAAAGGTTAATTTCCCACACCTGTGGCTTTTTAAATTGCAATTAGTGTCTGTGTATAAATAGTCAATGAGTTTGTTAGCGCTCACGTGGATGCACTGAGCAGGCTAGATACTGAGCCATGGGGAGCAGAAAACTACTGTCAAAAGACCTGGGTAACAAGGTAATGGAACTTTATAAAAATGGAAAAGGATATAAAAAGATATCTAAAGCCTTGAAAATGCCAGTCAGTACTGTTCAATCACTTTCGGGGATTTCGGGGATATAACAATTATCATCGTTATAAATATTATTTTTACATTTATAATTGTTTTTAAGTATTCAATTATGTAAGTAATTTTCCGCCTGCATGTTTAGACGGACACTTGCCTGATGGTAAATAGAAAGGTGGTTACTTGTGTATATACTATATATTATTCTTTTATCACTTTCTTATTTATTTGCTTTTTCATTTCGTTTGGTGTGCAATTTGAATTTAGAAATGTATTTGATTTAAGTTTTTCATTTTTTTTAAATACATTTCATTTTCAATGCAAAATCACTAAAGCAAGAATATTCACCGATCCCTCAGCCCGGGGGTTGCCGATGTAATTGGATATTGCTATATATATATATATATAATTTATTTTATATTTTTATATATGGTAAAGGCTATATTTATGTGTATCTAAAGAAGGCTTGTACATTTTAGCAAACAGTACAGCTAGGAAAAGCAATTCCTGTTCAATTTATAATAAAAATTAGGACTTAGACCAGTTTCTTGTGCACTTCAATTTTAATTCATTCTGCATATCTTCCCATTTTTTTTTAACCATGTACTTTAATGCAGCAAACACATGGTCAGATCTGAGTAGCCATGTTTGTTAACATTGTCAAATGATGCCAGCAGTAAATTGTGTCGCTGACTTATAAAATGACCCCTTTTTGTTGTAAATCCATTACTGTTTTCACCTTTCATTTGACAATTATATAACAGTTTACATCCAGGGAGACGCTGTATCTGTATATAATGTATACAGAGATTAGGTTTTGTATTGTGTTTTGTTGTTTAATTTTTGTTAACATGCTTTTAATTTATCGTCTCATTTTAGTTTACAAATGGTGCCCAGCTTCATCCAAAAGTTCAAGAGTTTGGAATCCTCCAGATTTCCACTGATGAAGCACCACGCAAAAACAATAATGTGTTTGTTATAGGATTGGTATTGGGCTATCCTCGATAAAATGTCCCGATACCATGCATCGTACAACTGAGTAGAGTTGCCATTGTGCAGCGCGAGTTGCCGCACAGAGTTTATTAAGCACGCAGAGCTGGGAAGTTTAATGAATTTATTGATTTGGTTCGTTCTGATGTTTCATTGAAACATGAAAAATTATTTCCGGACTTTTCAGTGCCACTTAAGGGTGAGGACATAAGAGAGAGTGCTAAAAACACTTGCACATCTCTGCCTGTACTGCATTCACTCAACAAAAAAAAATACAAAAATAAAAGGGAGCACAATCATTTTGATCAAATAAAAATCTTATTTGTAACACAAGTAACAACAGAAACTATGATTGAATTACTGATAAATAAACAGTAATTCCTTGAATCACGTCATAGCAGGGAAATGTAACTTATTCTAATTACTGTTTTGTGTCACACCTAAAACTGCTCATGCTTTGCAGTGACACTGAATGGACATCAAAAAATAAAAATGCTAAATCCAAGGGCATTGACAGTTACAAGCTCAGCATAATATCTGTTACATTTCTGCAATGTCAGAATTAACTTTTCCAAAAAGGGCCGAATTATAGGCAACTGGATTTAATTTTCAGGGGCATTTTTTTAAACAAATAAAAATGTATGGTGTCATTCTTTTATTCTTTATCAAAACATATTTTATGTGATAGTATGTAACGTTACGGTTGAAGTAGATTTTTAAGAACTATCTCAGATGGTAAAAATAAAAAATAGAAACCAGGGCATTTTTTGCCCCAACATTTTTGAACTAAGGTATTTTTTTGTCACTTTTGGTGCCATTTTTACTTCGAGAAATCTACTGTTGTGCCCTTGAGCAAGGCCCTTGACCCTATCTGCTTTAGGGGCACCGTATCATGGCTGACCCTGCGCTCTGACCCCAGCTTAGCTGGGATATGCGGAAAAAAAAAGAATTTCACTGTATATGTTCAAAAATGTATAATGTGTGACAAAAAATAAAGGCATCTGTTACCTCAGGATTACCGTAAATCCATATAAATGGCCACATACAAGGATTATCATAAGCACTCAGAAATGGGCACCATAAAATTTATGGAAGTATTATCCTTTTAGGCCAAGTTTAAAATGTATCTCTATCAATTTATGAGCACCCATGTACTCACGTTTTCCGTGAGATGGCGCTGACACAAAAGGAAACAAGATATTGATACACCGGAAATTGTAAAGTGTGAGCACGCAAACGTTTTCTCATGCGCACGGGAAGGTTTCTCGTGCACACATGAAAGTTTCTTGTGTGAACGCATAAATATCAGGATTTTTTATTTCCGCAAATGTCACCTAAGGGGCTCTGTAATTTTCCATACGTTTTTAAAGCCTTAAAAGGAAATCACATATCCTTATTTTATTATTTGATTTATATATTTCAAGTTAAATGTGTAAAAATGACTTCTTAAGATGTATGAAGCACACCTTAAGAAATGACAATTTATATGACAATTAATCATGAAAGCCCTTAAAGAGACAATTAATCGTCATTGCCCTAAAACAGACAATTAATCGTCATAATCGTAATTATTTGTTTGACAATTAATCATCAGCCAAATTTCATAATCATGTCAGCCCTAATTGTAAGTCATTTCCTTTTCTAGAAATGTAATAAAAAAAGGTATGTCAGACTCATTTTAGCAGTCAGCTCAATTCTTTACCACATACAATTACTGTATATAGATGCAGTGAGCAGTCACACCATGCTACAGCAACAGAACAGAGTTTAACTGTGTAAATAATGCAGAAGAGTGTGTTAGGCCTACAGCCAATACAGACAGTATTTCTGAAATAGCCACCTGTTCTGCAATATGGTATGAGAGAAATAGAAAAAGAAAGTGAGTTTGTGGACTGCAGCTGACTGAATAGCTCTTTTCTAAATGTAAACGCTGATAGAGATGTAAGTAATCAGATTTCGGCACACTGTACAAACTGTAGATCAAGTGATTGAGAAACAGACTCATGATGAGCACCTAAACTAATGAATTATCTAATCATATTTTTCTGCCATGATTTAATGGTGAACTTGTGGTTTGTGTGAGAGGGCTGTACTAAGCTCAACGACCTGAGCTCTTTTTGAAGTGAGTTCTATTGTTTGACTTGCTTTTTCAAATCCCACTATGCCACTAATGTAATATCCCTTCATAAACATGTCGATCCGAAATGCTATTATGGCAAGTACTCTTCTACTTATATAGGGCACAAGCTCTACCTGTGATCAAAGCAGAGACATGAATGATGAGGCTAACATTCCAATATCAAAATGACTCTATTTACTCATCCATTTGCTTGAATTCATTAATCAAAAGAAACCTATTGTGATCCTTTTCTTACCAATGTGGCACAACTACAATGTCAAAGGCAAATGAATCAAGGGCAGACAAGCCAACCCCAGAGTAAATATTCTCCACCCACACACAGTGTCTATTAGCCAATGAATTGTGAGGCCAACACCTACATACTGGTACACAATAAATCCCTTTTCAATATTTAACATGCTACAATGCATAAACAAGACAGAGGCATGTTGTAGTAGGGTCATCTATTCAAATCTTCTAGATGACAACAAGGCACCCACACAATGGACAGACAAGGGTCTCCTTTTATGTCCTACTCTATGACATGGTTATCCCAAATTATAAAACTACAGAATGAACAAGAGGTGCAGCTTTGTTCTGTCATCTGCTTCACACACACACACACACACACACGCACACACACACGCACACACACACGCACACACACACGCACACACACACGCACACACACGCACACACACGCACACACACGCACACACACGCACACACACACGCACACACACACGCACACACACACGCACACACACACACACACACGCACGCACGCCTGCACACACACTCACACAAACACAACATACACTACTGGTGCTTAATTTTCATACAGTGTGTTTAGAGTATAAACAGCTGTCAACACTTAAATTAACTCTTCCGGTGCAACGCGGAGATTTCAGCTCGAGAGTTGTGACGGGATTATCCAAGCATTAATGGGAAGCTTGATATAACTAACCTGTCAAAAACAGGAAGAGCTTAAAGCTCTGTCAAAATAAAAGTCCCACTTAAATGAAATCTCTATTCAACTGGATACATGAAATTGAAGACAGAAAAATATAACTACTGTATAAAAATGTAATATTCAAAAAGTATCAATAATACTCATAATAACAATTACATAATATTAAATGGTTGTATTAATATTATTATTATTATTATTATCTGTTAGCAATATCACAAATGTAAGTGTATTATCAGCATGTTGTGATTCAGTCATAGCAGCCTTGTGCCACAGGTAATCTGATTTGTTTTCTTTAATGTTTTCATTAATACTGTGAAGCTCTGTTGTGCAGCATTTTAATTTACCAAAAAATGTTTTTCGTAAAACAATATATATATATATATATATATATATATATATATATATATATATATATATATATATATATATATATATATGCTATATTTTTATTTGATTAAACTGAACAGTATGTAAGCTGTATGTATCAATTTGATTAAACACCATTTGATCATAGCATTTAATTAAAACCTTTAACATGGAATCCAGAAAAATTCAAACGGAAAACGCATAATTTCTGTCTGTGAGACTTTATGCAGTTCTTTTAATCAAGTCATTTTCTGTGTAATTTCATAAAAAATCTGAGGCTTTTTATTTGTTGATTATAGTATCGATTTAGTATCGATACCGAGGTACCAGGGCTGGTATTGTACCAAATTCAACATTTTGGTATCGGAGCAACCATAGAATATAATATTAAATATTTAAATATTTTAAAATATCCAAAAATCTTTAAAACAAGATACATTCACCTGAGAAGCAGCATAAGATATTTAGACTTATATATCTTGAAAATATATCTTGAATGTAAGTATATTTTGTCTTTATTGCATTGGCAGAAGTATAAACAAGTGAAAAAATACACTTACATACTGTATATACAAAATACACTTATATTTAAGATACATTCTCTGAAAGCAAGTCTAAATATCTTATATGTTGCTTCTCAAGTAAATGCTCAATTTAAGGATTTTTAGATATTTGTAAATGGAAAACAAAACAAAACACTTGATAACAATGTTTTTTTTTTTTTTGCAGTGAATTTTTTTTACCGAATTAAGCTTAAAAGTATTTTTTTCCATTAATTCAGTGAATGTCATTTAGAGGTATTTTTAAAAGATGATTGTGTCCTCTTTATTGTTAGTAAGCACATTTAATACAACCTCAAGGCACAGGCTGAATAGTCGGTTAAGGGCTAATGATTAATCATTGCAATAATCACCCGAATAGTCAAATAATCATTCTAATAATCGTTAGATTAGTCGATTATCAAAATAATCATAGTTGCAGCCCTATTTGAAAAGATGGATTTGATGAGTATCTGGCACTAGTGCAGGACACTGCCTAAGTGATGCTCACAAAGATTTATTCAGTAAAAGACTGCTGATAACCACATTAAATGGAAATATTTAAGAAGCTTCTTGAGTTCAAACAAGATTTTGTGCTCTGTCTATAATTATAATCCAGAAATATAACTTTGTTTTCATGTGGGCTTATAAGGAACAGTGCATTTGAAAAGCCTGTTTGCTCATAGCCTAAAAGCAGAATAACTATTTTATTTGTTTAAACACCAATAAAAAACATGCTCTACACTGTAAAATAGAGTGTTTTTTATTCATGAAAAAATATTATGTGTTTACCTTGATTCTACTACCGTATCCTCCGGAAATAAAGTCACACCTGAATATAAGTCGCATCAGGTCAAAATTGCGTTGTTGAGAGAGAAAAAAAAATGCACAGATAGGTCACATATGTGTATAAGCCGCCAGACTTCACTTCAGCCATTCAGCAGCATGTTAGACCCGCTCCAGCGGGAAGATTACCTCAGCATCTATGCATCGAATCATGGCATATCTAAATCAAGAGTATTAGCTCAAAGTAATCGTGTGTAACAGCTTTTCATATTCTCTTTATGTTTCATGAAAAAAGCACGACAAATAAGCCACATCTATTGTATTTCTATGCTGTGCACAAATAAACAGCTTTTAATCTGTGAGTAAAACAGTATGCCTGTTGTTTTCTATTCATTCATTAATGTTAGCGACTGTCTATCTGTGGATGTTTCTTATACTTGCAATCCTCTTTGCTACAGTATGCACTATCCTGTTCACTGACTGAATGTTTTTACTACGAGTGTGATGAAACGTCATTTTGTGAGGAGTTGCATTTGACAGCGGTCTAGAGTTTGTTAGAAAGATAATTTATGTTATGATGGACAGAATATTTAAACTGGTTGCATAAAGCACTTTATAAAGGAATAATACTCTGAATAGGCTACTTTAACCCTCTGGGGTCGACAGAAGCGCCGGCGCGTCCTGCTGGATTTTTTCCTCATAAAAGCGGAAACAACTTAAAATACTCCATTTTTGGGCATCCAGATAAGTGTAAGACATCATTAGAGACTATAAAGGGTCTACTTTTATTTGTGTACACTCTCAATAACAAAACCTTGTGATTTTCTAAAATAAAGGAAATACACAGGGTGCGCTTTCAGCCGTCTCTGTCTCTGCGAGCATCTTTCTGAAACACGTCACAAAAATGAACTGAAACTCTGCGAATATTTATCACACAAATGTAGCATCTGGACCAATCAGACACACAATTATTCATTATTTAATGAATAATCCAACAGACGTCTCGAGACAAGCAAAGGTCCAAGTAGGCCCAAGCAGACTCCGAGATGTCGGCTCTCCCACTAATCATTATGAGCTTTTACTCCCCCTTTGCTGACACTAGTCCAGCAACTAGTGGACCTCAGAGACATTCCAGGTGGGGGAAGGTAGTCACATGCAAAGCAAAGGAATGTGGGAAGAAGTAACTCACTCCATTCCCCCATAAGAAAGACACATAAAGCCCATAAAACAGACTTTTCTTCATTCATTTATAGACAAACTGTTCTATAAATAAACATGCATATTCTCAGGACATTGTGTGTATGATTATTACTGTCTCGTATAGTGTCTTTTGTACTGTATACCGTTTTATGCATGCTTAATGACAGAACCACTAGATAATGTAAAATTATTGGTATCATGCTTCCAATCAACTTAATCCTTGTGTGATGCCCTAAACATTGGAGTATAGCACCCCCTTATAGCATGCAGTGTATGCTTGTTCTATTAATCAGAGCATAAAGGGGCACAAACTGCTAGTTTACTCCAGTCATGCAAATGAGTCAGCTTCCAAAAAAGGAACTTTTCCCGCTGGAAAATTGCACCTTTCTCATTGGTCAAGCCAAACTCGAGAGGAGTGACCTCCCTCTCTCTCTCTCTCTCTCTTCCCTCTTCTCTCTTTCTCCCTTCTGCTCATGGTTGCTGTTCATGTGGGACTGGAAACACCCGGTCCGACCGCGAGGTCGCAGGCCGGCAGGCCTCAAACACATCAAGCCATGTGTAACTTCCTCGACCATAACGGAGTCAAACTAACACCACAAGTTCATCAGCATTTCTTCATTCAACACGGCAGAAATTGATTGCAACTTCAACACCATCGACTCAAGGAACCATCAAGACTTTCTCCTGAGACTGCATCCGGGCGCTCTCTCAACAGGCAAGGCATTGCAAGTATCATACAATCAACTAACTAAACAGAGGTTTAGTATAAGCTGTGAACCCCTTTGTTAACAAAGGTGCTTTGAAGTAAGAAACTGATGGTTCTTTCAGATGGTTAAATGACTCTTTTCATAGCTTCATTCCCCTATTCTGTTCCGGTTTCATTCACTTTCACTTTTCCATTTCCCATATATGCGTGATTTGTGTATATGTGTTTTAGTTATGTGTTCGTGATTTAGTTAAATAAAGCTTTTGTGTACATTCTTGCGAGTTGATTCTGGTCTGCTTGTAAATCAACATCAATTTAACGATTTGATCACAGCTACATGCTAAGAAAGAGTTATATTTCTGTGGCCATGAAAAATATCCTTTCTAAGAGTTGATAGACGATCAATACTGAGTGTTCGCTGGACGAACAGATTAGTTAACTGTAATGTTAATTCAGCTACATCAAGTTAATTCTATTAACTGATCCAAATATTTATAATTGATTATAACGAGTTATGATTAATTATTCATATTTCCATTTTAAAGATAATTTGACTGTGAGTAAATTATCAGCAAATTAACATTTTTGGGTGAACTATTCCTTTAAGGTTTATTTTCCATTGACCCCTATTGTTCCTAATAAGCCCACTGAGCAATTAACCCATTGAACCTCATGTTAAAAATGGTTAACTAAATTCATAGTCAACTCTACATACAGGATCTATTTTCATTGCAGGGAGAAAACAAATAGGCAGACACCAATGTGATTAAAGCTTGCAGGATTCAAAAATTAAATAAAATAAAAACTGGTTTTGATGTTTAAGGTCTAAATAAAAAAAAATTAAAAAAAAATATCAAAATTGAGTTGTTTATTTAGTAAAATATGAAGCATTTACATTTTAAAAAGCATAGTGGGCTTATTAATAACACATGGGCTTAAATGGTACACATGTTCGTTATAAGCCAACTCTAGACTTTTCACGTTTGTAATTAAATAAAGTAACTTAATTTTGTCAGTTTATCACAAAACACAACATGAGTGTTAGATGAGAGATTAATCTTTAATTTTTTTACAAATTTTATTGGAAGGCTGTTAACATTTTTATAAGAAAACATGTAAAACTTAGATTTGGGTGGGTTTAATTGGGTCACTTCCCCTACTTATTTGGAAAACGGCTTAAAAAAGATGAAGATAATGAAGATGTAAAATTCTAAATAGGTTTGTGTGATAGTAAGGTTTAGGGGTAAGGTTAGAGAATAGAAAAAAAATCATCAGCTCTGTATAAAAACAGTGAAAAGTTCCCATCATTATAGAAAAAGTCATAATGTGATTGTGTGTGTGTGTGTGTGTGTGTGTGTGTGTGTGTGTGTGTGTGAGAGAGAGAGAGAATGTGTTGGAACCATGTTTGACCACGTCAGTGGAGCAACATCTGTACTCCACCTGGAAGTACTAAATGTGTGTGCTGGCCTTTAAAATGCCAAGTCATAAGCATAGCAGGACAGGAAGTTATCTTTTTAGCTATCCTTCTACCCTATTGTGCTATCCCACAACCACCTTCTAGATTATGTACAAAAACAGGAAGTTAAAATTGGCTCATAGAAATGGTACCTTAGGAATTATTAGGGATAAAAGCTCCCACACATAATATAGATGTCTCCCCTATTTTTGGCTTACATGCTCTTATTACAGTCAGTGGCAGTCAATAGCTAATACAAGCTGTTCACAGTAGACTTCTTTATCTTGTATAGTCAAATTTCAACCAGATCAGGAGGGCCAAACAAAGAGAATGATGGGGCAAAGTTTTATTAATAAAACATTCAGCTGAATGTCATAAGGCACAGGACAAAAAGGGACATAATAGTCTCTCTTGTCATACCACAGAAAAGGACAGAGCATGGCCAGGGTTAATTTCTACCGACTTTTCCTTTTCACAGTGTTAAATATAACATATGATATGTTTTTTTTTAATATAATCTATGCCATGGTCAATATCATCAGTACTGGGGTATGAAGCTCATGCCTCATGCTTGCCAGTTTTCATAAAGATTTTATCTTTCTCAGAGATCTGCACCACCCCCCTCCCTGGAGTACAGCTTCCTGTACGTGTGTTGTCAAAGCAGTGCACAAGTAAACACTCCATAGCTTACATTTGGGTCTCTTACTTCTGAAACATTAACCTCATTTGACCTAGAAGTCGACTAAGGTCAAGAATATTCAACATGCTCAAGTGTCTTACCACTCAATGAATGAATGTTACTTTATGCTTAAATTATTCCAAAAAGCATTGGGACGCTTAAGCCACAATTAAAAATGCAAGCATGTCTTTGTACTACAAAACAAAACATCAAAATAAGTGGCATCTATTTTAAAGAAAGGAAGCACAAGCACACTTTTCAACCAAAACAGTTAAGTTGTGTTTTAAAACATAAAACCATAGATATATGGATCAAAATGAAGACAAAAAGGATTTTTACACTTTCTGGTTGTCAAATGTACGTTAGTGGAACATGTTCATAGTTAATGTGATGAACTACACCTGCGGTTACTCTGCTGGGACAGGGGAATTCCCCCTAATATGCGCTGACAATGCGCACAGACGAGGACCGTGTCCGAGGGTCAAGAAAATCTGTGCCGCACGGGGGCAGGCCGCGCGGACTGTGCTAATGTGGAAACCTGAGTCACGCATACTGAGCGCGGAGCGATCAGCAATGCGGACAACCGAAGTATACTCAAGCCTTTAGTTTCAGTCACCATTCACTGGATATTTTTCCATATAATAAATGAATGGTGACCGAAACATTCTGACTAATATCTCCTTTTGAGTTACACAGAAGAGAGAAAATCATACAGGTTTGCAACAACATGAAGGTGAGTAGTGATGACAGAATTTTCATTTTTGGATGAATTATCCCTTTAAGAAAACAAGTCAATCCTCAGCAGTTACATTAACCCTATAACGCTGTGTGTGTCAAATATGATACACAAAGTTTGACGGCGCCTGTTTCACTCTCTGTTCAAGCTGAAAAGCCAAAAAACATATTGTATGTAAGTTTTACATGCTTATGGCACCATCTAGTAGTTACTTGTGAAAAAAATGGTTTCAATGTTTATATCGATCCATTTAAAATGGCACCGGACTTGCGTGAAAAGTGACTCTTATGTTGGGATAAATGACAGCTTATTTTAATAAAGTAAAAGTGACTGTAATGATTATATTGTTACTGATATTTTAAAATATGTATTTGCTGAATATAAGCAACTTGTGCTTGGTTAAAATTTTTTATATTATTATATTGAAAAAGCCAGTTGAAATCCATATGTATCAAACATGATTCAACAGGCTTCAGAGGTATCTCTCAATTACCATTACATTCACGCCCACCACAAAAAACAAAACAAAAAAAATATCATAGAGCTTTGAAAATTCTGACATATACTTTTTATAAGATTTATTTAAAGTGTGAACTAATATTTCTGTGTATATTCATATATGCAGCGTGCTCTGTCATTATAAAGATCTCATTATTTTACATTACAAGCTATTATGTTGTCATCTTACCATAAGTTCCTGAGACTCAGCGAACAAAGTTTTACAATTTCCCTTTTTTGAAATGCCAATATAGTGTTTGGTGCATAAAATACATATGATAAAAATTGTTTATTGAAAAATTTTTTTTATTCATATTGTATTTGATGTGCTGAATGGAACTGTGATACATTTCAATCCATATTTATAGAACAAGGAGAGGAAGTTGTCATGGCCAAACTCTCAAACATTTGGTATCTCTGAAAAGCCCAGGGAGTCCTCTGATAAAAGCCCAGGGAGTCCTCTGATAAAAGCCCAGGGAGTCCTCTGATAATACCCCAAGATTTACCACTGTAGCATGGGCTAAGAAAATCTTAAATAACAAATGTCATATACAAAAATTAATTGCTGGGCCTCAGGAGGATAATGACCTTTAAAGCCTAATGTATCAAATGTGATACATAAAAAAATATGTGCAGTTTTTTTGTTTTTACGATTTCTTTCATATGTCAGGCTTTACAGAGTTAAAAATGACAGCTTAATGCTGACAAAATGCACTGTAAGTGTTAACAGAAGAAATTCTGAGAGAGAACCTTGCTGCTAAATCAGTTATGATGTATTTTGAAAACAGATAATATGTTTATTAAAGATACATAATCTATTTTTATATTAGGTTTACTATTATTATTATAATTTTTATATAATTATTATTAATGTATGTTATTACATACTTATTAAAATTGACTGATTCACAAGGCAGAGAAAATACCTTAAGTATTAAAATACAGAGAAAGTCCTTCAGTTGGAGCTCTAGAGAGATAGAGATGGAGATGAGAGATGTAACAGGTGTTTATCAGGATGATGAATTAGTCTGTTTTAAGTTTCTCCTCACCCTGCAGCTGAGTAGTTATTGGCCTATGCATACACAAAGCATTTTTGCTATTTCTGCCTTTCTTGTCAAAGATGTGTTTAGTGTGAGAGCCCCCCGTCCCCACTGCCAAGGCTGTATGTAGTAATTTTGCTTTATTGATTTTGCTTTCAAAATATAATTAATTTACTGAAACACAAAAAAAATTAATCCAGAAACATTTCTAAATTCAAATTGCACTTCAAATAAAAATAAAAAAATCTATTAAAATAATTAAGTCATCAAAAAAATCATATTTAACCACCTCTCATTTGCTGTCACGCAATTATCAGTCAACAACAACAGGTGGAAAATTAATCAAACAAATTAACATCTAAAGAAAATGATAAATGTAAACATAATAATAATGATAATTGACATATAAATCAATTCAAGGTGTTTTTGAATAATTTTATGATTTGTGAACCTGCAGAGTTGGGTTCACAATGCATGTTAAGCTCGAACTGTTCCATGGAAATAAAGCTAACTTAATTCCAAGCACCTCCTGAGAATGTCTTAGGTCATTTGCAGCATTCTCATAGACAACACTATTCTTTTAAACTGTTTTCAGACAACTGAATTAGAGAAAAAGAGCGAGAACTCTTTACATTCGCATGTTCCGCAAGACACGCTAGAGCTACATGCCTCTGAACAAACAGCGAATCAGACACACGCATCAACAGCTTTTCTGTCGTTTGTTCTTAAAAATATAATAAAGTGTGTTTCTTCAAGTGAGTGTCTTTGTGTCTAACAGCATTTCTTGTCATGTGTCACTCTGACACGTCTTACAGGTTGCCCACCACGTGGCGGATGGATGAGTAAAATTACGCGCCACTGCGCATGAAACAGACAATCCGCGATTTGCAGGTGCTAATTTTAAACCCTGGGCTACTTCACTTTATTTAATATTTTTGCCGATTTCCCAACTCAATGGTTTTTATCATTTCCAATATTGTCGAACATCGTCTGTCAATGAGCATCGATATAGGCATTGGGATATTTGTCAGATATCGTCGATATCCGATTACATTGTCATATCACCCAGCCCTATTAACTAAAAGAGCTGATTTACTCGTGCAGATTCTGGAAATATAGTTTGATAGAAGATTATTGGTTTGATTTGTTCATCTGGATGGATCGGATTTTGAATTTTGAGTTAGTAAAAGTAATTGCAAAAAACAAAAAGTGATGTTAGTTTTTTTCTCAAAACTAACATCACTTTTTGTTTTTTGGTTTAGCATAATTTGTTTGCATTGGATGCTACTTAGATTGATGTTTTGTTCTTTTTGGGGCCACTGTATTACAGGTCATAGTTGTTATTGCATTGCAAAGGGTTCCGTGTGATTTTAAGAACAATTACAGCAACAAGAACATTAGCTACTAAGAGCAGAATCTTCATGAATGAAAACCATCACTGAGCACGTAACATGTAAGATGAACATTTTTTTAAAATGTAGTTTAAAACATGTCTCAAGTTTGTAGAAATGTAATTTGTCCATGTAAGTTTCATACATTTTTGTAATACACTCATAGCATGAAAAGTGGTGCAACCATTAATTAAAAGGTCTTAAAATACTTTCCTTGCACCTTGAATACACACGTGAGTGTACACATCAAAAACGTTTTCAAACATAAACATGTTTTCTTGTGGTTACTCCATTTGACCTGAACAAAATGTGCCTTGTCATAAAACTGTCAAAACATCTAAAGATCTCCTCTCTCTTTTATGGTTGTTTTGTCACATGACAACAAAATCTGCATGTTGGTTCCACCACATGACTTTGATTTGGTGGACAGAATTTTTTTCAAATATTAATATAAGCAAATGTTTCGCTGCTTATTTTTTAAAGAATTAATCCTACAGAGTATTCCAAACTGCTTATGCCAACATTTATATTTTCAATATTTTTAGCTTTTAATGATATTTTACAAATGTACATTTTTATTTTCTTTTTCTCTCCAGACGGTTACACCACTTCGACGTTATTTAGTTTAATGGCCAGAAAAATGCCAAATTTACTTTAAACTGAGAAATTGGAAGCCCGACCATCATAGTAATGGTTTATTCAAGTAGGCCTAATAGTTTGTGTGAATTGCATTTTTAATGTATTTTTCAATAGCGTAGTAGATTCGGCCTCACAACACTGACCCCAACACAAAAGGTGCAATCAAATCAAATTGGTTGCAGAGTTTCAAGTAATAAAAAAAAGTTTCAAGAAACTAAACATCAAAACTCAACCCTGGTTCTATGAAATTATCTGTGGGTTTTGCTGACAGCATTCCTCGCAGTTACCCAGGCTGACTGAGATTTACAGAGCAAGTATGCGGTCCATTTCCTCCACACATTCCTGTCGTCTCAACACAGACCACCAAATGCACTCTAAGATACATGCTCAGCTTCAGGACTCATCTGTCCATTGATCAAAAAGCTAAACTTAATTTCCCTTCCGAATCCAAACCAGATATTATCAAGTCAAAATTAAACAGGTTTCATCTACCTAAAGAAATCATCATCATCCAACATATTCACAAAACAAAATGTGTGATATGGCCAGTTACCTTTAGTTCCAAACTCCTCTGTAGTAGTGGACTTGAAGGCATATGATTTCCTAAAAAAGGCAGGATGAGAATCACAATGAAAGACCAGTCAAGGAGAGTGAAAACACACCTCCATCTGCCAACTCCACAGAAGTGGTTTGAGCAACACTGAGTGTGTTTACATGCACTTTAAAAGTCTGATTAAAGTTGGACTGAAGCAATAATTTGTCTTTTAAAAATGTCATGTAAACACGTTAATCCGACTGAAATCGTAACAGTCTGATTTTTGCCGAATCGAAATAACACACTATTGTTATGCGCATGCTCTGCAAAAACAGAGGTGCTGCGCAACATATATTTAACCCGGAAGTCGAACACAACACAAAGCAGAGAAGAAGAGCAACAACAACAACACGTGTGCCGTTCGTTCAGAAGTGATCATCCTTATGCCCCATAGGACTTTACCATCCACTGTGAGAGCTTTGGAGGACTGAATAGTGTGGAGCTCAAACATAAGGTTTATTCTGAACTCACTTTTAAGTCGTTTTTTGGAAATTCTGTTTCAAGCGATCATACAGCATGGCTACTGTTCTCCCTTCGAAGTGCCCTTTGGAGGCTGATTTATCTCGTTTGTAACACAGGAACACATGGCAAAAGCTAGAAATGTTCACACCTGTGACACATTGATGTTCCTCTAGTTACTGTACTATTCTTTTGTCCATTGACTAATCCTCCTATCTGTTTGCCATAGTAACACTCATATCATACGTAAATGTATATCAACCAACACCCATCTTTGCAGTAGCAATAAACGACTTTCTTTAATAAAACATAATATTTTCATGATCTTATGTAGACTATTTCCATATATTCCATCATACAGTACAATAAAAGATGGTAAGAGATGCATACCATGGCCAAGGTTAGAACGCTAGCATTAGCGCCATGAATGATTTAAACATTACAAATTACACATTATCCACTGCAGTGGTTCCCAACCCTGTTCCTGGAGGTTCCCCAACACTGCACATTTTGTATACAGTATATCCCTTTTCTGACACACCCAAATCAGGTATCGGAGTCTCCACTAACGAGCTGATGAGTTGAATCAGGTGTGTTTGATTAGGGAGATATCCAAAATGTGTAGTGTTGGGTGGCCTCCAGGAACAGGGTTGGGAACCACTGATCTACTGCATACTGTATATATTACTTTCAATTATGATTGAGTGGTTATATATGCTTCTTTTCCTTATCTCATGTGGATTTCATTCATAGAATGAGGCATAAAGCATGATTAGGGCCCTATGAAATCTGTATAATTTCTTTCCAAATTCTGTTTTATTTTTTTCCCCAAAGTCTGCGTTTTCCGTTTTATTTTCTCTGAATTCCGGGTTTTAAAGTTTAAATACATTTTATCATTTAAAAATCTGTTAATCAAATAAACTCAATAAAATAAAAACAGAAAAATCACTTTTCAACATATCATGCATTATATTTATCAAATGAAGGTCTTCTATACTGATCCTCTCACCACAATTCAAATACAAACACAAAAGAGGTTTTTTTATTATTATTTATTTCATTTTATTTATTTATTTTGTCAAATACAGTGCTACACAGTAGAGCTTCACAGTATTAATAAAAGCAGTGATGAAACTTTTGCTTGTGAGATATTGCTTAAATATAATGTATTTATTATTGATAAATTAATATTATTATTATTACTACTACTACTACTGCACTGAATATTGCATTTTACTACACAGAAGTAATATGCATATTTCTGTCACATTTTTCAATTTTGTTAAATGGAGCTTTTATTTTGGTGTTTTGACACAAAGCAGGATGTTTTTGACGACTTCACTTCTCACCTCCGGAAAAGCAGTTCGTTGGGCTGATGAGCTTATTAAACTGCAGTGCAAAAGGCTATGATTTAATTATATAAATTCACCACCTGCATGTGCAATGCGCTTCACAGTGAATAAAGTGCTCTGCTCTTTGTCATTAATACTCACAGAGCACGCATGATGTGAATGATGCGGTTAATGCTTAAGCAATGGCTTCTCACATTCACCTACTGTTGAAGTGCGCAGCTCATGCAAACCTTATATTGTATTTGTTTAATTAAATCTCAGCCTTTTGTGGTTTAATCATCAAACTAGGACATATCATGATTTTTATTTGATTAATTGTGCATTTTTACATAAATTTTATCTTAAATATGTCAAATTCCATGACATTCCATGTTTTATGGTTAATTCCGTTTTTATGTCTGGATTCCGCAATTCTGTCCATGTTTTCCTCAATGCGGAAAATAATCATAGGGCCCTACATGATCTTTATTAAATATGCAGCCTGAAGCAAATGACAGGTACAGATACAGAACTGTTTAAGTCTACAGACAACAAATACCAGCGATCACTAGGACAATAAAGACAAACCATATATTTTCTTAATTGTCTATTTATTCACAACCTCTCTCCTCAGTCTAAATGTTATTATTAAACTTTACACAGAGATTATAAGGATGAAAGTGAAGCTAAGCAGAGCTCTTTTAGTTAGAACAATCCAGGACCAAATTGTGTCATCTTCTGCCTTCGAGCATCACCATAAACACAATGGATAACGTACATCAGATCTGCTCCAAAATCAACATGTAAAGAATGTAAGAAATGCATGTGGCTATAAAGTTGTCCATGTTGTTGTGTCTATTGTCTGCTTCTCCAAAGTAGCGTCTCGTAGCTGTAGCTGACTTCTTCTGACTACTATGTAGTTAACCGGAAAACATCTGCATCACTTCCTCAGCTGACATCCTTTCTTCACCTATTTGATTGTGCATTGTGTCATGTATACTTGGACAGAGAGATGAACAATGCAAAAACCTGTGGTAGTTTGATTATAACTGCCCATGTAAACAGACAAAGAGTGTGCGCTTACATCTACATCTGCAAGTATCAGTTCACATCTTGATTGACGTAACATCTTGTGGAAAGTGCTGTTTCAGATTAAGACTAAAATAAGTATTCAAATAGCTTTTGATGAGCTATTCAGGCTTCACACATTCAGTGCTTTAAAACATTTACTGTGCACTAGGGATGTCAGTTTTCAGACATTTTCCAGATCAATCGTCGTGGAAATTAAGGATCAATTAATAAATGAATCGTTAACATTAATACCGCAAAACACGCATGGAGGACTTCAAATAATGTGTGCATGTAGCCTACTCTTTAAATATAATTTCAATTATTACACATTAGAAATTAAAGTATTGGCATTTTCCTCTTAAAATATTCTTAGTTCAGTGTATTTTAATACTCTATTTAGTACAAATTTGTGAATTATTTAATTACTGTTAAAGAATTACTGTTAGTAATAACTTGTATACATAATATACATGCATTTGTTAATAACAGGTATTGTTGACACATATTTCTACTGCATTTGGTTTCCCTGACAACTAAACATGTCTGATGTTGCCAGGGCACTTCTACTTTTAAATGTTGAAAATCCCTACTTCTCTATCAGCTATTAAGAGAATAGGTCAATGCTTTGAAACAACAGGTGATGTTGCCAGAAAAAAGGATCTGGAAGGCCCAAAGCCTCTTCATGCAGGGATGACCACCTGCTGAAATGTACAGTTCTCAAAGACAGGGAAAAAAGCCTACAAAAACTGTCAGCAGAATTCAAGACCTCAGAAAGCAAGACTCTTTCAAGAAGAACAATAACCAGAAGGATATCTAATGCAGATTTTGTGACTAGAAAATGTGTTGAAAAGCTATTGCTGTCTCAGAAAATAATCAAAGACAGAATGAAGTTTTTGGCAGAATATGGAAAGTTTGATTCAGAGTTGTGTAGTGATGAATCACGATTTGAGTTGCATGGTGATGCTCCAGAGAGGTTTCTTCGAAGATCTGGTGAGAAATACAATAGTGAATGCATCTCTACCACAGTGAAGCGTGGAGGAGGAGGTGTCATGGTGTGGGGAGCCTTTTCAACTGCTGGTACTGGCGAGCTGCTTCACTGTGAAAAGTCAATTAATGCTTTGGATTACAGGAGAATATTGCAAAAAGGCTTGCTTCCCACAATTGAAAAGTTGTTTTCTAGAGAGGAACGATCAAATGTTATTTTTCAACAAGACAATGCTCCTGCCCACACTGCAAAGACAACCATGAAGTGGCTTGAGAACAAGTCCATCAGGATGTTTTGGCCTGGTCAGTCCAGATTTGAACCCTAGAGAATAGGGTTGTAAATCGCCAGTTTCATCACGATACGATCTTGTATCGATTCTCTTAGCCATCGATCCAATGTTTGCCGTTACCTCAAAGTCTGCCACGATACGATTCAATTCGATTCAGGGGCCTGCGATCAATATTACAATATTATGTGCCTATTTTACACAACTACATTTATTATGGCAAAAATGCAACCAAAATATAATTTGAATATTTTATTGAGCTCTCTGAAAAGTGCAAATCCAGTATCCACTTTGGGACATCCACAATAAAATAAGGTAATTCAGTTAATACAGAAATTTTTTAAAATACAAAATAAGGTCATACAATCACATACAAGTGTTCATCAATCGTTTGATGACAGCGCACTGCCTTGTGGAATGAGGTAAACACTACAGTGACAATTTGTTATCTCTACAATAGTCAAGCAATTCTTTCAATCCAAAATACTTACATACCCACGACAGGAGAATACTGTATGTGCTATCCGTGTTTTTTCATGACTACATCTTCTGTTACAGTTTACTGTGATAAATGTTAGTAAGGGTGTTGATGTGAAGATGTGAAAATTTGATGTGAGGGTCAGAATGAGGGTGGGAAATTATCATGTTTTACAAATAGAGTATATGACTGTTTTTCAAGGAACATATTAAAATAAAAAAGGCATGTCATGACCCCTTTAAAATTGGAACTGATCTAAAAACCTCATGCATATTACACAGAAATACTACAATGATAGTGAAAAGAAAATCATCAAATCTACAGAATAAACACAAACCAAATTAGACCTAAGTGATGGTCTGTTCAGAAAAGATGGATTTTATTCTGAATCTGATAGTGCTGCACAGACTGTGGAGTAAGCTTTATGTAGGACAGTGTGTTCTAGAGAGCTCAGCTCTCGATGCCAAAGACACACTTGCTATTTCCTTTGATGGTTTAACCAGAAAAAAATCTTGAGGGTGTAATTACCTACAAATAGCAACAGAGCGGGGAATTTAGGGAAGTTTTACTTTGGCTGTTTTTAGCTAAGTATGAAAGTTTTCAAAAGAAAAATGGCTAGTTTTTTACAGGGTTTCATCTCCCTGCTGTCTTACCATGCTGGAGGACGGAATATGCCTCCAATTCTGATTGACTTACCATTAAGCTGTCCTAGTAGTCCAAACAGTTAGTATGCAAAACGGTATTAACGCACCATGGGCGTCATTCATTAAATACGAACAAAACCAATTTTTTTGTAGGCTAAATCGTTCGTAAAGCTTTCTGACATAAATGCTTGGATTAATGAAAGTTTTCATGTTTTCAAAATGTTAGTTGGTACAAACAAAATTCTGCTCTCGAACAGGTGTAAATCGTGTGTAAGACATCCGAACGTTTTGTGTTCTTTCGAGCAAACTGCCATGGAAACATTTTGATAGAAGTGAAATCAAATACCAGGGCTTTTTCTGCATTTACATTTTTTCGGCGGCTGCCGAAGCACAATTTTGGGCCACCAAAGCAAATTATATGAAATTCACCTTGCTTTTGGCACTTTATAATCACTAAATATGCTTCTTATGTGGAATGCCGATGTGCGTGGGGTGCCTGAAGACTGGTTTCGCGTGTTGTGTGATCCACAGAGAATCACTCGCGCAAGTGACTGCTCTGATCTACTACTGTATACAGGAGCATGCAGGTGCGTGCGCATCAACCAGGATTCCCTTGGTATGCGAGCTATGTGACAGGATAGCACTGAATGCATCACATGCACAATTAAACTGGGCTTCCCTCGATATCGTGGCGCAGATGACAAAACTTCTGCAACCCATTTGAACTGAATGAGAATGACCTATTTTAAAGCGCTATGGAGCACTTTAACCATGTCAAACAACAGAACTGACATTCTAAACAGCATTTATGAAGGAAAGAGAAAACACCTGCCCTGCACCAGCATCAATTACAAGACTTTACACATCTACACATCAACACCCTTACTAACATTTTTCACAGTACACTGTAACATAATTTTTCATTACAACTGAAAAATGTTACATTTTTAAATGTGTTTAGGCTATTATTTTTTCCTAACAAATAAACTGTTTATTTTTTAAGAAAGACTAACTGGCTAACCACTTTAATGAGGAGCCATCTATGGTCTTTCCTGTGATTATGGCATTATAAATACAACTGTTAAACCATGAAAGTACTATGGTAAACATATGGGCAAGTACAATGTACAAAGTCATGCTTTCTGTTTTAATAAAGTTCCTGTTCTGATGATGTTGGAGCTTAGGAAACAAACAGTAGCAACTGGATCTTAGCAAAGGGTCAATTCACTAACATATGGTACACATATTTAACATTTTACAAATCTGGGGTGTATGCAGCGTTTGTGAATCCAGAGGAACGTTTTCCTGAAGGTTCATTTTACGCCTAAATTACTTTGAATTTACTCATATATTTATGAAAGTTTCATGAATGAGGCCCAATGTGTCTAAAAAATTATGAGGGACTTCCGTTCATTGTTATGACTAAACACAAGGAACAACCTATGTCTGGAATATAACCATCAGTATTAGGTTACCCCATTATGAAAGCACACGTGACAGAAGACTGCATCTGTCCCACTAATGAGTCCTTTCACTCTGTTTAACCTTGTGCGACCCCACGTCCACATGTCTGGACGTTGTATTTTGGCTTCGCTATACGCAACGCATAATTTAAATGAATTAAATCTGACTGAATATGGTTCACAACACTCAACACTGTCATTTAAGGGTTAAACTTCTGGCGCACCACGTCACGTGACACAACAGCATGGCGTTGATTTCCGTGAAGCGCTTCTAAGGGCGCAGAGCCAACAAAAGTGCCTCTGGTACGAAATATCTTTACGTTTCTTCATTGAAACCTGTTTGGTTGTAAAGAGTAGCATCTCTAGTTTCGTTTGATATGACGCTTTAAAAAGTCATTCATTTTTTCATAATAAACATGATGTCCACATACGTGGATTTTGAGATATTATTCCCTCAAAATTTGAAAAACATGTTAGTTATTTTGAATAACACTCAACAATAACAAATCTGTGAATCATTTTGTTTCATTTTAATATAAATTTTGTACTATAACTGTACAATAAGGTTCTATTCAATAACATTTCGAACTGTTCTGAGGCCAGTGCAGACAGACAGCACACTGGAGGTTAAGTCATCAACTAAATATGGAGCAATGGAGCAAGGGGACATGACTTTTCTATGCAGCTAAGTGCATTCACTCCGACGACCAAAGGCTGCAGATGATTTAGACTACTCAACATGTTTGGACAATGATAACGAGTACATAGATTCAGAAATTATAATGAAAATTTTTATTTTAATATGGTTGGCAGTGATTTGATAATGCTGGCCATTACTTTGAATCAGAAATATTTATTCAGCTATATAGAAAATCAGCTGTAATGTCTGTATCGTCTCAAAAAAATGAATAACCAACACTCCTGGAAACATAATAAACAATTTGATGAAAAAAATATCACTTTCGATGGTTTGGTATCATTTTAAATTTCACAATTAAGTCCCGCTGTCCACATATGTGGACATAAATTTTTGGTCTGGGAAAAAAAAATTGTTGCTAGTTTATTAGGTGCTACTAGTTAGAAATCAAAAATGGAAATGGAAATGGAAAATGCACAAAGCAGTCATGCTCAGTCTGAGGAGGTTAAATGTATATGAGAATATGTCGCGGATGAAAACGGATACAGTTAAATTTCACAAAAGGCTTTGTTGTCATATCGTAATGTGTGTGAGCAATTAATGAACCTTTAGGGATCTATTACAGTAAAAAACACAAAAGCAACTACTCACAGATGCCCATAGTAAAAACTAGCGAACTTCTGCCACCACTGCAAAAAACTCTAAACAAGAACAAATGGTGAGAAGAAAAGAATGGAGGTATTCCAAAACACACAAGTGCCTACTTAAAACCTACTTACATACAAGTGGAAGTAGTAGCCTAAATTGTATCTAAAAATCTAACTCTGCACTCCAATTCTTAACAATATATAGAAACAGATAGATAGACAGACAGACAGATAGACAGAAATACAGATAGATACAGTAGATAGACAGACAGACAGTGAGATAGAAAGACAGACAGACAGATAGACAGATGGACGGATGGACAGACAGATACAGACAGACAGAAAAACAGACAGACAGACGGACGGACGGACGGACTGATGGACGGACAGACAGAGACAGTACATAGATAGACAGACAGACAGACAGACAGACAAAAATACAGATAGATACAGACAGTAGACAGACAGACAGACAGACAGACTGACAGAAAGACAGATACAGACAGACAGACAGACTGACAGAAAGAAAGAAAGAAAGAAAGAAAGAAAGACATGATGTACGATTTATAGACGAATATTCTTGTTCAGAAACATTCGATGTTGATTTCACATATTGAATAATTCGCTTTATTGGTTGCAATAACGTGAGCCTGAAGTTTAAAGAATTCTAATCAGTTTCTTAACTAAACCTTCAGAATCTTAAAAATCGCCTTTAAATATATGACATATTGCAAAGTCGTGCACAAATTCAAAAGTCGTCCAGTCAAATGATCCCCGCAGTGCCTGTAGTTCACACAGCTATCGTGACAGAACTACTGCAGTACCTCACACTCTCCTGTCTGTCACAGCATCGCTGTCCAAAGAAGATGTCACGCGAAAAATAACATACATTCAAATAAAATAATGACATGTGAACAGTAAATCAACCACTGTTCGTCTATGTTTCTCAATGAAAGGTTGGTGACATGGCTCATCAACTACGGCTCGCTCTCACTCGCGCACGCAACACAACATGAGAACGGCCGTTGGTGAAAGTGCGGGTAAGTGCAGTGTACGTCCCAATGACGACCATAAAAGATTCCTTAAAGCGACAAAACGAATAGAACTGAGTCCTTACAGTAAAAAAGGATGTAATAGACAACAAATTGATAATAAACAGAGGTTGAGACTCACCTGTACCCCGCCGTTGAGGAGCGCTGCTGTTCTTCACCGAAGAAGATGCTCGAGCGCCGAATCCGACTTCTCCGCCAGGTGGAGCGCGCGACATGTTGGTGCAGTGAACGAGAGGCACGCTGGGTAATGTAGTCCCTTTTTGAAGATGTTGTTTGATCAGAGCCCTTCTACCAAATTAACCTACAAGCTTAACAACAAAAAGCACAACACCGCGTCCGAGGGAGGACACCAGAGGCTTTTCTTTTTGAATGGATGTCTATGGAGGAGATGCTTGAGTGTGCTGAATAAACTGCTTTTGTGAGAAAACAGCTTAAAACTTAATAAATTGGCCGCCTGTCCTGTAATCTTCAACATGTTTTACACAAAAAAATAATTTTGTAGTGAAGTATGTGTAGAGTTTACTACGATAAAAATGGCTGTTTTATAAGAAAAGACGCAGACAATTTCGCGACAAGAAAGTGTCGGTTTACTTCTCTCCCCATTCATATCAATGGTATCCGCAAACTGTGACTTACTGTCGTAACCTGCTAGTTGACCGCTCTTTCCCGTGGATAGATATCTATGGGTAAGATCGCCGTGGTTGTAAGAGAGGTTTCAAAAAATCTCTGCTTTGATTATTTATAGCAGCTAACTGTATGTGTGTGTGTGTGTGTATATATATATATATATATATATATATATATATATATATATATATATATATATATATATATATATATAAGAAAGAAACACACAAAACACTCATGTTATCGTTATATAAAATATAAAATAGATTTACAACCTCGCTTAGAGGGCATTCATGATCGCTGGACTGCTAACAATAATGTTGACCAAAATACTTTTCCCAGAAATGTCAGCATTTATTTGGACTGTACGACCACGTGGAATCGTTTGAGTTTCTTTGGTTCTTATTATGTTTTATCATTACGTATATTCCTTGTGTAAGATGTTCTTGGTATTAATTATTTAAAAAATATTTTGCCAACCAATGCAATACCAGGGTAATCTTCCTTTCTGTCGAATCTGCGGAAGCAAATTTTGTTTCTAGAAATATCTCGCATAGACATGTGTGGAGTGACACAAACATATAAGGTGAAATATAAGTATTTATGGACCTTTATAACTAACTCAGCCGTGTGATTTGTAATTTCTGTGATCAAAACATTTAATTGTTTTGTTTTATTTTCTACCTAACATGGGCGAATGTGCTTTTGTTGTTCTAGTTTATTAAGAACACGTTTCCAACATGGCTGCGCCCGCAAACAGCAGAGATGCTGCAGGTCATTCAGCAAGTGTTTCAACAGCGGAAAATGTTCCACTACAGTATAGTCTTCTTTTGGATCACCTTATCGGTGAAAAAAGGCAAATTAAAGACTTGAATCCGACTGTTATGGGTGCATTACCGAGTCCTCAGAAAACGGAGGAGCAGAAGATGATCGAGAGGGGAATGGAGAGCTGCGCCTTTAAATCACTGATCGCATGTGTCGGAGGTAACACGCTGACAGACGATTGCTTCTTAAACATGTCTTTATATGGCATATATATATATATATATAGCACCCAAAAATAAACTAAACCAGTACCAAAATTATCTGATTACGCCTCTGTTGTCAACACTGACAGTTCTGCACTTAGTGTCATGATGTTAGGATTTAAAGGTTCTTGTGGCGTCTTGATATTAAAGAGATAGTTCACCCAAAAATGAAAATTCTCTCATCATTTACTCACCCTCATGTCATCCCAGATATGAATGACTTTCCTCCTAATGCAGAACACAAAATAAGATTTTTAGAAGAATATTTCAGCTCTGTTGGTCCATACAACTATAAACTATATGGAGACCAAAACTTTGAAGCGCCAAAAAAACAAAAAGGCAGCATAAACGTAATCCATACGACTCCAGTGGTTTAATCAATGTCTTCTCAAGCAATCTAATTGGTTTTGGGTGAGAACAGACCAAAATCTAACTTCTTTTTTTAACTCTGCATTTTGCCATTGCAGTCGCTAGGCACAATCATGATTTCAAACTCGATTACACTTCCTAGTGCTTGACGCATGTGCAGAGCACTAGAGGGCGCTATAGGAAGTGTAATCGAGCTTGAAATCATGATCGCTAAGGATACTGCTGATGTTTAGATTGATAGTGAAAAAGAAGTTATGTTTTGGTCTGTTCTCACAAAAAAATAAAATGATTAGATCGCTTCAGAAGACATGGATTAAACTACTGGAGTTTTATGGATTACTTTTATGCTGCCTTTGTGCTTCCTGAAGCCTCAAAGTTTTGGTTACCATTCACTTGCATTGTAAGGACTTATACAAGATATTCTTCTAAAAATATTTGTTGTGTTCTGCAGGAGAAAGAAGGTCATACACATCTGTGATGGCATGAGGGTGAGAAAATGATGAGAGAGTTTTCATTTTTGGGTGTTAAAAATAAAATAATTGGTATTAGATATTAATGTAGAGTTAGTCAAACCCCTGTAATACATACCAATAATCACTTGAGATGCTACAGAGATTTCATACGGATGTTGGAAGTTGAGGAAGTGTTGAATGATACTCCATACTGCCAAGATTAAAACAGTCAATTGAGGAACTGATGATGCTTTAATTCATAGACAAGATACAATTGGTCTGATTCCTAATTTTCTTCCCTGCAGGGTTTGTGTTAGGAGGTGCTTTTGGTATCTTCACAGCCGGTATTGACTCCAATGTAGGGCTTGATCCTAAAGACCCTCTTAGAACCCCCACAGCGAGAGAAGTTCTGAGAGACATGGGACAGCGAGGAATGTCATATGCTAAAAACTTTGCCATTGTGGGTGCCATGTTTTCATGCACAGAGTGTCTAATAGAATCAGTGAGTACCATCTACCATATGTCTTCTCCGGTCTGTGTGTCCATCTTTGTCATCTTTACCCTGTTAGACCTTAGTTTTCTCCCAATCACAATGCATATGTTTCCTGGATGGCATACTAAATATATTATGCACATAAACAGTTAGAGGCAGATCATCATCCAAACTAAAATGTTTGTACAGCAGTAGCACTAACTAGTAACATGTATAGATGCATATTAAATCAATTAGGGCAGTTCTATAAAACTTCATTTTAATTAATAATAATTATTCTGTGATCATTCACTCACCTTTATCTTGATAAACCCATAGGACTTTCTTTCTTCCATGAATGGAAAAAAGATTCATGCATTTTTCCATGTATGGAAAAAGTTGCAATGAAAGTGAATGAAGACTGAGTTTAATCTACCCAACATCTTTTGTGCTCCATGGAATTATTAATTGTGGAAGTTGTAGTTGAAGGTTTCTTAACGTGTTTAGGCTATTAGTTTTTCATAACAAATACTATAGTTTATTTTTAGAAATACTATCTACATTAGCTTAAACACAGTAGTGTGGAGCAATCCATGGTCTGACCTGTGCTTATGGCCTTATCATTACAAATGCCATAGTTAAACAATGAAAGAACAATGGTAAATGTTCATGAAGGCAAGTACAAGTTACAATGGTTAAAAGGGGTTAAAATCTGGACTTCCATGTACAAATGGACTAATTGTTGAACAAAGTTTTCATCCTGTTCTATTTGGTCATGTTTGCCTTATTCTAAGAGATAATTTAAATCATTAGGCCTGTGCCCTTTTGAACTCATATTATTCTTGTTCAAATATAATGTCCAAACAAATGCATGCAGTTACAGTCTCTAGTTACCTTCATCACTTTTTGTGGGGCAGAGTGGCCGAGTGGCTAGTTACTTTGGAATACCACTGGCCACAGTGGCCGGTGAGCCAAAAAGTAAATGTCAAGCCCTGGTTTCAGCACTAATCAGGTCTGAAGGATGGTCTCATTTCTCTCTCCTAGCATCGTGGGAAGTCCGACTGGAAAAATGCAGTATATAGTGGCTGTGTTACAGGTGGTGCCATTGGACTAAGAGGTAAGCTCAATTCCTTGCAAGGTTGTTAAAGAACATAATGCAGTATAATTAGACATGGCGTTAGGTTTTGCACTGTACGAATAACACTGAAAGCTGTTATTCTCTTCACCAGCTGGTCTCAAGGCTGGAGTTCTGGGCTGTGGTGGTTTTGCAGCTTTTTCTGCTGCCATCGAGTATTACCTCCGATGAACATCAGCTTCAGGACTGTTACCATGTACTGTTGTGAGTTCTTCACAGTATAATGGACACATCATCATGGGGGACATTTGAGTGTGATCTTCCACTCTCTTGCTGAAAAAGAAGTGTTCCAATCCCACCAGAAGAAATGAATAAATAAGATGCCAAACTCAGAACTGGCACATTATTTTTTTGCGGGATGTCTGGGCCCTTTTGTCTTAAAGCATCCTCAAAATGTCAGCCCATTGGTTTTATGTATGATCAACACACCATGTGATGGCACTTCTCCTTTGGTTACCTCCCAGGCCAAAACTTTAATATTTTGACATAAATATAATTTAAATGAAGTATCAGTCAGTCTTCCTTTAAATTTTTCTCACTTGATCGCAGACATGTTTTGTGTGGTGGAATGGCTTTTGGTGAAGCTGTTTGTATCAGAAACATACCCAGTAAAGTGTACCCAATAATGTTTTATGTTGTTTGAGTCTCTGTGAGAAATAAGATGACATGTACGGTTTTTAATTTTGGCTTCGGAAAAAATATAGATGTGTAAAATGTAATAAAATCAGTAAACCTTTTCAATAAGGTTGTATTCGTTAACATTAGTCAAAGCAAGTTAACATGAGCTAACAATATACACAGCATTTATTATTCTTGGTTAACGATAATGTCTACATATTCTGATCAAGTTGAAAATTGTATGTTAACATTAGTTCATGCAAGATGAACTAACATGAACCAATAGTATTTTGATAAATGAACATTAAGATAAAAAAATTATGTAAAAATAATTGTTCATTGTTGGTTCATGATTCCTAACGCATTAATTAATGCATGCGAATACAACCTTATTCAAAGTCCCTTTCAAGGCAAGCCAGTCCACTCGGCAGCCATCTTTGGAATGCTTCCATGCACCTATTTCTATGGATACAAGTGTCATGAAAGTGCAGCTCCTATCTATTTGAATGGGGAAAGATTGAAATCTCCAAAACAGCTGGTCACGCTTGCAATCAAATAACAGATATCTAATCAGCAGTAAAATAAAACAACACTGGTGTCATAATTTGTGCTGCTTTCCCTCAGATCATGCTAAAAAAAACGGCATTTTCCTGGCTAATCTAGCGAATGTCGCATGTGCGTTCTAGAGTTGATTGACGGGCAGTGTCTGTATTGAAAAGGTAATTGGCTCTTTTACCTGTAAGGCGGGACTTCCATTTCTATATTGGGTGTTCCAATTTCTCCCATTAATTTTCAAGGAATATTCCAGGTTCAACACAAGTTAAACTCAGTCGACAGCATTTGTGGCATAAAAAATATTTTTGACTTGTTCCTCCTTTAAAACGAGCAAAAATCTGGGTTCCAGTGAGGCACTTACAATGGAAGTGAATGGGGGCCAATTTTTGAACATTAAAATACTCACTTTTTCAAAAGTAAAGCCACAAGACATAAACAATGTGTGTGTAAACATGATTTTAGTGTGATGAAATCATTTATTAACCTTTTCTGTGTAAAATTATAGCCAATTTTACAACTTTGTTGCCATGGCGATGTAATGTCAACAAACCCTAAAACCCCAAAACTGTAGAAATGACAATTTAAACAACTTTACAGCTCAAATAATACATGAGTTTTAACAGAAGAATTAACACAAGTGCTTTTATACAATTATGAGCTTCAAATTTCTGCTTTTAAACCCTCTAAAAATTGGCCTCATTCACATCCGTTGTTAGTGCCTCACCCTGCTCAATTTTTGCTTTTTTATTTATTTATTTTTTTTAGAAAAGTTAGGACGAGGCGAAAATAATTTCTGTGGTATTCAACATTATGTAACAAATGCTGTCAATTGAGCTTACTGTATTGTACCCAGAATATTCCTTTAATACAAGTGGTCCATCTTGGGCTAAATAGTTTCTGCCTTATTGTAAAGTGTTACCATAAAATCTTCATACTTTATGCCTGTGTTATTTTGCACTCCTTTGTACAGGAAACATAGTCCACTCAGTTAAAAGGATTCATCAAATCAAATTTATTTTCTCCAAAGTGTTGTTTGGATTTACAAGTTTCAAGAAAATAAGCTTAATCAAGTGTTTATATTAGTTTCACTCTGCAGCCCTTTTCTAAAAGGAGCTTTCTTAAAAGGTCATGCTATAAACAAATAAAATAACTATATATTTATATGAAATCTGATATATATATATATATATATATATATATATATATCGATCAGCCACAATATTAAAACCACCTGCCTAATATTGTGTAAGTCCCCTTCGTGCCACCAAAACAGCTCCAACCCTCAGCACAATTGTACAGAGCGGTTATCCGAGTTACTGTAGACTTTGTCAGTTCGAACCAGTCTGGCCATTCTCTGTTGACCTCTCTCATCAACAAGGCGTTTCCATCTGCAGAACTGCCGCTCACTGGATGTTTTTTGTTTTTGGCACCATTCTGAGTAAACTCTAGAGGCTGTTGTGTGTGAAAATCCCAGGAGATCAGCAGTTACAGAAATACTCAAACCAGCCCATCTGGCACCAACAATCATGCCACGGTCCAAATCACTGAGATCACATTTTTTCCCCATTCTGATGGTTGATGTGAACATTAACTGAAGCTCCTGACCCATATCTACATGATTTTATGCACTGCATTGCTGCCACACGACTGGCTGATTAGATAATCGCATGGATGATTGTTGGTGCCAGATGGGCTGGTTTAAGTATTTCTGTAACTGCTGATCTCCTGGGATTTTCACACACTACAGTCTCTAGAATTTACTCAGAATGGTGCCAAAAACAAAAAACATCCAGAGAGCAGCAGTTCTGTGGACAGAAATGCCTTGTTGATGAGAGAGGTCAACAGAAAATGGCCAGACTGTTTTGAACTCACAAAGTCTACGGAAACTCAGATAACCACTCTGTACAATTGTGGTGAGAAGAATATCATCTCTGAATGCTATTCTGAGATGTGGGTTGGTGCTGTTTTGGTGGCATGAGGGGGACCTACACAATATTAAGCTGGTGGTATTTATGGTAATTGAGTGTGTGCGTGTGTGTGTAAAAATCAAAATGTTATCAAAAATAGGAGGCAGGGAGCACTAAACATTGTGAATTAGAAATTCCGTGTAAGAAGTCATGCTTGGAGGTCAAGCTGACATAGCAAGGAAGTGAGTTGTCCTCACCAGGAAATAGATAATGCAAACATGACTTCTGGCTACATCCCAGTTCTCTGAAAGGTTTCCTTTCCCACTCGCCTCTTAGCAAGAGTTATGATTTAACTGAACTGGTTCAGAGATGGAACCAAGGAATGCTTTTGATTATAGGTGCTGTAAATTTTGTCAGATCATGGACCATTGATAAAATGCTTCTAGATGCATGCAAGATCTAGGAGCGTTAATAGACCAGCATGGACATACACTGACCTAAGCCGATGCCAATAAGTTATAATCCCTCACTGTCTAACCATGTCTACCTATGAGGAATGAATGCAGCTCAGAAAACAGTTACAATAGACATTTTTAGGTATTTTTTACATTAGATACAAAAAATCAAAGACAAAACACAGCAAGCACATACAGAGATTAGATTAAAAAAAAAAAATGATTGTAAGACTTCAACAAAAGTATGTCTGAAGAACAAAGTTAGCTGTAACAATTTATTCACGAATTATACATTTAAATCAATTAAACCTATTAGAACTAACATGATCAGAGTGTACATTACACTGAGCCTGATGATAGAGAAATGTCCTTAATATTATGTAATGTCCTTTGTAAATAAAAATAAAGGAAGTGAGCAGAGACAGTCACAACCTATAAACACCACCTGCCCAGGGCTCTTTTGCACTGAGCTTGTATCGATGCCAAACACAATTTTAATACAAGGCACTGTATTTAAGATCTTCCAGACAACATGATTTGGGTGGAAAAACAAAACCTTTTTAGATATGTCTTAATTACAGCTTCATTTCTTTCCTCAAATGTATTACTTTTCAAATTCTGAGGTATCTGCATACATCTACCTAGTTTAGATGTGTTAAAATCAAAGCAGCAGACAATCCCAAACAATATCTAATCCACTCATTTCCCCAGTTCTATCCTTCTTACAAAGAGATCAAATCTTATTTATCATTTATACATATATTGTAATTTTATAGTGAAGACAATTCCAGAGTTTTGTTGACTCAGGAACTGAAGAATGTCTAAGCCTCAAGCACAACCAGCCCTGTAGAGATTTGATTGTGTTAAGTGTCAGACACTCCGGGACAGTTAAGCTACATGTCACCTTTTTCATTTGCTGATTAGTAGAATCTATTGCTGAATAAAGTGCCTGACAATCTTTGGTCTACCAAACCAAATAGCTGTAAAATCACAAGTGTTGAAGTTAAACACAAAGAAAACCAAAAACATTAGCTGTAGAACTGATCGTCATTGTAGGAATTTTCCATTATACATTTAGATTTTTTTATTTTATTCCTTTTTCAAACAGTCTCATCTTTCATCTCTAAATAATAATGGATAAATGATAACTTTTACCAAACCCTGAGCTGAGGAGGCCTTGAAGAGGCTAAACAAAAGACTTCATATGACATGGTTTTAAAATCATATCATACAGTCCCTTGTGATTTAAAGGTCAAAAAGTGCCTTAACTAAGCCTGATATAAAAAACAATACGTTCAAGATTATTTATGGTCATTTTTTTATGATTTTCAATCCTCTGGATATAAGACTATTTATATGTTATGGATTATATATTATGTTATGGGTTTGTCTTACACTATACACAAATAAACTGCATTCAAAAAACATGCCCTATGACCTGTGAAAATGAGAGGGAGAGAGAGAGAGAGAGAGAGCATGTTCTAAAGATAGATCAGCAGATCACACTGCAACAGACTCACGCAAACAAGGAAAAAAATAGCGAAAAGCATCATTGTTCTTTACAATAGAAACCAAAACCCTAGAGAATAACTAAATGAATACTAAACTAACAGGAAACAACTTCTGTTAAATACAACCAACTCATCTGCCAAAATGCATCCAACCCCATAGAAACTTGCCACAAACAGGAAGCAACAGCATGAAAGTGTGCATTCTTACTTTTGAAAAGTACTAAACTTCTAGAAAGGGAGAGCAGGAAAAGCATTCCTACTCTTTCAGTCCAGGAAAGACCCCGTTCACCCTCTAAACGTGTGAGCTGGGAGCTTATACACACTATTATATAAGTCTTCTCTCTCTCTCTCTCTCTCTCTCTCTCTCTCTCTAATACACACACACACACACTTGCTAAAGGCAACTTTTAGGTCCAGTTTGTCTTAACACACTAAAAATGAGTGCATGGGTATGTACTGATTCTAATCCAACAGTTATGCACTTTTGAAAGTGCTTAATGGAATCTAAAGGTTTTTGTAAATAAAAACTTAGATGCATTCATATGGCATTCAGCATCAACTAAATGTATTATGAAAGATGATACAGTTTATGTTAAAAGCCCTGAAACAAAGGTTTCTGAGTTCCTTGCTAGCCTATGTTTTCACAAGCTCTCATATGGCCGCAGATCCTTTCTACAACAACAACAACAACAAAAATATACCCATCTATACTGCACATCAATTTAGAATTAAATACAATTATTATTCTAAAACTCAAACTGCAGGCTCAGTTAATGCAAAGATGAAAATTTGAGCTCCCCAGCAACATAAAGCCTCATAAAACCCACATACTTCACACCCAGTAACAAACACAGAATTATAACCAGCGTTTATATAACATTTTAATCAGTTCATTTCCATGACTCTTCCAGGTGTTCATGATTACTGGATAAAGATATTTAAAAATTATTGTAGAAAGACTGCACTCACAAGACTCAAAAAATATTTTAGCCTATTTTTAAAATGTACACATTTAAATTTCATATCCAAATTTCCATCAAATTGAATCATGTAATCTTTACCAAAGTTAAGTTAATAAAACTTAATATATTTAGCTTTTTTGTATTTTATTTTGTTGAAGATTACTCAGTGTTAATCAATTTGATGGAAATCTGTTATAAAAATGGATTTTGTTTTTAGAGTTAATTTCTAGTCCATGATATATTTTAGAGCTGAGAATAACTAGTAAAAACTGTTAACAGTTTGCATTAAGGTTGTATTTGTTAGCATCCATAAATGCATTAGGTTTCATGAACTAATGATTAACAATTATTTTTAAAGCATTTCATAATCTTGGTTAAAGTTATACAATTAATACAAAAACAATTGTTCATTGTTAGTTCATGTTAGCTCATAATACGTTAACTAAATAATAAAAATGTTATAAATGTTTTAGTATGCCTAGAAATAACATTAACCAAGATTAAATGACATAAAATTATTGTTCATTGTTAGTTCATGTAGCATAATGTAGTTAACATAATGTTAATGAAAACAACCTTTTTGTTTCCAAAGCATTACCAAAAAACTATATTTACTCTAGAAATTTCCATGACTTTAAAATATGGTTAATTTTCATTTCTTTTCCTTTGCATGTACAGATGTAAATATTAGGAGTGGGGTGTCAACTTTTCAATCCTTACAGATTATGCGTTTACATGGGTCATCCAACCACCCACAGACCCCTGCTTTGAAGCCCCCTGTGTTATTGCTTTGACTGCTGCCTGGAGATGCCCACAGGCATAATGTGGCCTAAAAGATATGCCAAGGGTTGTGCTCACTCTTTATACCCTGCAAAGACCCCACCCCCCTATAGACTCAAATCCTGCTCATACCATTGTAAACATAAGGCTATACTCTCTACTGCCCCCATGTGCAGGTGATCATAAATGCTGCTCTGATGTTAAAGTACTGTGAGTTTTTGAAGTAATGTTTGTTTAATGGTATATATTATTCATAGACGTGGCATAAAAGTTTCCCCCCTTTAAACCATGGTGTTTTAACACTTCAAGCACACATTCACACTATAAGTTAGGGTTGGGCAAGCATATCATATAGGACAAAGGAGAGAACTAAAAGAAAAACAAAGTAACATATAATTCTAATGACATTCAAAGACATCAGTCCAATCTGTAACAGATCCTCCAATTGGTAAAGGGAGAGAGGGTCACACCCCTCAATATCTGACCTAAAAGGCTCCTTGGATGTCACAGAAGGGAGTTAATCCAATGGAGTGGCTCTGAAATGGTAATTTATGTGTGGAATTGAGTAGAGAGGAGTAGTCTGCAGTAATAATGGTATTTCTAACAGGCGCGGGAGTCTAGTTGTACTGTAACATTAGTGGATGCAGTGCCGTAGCCTTCAGCTGTGACGTTGATTGGTAGGTTTGTTCTAGATAACAAAAGAGATTCCTTCACTAATCAGCCTTGGAGTTATCTGAGACCGGCTCGGGCGAGGACACTGGAGATACCTGGTTCTTTGCATCCCGTTGCCGCTTGTAGAGTCGGTAGCCTTTACGGCAGAGAAGGACGAACCAGTAGACTTGCGGTGCCAGGATGCAGAGGTTGCCCAGGTTGGCAGAGAGGGGCAGATGGAAGGGAACGCTGTAGAGCGGGATGCCGTAGTGGGAGCCGTACATCCAGTACATATAGGGGAAGAGTGCAATACGGCACATGAGGAAACTCAACAGCACCATGCCACCATTGACCTTGTGCAGCCAGCATTCCTGCATCCCCAACTACAGGAAGAGACAACAAAGCACGAATAAGAGGAAGAGGATACAAAACAGGGGTGACATCAATCATAATGGTGGATTCGACTAATCATGTTATCATGTTTACGCTTCTGTTTTGTGATGGGAAATTATGTCACTTAAGGCGCGGTAACATTTAACTTTGCAGAGCGAAATTTCGCGGGCGAAATACAATCATCTCAATTGTAATATGCGCAATCGGGGATTTTGCGTGATGGAATTTCCCCTTATGGATTTTGCGTGAATTTTCAAGTTTGGTGCACTCTGACAGGCAAATTTATTGCGATGACCAATAGGAAGTTGCCTGGTTAGGCAGTGACCTCTTTCAAGTTTCTATTTAACTTCACTCTCAAAGAGTATATAAAGTGCAGCATTAAAAAGAGGTTGGCAATTACTTTTTTGCTGTTTTAAAGTCCGCCCATGCCCTCCTCGCCCACGGAATTTCACCGTGCTAAGATAAAAGTGACTGTACCTTTAGTTAAAACAAGGCCATAGATCACCCATGAACTGTTTAAAGACCACCTGATGCATACGGCACTACAAATGGCAAGTACTTTCTAAAAATGGCAAGCTTCAATCTGATTTGCTGGCTTTATGCAATTTCTTGGGAGTCAATAAATAATACAAAAAAAAAATTCTATAGCGATTTTACAATACATATTATTCCAAAGGAGCTTTACAAAGCTGAAGACCACAATGGCAAGGAAAAACTCCCTTTGGGGCTGTTCAGACTGAATGCTTTCTTGCGTTGAAAAAACCTAGACCCAGTGCAACAAATGGAAAAGTAAGCAGATGTTTCGTTACGCATTTTTTATAGATCAACTTCTTTAATCTTGACTCAGCATCTAAAAATGCGGTGCTTTTGGGTGAGACGCTGAGCAACGGTCAAAGACATCCAGCTAGCGCATGTTTACATATAAATACTATTGAAAAAAGGTGACGAGGAATGCAATAACGTACTTGGTGTGAACGGTCCTTAAAATACTTAAGTAGATGAGGAAGAAACCTTAGGAGGAACCAAGACTAAGCTTGGGAAGCCCTCCTCGGGCTGGCACTTATTTAAAAAAAAAAATTTGTTATCCCCTTTTCTCCCCAATTTTGGAATGCCCAATTCCCACTACTTAGTAGGCCCTCGTGGTGGCGTGGTTACTCACCTCAATCCGGGTGGCGGAGGACAAGTCTCAGTTGCCTCCACTTCTGAGACTGTCAATCCGCGCATCTTATTACGTGGCTCGTTGTGCATGACACCGCGGAGACTCACAGCACGTGGAGGCTCATGCTACTCTCCGCGATCCACGCACAACTTACCACGCGCCCCATTGAGAGCGAGAACCATTTAATCGTGATCATGAGGAGGTTACCCCATGTGACTCTACCCTCCCTAGCAACAGGGCCAATTTGGTTGCTTAGGAGACCTGGCTGGAGTCACTCAGCACACCCTGGATTCGAACTCGCGACACCAGGAGTGGTAGTCAGCGTCAATACTCGCTGAGCTACCCAGGCCCCTCTTCGGGCTGGCACTTATTTAAACAAATGTATATAAACATACAGTACACAAATGTTTATTTGGAAAGATGCGATTCAGCAACATAGTATTAACTGTAATTGTGACTTATGTGTCATTTAATTATGATGATGAATAAAATGATGATAAGGATTATAATGACTTCTAATAAAATAAGAAACCATGCAACGTGCAAATTCAGGGTGTCTCTTCCTGAATTCCTGAGTCTGGGTGCACAGGTTTCAAATAGGTCTATCAAGCTCTCAGGCTGCTACAATGATTACTTCCTGTAGGACATTTAAAAGATATTTGTTCTTTGTTCAAGACACTTATTTAGCAGTGAGAAAACAAGATATCCTTCAGGGTTATATCTGATTTTAGATTTTCCACTTTTCTTAAATGTCATGTAAAAAGTGCACCTGGTCCCTTTAAATGTTGGTCTCTTGCTGTTTAAAGAGATAGTTCACACAAAATTTTTAATTCATCATTTACTCACCCACATGCCATCCTAGATTTGTATGACTTTCTTCTGCACAACACAAATTAAGATTTTTAGAAGAATATCTCAGTTCTGTTGGTCCATACGATCCAAGTGAATCAGTATCAAAATTTTGAAGCTCCAAAAGCACATAAAGGCAGCATAAAAGTAATCCATACGACTCTGGTGGTTTAATCCATGTCTTCAGAAGCAATATGATAGGTGTGGGTGAGAAAGAGATCACCTCCTCTTTTGTTTTTGTCGATTCGCATTTTTCGTGCATACTGCCACCTACTGGGCAGGGATGAGAATTTATAGTAAAAAAGGTCTTAAATATTGATCTGTTTTGCCTTTATGTGCTTTTTTTGGAGCTTCAAAGTTCTGGCCACCATTCACTTGCATTGTATGGACCTACAGAGCTGAAATATTCTTCTAAAAATCTTCATTTGTGTTCTGCAGAAGAAAGTCATACACATCTTTCTCACAGGTGAGGAAATGATGAGAGAATTTTCATTTTTGGGTGAACTATCCCGGTAAGTGGGCAGTTCTCGGCCAGAAATAGCAAAGTGGACAAGACTTTATGCTGAGAGTCAAAAGTCTGGCTACGCAAGAGTAGGTCGGTACTAGCACCTGTGCATGTAGCGATCTACTCTTGGGTAGCCAGACTTTAAATTATATTAAATGTAATATCTATATCTACCAAGAGGGGTCAGTGAGCATGTAATGGCATATGCAGCAAGTAATACATGCCTGAGAGCACTTTCACCTAATCACACCAAACTAGCCAAGAATCAGTGGACAGAGGTGGGGGGGTTAGAAGAGGACAGAGAATGAAAAAAACACAAACACAGAGAAAGAGAAAGAGCAAGGCAGACCAGACAGGCTGACAGAGAAAGAAAGATGAAGAATGCCATCACTTGACAGATAAAAGTGAGATATGATCAGGGGCATAGCCAGAACTTTTTTTCAGGGGTGGCCAGGTAAGACCCAGTTATTTTATTGGGGTGGCCAAAAAAATTCACTACTGACTGTGACATGCTGTACCAAAAGCTAATTCTACAGACAGAAATTCTGTAAATTCTACAGAATTTATAGATCAGAAATATACACAAGGGATTTAAAGTTATCAATTTATTTCCAATGCCATACAAAGAAGGAAAAAATTTATTGGCTGCATATCTAAAAAAACAAGGCTTGGTTGGTGTGGATGTTTGATGCATGTTTTTACTAGCTGTACCAATGTAGTCGCGAGTTCAGAACCCAAATTGATCCGCTTTTCCATGTTGCTGAATGTGCCGTTATGTACTGATCCTACATTGGCATCGCTGGCACGGCTACATGTAGTTTCTTTTTCCACGATACTGCAGTGAAATCAGAACCAAATGACCAAGCGTCCCCACGTCAATAAATAATGCAATAAAGTTGGCTTGACTTGGACGTTCTTGATTCACAAATAGTCGCAAATTTAGGGACCGTCTCTAAAGATACAGCAACATTGGAGCATACATATCCAAAACACTTACAAACATTTCCATAACAAAGAATACAACTTCAGTAACATTTGAAGCAAACGACTTACAGGTATACAACCAACTCCAAAGTGCGCATGTAGGTGTCTGCAATAATGCACAGCTTTTAGATTTTTGATATAATAATAAAAAAAAAAAAAAACATTTTGAGTTATATGTAAGCATTTCTATATTCATCAGTATTGTAATAGGCCTTGGTGTCGGGATCTGGATTTTATTTCGTGAAAAGCAGATTAAGTTGGGTTTCTATACTCGCGACTACATTGGTACAGTACAGCTAGTAAAAACATGCATCAAACATCCACACCAACCCAACCCAGCCTTGTTCTTGTTTTTTTAGATATGCAGCCAATAACCTACAAACAAAGAAGTCTTAAATAATGCCTAAACTAAAGACTCTGCTAACTAAATTCAGCTGACTCGATACATGTGTTAACGGACTATGATAATGGCCTACTCGGACAACACATTGTTTCCTAGAGCCGGCAGAAAATACTCAAAACAGACACAAGCAGCGTATCTATCAACCACAAATAATATAATATTGAGCAGCAGCCGTCAGAGTTGCATTGGAGTGAAGTCACCTCCCCTCTTCAAATGACTGGCTAGAGGAGGAGCTGTCGATCAAGAACTAGTGGACCAATGGGGATGCAAAACACCCCCTGATTTACATGAAACTCTGCTCACAAGTTTTTGAAAATCAAGCGCAGAACTTGGAAACAACAGCAAAGAAAAATACAGCGTAAGCGTACAAAAAATGAAAATATGAGCAAAACTGTCAGGGAGCACAAAAAACAGTAATATAACCAAGGAAAACATGATTTTGTTTGCAATTCTGATTACTTTTTTTTTTTTTGCAGCATATTTTAAATGTGTTTATATATTTTTGATTCATGCTTGTTATTGTTTGATCTGTGCTTATTATTTTGATCTGCGCTTTTTATTTATTTTTACGCTTATTCTTTTTTTATCTGTGCTTACTATTTTATGATTCACACTTATTATTTTTGGATCCGTGACCGCAATACATTTGGCGGGATTCTGATCCCATACGCTGCAACAGTCGTTATATGACATCACACCTCTACACACAGTGGTTTGTGCCATGTGGGCGGTTCGCAGCTTTTCAGCCTGAATAGCACAGACTGTTTGCGTCATAGAGCGGCAAAAAAAAGTCACCTGTCTGTCAGTGTTGTCAAAAGTGCTTTGCACAACAGGGGTGGCCAGAGGGGTGGCCAAGCTTCAATCAGGGGTGGCACTGGCCACCCATGTCCACCACGTAGCTACGCCCCTGGATATGATATGAAATCTGAACCGCAGAGTGAATACTTGGCCGAGTGTCAGGTGCTCTGATGGGTTTCCATCTCTGTATTTAGCTAACACATTAGTCTTGACAAAATGGAAAAGTGTTAACTAGGAGCTCCTCTCTGGAGCTGGCATGAGCAGTGCTGTGAAGGATCGCTGAGTTAAGCGCACATTGTGTGTGAGTATGAGTGTGAGTGTTTTACCTGAATGAGGATTTTGCCCAGTGAAACAAAAGGAGTGCTGAGCTCTGTGAGGAACAGACAGCCAATGAAGTAATCACCCTGATCCTTCCTGAAGAACTGGTGTAGAGAACAAAAACACAGTCAGCACAAACATGCACACTCACACGCTGTCATTAAGACCAATAGGGGTGTAAAAGTGCACTGATGCATTGCGATGTATTGATCTGACAATGAAAATTAAATGCATTAATTATGGAATTTAATAAACTTTTATTTATGTACTGTATATAACTTGGAATAAATCACCCAAAAGGAAAATTCTATCATCATTTACTCACTCTCATGTCATTCCAAACCCGTATTACTTTCTTTCTAATGTGGAACACAAAAGGACATGTTTTAAGGTATATCCCGGTCAGTCTTTTCCATATGATGGTGGACGATAGTGACTCATTTTAAAAATTAATTTTTAAAACTTTTAACAAGAAGTGAAAATAGAACTTTTCAACATGTCATTACATTTTTTTGCAAAACCTTTATTCAACAGCAGTAGTATTTGTGATATATTGCTTAGTTATAATAATAATAATAATAATAATAATAATAATAATTATTATTATTATTATTATTACAGTGAATATTATATTTTACTATACAGTCGTAATATATTTCTGTCACAGTTTCTTCAATTTCAGGCAACTAGCTTTTATTTTGAATTGTGCTTTTATTATGACATGTGTTTTTTGCTGGAAGCTTCACCGACATGGTCCAGTGTAATCACTGAAGACTTTTAAGTCATGTCTGAAATCTCATCTCTTTACATTAGCCTTTGAGTCTGACAAATTAAATGTATGTTTTGGAGTGTTTGTATTTTGGGTTTTAGATTTCTGGTGTTTGTGTGTATGGTCATTTTTAAATTTTATTTTTTAAATTTTATTACTGTGAAGCACTTTGGTCAACTCTGTTGTTTCATAAATAAAGCTGAGCTGAGATTAAAGCACAAATGCAGTGATTTTAATTATATAAATATATATTTTACATGTGCTGCATGGTTCACAATGGATAAGTGCTCTGCTTTGTCATCTCATACAACGTGAATGATTCTCAATGTCTGTGGAGTTTCTAGTGGATGAGCGGTCAGATTTATTTAAAGTACGCAGCTCTTCTACAGTAAGATTGCAGCCATTAGTGGTTTAATAAATTACACTAGGACATGTCACGATTTTAATTTGATTAACTGTCCTCATAAGGCTGCGGTTCTCTCGGTTGGTTGTGCATCTTTTTCTTCCACACTTTTTCCTTCCACTCAACTTTCTGTTAATATGCTTGGATACAGCACTCTGTGAACAGTCAGCTTCTTTGGCAATGCATGTTTGTGGCTTACCCTCCTTGTGAAGGGTGTCAATGATTGTCTTCTGGACAACTGTCAGATCAGCAGTCTTCCCCATGATTGTGTAGCCTAGTGAACCAAACTGAGAGACCATTTTGAAGGCTCAGGAAACCTTTGCAGGTGTTTTGAGTTCATTAGCTGATTGGCATGTCACCATATTCTAATTTTTTGAGATAGTGAATTGGTGGGTTTTTGTTAAATGTGAGCCAAAATCATCACAATTAAAAGAACCAAAGACTTAAACTACTTCAGTCTGTGTGCACTGAATTTATTTAATACACGAGTTTCACAATTTGAGTTGAATTACTGAAATAAATGAACTTTTCCACGACATTCTAATTTATTGAGATGCACCTGTATATATATATATATATATATATATATATATATATATATATATATATATATATATATATATATATATATATATATATGCACATACTGGCAGCCAAAAGTTTGGAATAATGTACAGATTTTGCTGTTTTGGAAGGAAATTGGTACTTTAATTCACCAAAGTGGCATTCAGCTGATCACAAAGTATAGTCAGGACATTACTGATGTAAAAAACAGCACCATCACTATTTGAAAAAAGTCATTTTTGATCAAATCTAGACAGGCCCCATTTCCAGCAGCCATCACTCCAACACCTTATCCTTGAGTAATCAAGCAAAATTGCTGATTTGGCACTAGGAAATCACTTGCCATTATATCAAATACTGCTGAAAGCTATTTGGTTCGTTCAATGAAGCTTAACATTGTCTTTGTGTTTGTTTTTGAGTTGCCATAGTATGCAATAGACTGGCATGTCTTAAGGTCAATCTTAGGTCAAAAATGACAAAAAAGAAACAGCTTTCTCTAGAAACTCGTCAGTCATTCATTGTTTTGAGGAATGAAGGCTATACAATGCTTGAAAATGCCAAAAAAATTGAAGATTTCATACAAAGGTGTACACAAAATCTTCAAGACAAAGGACAACTGGCTCTAACAAGGACAGAAAGAGATGCGGAAGGCCCAGATGTGCAACTAAACAAGAGGATAAGTACATCAGAGTCTCTAGTTTGAGAAAGAGACGCCTCACATGTCCTCAGCTGACAGCTTCATTGAATTCTACCTGCTCAACACCAGTTTTATGTACAACAGTAAAGAGAAGACTCAGGGGCTGCAGACCTTATGGGAAGAATTGCAAAGAAAAAGCCACTTTTGAAACAGAAAAACAAAAAGAAAAGATCAGAGTGGGCAAAGAAACAGACATTGTACAACAGATAATTGGAAAAGAGTGTTATGGATCTTAACCCCATTGAGCTTTTGTGGGATCAGCTAGACTGTAAGGTGCGTGAGAAGTGCTGGACAAGACAGCCACATCTATGGCAAGTGCTACAGGAAGTGTGGGGTGAAATTTCACCTGAGTATCTGGACAAACTGACAGCTAGAATGCCAAAGATCTGCAAAGCTGTCATTGCTACACATGGAGGAGTTTTTGATGAGAACTCTTTGAAGTAGTTTAAGAAGTTCTGAACAGTTTTTTCAAATTGTAATAGTAATTTTTCATGTTATTAATGTCCTGACTATACATTGTGATCAGCTGAATGCCACTTTGGTAAATAAAGGTACCAATTTCTTTCCATAAGAGCAAAATCTGTACATTATTCCAAACTTTTGGCAGCCATTGTATATATATAACTTTATTTGACTTTAAACATTATGTATAAAATACTCTATAAATATAAATTTTTTAATGACTACATAGTTAAAAAAGGTATTATGCTCTACGTTCTTATTTTCTGACTTACAGTGCATTCATAAAGTATTCTGATCCCTTCATTTTTTTCCACATTTTGTTATGTTGCAGGCTTATGCTAAAATGCTTTCATTTTTTTTTTCACATCAATCTACACTCCATACCCCATAATGGCAAAGCAAAAGCCCAATTTTTGATAACTTTGCAAATTTATTAAAAAGGAAAAACTGAAATATCACAATGACTTAAGTATTCAGACCCTTAACTTAGTACTTACTGTAGTTGAAGCACCTTTGGCATTTTACTGCCTCAAGTCTTTTTGGGTATGATGCAACAAACTTTGCACACCTGGATTTGGGGATTTTCTGCCACTCTTCTCTGCAGATCTTCTCAAGCTCTGTCAGGTTGGATGGGGACTGTCAGTGGACAGCCATTTTCAGGTCTCTCCAGAGATGTTCGATTGGGTTCAAGTCCGGGCTCTGGCTGGGCCACTCAAGGACATTCACAGAGTTGTCCCTCAGCCACACTTGCGTTGTCTTGGCTGTGTGCTTAGGGTCATTGTCCCATTGAAAGGTGAACCTTCAGCCCAGTCTGAGGTCCTGAGCTCTTGACAAGGTTTTCATTAAGGATATCTCTGTATTTTGCTGCATTCAGCTTTCCTTCAACCCTAACCAGTCCCCCAGTCCCTGCCACTGAAAAACACCCCCACAGCATGATGCTACCACCATCATGCTTCACCGTTGGGATGGTATTGCGCAGGTGATGAGCGGTGCCTGGCTTCCTCCAGACATGACACTTGGAATTGTGGCCAAACAGTTCAGTCTTCGTTTCATCAGACCAGAGAATCTTGTTTCTCACATTCTGAGAGTCCTTTAGGTGCTTTTTTGCAAATTCCAAGCAGGCTTTCATGTGTCTTGCACTGAGGAGAGGCTTCCGTCTGGCCACTCTGCCATAAAGCCCAGATCGGTGGAGTGTTGCAGTGATGGTTGTCCTTCTGTAAGTTTCTCCCATCTCTACACATGATCTCTGGAGCTCAACCAGAGTGACCATCGGGTTCTTGGTCGCCTCTCTTACCAACTCCCCCGATTGCTCAGTTTTGCCAGGTGGCCAGCTCTAGGAAGAGTCCTGCTTTTGTTTTTTTTTGTAGCCTTCCCCAGATCTGTGCCTTGACACAATCCTGTCTCTGAGCTCTGCAAGCAGTTCCTTTGACCTCATGGCTTGGTTTTTGCTCTGATATGCATTTTCAGCTGTGAGACCTTATATAGACAGGTGTGTGCCTGTCCAAATCATGTCCAATCAATTGAATTTGCCACCAGTGGACTCTAATCAAAGTGTAGAAACATCTCAAAGATGATCCAGAGAAATGGGATGCACCTGAGCTAAATTTCAAGTGTCATAGCAAAGGGTCTGAATACTTATGTCAATGTGATATTTAAGATTTTTCTTTTTAATACATTTGCAAAGTTATCAAAAATCTGTTTTTGCCTTGTCATTATGGGGTTTTTAACATTTTAGCATAAGGCTGCAACATAACAAAATGTGAAAAAAATGAAGGGGTCTGAATACTTTATGAATGCACTGTATTTTCAGTTTTAAAATCTACCAAATCCATATACTCCCCACCCCCACTAGTGTGGACATGTTTGATCATCCCGCCAGACACATTTTGTTGGATTTTGTTTGAATAATTATGAATAATAAAGAATAATTTAATCGCATCCAAACAAATTGTAACAAAATGTCACATTTCCCGATGTATCGCATCATTTAGTAAAACATTGTAATCAAATCAAATTATTGTCAGAGCAAATATTTACACCTCTAGTGACCAGGTATTTTATACTACTACAGTAAAAAACAGTGTTTTTAAACCTAATTGAGGGTATTAATTATGCTGTAATAAAGTGTCCAAATATAAGACATACTGGACTGAGAGCCAAAAATGAAGAACCTGACCCTCATGAGCAAACACAAAGATTACGCTGCAAAAAAAAAAAAAAAAAAAAATCACAGAATGATGTTTTCACAGACAGATGATGTTTTTTTATGACCTGTAATTATTCTGTGATGTGTTTTGTGTGTGTGTTAATGGTTATCATCATACAGTGGCCCCAAAAATATTCGGACACTTAAGCAACACTTATGAATTTCATTGCACTAGATGACAAAACATCAAAACAAGTGGCATCTGCTAAAAACTATACCATATCTTAATGATACCTTTCTGAGAACTAACATTTAGCAATTACATTTAACCAACTGGTTCCAAGGACATTTTAAGTGGATGCATGAGGTCAGTTCCCCTCAAGTTTACACAGGTGCCCTAGCAGAGTAACCACAGCTGTAGTTCATCACATTAACTATGGACATGTTCCACTAACATTTGACAGTCACACAGTGTCCAAATACTTTGTCTTTACTATGAAAATAATATCTACTGCTTTATAATTTAAAATGTAAACTTCTTTGTGCAAATGCTGTGCTTTGAAATGTGTGCCTGTGCTATATTTCTTTAAAATAAATGTCACTTGGTTTGACTTTCTGTTTTCCAATGCAATGATGTTCTTACACTTTTAGGTGTTCAAATACGGTTTGGGGCCACTGTACGTGTTACGACACAAGGGAGCTCATGCTAGGGGATAAAAGGTGTGTATAATGTGTGTATAAATGTAACAAGATAAGAATGACCAGTCAGAACAGCCATTTGAATCCTTCCAAAAAACCTGCAGCAATTCTAATAGTAATCCTACACTTCCCTGCATGTGGGGAGGTTTGCTACCAGTCAAAGAGACAAAAAGTATTTAAACTTAAGGAAATAGATATAGTCTATGACTTAATTATCTGCACATACATTTCCTCATTGCCTATGAATAACACTCTATTACGCATTAGGGTAATGTATTACATAATGTATATGTCAAGATTTATTGAATGTTATATATATCTTACGCAATAACCCATTGGACAGCCTTTCATATGTTTTGCTATGGTGGTCTGGGCCTTTGTCTTTGTTTGTGTCATAATGATGCATGTCAGAATTTGTTTGTGACTTTATGTGTAGTGGGTCATTTTGTGTGCTTTTGTGGAAAGGGAGCACAAAGCCAAAGTGTGGCATGGTATCTGAGTCGCAGCTGTGTGTGAATAATGAAAGCGTGTGTAAAGTGATCTCATATCACCACTGACAGCCCAGAGACACCAAACAAAAGACAAGGTTTCCACTAGTGTAGTGTGTGTGCATATGTCCCTCTGCATGTACTCTGGCAGTGTAACAGCTGCTATTAAGGTAATTGTTTTTCATGGATCAGGTACTTAACGGGCACAATAGCGCTGCAGCCCCCTGTCAATGTTCCCTCCCATTTTGTCCTGCCTAATGATAGGTAGGTCTGTCTGTTGCTGTGGTTATTTGAGAAGGTCCATTACTCTTTCTCTTCGTATTGTTACTATCATTACTCAGTCTTGGTCTCTATCCCTGTAGTCAATGTAACAGTCGGGTTCTAGAAGTAAAAAATCCTATTCTTTATTTCCATAGAGAAATTGATTTCTAGCGATAATGTATAAACCTTTCAAGACGGACCTAACATGAGCTCAGGGATCAAGTAGTGGTCTATGTTTCTGTAGAAGCTCGTGAATTTAACTTTCTTTTTAATAGATGTGTTTAATAGCCAAATTCCTGGTGAAAACTACACTACCCAAAATCTCAAAGAGAGAACCACCAATCAGATAAGTCAACGTGTGTGTGAATTTCTGGACACAGAAATTGCAACAGTAGAGCTTAGCAGCGATCGGCCACTCCACTTATGCACTGCAAATGATGTAATCGAGTCGAGTCAAGATTTTTCAATAAACTTAAAATATTTAGTTTTTATACTTACATTTAATAAATGATTATAATGCAATAGTTTTATATTAGACTGTCACTTTTGATTTGATTGCGTAATTCACAATGCATTTTGGGATGAGTAGTTCATTTCCTCTTGCACCTTTGCCTTTTTTTCTTTTTTTTTTTTACAATTTGTATTTTTGTTTTTTGAATCAAATCAAAGATTGTAGTGCAATTCTTCTTGGAGATAGTTGGTTTGGTTTATTGCTTAAAACAAATTTTTTGTATTATTTTTATTTTCTCCCCTTTTCTCCTCAATTTGGAATGCCCAATTCCCAAAGCGCTCTAAGTCCTTGTGGTGGTGTAGTGACTCGCCTCAATCCAGGTGGCAGAGGACGAATCTCAGTTGCCTCCGTTTCTGAGACCGTCAATCTGCGCATCTTATCATGTGGCTTGTTGAGTGCGTTACCGCGGAGACCTAACGCGTGTGGAGGCTCACGCTATTCTCCGCTGCATCCAAGCACAACTCACCACGTGCCCCACCGAGAGCGAGAACCACATTATAATTAGCACTCAGCACGCCCTGGATTCGAACTTGTGACTCCAGGTGTGGTAGTCAGCGTCTTTACTTGCTGAGCTACCCAGGCCCCCCCTTAAAACTCATTATTGAATAATTTTTTTAAATTCCTACGGAGAAAATTAATGTGCATAATACTTCCAGAACCACGGCCACAGAAAAAGTGGGGGTAAATGTTGCACTCTATTTCTGTGCTTCTCTAACTCTATTTTCTCTCTATTTCTCTCTCTTTCTCTCACCAGTGTCACAGGTAGCAGGATGGTGAGAAGTGCAATGTGATGGAGGACCAGCAGGAACTCTTTCCTCACAAATGAGTTGACTGTGCGCAGAGTGTGGTTCTCATAATCCTTGTGACCTTTGACCCGGAAGCGATAGTAATGGCTGAGGTACATGGCGAAGATGTCATATGACATGTAGGGCACGCCATACCAAATGACAAAATGGGTGGCCAGCCAGTGTCTGGAACAGAAGACGAACAGAACAGGTGAACATATAGTAGCTCTCTTCCAAAACCTAGTGTGCTTTTTTGCTGTCTACTACCTATATAGGCAATGTTTCACATTAGTGACTGATTTGGAATACTCTACATAGCATGTCGCTAAGCTATGACGCAATACTCTAATAGGCATAAAAATACACTGAACACATAAATATTAGGTAAAACAATCCCTTTTAATTAGATTGGACTTTTTTTTTATCAATACTTTTGTTAATGAAATAGACCTATTTACAAGGAACTTTTATCTTGACTCATCTTCGATTATTTTTTCTTCACTAATGCATTCTGGATTGCCTTCTCTGTGAAAGATACATGCAATTGTGCCTTATAATTTGGCCAGAAGAAGGTAGCTTAAAGGTAAAGTTAACCCAAAAATGAAAATTCTCTCATCATTTACTTACCCTCATACCATCCCAGATGTGTATGACTTTCTTTCTCCTGCAGAACACAAATGAAGATTTTTAGATGAATATCTCATACAATGCAATTGAATGGTGGCCAGAAATTTTAAGGTCCATAAAGCACATAAAGGCAGCATAAAAGTAATCAATAAGACTCCAGTGGTTAAATCCATATCATCAGAAGCGATTTGATAGGTGTGGATGAGAAACAGATCAATATTTAAGTAATTTTTTATCATAAATGTCCACATTCTTTTGTTTTTGGCGATTCACATTTTTCGTGCATATCGCCACCTTCTAGGCAGGGAGGAGAATTTATAGTAAAAAAGGACTTGAATAATTATCTGTTTCTCTCCCACACCTATAATTTTGATTTATAAGACATGTATTTAGCCACGGGATTCGTATGGATTACTTTTATGCTGCCTTTGTGCTTTTTGAAGCTTCAAAGTTTTGGTCACCATTCACTTGCATTGTATGGACCTACAGAGCTGAGATATTCTTCTAAAAATCTTTGTTTGTGTTCTGCAGAAACAAGAAAGTCATACACATCTGGGATAGCATGAGGGTGAGTAAATGATGAGAGAATTTTCATTTTTGGGTGAACTATTCCTTTAAAAGGCAGCACAGTACTGCTGCCTGTTGTTTGGAACAGCCTTCACGTTTTAAGGCATCATATGCCTATTATGCCTTAAAATGCTGTCTAGGTAGGCAGGTCACTAGGTTTTGGGACAGAGCTTATGTGTGGAGTGATGTCAAGAAATGCTTACAAATCTTCGAACAAAATCATTGTCTTTTTTATATTTTGAAAGAACTTTTTGAAGAAAGTATTGTGAAGAAATACATTAAACATAAAAAAGAACAGATGTTAGGAGGCTTATATAAAACTCTCATAGTACATGTTAATAAATGCTGATTGCTAAATATAAGCTTCACAGGTTTATACATGTTTTCTTATTAACAACTAATGAATTTGTTATGTAACATAGAAACAAAAAAATAAATCAGTTAAATAAATGAGCATGGGACATATGCAGATTTTTACCATACACATACAAATAAACATACACACAACAATGAACAGTAGGTATTCAAGCCTTTTAAGACTTTGAGTACAGTGCATGACAGGGATAGACTGGACTAAAACCAGCCTGGGACCTTTGCCAGCCCAACATAACCCACAACAGATAATTCCCCTCTATTTCCACTATATGTGTATCAAACATGCATATATTACAAAATAGCGCCTGCTATTTTAAGGGCAGATGGATGGATTCAGCCTTAAAGTTTTGCAGTTGAAAGAAAATAGTACAGGATTGAAACTACATGAGGGTGAGTAAATGATGAAAAAAAAAATTCATTTTTGGGTGATCAATCCCTTTAACACACCCAATGTCATTGGCTGCTCCTTGTCACTCAGGATCACAGTTATGCTTGTGCTCAAGCCAAGTATTAAGCCTTTGGGGGATTAAGCAGGCTGGCTGGGAGTTTCTCTAGGGCTGCCAGGCAAGTACCTGCAGTGGATTACCCTCTGTTATGCCACAAACTCATCCCAGCACTCACAATGCACATCCCACCCTGCCCATCTGAACAGGTGGCTGGTTGCATTACAGGTGCCACTCTAGTGATAGGGAAGGGCAGAGGGAGGGAGGGTACAGAGGAAGGTAACAGCTGGAGCCCTGGGACTCCATGTACCTAATCTCCTCCTCCCTGTGTCCTTGGGGCAGGGGAGGAGCCATGGGGTCAGCAGATGTGGCGTGGGAATAGAGGTAAGCACTGTTGCCCTGAGGCTGTAGTAATTGGCCACTGAGCTGAACAAAGGCACGGGCAGGTAGAGCCTGACTGATCCCACTTTTCAAAAGACACCGCACCACTTATAAATATCATATGTCACTTTTCTACAGACAGGGTTCTGGTGCCCAATCTGGAACAGTTCAGTGCATTTTCAGTGCAGAAAAGCCAGTTCGCCCCATAAACTTGCTGGTTTCAAAACATCAGGTTTGTGAATCAAAGGCCCGCGGGGTGGGATAATGTCCATCCCAAGTAAAGCAACAACAACTTAATATGGTAAAACTAATGTCATAGATTACACTAGATTACTCCTAATCACAAAGCTGAATACACTGGAAATTGCCGTTCTGGCAATACTGTAGTGTCCGCATTCAGTCAATGGACAGCATGTTCCTATGAATGTCGTGCTGCACAGCTGCTCCAGCCACTTTATATTTCTCATCCATATAAAATAAATTATATTATTTAAAAATATCACATGTGACTTAAAGGCTGTGAATAAGTACTACTAAATGTACACCAATAAATGTAGTTTATTGTAGTTTACTTACAGAATCTACAGACATTCAGATGTGTTTCACCCATTAATACAGTCCATATACTGTAAAGTTCCAGTATCAATATGCCCTCAGATGTTAAAAGTTTTTATGTATGAAAAGCAGCTCCTCATGACAAAGATGCTGAATCTAATTACTTTGGGTGTTAAAATTCGTTCTCAAAACGTATTCTCAAGATGAATAATCAAAGGTCGTGATGCAACATGTTTATTTGTGGGCAGTAGTATTCTGTAATATAGCCAATTACGTCATTGTTCAGCTCTTAAAGGAATACCTCACCCAAAAATGAAAATTCTCTCATCATTTACTCACCCTCATGCCATCCTAGATGTGTTTGACTTTCTTTCTTCTGCAGAACACATATGAAGATTTTTAGAAGAATTTTTCAGCTCTGTAGGTCCATACAATGCAAGTGAATTGTGACCAAAATTTTTAAGCTTGAAAAAGCACATAAAGGCAGCATAAAAGTAATCCATAAAATCCAGTGGTTAAAGCTGAAGTATGTAACTTTTTCTGTGTTAAAATACTTTCTCCTATCCCAGTTTAATATGCAGACAACTACCAGTAAGGCATTTATAGGTTAATTTTCTCGAAAGATCTTTGTTTCTGTAGCACTATGAGAATTGTTCTCTTTGTTTAAAGTGGCCCGCTTAGACCCGCCCCAACAACGTTACTCAACCTATGGCGTGAGTTGGGGGTGGGACTATGTTAGTTTGACCAGTGGTGGGGGGCGTATTCAAAAAGCTGTTTTAAAAAAGTTTATTTATGCAATTCCGTTTGGTGGCGCCAGTGGAGCCGAAATTACATAAATCAGTTTTAAATCCATATTTTCAGAAGCGATATGATAGGTTTGGGTGAGAAAGAGATCAATATTTAAGTCCTTTTTTACCATAAATTCTCCTCCTCGCCTAGAGGCGATATGCACTAAGAATGCGAATCGCCAAAAAACAAAAAAAGAAAGTGAAGTGAGGAACTGAAAGTAAAGATTTATAGTAAAAAAAGGAATAAAATATTTATATGTTTCTCACCCACACCTATTATATCACTTCTAAAGATATAGATTTAACCACTGGAGTAGTCCTGATTACTTTGATGCTGCCTTTATGTGATTTTTGGAGCTTCAAAGTTCTGGTCACCATTCACTTGCACTGTATGGACCTACAGAGCTGAGATATTCTTCTACAAACCTTCATTTGTGTTCTGCAGATAAAAAAAAGTAATACAAATCTGGGATGGCATGAGGGTGAGTAAATGATGAGAGAATATTCATTTTTGGGTGAAATGTACCTTTAAGACAGCGGAAACACGGGCCAGTTTTGAGAAAGGTTTGCAGATCCTCTGGCCGAGCATCAGCCGATTACAAGAACCAGCCCCATTTCAGTGGAAACAGTTATGCAGGTGGACATGGAAAAATGGTGAACCATCCTCTAAACCAGTGTTTCCTAACCTTTACACCCATAGCACCATCAGTAAACTCAAGTACCTCTTCATCGAAAAACAAAACCAAAGACTAAATATAATTTAGGCCACGTCCACACTAATACGTTTTTGTTTGAAAACACATCTTTTTCTCTACATTTTGGCCTTCCATCCACACTGAGGCGACGTTTTTGTCAGCAAAAACTGAGCTTTTTGAAAACACTCTCCCAAGTGGATAAATTTGAAAACATCGTCTTCGCGTTGTAGTGTGGACTGGGAAAACAGAAATATCTGAAAACGATGACATATCTGTTGTCATGTGACTCAGTCATGTGATCCATTCAACCAAAACAATCAACATGGAGGCCCGTGTTATAGCAGCGCTGTTGTGCCTGATATTCACTTTGATAAATGTCACTTTCTACAACATTCATATTGCATTTCTTTAAATGCAACAGGAAGTTTACTCGGAACTGGTGTCCGGCGACTGAATACGAGGACAATTGCGTTTCAGACAATACATGCAACGGCAATTTTTTCTGCATGTGCAGTAAGGTGACTTAAGCATTTTTATATGTTTCATGGTGGACGAGCAACTTTTGGAAAATGCTTGAAAACAGCAGTTTGGACGGAGAGTGATTTGAAAATGAAAGTGCCGTTTTCAAATGTATCCGGATAAATGTAGACATAGCATTAATGTTATCATTAATGCTGATTATTATTGATCGATCAGTATTGCCTGTTTTGATAGCTTGGTACATAATTTAAATATTAATTTTACACATTTTATTTTATCATTAGTTTTTCATCATTTTAGCTTTAAAAAAATGCACCAATTCAATGAATTCCAACAATAAATATGCTGTATTGATGTCTATTGTTTGCATGCATAATTTGTATTATTTAAAAGTATTTGCACTGATGTGTAGAACAAGTGCTTAAACAATACTTTCTCTTTAAGAATACAGGAAGTTCAGTGGCTCGAGTGTCTCACAGTGTTTTGGTTGAGCTAATGAGAATGGAGTCTCACAGCTTCTTTCGTACTTTGAGTGATTAGAATTAAAAGTTTCTTTTTGAATTGATTTTGATCAACAACAGATTATAAAAAACAGAAATAGTTTTAAAAAGAGACATTATTCAATGACAAATGGATTGCATGGATCTCATCTTTGGACACAGATTACACAATGAGTCAAATCAAAGTTTTACTCTCAACACGCAGTGAAAGTATCTCAGTGCTAGACTTCGCATAGAGTAAAAGATCCATCTTGGGATTTTAAGAATCGATGTTTGGATCATTCAAATGAAGATGATCATGATTAATAGGTAAATCAATGTTTTTATCTATCCCTAATCCCTCTTATTTTTATTTTAAACAATATACATTTTGTTTTATAGATCCAACAAAGAAAAATTTTATTCTGTTCATCTACCCCCTGTACCCCGGTTGATAATCACTGCTCTAAAGTACTTTCTGTCAGCTAGTTTGGCAGTCATTTCCTGTGTTTTTTCAACTATTAATTTCTACAGCTGTATTTTCATAATTGATAAGAACAGAGTTTTCATGCGATTTGTTGCTAAAACATTCCACTATGACCTTTATAACACAGTTAGGGATATTTACTCCAATGCAGGATAGTGCGATCCTTTGCTGTAACAGAACTCATTATTTGCACTTTAAAAGATGTGGTGTAGGATTTGTTGACTTACCGATCTGCGATCACATTACCTCTGCACGAGGACACCACAATGATGCCAGCTGTGGTGGCCATAACAGCATGAATGGATGACACCAGCCTGTCAGTGAGAAAACAAATTTAATACATACACTTCACCTCAAATTCAGCTATTTTCACTCACATCTATTAGAGAGATTGCCAAGAAAGACTAAGGACAACACATAATGCTTAAGGTTTCAAACAATGGAAAATAGATCATTGCTATTTGTATGGTTTCTCTGAAACAAAGGCCAATGTCTAGAGCTGTACCAATACAATGTTATATCGATATATCACAATACTTTTTCTCATAATATTGTATTGATACTTCAGATCCCTCTATTTTTTTCTGATTACATTTTTTTTTATTATTATTGATTCATATAGATAACAAAGAAATGTAAAACATATACAGTATATACAGAATCAACATTTAACCCCCACTATTACCCCTCCCCCTCCCAATCCCCAACCCCACCCTGACCCTCAACAACATCCCAGTGGTCACACATGATTATAGTCACACACACACACACACACACACACACACACAAACATATATATATATATATATATATATATATATATATATATATATATATATATATATATATATATATAGTGATTTCATCTAAATCAAAAATACAAAATATCAATAATACATAGTTAATGGAAGTGCAATAATAATTTACTGAAGAAATAAATTCAGACATGACACTTGACATTAAGATCATATTACCCCATAACTTTATTATACATAATATTCAGCATTATATATAGTAGGATATATGACACAATCATTAAACCTCTGTAAACTTTAATTTTCTCTCGCACATCAAACGGACATCCATCCATCACGCTGAAAAGGTGTCTCTCTCTTCCACTGCTGGTTTCAGTTTCAGCCTAACACGTACAAAACCTATGGCTGCTAGTTTGCAATAGTATTTAAGAGCTCCTATTGTGCAATGAAGCGATTTCCATTTTTATGCCCGCGTTACGTTGGCGTAGGACGTCGTGCGTAATGAATAGAATAGATGCTAAAATAATTAAAAAATAAAACAGAATTATAAAAAATGCCCCATCTCCATGATGTGCACCGTCACATTTTTTAACCGTGATTTATCGTGCTACGATAAACCGTTACACCCCTACTAAGAAATTTCTGTATTTTTTGCTGGCTGATTCGACAGTGTCTGGACTTTATACTGACAGCCTTGGATTTTACTCCGACACCTATTAGTGTAGACAAAAACACACAAAAAAACCCTAAATGTTTTCTGTTAATGGATGCCATTGTAGGAATAACAAATTCACAATCCAAAAGTGTCTGATGATTGAGTATTCGAATGGTCATGTGTTAAACCATTCAACATTACCTACCTTCTGTATAATAAAACAGATGTTGACTGGAGTCTTTGCCTTATGTGAGTGTACAATAATTTTAAACATATCAAAAAGCAATATTCACTTGTTTAGATATAACACTTATTGACATGTTGAGACAATTACACATGAATGCTACAGTAGCACACTGCTCTTTATGAACGTTCATTGAACTCCACTAATCATCAGGGAAGGCTCAGCCATAACTTGACATCCATGGCTAAGTTGAGTGAGAGTGCTCCGATCAGCCTTTGTTGTAATGAGGTTAAATGTACAAGTCAGGCAGGCCTGAAATACATCCTCCACTATCAGACCCTAAAGTGAGTTAAGGTCACACTGTATGTGTGCGTTATAGACAAAGAGACACTGCTTATTCTGTCCCAATGTTTTTACTGTACCTTGCTACATCTCCTGCACTTCACATACTGAGTTACAGTGCAGCTGCTGAGATAAACACTACCACTACAGGACACTCATTTACCAAAGATTTCACCATTCATTAATGTGGTGGTAGTCTGTGTTGTAATCTAAGCAAATATTTGAGCTTGATTCATTAATAACAGTCAGAGGACACGTGTTGTAATAGTGTTACTCTAATGATACTGAAGAACATACTTGAGAGGAATTAAGGCCACGTCCACACTAATACGTTTTCGTTCAAAAACACATCTTTTTCTCTATGTTTTGGCCTTCCATCCACACTGAGACAACTTTTTGTTAGAGAAAACTGAGCTTTTGAAAATGCTCTCCCAAGTGGATAAATCTGAAAATGCCGTCTTCGCGTTGTAGTGTGGACTGGGAGAACAGATATATCTGAAAACGATGACGTATCTGTGTCATGTGACTCAGTCATATGATCCATTCAACCAAAACAATCAAGATGGCGGCCCATGTTATAGCGGCGCTGTTGTGCCTGATATTCACTTTGATAACGTTGTCACTTTGTACAACATTCACATTGCTTTCCTTCAAAGGCGATGCAAAGTTTACTTGGAATTGGTGTCCGGTGACAGAACACGAGAACAATTGCATTTCAGACCGTACATGCAACGGCAATTTTTCACATGTGCAGTAAGGGGACTTGTGCGTTTTCATACATTTCAGTGTGGACGAGCAACTTTTTGAAAACGCTTGAAAATGGCAGTGTGGACGGAGAATGTTTCGAAAACGTTGTTTTCAAATGTATCTGGATTCATGAAGATGTAGCCTAATAAACTGGTTGAAGATATAGTACAGAGTAAACAATCAGATGCTAAAATGCAAAACAAAACCTATTCTTAATTAGTGTTTTTGTCCCGTAAAACCCAGACTGATATATTCAGCCGATATTTGGCCATTTTGAGATTATTGGCATAGGTCAATAACCACGTCCACTTGGCAGAATAACCTCTACCTTGTTTCAGTTCCAAAATCTAAAAAGAATGTCCACAATTTCTGTTTTTATTTTTTAAGCAAATATTGTGTAAAATAAGCCTACATTTCATTTAAGAAATGTATTTGCATCTAATAACTGATTTGCTCATTTATGTGCATCTCAAATTGCATGTATAAATCAGCATTATAGCGGCCATTGGCCACACTGGTCTCTAGATATCTAAAAACCTCCTTAAAAAGGATATATTGAGCATGAGAAGCAAAATTGTAATAAATAAATAAATAAATAAATATACTATAATTCCATTGCAATGCAAAAGGAGCATTTATTGAAACCAAACTGGATAAATGACTCGTTTTGCATGGTAGAAAATGATCACTAAAATTATGACTGTATTTTGGTGCAAAACTTTCCAAAAGTCTAAGTGGACATCGGTGAAAATAAGAAACATTTCTGTCATGGGATTTTTACCAATATTTGTCTGCTGTGCGAACTTAGAAAAGACTGAGCACACTATTGCAGTTTGGTGGCTGTAACTTGAAAGCTCTACGAGGAGTTTTCAAATTTTGATCTTCGTTTAGGGATTTTGAAAAACCCTAAACAAAGTTTGTAGAATAACAGTATGTTAGCTTTGTCAAGCCAGCCTAACAAGGAAAACAAGACAAATATACTGATAAACAATAGGATTTTTTGCAGTGTAATCCATCCTTTACCTAGTACAACACACCAGTCTAACCAAAATGAAATGGAGTGCAAGTTAGTGCAGCGCTCAGTCTAAGCCTCTGACTGGCTGCTAAGCTCCACGACTGAACGTTCTACATGGGATGACGCTTGTTCGTCATGACAACGGCAGTCACGTGACATGGGCCTGACAGCTTACGCTTGAGTTGGCCAATAGATAAGCACTCCCCTCCACAAACACACATGCATAGAGCTCTGCTCCCCATACCCCTCTATCCTTGGAGCCTTGCTGCCTGAATACTGTCACAAGACCCATTTTACACAATCCACTCTTTGTGTCCCTACTCTCTCCCTTTCTGTTTCTCTCTAGAACAGGGAGGGGAGGAGAAAAAAAGAGAGGAGATGAAAATGCTTCTTTATAGCTTTGTTGCATGTTGGTGGTTGGTGTGACATGTTGTCTTATGGGTCCAAAATCATATTCAGATACAAAGTAGTAGAGCAGAGTGCTCAATCCTGCTCCTGGAGCTCTAGGTCTTACTTCCTGCAAAATTCAGTTATTTTAAGCAAGTCAGCTCACTCGACAGTCATCGTGGTTATGCCCTCAGGCAACTATTTTTTAGTCATGCAAAAACAGATTTATCTACTTGAATATGAAGAGACCGAAATCTCCAAACTGTGCCAAGCTTATTTTTCAATAATATCACTAATAAAATCTGACAACAATTTAACAATTGTGTCTTTTGCAGTGCAAAACAGCCATTTTTCAGGTTGATTAAGCCTATATGCATGCACATTCAAGGCCAAAAAGACCAGGGAATGCTATTCACAATAAGAATTTAATTGAAGGCAGGACTTTCTTTCTCACAGTCGCCATACTGAGCACTGCAATTGGTCCCACTCCTTTTTCTATGTATGTGTCCGAATCCTTAAAAATACTGTCTTATCAGGCAGTGTACAGCTGTAGGATGGTAACAACAAGGTGCCTTGTAAGCTGGTTTCCTTAAGAGATAGACCTTCACACAAAAATGCTATCTTAAACCATTGAGTAACTAGGACATTGACCACGTTTACATGCACTTAAGAAAACGGTTTATTCCAGGGTTTTAGCAGAAAGAGGCATTCTGAAACGTCATGTAAACAAGAACGTTGATTTCCTCATGCCATTTAAGGGATTATGAGAAAGCAGTTTAACACACCTAGGTTTCTCTCGGAAAACGCGTCTTAATGTGGCCATGTAAACGCATAAGCGGCATTCTGGTGGGTGTTTGAATAGATAGAGCCCAACAACAAGTCAACACAGCAGAAAGAATTTAACATTTCTGGGAGTACAGTGGAAAAATCACATATACTATATAAACCAGTGTTTCTCTGGTGGGTCGCAACCCAAAATTGGGTCGCAGGTCTATTCGGACTGGGTCACGGACAACAGGAAAAGAACAATGCCATGGTTCTCCCATTGAAGATTTTTCGGCGGCCGCCCAAGTGATAGCATATTTAGGACTGCCAAGGCAAATTTAATGATAATCTCGCATTGAGCTAAAGGCTTATCATCTGCACTGCGATATTTTCACAGTCCGATTAAAGCTTTCGTGCGAGTGTAACTGAACCAGCTCACGCAAATGATCTGCTATGCTCTCTGGTGTGCGCGCAACAACCGGGCTTCCCTCGATATTGCGGCACGCAGACCTCAAAACTGATGTGACCAATTTCAATTCTAGTGAGACTTTTCTAGTGGGAAAGCCCGGTCGGGCTTAAATCAAATCACTTTATTGTCACACAACCATATACACAAGTGCAATGGTGTGTGAAATTCTTGGATAAGAATTGTGAACAAAACAAACAAAACACTACTATGTTGTGTCGGAGCTCGCAACGCAGCAGCCATACTTGAGTCCAAATATCTGTCAAACCTCTCAAACAGTAGGCAGCTCCAACATGCCAAACAGCACTGAGGAGGAAAAGAGCGAGCAACACTGTGCTAGCATGCACCAATTAATTATTTTATTTTTCATTACACATCATCACCTTTACAAAAAAATGTCATGATTTTACATAAGTAAAAGTAACTGTTATTTTTCACAAAACATTATAGTTTCATATTAAATAATCTATAGGTAGAATCTATAAGCCCAGTGTTTCCCAACCACTGTGCTGCGGCACACTAGTGTGCCGTGAAAGATTGTCAGGTGTGCCGTGGAAAATTATCAAATTCCACAAAATAAATAAATGCATGAAAAAAAAAAAAATCAGTCACTTCTGTGATTGTGAAGAGCAATAATTAATGTGCAAAAGTGAGTGATATTTATACGCGTTAAGGGCCTTTCACATGACTCGCATCAGTGCTGCAGAATACATTGAAGTCTATGAAGTGACGCCACTTTACACCAAAGTGTTTTTCACACACACGTTTTTGCTTCACCAATAATGTCTTTGAGAGTACTAAGCAACAAGAAATATTTAAAAACTGTCCAAATTTGTGAAGAGACATTGAACGTCTCATAATTTCTTTTAATTAAATATTAGCTTATCGTTTACGAATATCAGAGACCCCAGTTATTGAGCTAATTTAAATTCACCAAGAAAACGCTTCGAGGAGGTCACGTGACGCCATGCAAGAAGACGTGTGAACGAAAGGCTCTGCGCACTTTGCTAAAAAAATTTATTATTCTCATGTTATAATTTGGTGAAATTCGATACACCCAGTTACACATTTGCTCTTTAAGGTAAAACATGGCAAAGAAGTCAAACTCATCAGGCTCTGGAGACATTAAAAGCACTTACGTGTTCAAGATGAAAGCCCCGACAGACCTAAAGATCGGGGACTCGATTTGGATGGCGCGGTGGGAGAGGAGATCCAGCGTCAGTTGTCCAATATGTCGGTGATGTTGACGAAGGTTCTTGCTGACTTGGAGGATCTCGCTGTAATACGTCGATCGATTATGGCGATGGAAATAAAATTCTCTGAGTTAGTTACAAGAGTGTCGAATGCTGAGACACGAATCAATTATTTGGAGTCTTCGGAGAGGGAATTAACCGCTAATCTGCCCGAGACCAAAGTTGATCTGGAACGTATTCTTGAAAAGCTTGAAGATCTTGAGAACAGAAACCGCAGGAATAACGTCAGAATTGCTGGAATTCCTGAGCATGAGGAGGGCAGAGATATGGTGAAATTCCTAGACGAGCTCTTCCCGAGTCTGCTTGACATAACAGGCCACAAGCTGGAAATCGAGCGAGCTCACAGAGTCCCAGCTCACAGATCTGCTGAGGGAGAAAGGCCCCAATCGATTCTAGCTAAATTTATGAGGTCATCCGATAAAGATCTCGTGTTGCGCCAGGCGAGGAGCAAAGTGAAGCTTTCTTGGAGGAATCATAATAGTTTCTTGTTCCCGGACTTTGTGAGTTCGACAAGAGAGAAACGCGATCGGTTCAAGGAATGCAAGAAACTCTTACATCAGCGAAAGATCTCGTTTGCTCTAATGTTTCCAGCCAAACTGAGAATAGAAACGAAGAATGGTCGCAAAGTATTTACATGTCCCAATCAGGCAATGTCTTTTATTGAATCAATGACTGAGTAAACCATTGGCTGTTTCTCATATGAGTGTGTCTGACTCGCTGTACTTACTCTGGCTTTTGAGGAAGCTGGGCATCATTTTGGTTTCTTTTTGCGTTGGCGCCGCCTAGCGGCTGGAGTTTGTATTGTGAATAACACTTTCCTTAAAGAAGTTTTTGCATTGATGAAAGATTACTTTTGCATTGAAGTTCCCGGCCAGTTTGAGAGCTGACACTACGGATGACTGCAAAATATCTACATGCTCACACAAAGGATGTCTTTTATAAAGCTGACGGATTGGGTAAGTCATGGTATATACTTTTATGCGGCCTCCGAGTGAATTGACTTGACCATCCGGGGAACCGGGATGTCGGTTTTGTTTCTTTTTGTGTTGGCTCCACCTAGTGGCTGGAACTTGTGCCATTTACGGGACACTGGAACGATTACGTCATACGCTGAACTCAAAACATCTGGCTCACTGAACATTTGTTTGTCTATCCGTGAAACTGAACAGTTTTATACCAGCTGAAATTTGCTTCGTGGAGGATCACACCTTTAAAACAATCCTGTGAATTAATCTACATGTTCTGTGTTCATTCTTCCTTTTGGCTGGGGGTTATTTTACAAAGTATTTTCTGTTATGTAATTTTGCTTCACAAATTTGTGAGGCAAAATTGAGCAATCCGATGGCAAAGTTGTCGTGGGGGCTCGTGGGCATTCATGGACCTTTTGAGTTTAAAGGGATTGACGCCGGTTGCCGCTTTCATGCGCGGGGTTAATGCGCACGTTTTTCTTTTTTCTGTTTGTTTTGTTTGGGGGAAGTTTGGGGTTTGATTGTTTCACTAATGGGGAATGTGGTCTGTATAATTTTGTTTTTGACAGTTTTTCTTTTTATTATATCAATATGTCAGTTGTTAATATGAGTGTACTATCTCTCCCCATATGGAATGTGAATGGGTTGGGGCACCCCATAAAAAGAAGGAAGGTTATTACTTTTCTTAAACGTAAGAAATATGATATAGTGTTTCTTCAAGAAACGCATCTTTCCCCGCAGGAAGCTGAAAAATTTGGGAAGATATGGGGTGGACATGTTTTCTTTAGTGTTGGCTCAAGTAAGAGCAAGGGAGTCATTATATTGATAATAAACATCTACAATTCAAATTTCTCAAACAGATCAAAGATAAATTAGGAAGAGTAATTATTGTTTTAGCTGAAATTCAAGGGCAAAGGTTGATTTTGGCTAATGTTTATGCGCCTAACGCTGATGATCAGGGCTTTTTTACAGATCTTGAAGGGATGTTGCAAACCGCTGGCACCCCTCATGATATAATATTGGGAGGAGACTTTAATCTTTTGATGAACTCAGTCCTTGATCACAGTGAAGCAAAAGTGTGTAAGCCCCCTAGAGCAACCTTGACGCTTCACAGGATGTGTCAAAATCTTGGTCTTACAGATATTTGGAGACTTTTGAATTTTTTTTCCATCAGTCCATAAAATTTATTCTAGAATAGATTTTTTTTTTTATATCCAAGTCCCTCATTTCATCTGTTGTTGATTGCTCAATTGGAAACATCTTAGTCTCAGATCACGCCCTGGTGAGTTTAGAGGTGGTGCCACATACAGAGAAAAAGAAATCATATAGTTGGCGCCTTAATGTGTCCCTTTTGCAAAATCCTGATTTCCAACAAATGCTAAAGGCTGAAATCAGTGTTTATATGGAGACCAATTGGTCCTCAGTATCCACTGTGGACATGGCTTGGGAGGCACTTAAAGCGGTTCTTAGGTGTCGGATCATACAGTATGCCTCATTCATCAAAAAATCCAAAGCACGACAACTCGTGGAGTTGGAAGGAAATATTAAAAATGCCAAAGCAGAGCTGAAACGCCGTTTGTCTTCTGATGGCCTCAGAAAATTGACTCTATTGAAATACAGATATAATACTATTTTGTCGCGGAAAGTGGAGTTTTGGTTATTCAGGGCAAGACAGTCATACTTTGAGTCGGGGGACAAAGCTGGAAAACTTTTGTCTAGGTATATAAAGCAGAGAGATTCTTTTTCTACCATTCGCTCAGTGAAATCTGCTGGTGGTGAAATATTTACCTCGGCCATTGATATTAATAATGCTTTTAAAGAATTCTACTTTGATCTCTATAGTTCCACGTCTTCGTCTACTGATGAAGATATTAGAAACTTTGTGGAACCATTAGATCTCCCTAAACTGACGACTGAGCAAAACAATTCTCTTGATTCTGAGATAACCTTGGAGGAGCTTGGCGAGGTTATTAAGACCTTGCCTACAGGCAAGGCTCCGGGGCCTGACGGCTTTGCTGCTGAGTTTTTCAAATCTTATGCTACAGAACTGGCTCTACTTTTGCTAGAAGTTTATACTGAATCATTAAAGAATGGAAAGCTTCCGCCAACACAAGCCTGGATCAGTCTGATTCTTAATAAGGACAAAGATCCAAGCGAGTGTAAAAGTTACCGTCCAATTTCCCTGATCAAGTTAGATGTAAAAATGTTGTCAAAAATTCTGGCTAATCGATTAAGTAAAGTTATGACATCACTTATACATAAAGATCAGGTGGGGTTTATTCGGGGCCGTAGCTCTTCTGAGAACATTAGGCGTCTCATCAATATCATGTGGTCAGTAGCGAATGAACAATCTCCGGTCGCTGCCATCTCACTTGACGCCGAAAAGGCGTTTGATATGGTAGAATGGGATTATCTTTTTAAGGTTTTGGAAATATACGGGTTTGGGAGTACATTTATTGGATGGATTAAGTTACTTTATAGACACCCAGTAGCAGCGGTACAAACAAATGGACTAATTTCAGATTATTTTACTTTGGATAGGGGCACCCGGCAGGATTGCCCTCTTTCCCCATTATTGTTCTGTCTTGCCCTGGAACCATTAGCAACCGCGATAAGAAAGGAGGATGATTTTCCAGGGGTGGTGGCAGGAGGTATGGCGCATAAACTCTTGCTTTACGCAGATGATATTTTATTATTTGTCTCTGACACCAGTAGATCTATGCCTTGCCTCCACAGAATTATTAATTCCTTTTTTAAGTTTTCAGGATACAGAGTCATTTGGTCTAAATCCGAAGCTTTGGCTCGGACAGCGTACTGCCCAGAAACGGCTTTCCAGCTGGGTGCTTTCCAGTGGCCCAAACAGGGCATTAAGTGTTTGGGTATTTTATTTCCAGCAAATTTGTGTGATTTAGTTAGAGTTAATTTTGACCCCTTAATAAAACGGATTTCGAGCGATGTGGGCAGGTGGGCTTCATTAAATTTATCTATGATTGGGAAGGTTAACGTTATTAAAATGAATTGTATTCCAAAATTCAATTACTTACTGCAGTATCTCCCTGTAGATGTCCCCCTCTCTTATTTCAAGCAATTTGATAGCATAGCAAAGTCTTTCATTCGGAATGGTAAGCGTCCCAAATTACATTTCAATAAGTTACATAGGCCGATTGACAAAGGTGGGCTAGGCCTACACAAGATTTTATTTTATTATTATGCATTCGGTCTCAGACATTTGGCTCATTGGTCGCTTCTACCTGAGAGAGCCCCTTCCTGGTTCTGTATAGAACAGGAAGTTCTTGCCCCTATTTCACCACTGCAGAGCCTTTCTATCAAATGAATCGGAGAAGCTAAGTTACATCCCGTTATCTCGCACTTGAACTCGGTATTGACTAAAGTGTCCAGACTGTTTAATTCTGACATTTTTTTAAATGTTGCCTCGAGCATATGACTGAACCCCAAACTATGCATCAACAAGTCCCCTTTTTGCTGGTCAGAGTGGATTGGGAGGGGGGTTACTACGCTCGGTGACCTGTATGAGAATGGAGTGTTGAGATCCTTTCAAAATTTGGTTCAACTTTTTGGGATTCCTAGATCTCAGTTCTATAAGTATTTACAGCTGCGCCACCTGCTCTGTACTGTTTTTGTATATTTATTCTGTATATGTGTATTCTGCTATGTATATATTTAATGGTTGAATCAATAAAAAAATAAATAAATAAATAAATAAAAAACGATTAGACCTAAACATAAACGAGTCCTTTTATTACTTTCTGCTATCAAAGCAACTGCAAGCTTTGTTCTCTCTTCCAAATACATGTTTTCAATGTTTACTGTGCACACCTCCCGCTTTTTTACACGGCAAACTCATAAAATCGCCCCTCTGTGACGCTTTCTGCAACTCTTGTCATGTGGAGGGCAATGCGGCGCTTGACGATGACGTTGAACGGAGCGTTGACGCCTTGACTCAACTCAGGTGAAATGCGCTTTACAATGACGAAAGAACATTATTGAAACTCAAAATTATTATTATGTGAGTGTATGTGTGTTTGGTCTTCTATATGTACAGATATATACCCTACACAGTGTTGGGCCTCATGTACTCAGATAGAAGACAAAGGCAGGCCTAACACAAAACCTAAACTCAGGCCCACATACAAAGTCATAAATCTTACTGATAAAAACCGTGCCAAAATCAAACAAAGGGAGTCCAAAATAGACTACAAATCCCATGAAGCCTTGCTCACTAAAGGATCGAACTCTCAACTCCTATTGGATGAGGCACACAACAGAACGTCCCTCAAACCATGACATCATCAGGAGTAGAAATACCTCTGAAATGCTTCTGGGATTTGCTTCCAGCAACTTTGTTTGCAGTGTGTAGACGCAGCTCATCGCTGCTCTCAGGTGCAACCTTGTTGCACAAGGAAGTAATGTCTGACTTGAAACTGTGGCCATACAATCTCCATCTCGCTGGACGAGTTGAGATTACTCTGTGTTCAACCAAACACTCTAACGGATCCGAAGGAAACCGCCGAGCAATCCGCATCTTCATCCGTTTGCCTGCAGAAGTGGAGAGATTAAAGATTTCTCTTCCATCTTCCATCTTCAATCAAGTCGACATTTCTGAAGTTCTCCGCCAGCCCACCGAGAATCAACAGCCGTGCCCGCCAACAGAGTGAGGAAACGGCCTCCCGTCATCACACGAGCCTCAAGGAACCGGTTTGGATTTAAAGGACTGATGAACACACGTTCTACCTGTGTCCTCATGCGATTCAAGTAAGAGGTTACGTCTGGGCAGAGATAGAATATTATAGCGTGTTATTCTTGTGTTTCAAGGTTTTTGCTTGTACAGTTTACGGACCGCCATGTCCGCTCATTATTAATACTCAGGGTATTAATTATCACAAATTTGTGGTCCAACCAAATTGGACTGTTGTGCATTTTCGCCATCGCCGGTGAAACCGGCAAACTGAGTTATCCATTAAAGAGTCAAAGAACGCGGGACTTTTACGAGCCATCCACCGCGTCTCTGAGTGATAAACTAACAGCTGCTTTCTCTCCCACGATCGCGAAATCGGCTTTAGGGCCGTCACTTTATTCTCTCTCATACTAACCACACACACACGCACGCACGCACGCACGCACGCACGCACGCGACCCCTCACAAACATTCTGGCACACATTTTTGGCTCGTAGATAGCTTAATGCTAAAGCCCAGCTTTGTCCCTAAGCTATCGTACAAGCGGATACACACGGTAACTGGTAGACGCCATTGACTGATTTCTCTCCGCCCCCATTCACGGTCATATTCCCTGGCCGGAAGTCTCGCATGACATACTCTCCATGAGAATCACGTCCGCCATTTTGTGCGCGTCCCTCCTTACACACACACACTGTCACACACACACCTTATGTGTTATAGGATTATTTTAGTTTCCATATCTAATCATATCACTGTTTAGTTTGTAGTTGGAAGTTGGAAGTTTATTGACTGCATTGTATTAATTATTAATTGATATTACTGCATAAAAAACTTTGTTTATATTACAAAGAGAAGTGTTTTGGTTTGTTTTGCATACGCCTGTGTTATGCTGACGGGATGTCAGTGCTCGGATTCAAGCCTTCATTCATTGTTTTTTCCCCGAAAATTGATATTCTTCGGATGTCGATTTTCCTAAGAAAACAATCTAATATTGAGACTGTTTTACTATCTGGTTATTAGTCCCTGATTCCAGGGTGGTGCCCTGTCAATGTTAATCCTTATTAATATTCTGTTGATTTTTGATAATTGATAATTATTTTTGATGATTGTTGAATTTGAATGATCAATAAGCTAGTGTTAATTTTAATTAATGTTTCATCGATGTTAACAATTAACGATTATCTTTGATAATTGTTGATTTAAAGGATTAAAAAAAGCTAACATTGATTCTCATCAATGTTCTATTGATTTTAATAATTAATAATTATCTTTGATAATTATTAATTATTGCTAATAACCAAATTTGCTCCTAAACGTAGCACACTACATTTACTGGAGCCCCATATGAGGTTTTAATGAGTTAGATTCAATTAATTAATTTAAATATTAATTAATAACTAAAGAAATAATTATTAATTATTTATGATAGTAACACTGATCTAAACAACCAGTAAAGCCCTACAGGGTCACTGAACTAATCAGTTAATAAAATTGAACAAATCTGTGAAACACAAGCAAGCCTCACCAAAATACTATTTATTTTGCAGCTAATTCTGCACAATTGTAAACTTGAATAAACTTGAATCTCCAAAATAGCTGGAATTGGTGCTTTTAGCTTATTTTTTAAAACAAAAATATCCCCAGAAAAAAATTTCATGGACCAGAGATTGTCTTACCTTTTTCGCCACTTATGAGTTTGCATCCCTGTAATTTGTTGTGGCATTGCAAGAACAAATCTACAAATTAGAAAAGAAGCAAATTTGTTGTTTTTTCATTACCAATTTAGTGCTCTTGCCACCTGTGACCTCACACAGCGTAGCCTACCTATGTGACTTGTTTATTTTTTTTACTTTAATAGCCGAATTTCAAACATTACAAGTAAACACACTACTAAGACGGACAGAAAACATGGACAAGTTCTTGAAAAGGAAAAATATTGACGATGGTTAGCCTATGTGGGATAGTGGTGTGCCGTAGGATTTTTTAGTCGTAAAAAGTGTGCCGTGGCAGAAAAAAGGTTGGGAAACACTGTATTAGACGTCATGTTTATATCAACAGTGGCAGTTGTGGTTAAAGTTTAAAAATGTGTTTCGGCTAGTATTTTTTTAAATAAATACTATCATTTATTATTATTATTACTATTATTTAAGACTAGCTACATTGACCTAACCATGGTCATTTCCTCCTGTGTAATATGTAGGCTATGTTCTGTTTCATTTGATGTTTAAAATTAGGAAACAAATGGGATAATAATGGGCTCATATAAATAAATATGCTCTTGAATTTTTAAAAGGGGGGGGGGAGAGGGAGAGAGAGAGAGGGAGAGAGAGAGAGAGAGAGAGAGAACTTCCTGTAGCTTTTGTTGGTGACATCAACAACAAAAATAATGTCACTTGATGCATGCCCTAATACCTGAAAACCATGAACAAAACTATGAAAGATAAAAGGAAATGCGACCCAGGATACATTAAATACAGGTTACGTTTTTACTATGGTGGGTCGCCACTTGATTTCCAGTGTAAAATTTGGGTCCTGAAGCAAAACCAGTTGAGAACCACTGCTATAAACTATACCCATTTATACACCAATGTAAAATAGCGACTGTCCCTCACGTTCGCATATATGCACCCGTACACTGGGGGAATCCCAGAGTTTTACGTAAGAGGGATACCCCACTATTGCAGCGCAATTTCCCTGCAGGTCGCGATAGAAAGTGAAGGAAACACAGCAACTACTCTGGAATATCTGGAAATAAAGCGAAGCAACGGAGAATAAAATAGCAAAGTCTCCCTCAGATCCAATGTTTGTTATTTACACAAGCGTCGTGGGGAAATTATGTTACTGTGGAGAAAGCCGCTTACCGACCAAGCCACATGTATATGGGAGTAAAGAGTATGCCACTTATACAGTGCATGTAAACAGGAACGCTGTTTTCTCTCAATAACCCGCTTTCTCGCAATAAGCCACTTTCCAGTGTCCATGAAAACATAGTCAGTGAAGGAGCAAGGCCCTCCTGAGGGTACATTCCAATAGCTGATATAATGCCCTGCAAAGTGGACTTGATAGGATATTTACCCATGTTAAGTGAGATTCTAAATCATAGGAGGCGTAAATGTTCAGTCCAAAATACACTGCAAACGGCACAGGGAATAAGTGTATCGTGTAAGTGTATATCACTTCACAGGATGCGGAGAGGGAAATTTACCCACCAGTCATTGCGCACCACCTCAATACTACACAGCATTTGGCTGAAATAAATGAGGTGAAAAGGTTGAGGGTTCGGCAGTTTTATATAACTGAATTTACCTCCTGTGTGTTGTGTTCGTGGATATAAAGCTCACCTTTACAAGGCAATCAACATGACACATCACATGCCCTCATATAACAGGAAGGAAGACACCTACAAATTATAAATTGCCCAAATTTGATTTATTTTCATATTAAACATCATAATAGTCCTTTATCACTAAATTAAGGGATTTAAGAGTATATATTAGGGGTGTATATATAAATATGAGTATATATATTAGGGGTGAAAAAATGCATCGCAATGCACCGATCTGACAAAGACATTTTGATGCACTGATTACAGAATTTAACAATAGATTATCATTACTATATTAACACCCAATGTAATACAGATACTGTCTCAGATTACATGAGCCTTTTCGAAACAGATGTGGAGCCCGCGAGACTGAAGGGAAAAAAGCACACTTTAAATCAAGAAAGTTCATGCTGCAGAGTTCATTCCCTGCGACACATATGATAAGCAGGTAAATGGATGTATGTTGCAGAGTTCGGCTTTCTGTGTCATTATTCATAACTGTTTGTGTCCATTTGAACAAAGTCAGTTGTTGTTGCTTTCTTCTCTGATTACGATATGCGATTTCTCCATTAATGTTACCACAAAAAGAGCACAGCCCAAATAAATGTCAATAAGCGAAATCACTCACTCATTCACTTTACACTCTTTATAGTGAATGCCACTTAATGCTATGCACTATAGGGGTGGGGCGATATGTAAAAAATATTTTAGCGATAATTGCCTTAAAATATATTGCAATATACAATTATATCGTGACCCCCCCCCCCCCCCCGTCGAGGGTCAGTGAATATTTTTGCTTTAATTATTTTGCTTTAAAATAAAAGCAAATTAAATTAAATTAATTTATTGAAACATATAAAACATAAAAGACATTTCTAAATTCAAACTGCACTTTAAACTAAATGAAAAACAGTTAAAATAACGAAGTGATCAAAAAATCTTATTTAACCACCTCCCCAAATCTAAACATTTACCATCTCCAACGACTCCATTTGCCATCACACAAGCATCTGTCAACAACAGGTGGAATATTACTAATAGCTTACAGATTAAGAACTACAGACAATTATAAATGTAAAGATAATAATAATCATAATAATAAAGCCTAATAAATTCCCTTGTGTTCCCAAAATAATGCTGCCAAATGTGTGCTCTTATTGAATTTGTGTTTGTATTCTGTTTTTTTGGTAATACAGTTAATGGTGCCTGAAGAAAATAAAACAGAACTCAATTTTAGGTTCAAGGTGAACGTGTCTTTTATTATTTTATGATTTAATCACTTTCGTCTTTGTTTCTTTAATACAAAGATATTATTACTGAACCTGCAGTTGCGTTCACAATGCATGCTAACCGTGTGGAAATAAAGCGAACTAAACTCACAGCACCTCCTGAGATGATCGGAGATCATTTGCAGCATTCTCATAGACGACATTATTCTTGAAAAAAGTTTTCAGACGAATGAAACAGAGAAAAAAAAAAAAAAAAAAGAGTGAAAACTCTTTACATGCACTTGTTCCACGAGACAGGCTTGTGTTGCACGCCTCTGAACAAACAGAGAATCAGACACGAGCAATGACAGCTTTTCTTTTGTCTGTTCATTTTATTTTACTTAAATTTTTTATCCTCTTTTCTCCCAATTTGGAATGCCCAATTCCCACTACTTAGTAGGTCCTCGTGGTGGCACGGTTACCTCAATCCGGGTGGCAGAGGACAAGCCTCAGTTGCCTCCGCTTCTGAGAGTCAATCCGCGCATCTTATCACGTGGCTCGTTGTACATGACTCCGCGGAGACTCACAGCATATGGAGGCTCATGCAACTCTCCGCGATCCACGCACAATTTACCACGCGCCCCACTGAGAACGAGAACCACTAATCGTGACCACAAGGAGGTTACCCCATGTGACTCTACCCTCCCTAGCAACCAGGCCAATTTGGTTGCTTAGGAGACCTGGCTGGAGTCATTTAGCACACCCTGGATTCGAACTTACGACTCCAGGGGTGGTAGTCAGCGTCAATACTTGCTGAGCTACCCAGGCTCCCTCTTTTGTCTGTTCTTAAAAATATAATAAAGCGTGTGTCTTTGTGACTAATAGTCATGTGTCACTCTGAGATGTCTTACAGATCGCCCGCCTGTTGCAGGTAGATGAGCAAATTTACCCGCGCCTATATTTAGACGAGGTGCTTGATCCATTTCCCAGATCCATGGTTTTGCCATTTCCCGATTTTGCTGATCATCGTCTGTCAATTGAGTGTCGCAGTCGGTATCGGGATCTTTGTTAGATATCGTCGATATCCAATAACATTGTCCTATCACCCTGCTCTAATGCACTATAAGGAGCGATTTCAGACTGTTCTGAAGGGAACTAACCAGTTTAAAGCTAAATGGCGGTTGTATTATATTGTATTATGGTATCCTTTATTCATAACTGATCTATTATGCATGTAACATTAGTTTTATTTTTGTATTTATATATGCATACATTAGCCAAACCTCTTTGTTCCTAAATTTAATTTTGGCACATATTTTGCGGACACATTTTAATAATGAAATGGTTAATCAGGTTTTCATTTTCGTTTTTTCCCTTTTATTAATTTATTTAAAATTGGCAGAATATCACTTCCATACATTTTTTAAATGTCTGCAAATACTTAGCCGCCTCAAATAGTATTTGGACACTTAAGCCAAACTTAAAAATGTATGAATTTCAATGTACAGAATATCAAGCCAATTCTTCACTTTTCAATTACTTTTTTAACAGCAATCATTCCCACTTGCTTTGATATTTTTATATTTTTAAGATTTTTAAGTGAAGCTAAAATGTCCACATACTTTTTGGGGCCACTGCATGATGAATAATGAAAACTGGTATAGGCTCTGTACCCTTTGTGCTAAGTGTCCACATGTTGATTTTATTGGAGGGGGAAAATAAGTGAGAATGAATCCTTTATCAATAAAAAAGACGTATATAGCTATCAAAGTATCTCACGGAAACAAATTGAAGAGATCAGCTTACCTTTAATTACCATTAATTCAACCTATATTGCAATCACAAACTGCTGAGATAGATATTACAAACCATTAAGTCTGTCTCCAAAACATAGCTGGTCTTTGGTAAGGGACAGGGTTTGAGGTATGTTAAGTCAATCCCAAACCAAGCTAATCCAAAGTGCTGGACAAAGAGTAACTTTATCGACGGATCACTCTGCAGCAATGATATTGTCTGCAGGAACTACAGTCAGATGATTGCACAAGCAAGGACTCGTCTCTTACCCTGTTCTTATAGAAGTGACACTGAGGAATATAAACACCTAATCTAATCTAAATGTTCCAGTGAACAGAAATTGCACACTCATGCAAACAGGACTGATGAGAATTTACATTGCTAGAGAATGACAAGCAGCAGTCATTGTTTATTGGGGCATGCATTCTGCTTACTGTTAATTGCTTTAAAGTATAAGAATTTAAAACTTGTCTGTACTGCACATTCAAAAGGGTGCATATTTGTGTATTTAACACATTTTTATTCTGATGTGGTATCATTTTAGTGTTTGTTTTACAATGAATGATACGCAATTGGTTGGATTGAGGGAATCTAATCCAAGATGTATACAATGGTTAGGTCGACACAAATCTGAAAGGAAGCATTGCACAATTTAGCCATTATAGCCCCAGAATAGAGAAATCCTAACAAAATTAATAGAGCAGAATAGTTTGTAAAACACAAACAACACTCAGGTAAAAAGTAGCACGTAATAAGCCAATAGATACAGTATGAAGCAAATAAAATGGTACTGAATTGGCTGGGATTATGGGTACTGCTACATTAAAACCCCCAACAATTGCCCTTAGCAAAGCAGACCCATATTGAGAACAGAGGGATTAGGTAGATCCAGCCAGGTCAGGTTGTTTCTGTAACACTTTCCAACAACACCAATAATTTAGAAACTAAAATGGAAAATGGCAAAGTGAGGAAAAAAGGCAATAAATGTTACAGCCGGATTGCATTTGAACCTTCCTTGCTTGCATTTAACTTTGGATGTGAAATTGGTTCATTATAGATTACAAAACCACATGAACAACATCTTTAAAAAGGAGCAAATTAGTTTAAATACTTTTCATTAAAATTATGAAGCCTAAACATCACATAGCTGAGTGCGCAATATAGTTGCATGCCTTACAGTACATACATTGTGTTGCTATTGTAAGCTAACAAACACACAAGAACTACTGTCAATGATGTTTTTCTGATCAGACAAACTGATCAGAAACTGCTTATCTGCACACACAAAACACTGCAGCATTGGATGTGTGGATGACCACTGATAAGGGTTCTCCTCCATCAGTTGCAATAATATTTAAATAAGTTTAAATAAATAGTTGCTAGATATTTCAGAAATGCAGTTGTTAAGTTAGAGGACAACAAACAGTTGATATATTCAGTGATAATTGCACATCTGTAAAAAAAAAAGTATCTTTCTTTAAAATAATTGGCAATTGGTTTGACATATTGTAATCAAATGCAATGACATTCATACATTTGCAATCACATAATGAATATGAATACTTTGGTAGGAACTCTTTGTCCCAAGTGTCCTAAATGTAAAGTTAGTGCCCAACCAATATATTGGTCCACCGATATTATTGGCCGATATTAGCCTTTCACCAATATATCGTATCGGCGTATATGTTTACGGATATGCGCAGATATGAAAACTTTTTTTCAGAACATATAATGCATAAAACAATGCTTTAGAATTGGTGTCATAGCGTAGTTTGTCCAGCAGAGCGCGCTCCGAATCCATTGTTTACAGAGCTGACTCTGAACTGACGGTGGCTCTGCAGACAGGGCGGAGTTAAGCGGTGTCTTTGCGGTAAGTTGCTAACTAGTTTGTGAAATACATACTGGAAAATTAATAAACAATGACCCCATCATTTTCCCTTTTCAATATAACTAATATAATATTAACCCTGTCCCTGACAACCATGTCACTCATGTTTATCTTTGCTATTGTTTGCTATGTCAACCAGCTAAAGTTTGTCAGTGCAGTCAGTAATGCAGCAGACTGAAATGTAAACATCAGAGCATCTTTTTGCAGCTCAGCAGACGACGGTGCGGTGGTGGATTGTGTCTGTTGAGTGTTGATTTCAAGCTACGCTGTTACCTAGTTGGTGAGATGCAATGCTGGTCCATCTTTTACACTCCGTGACAACGAGCTTTTAGCTAACTAGCTAATCACGTTGCTACTTTCATTGCTTTGTCAGCTGAGTGGATGCAAATGTGTAAACATGTATTCACCAAACTGTTTTGCTCAGGATTCACAGTTTGGTACCCACTTCAACCGAACAATTCCAGTCGTGTCATTTATAAAATGTAATATTTAAAAGTCTGGTTTTCCACCATTGAAAAAGTCTGGTTTTCCCCTGAACTTGTATAGCAGAATACGGTGTAACACCGCTGCCGCTGTTTATCTCTTGACTCAGCAGTATTAATATAGTCAGCATTTGACTGATATTAAACAGTAATACTGATGTTTATTTAGCTATTTATTTAATTTTTATTTATTCTTTATTTAAATGGTCAGCAATTGACTGATACTAAAAATACAGTACTGATTTTTATTTAGCTATTTATTGTATTTTTATTTATTCATTATTTAAATGGTCAGCAATTGACTGATACTAAACAGTACTGATGTTTATTAAGCTATTTATTTTATTTTTATTTATTATTTATTTTAATGGTGGGCATTTGACTGATACTAAACATACAGTACTGATGTTTATTTAGCTATTTATTTTATTTTTATTTATTCATTATTTTAATGGTCATCATTTGACTGATAATAAACATACAGTACTGATGTTTATTTAGCTATTTATTTTATTTTTATTTATTCTTTATTTTAATGGTGGGCAATTGACATACTAAAAATACAGTACTGATTTTTATTTAGCTATTTATTGTATTTTTATTTATTCATTATTTAAATGGTCAGCAATTGACTGATACTAAAAATACAGTACTGATTTTATTGTATTTTATTTATTCTTTAAATGGTCAGCAATTGACATACTAGCAGTACTGATGTTTATTAAGCTATTTATTGTATTTTTATTTATTCTTTATTTTCTCAGTGTTCATTTCTAGAATTTGTTGACAATGTATAATAATAATGTCAAATATTCTTTGATAAAAATATTTGTTTAAGGAAGCAGCCTTCGGAGTACCTTTGCATAGTCATATCGGTGCAAAATCTGTGAAAAATCCACGTAGAAATGGTCTGTTTTATTCCAGCTCAAAAATTAACTATATTGGCCACCATATCGGTAATCAGTATCGGTCTCAAAAATCCCATATCAGTCAGGCTCTAGTACAAGTATTCATTTCTGCCAATGAATACTTATGTGCATTTTTGTTTCTAAATGTATTGCATTTGAACTTTCCTTGCTTGCATTTAATTTTGAATGTGAAATCTCAGTCCCTGGTTCAACTGATCAAAGCACAACAGAATTACCAAGGCAAATAAAAGCTGAAAACACAATGGAAATAAACTACAGCACAATAAAATTATGACACAACACAACATAAAGGGATAACACAACAAAATGAAGCCACAACACAACAAAATTAAACCACAACACATTTCACTTTAACCACAACACAATTCAATTTAGCCACAACACAACGAAATTAAACCACAACACAATGGAATTTAGCCACAACGCAACGGAATTTAGCCACAACGCAACGAAATTAAGCCACAACGCAACGAAATTAAACCACAACAAAACAAAAAACACCACAACAAAAAATTAAGCCACAACGCAACGAAATTAAGCCACAACGCAACGAAATTAAACCAAACACAGCGAAATGAAGCCACAACACAGCGAAATGAAGCCACAACACAATGAAATGAAGCCACAACACAATGAAATGAAGCCACAACACAATGAAATGAAGCCACAACACAATGAAATGAAACCACAACACAATTAAATTTAGCCACAACACAATGAAATGAAGCCACAACACAATGAAATGAAACCACAACACAATTAAATTTAGCCACAACACAATGAAATGAAGCCACAACACAATGAAATGAAGCCACAACACAATGAAATGAAACCACAACACAATTAAATTTAGCCACAACACAATGAAATTCAACCACAACACAACGAAATTCAACCACAACACAACAAAGCCACAACACAACGAAATTCAACCACAACGAAATTCAACCACAACACAACGAAATTCAACCACAACACAACAAAGCCACAACACAACGAAATTCAACCACAACGAAATTCAACCACAACACAACAAAGCCACAACACAACGAAATTCAACCACAACACAACAAAGCCACAACACAACGAAATTCAACCACAACACAACGAAATTCAACCACAACACAACAAAGCCACAACACAACGAAATTCAACCACAACACAACGAAATTCAACCACAACACAATGAAATGAAGCCACAACACAATGAAATGAAACCACAACACAATGAAATGAAGCCACAACACAACGAAATTAAGCCGCAACACAATTAAATTTAGCCACAACACAACAAAGCCACAACACAACGAAATTCAACCACAACACAACGAAATTCAACCACAACGCAACGAAATTAAACCACAACACAATGAAATTAAACCACAACAACAAAATTAAACCAAACACAGCGAAATTAAACGACAACACAACGAAATTAAACGACAACACAACAAAGTCACAACAAAACAAAAAAAACACTAAAAAAAACAACACAACAAAATTAAACCACAACACAACGAAATTTAGCCACAACACAACGAAATTTAGCCACAACACAACGAAATTAAACCACAACACAACGAAATTATGCCACAACACAACGAAATTAAGCCACAACACAACGAAATTAAGCCACAACACAACAAAGCCACAACACAACAAAGCCACAACACAACAAAGCCACAACACAACGAAATTAAGCCACAACACAACGAAATTAAACCACAACACAATGAAATTAAACCACAACAACAAAATTAAACCAAACACAGCGAAATTAAACGACAACACAATGAAATTATGCCACAACACAAAAGTCACAACAAAACAAAAAAAACACTAAAAAAAACAACACAACAAAATTAAACCACAACACAACGAAATTAAACCACAACAACAAAATTAAACCAAACACAGCGAAATTAAACGACAACACAACGAAATTAAACGACAACACAATGAAATTATGCCACAACACAACAAAGTCACAACAAAACAAAAAAAACACTAAAAAAACAACACAACAAAATTAAACCACAACACAACGAAATTTAGCCACAACACAACGAAATTAAACCACAACAACAAAATTAAACCACAACAACAAAATTAAACCACAACACAACGAAATTTAGCCACAACACAACGAAATTTTGTCACAAAACAACTAAATTAAGCCACAACACAACGAAATTTAGCCACAACACAACGAAATTTAGCCACAACAACAAAATTAAACCACAACATAACAAAATTTAGCCACAACACAACAAAGCCACAACACAACAAAGCCACAACACAATGAAATTAAACCACAACACAACGAAATTAAACCACAACAACAAAATTAAACCACAACAACAAAATTAAACCAAACACAGCGAAATTAAACAACAACACAACGAAATTAAACGACAACACAACGAAATTAAACGACAACACAATGAAATTATGCCACAACACAACAAAGTCACAACAAAACAAAAAAAAACACTAAAAAAACACAACAAAATTAAACCACAACACAACGAAATTTAGCCACAACACAATGAAATTAAACCACAACAACAAAATTAAACCACAACAACAAAATTAACCACAACAACAAAATTAACCACAACACAACGAAATTTAGCCACAACACAACGAAATTTAGTCACAAAACAACAAAGCCACAACACAACAAAGCCACAACACAATGAAATTAAACCACAACACAACGAAATTAAACCACAACAACAAAATTAAACCAAACACAGCGAAATTAAGACACAACACAACGAAATTAAACCACGACACAATTAAATGAAGCCACAACACAATGAAATGAAACCACAACACAATTAAATTTAGCCACAACACAACGAATTTAGCCACAACACAACGAAATTAAGCCACAACACAATTAAGCCACAACACAACGAATTTAGCCACAATACAACGAATTTAGGCACAATACAACGAATTTAGCCACAACACAATGAAATTTAGCCACAACACAATGAAATTAAACCACAACACAAAAGTCACAAAAAAAACAACACAAAGAAATTAAGCCACAACACAACGAAATTAAGCCACAACACAATTAAGCCACAACACAACGAATTTAGCCACAATACAACGAATTTAGCCACAATACAACGAATTTAGCCACAACACAATGAAATTTAGCCACAACACAATGAAATTAAACCACAACACAAAAGTCACAAAAAAAACAACACAACAAAATTAAACCACAACACAACGAAATTTAGCCACAACACAACGAAATTAAACCACAACAACAAAATTAAACCACAACAACAAAATTAACCACAACAACAAAATTAACCACAACACAACGAAATTTAGCCACAACACAACGAAATTTAGTCACAAAACAACAAAGCCACAACACAACAAAGCCACAACACAAAGAAATTAAACCACAACACAACGAAATTAAACCACAACAACAAAATTAAACCAAACACAGCGAAATTAAGACACAACACAACGAAATTAAACCACGACACAATGAAATGAAGCCACAACACAATGAAATGAAACCACAACACAATTAAATTTAGCCACAACACAACGAAATTAAGCCACAACACAACGAAATTAAGCCACAACACAATTAAGCCACAACACAACGAATTTAGCCACAATACAACGAATTTAGCCACAATACAACGAATTTAGCCACAATACAACGAATTTAGCCACAACACAATGAAATTTAGCCACAACACAATGAAATTAAACCACAACACAAAAGTCACAAAAAAAACAACACAACGAAATTAAGCCACAACACAACGAAATTAAGCCACAACACAATTAAATTAAACCACAACACAACGAATTTAGCCAATCACAACGAATTTAGCCACAACACAATGACTTTAGCCACAACACAACGAAATTTAGCCACAACACAACAAAATTAAGCCACACCACAACGAAATTAAACCACAACACAATGAAATTTAGCCACAACACAATGAAATTAAACCACAACACAACGAAATTAAACCACAACACAATGAAATTTAGCCACAACACAATAAAATTAAGCCACATCACAAAAGTCACAAAAAAAACAACACAACGAAATTAAGCCACAACACAACGAAATTAAGCCAAAATACAACGAAATTAAGCCACAACACAACGAATTTAGCCAATCACAACGAATTTAGCCACAACACAACGAAATTAAACCACAACACAATGAAATTTAGCCACAACACAACGAAATTAAACCACAACACAACGAAATTTAGCCACAACACAATGAAATTAAACCACAACACAATGAAATTAAACCACAACACAATTAAATTAAGCCACAACACAATTAAATTAAGCCACAACACAATGAAATTAAGCAACAACACAACGAAATTAAACCACAACACAATGAAATTTAGCCACAACACAACGAAATTAAACCACAACACAACGAAATTTAGCCACAACACAATGAAATTAAACCACAACACAACGAAATTAAACCACAACACAACGAAATTTAGCCACAACACAACGAAATGAAACCACAACACAATGAAATTTAGCCACAATACAATGAAATTAAACCACAACACAATGAAATTAAGCCACATCACAACGAAATTAAGCCACAACACAACGAAATTAAGCCACAACACAACGAAATTTAGCCAATCACAACAAAATTAAGCCACAACACAACGAAATTAAGCCACAACACAATGAAATTTAGCCACATCACAACGAAATTAAGCCACAACACAACGAAATTAAACCACAACACAATGAAATTTAGCCACAACACAACGAAATTAAACCACAACACAACGAAATTTAGCCACAACACAATGAAATTTAGCCACAACACAATGAAATTTAGCCACAACACAACGAAATTAAACCACAACACAACGAAATTAAGCCACAACACAATGAAATTAAACCACAACACAACGAAATTAAACCACAACACAATGAAATTTAGCCACAACACAATTAAATTAAGCCACATCACAACAAAATTAAACCACAACACAATGAAATTTAGCCACAACACAATGAAATTAAGCCACAACACAACGAAATTAAACCACAACACAATGAAATTAAACCACAACACAACGAAATTAAACCACAACACAACGAAATTTAGCCACAACACAATGAAATTAAACCACAACACAATGAAATTCAACCACAACACAATTAAATTAAGCCACATCACAACAAAATTAAACCACAAAACAATTAAATTTAGCCACAACACAACGAAATTAAGCCACATCACAACAAAATTAAACCACAACACAATGAAATTTAGCCACAACACAATTAAATTAAGCCACATCACAACAAAATTAAACCACAACACAATGAAATTTAGCCACAACACAATTAAATTAAACCACATCACAACAAAATTAAACCACAAAACAATTAAATTTAGCCACAACACAACGAAATTTAGTCACAACACAATGAAATTTAGTCACAACACAACGAAATTTAGCCACATCACAACAAAATTAAACCACAAAACAATTAAATTAAGCCGCAACACAATGAAATTTAGCCACAACACAATGAAATTTAGTCACAACACAATGAAATTTAGTCACAACACAACGAAATTTAGCCACAACACAATGAAATTAAACCACAACACAATTAAATTATCAGAAAATGCTCCAATTCGTTGTGTTATTGCTTTTTGTGCAGTGGCTTAATTTCATTGTGTTTTGGCTTAATATTGTTGTGCTGTGGTTTAATTTTGTTTTGTTGTGGTTTAATTTTGTTTTGTTGTGGTTTAATATTGTTTTGTTGTGGTTTAATTTTGTTTTGTTGTGGTTTAATATTGTTTTGTTGTGGTTTAATATTGTTTTGTTGTGGCTTAATTGCGCTGTGTTGTGGTTTTTCTATGTGTTGTGGCTTTATTTTGCTGTGGCTTAAATTTGTTATGTTGTGGCTTATTTTCGTTGCGCTGTAGCTTATTATTTTTTTTCTTTTTTATTTATTTACTTCTTTTTTTTTTTTTTTTTTTTGCATTTTCAGCATTTATTTGCTTTATTAATTTTGTTGTGCACCCCTGGGCCACCATAAGAGAGGCCATGAGATCAGCTGAATATAGTTCATAGGATAACATGAGCAGAATTGCAACAGTTTAGCCCGATTATAATGAACTATTAACTGAACACGCCATAAGACAAGCTGATATACTACATATAGGCTATTTGTATAAAATTTGCCTTCCATGATCTATAGGGCAGTATACAAACACATCAGCTGCAGTAGGTTGCAAGAGCCTCTTTTAAGAAAACCCTCAGTGAAATAAGCTACACTTCCATTTTTAAACACAATTATAACTAAGGGTTTTCTTAACTTGATGTGTTTCTCGCAACTGGGCCCTGGTATCTAACAGCTGTTATGCTCTTGTGCATCACGCTGTTCCACTGTATCACAGCAAACATTTTCTTTGATGTGTATCACTTCGAGCTATGACAGATGAGACCGCTTCTGCCACTAAACAGCCGCGAATCGGCACATAACGAAAAAACAAGAGCTGTCTGGCCTTACAGACCTGCACAACTGTCACATAAAACTCACCTCTCGCTGACCAGCACGACGTCGGCATCTGTCCACTGCTTGAAAATGGACGGGAGCACTTTTCTCAAAGTGAAGAAGAGACCGGGGAAAACCACCACGCCGCAAGCCAACACTTGCAACATCTTTGCCGTGCACTTGTCCCGCTATAAAACCTGATCCAGTGTTGGGTCGAAGTGGTACCACTGAGTGAGTTGGCCCGGTCAGGGCAGCATTAGAGCAGCGGTTACCCTGCCTCCTCAGCAGCGCTCCCCGAATAACGGTGGAGGTATCCGGTGATTGATTGCTCTTCACTCCTGCTTCAAAGCCGCCGGCCACAAGCGAGTATTCTGTTACATGGTACGGTTTCTAGACGGACGTCAAGCGCATGCCTTGTTTACTGCTTTAGATATTATAATGTGGGTTCTCGTGCATAAAGTCCGCAAGAACGATTCAAACAGTTCACTGAAAGCACCGTGTATCCGCTGCTCGGCGAGCGTTGTTCAGTCCTGCGCGGTTTAGAGTTTGAGAACACGCTGCTGCTGCACTGAGCAACTCCGCCACTCACTCGATCCGCACAACAGCGCCATCTAGGCACTATGCGCTAGTCTAACAGTATTTATCTTATTTTTGCATTTTTCAGCAGATTTGTTCATTATTTATTTAAAAATCTATGTTTATAGTTTTTATAAATATATATAAAAATTCATAATATCACAATTTTTCTTTGCTTTTCAGTTGCTTTTGCTTGCTTATGCTATTTTGAGAGCAAAATATATCTTCCTGAAAGTTTATTTCTATTGTCATTGTTTATTGGATTCTATTTTATATTGTATATTGCCATTTTCTTAATTTATATTAATGACACTTTATTTATTTATCTTATTTTGCCTGTTTATTATTTTTTTCCCTGTTTTTGTTTGTGTATTTATGCTTTTACAATATTGTATGCACAACAATCCTGTACTTCAAAATTATATATATATCTGACACAGTCACTTTGTTGACAGTGTAGATGTCATGTTTAAAATCTTGGATTAATTAGCTTTCAGCTTTCATGAAGCTTATGGGTACTGTATATGTGCATGAATGTTGTATCTTTATATACAAGAGAATGGAATAAGAGACGCGTGTATAATGGATTTAAGAAGACTGAACAGAACTGTATGTTTATCTGTGGTACACGAGTTTACAACATGCTAAATCATATACAGGAGAGCCTTTGTTCCCAAACAGTTAGGCCTAGTTAGCCACAATCCTAATCCATCTATCCCACCAACCCCCACTTCTTAGCTGTTCATTCATGCTGATCAAGGGAGGGAGAGAGTGGAGGGAGTTTACCAAACTGATCTGGGATCAGTGTGACTTTGGCCCTCTGGTCTCCAGGATATAGTTCCCTCTCTCTGGGACCAATTACACACACTCTTTGTTGCACCTTTCCACGTCACTGTTCCTCAGTTTTCCTAACCCAGCAACCATTATAAACTGAACCAGTCCTCTTAAACCCAATCTCATAAAGTAACTTAATTATCTGGGCACAACAATATCTCCACAGGCTTGAAGCCATTGTAAGTAAATTCTAAACCCATAACAGAACATTCTCACCTCCAGTATACTGACACACTGTCATCTCCAAATAGGTCAAGACTTGAAGTTTTATCTCACTTTCTGGTTTTTGGTTTATGTTTATTAGGTAAGTGAGGATGGACCGTAGGTGGTGTTTAAATCAATTTATTCAATCAAATAACAATATTACCACTATGTGATCGTATGAATCAATACCTCTAAAACAGAGGTGCCCAAACTTTTTCTACGAAGGGCCAAAAAAATCAAACTTGACTGAGAAAACATTGCATTATAACAAACTCAGGGCCTGAAATTATTTTATGAAAATGATTGTTTTACAATTTAAAACCTAAAAAAACTTCTGTTTTTGAAATGTTTTGAAATTGTTTTTTTATGACATGCTACACTGATCAGCCACAACATTAAAACCACCTGCCTAATATTGTGAAGGTCCCCCTCGTGCTGCCAAAACAGCTCCAACCCGCATCTCAGAATAGCATTCGGAGATGATATTCTTCTCACCACAATTGTACAGAGCGGTTATCTGAGTTACCGCAGACTTTTTCAGTTTGAAACAGTCTGGCACTCTGTTGACCTCTCTCATCAACAAGGCATTTCCATCCACAGAACTGCTGCTCACTGGATGTTTTTTGTTTTTGGCACCATTCGGAGTGAATTCTAGAGACTGTTGTGTGTGAAAATCCCAGGAGATCAGCAGTTACAGGAATACTCAAACTAGCCCATCTGGCACCAACAATCATCCATGCTATTATCTAATCAGCCAATCGTGTGGCAGCAGTGCAGTGCATAAAATCATGCATATACGGGTCAGGAGCTTCAGTTAATGTTCACATCAACCATCAGAATGGGGAAAAAAATGTGATCTCAGTGATTTCGACCATGGCATGATTGTTGGTGCTAGATTGGCTGGTTTGAGTATGAGAAAGAGAGGGAGAGATAGAGCAGATTTACTCGCACAGCTTCTGGAATTACAGTTTGATACAAAAACAAGTTTATTGATTTGATTTGTTCATCTGTATCTATTGGTTTACTAATTCGCAGCTGCACTGTAAAGTTCATAAAAGAATGAGGGAATTTCCCACTTTATGAAAGTTGAAATTACGGGAATTAGGCCTATTAGCCGAATTTCAGGCTCTGCAAACTGTATTATCTTAAAATATTAAAGTTGCCCTGGTTCCCCTCCTTTATGATTTCATTATGCAAAAAACATTACTCTGCAATCTGCTAAATTAATGCAATGAAAAGCTGCATCAATAGCAAATGTATTCATTTTTTTTCCACTCTTGTCATGTACGTCAAGGTGGGCCAAAGTTTGGGCATTTCAGGTCTATACTATATTGTGTGTGATTTGTTAGTAATTAGTGTAATAATAACCTGCTAATATCTACACACTGATAAGTTACAATCAATAAAACCATAGAGACGGAGGCTTTTTATAACATCACCCTCATAAAGTTGCTATGGTCATCTGTGAGGTGCGTCAGTCTGACTTCAGTATAACTTAAGGTGATCCACCTTGTGACAGGCCTATATGGGATATCCGGCAATAAAAAAACAAAGAATAAGTATATAAAAGTATAAATCAGGCAGCTGAGTGGAGAGAGAACAGTCAAAGTGCCAAGATATCCAGCCATTCTGAACAGGTCAGTAATGCAATTTTGAGTCAAACATTTTACATTTGTAATGTATGTGCATTTACCTATGTTTTGTAAGTTTAGTTTTTCTCTATAGTTTTAAAATCTTTATACACACTACTGGTCAAAAGTTTAGGGTCACTTACTCATTCTTTATTATTATTATTTTTCACATTTTAGAATAATAGTAAATTCACCAAAACTTTGGAATAACATAAATGGAACTATGGGAATTGTGTTGCATCTAAAAAAAATCCCAAATAAATCAAAACTGTGTTATATTTTAGCATCTTCAAAGTAGTCACCCTTTGCCTAGAATTTGCAGAAATATACTCTTGACATTTTCTCAACCAACTTCTTGAGGTATCACCCTGGGATGCTTTTTAAACAGTATTGAAGGAGTTCCCATCTATGTTGGGCACTTATTGGCTGCTTTTCTTTATTATTCGGTCCAAGTCATCAATTTAAAAAACCTTTTTTTTAAATAAAATTTTAGTTTTGTAATTAAATAAATGAATATGGTGGCACAATTATATTTTTGTCTACAAAACTAATTTCAAACATTTAAGCATACACCTTCAGATCAAAAGGTTTTAAAGATCATAAGAAACATTTCAGTCAAGTGACCCCAAACCTTTGAACGGCAGTGTACATATTAATATTTTTAATCTAACACATACATACACACACACACATACAGTTTATACTGTGTAACATACTGTATATATGTGTGTGTATATGTATATATATATATATATATATATATATATATATATATATATATATATATATATATATACAGGTGCATCTCAATAAATTAGAATGTCGTGGAAAAGTACATTTATTTCAGTAATTCAACTCAAACTGTGAAACTCGTGTATTAAATAAATTCAATGCACACAGACTGAAGTAGTTTAAGTCTTTGGTTCTTTTAATTGTGATGATTTTGGCTCACATTTAACAAAAACCCACCAATTCACTATCTCAAAAAATTAGAATACATCATAAGACCAATAAAAAAAACATTTTTAGTGAATTGTTGGCCTTCTGGAAAGTATGTTCATTTACTGTATATGTACTCAATACTTGGTAGGGGCTCCTTTTGCTTTAATTACTGCCTCAATTCGGCGTGGCATGGAGGTGATCAGTTTGTGGCACTGCTGAGGTGGTATGGAAGCCCAGGTTTCTTTGACAGTGGCCTTCAGCTCATCTGCATTTTTTGGTCTCTTGTTTCTCATTTTCCTCTTGACAATACCCCATAGATTCTCTATGGGGTTCAGGTCTGGTGAGTTTGCTGGCCAGTCAAGCACACCAACACCATGGTCATTTAACCAACTTTTGGTGCTTTTGGCAGTGTGGGCAGGTGCCAAATCCTGCTGGAAAATGAAATCAGCATCTTTAAAAAGCTGGTCAGCAGAAGGAAGCATGAAGTGCTCCAAAATTTCTTGGTAAAGGGTGCAGTGACTTTGGTTTTCAAAAAACACAATGGACCAACACCAGCAGATGACACTGCACCCCAAATCATCACAGACTGTGGAAACCTAACACTGGACTTCAAGCAACTTGGGCTATGAGCTTCTCCACCCTTCCTCCAGACTCTAGGACCTTGGTTTCTAAATGAAATACAAAACTTGCTCTCATCTGAAAAGAGGACTTTAGACCACTGGGCAACAGTCCAGTTCTTCTTCTCCTTAGCCCAGGTAAGACGCCAGGAGTGGCATAACAAGAGGAATACGACAACTGTAGCCAAATTCCTTGACACGTCTGTGTGTGGTGGCTCTTGATGCCTTGACCCCAGCCTCAGTCCATTCCTTGTGAAGTTCACCCAAATTCTTGAATCGATTTTGCTTGACAATCCTCATAAGGCTGCGGTTCTCTCGGTTGGTTGTGCATCTTTTTCTTCCACACTTTTTCCTTCCACTCAACTTTCTGTTAACATGCTTGGATACAGCACTCTGTGAACAGCCAGCTTCTTTGGCAATGAATGTTTGTGGCTTACCCTCCTTGTGAAGGGTGTCAATGATTGTCTTCTGGACAACTGCCAGATCAGCAGTCTTCCCCATGATTGTGTAGCCTAGTGAACCAAACTGAGAGACCATTTTGAAGGCTCAGGAAACCTTTGCAGGTGTTTTGAGTTGATTAGCTGATTGGCATGTCACCATATTCTAATTTTTTGAGATAGTGAATTGGTGGGTTTTTGTTAAATGTGAGGCAAAATCATCACAATTAAAAGAACCAAAGACTTAAACTACTTCAGTCTGTGTGCATTGAATTTATTTAATACACGAGTTTCACAATTTGAGTTGAATTACTGAAATAAATGAACTTTTCCACGACATTCTAATTTATTGAGATGCACCTGTATATATATATGTTGTATATATACACACATATAGTATTCATTCTATTTAAAATGTAAAATTAGACATTTTTATATTATAAAATGTATTTTATAATGTTTTTAATAAGTTTTAAGCTATTTATTATATGTGTAATCTCCCAGGGCTCTCTGTGTGTTGATGTCTGTCCTTTAATTTCAGAGCAATGCTTGGAAACATCCTAACCTTCCTAATCCTGATGTATTCAGGTATGGTTTGTCATCTTGGCATTGGTGTTAAGCAGGGTAAAAAATTAAACGGGGCTCGGGGGGGAAATGCCACCCAGAATGACGACAATGCCCAAGAATGCTTTTTTTTTTAATCTTTAATCTAACACTGGATATATTTCATACTATGTATTGGTTCAGTTGACGCATTTGACATAAATGGATGACATGCTGTGTTGTAGATTGAAAAAAAGCCCTCAAAAATGTAATCTATTACATTTATCTTTTCCAAGGGGCAAATATCACAGCTTATTTCTTACACAGGTGTTAGGTGTTTATTCATGAAGTCATCTCAGTACAAGAGCAAATCATTTAGAGAGACATTTAATGAATAGCACAGTCAGCTGTTAGAATGAACTTTATCTATGAAGAAAAACTGATGAGTCTAACAACTCTTGATTGTTTCATGCATTTCTCAGTGTTTTTTTTTTCCGATGCAACTACTTCTATGGACCCCCATAGCACTATCAACATGGATTCAAGCCCTACTATCATGGACTCCACTGACACTACTGCAATGTTGTCTGTGGGCACTGAGTCTGACACAGACACAACCATTATATCCACTTCCTCAACATTCACAGAGCTGTTCACTACACAGATTCAGCCCAATAGCTCCGTCAGTGATAAGCAAGAACAGCAAGGTCTAACATCAGGCCAGATTGCAGGTGTAGCCGTGGGATCCTTTGCTGGAGTAGCAGCTCTAGGTACGTAATTGAATCTAACATGTTCTATATACGCACTTACACACACACACACACACACACACACACACACACACACACACACGTTGGTGCGGCTATCCTTATGAGGACTCTCTATAAACATAATGATTTTTATACTGTATGAACTATAGATTCTATCCCCTAACCCTAACCCTACCCCTAAACCTAACCCTCACAAAAAACTTTCTGCATTTTTACATTTTCAAAAAACAATGTTTAGTAATGTCCTCATAAACCACACTAACAGCATAATACCCTTGTAATTACAAGTTTGTACATTTTTTTCCTCCTAAACCACCTAAACCCACCCACCCACCCACACACACACACACACACACACACACACACACACACACACTAACCCTACTGTGTGTGAACTGAACCCTAGTCATATTAGTTACATAAGTTAATATTGCACATGTTCCACATGTTCATTTGATTATATTTGATGAATGCCCATAGAAATATCCTAGTGATTCATTATCTTATTTAAATTTTTATTATTTATATGACCATATTATATTATATGACAGAGTATTTTCTAAAACCAAATTATCCCCAGCAGGTGGCAAGCTGAAAAGCCAGATGCTATCCAAACAATAATAAATGTGTTATCAAACTATATTGCAGTCAATCTTTGAATTATAAAAATTTGAATTGTAAATGTACTCAAATGATACCTTCTCACTTTTTTTAGGTGGAGGAATATACGCTGGTCTGAAGTACACTGGCAAACTGGGTGGCTAGCTTGACTGTATTTTTTTTTTAAGCCTGATTAAAGGCATTTTGTTGTTCACAGTTTGCACCTTTAGCTTGGTTTTAATCATGTTTTTCTAGTTTTTAATTCAGTTTTTATTCAGTAGCCTCAAAAGGTATTTGGGCACATAGCCAAGAATCAAGTGGCAAGTGGCCACCATATTGTTTTACAATTCAAAACCTAAAAAAAAAGTGTTTTGAAATTGGTTTGATATTTTGTCATCTAATTCATAAGTGTGTGTTTAAGTGTGACTTAAAACTGCGATTTAATCTTTTAAACTGTCCAGATACTTTTTTGGCCACTATTTAATTAAGGAACATACAATAAATAATGGATAATAATAATAATAATTATTATTATTATTATTTTCCAAAAATATTTAAATTTTTCTCTATATTTGTGGTATTGTTGAATTTGTTTTATGACATGTTATGTGTTGCATGAACCCTTTGTTTGGTCATGGTAATTAGGAGGTGGACTGCAATTGCATATACTGTATAATACATTTATGATGTAGCAACAGTAGCAACAGTGAGTTACTGAGTTTGTATCCTGGGGAAACATAAGACAAATAACAACACTGGAAAAGTATATGTGTGTTTGCGTATGTAACTATGGGGGTTTGTTTGTTATGTTACAATGAAATGACAGAAAACAGAAATAATCAGGTACATCAGAGTGTTCAGTCAAACAGCAGGTGAAAGAGCGAGCAGTGGCTTTCTATCTCTCTCGCCATCCAAACAGGGCAGCACATCAAATATTTATCCCTCCCCCCAGCAACTGTTTCATAAACACTATCCAGTTTAATCCCACATGCTGTGCACCTCTGAATGTAAAGAGGAAGATAGAGAGACAGATTGGCCCTGAATTGCAACAACAAGGTGGTAGCTGATTTTGACACCAGTCTATATCACTGTGTGCTGTAAAAGGAAGCCAAGATGTTGGCCTCAGCACCATACAGTGACCCCAAAACACATTTTAGACATTTATGACACACTTCAAAATGTATAAATGTCATTGCATTAAATATTAAAATATGTATCATCACTTACAAACCTGGTGTCTTTGTGTAAGTATCACATAAGTTGCATTTATAGTATGCATTGCAATGCTTTAAGATCTGCAAACAAATGATGGTAGACATTTTCTCAGACCTATCTTTACTTAATTTTAATTTCTGTACTTTTTGTAATTTAACCACATGTGTAGTTTATCACATTAACAATAGACATGTTTCACTAAACCTGATAACCAAAAAGTGTTTTTTAGAAATATTTTTTTTCCCTTATTGTGAAACACTAATCTGTTCTGCCTTGCAAATGCAAAACAAAGTAACTAGGCCTACATATTTTGTCAAAACTGAGTTATGAGTACTGTGACAGACAGGTTTGGCTCAACTATGCTCAGTTCAGAGAAAACAGAATGTGAAAATTTGATAATCTACTTTTGGCCAGACAATCTGGCCAAAGGTAGATTTCAGTGTTGGTGTAGTTACTGCATTTAACCTTTTAGGGCAGTATAGTATAGCGCTTTGATCCTTTCGCAGAATAAAAAAATAAAAGGTAATTCTGAATTTATATCTCACAATTCTGACTTTATTTCTCGTAATTTGGAGATATAAAGTAGCAATTGCATAATATAAAAATGCAATTGTGACATAAGTCAAAGTTGTGAGTTGCAATGTTGATAAAGTAAATGTTATTAAAAAAAAAGATAAATTAAAAAAAAATTTAAAAAATCCAAATTGTGACTTTATTTCACACAATTTCAATTTTATATCAACTTTAAAGTTCCAGTCATACAACTGAGAGAGATTTTGGATCAGAACAGACCAAAATGAAACTCCTTTTTCACTAATCTTGACATCAGCAGTCTCCTTGGCGATCATGATTTCAAGCTCGTTTACACTTCAGCTCCATCTAGCCAGAGTCGTTGCCAGGATGAAATACGTGGGGGGGCATGTGGAATTTCAGAGGTGGCCACATTTTGAGAATGATATTAAAAATGAACACCTGATGAACGAATGCGTGATTGTGTAAAATAAATAGATCGTTCAACAAAAAAATATTGCAAAACAATATTTAATTGTGTAATTAATTAGGTTAAATGTGTATAAACATTTCCAGTGATGTAGATTACAAATGTTTATAAAGTTACGCACAAATATAATCAAGTTAAACTGAGGATCAGCACTATATGGTCACATTTCAGAACCTCGCACACAGAGAAGCAACTCTCTTAATTAGCACTTAAAGCACATCCTCACGCGTTCATGTTAAGTACAGTTTTGGGAAATGCACATAAAAATAATGAATGTTTATAAAATTGCTTGTAGAAAACTCTCTTAAAAACTAGATCAAGATTTCGTTATTGGGGCCTAGATCAGTCCTTTTGCAATACAGTTTTGCACGAAGTCAAAATTTAAAACGCACCATATAACTATCTAATACTTCACAGCAGTCAATTCAGTTAACCAAATCAAACCAACATATCAGACTAACCAGAAATAAAGCTATGCAACTGCTATGACCTATAGTCCTCCTTAACACATATTTTTAATGTTTTCCTATCGTCACCTGAACACGAATTCCATGCGTCCCGCCTCGAGAATCTCAACTAATTCGTTGTAAAAGTCATTACTTTTGCCTCTTTATCTACTGAAATCAGAAATTAGCCACCGATGACAGCATCAGGAACTTTGCTTTCTGAGTGAAAAGGTCTTTTGAATCATATATTGGGTGGCCAATTCCCTTTTTAGCTCTGAAATTAATGTTGCCTCTTTTCCCTCGTAACGAAGACATGCAGTTAATATTAACCACTTTAGGGGAGTCACGTGACGCCATGCGAGGATCGGACATGTGAACGGCGAGCTCTGTGCTCTTTGCTAGTATTAATACTTTTTATGACATAAACCGGTGAGATTCGATACATTCTGTTCCATAACTGTTCTAAGAGGACAATATGTAAAAGAATTCAAAATCCGGGTCACATGACGCCATGCAAGGAGCAGACATGTGAGCGACGAGCTCTGCACACTTTTATTCTCATGTTATAATCTGGTGAAATTTGATACACCCAGTTAAACATTTGCCCTTTGTTGCAAGACGTGGCAAAGAAGTCAAAATCCTCCGCTCTGGAGACATTAAAAGACACTTACATGTTCAGGATGAAAGCCCCGACAGGCCTACAGACCGGGGACTCGATTTGGATGGCGTGGCGGGAGAGGAGATCCAGCATCAGTTGTCCAACATGTCGGTGATGTAGACAAAGATTCTTGCTGACTTGGAGGATCTCGCTGTAATACGTCGATCGATTAAAGTGATGGAAATAAAATTCTCTGAGTTAGTTACAAGAGTGACTGATGTTGAAAAACGAATCGATTTTTTGGAATCTTCGGAGAGGGAATTAATCGCTAATCTGTCCGTGACCAAAGTTGATTTGGAACGTCTCCTTGAAAAGCTTGAAGATCTTGAGAATAGAAGCCGCAGGAATTCCTGAGGAGGACAGAGATATTGTGAAATTCCTAGACGAGTTTTTCCTGAGTCTGCTCGACATAACAGGCCACAAACCGGAAATTGAGTGAGCTCACAGAGTCCCTGCTCACAGATCTGCTGAGGGAGATAGGCCCCGATCGATTCTGGACGGATTTCTGAGATCATCCGATAAAGATCTTGTGTTGTGCCAGGCGAGGAGCAAAGGGAAGCTTTCTTGGAAGAACCATAATATTTTTTTGTTCCCGGACTTTGCGAGTTCGACAAGAGAGAAACGCGATCGGTTCAAGGAATGCAAAAACTCTTACATCAGAAAAAGATCTCGTTTGCTCTGATGTTTCCAGCCAAACTGAGAATAGAAACGAAGGTCGGTCGCAAAATATTTACATGTCCCAATCAGGCAATGTCTTTTATAGAATCAATGTCTGAGTAAACCATTGGATGTTTCTCATGTGAGTGGGTCTGACTCACTGTACTTACTCTTGAGGAAGCTGGGCGACATTTTGGGTTTTTTGCATTGGCTCCACCGTGCGGCTGGAGCTTGTTTTGTGAATAACACTTTCCTTAAAGAAACATTTGCATTGAAGTTCCCGGACAGTTTGAGAGTGGACACTATGGATGACCGCAAAATATCTACATGCTCACACAAAGGATGTCTTTTATAAAGTTGACGGATTGTGTAAGTCATGGTATATATGTTTATACGGCCTCCGGGTGAATTGACTCGATCATCCTGGGAACCGGGATGCTGGTTTTGTTTCTTTTTGTACTGGTTCCGCCTAGCGACTAGAGCTTGTCCTATTGAATAAAACTCCTTTGGAACAGCTGTGGAGTAATCTGTTCGTTCTTCGTGCTTATTCCCCCTGCTGGCTGGAGTTTGTTTTGCTGAGTGTTTTTACAGGACATTGGAATGATTACGTCATCCGTTGAACTCATAACAGCCGGCTCACTGAACATATCTGAACGGTTTTATTTAGCTGGAATTTGTTTTGTGGAAGATCACACCTTTGAGACAGTTCTGTGAATGAATCTACACATTCTTTGTGTTCATTCTTCCTATTGACTGGGTTTATTTGAGAAAAGTATTTTCTGTTATGTAATTTTGCCTCACAAATTTGTGAGGCAAAATTGAGCAATCCGATGGCAAAGTTCTTGTGGGGACTCATGGGCGTTTATGGACCTTTTGAGTTTAAAAGGATTGTTGCCGGTTGGTGCTGTCGTGCGTGGGGTTAATGCGCACATTTTTCTTTTTTCTGTTTGTTTTGTTCGGGGGGATGTTCGGGGGTTGATTGTTTCACTAATGGGGAATGTGGTCTGTATAATTTTGTTTTTGACACACAGTTTTTTATTTTTATTATATCAATATGTCAGTTGTTAATATGAGTGTACTATCTCTCTCCACATGGAATGTAAATGGGTTGGGGCACCCCATAAAAAGAAGGAAGGTTATTACTTTTCTTAAACGTAAGAAATATGATAAAGTGTTTCTTCAAGAAACACATCTCTCCCTGCAAGAAGCTGAAAAATTTGGGAAGATATGGCGTGGACATGTTTTTTTAAGTGCTGGCTCAAGTAAGAGCAAGGGAGTCATTATATCTACAATTCAAATGTCTCAAACAGATTAAAGATAAATTAGGAAGAGTAATTATTGTGGGCAAAGGTTGATTTTGGCTAATATTTACGCACCTAACCTTGATGATCAAGGCTTTTTTATAGATCTTGAAGGGATGTTGCAAACCGCTGGCACCCCTCATGATATAATATTGGGAGGAGACTTTAATCTTTTGATGGACTCGCAAAAGTGTGTAAGCCCCCTAGAGCAACACTGACGCTTCACAGGATGTGTAAAAATCTTGGTCTTACAGATATTTTGAGACTTTTGAACCCATCTGGTAGGGACTATAAATTTTTTTTCATCAGTCAATAAGATTTATTCTAGAATAGATTTTTTTTGGATATCCAAATCCCTCATTTCATCTGTTGTTGATTGCTCAATTGGAAATATTTTAGTCTCAGATCACGCTCTGGTGAGTTTAAAGGTGTTGCCATATACAGAGAAAAAGAAATCATATAGTTGCCACCTTAATGTGTCCCTTTTGCAAAGTCCTGATTTCCAACAAATGTTAAAGACTGAAATCAGTGTTTATATGGAGACCAACTGGTCCTCATTATCCACTGTGGGCGTGGCTTGGGAGGCACTTAAGGCAGTTCTTAGGGGTCGGATCATACAGTATGTCTCATTCATCACAAAATCCAAAGCACAAGAACTTGTGGAGTTGGAAGGAAATATTAAAAGTGCCGAATGTCATCTGATGGCCTCAGAGAATTGACCCGATTGAAATATAGATATAATACTATTTTGTCACGGAAAGTGGAGTTTTGGTTATTCAGGGCAAGACAGTCATACTTTGAGTTGGGGGACAAAGCAGGAAAACTTTTGGCTAGATATATAAAGCAGAGAGATTCTTTTTCTATCATTCCCTCAGTGAAATCTGCTTGTGGTGAAATATTTACCTCGGCTATTGATATTAATAATGTTTTTAAAGAGTTCTATCTTGATCTCTATGGTTCCACGTCTTCATCCACTGATGAAGATATTAGGAACTTTGTGGAACCATTAGATCTCCCTAAACTAAATTAAAGCCTTGCCCGGGACCTGTTTTTCAAATCTTATGCTACAGAACTGGCTCCGCTTTTGTTAGAAGTTTATACGGAATCATTAAAGAATGGAAAGCTTCTGCAAACCATGACACAAGCCCGGATTAGTCTGATTCTAAAAAAGGACAAAAATCCAAGCGAGTGTAAAAGTTACCGCCCAATTTCCCTGATCCAGTTAGATGTAAACATTTTGTCCAAAATTCTGGCTAATCGATTAAGTAAAGTTATGACATCACTTATACATATAGATAAGGTGGGGTTTATTCAGGGCTGTAGCTCTTCTGATAACATTAAGCGTCTCATCAATATCATGTGGTCAGTAGAGAATGATCAATCTCCGGTTGCTCCCATCTCTCTTGATGCCGAAAAGGCGTTTGATATGGTAGAATGGGATTATCTTTTTAAGATTTTGGTAAGGTATGGGTTCGGGAGTACATTTATTGGTTGGATTAAGTTACTTTATAAACACCCAGTAGCGGCGGTACAAACAAATGGATTCATTTCAGATTATTTTACTCTGGATAGGGGCACTCGGCAGGGTTGCCCTCTTTCCCCATTATTGTTCTGTCTTGCCCTGGAGCCATTAGCAGCCACGATAAGAAAGGAGGATGATTCTCCAGGGGTGGTGGTGGGAGAGGTGTGGCGTATAAGCTTTTGCTTTATGCAGATGATATTTTATTATTCATCTCCGACCCTACTAGATCTATGCCTTGCCATCACAGAATTATTAATTCCTTTTCTAAGTTCTCAGGATACAGAGTTAATTGGTCTAAATCCGAAGCTTTGGCTCTGACAGCCCGGTAACGGCTTTTCAGCCGTGCGCCTTCTAGTGGCCCAAACAAGGCATTAAGTATTTGGGTATTTTATTCCCAGATAATTTGTGTGATTTTAGTTAGTTAATTTTGACCCTTTTATAAAAAAAATTTCGAGTGATGTGGGCAGGTGGGCTTCATTACATTTATCTATGACTGGGAAGATTAATGTTATTAAAATGAATTGTATTACAAAATTCATCTACCTACTACAATCTCTCCCTATAGATGTCCACCTCTCTTATTTCAAGCAATTTGATAGCATAGCGAAGTCCTTCATTTTTGACTTTGGACTGAGTTTTGTATTGAACAGGAAGTGCTTGCTCCAATTTCGCCATTGCAAAGCCTTTCTATCAAACTAACCGGAGAAGTTAAGTTACACCCGTTATCTCGCATTTGCACGCGGTATGGACAAAAGTGTCCAGAGTGTTTAATTCTGACATTTATTTAAATGTTGTCTCGAGCATATGGCTGAACCCAAAGTTATGTATTAATGAGTCCCCTTTCTGCTGGTCAGAGTGGATTGTGAGGGAGGTTAATACGCTCGGTGACCTATATGAGAGTGGAGTGTTGAGATCCTTTGAAAATTTGGTTCAACATTTTGGGATTCCCAAGTCTCAATTTTTTTTAGGTATTTACAGCTGCGCCACCTGCTTTGTACTATTTTTGGGAATAGCATACACCTCCCTTAAGCGGCAGATAATCTAGGAGTGGTGATTACTGCTTTTGGAAAAGGCCATGAGGCATCAGTGTATTACTCCCTGCTAATTCAGAGTCTGGGGGATGGAGCTTCAACTTCTATCAAGAGATTTTGGGAGAAAGATTTAAATTTGTTATGTGAGGAGGGAGTGTGGGCTAGAATTCTAAAAAACGTCAAGTCTACATCTAGAGATGCAACGGTGCGCCTTATGCAATTTAAGATTTTACATAGATTCTGTTGGACCCCCTCTAGATTGTATAGGCTTGGTCTTAAAGACATACCCGCCTGCTGGCGATGCCAATCAGATGATGGGGACACAACCCATGTTCTTTGGTGGTGTGTTAAGATACAAGAATTTTGGTTGAGGGTTCAGAGTTTTATGTGTAACGTATTGGGCACTCAAATTTCATTTTGCCCCAGACTCTGTTTTTAGGCGATGGGGCGGTCATTAATATAGGGGATAAGTACATAAAAAAATTGGGTCCTAGCCAGTGCTATGATTGGCAAATAGGTCATCCTTAGGGGATGGAAGTCAGCTGGAGTGCCCTCATTCCAAGAGTGGCACACAGAGATGGGCAGGGTAGGGGCATTAGGGTAGCAGTAGAGGAGATGTCATGTAGAAGGCTAGGCAGCCTGGATTTCTTTAATAAAAAATGGGCAGTTATTTGGCCTTTTTGGGGGGCTCTTGGGGAGGGACAGTGGAGAGGGATTTGTAGTTTTGAATGTATGTGTGCAACCTTTTTGTTTTTGGACATTTTTTTTTTTTTTTAATGTTTTCTGCTGATTTGTTGTCTATTTGTGTGTCATTGTCAATTTAGCATATAACCACTGAAGTGTTCATTTGTGTTCGGGGGGAAGGGTTTTAGTTTGATATAATGTGATTCCACATTTTCTGTTATATCTGTTTGGCTTGTTGTGTGGAATCAATAAAAATTGTTAATAACAAAAAAAAAAAAAAAAAATTGGGGGTCTGGGTAGCTTAGCAAGTATTGATGCTGACTACCACCCCTGAAGTCACGTGTTCGAATCCAGGGCGTGCTGAGTGACTCCAGCCAGGTCCCCTTAACAACCAAATCACATGGGGTAACCTCCTCGTGGTCGCTATAATGTGTGGTTCTTGCTCTCGGTGGGGCATGTGGTGAGTTATGTGTGGATGCCGCAGAGAATAGCGTGAAGCCTCCACACGCACTATGTCTCCACCGTAACGCGCTCAACAAGCCATGTGATAAGATGCGCGGACTGACAGTCTCAGACGCGGAGACAACTGAGATTCATCCTCCCCCACCCAGATTGAGGCAAGTCACTATGCCACCACGAGGACTTAGAGCGCATTGGGAATTGGGCATTCCAAATTGGGAAGAAAAGGGGAGAAAATCCCCCCCCCCCAAAAAAAAAAATTTGAATATTCTTTTGTCACCCCTTCAGTTAAAATACACAAAAGTAAAATAAGATAAACAAACTTAAACTAAAAATCAGGAAAATTAAAGACAAATAGGATTGATACTTCATACATTTTAGGCTAAATATAATAAACAAATAGCCGACACTACATCTAGCGCTCTGCATGTCAAGCCATCTTTGATTTTTAATGGGAATGACAACGAGGCTGTGAGGGATGGACATACAGTCTCTTCAGTGGGTTGCACTGCAGTTTAAAGTGTTTTTGGGTTGTTCCACAGACAAAACATTGATAAATGATCTGTCCAAGAACATTCAGTATACAAAGAACTCCAGACAACATGAGCTATGGAAAATCAGATGTGATCTAGGAGCTTTATACAGTTTTATACCATTCGTGCCATTGAAGAGATGGTAAATCTATCCCTCACAGCCTCATTGTCATTCCCATTAAAAATCAAAGATGGCGCTAGTGTGAATAAGGTCTATCAAGCTTGAAATCATGATTGTACCAAGAGACTGCAATGTCAAGATGTAGTAAAAAAGGACTTCAATATCTGTTTCTTGCCCACACCTATCACATCACTTCTGAAGACATGGATTTAACCACTAGAATCTTATAGATTTATTTTTATGCTGCCTTTATGTGCTATAATTTGCAGCTTAAAAATTTTGGTCACCATTCACTTGCATTGTATGAACCCACAGAGCTGAGATATTCTTCTAAAAATCTTAATTTGTGTTCAGCAGAAGAAAGAAAGTCATACACATCTGGGATGGCATGAGGGTGATAAATGATGAGAGAATTTTCATTTTTGGGTGAACTATTTCTTCAGGTCTTGATGGGGTCAGGGTTAGAGTTTAGGAGTGTATGTACGAGTTAAGGGAAGGGCACCTGAGTAGAGCAGTTTGTTACTACTACTGCCAAAAGGAGAGTTGAGTTACCGGTGGCACAGGCAGCCAGTGGAAGTGAGATAATTCTCTCCTTCTCACAAATTGGGTTCTTCTCAAACAGATCAGCTGTCTTAGCCTGGAAACCTAATCTGCAAAGTCTCTAAGAGCATACACACACCCAAAGGTACTAGCAGTCGAAAGGACGATACTATAAGGTATACACATATTTAGATGCATTATACATTTGCGCACACACACATAAATTTGAGGTCCTCCTTTGTGTGTTATTCCCAGTAAACATGTGTTACTCATTGCTCCATTGATAGCTTTTTCATCTGCCTCAAGACGCTTACAAACACAAGCATATCAGAATCGGAATAAGAATGAGCTTTATTGCCAAGTTTGCTTACACATACAAGGAATTTGTCTTGGTGACAGGAGCTTCCAGTACACAACAATACAAAAACAATACAAAAACAGCAGCAAGACATAGATAATAATACAAAATAGTTATACACATACGTACATACACACACACACACAGACACACACATACATACATACACACATACACATACGTAGTGCAAATCTAATACAAATCTGTTACTTGTTACAGAGATAACAGTCAGTATAACAGTCTGTTATACATACTAATAAACTGTGGCACTAATAAGCTCAGTGACATAAAACGTAAAACATGATATTCTCTGCTCAGAGGTCATTGTGGGGAGGTAAGGTGGTGACCAGGAGAGAGAGAGAGAGAGAGAGAGAGAGAGTACTGACACACCATCTCCCTCTAGTGACAGTACATTGGTATAGCTCATGGAAACGGAACGTGCAATATCATATGTAATTTTACTTGATATGGGTCTTACACCGCTTTCAAAACAAAAATATAATGTAAACAGGGATCATCATTAGCTACATAAATATGTAACATTTTAAAATGTATTTAATATTAGATCAAATTACCTCAAAATCAACCACACGTGGGGTGATACAGAGCTTGAGCCCTCCATTACAGGGTCACATGAGTAAACCAGGTCATATCAAGGGGTAAATGGAACCATTAGGGAACTTTTTCAAATAAAAAGTTTATGAAAATAAAATACGTTTAAAAAAAAAAAAAACAAACAAAAAAAAAAAATGTATCTCCTATTCCAAAGTCTCATTTTGCTGTACATTATTCATACTTTCTTAAAGATATCATATAAACTATAATTGCACTCAATTTTCTAGATTAGGGGAAAAATACTGCCACATTTGAAACAAGTCTCTCCTTCAAATGTTTTCATATTTCTGGTACATTACAATTAGATTAAAGATTTGAATAAAAGTTTAAAGATTCCTTTTAATTAAAGATTACTTTACAAGGTCCTAATTCCAATGATTTTCCATGCTTGGCGCATGACTTTTGAATGATTTACTGTTTTTTTATTTATTTTTTTTATCCTTGTTTAGGGTTAAGAATAACTAGAAACAATGTATATTTACTATATACAGTATACACATTCCAGCCACCTTGAGAACTTGGCAGTGCAATGCTGCAGATAGACTTTGTATGACAAATTGCTAATTGTTATGTTCCTCATTTGTAAGTCACTAAATGAATAAATGTAAATGTACTATAGAAATTGTGATGAATTTTGATAATATAATTATTCATTCCCATGACTTTCCAGGCATGGAAAACACAATTTTCCCTGATATATCCAGGTTTTCCATGTACATTCACATTTCTATTTTACTAATGCAGACAATTCACAATTATTCTTTTAAATATAAGTTTTTATTCATATTTATATATTTGACTTTCAGAAAGTCAAATATACTTGATATGCAGTACACTACAGTCACATTTCATACACAAAATTACCACGCTTTTAAAATCTCTCTGTAGAAAAAAACAACATTGTCTGGTTCAAGCACAACGATAAGCTACAGTCACACCACTCACATCATAAATATAGAAATAATACATAAGGACACACACACACACACACATACTCTCTATCTCTTTCACACACACACACACACACACACACACATTCCTGGTGGCTTCATGTTCTATGAAAACTCATCCCTAAATAAATATAACATTGTTGTCCCTGAAAAAAAGGAGAGAAAAAAACAAATTAAGGCCTCTTTCAAATCCTGTATTGCACACAGAGGATTAAAAGTATGTCAGAAAAAGTCCAAAGAGGGGAATACTCTTTTGAGATGGACTTCCATGGTTTGTTTTCAGTTTTACAACTCCTGGCCACCAAGGGGAAAACATACAATTGTCTCTACAATGGTGAGGGTGTAGAAGGGGCAGAGCCATGCAATAGTGTACAAACAAGCCCTCCCAATGTGCATATAATCACGCAAATAACCAAAGCAGACACATATCTTCTGTTTAAAACAGTAAACAATCGATTAAACCATCCAAGCATCATTTACACTGTTGACCTATGTGGTCCCTCAGCAAGATGACCTCACATTTAACCCTTGTGCGACCTTCAGGACATTTTTGTCTTTTTCATTTAAATTTTTTTCCATCCTTTTGGCTGTGTTAATGCCAACGGCATACATTTTGCCAAAGGTGTGTATTTTTGGGGGAATTTTGATATTTCAACCTCAGTTCCCATAATACATCTATAATACACTGTGTACACAAAATAGTTACACTCAGGACCTTAAGGACAAAAATGTCCCCATTGAAACCCATTAAAATGGCAATATTTGATCCAATTTGATCAAAATGTTATATATATATATATATATATATATATATATATATATATATATATATATATATATATTCCACCAGATGGCACCATTTTTCTCATGTTTAGCCTATGGAGCAAATACATGCTTTTTCCCTATTTTGTTTGCTGTATTATAGAGCACTGTAGGCCACTTGAATAAATGATGCAGCTAAAATTGTGTGAGGGTGTTGGTATGGATGTCAGAGTGTGTTTTGTATGTGTGTATTAAGAAATTTGTGTGTGTGTAAACAACAACAGTGGCATTATGTAAACAAACTGATATTTAAAAGGTTAAATTCCTGAAAATGAATGAATATTTAGTTATGTTGGTTAAAAAATCTAAGTCAGTGAAAGTGGAAAATAATATTAATATATAATATTTTTATGGCAGTTTTTTGATGCAGACATTTTTGTCCTCTAAGGCAGTGTTTCCCAACCTTTTTTCTGCCATGCACACTTTTTACAATTATACAAATCCCATGGCACACCTCTATCCCACTGTCCTACATAACCATAATTGATAGTTTTCAAGAACTTCCATGTTTTCTGTCCATTTTAGTTGCGTTTACTCGTAATGTTTGAAATTCGGCTATGCAAAAAACGCAAGTCATGTAGGTATGGTGTATAATGAGATCACAGGTGGCAAGAGTGCAAATTGGGTAATGAATAAAACAACAAATTCGCATCTTTTCTTATTTTTAGATTGTTCTTGCAAATTAATTCTTGTAATGCCACAGCAAATAATTTTTTATTTATCTATTTCTTTACATGGCTCCAGACTAACATTTAAGAGTGGTAGCACCAGTGTTAAATTCTACAAATGGTCGCACCAGCACCCGAGTTGGTCGCACCGGTCCAACTGAAAGAAAATTAGTTTTCTTTCACGGTTTCTTTCTTTTTATCAGGATCTTGATGATTAAAATACAGTCATCTGAAGACAAACAAAGCCTCTTTCTACAATCAGAGGGCATTAGAAAAGATTTTACACAGAAGGAAAGTTCCATTGTATCCATAGTTTTAACTGTGGCATTTGCAATAAGATCATAGTAACCAAAAGTATAAGTAAAACCATGATTAGCAGTAACCATAAAACAAATTATGGCATTTTTCGTAAGAAAAACACATCCAGAAATTAAATTGTATTCTCTCACTACTATATTGATATAAGTTTATGGTTATTAATGTCTGTGATGTGTGGACTGAAACCTTACAATTTCTGTCTGTTCATTGTGCAGATTTCTCCTTTATTCCTTTTCAATGCTGTTTAGAATGTTGGGGTCGTTTAATACAATTTTAAACTGGTTTAATCATCGACACATTATGGGCTTTCATATAGGGTTTTAAACAAATAATCAATGCCGAATTCGTGACCCAGCCCATGCTTCTCGCAGCTCTGTTTATGATGATCTGCGCGGCTGAGCACTCGAGACCGGTCCACGTGTAAATGCACGTCTCTGCGCTGATCTGTCCATTGAGCAGCGCTGACTGATCCGGGTAAAGCTGTTTCCTTTCGCGTTTGGAATGTTTGCCGTTTGATATTTCTCATACGGAACAAAAAACGACAGAGCACAATCAGAGAGTCAGCCAACTTTGTAGTTGCACCAATGCGACCTCTTACAAAGTTTAATCGAACTGTTAGGAAAAATGTTTGAAAAATTAGTCTCAGTCCGGAGCCCTGATTTATTTTGTGGAATCTGATAATTTTCCACGGCACACCTGACAATCTTTCACGGCACACTAGTGTGCCGCGGCACAGTGGTTGGGAAACACTGCTCTAAGGTACTGAGTGTGTGTGGTTTTTTTTTTTTTATCTGACACTGCACAAAAATAATAATGCATCAAAATCAATGTTGTTGCTAATCATTGAAATATCTCAGACTGTGATATTCCAACCCCCCCCCCCCCAACAAAAAAAATGTCCCCATAGCATTTAAAATATGGAAAATAATTCTTTTTTTCTTTTTTTTCTTACTTTTTTTTTTAAATAAAAAACAACAGTGGCATTATATAAACAAACTGGCATTTAAAGGGTTAAAATCCTGAAAATGAATGAATATTTGGACTGAAAAATTAACTCATTGAAAGTAGAAAATAATATTAATATATCAGTTTTTTGACATATACATTTTTGTTTTTTAAATCGACGCACAAGGGTTAAATGTGTAGAAATTAGCTCTATATTAAGTAAAACATTGAACTCATGTTAATAAATTAAATAAGGCATGGGAGTTGTTTGCGTTGTCATGGTGACTGCTTGTATAGCCGGAGACCTCCAGTTACACAGTGCATAGAGTCCTACAATATCAATCTGGTGACTGACACACACACACACAAGTACACACACACACACACAGTCCTGCTCATTCAAGAGAGGTAGTGTTCATGTCCCTCAGTTTCAGTTTATTAAACCAATTCCCAAAGCTGCAGCCTCTTTCAAAGGGAATGATGGATGGAGAAGCCCTTACACTGAAGCTCAATCTGGGCTTGAACTGAACTCTCATTCTAGTCTTCATATCCAGGCCTTATTCAGTTCCTGTCCTCGGTTCATAAGCTTGGTATGAAGTCCCATGGTCCTCTGCTGGAATTAAGTCTCAGGATCTGAGCATGTAGACCCAGACCAAGATTTAGTTTGACAGCAGCAGAAGGGTTTATTATATCCACGGCTTTGTTCATTGTAGCCTTTGGGCAGGCCTGATCACAGGCGTGATGAGGTTGCAGATTCATAGAAAAGCACATATGCATCACTGCTGCGCACCTGGCTGGACGACATGGGGCTCACCCTGAGATAGAGAGAGAGATGAAAAGCTCTGCAAAACTTCATTGCAAATAAGCTGACCTGGACAATGGCTCAGCATTAACATCCATGAACACATACATTTAGTACAACTAAAATACTGTATATTATAACCCATAATGCAGTAAATTTACAACAGCACCAAAATGTATTTGGACATTTAAGCCTCACAATTTATTTTTTAATTTTATCACATTAGATAACAAAATGTCAAACCAAAAGTGGAATTTAAAGGAATACTTCACCCAACTTCATTTACACACCCTGAGGCCATCCCAGATGTGAATGAATTTCTTTTAGAAGAATATCTCAGTTCTTTAGGTCCATACAATGCAAGTGAATGGTGACAAGACATTTGAAGCTCCGAAAATCACATAAAGGCAGCATAAAAGTAATCCATAAGACTCCAGTGGTTTAATCCATGTCTTCAGAAGCTATATGATATGTGTGGGTAAGAAACAGATCAATATTAAGTCCTTTTTTTTACTGTAAATGTCCAATTTCACTTTCACATTGTTCTTTTGTTTTTGGCAATTCACATTCTTAGTGCATATCGCCTCCTACTGTGCATGGTGGAGAATTTATAGGGGAAAAAAAGGACTTAAATGTTGATCTGTTTCTCACCCACACCTATCAAATCACTTCAGAATACATTGATTTAACCACTGGAGTCGTGTGGATTACTTCTATCCTGCCTTTATGTGCTTTTTGGAGCTTCAAAGTTCTGGTCACCATTTACTTACATAGTATGGACCCTCAGAGCTGAAATATTCTTCTAAAAATCTTTGTTTGTGCTCGGCAGAAGAAAAAAGGTCATACACATCTGGGATGGCATGAGGGTGAGTAAATGAGAGAATTTTCATTTTTGAGTGAACTATTCCTCTAAGTTGTCAAATAATAGTGGAACATGTTCATAGTTAATGTAATAAACTACATCTGTGGTTACTCTGCTAGGACACCTGTGTGAACTTGAGGGGAACTGATTTCATACATTCACTAAAATCACCTTGACTGCAGCTGGTTAAAAGTAGTTGCATAAAATGGCTAAGAAGGTCTAGCATAATTTATTTGCAGATGCCACATAGTTTAATATTTTATTATGAATGCAATTGAATTCATTATATCTTTCCAAGTGTGAATTAAGTGTCCAAATACTTTTTAGGGCCACTGTACATTCACATTCAAAGAATGTACGTACACATATGATCTTATATCAATGAGACTAAATGGTAAAGCACATGCTTTAGTTATATCTTACTGGTTAAATTACTTTTTTATTATTTGGAATTTTGTATTATGTTAATAAAATTTGAAATACATCTTTAAGACACTTCTGTACTTAGTATTATGTCTTTGTACCTGGAGTCATTGTAGGTGTACCACTCTCCTTTAGAGGGATTGCGGCAGTACGCTGTATAATGGCCACCCAAAGATGTACCAGTGTGATTCGACACAGCATACAGATTATAGACTGCGCTTACTATGGGGAAGGAACAGTAAAAAGAGAAGGGAAAAGAAAAACAGTTAAACATACTCTCCTGGAGCAAGATTCAAATTGGTGCATAGTGCAAACAACAGCACAGAAAACAGATGTAATAAATGATGATGCAGGACTTACTGCTGTTATCAGATGCAAATTCCCTGAGGTCCAGCTCTTTGAGGGGGAAGTTCACAAAGGTGGAGAGTTTGCTGGTTCTGACTCGACACTCAGAGAAACGCTTCAGATCTTATAGAGTCACAGAGTCAAGGGCGAACTGACATCTATTCTTGAACATTTTACTCAATTCATCAACTTAAAGGGATAGTTCACCCAAAAATGAAATTTTTCGCATCATTTACTCACCCTCATGCCATCTTAAATGTGTATGAATTTCTTTCTTCTGCAGAACACAGTTCTGTAGAGCCATACAATGCAAGTAAATGGTGACAAGAACTTTGATGCTCCAAAAAGCACATAAAGGTAGCGTAAATGTAATCTATAAGACTCCAGTGGTTAATTCTTCAGAAGCGATGTGATAGGTGTGGTTGAGAAACAGAACAATATTTAAGTCCTTTTTTACTCTAAATCTCCACTTTCACTTCCACATTCTTCTTCTGTTTTTTGAAGATTTGTATTCTTCGGGCATATTGCCACCTACTGGGCAGGGAGGAGAATTTATAGTAAAAAAAGTACTTACATATTGATCTGTTTCTCTTCCACACCTATAATATCATTTCAGAAGACATTAATTTAACCACTGGAGATATGGAATAATTTGATGCTGCCTTTATGTGCTTTTTGGAACTTCAAAGTTTTGGTCACCATTCACTTGCATTGTATGGACTTCAAAAAATCTTTGTTTGTGTTCTGCAGAAGAAAGAAAGACAAACACATCTGGGATGGCATGAGGGTGAGAAAATGATGAGAGAATGTTCATTTTTAAGTGAACTATCCCTTTAACTGTTGTATAGTTAATTCACAAGTATACAGCTGTAAATTCAGCTGTGAGTTTTTATAAGAAAATGCAGTTCTCTGTAGAAGTTTGGGCAACAGATTTGTTTAAAAAGGATACGAAGCACCAGGATTTTGGGAAATTTTTGAATTGTGAATTGTTTCGTGCATTTCCGTCTGGTTTTACATCTGTGGCACGTCTGTTTGAAAAAAAAGAGAGGTGGTCAGGATATGTTCAAACATATATATATATATATATATATATATATATATATATATACACACACACACACACACACACACACACACACACACACACACACACATAAAAAACATAAAAATGAAACATATAAAATATATGAAACACAGAAAATTTTATAAAAATATAGAGTAGCTCCCAAAAAGTATTTGGGCACTTAAACTACACTTGAAATTATATTTTTTGCAAACCAAGTGGTGTCTGCAAATGAAAGATGCTAGAATTTTCAGAGCTATTTTTGCAATTACATTTAACCAATGATTTTTCATTTTTAAGTGGATGTATGAAGTCAGAGTGACTGCAGTTGTAGTTCATCACATTAACTATAGAAATGATCCACTAACATTTGACAACCAGAAAGGTGCAAATGCTTTTTGTCTTCATTCTAAACAAAGTGTTCTTGTGCTATCTTTATTTAAAATAAACACAACTTGGTTTGCTACTTTGTTATCTTACAATAGATTTTTAGAGCCGTATATTATATATTTTGAAGTGCATCTAATTGTACTTTTGAGGGGCCGCATTTCGTACAAAGGCACACACAGAGAATTTATACTTACTGGTCTCTCATTCCCATCTAGTACATCCTCCTTGGTGAAAAGACGAAGGCAATCCATCAAACTCACTTCTCCTGAAGCCTGAAGGAAACAACAGACCAGTTGAAACATACACACAATAACACAGAAACACAGCACGAGAATAAGTGTGCATTTGAGACCTTACCTTAGCGATAGGTAGAGACAGATCCCAGAAAGGATCAAACACAGTTGAACAGTAGCCACACTCGCTGCAAGTCAATGAGCTTTTCAGCTGGCCAACAAACAGATCTGTGGAAAAACACATTTCTTCTTTATAACTAAAGCAGGGAACACACACATAGCAAGACTCAAGACAGATTTAATATTGCAGGGTAACTCACCAACGACATTGCTGTTCTCACTCTCCAGGTACTTGTTCCACATTCTCTTGCCTTTCTCGTCGTCCCTGTAGATAAAACACGTTTAATTTCAGACCCCAAGACAGTCTGCTCCCTACTATTGTCAGATTACAACAGCTAAAACACAAACCACAGGTGTCCCATCCGTTATATTAACCACTACATAATATTAATTTATTCCTAGAGGCCAATCCGGACTGATTTTGTTCAGGAAGATAGTATTAAATGTGAAATGTGTAATTTCTATGGCACTAGCAGCACCAATCAGAATTGTTTGCCCCCGCCTCACCCCTGACTTCCATTGTTCGACCGCAAAGTTTTTCCCACCCCAAACTCGCGCTATTGGTTCAACCAATGTTGTTATTACTGGCCCAGTCAGACCACTCAAACAAAAAAAATGCAGTTCCTTTTTGTTCCGCTGGTGGCACCAAAAGTACACCATTCACAATTAGAATTCTCGAGAATATGCATCGAAATTTACCACAGAGCTTTTTTGCATCTGGGAAGATGGTGTGTGTACTTACGAGAGGTGTTCAAAGTCCTCTATTGGCGCTCTGGATTTCACTGTCACTCTGTTTACTTCGTTATGGAGTCCATCCAGTAGAAACCGCAAGAACTCCTGAGCATCCTGCTGACTACAGGAGAGATAAAAAGGAGAGAAGAAAGAGAAGAAAGTATATGAGGTGGAGGCAGACTTTTAATTAGCTGGTTTAAAACTACGTATCGACAGTCTCTATAGATAGTCTAGTCTATCTATGAGGTTATATCCACACATTTTCAGTAACTAACTGGGCTACAGTACTGCTTATTGTGTACTGTAGCAGTTAAGTAACTTACTTGTAGCCCACGAATCGAGGAGCATATTTCTGGATCTGCATTTTGAAGTCAGATGGGCTGATGGCTTCGCTGCTAGCTGATGTCCATAGAGTCTGAGTGAGCTTGGCAAACTCTGGGGACACATAAACATACATATGAATAAGACAAAGGATATAAAGACTGTCTGATATGCATGTCTATACAGCTGAAATGAATGCTCTTACTGTTATTAATTAATATGAACTGATAGATGTCCTTGTCTCTTACCCTCCATCAGTGCAGCTTTGGCCCTGCAGTTGTTGTTGAGGTCAGTGCGGTGCTTGTTACGCAGACAGTAGTCTCTCAGGTCATGAGTGTTGCTCAGACACTGCAGTATGGAGTTCATGAAACACTGCAGAGACACAGGAGAGACAAGGAACAATGAGTGTTTGTTACTCATGGCCTTCATTCCTCTGATTTTAAAGGAATTCTTCAGGTTTAAAACAATTTAAGCTTCATTAACAGCTTTTGTGGCATCATTTAAAATTACATATACTTACTTATTCTCGCTTAATTAATAAAAAAAAAAGAAATAAAAAAAAGAAAAATTGCGGTTACAGTGATGCACTTACAATGGAAGTGAATGGGGTCAGTCCATAAATGTTAAAATACACGCTTTTTTTTTTTTAAGTATAGCCACAAGACATACATGTATACATGTTAACATGATTTAGTGTGATAAAATCTGCTATTTACCAGTGTTACAGTGTAACAGATAACAGGGTTTACCAGTGTTACAATGTCATGACAAAGAAGTTGTAATATTGGATATAACTTTACACAGATGAAGTCAGTAAGTGATTTTATCACACTAAAATCATGTTAAAATCTATAATGTTTATGTCTTGTGACTATCCTTTTAAAAGAGTGTGTATTTTAATGTTAATGGACTGGCCCCATTCACTTCCATTATAAGTTTACTTTAACCGTGATTTTTTTTATTTATTTTTTTTATTTACTAGATGAGGGACCAATCGAAATGATTTTTTTGGTTTTCAACATAATGCTAAAAATACTGTTGACCCAGCTTAACTTGCATTGAACACTGAACATTCCTTTAAAGGAATACTTCACCAAAAACGACAAATTCTGCATGCGCATTTTCAAACTCAGCTACAACGGAAGGCAAGATTTTCAGTAAATAACGACTTAAATATTAATTCCTCAAGCTTAACTATATTGTATGTTCTGAAGATGCTTTTTTATGGTGCTTTTTTGTCCTTTTTGCAGCTTGAAATTCCATGGTCCCTATATGCTTTCATTGTATGGAAAAGAGCAGCGTGAACATTCTTCAAAACATCTCCTTTCGTGTTCCACAGAAGAAGGAAAGTCATATGAGTGAGTGAGAGTGTATGAGAGTGAGTTAATGATGACAGAATTGACATTTTTGGGTGAACTATCCCTTTAACGTAACTGTGTCATGAATTGCTGAGAAATACTTACAGTATTTCCTAGATTCCTGAGGCCCACCAGACCCTGAGCATTCTTCGAGTTCTGTGCGAGAGAAAAGAGAAAAACAGGTTAGTGGACTTTCTAAAGTGACAATCAAACCCAATGATATGTGTGAATAATTTGATATAGATAACCTGATAACAAAAGAACTAGATTTGAAAATGACTAATGCATTTGACTCAATAAGACCACATGTTTTGTTTGGCTCCAGCGCAGTAAAAGCATTTGCATGTTTAGGAAGGGAGTTACTAATGATGTAAGGTATTTTCATTCCATGTATGACACAAAAATCAATTATATTACAGCATACATGTCTGTGCTGTATTATTTCCGGCAAGTGCTGTCGAGTGTGTTCGGTATTATATTTTGGAGAGATTGTGTATGAGCTGCCCAAAGCTCTTTCTCCAGGCTACTGCATGGCATGTTTGCAGATTTAGACAAGAGACCCCTGCTGCGGAACATTTCACACAAACAAACAATGTCCATCTGCTACGCCACAACAAAAACAACTGTAAGCAATTTGTTAAACTAGGGATTAAACCATCAGGCAGGGTGTCATCAATTTTTGAACAGAAACAAAACAACAGCAGTCATAAGATATAAGATAAGAACTTTAAAAACAGGAGGCTGTTTTTCCAATTCTTAAATTCTGACAGCTTGGCAAGGAATATTGATGATTTCACATGTGCTCGATATTCTCAACACGAGTGCTCAGCTTGTTGACCATGACATAACACAGAGCGCTCTAGAGAACAATGCGTCAGAGGCAACTCAGTATGAATCTCACGCATGAAACTCACACACTCAAAACACTCAGAATAAGTGTTGCCGTTGAGGTGAGGGTATCAAAGCCTGGAATAGCAGTGATGAGGTTCACTCCACAAGTTCTTGTGTGTCACTCACTTACTATGATGTGATCTTGTTACAATGGTGTCGGTGATGCTCGACAGAAAAGCAACCAAGTTTAGACGAGCTGTTGCAAACTTTCACCCAGACAGCTGATTTTGAAATATGTGAGTATTTGAGATGTGTTTATATCTCAAGCTTTAGTGTACCCATGTGAGTTTTAAACATTAAAGTCGATAGTGGTTGTTAGATGACCATAAAATATGTCAAAAGCAGGTAGTGGTGGGTGGTCATATATGAATGTATGCTGTCTATGAATGAGTCAGTCTGTGGGATGGATGGACAGTGCATGATAGAGCTGTACATTATGTTCACAGTACCAAATGGTGCGGGATTGTACTGTGATGCCACTGTTGATGCAATGGTTCCAGCTCACACATAAAACGTCAATAACAATCTGTACATACAGTACATTCATATGAGGAAAATACTTTGCAAAACAATTTACATTTGAATAGAATAAGAGGCGAATAGTTTTCTTAGCATCCATTGCAGGTGAATTGGTATGGATCTTTTTGGGACCATTCAAATCACAGACCACTATTAAACAAATATTATTACCATGGTACTGGTATCATATTATTATGATACCATGTCTAAATAACCATGCTAATGCCAAGGTATTTTAATAGTGTTTTTGTTGTTGTTGTTGTTTTAATAATTTGCTGGACATGGCACTACCATGTTGTTTTAGACAGGTACCATGGTAATAACATGGTATTATTTTAAGTACCTTGGCGCACTATGTGGTGAAAAGTTGTTTGTTTTTGTAACCTAAACAAATGTGCTTCATGTATTAACATCTAAATTAACTGGTTTTGTTCAACATTTTCATTTAAAATGACTATTACGATTACACAAGCAAAACTAACTTTAAGAGTTAGATCAGGAAGAAATAGCACCTCAGAGGAATAGTTCACCCAAAATTGAAAATTCTCTCATCATTTACTCACCCTCATGCCATCCCAGATGTGTATGACTTTCTTTCTTCTACAGAACACAAATAAAGATTTTTAGAAAAATATTTAAGCTCTGTAGGCTCATACAATGCAATTGAATTGTGATCAGACCTTTGTAGCTCCAAAAATCACATAAAGGCAGCATAAAAGTAATCCACATGACTCCAGTGGTTAAATCAATGTCTCCAGAAGTGATATGATAGATGTGGGTGAGAATCAGGTCCCTTTCACCTTCTTCTTCTTGTATTTTTGGTGATTCACATTCTTAGTGCATATTGCCCCCTGCTGGGTAGGGAGAAGAATTTCAAGCAAAAAAGGACTTAAATATTGATCTGTTTCTCGCCCACACCTATCATATCACTTCTGAACACATGGATTTAACCACTGGAGTCATATGGATTACGTTGATGCTGCCTTTATGTGCCCTTTGGAGTGTCACCATTTTGGCACCCATTCACTTGTATTGTATGGACCTACAGAGCTGAGATATTCTTCTAAAAATCATAATTTGTTTTCTACAGAAGAAAGAAAGTCACACATCTGGGATGGCATGAGGGTGAGTAAATGATGTGAATTTTCATTTTTGGGTGAACTATCTCTTTAAGGAACCAATTTCTAAAAAATGTGCTTCATGCAGTAACATCTAAATTAACTGGTTTGATTCAATGCAAAAATATTATTTAACATCACCTGAATACTTCAGATTACACCAACAAAATTAATTTTAAGGTTTAGATTAGGTAACAATTGCAGGTTACCACTTTTTACAGTATGGGACATGAACATGGTAATTTATTACGTACCATGGTATATCAAAGTACCATGACATTATTACCATCTGATACCACCACAGTACTTTTTTGTACGGGACACATCAAAATACACTTGAATTACCACTACCAAAATCCCGTCTGAGATTAATGGACTCCACTAAACAAACCCCTTATATTAGCACCTCTGAAGACAGCTGCATCAGCCTAACAGTCAAGCTGAAACTTGTTTAGTTGTAAATTATCCTGGGAATTTGCTTTTCTTTATTTATTCAGAAAATGAGAAACATCTGAAGTGATTTTTCTTCCCCAAAGAAGATGAGAGAGAGGGAACAGATGTTCCAATGCCTCACTCTGCTGCCACTGCCACTCTGCTTTTCACCCAGTCCCAAAGAACCCAGACCAGTGTGACAGCAGCCAGCACCCAGCAGCAGTCTGCCTGTACTTTATGGCAAAGGGAAGGAGCGCTGCCTTTAAAGCAACTGGACAACATGAAGACAGCAGGACCTCACACTGGCTGTCTCCTTTAAAGATCTCTAGAGGGCCATGAGCTAAATGGCTGGCAAAGGATGAAAGAAAGTGTCTATGAACACTGTATCCTGACCTTAGTTCCTGGAAGCCATGGCTGTCATTAGCAAGAACTCAATGTAATTTGTTGCCAAAAGGCTGATCACATGCACATACTGAGTCAAAGCATGTCACTCAAGCAGAGGCTCAGTACTTCATTTTACTTCATCCTGCTTTTATTAACTTAATGTTTGAGGGTCAGTTCACTCAAAAATGAAAATTCTGTCATTATTTACTCAAACTCATGTTGTTCCAGACCTGTATGACTTTCTTTATTCCATGGAACGAAAAAGGAGATGTTAGGCAGAACATTCAGTCTCAGTTACCATTGATTTGCATTATGGAAATGAGATGACAATCCTGCCAAAACCTTTCCATGAATTCCACATATGAAAAAAGTAATTTAGGATAGGAATGACAGTAAATGATGAGTAAATGATGACAGATGTGAGTAAATGATGACAGAATTTTCATTTTTGGGTGAACTATCCCTTTATGACATTATGCGCATCAACGTATCTCCTTCATATGTGTCCTGGTTATTTGACAATTTGTGCCATGTTTTTGGCAAAAGTAGACAAATTGGTAAAGTCCTAAAAAAAAAAAAAGTGTCCTACATTTGAGAACATCTACTTTTATTTGGGACTCCTGAAAAGGATTTCAAATACAAAACTGTCGCATATGAAAAGGGACATCTGGTCATCATAACCCTTGCAACCATATACACTGACGATACGCCATAACAGCTTATTAATTTCTTGAAAATGATTGACAATCCAGATAGCCACGAAAGAGGCAGAGTGTATAAGTTCTCATTAAGGTCACATGCATGTAAGGAAAAAGTCCTTTGGCGATGCTTGGAACATCATCGCTGCTGGATACACTGATAAGGTACATTCCTCCAGAAATGTGCTGATTACTTAGAAGTCCATTTGTTCCTGAGCATTAAACAGTGCTACACTCTAATTGTTCCATTGTTGCATAACAAACACTGGGAAATAGCCTAATCACCACAGCAATAATTGATGCTATGCTCCTTATCAGGAACATATAACTATGGCTTGGTTAATATGACTGTAATCAGCTTTTCAATAAGAAAAAAAAACCAAAAACATACAAACATGATTTTACACTCAATAAATAATTTTAAGGTTTGCACATTTCCGTTTCATAACAAAATTCCATCAAATTTTTTTGAGTAATCTTTAATAAAATAAAAATTAAAAACTGGTTTTATTAATTTAATTTTGTTAAACATAACACATTTCAAGTTGATGGAAAATTAAAAAGCGTAAATTCTAAAAATAGGCAAACATATTTTGTGTAATTGGTATCTCACTGTATTGTGTAGACCTAGCTTTTAAACTGCTCATTTCTATTCCATTCAGTATTTGCTTAAAGGATGTATTCTAGAGTGAAGCATTAATGAGCATCGGAGTAGTCAAGCATAAACCTTACGTAGAAAAACAGTTATCCAGATCCGTTTCGCGACCGGCCCACCGGAAAAAGAACCGGTTCTCCCGATGGCCAGTCCACCCCTGAGGTCTGGCGTTACGTAACAATGCTCGGTGCGAACGCATAGTTCATATTTTTATTAGATAGTGTGACGAAGCGACACAACTAAAACGCTCGCATTATAATCAACAAAGCTGATTCGATGTAAGCTGTGTACACTTCGTTTATTATAATGAGAGCGTTTAAGTTGTGTCTCGCGTCGTTCGCTCGTAAGGGGCGAATCGTTTTTTTCTTTCAAATTAAAACAGGTTCAGGTCTATTCATTTCGACTAGTAACTGAACACGCTGACATTCAGTGACGGGAGCGAGCTGGTCACTTTGGCAAGGTCACAGTCACAGACAGAAGCACGTCTGCACATGTGTTTGCGTTTGGAGTTCTGGGAACGCAACGCATGACTACGAACCAGTGAGGCGTTGAATAGTCTCGGTGCTATTTAAACGTTCATATTCCATAGCAACAAAGTATTTTATCACATAAGAGATGTCCAACTATTTTGGTTCACAGAACGTTAGTTTCTGGCTATAAAAACTAAAACATTACAGGAACGTTTCTAGAACGTTAGGAGTTGGTTCCTCAGAAAATCACTAAATTCAAACAGTCCACGATGTTCGTGTTAACGCGTTTCACTTCTATTTAAATGCATTATGCTCATAAATTGCGATAATAACTTCACGTTTGAAATGTGTGAGCTTGGCTTACCTTAGCCTGGTTAATGAGAAGCCCCACAAATGTGGACACCAGCATAGAGCGAGACATCGTTGGACTTTTTCTGCGCATATCCTGTTTGATGAAGGGGAAGGCAGATACCGGGGGTTCCTCCGGCACAGTGACCGTGTAAGACTGTCGAATACTCGGCATTTTGCCTTGAGATCTATACAGCTTGTGTCCTGTCTTAATATGACTTTAAAACACCAAAGTCAATATTCCTGCGTGATGCTTCTTCGTGCAGTCGCTCTGACAGATGTTGAGTCCCTTATCGTATTCCTCAGGTGATATTTTTGTAATGCACAATGCTCAGTCAATGTCCTTGGGCTCACGAGAGCCGAACATTCACGAATTATAGATGCGGACGAATCGCGCAGGTTGCATAAAAAATCAAATAGATCAACGATTCAGAATTTTTCTAAAGGCGCCTCGCGTCCTTAAGCGTTTAAAAGCGTTACTTTTAAGCGTTCTGCATTCACCAGGTTGTTGTACTTGTAGCCCGCGAGCGCGATCGCTCAGCGGAAGGTATTGGTAAAGGAATAATGGAAAAGTCCGTGTGCTGTTTGATTTTACTCCGTTATGCACACGCCCCCTCGGCATGAGAGAGAGACGTCACAAAATGCCTCATGCATGCCTAGACGTCAGCCAGCAGAGGACAAGACCTTCCCATTCATCTCTGACAGCAGCACGGGGCACAGAACCAGAGGATGGCTGTTTACTGACTACATGTGTTAATCTTAGATGTTGTCTATTTGTTATTTTGATTACAGCTGACTTGAAGTCTGTATATGTAATGTATTTTAAAGATATTCTTAATGCATTACAAAGGTATTCATAATGCCCCTTATAATACATTATATCCTTTCATAAATAAGTAATAAATAAGAGTACAATACATTTGAATAATGCATTATGTTTTAATGCATTAAACTCTATAATTAAGGTACAGTATACTCTATAATGGTACTTATGATAGTAATAAGTAAGTATTGTAACAGGGGCATGGCAATCATTTCAAAAGTGAGGGGGATAGAACGATTACCGCAAGACGATATATTTTTAAGGCTCTCAATCGAATTTTTTTTAATGGAATTAATTATATGATTGACCAGTGAATTTTAACTTTTGCGTTTACACATTTAGATATTTGCTGTATGAAAGACACAGGGTAAACACATTTGCCCTGTGAAAAAGTGCGACATGTCCCCCGCATCCCCCGCGTATTCTACGCCCATATATTGTAATGTATTATAACTGTGGTTACAATTATTCATGAGAACATGCAGCATATTTGAAGGTGTTCTATAAAGCATTGTGAATGGATTACAGTGCATTAGGAATACTTTTATAATCCATTTTATATACAAGTAAAGTGTTAGCATTATTATTTTTTTTGCATCCACAACTCTTCTCTCAGAGTTGATTCTCAGGAATCATGTGCCCTGTGTCTACTGAATTGTGTGTGTGGTTTGCGGGGTAAAAATCCTCAAAGACGCAGAGTATGGAGCAGACACGGACACCATGTAAGGTTCGGACATGTGAACGGCGAGCTCTGTGCACTTTGCTAGTTTTAACACTATTAATGTTATAAACCGGTGAGATTCGATACACTCTGTTCCATAACTGTTCTCTTACATCAATGGAAGGTCGCTTTTGCACTGATGTTCCTGGCCAAATTGAGAATAGATGCTAAGGATGCCTGTAAATCATTCACATGTCCCCAGCAAGCAATTTTCTTCATTAAGTCAATGGAGTGAGTAAGTTATTTTGTGGTACTCACGTTGCAGCTGAGTGGACTGACTCACTGAACATTCACTTGACTGTCCAAGGAAACTGAGCACCTTTTTTGTTTCTTTTTGTGCTGGTTCCGCCTAGCGGCTGGAGTTTGTTTTGTGAGGAAACACTCCTTCGGGACAGTTTTGTGGGTGAATCTGCATGTTCTTTGTGCTTATGCCTTCTGTTGGTTGGAGTTTGTTTTGTGGAGTATTTCTTGCAAGTCATTGGAGTGATTAGGTCATTTGTTGCACTCATGTAGCAGCTGAATGGGCCGGCTCACTGAACATTCGTTTGACTGTCCGAGGAAACTGAGCGCCTTTTTTTTTTTTTTTTTTGTGCTGTTCCGCCTAGCGGCTGGAGTTTGTTTTGTGGAGGAACACACCTTCAGGACAGTTATGTGGATGAATCTACACATTCTTTGTGCTTATGCCTCCTATTGGCTGGAGTTTGTTTTATAGATTATTTTCTGTTGTGTAATTCTGTCTCACAGAATTTTTATAGAAGCACTGGACTTGAGCAATCCATCGGCAAAGCTGCTCTCGTAGGCATGCATGGACCCCAGTTGGCACTGTCGTGCACGGGGTTAATGCGCACGTTCTTCTTTTTTCTGTTTGTTTGGTTCGGGGGGAAGTTTGGGGTTTGATTGTTACACTAATGTTGGAATGTTGGTCTTTATCATTTTATTTTTGACACATAATCTATTTTTTCTATTATGTCAAAATACCAAATGTTAATATGAGTGGATTGTTTCTCTCCACATGGAATGTAAATGGGTTGGGGCACCCCATAAAAAGAAGGAAGGTTATTACTTTTCTTAAGCGTAAGAAATATGATATTGTGTTTCTTCAAGAAACGCATCTTTCTCCACAGGAAGCTGAAAAATTTGGGAAGACATGGGATGGACATGTTTTCTTTAGTGCTGGCTCAAGTAAGAGCAGGGGAGTCATTACACTGATAAGTAAACATCTACAATTCAAATGTCTCAAACAGATTAAAGATAAATTAGGAAGAATCATTATTGTTTTAGCAGAAATTCAGGGGCAAAATCTTATTTTGGCTAATATTTACGCACCTAACGTTGATGATCAGGGCTTTTTTATAGATCTTGAAGGGATGTTGCAAGCTGCTGGCACCCCTCATGATATAATATTGGGAGGAGACTTTAATCTATTGATGGACTCAGTGCTTGGTCATGGTGAAGCGAAAGTGTGTATGCCCCCTAGAGCAACATTGACGCTTCACAGGATGTGTAAAAATCTTGGTCTTACAGATATTTGGAGACTTCTGAACCCATCTGGTAGGGACTATAAATTTTTTTCATCAGTCCATAAGATTTATTCTATTTATTATTTTTTTTTTATATCTAAGTCCCTCATTTTCAATTGGAAACATTTTAGTCTCAGATCACGCCCTGGTGAGTTTAGAGGTGTTGCCACATATGGAGAAAATGAAATCATATAGTTGGCACCTTAAAGTGTCCCTTTTGCAAAATCCTGAATTCCAACAAATGTTAAAGGCTAAAATCAATGTTTATATGGAGACCAACACAGCATACAAAAAAAAAAAAAAGTCTGGGTGGCTATAATAATTTTGAAATTTGGCCAATTTGTCACATTTACTTCCATTGTAAGTGCCTCACTGTAACAGTTTTTTTTTTTTGTACTTTTGAGGAAACATTTTTTTAATTTTTTTTGAAGAAAAAGAGAGACATGTCGAAATGGACTTTTGTGTTATACCACAGGTCTGTTGAATGCTTGATTCTTATTGGTTGACAGATGTTCTAAGGTGTGCAATTATTTTTCAGGTAAACGCATGGCTATGAAGTAGTTCCAGGTCATGACCGCATAACGGTTCCATATCACTTCGCCAAATTATTTCAGTTATTTCATTGAGCCCTACAGGCTACCACGACAAAATAACAAATTAAAACAAAGACATTGGTTAAGTAAATCAGATAAGAAAAACAAACAATGTCTATAATATCCTAAATGTATTTAAATTTCAGTTGAAAAGTCCCCATGCGCTCCCTCTCTCACTCTCTTTTGCTCTCATCTCACCCACACAAACACACACACACACACACACATACTCGGGAGCAACAAATAACCTTTATGTCAGCGCACCCCTGCAACTCAGTGGGGTTGTAAACAATTGCTTATCAATGGAAAAGCTATATACAAGAATGGCATATGACCACGTTGCTGCTGAGAAGTATACTTAAACGTACATCTCGGCAATATAAAGCGATGTAACTGCTGCCGAAAGCCACAACAAACACAGGTAATTTCACACGCACTTGCTCTCAGTTTCTCTCTCTCACACACACACACACACACACACACACACACACACACACACACACACACACACACACACACACACACACACAGACACAGACACAGACACTACCTACACACTACTACTACACACTACCTTGTTAAACCACTACCTTGTTACTCCAGTAAGTGCTCCATTAAAGCAGCACGAGCCTCCGTTACTAGTTCTAAAGTGACTTTTTTCAGGCTGTATCAAAGCAAGACGCTGAATCCGTGGTGGAAGACAGTAGTTAAACTCACAAGAGCATTTTAGGGATGAAAATCAGAAAATGTCTTGAGATAAAACCCTGCATGATGTCTTAAGGTGTGGTGACCATTGTATAAGTGGAATAATTGACTCTGGCCAGCTGAATTATTGAAAAATAATGCACACCCGAGGTGTAACGGCCACTCCGCTGTGCATCATGACCGCACTACCACCTCGGGGTGTGCGTTATTTTTCAATAAGTCAATGGTCCATCGTCAATTATTCCTTATGTAATCAAAATTATGCCACAAATGCTGTCGATAGAGCTTAACTTCTATTGAACCCAGAATCCTGTAAACTTGTATTGAATCCTTTAATTACCCTTACGATTATTTACCCCCTTCCCCCCATGTTGTTATTCAGTATCTAATGAGAATCATTAATAAGAATTAAGAATTGCTGAGAGCACTTTTACCTTTAAAGTTACCAATAACAAGACTTACAAGCATGAAGAGCCAACCACGAAGACAAATCTAAAATTATCAGTTTTTACATCCTTTTTGCTATTTGAAATAATAAATAAATGACCTTAAAATATTTCTGTTCTGGTTTTGCATTATTCTACACACATTTTCTCCTAGTAAGTCAGATGTTTGCCTCAGTGTAGCATCAGCTTACTGAGTGAAACTAATTAAAACATAATATTGAAAGGTCTTGCACCAGATATTGGCCATCAAAGCTGGCAGACATTGCACTGTGTGCTAATAATGAATGATTGCAGGGCTGTCCCTTAAAAGTGATATTTGCACATTTAAAAAGCATCCCTATCCAAGTTACTCTTCAGATCAGAAAGTCTGAATTAACTGTATGTTCCTTAGACTGAGAGCTGAGTTTATGTATTGTAACCTGATAGTTCTGTCTGTTGTTCAAGGAAATTATTCCTCTTTAATTTTTTGTTTTTGTTAGTATTCTTTGCTTTTGGAATAATAGACTTTGCATTTCAAGATCATTTTGTACAACAACACCATGTGCTATTTTAAATGAAGGGCATTTTTACTTGAACAATATGAGGTGAAAGGATGTGACGGAACTTTTTGTGTTATGGAATGTGGTTGGTGGAGCTTCATGACTCAAAACTAGTATTAACATTGCCCCAAATCTATCCTCCAATGACCCCATTACCTCACCCTAAACTGTTCCACACTAAAAGGCTCAACAGACAGTGACCCAGAAGCAGCAGTAGTGGTGCTTCTCTACAGCTCTCCCGTGTCTTTTCACCAGCCTATTATGTAAGAACCATCTAAAGCATGGCAGAGCTAGCCTATTCTGCACAAATAATTGCATTTGTCTTATGAAACGCAGCTCTGAATCAAGTTTATATTAGAGTTGTTTGAAGCTGTGTGCAGAGCCTTATACTGATGCCGACCACAATCCACATCATCAGTGATTGACATGCCAAAGCATCGCCATCTCACTGCCACGACTAACAGATGTGCTTATGTGTAAGAGAAAGAGAGAAAGAGAGAGAGAGAGAGAGAGAGAGAGAGAGACATAAAGAATTAGATGGACTGTCTTTTTTGAATAGTGTTGAATAACAGGCTTGCATATAAACAAACCAGAATCGCACTATGAGCACAAAAGGAAAGCATGGCATCAGAGAGCACACATAATCACATATTCACTGACAGTCTGCACATAACTCTCATTTACTAGTGCAGATTTATTTATTTATTTATTGGAGAATCGCACAAAAATATGTCCAGGTCACATTTCAGCCCAAATTTTAAATTACATTTTGCAAAAAGAAAATGAAGCCAATTTTTGCAGTTCAAGCACTGTGGAATTATTTTTAAGACAATTAAGCAAGTTATTTTATTTTTTAAATATTTTTTTGTAATGCTCATTATCCTAAATGGTTATTTTCATTAATATCTCATTACTGTAATACAGTAATTATTGAAAAAAAAAAAAAGGTAATACAATGACTTTACCATTTAAATCGGCATGAATTAAAGGCAGTGCAACAAATACTACCATGATGTATAAATACTTCACCATAATACTGTATATAACACATAAATATATAAATATAAAATATAATATATATATATATATATATATATATATATATATATATATATATATATATATATTTTTTTTTTTTTTTTTTTTTTTTTTTTTGCATTGTAGTAATTAGAATCTAGGGGAAATATGCCATATTGTGATGCAAATTATAAGTGCATTTACATACATGTTCTTACATTGATTATGCTTAACAATTAATTATTAATTAGTAATGGTCAATATTATAATAAGTTATAATAAGTAATGACATAATAAGTAATTGCAATTTCGATTAATAGAATTTACATTAAAATACTTATTTTGGGTGGATCATCTGCATGCCGTATTCTTTATATCGGCAACACATTCAAAACAAGATGTATTGCTTTTTCGTACATCAGTAATTCAAGACTAGTTGCCTAAAACGGTCAACTTCAGATTGGCCCTCTTAGAAGCATGAAAAATACAATTATTATTAACATTTTGAATACATTATACACAGAAGTGAGCAATGGACATGTCTCCGATTGGTGAAAATGATCAATCACTGCAAAAACATACAGTACTTTAAATAGAAAACCATACAGAAAAATTTTACGCAAAATGAGTAGACCTACATGGACTGCTATAATTGACAATCTGTCCTCCCTTGACCTGTGACTCCTTATGGAAGAAACCATTAAAAGGCCAGAAGAAAGAAAAAAAAAAGAAAAACACTGCCCTCTGCAATGGAATTAAGTGCCTTGCACAAGTACTTAACCTACAAAAATCCGTACACACACTGGGAATGACTGGTGTTTACATAACTGAGCTAATCAGCATGCAGGGCTGTTGCACAATAGGCCTCCATAGTGAGACTGTCACAGAGGTCATTGCTCTCAGGGAACCAATCAGTGGAGCTGGCATGCTGGAGGATTTGAGCAGGGAAAGGGTGAGAATGGTCGGGCGTGAGCCTTTGTTTTATAGAGGTAGATTCTTGGTAATTGGCTTTTCATTTAAACATTAACTGTTGGAGGCTTTCAGATAGTTTAAGCAGGTTAGTGGATAAAGTGTCATGTCAGCTCTGACCAGCGTGAATAGGGGATGGTTGATGGAACACAGAATGATGGGAGTAAAACTATGAAGAGCAAAGAGAAGGAAGAGAAGCATGCTTTCTTTATTGAGTCACTATGCACAAAACTAATTTTTGCACATACACAGGGTATATGACGGAGCAAGGGAAAATAGAATGGGGGCATGTGTTTGAGTCTATAATAAGATCCAGTCCTCGACGTAGACGGAGTGATGTCACCAGAACCACTGCAGTGACTCATTCTGAACCCGCCAGTAAGAAATAGAACCAAAACATCACACTGACCTCTAAATGCTTCCAATACACACTCACAACACGCACACACACACACACACACACACACACACACACACACACATCACAGCTCTGACACTTCATAAAAACATCACCGTGACCTCTAAATAATTCAATCAGTGCATTTTTGGATAAATGCACATGAGACAGAGCAGCAGAACGCATTCCTTAGTAACATTGGAAAGAATCACACTTACTGTATACCAACCAAAACAAATGACTAACTTTATTCCAATTGAACAGAAGATTATAATGATAAAAAGTATTACCATTGCTACATCTTTAGTGTTAGGCATTTGAACAAACCTCTAAGCCTAAGTATTAAACTTAGGCACTCACTTTCTCATAACTCATCTCCCACTGTTTGTGCTACGGGTATCATTACTATTCTAAGAAATCAGACTTACGATCTGGCAGATGAAAAAATGGGCAGAAAAATCCCATAGATTTACATTGGAGTGACCCAAGCCATATCTATGGACCAGAATATCAAAAAGGCTTGGATTCGTTTGGCTATGATGTGTTAGCAACTACTTAGAAACCACCCAGTACACCCTAGCAACCACCTAGCAATACCCTAGTGACCACCCAGCACTGTTGGGCAAGCTACTCAAAAAATGTAGCTAGCCAAGCTACCAGCAACTCAACAGAAATATTAGTTAAGCTACACTGAAAGTTACACATAAGAGAAAGTAGTAAGTTACACTACAAGCATGTTGCCAAAAGTAGTTTGCTACATTCGAGCTACTTCAATATTTTTCAACAAGATATACGGAGAATACGATCATAGACAAAATATCTAAAAGTCTTATTTACATGATGTTTATCAAAGCCATGGTACAGTGTAGTACATTGTGGTGCAATACAGAATACAAGTACGGAGTATGGTGCCATATAAAATGTATGTGCATGTAAAAAACAAAAAAGAAATGTAAATTCATATTTATATATGCTACCTGTACAAACCCATGTGTTCATTTTATCTTACATATTACATATTATTTTCCAAACCCATACCCATTTGAACATAATTTCCTTTGGACATTCTTGTATAACAACTTGTAACAATGTTCACAAGGTGGGCAAGGAGGAGGCGGGAACTGGCAGAACAGTCAACATAACTTTAATGACATAAATTAACTTAAACAAACATAAACACACGACACACACAGCGGCCGCGTGTGTCTCTCTCTTGAACTGGTGCGCCCGGCACGTCTTTATCCCCTTCCCAGCTGATTAGGACAATTCAGCACCGGGCATGCATCCTCATGTCCCGGCCATGCCCTCCTCCTCATCACACTCCTCCACTGCCCGACTCAGGCCGAGGAAACCTCCGGCTTGATGTACTACCCTTCCCTCCCTTCCTGAAGGGGAGGTGTTGCCTTTCCAGCCGTCCTTCTGCCAGCAGGTCTTCCCCGCCTCTCTGGAGCCCTGGGATAAACGAGGGGAGGGAGAGGGGAGAGGGAAAGAGCGAGGGGGAGAGACAGAGAGAGAGAGAGAGAGAGAGAGAGAGAGAGAAAGAAATCTCGCTCGCTGGTCCCGGGACACGCCGTCGCCTGGTCCTCAGCCACTCCACCACCCTCTGGCAGATGACAGCCGCTCCTCCCCTGGCGGACGGCAGCGAGTCCTCCGACCCCTGGGGGACGGTAACAGCTCCTCCCCTTCCTGGTGGATGGCAGCGGTTCCTCTGACTCCCAGCAGCCGGCAGTGACTCCTCCATCCCCAGGCAGACGGCAGCAGCGAGGACTCCACGACAGCTCATCCCTCCCCTTTCCCAGGTTTCAGCACCAGTGTAACAATATTCACAGGATGGGCAAGGAGGAGGCGGGAACCAGCAGAACAGTCAACATAATTTTAATGCCGTAACTGAATTTAAACAAACATAAACACACAGACACACACAGCAGCCGCTTGTGTTTCTTTCTCTCTCGAACTGGCACCCCCGGCTTGTCTTTATCCCCTTCCTGGCTGATTAGGACAACTCAGTGCTGGGCGTGCGTCTTCACGGCCCGGCCACACCCTCCTCCTCGTCACACAACTCTACATACATATACTATTCATTTTATTCTGTAATTCTGTGTCTACCTGTTGTATTTCTGTATGTACTGGAAGCTTCTGTTCAGAGGTGAATTTCCTTGTGGGTATGAGCAGACCTGGGCAATAACACTTCAATATCTGATAGTATCAGATGGTACTACCATGGTACTTTGATATATGGTTACCATATTCATATACTACTGTATTTACATGGTGCTTCAAAACAATTCATTGAATACCATGGTACTACCATGGTACTTCGCTTTATGATTACCATATTCATATACCATTGTATTTACATGGTGCTCCAAGGTACATGTCCAAAAAACAAGGAAATGCTACGGTACGTTTTGATGTGTTTTTGTGTAGGCTACTAAGTTTTTGATACTCTTTTGTTTGGAAAGTGTCTTTACCTGCAGTAGTCGTTCACAAACTGCACATGTGTTCAATTTAATAAACACCTTCTTCATCTCTGGAAAACGATAGGATGCATTTGCAAGTTTGGTTCCCATTGATTGTACATAAATATCCACTGCAACCAGCATTATCTTTGTTCTCCATGTTATTAATTATTCCGTTAGCATGTTGGTCAATGAGAAAATGCTCCAAATGATTCAGGTGTGGATGAGAAGTCTGAGTCATTCAGATTTAAATGCAAATCGATTCAGACCGCTTTGCTATCACGTGTGACCAATCCATTGTAAAGAACTACCTCAAAAGTGCGATTAATTTGTGAATCGGACATCTCTAGTTCTGATTTAAAAACTGATTTCTTGTTGAAGCTTTTGTCAATGCTACGGTGCTACCTAATTAATAAAATAGCTTTGCTACTGAAAAAATACTTGATTTAAAAACTAGCAAAGCTACTACCTAGCTACTGGTTAAAATTTCAGTAAGCACTGACCGATTTAAGCAGCAGAACGTTCGACCTCCCCGTTGCCGAATTCACAGTGTGTTCAGCCTGGCTAGAACACCCTAGTAACCTCATAGCAACTTGCTAAAAAACATTCAGAACATCTTAGTAACTGCACAGCAATGCTGTGGTAACTACCCACAACACCCTAGCATTGCAGCGAGTTTTGCACAGCCAAGAACCACTCATGTTTCCTTCCAAAAATGTACAATCTTATTTGTAATTACAACCTTCAGTGTCACAGTTTGCTGTTGGACATCATGACCTACAAAACAACTTTTATTGACTTCCTTGTGCATTAACATTATTGCTCATCTTATGTTTTAACAACTTCCTTATATTCAGTGCATGCATAGTTGGACTTTCTGGAATTAAATTTAAAGTTCTATAAAGATTTTTATTTTACACTTTTATCTACCAACACTTCACAATGCCATCTAAGGTGAGTTTCTTCACTGTGACCTCTAAATGATCTATGCTAAAAGGCATATGGCCCATCTGCTAAAACTAACACAGCTGTTCCCTCAGCATGTTGTGTGTCATGTGTATACAAAATATGCACATGTGTGTAAATGTGTGTGTTAGATGCCAATGACTAGAAACAGGTGGAGCACTGAGGGGCCCCTGGTATGCGTGCCACTTGTTTGACACAATCTCGCATCAGATATCACTACTAGTAAAGTCTCTTAGGCACGCACGCATGCACACACACACACTTAGCCTGTTCTTCATTAGGAACAGGGGCCCACTGCTGTATGAGGTCTGACTTCTCAGAACTTTTACATAACCAGAGTTAAACAGTCACTGCAGCTTTTGTATAAATAAGCAACATGCACGTTGGTGCTGCTGGTTAATGAATTTTTGGGTCCAGGAAAGCCAAGCCAGAATTGACCCTTCTCTTGTTCTCAGAATGGATGTTAACCCTTATAACACGCTCATTTAAACTGCATGTCTTGCAACGGGTCCCTGGCTAAGATCATATGATCATGCCCAGTGCGCTTCTACAGAAATTCTCTCTTGATTCCTACTCATGAATGAATGGTTCACTGTAAAACACGATTGCCTATTAACTCTAAGGTTGACAAAAAAACTATTGCATTTGTATTTCCAAAATTACCTTTGACTTGTATGGTCTAGTTTGCCCATACTTATGTATATCCATCTAGGATAAATCAAAACAGTCAAGGCAATTATTTGAATTAACTTATATCAACATAAATAATATAAACAAGTCTGAGTTATGAATAGTTCAGAGGAGGGTGATCACCTAACAGCAGGGGTAGGTTGAGGTGAAGTAAGGTGCGCTATAGTCCAAACATTCCTCTGTCAGTTCTAAGTATTTTTCACCTGACTGGCTCTATGAATTTATCACAGCAATAATCAGTGCATTTTAGGCACTCCACATCTAAAGGGGTTGAGAGACAAAGGAAACACAACTTGTTTTTTATATTTTATAAAGAAAACGTGAGCTATGTTTGCCCATGGTTCTCAGCATGTTACTATATTGTTGCTAGGGTGTTATGGGTGGTTGCTTGGTGGACTCAGTCAAAACCCTACCCTCAAGTCTCTATTAGGGATGTGATTGTATCAGATTTTCCTATCACGATAATTGCTGAAGTATTTATTACGGTATACGGTACTATCACAGTATTTCACTGAATTACAAAACAGGTTGAAAGACAAATAAACTTTATTGTTGTTTTCAATTACAAGATTTAGTTATATTTATTTATTTTTTATCCCGTTTTGTCCCAATTTGGAATACCCAATTCCCACTACTTACTAGGTCCTCGTGGTGGTGCGGTTACTCACCTCAATCCGGGTGGTGGAGGACACAGTTGCCTCCACTTCTGAGACAGTCAATCCGCTCATTTTATCACGTGGCTCGCTGTGCGTGACACCGCGGAGACTCACAGCATGTGGAGGCTAATGCTACTCTCTGCGATCCACACACAATTACCACGCGCCCCATTGAGAGTGAGAACCACTAATCACGACCATGAGGAGGTTACCCCATGTGACTCTACCCTCCCAGCAACCGGGCCAATTTGGTTGCTTAGGAGACCTGGCTGGAGTCACTCAGCACACCCTGGGATTCGAACTAGCGAACTACCACTGAGCTACCCAGGCCCCCCAATTTGTGACGTTATTAAGATCTCTCATCATTCGAACATTTTACTTAATTGCTTTTTTGTAAATCCCATGGTGATTCTCAATTAATTATTAATACTGTCGTATCATTTTTGTTTTTTTGTTTTTGTATTACAGAAAAAATGACTGTAATACAATTATCTTTTTAAAATGTAAATCAGCATAAATTAAATAGAGTACAAAACACTACAATGATGTACAGCGTGAGGGTGTTTCTTCAAATTCCGGCAAATTTCATGTCGCTGGGGTTGATTTTTATTCAAGCTAATAAGGGGTGGTAGTCAGCATCAATACTTGCTGAGCTACCCTGAGCTACCCAGGCCCCCAGAATTAGTAACTTGTTTTATACTTTTTTAAATTAAATGATCACAAAGAAATTAACTTTGCAAAGATCAAGCCATTTAAGATTCAAAGAGACATTGTGGCTTTCAAAAGTCTGAGTCCAATGCTTCTATTTTGCATTTATCTAATTTATTACGGTTTATTTTCATTGCAAATGAACAACAAGTAACAACAATGGTAACATTTTGAGGGAAAAGTTTAATTAAACATGAATTTTAAAGTTTCCTAGTAATTTGGTATGTATTCCTATTACTGTAAAAGTTAGATTGTTGGAAATGTTGATTTACTGATGGAAATGCTACAGTTCATTCAGAAAAATCGAAACAATTTGGTTCATCGGTTATCTAGAAGTTTTAGAAGTGCTCATGATAACAATATTGTGCATGTTAATTATCATGGTTTTCCTTACTGAATATTGGCAAATGTCTAGTCTTTATAATATTCTGATTCCTAGATATGTCTTGGGTCCCAGCTCCTTCAGTGTAAAAGTCTATGGCATTTTCTTTGCCCATTTTATGGTCCAACAGGCAAAATTCTTCACACTGATTGCAAAGTAATGGTATACCTCACCACAACAAGTTGCTCAGTTTGATGTATGTTTTGTTTGTTTGTTTGTTAACACCATGCCAGCTTCGATGGCTATTTTCATGGCGAAAACCAGGTTAAAATAATAAAAGTAAAACTAAATAAGATGTATAAGATTTAGTTTCACTAAAAACTAATGGACTAATTTTGTTAAAAATCCTTTTCAAGGGTGTCAATTGAATAAAACCGTTTTCTCACAGGAGCAGAAATATTACAATCCAATAAAATATGTTTGATAGACAGTGGGCTCTGACATTATGCACATATCGGGGGATTTTCCCGATAGTAGAAATTTTGTGTGTGAGTCTTGAGTGGCCTATCCGACATTGTGTATAAGCGATTTGGTCCGACATCATGTATAAGCGATTTTGGCAGCATTATATGCTTGCTCATTTCCAGAGATTCCACAGTGGCCAGGTACCCAGCAGAAGACAATGATAAAAGTTTGAGCTTCAAGGGATGACAATTTGATTAAAATCTTCACAATTGTTGGGTGATCAGTTTTAATAGATCCTAGTGCTTCAAGACATGATTTTGAATCATAAATCATTAAAAACTCCCGGTGTGCAGTCTCAATGAGATTTAGATTCAAAGATTTAGATCCATCTGTATAAAGTGGAATATCTGTCTAATATCCAGAATTTGTTGATCATTTGTTGAGTTTTTTTACTTTTTGTTTCTTGTTAAATCCAGAAGGATTTTTGGTTTTCTGAGGTCCCACGGAGGAATTTTGCAAAAGTGAGTCTGTTCCAAAATGTTTAAATAAACTTTTATATTCTCTAGATGAGGTTTAATGTGTTCTGCTCGGTTTGAGGTAACATTCATGTCTGTAGGGATGGGAATCATAAGAAATGTAAAGGAATATTCTGGGTTCAATACAAGTTAAGCTCAATCGACAGCATTTGTGGCATAACATTGATTACCACAAAACATTTTTTTGACTTATTTATTTACACCTCCTTTTCTTAAGAAAAGCAAAAATCTGGGTTAAAGTGAAGCACTTACAATGGAAGTGAATGGGGGCCAATTTTTGAACATTAAACTACTCACTTCTTCAAAAGTATAGCCACAAGACATAAAGGATATGCATGTTAACAGATTTTAGTGTGATAGAATTACTTACTAACCTTTTCTGTGTAAAGTTATAGCCAATTTTACAACTTTGTTGCCATGATGATGTAATGTTAAGAAACCCTAAAACACTAAAATGTAAAAATTAAAGTTTAAACAACATTACAGCACAAATAATACATGAGTTTTAACAAAAGGATTAATGTAAGTGCTTTTATAAAATTATTAGCTTCACATTTCTGTTTAAACCCTCCAAAAACCCCATACACTTCCATGGTAAATGCACTATAATCCAGATTTTTGATTTTTTTTTTTTTAAGTGAAGGAGGGACAAGTTTAAATACATTTTTGTGGTAATCAACATTATGCCACAAATGCTGTCGATTGAGCTTAACTTGTATTTAATCCGCAATATACCTTTAACGATTCTGGTTCTGATTCAAATTCCTCTTAACGATTCCGGTTCCTTAATGGTTCAATTAACAAGAAATGCAATTCTTATTGGATTTACTGCCCTCAGCTTCCTGTTACCAAATCATAAGATCATTTCATATTTTTATAGAACATTCAATTTTTAAACATTTTTAACACAATACTACTAATTACAACAAAATGCATAATGTGTCTCTTTAATTATTGTCATTTCAACAACCAAGTAATAATGCTGATTTAAGTCTCACGAGCCTTAAGTACACAACACCGTAACAATTCTTGTTTAAGTGAGTCAGAATTTTGAGTCAGGCATGACAGAATGAACATGTCTGTAGCACAAACAGTGAGGTACATGCCAAAGTTTAATACTTAGGGTAAGGGGTCAAATCCCTAAATCCCTATGTATGAGCAAGTAATTTCAATGCTTGCCTTAGCAAACACCACTAACAAGGGCATCAGCATCTGTGTGACTTCCATGAAACAAAGCCAGAGTCACCTAGCAGAGCAACATTCTTTCAGTGGCATGAAAACAATAGTCAGCAAGGTTATTAAACTTCTATATTCAGCTTTTACATTTGTTATACTCAACACGTTACATTCTAAAACTGCAGTATACAGATCATTATGACATTCACAGCTGTTAGGCAGTGTAGAATCATACAGTCGGCCGTGTTCCAAACCGCTGCTCAACTGCAGGTGGGTTCAGAAAGGAAGTCCTAGGCTGTTTCAACCTCAATTATATAATTTTAAAGTCTTTCTCTGTCAGCCTGAGGCGAGCAATTGTTGGACATGTGCGGGCAAATGTGTAACTGCTAATGGTGAACTGACCAATGAATAAGTGCATGAAGAGAGAGCAGGGACTTCAATATACATCCTTACAGACCCCATGAAATTAAGTGTTGTGGCTTCACAAAATATGTATTACAATTTATAGTCTAAGTCTCTTCCAGGAAAACGAATCAAGAATATTGATGGCTCATCTTTTCCGCAGGGGCATATACAAACTTTTGGTCAATAAGGGGGTAGTTACGTGAAGCTATGCAAGTGTTGGCCGCTTAGGGCTCTGCTTCACTTTGCAACAATTATCCTTTTAATTAATATTAACCAGTGAGAACTGAAATAGTTTTGATTGTTAAACTATGCTGGGAGTGTAGGATGTAGAAATATTTGAAATCGTCGGCCTGTGGAGACATTAAAAAGCACTTACGTTCACACACGTCTGATGCCTCGCAGGATCAAGATGGCAGGGGTCCAGTTGATAATAACAGTGTGCCTCATGACGTAGGTCAAGATATTGCGAACATTTATGCAGCACTAATGAAAATCTCGACCAACACTGAGGGCCTTGCAGAAATACGTCGAACGACCACATCTGTGGAGGCAAACCTTTCCATCCTGATTACAAGAATAGACTACGTTGAAAAATGTTGAAAAGCGAGTCAAGTTTCTGGAGTCTACAGGCTAACCCGCCTGCCACCAAGGCTGATATGGACTAGGTGTGGAAATAGAGGAATAGAGGAAATGGAAAATCGGAGCAGACGTAATAATGTTCGTTTTATTGGAATCCCAGAGGGAAAGGAAGGTCAAGATATGATTCTGTTTTTGGAGGGGCTCATTCCGAATTTGATCGAAACAGCGGGCCGCCGGCTCGAGATAGAGCATGCGCACAGATCTCTCGGTAAGCTTCCCACAACAGGCGACAGACCCCCCAATCTATCCTGGCAAGATTCTTGCAGTCGGCAGACAAAGACTTGTTCTATGAGCAGAGAGGAATAAAGGCAAGTTGTGCTGAGAGGACTGCAACATTATGTTCCCTATCTGTCACTCACTCGACGTTGGTGTCGATGTAGTGACACTAGGGGTCACTCTTGGGAGCCGAGACACCTCTGGTCTTTGATAAAAGGCCAATGAAAATTGGCGAGTGGTATTTGCATGCCACTCCCCCGAACATACGGGTATAAAAGGAGCTGGTATGCAACCACTCATTCAGATTTTCTCTTCGGAGCCGAACGGTCATGCTCACTGAGCTGAATACTACTGTTCATTCACCTCTGCTGGATCTGACGGCGCATTTCAGCGGCTTCTCCCTCCTCTGCACTGGTGCACTGCAGAGAACGCCCCTGGAAGCTTCGGCAGAAAAACTAGAGAGTATATTTTCTGAAAGAGCATTTTTCCCCTCTAAAAGAGTATATATTTCTCTAAAAGAGCGCACACACGGAACATCTTTTTAAAGACGTGTCTTTTTAAAGATGCTTTTCCGATTGTGTGTTATTCCTGGTTGTCGATCACTGTCTTTCGTGTCTGGGCACTGCTCACGCGGAGACAGCGTTCGTGGATGGTCATGTTCTCATTGCGAGAATATGTCCATGGCAACGTTGCGGTCGCGGCTCGCCTTCGTAAGAAAGCGAGCCACCCCAGAGGCTCCCGCCCCGGTCCTTTTGCCCAGCAGTTCTCGATGGTAGAGCAGTAGATGGATGCTAGCCAGCTTATCCTGCCCCGGCGCGGCTCAAGATCCCGAACCCCATCTACTCATCGCCAAGGGCGTCCCCCTGCGGTGACTGCACCGGCTCCGCCGCAGCCCGCCCCTTCGGCCTGGCCCCGGCGTTGAGCCCACCACAGGAAGCAGACCCCACCCGTCTCACGGCCGCCCAGAACCCGTGAAAGGCTTCAAAGCGCCCTTGAGACGGGCGACCCAGGGACAACGAAACCCGCTGCTCTGGAGCTGGTAAGCAGATCTTCATCTTTTTGTTACCTTTTGCATTTAATTTAAGAGCTCAGCAAGAGTGGTTTCCTTGTTCCCTGGGTCACGTATCCGGTGTGTACGGCTGGCATCACGACCACCGTCCACCACTCCATTTGGTAGGTTGGCGCTCCAGCGGCGGTCTCCCGCCCTGAGCGCCCAGCTGTGGCACAAATCTGCCCCCGATGTGACAGTCTCCACGGGTCACGAGGACAGGCCTCTTCCTCCCCCGTCCCAGGCTGTTCCGGGGGTGGTCACAAGGAGCCAGGTAAGTGCTTCGATGTCCTCGGACTCAGCACCTGCCGGTACATCCGATGACGTTGTCCCTTTGGTCCCCCTTGCGCGGAACTTGGACGCATGGCTTGCGCCTTCCAGTCCGTCACGAGGGCTGGTCAGGACCGTCCGACTCTGCTGTGCGATTCACTTCGCCGGGCATCCGCCCAGGTCCAGCGGTGTCCACTTCACCTTGGTGAAAGACGAAAACGCTGCTACCTTGCACGGAGATCGCTACCCTCCTACGGAAGGACGCGATAGAACCTGTCCCTTCAGCCGAGATGAAGAAAGGGTTTTACAGCCCCTACTTCATTGTACCGAAAAAAGGCGGTGGGTTGCGGCCAATTTTGGACCTGCGAGTACTGAACCGGGCTTTACACAGACTCCCGTTCAAGATGCTGACGCAAAGACGCATTCTAGCGAGCGTCCGGCATCAAGATTGGTTTGCGGCGGTAGACCCGAAGGATGCGTACTTTCACGTCTCGATCCTTCCTCGACACAGACCCTTCCTGCGGTTCGCGTTCGAGGGTCAGGTGTATCAGTACAAAGTCCTCCCTTTCGGCCTGTCCCTGTCTCCTCGCGTCTTTACGAAGATCGCAGAGGCTGCCCTTGTCCCGTTAAGGGAGGTGGGCATTCGCATTCTCAACTATCTCGACGACTGGCTAATCTTAGCTCACTCTCGAGACGTGTTATGCGCACACAGGGACCTGGTGCTCTCACACCTCAGCCGACTAGGGCTTCGGGTCAACTGGGAAAAGAGCAAGCTCCTCTTGGTTCAGAGCATCTCTTTTCTCGGTTTGGAGTTGGACTTAGTCTCCTTGACGGCGCACCTTAAAAACAAGCGTGCCCAGTCGGTGCTGGCCTGTTTGAAGGCGTTCAAACAGAAAACAGCGCTTCCACTGAAACTTTTTCAGAGGCTCCTGGGGCATATGGCATCCTCGGCGGTGGCCACCCCGCTCGGGTTGATGCATATGAGGCCGCTTCAGCACTGGCTCCAGACTCGAGTCCCGAGATGGGCATGGCGCCACGGGACACACCGCGTGGCCATTACGTCGGTCTGTCACCGTCTTTTCAGCCCTTGGACCGACATCTCGTTTCTACGAGCAGGTGTTCCCCTAGAACTGGTCTCCAGGCGCGTCGTGGTCATGACAGACGCCTCCAAAACGGGCTGGGGCACTGTTGGCAACGGGCACGCAGCCACCGGCCTCTGGACGGGTCCGCGGCTGCGTTGGAACATCAACTGCCTCGAGTTACTGGCAATTCTGCTCGCCCTGCGGAGGTTCTGGCTGTTGATCCAGGGCAAGCACGTGCTAGTTCGGACAGACAGCACGGCAGCGGTAGCATATGTCAACCGCCAAGGCGGTCTGCGCTCCCGCTGTATGTCACAACTCGCCCACCGTCTCCTCCAACGGAGTCAGCAGCACCAAGTCGCTGCAAGCCACTCACATCCCGGGCAACCTCAACACTTCGGCGGACGCGCCGTCACAACAGGTTACCCTCAAGGGAGAGTGGAGACTCCACCTTCAGGTGGTCCAGCTGATTTGGAGTCGATTCGACAGGCACAGGTGCACCTGTTCGCCTCCCAAGAATCCTCCCCACTGCCTGCTCTGGTACGCCGTGACCATGGCCTTCCTCGGCATAGACGCGCTGGCACACAGCTGGTCCCCTGGCATTTGCAAATATGCGTTTTCCCCCAGTGAGCCTGCTCGCACAGACCCTGTGCAAGGTCAGGGAGGGCGAGGAGAAGGTCATCCTGGTAAGCACCCTACTGGCCAGCCCAGACGTGGTGCTCGGACCTCACGCTCCTCGCGACAGCTCCCCCGGGCAAATTCCCCTGAGGAAGGACCTTCTTTCTCAGGGAAGGGGCACCATCCGGCACCCGTGCCCAGACCTCTGCAATCTCCATGTCTGGCCCCTGGACGGGACGCGGAAGACCTAAGCTGTCTCCCACCTGCGATGGTAGACACGTTCACTCAGGCTAGGGCTCCCCCTGCGAGGCGCCTGTATGCCTTTAAGTGGCGTCTGTTCGCTAAGTGGTGTTCTTCCCGTCGGGAAGACCCCCAGAGATGCGCAGTCAGATCAGTGCTTTCCTTCCTGCAAGAGAGGTTGGAAGGGAGGCTGTCCCCTTCCACCTTGAAGGTGTACGTTGCTGCCATAGCAGCACACCACGACGCAGTCGACGGTAAGTCCTTAGGGAAGCATGATCTGATCATCAGGTTCCTAAGAGGCACCAGGAGGCTGAATCCCTCCAGGCCGCGCCTCGTTCCCTCATCGGACCTCTGTAGTTTTTCAGGGTCTACAGAGAGCCCCCTTTGAGCTTTGCAGTCAGCCGAGCTTAAGGTACTCTCCTTGAAGACTGCCCTCCTGACTGCGCTCACTTCCATCAAGAGGGTAGGTGACCTGCAAGCGTTCTCTGTCAGCGAAACGTGCCTGGAGTTCGGTCCGGGCTATTCTCACGTGATCCTGAGACCCCGACCGGGCTATGTGCCCAAGGTTCCCACCACTCCTTTTAGGGACCAGGTGGTGAACCTGCAAGCGCTGCCCCAGGAGGAGGCAGACCCAGCCCTGTCATTGCTGTGTCCGGTGCGCGCTTTACGCATCTATCTGGATTGCACGCAGAGCTTTAGAATCTCTGAGCAGCTCTTTGTCTGCTTTGGTGCACAGCGGAAAGGAAGCGCTGTCTCCAAGCAGAGGATTTCCCACTGGCTCATTGACGCCATAACTATGGCATATCTCGCCCAAAACATGCCGCCCCCGGTAGGGTTACGAGCCCATTCTACCCGTGGTGTAACGGCTTCTTGGGCCCTGGCCAGAGGTGCCTCTCTAACAGACATTGCAGAGCAGCAGGCTGGGCAACACCCAACACCTTTGCAAGGTTCTACAACCTCCGGGTGGAACCGGTTTCGTCCCAGGTAGTGGCACGCAACACAAGCAGATAAGCCCGGGATAGCCGGCCGGGTGTATCGCTTGCACATAGCGCCTTCCACTTCCTTTTGAGCTGAAGACGTGCGCTGTTAATTCCCAGTAGTGTTCACAAAAGTTGTTCCCTGGTTGACTTCCTCCGAGCCCTGTGGCAGTCGAGTCTTCGGAGAGACTCGCTGCCGGCCCAGTACACGCGCTAACTAAGAGCCCGGTTCTGAGGTAGGTGCTCCGCATGTGGCGGTTCCCTGTAAGGCTAACCCCATGCGATCTATATCTTCCTTTCATTTCCCTGCTGGCAAACTGCGTCTTCCTTGAGCAGAGCCCCTCTGCCCCAGTCTCCATGTTGTAGTAACTCCTCCCCCATTGGGCAGGATCTACCTTGAAGGCTCTCCACATGGTTGGAAAGACCATGTGATGTATTCTTCCACTTAAATATCCCCCCCTCTCTTGGGGCGAGGTGTGGTCTCCGCGGTGTCCTCCCCTTGGGAGGGACACCCCCCGACTAGACCTGGCGGCCCAGTCGGATAATCCCCCTTCTTTTTTAGGGAGTGGAAAAAGAGAAGGGGAAAGAGGCCACGACTGGGTTAAGCCTGTCTCTATCTCTGGGTAGTCGACTTGTCCCCAAAAAGGGCCGTTCGACACTCATAACTGTGTTGGGGGAGGTTACGTGTCGACCTGGTGTGCTGGCTATGAGGCACACAGCAAGTCTGCCCACCACACACTGCCAGTTCACGTAACACAGTTCAGCCTTGTGGCGTTTTGTATAGGGACCCCTAGTGTCACTACATCGACACCAACGTCGAGTGAGTGACAGATAGGGAACGTCATGGTTACTGGTGTAACCTCCGTTCCCTGATGGAGGGAATGAGACGTTGGTCCCTCCTGCCACAACGCTGAACTACCCGCTGAAATGGACGGACCTTATATCGGCTCCTCAGCGTAAAACCTGAATGAGTGGTTGCATACCAGCTCCTTTTATATCCTTATGTTCGGGGGAGTGGCATGCAAATACCACTCACCAATTTTCATTGGCCTTTTATCACAGACCAGAGGTGTCTCGGGCTCCCAAGAGTGACCCCTAGTGTCACTACATCGACACCAACGTCTCGTTCCCTCCATCAGGGAACGGAGGTTACACCAGTAACCATGACGTTTTTTCTGGACTTTGCCAAAGCTATGCAAGCGAAGCGGGATAGTTTCAAAGAGTGTAAGAAATATCTGCACGAACAGAAGGTGAGCTTCGCATTGCTTTACCCTGCTAAGCTGTAAATTGACATCAATAATGGACGCAAGACTTTTACATGCCCACGACAAGCTATGGATTTCATTAAATCAATGGTGTGAGTGGGTAACTTTCCATTTATTGACTTATTGTTGAGTTCATTTGTTCATTTTGTGGGTTCAATGTAATAACTTACTGGGGCCTATTTTATTGAATACATTTATGTGCAATTTAATGGCACAATTTACATAAAAAAAAATAAAAAAAAGCAATCTGATAGCAATAGTGTCACTGAAAATCTCGTGAGCGTGCATGGACCACCGGATTTCTGGGGGATGGACGCCAGTTGGGACTGTTGTGCGCAGTGTTGAAGTGCATCTTTTTTCTGTTCTGTGGGTTATTAAGGATTTTATGGTTACATCAATGTTGAATAGTGGTCTATATAATTTAGCCTTGGGTACACATTTTGTCTTTGCATGTCAATATGTCACACTTTGATATAGGTAAAGTGTTTCTATCCATGTCAAATGTTAATGGGCTGAGGCACCCTATAAAAAGAAGGAAGGTTGTATCTTTTCTTAAGCGTAATTTTTTTAAAATGGTGTTCCTTCAAAAAATGCACCTTTCTTCACATGAAGCTGAAAAACTTGGTAGGGGATGGGGTGGGCATGTGTTTTGCAGTGCTGGTTCGAGTAAGAGCAGGGGAGTCATAACATTGATAAGTAAGCATTTACAATTTAATTGTCTTGGGCAGATTGGGGATGGTTTGGGGGGAGTCATTGTTGTTTTGGTTGAAATGCAGGGCGAGGTCTTGTTCTGGCTGGTATTTGTGCACCCAACGGTGATGGTGAGAGCTTTTTTGTAGATCTTGAGGGAAGGTTGCGGGCAGCTGGGATCCTCCATGGTGTGGTTTTGTTTGGAGACTTTGGTCTTTTGATGGATCCGGTCCTTGATCGTGGTGATGCAGAGGTGTGTAGACCCTTTAGAGCAAAGTTGACACTACAGAGGATATGTAAAAATCTTGGTCTTACAGATATTTGGAGACTTCTGGGTCCATCTGGGAGGGACTACACCTTTTTTTATCAGTACATAAGATTTACTCTAGAATAGATTTTTTTTTATATCTAAGTCATTTATTCCATTTGCCACTGACTGCTCAATTGGGAACATTTTAGTTTCAGATCATGCTTAGGTGTGTTTAGTGTTGCCACATATAGAGAAAAGTAAATAATATAGATGGCACTACACCCCTTCTACAGGACCCAGCATTTCAACAAATGTTAAAGACAGAAGTTAACTTTTATGTAGAAACCAATTGGTCCTTAGTGTCCTCTGTGGGTATGGAATGGGAGGCACTTAAGGCAGTTCTTAGGGGGCGGATCATACAATATGCCTCATTCATTAAAAAGATTAAAGCATGGGGGCCTGGGTAGCTCAGCGAGTAAAGACACTGACTACCACCACTGGAGTCACGAGTTTGAATCCAGGGCATGCTGAGTGACTCCATCCAGGTCTCCTAAGAAACCAAAATGGCCAAGTTGCTAGGGAGGGTAGAGTCACATGGGGTAACCTCCTCGTGGTCGCTATAATGTGGCTCTTGCTCTCAGTGGGGCACATGGTGAGTTGTGCGTGGATGCCGCGGAGAATAGCGTGAAGCCTCCACACACGCTATGTCTCCGCGGTAATGCGCTCAACAAGCCTTGTGATAAGATGCGTGGATTGACTGATTCGTCCTCCGCCACCCGGATTGAGGCAAGTCACTACGCCACCACGAGGACTTAGAGCGCATTTGGAATTGGGCATTCCAAATTGGTGAGAAAAGGGGAGAAAAAAACAAAAACAAATTATGAAACCTCTTGCTAGATACATAAAACAGAGAGGTTTTTTTCCCATTATTCCTTCAGTTAAGTCTTCTGGAGGCAATGTATTTACCTCTGCCACAGATATTAATAAGGCATTTAAAGAATTCTATTTTGATCTTTATTGTTCCACATCTTCGTATACCAATAAGGATATTAGCAACTTCGTAGAGCCATTAGAACTTCCTAAATTGACGAATGATATTAATTTGGAGGAGCTTGTTGAGGTAATTAAAGCCTTGCCAACAGGTAAGGCACTGGGGCCAGAAGGTTTTGCCACAGAAGTTTTTAGATCTTTTGTCACAGAACTGGCTCCACTTATGTTGGAAGTTTGCACAGAGTCATTAAAGAAAAGTGAACTTTTGCCAACCATGGCGCAAGCCCTGATCAGTCTCATTTAAAAAAAAGATAAAAACCCAAATGAATGTAAAAGTTATCGTCCAATTTCCCTGATCCAGTTAGATGTAAAAATATTGGCTAAAATTTTGGCTAATCGATTAAGCAGAGTAATTACATCTCTTATACATATTGATCAAGTGGGGTTTATTTGTGGTCGTAGTTCTTCTGATAATATTAGATGTTTTATCAATATTATGTTGTCAGTAGTGAATGATCAGACCCCGACTGCTGCCATATCACTTGACACCAAGAAGGCGTTTGATAGGGTGGAATGGGACTATCTTTTTATGATTTTGGAAATTAATGGGTTTGGGAACACTTTTATTGGGTGGATTAAGTTACCCTATAAACATCCATCAATGGCAGTGCAAACAAATGGATTCATTTCAGATTATTTTTGTCTTGGTAGGGGGACCCAGCAAGGCTAACCTCTCTCCCCTTTGCTGTTTTGTCTTGCCCTGGAATCATTAGCAGACGCAGTGGGAGGGGAGGGTGATTTTCCTGGTGTTGTGGCAGGGGGTGTGGTGCATGGACTTTTGCTCTATGCAGATGATGTGTTGTTATTTGTCTCTGACCCTGGAGGATCTGTGCCTGGCCTCCATGGAATTGTTGGTTCTTTCTCCGGGTTTTCGTGATGCAGGGTGGATTGGTCTAGGTCGGAGGCTCCTACTCTGACGGTGTGTTGCCTTGCCGAGGCTTTCTAGCCTGGTGCCTTTAAATGGCCGGGGCGGGGTATTGGGTGTTTGGGCATTTTGTTTCCAGCAGATTTGAGAGATTTAGTTGGAGCATTGGTGGGGGGTGGTTCTCGTGTGGTGTTGGTGGGTGGGCTTCGCTGCATTTGTCTATGGCTGGGAAGGTCAATGTTGTAGGGGTGGGCTGTGTCCCCCGGTTCAATTGTTTGCTGCGGTCTCTCCCTCTAGAGGTTCCTCTTTCTTATTTTAAACAATTTGATAGAATATCTGAGTCTTTTGTTTGGGGTGGTAAACGACCTGGGTTACATTTCAGTAAGTTGCAAGGACCAATTGACGGAGGTTTAGGCCTCCCCAAAATTTTGTTTTATTACTTTGCTTTTAATCTTGGGCACTTGGCCTGTTGGTCTCTTCCAGGGGGGCCCTCCCTGGTGCAGCGCTGAATGGGCGGTACTCGCTCCAATTTCACCATTGAGGGGTATTTCTATTGAATTGCCTAGAGAAGTAGAAACGCATCCCATCACTTCACACTTGCATTCAGTGTGGACGGAGGTTTCCCGTGTGTTCAATTTTGATGCTTGCATAGATGTTTCCGCAATATATGGCTGAACCCCAAATTATGTATCAACAAGTCCCCCTTTTGCTGGGGGCAGGGGGGGGGTCGATGGAGAGGGGTGTTGTTGCAGTTGGTGACCTTTGTGAAGATGGAGCTTTGGGTTTGTTTGGATGACACTTTATGAGTGTCATTTGTCCAACATCAGAAACATTCACAGATGTTCTGTTGATTCTCAGTGGCCTGTTGAATATAGCATGCAGGCTTTACTGTCCTGTGACAAGCTACTGTATTTATTTACATAAACAGTGTCCTGTAATGGTAACGTGTAACATGGCGCCAGTCAGAGAACAGGGTTAAGCTTTAAATAGAAACTTTTTGTTATGTGTTCTATGCTTATATTTAGCTACAAATAGGATAGCTATTAGTTATGTAAAGAGAGCAGGGAGGTGTGACATACTTAATAACCTTTCAATGGGTTGTCCTTTCAGAGTAAACATAGTTACTGTAACTGGCTGTTTTATAGAGATCAACCGATATTGTTTTTATTGATTATTTTAATGTTTAAGTGTCTGATAACTGAAACACAGAACCGATTTTTAATATTGGTTTATTTCTGCTTTTTTAACACAGTAAAAATAATAATTTCACAACTTCAATCAAAACAACATGGCTTATTATTATTATTATTATTAATATTATTATTATTATTAATATGTCATCTTTGTGCAATTATTTTGAGGTATGTCTAACTGTTAAGCTTAAAATACAACACATTTGTCACTAGAGAAATTGTGGCTACAGTACATAAAAGGAGTAATTTATGCAAATAATACATTAAATACAGTATGTGAGTTACTTCACTATTGAGAGGCCATTTATTGGTAGACCTGGTTTTGAAGAACCGATAGTGTGAATATTAGCAGAAAAACAAAAAAAGATTTATTCATGTATTTTAAGTGCTTTCCCTTTAACTGAGAAAGTCGACTGTGTGGGAATAACTTTGTTTGCAAACACTGTTTTCATGAGGATCAAAGGTTTTCAGTGACAGCTGGAGTTATAAGTGGGATTATAGAGAATGGTGAGAGTCTGTGTATATGTGGAACAGAGACATGAGACAGAGAAACATTGTGTACCCTCGTATTTGCCATGGGCACACAAATAGACTTAAAGCCCCCAAAAAGGCACACACACAAGCACACACACATGCACAACTATGTTTTCAGGTAACTCTGGCAACAGCTCTTGTTGCTTTTTTTCTGCCCCATGTCCCGGATGTTTCCTTTAGATCTCCCTTGACATTATATCATCACCATGCTGACCGCAGTGTGCGCTGGGGGGGGGGGGGGGGCGTTAACCTACAATGAACACATAAACACTGTCTGTCTGTATCCCACCCATGTAATCCTAGTTAAGTCATGATTTCTATACAGTGACTTTCCCTAACCTATTACCTGAATCAGCCTTTATAACCAAGAGCACCCTACTGTCAGGGCACTCATGAGAACTGAAAACAAGGGTGAATTATACATACAGTTAACCTGTGTTTTCTACAATTGTGTTTTCTAAATTAAGTTTAGTTTTACATTTTTGTTTTTTATTGCTGCCAAAGTTAATGCATTAACTGATATCATTTAAATATATTTAAATTTAAAATGTAAGGTTATTAAAATTCAAATTAAGGTTTCAAATTTAACAATATACTATTAAAAACTAAAACAAAAATTGATTTGTGGTCACTTTATTTTAGTCATACGAGTCATGAAAATGTATTTTTAGTTTAGTTTCCTCCTAGAAAGCAATTGGTTAGTACAGGTCAAATGCTGATGTTATCTGAGCAATCTGAGATGGCTTCTGTAAGCAGGTTAGTTGCATAATGTCTGAAGTTCTGAGAAAAAAACAAAACAGTATATATACACATTACAGAATACAGATCAAAGAGGGAATCGAAATGTACCTTCACTAAAATAAACCATCATGCACTAAGGCTACCATTACAAAGGCATTTACACTGTCCATCTCAGCTGATTTTTATAGAAAAGGAAATAATTTTTGGATACTTGCTCAATCCTCAAGCCATTTGTGTGCTGACTCAACAGAAGTGTGTACTCAGGGGGGCTAATTAATCCTTTGCCATTAGGTGTTTGTTATCTCTGGAGAGGTAAAAGCACTATGTAGTGGCAAACTAAAGCTCCTAAGTGTGCATTAACTGTGGTCTGGAGGTGATACTTGCATACCTATCTTTCGCAATATCATCAGCATATCTATGAGAGTAAAGAGTCAGGGGTGGTTTTGCCATAAAAGAAAAGATATGATCAAGTCAAAAGATAGCAGGTGACTTAAGAGCAGACAGTAAGTTTAGAAACGCACAAAAAAAAAAAATTCAGAATCTGCACACATTCAAAAAATGAAGCCATTACCCTTACTAAATTGAATTTGAGAAAGTTTTTAAACACAATTTTATTAAGTTAATTCAAATAAAATAATTTTCATTGAGCCAACGTTATTTATTTAAATTAGATCAACTCAATGTACTTTAATAGTTTTAACTCAACTTTGTTAGGTTAGTCAAACTCAATTTAATAATGTTTATTTTATTTTAAATGTAATTTATAAATTAATAGTACATGCCAGGCGAGCAACTGCTTATGGTGCTAAACAGTACTTGAATCAAGCATTGATTGATTCAAAAGTGAAAGTCTATCCTCAATCTAAGCACAAATGCCAATCTTCACCGCAAAGGTAACCCCCAAAACTCCAGCCTAACAGAAAATCTTTTTAAATACCAATTTAATAGAGAATTACACATGAATAAATCTCCTCCTATTCTCATCTTGCTCAAACATGCATAAAATAACACTTAATTTAAACATTTATTCACCCCATCTAGCCCCATGCAAAGCATGCTGGGAAATGGAAATCCCCTGCCCAGTTTCATTTATGCTACAAAAAGTATTCACATAGTCCAAACTCAAATAGATTAAGTAAACTAAAATTTTTACACATTTTATTGGATGGAACACAATGAAATCAAGTTGAGGCAAAATGTTCTAGAATTGCGTTACTTTAGTTCATTTTAATTAAGTAAACTGAACAACCGGCAAACATTTTTTTTTCACATTATCTGTACTGATTGTGGAAGAAATGTGCAGAATTCTGCTAAATGGATATAAAGGAATATTCTGGGTTCAATACAAGTTAAGATCAATCGACAGCATTTGTGGAGTAATGTGGATTACCACAAAAATAATTTAGACTTGTTCCTCCTTTTCTTTAAAAAAAGCAAAAAACAAGGGTGCAGTGAGGCAATTACAATGGAAGTGAATGGGGGCCAATTTTTGGAGGGTTTAAAGGCAAAAATGTGAAGCTTATAATTTTATAAAAGCACTTACAGTTATGTTGTCATAGCAACGAAGTTGTAAAATTGGATACAACTTTACACAGGAAAGGTTAGTAAGCTATTTTATCACAATAAAATCATGTTAACATGCATATTGTTTATATCTTGTGGTTATACTTTTGAAACTGTGAGTATTTCAACATTTACAGACTGACCCCATTCACTTCCATTGTAAGTGCCTCACTGTAACCCAGATTTTTGCTTTTGTTTTTAAAGAAAAGGACGGACAAGTTGACATACATTTTCTAGTAGTCAACATAATACCACAAATGCTGTCGATAGAACAACACTTGTATTAAACATGGAATATTACTTTAAATATAGAAAAAGTATTAAACGGAGCTGAAACTATCCATCCATCTTCACTGTAAACCCTAATGTTGTCATTACTGTAAAAATCAAGTTGTCTTAATTAAGTATTACTTGAAATGTCAAGTTGTGGACTCATAACTCAAATATTTAAGTTCATTGAACTTATTTTTCTTAAAAATCCATAGACTTAAGATCTGAAGTGTTAATAACTCAAACTTTTGAGCACAAAATTGAGTACACCATTAGGGTGATCTGTGTCTCTTTGGTTAAGTCGGACCCTGGTCACACTATTTTAGTTCTCACATTTGTGCATGTGCAGCTGAAGTGCATATATGCATTTCTGCAAATAATTATTTAATAACTGACTTAGAATCAGTTATCATCTTTATTTGAGCGGTGCTGTTGTTTGATCTAAAACTGAATCAATTCAATTCAAATGTACAACAGTAGAAACCCAATATTTAAATTCAAATCTGATTTAAGTCTACTTGCATGTAATTAACTCAACTTAAATTTTTAAGTTCACTCTACTTGAAAACCAAGTTAATTGAACTTAAATACTCACGTTTTGGGAGACCCAATTACTCAATGGAATTGAGGGAACGAGTTTACTCAATCAAATGAGTGCAATGAACTTATTAGGGTTTTCAGAGTTCTATAGCCACTTGTCGTATGCAGGGTCGCTGGTAGTGCTGGAGCCTATCCCAGCTGTCTCAGGCCAAATGCAGGGAAACACCCTAGACAGGTGGCCAGTCCATCACAGGGCGAGCTGAAACTACTTACATCTTATTAACTGCTATTATAAAAACAAGCTTGATTTTTGCATTTTCTGAAGAAAATGTGAGTGTTGCTTGCCCATGTAAAACTCATCATCATAATGGCAGGGTATTCAGGGTGGTTGTCAGAGCACTGCTATGAGGTTGTTAAAGTGTTCCGAGTGCTTGTTAGTGTATTGCTATGCGGTTGCTAGGGCGTTCTGGGTGGATGCTAAGGCATTGCTACGTAGGTGGTTGCTAGGGTGTTACTTGCACAAAGTCAAAAAGTCTCTATACATGGTTCATAATTCCTTCAGTTTAAGTCTATTGACATTTTTGATTTACACAAATAAAATAAAGAATAAATAAATAAAAACATTTCTGATTGCCTAATTAATTAAGTAATAGCACACCTTTCCTCAACAAACCACACACTTTGAGGTATCATTCAAGTGCATTGCCCTAAAGGTGCAGGGTGAAGTTTACTACCTAGAATAAGCGGTTTGTTCAAAGCTTTATTAAAGGTGCTATATGTAAGATTGACAACAAGCATTTGAAATGGTACTGCAGTCCAAATTCAAAATATTGGAGAGTTGTCTGCCCCACCCCAAACACGAAGCTTATGCAGGTTGCCAGAATTAGCCAACTCAGCATCCGTTTTAAAGGATTTCTGGGCTTTAAGCTGTCTCCATCTTCCAAAGGCATCTCCAATATTTATCCTTATTTTACTACGCCTCTGGTCATGGTGGTTTTTAGACGGATGGCGAGGCTTTTTAGGTCGGGTGGAATCTGTGATCTCTGATCCAGTTCGTTTGCTGACTTCCATGGCTGCCGCACGCAGTGTTGTTTGCCTGTAAAATCTGGCAACCCGTCAGTGTCGAAATACTATTGGTGAGTGGGCAGTGGGTGGGATCACACAGGCCAAAACATAAACAGAAATTCTGGCCCGGAATAGAAACTTCAAAGTAGAATATACTGGCTGTTGCATTGTTATCAGTGAAGCCAGTATTTCAACTTAGCATGTTTCCTAATTCTCTAATGACATGTTATGGTCATTTTATGATTTAGTACAGTAAAAATATTACATATAGCACATTTAAGCACCACTAATCGAACATGCAAGAGGTAGGGGAGATACAGACTTTTGTGAGTGGCAGATGTTCAAATTCTGTGAAAATCTCCAGAGATTTTTGTGGAATTCATTTCAGTTGGTAGCAAAAAAAAAGAAAAAAAAAAGAAGAAGAAAAAGAAACAAGTCACTCTTCTGACTTTAAAAAAAAATAAAATAATTATGGTAATACAGTATCATATAAAGTTGCAATTCTAAGTAGCCCTATACAGGAAATATTTTCAGGTGCGACTTTCAAACAAATGCAAGGTCTTTTCAAAGACTCTTCAAATGACTCAGAATAAGGAGGAGGTTTGAGTTCTTGCTTAACAAATATAGTATGTCAGGAATCTGGCATATATGTATGTTTGACAGTGAAAGCAAGAGAACAGACAGCTATTGGATTGTGTGGAATGTGAGTGAGATGAGATGTCTATCTCTTCACCACAAGATCTCAGGGCCTCCTGTCTCATCACACCACCTTCAGCCAAACCATTCAGAGACATTACAAAGCTTAGACAGAAGACATGTGCTTGCATTGTTGTAAGATCAGCTTTCTAAATCTAAGTTTGTTTCACTCTACATTATTAGAATGAAAATTATAATCAGCCACAAATCAGCAGCAAATGAAAACTGCAAATCAAAAAGTTTTGAAGAGAGAAGATTTTTAAGATTATTAAAAAGCATTCTTTTTTGGGGGGATTTTTCCCCTTTTTCACCCAGTTTGGAATGCCCAATTCCCAATGCGCTTTTAAGTCCTTGTGGTTGTGTAGTGATTTACCTCAATCGAATCGGAGGACGAATCCCAGCTGCCTCTGCATCTGAAACTGCCAACCTGTGCATCTTATCACGTAGCTTGTTGAGCGCGTTGCGACGGAGACATAGCGCATGTGGAGGCTTCACGCCATCCACGCTCAACTCACCACGCACCCCACTGTGAATGAACCACATTATAGTGACCACGAGGAGGTTACCTCATGTGACTCTACCCTTCCTAGCAACCGGGCCAATTTGGTTGCTTAGGAGACCTGGCTGGAGTCACTCAGCACGCTCTGGGATTCGAACTAGCGAACTAGCGAACTCCAGGGGTGGTAGCCAGTGTCTTTTACCACTGAGCTACCCAGGCCCCTAAGAAGCATTCTTGCAATAGCTAGCTAATGTAGATAGGAACGAATATAATTTTAAACGAAGCCAAAGCAGGATCAGCTGTTGGGTGTCGCAGAGCTGCGCACAGACTGACATCCTGTCTGAAATTCTGTGAACACACAGACAAGTGATAGAAACAGCCAATCATCCCAGTGCTGTTATTATACTAAATATCAGCACTCTTGGAACCCATCTTGTCCAATCAGATTTGAGGACTGGTGCTAATTGTTGTATAAAATGATCATAGAACTCTGTGTCATTATTTTTGGTAGTATATTTTGTAGTTTTCTAAGAGGTGCTTAATTTGTAGTACGTGATGGAGGCCATGGCTTCTCTCAGACTGTGCAGCCAGTATGAAGTCATCTTGTCTCTGGTATCTATCGGAGGAAGTCTCATACTGTCACTTCAAATGGCTCATTCTCAGTCAAGTACACAGCTGGCCCTAGGCCTGCTCTTATTGCAGGCCAGAATAAGCCAATCGGCCTTGACACTAATTTAGATGAAAGTGCAAAGTGTTTCTCGTGTAATAAACCATCTTATCCGAGCCATGAGTAATATAAGTATGATCTTGGCTTCTTCACTGTCCTTCAAGTTGTAAATGTGTACAAAATCAGTTCTTCACTAATCTTATCACCTTTGCTCTAATAATAATGAAGCCAAATGAACTGAACTGACGAGACTACTCCCATGTCATGGGGAGCTGAGTCTAACAAATTCTGCTATTTTAGGCTTTTAAGTTGTCATACGTTGGAAAGTAAAGACTTACAAGAATGGAAATTTCCAGGGGTATCAAAGTTAAGAGGAAGTTATGGGTCATTGACTTGTTACTGGCAGAAAAGAGGAAAATGCAACCGAATATTGCTCAACTATTGCGATAAAGTTCTCAGTAAGTATCAGCTTTGTTTCAGATGTTTCTGCTAAAGAGGAGATACTGTATAAAAACAGACACAAATGAAACAATAGTTGACATACAGTGCGGACCAATTTGGTCACGTACAGAAGAATTTCATGAGAAATGTTTGACTCTGACTTTAGCAAATCTGAGAATAATTTGTGACATTATTATTTTTTTTTTTTTGGGGGGGGGATTTTCCCCCTTTTTCTCCTAATTTTTGGGAATGCCAAATTCCCAATGTGCTTTTAAATCCTCATGGTCACCCGCGCATCTTATCACGTGGCTTGTTGAGTGTGTTGCCATGGAGACATAGCTTGCATGGCTTCACGCCATCCACGCTCAACTCACCATGCATCCCACTGTGAATGAACCACATTATAGTGATCACGAGGAGGTTACCCCATGTGACTCTACCCTCCCTAGCAACCGGGCCAATTTGGTTGCTTAGGAGACCTGGCTGGAGTCACTCAGCACACCCTGGGATTCGAACTAGTGAACTAGCAAACTCCAGGGGTGGTAGCCAGCGTCTTTACCACTGAGCTACCCCCCCCAATTTGTGACGTTATTAAGATCTCTCATCATTCGAACATTTTACTTAATTGCTTTTTTGTAAATCCCATGGTGATTCTCAATTAATTATTAATACTGTCGTATCGTTTTTTTTTTGTTTGTTTTTTTTGTATTACAGAAAAAATGACTGTAATACAATTATCTTTTTAAAATGTAAATCAGCATAAATTAAATAGAGTACAAAACACTACAATGATGTACAGCATAAGGGTGTTTCTTCAACTTCCGGCAAATTTCATGTCGCTGGGGTTGATTTTTATTCAAGCTCTTCAACTCTTTTCTTTTTGTTATATGAACGTCACATTAAAGCAAAAAACTTTTTACGAGGCCTTCGTCATTTATTTTTGGAACTCTTCAAATGCCTTTTATGTATAGAATTTATTGTTTTTAACTTGTCCCAGACCCAGACTTTCAATATTAATCTAAGAAAAAACATTTAAAAAATAAAAATGATTACATGTTTAAAACTATGATAATCTAAACAAAGAGTGAAATAGACATAAACCATTGTAATTTTTATTGTGTGAATATGATTTGTCCCACAGTTGTGGCTTCATTTCCACCACACCATACAATTTCGCCCCTAATAAAGTTAGTGTACTTGTTAACCAATTCGATACACGTGTCAGTGATGAACATGCTCGAGGTGAAATATAAAATAAGTGATGTTAGAAGAAAACAAAGAAAAATCGAGGAAAATATAAAAAATTTCCCAAATTATGCAAAAAGTTATTAAATATTATTAAATTGTGTGTTTTTAGGATACATAAAATGTGATCTCTAAAATAAAATTGGCATGACAAAGGAGTTGGCCATTTTATTTTAAAAACGATAAAAATATCATTTCCATCACATTCCATATCATTTCACAATTCAGAATTTGAGATGTGGTGGAAATGACAATATGGTGGAATTTTTATGGCTTTCAGAAAAAAAGACAAAAATGACATAAATCTCCTGCGATGCACATACATAGACTGATATACATTGTTGGTAGACAAATTAAATAAACAGTGAAAGTGTAAAACAAATGTGAATGACACTTTAATTTTTATAAATCCAAAGTGCTAAAAGTGCCCCAAGTTGAGGAAACACATGAACACTTTATAGTGTACATATTTGAGCATTTTGGAGGGAAAATGCTTAATTGTCATAAAAAATACTGTCATAATGCATAAAAACTTAATGACCCTAAAAATAGGCTTCATTTTCTTTAAGCAAAATACAATTCCTTACTTTTCCTTTTGATTTTGCATTGAAATATGACCCCGACATGTTCGTGACAGTGTTTGTGAGATTCACATAATTAGATTATCTTTCAAAGGACAAAGATCAATGTTCTTGCCACGCAAGAACCTGCAAACTTTATTCACATAGCACCGCCCACAACCAACTAAATATCCCCTGTTATAAACTACTAACAGCCCTTTTATTAAGCTCGCAAGAAGCGTTGACTCATTCTGGTGTCTTGTGCAGACATGTTTAGTTGTCATGGTGACAGCTCAGCACAGATCCCAGGAGGTGACCGAGTGATTTGGAACGTGGGACGGAGGACGTGTTCCCATGCAATTTCAATCTGACACAAACCACAGAAGGCAGCGTATTGTTGTGTGTTTCTTAGTTTGTATAGGAGTGTATTTAAATGTGTATGTGTTTGTACAAACATGTATGTCTTGAACCTAGCTCATGCTTTTGACTTGACATGAGAGAAAGAGAAAGGAGTGGCACTAGTATTTGTGACTCTCCCAGTGAAAGAACTATCATGTTCTACTTACACTCACTCCCTTTTTCTATTGCTCATCACCACCTTTCTCACTTTCTTTCTTTATAACACACACACACACACACACACACAGAACCTTATGTCAATGCATAAGTCCTTGGGTTACAGTCCTTGACTATGTATCATACTGAGACGGTCAGAAAAAGAATGTTACAGAACATGCAGAACTCTGATAATGATCAGGGTTGTTCATCAGTGATGAACAATAGAACTAATGTACAATAAAGGTACAAAAACTGACAATAAAGCTAATGTGTGTACTTTTTTCTGTGTTAAAATCCTTTCTGCTATACCCGCTTAATAATTATAACAAACTATAACTTATTATACACAACTATAGCCATTCATATTTAGATTTTTCACAGAATAAAATGCATGTTTTTTTGTTTTTTTTATGTCCCGACTCCCGAACAGGGGTGCATTTCCAGCACAACGATGTAACTCACTGCTTAACTATAGTCAAGTCTGTTTCCCGAAAACATACAAACTATTAATACAAACTATTAATAACTGTATTCCACTACAGTTACAAATTAGATGGTTGGTAATCCGAATACAGTTACATTCAAAAAGTATTTTTATTATTTAAGAGATTACTTTGCATATTTTCAGTTGGAAAACATTTATCCATATAAATGATTCCATCCGAGGATCGTTTGAACAGTGGTGAAATACTTTCTTATGATGTGTTACATTCATACCAGCAGACAGAGGGACCTTTACACTGTTATGAGTGAAAAGGTGGATATGACATCACTGAGGAACTTTCCCTTTGGGAGCTTAATAGAGAGAATCCAGAACCCCTCTACCAAGGGGGAACCTGCAATGTAAGCAAAACCTAGCGTAACGTGGCAGTTCTATGGCAAGGAGAACAGAGGCAGTTCTTTCTGAATGGATGTTAATGGAGGAGATGCTTCATTACGACAAATAAACTACTTTTGTGAGGAAACAGCTCATCACTTAATAAACTGACCACCTATCCACTAATAAACATGTTTTACTAACAGTCCTTTTGGAGTGATCTATGTGTGGAGATTGCTATGATAAAATTGCTGTTTTATAACAGAACTCACAGACAATCGCAGTGTTAGTTTACGGCTCGCCCCATTCATTTGTACGGCACCGGGAGTGGTGGTGGCATAGTGGGCTAAAGCAAATAACTGGTAATCAGAAGGTTGCTGGTTCAACCCCCACAGCCACCACCATTTTGTCCTTGAACAAGGCACTTAACTCCAGGTTGCTCTGGGGGGATTGTCCCTGTAATAAGTACACTGTAAGTTGCTTTGGACAAAAGCGTCTGCCAAATGCATAAATGTAAATGTAATGTAAATGTAAATCTGCAAATGGTGACTTACTGTCGATACACACTAGTTGACTGTTACACTCTCTCCTATAGTAGAGGTTGTTATCTCAGTTTATTACACGGCTCTGTGGAATACTCGATTCTGATTGTTCAATGTCGCCATGCAGCTGTCAGATATTGCTCTGTAACAACCTCACATCCGGGAATTAAGACGTATAAGACCACTCATCCGGGTTCTGCCGTCTCTCCTGCATCTTGGATCACTGTGAGATCTCTACAAGTAAGCTAATAAAATAAATTTAACTCAAATCAATGTTTCATGTGCATTTATTTATTTATTTGGCAAGCAGTCTTGTAACAGGCTGAATAATGAGGAGTCAGATGGTCATTTTTACAAAGTAAACACCAACAGAACTCTGATGCAAACCGGAGGTTGATTCCAGCTGTTCAGTGATTTCTTTCTTCTCAAATTACATAATTTGAGCACAAATCAATATTTCTGTCCATGCATTGATTAATTTGGTTACTAGCTGTGTAATAAGCAGGATAATGTACAGTCAGTCGGTAGTTATCGCAAAATAAACCCCTTCAGGGTGATACAAGACCAACCTGTCTGGGTATATTGTGTGAAAACAACCAGCTGACTGTACATAATCCCTTACATAAAAGAGTCTCTGGAGAATCCACATACAATCAGAAAAAAGATGTCGTAGTGTACACTCTGTGGGGATTTGAAGAAATTTGGAGCAGCAGAACTAGTTAACCTTGTGTTAACTGTCATGTGAACATTTAGCTTTATGCTAAGCTAAAATGCTCTTGCTAGCCATAGTTCATTTACATGAACCTGCTATCAAGAAAATCCATGTTAGATCCTAATTTGTTGTCTCTAGTAGAAACTTTTATATTAGGGCAACAAAATCTTATTCTTGATGAGAATATATATATTGTTTTTGAGTAAAACCATCTTAAAATTCTTCAAACAAGATAAATGTACTTTATCTTGTTTTAGAAGCAACACTGCATAAGATATTTAGGCTTTCTTCAGAAAATGTACAGTATTTTAAAGTGTATTCTTTCTTATTGTACTGCCAGATATTTTTAACTTGTTACAATCTGGTTAATAGTTAAAAAAGTGAAAAAATATGTGCTGATGATGTAATCCAAGTATTTAGATTACGTTACTGACCTTAAATCATCTAACGAAATACTTTACAACTTACATTTTACACCATGTATTCTATCAGTAGCGGGATACATTTTAAAAGTAACCCTTCCAACCCTGGTAAATACGCCGCATATCTGTCGTTCGAACCACAACACCTTAAACTTACAAGAAACTATACTTATTACCACAGGTGGAGAGCTGTAGTTCCAACTACACAACTTTGTGATGCTGTTTGCAAAATGTTCATTGGAACTATGATTTCGGGATCAACCAAATCATTGCACTATGTTGGTAACAATGTAATTAAGACTATACAGTAATTGCCAAACAATCCTTTTGGGAAATGTACCCCTGCCCATCACAGCAGCATTGGCTTGACTAATGGTGTGAGCTTAGGGAGGGACTATCTGCTTGACCTATTTGAAAACAATAATTATTGCTATTCTGTTCGGTGAAGCTAGTGGCACAGAAATTACACACTTCGCCTTTGAAAAAACAAATTGTACAAATAATGATTAAACAAAGACTAGAGGACTATTAGAAGACAATGTTATATAATTCAGCTTTTTAATGGACTGATGTGATAAGAGGTATATTTTTGTGATCTTGTTGTAATCTGAGCCTTATCGCAATGTTCAAGTACTCCAGCACTTTGCCTTATCCTTATAATAATACTGGACCTGAAAGTGGAGGCTTATGTAACCTACTGTATACACACAAACCAAGCAACAAACCTTTACTTTCACCAAATGGGGATTGAGCCATATAATAAAAAATAAATCACTCTATCTCTTTCACAACCTCTCCCAAGACCACATGGAGCGAGGGAAGGTAAGAAAACAAAAATATAAACCTGCCACAGTGAACTCCTGAAGTTCGAACAATGCTTAAAAAATGGTAAGATTTACTTTCAAAGCAACTGGTTATGTCACACTGTTTGGACAGGAGGAGAACAGGAATGAAAAAAGCTTTAGTCAGAGTTCTTAGCTGTACAGCACCTGGAACTGCACATTTTTATTACACCCTGATTTGGTTGATGATATGCAATAGGCCTGACAATGACAACACCCAAGCTAACAACATGAAATTGTGCTGAATGACCATGAAAAAGTCATTACTGTATATTCAGCACTGTACAGACCTCTGCCCCTCTCCCTTATATCCCTGCACTGTAAAAGCAATCATCTAGCAATCAATGTGGCACAAAGTCAGCAGATAAATGAATAATCGAAGCCAGCTTCTTGAAATGAGTTGTAATCAGAGGTGGTTTATGGTAGGCCAGAACCTGTGAGACCTGATCAAGCATGATCAAGACCCATGACATGCCCAGACAAAGGCTTCAATAAGGGTGTGTATGCTTATGTATTCAGATGAGAATGTATGACATATTTAAAAGTACAATAAGTATGATGTACACTCACATGAGATGAAGACTCCAGTCATATCAGTGGCCTAGAAATGGCTGTTGTATTCTACATTAGGGTGTTCCCTCCTTACGGTGGCTGCAATGTTGGGATCACATGACCAGCTAAATACTAACCCCAAATTATCAATCACTTTTTATTGCGGGATAAATTAATCATGATTGACTAACTATAATTCCAGCCTGTGTATTTCTGAAGTATTTCTACATCTATAACCAAAAACATTTAGCATGATTACTGTCCATGTTCGGACAGTTCATGTAAATGAACTAGTTCACAAAAATGATTCACTGATTCACTTGAGCTCCTGTGCAGACTTAAAGGGAATTTGCCAGAAGTCACTGTTTTATTTGATTTTTTAGCGAAAAATAAAAATCGTAAAAATATTTTTACAATTTACGCACTTTAATCTCATCACAAAAATCCATCAAACTGAATAAAACTTAAATTAATTAGTTTTTTATTGTATTTTGTTAAAGATTACTCAATTAAATTTGATATATTTTTGTTCTTAAAATTATTACTAAGTTATGAGTAGCTTGTATCTCAGGTAGCTACAGTTTCAAAACAGCTTCCTCAACACTGATATAAAGTCCAAGACCAAATCGGCCAGTGTAATACAAACAAAAAACTACTTAGTGCACAACTATCTTCTTGAGGACTTGAGGGCATTTTTCTTTGTTTCTTAATCTTTTTGTTATCATAAAATAATATATATAATATGTTTCATAATAATATGTTTCATTGGTTATCAAATCGATCTACCATTATGTTTATGTATAGGTAAAGCTTTGGCTTGTGTAATAATTCTCAACCTAGTATCACAGATACTTACTGCCATGCCCCAGTAAGAGTACAGCTTAAGCCTGTAATTAAAAGAGGAAGGCAGCGCACTCTAGTGAGTGCATTTGAGTATTACAGGGCTAATAGTGAGGTCAGTAATTACAGAGCTAGTACCTAGTACTAACACAAAATATTTTGGTAAGGTGCGTTTTATTCCAGTCCTGATGCATTATTGTAACATAATCCATATTGAGGGATTAACTAAAATGGTAAGAAATAAATAGAGTAGTTTACTAAATGCACCACCAATTGTGCTAACAAATTTCTATCTGAACTGCATGCTGACAAGTATTAAAGATGACTGAAAGTGTGTGCATGCATGTATGTCTGTGTGTACTATTGCACAGCCCACGTGAAATAGACATGGATGGTGTTGTGGTGTTGATTAGCCTAATGTATCCTCAAGTGTGTGAAGTGTAGGTGTGAGAGTGTCGATGAACAAGCGCATGCTTTATATGCTTTAAACAGTCCAAATGCGGCCTAAATGAAATCAACATTGTGTCACAAAGCCCTTTTAAACTGAGATGAATAATACAGATATGAATCCCAATGCCCTTAGCATGATAAAGAGTGTAACTGATTTAAAGGGATAGTTCACCCCAAAATGAAAATTCTCTCATTATTTACTCACCCTCATGATATCCCAGATGTGTATGACTTTCTTTCTTCACCAGAACGCATTTGAAGAAAAATAGAAAAATATCTCAGCTCAAGTAGGTCCTAAAAATGCAAGTGAATGGAGATTTCTCTTTTGAAGCTCCAAAAATCACAGACAGTCAGCATAAACGAAGCATTTGATTATAGTTGAAAAGTACTTAAATATTTATCTTTTTTCACACCAAAAGTGATCGTATCACTTTAGAAGACATTAATTGAACAGCTGGTGTCGTATGGATGACGTTTAGGCTGACTGTCTGTGATTTTTGAGCTTCAAAAGAGAAATCTCCATTCACTTGCATTTTAAGGACCTACTGAGCTAAGAAATTTTACTGTTTTTCTTCAAATGCGTTCTGGAGAAGAAAGAAAGTCATACAGACCTGGGATATCATAAGGGTGAGTAAATAATGAGAACATTTTCATTTTTGGGTGAACTATCCCTTTAAGCTGTTTATTGTCAGTGTGCAAGAGAATCAGACTCACCCCTGAGCTCCAGTACGGGGACCCTGAGTAATCTGTCCGTCCCCTGATCGTGCTCTCTTTAACTGGGTACACTCCTGTCTCCACCGCTCCTTGTTCACAGATCTCCAATGTGACCAGTTCATGCACAAGTTCTGACTGACTGACCGATCGTCGCTGCCTTAATAGGGAAGATGTACAAGTGTATCCGGTCCTTAAAGGCAAACGGCCCCTTAGCACATTCATCTGGGGAATAGGACCTTTAACCTGCATCCGACTGGAGCTTTCACTCCGACGGGTGATGTGGGAGTGTGAATGGAGTGCAGCTCGCCCATGTTCGGGTTCCTGTGGTAAGGACAAAACGCCTCGGGAGAGGCAATGACTTGGGTTCAGATAGCGGGAGGTGGAAGGAACATACCTGGAGAGCCGGGGTTGACCATGGACATTATATCCCTGGGTGGGATCGCAGGGGTCATAGGAACTGTAGGGGCTTAAGAGGGTGGAGCCAGTGGAGTATTTGGGGGCAGAACAGACTGGAGACATGATCAAGATGTGAAGATAAGAAGTCAGCCCCAAGGAAGTGAGAGCCAAACTGTTATAAACAGAAACAGAGTGTGCTAAAAAAAAAAAAAATCATGAAAAAAAAAAAACACAATCCAAAGTGGGACTAAGCCAGTCTCTGAAATAAATTCCTTTTTTTTTTTATTATGGAGGAATTTTGCCTCCTGTAATAGATTTTCAGGGGCATTTTTACCCTTATAAGGATGTATTTCTTCTGTATAAAATGTATAACTGTATAAAAACACACTAGTTGTCATAAGCTGTGTCCCAGATGATGCACTATACACTACACACTCAACCATGAAGTGTACGAATTTTCAAATTGTAGTATCATCCCAAATGGAACACAAAAATTTTTTTACAACACAGAAGCATTCGCCGTTTTTCAGCTGACGGAAGTGACGTTTCAAACACGTGATGTGTTGCTGCTAGCTTAGCATGTTAGCCTAACTCAAATAATGTACATAATGACACAGTGTGGGGTGACAGTAAAGCATTCAACTCACATTTGCAAGGTGCTGTCTTCGCAGAAGTTTCGCTAGTTCACCATATTCACAATTAATTACAATTGTTTTGCCAGACCAGCATCACGGCAAGGTAACTCCGCCCCTTCTAGTACGTAGGGCAAGTCGTGACCGTTGAGTGCATGTGTCCAACATTCCACAATCTGTTATTTCGGTTGAAGAAGTACTTCATCGGGGTACTCATACATAGTACACTTCTTTTTGTTGCATTTTCAGTGTAAACGCACTACGCGCACTTCTTGCACTACAAAATGGTTTAGAATAGTGCAGAAGTGTCCAATTTGTGACGCACCTAATAGTTCTATGTCAAATACCTCAATTTAGTCTATTTAGTTGAATAAATTCTCCATCTGAATCATTACAATAACTAATTAGACTTAGAATTTAATTTATATATATATATATATATATATATATCTCAGGTGCTCAAAACAAAAACACCCCTAACATTTTGAATTAGAGTAAAATTTTATCAGACCCCTCGTTAATTTCTGAGTCTAGACTGACCCATTATTCTATATCAAATGTTATTACCATAAATAATCTACATTATACTGTAGATTATAAGGGAACTTCATTTTTTAATGCAAACACATGCAAGCAACTAAGACAACATGATAAACGTGACTTGTCTCATCTTACAGTATCAGTTGTGTGGAAGTAGGACAAGAGCATACTAGAGTTACTGTTAGCCAGTAATGTACATGGAGACTCACAAGATTGGCTCTAAGGTTGCCATTATGGGTTTGACAAACACAGAAACACAGAAAAAGAAGAAGAGGAACACCCTAAACAGACTGGTACAGTGGCAGTATCAAATAGTAAAGCCACGGCACTTTGATACTATGTAGTATGACATTTACATGGTACTACTGTACAGTAAAAAAAAAATTGCCAGGTAACCTTAATGTGGTAACATCAGAAGTAAATGGTTTTATTCAAGTCAAAATTAAAATATTATTTAATTTCACTGAATCAACCTGACTACATTGGGTTATAAATTAATTTTAAAGGTCAGGTAAGGTAGAAAAAGCTCTTTAAAAGAATAGTTCACCCAAAAATGAAAATTCTGTCATCATTTACTTACCCTAGCATTGTTCCAAATTGTGTTTTGTCCCAAATGATGCAATATACACCATATTAGTAAGGTGCTGTCTTCATTGATGTTTTACTAGTTGCGGCATTCTCCATTAATTACAACTGTTTAGTCAGACCAGCAACTCAGCAACTTCCACTACATACGGCAAGCCTGGAGCACTAAATGCATGAAGTGCCCGATATTCCACATTTCTTTTAGTTTAATTTTCAGTGTTAACATACTACTCACACAACTTACACTACAAAATGATGTAGAAAAGAGCAGAAGTGTGCGGTTTGGAATGAACTCTACAGACCTTATTCACGCTAGTGCCATCTTTGATTTTTAATGGGAATGACAATGAGGCTGTGAGGGACAGACTTACAGTCTCTTCAATGGCACGAACGGTATAAAACTGTATAAAGCTCCTAGATCACATCTGAGTTCTTTGTATACTGAATGTTCTTGAACAGATATTTTATCAATGTTTTGTCCACAGAATGACCCAAAAACAGCTTAAACTGCAGTACAGCCCACTGAAGAGACTATATGTCCATCCCTCACAGCCTCGTTTTCATTCCCATTCAAAATCAAAGATGGTGCTAGCGTGAATAAGGTCTACGACTTTCTTTCTTCCATGGAACACAAAAGCCTTCACAAAAATTGAGAGTTCTGGAAAATTTGCCGCAAACTCTTTATTGTTGCCACAGGTTTGTCACAGAAATGTTTGCCTGTAGTGGCAAATTGTCCATTGTTGCCAAAGGTTTGCTGCAGGTTCACCACTACCAGTGAAGAGCTGCAAACCTCTGGCAAACGTTTGCAGCAAATCACAAGCTCATTTGCATGTGAAAGAAATGTGTGGCAAATTAGCGGCAAGTTTGCCAGAACTCTTGATTTTTTGTAAGGGAGGAGATGTTATGCAGAATGTTTGTCTCGATCACCATTCATTTTTATTGCTTATTTTTCCATACAATGAATGGTAACTTTTGTTAACATTCTGCCTGACATCTTCATTTGTGTTACACAGAAGAAAGAATGTCATACAGGTTTAGAACAACATGAAGGTGGGTAAATGATATCAGAATTTTCAGCATTTTTTGGGTGAACTATCCCTTTAAATTAACAGTCGCACTTTCCTTTTATACAATGCTGTTTTTTGTTGTTGTTTACGATTGTTCATAACGACAGGCCAACTCTTTTATTTCTATTTTATTTCCATTCTATTTTCGCCTATTTTTAAATTTAAATTTATATTTTATATTTAAATTTTAAAACGAAATTCCATCGAATTGAAGGGTTTCATGTGTAATTAAACTTAAATTATTTAGTTTTTTATTTTATTAAAGACTACTCAGTCAAATTTGATGGTATTTTGTTATAAAATTTAAATGCATAATTAAAAAAAATAAAATAAATTTAAAAAAAATTCAGTGCCTGGTCCAAAAACATAGAAGTACCAAAAGTGCCTAGAAGAAGAAGCGAGTATTTATGGTAATGCCAAGTCCATCATAGGGATAGAGGAAGCTAAACTCAGATTACTTAATTCATTAACTAATGCATTGCTGCCTATTAAAGCAGTGGACAGTCTCAATCTCAGCCTGCAGTCAAACAGAGACTGTTACTGTAGGATACAGCAGTTACTATAAGCACACTGCATTCACTGCCCATTGATTTACGGAAGCTGACTATGAAAATGGCAAACTGCCATTGAAAACGGTTCGTGGTCAGTTAAAATCCTATGAACAATACAAGAAGCATGAATAAACGGGTTTACTCGTAGTATAGTTCTGTCACATGTTCAATCCTGCGCTAGAGCCTCGCCGCATAAGATCCTTACCAGCCGAATTCCAGTTCATCCTCCCGCGTGATCACCAAAAGATTTCTTCCCTAAATACCAAGCGCTCCTTTACGACTCAGCAAAAGACCATATAAGAGGGATGCTGGATCACGCACTTGATCAGTTGGTTGGAGTGACAGCACACCAGAACAGAGTGCAGCGCTGATATTTGCTCTTTTCTGAAGTCAGGATTTAATGAACCGCCCCCCAAGCGGATGATCTTTGTTTTGCTGCAGAAGCCATGACTAATACACTATGAATAGAATCGTGGAATCGATGTGAATTGCTCACATTATTCTCAAATAAATCATATCGGATTAATAACTAAACAAATAAACAACCCCTAGAACAAGAAAACATTGTTACAGTAAGATATGGGCATCAGAGTTTTGGTCACCAATGAGCTGACTAAGTACTTCACGCTACCATGGTGTTCTGGCTGTCCCAAACCTACAGGAAATGCAGTATATTTCAGCTGTGTTGTCTCATATGAGCAGTTTGGCTTGCAAATGATTCAAAGCAGTCCCTGAACCTTCTATTATTGTCATCATCAAGTCAAGTATGGTTAACTTGAACCAGGCTAAACTGCATCGGAGTTGATTACCCTAAAGATACTCCACTCCATCTTAGTGATTCATACAGTACCTTGAGTATTTATGGTACAGGGCAAAAGTTCACATCCACCAAACATACACAGCTTAAATACGCTTTAAAAGTTGGCTACTCGAGAACATTTGAGCGTTCGTATGGAATACTATTCACTCATTTGTATCCACAGGAATACAAATCAATACAAATGTTGATTGGCATTTTGATCTCAGAAATACTTCAATATGGCAAAAAGGGGGGTTTAAAGGTGCACTCAGTAATTTTTTGAATGGGTATAGTCTTGAACTTACACTGACACCCAAGGGCCTGGATGCAGCATCATTCAGATACTATAGTTTTGGCATTGGCATTGTTGAAATTCACTATTCACAGTCAGCCATGATTAATTTAATCTATGAGTGACAGTGTCCAATAACGGGGCGGTAACTGAAATTACTACTCCATAGTAGTCCCTTTCAAGGCAAGTCAGTCCACTTGGCGGCCATCTTTAGAACGCTCTCAGGCAGCTATTTATATGGATACAAGTGGCATAAAAGTACAGCTCCTATCTACTTGGGGAAAGACTGAAATCTCCAAAATGGTTGGTCAAGATTACAATCAAAGAACATAATTAGAATCAGCAGTAAAATCTGACAACAATGGGATCATAAATTGGTATCATAAAAAAAAGTCCTTTTCTAAATTCATTGGCCATTGGGCGCTCCAATTTCTCCCATTCCTTTTAATACCAGTGGTCTGTCTCTGCTAAACTGTCTCTTGCGATATTTGGCATGTCATGTGATCCTAATATGGCAGCCCCCATGAGGAGACCCTCTATGTGTAGAATAAAACAGCTTTTGTTAGGTCACTGATGTGACTGGAGTCTTCATCTCATATGAAAGGTCACAATTTTATAATATGTGTTTCAAAATTATTATCATTTCTTTATGAGTACAACTTTTTTAATGAGGACAAATGACTGATTGCACCTTTAAATATCAAACAAACTGGCAAATTGAGAATTAGAGCAGGAGAGGATACTGTATGCATTTCAAATCAACTACATAAAAAACAAACATCAACATAACTGGTGTTGAGAATTATCATCCATTCTCACAACACATGCTCTCACATTTTGGTGATACTCAGGAAAATTCATCATCTAATAAGTAACACTTGCTAATCTGTCATTGGTGTCTGTGAAATATTCAGTAGCTGTTTATCTATCACTACATTTCAAAGTGACAGTTTGTTTTTGGATGTAGATTTTATGCCTTAGATAAGAGTTGGGTTCTTTCAGAGTCTGTAGGGTGTCATGTTTTCAAGTTGGACTGACGCATGTTGTTTTCTATCTGAGCTATCCAGCTGGTGAAGGATCAATTGATCGAATTTGATCACAGTTTTCACTTCGATGAAGGGAACTGCTCAGAGGTGGTCCTCTCCACAGGACTGCAGTTGCATCCTATGCACATCCCCTCATTGGCTCTGTTTGGCTTTTCTCCTTCCTTTTGTCTGTCCGTGCCACTCTCTCCCTTAGTCTTGCTGGGTGGGCGTTAAGAGAAGAAAACCGAGGAGTGTGTTTGCAGTAAGATGTTGACACTTACAACAATGGCTACCAGAGGAACCAGAGGTTGAAGGTCAGCACTTATACTGGTGACTGTAAGAGAGAGAGAAATATAGAGGCAAAGACAGATGAGAAATTCGTGAAAATAGAGGGTCAGTGAGTTGTGAGAATGTCCTAGTTATTACATTGAAACGCTTTGAATGGTATGTTAGAGTCATGAAGAATGCACTCACTTTGAGTTTTGAGTTACAGAAAAACAGCCAAAACTGTGATGTCTATGGATGACACTGCTGACATTTAATATGCTGTGTGATGACTACGTTGGCATTTATTGTAAATGAAAAATGTGCAACTTTATACAACAGTTTATAGACAAACCCCTGGTGAAGGATGATGTTAATTAACAGAGAAATCAGTAGAGCTGTTCAGCTGTGACATCAATTTGTAGGCGAACCCAGAAGGCTAATTTGCCATGGTGGGTTCCCTCAGGAATTTCCTATGGGTTTTTTATAATTGTGTTTTCAGTTTATGAGTTAAATAAGATCTGTGGTTATCATTACTTGAAGATCTTGGACGTTTTGTTCTACAAAATAAATTACACACAGTCATACCTCAAACGTGAATTGTGAAGCCGCCGTGTTTAAAAAAAAAATATTTAAAAAAAAAGTATGTTGCAAACATGTTGCTAGATAAGGACTACAAATACCAGAAGCATGTGAGGGAATGTGTCTGACGATATGGAAAACCGTCATATTTCTTATCTTGCAACTTGTTAGCAATAAACATGGCAGCTTCAAAATTCACATTTGGGTATGACTGTGTATAATTTTAATTTAGTTGTAGAACAAAACATCTAAGTGTCTTAAAGGAATGTTTACCATGCACACAGACCTTATTTTACTCACAAATCCAAAAATACCATCATAAAAATTGCCATAGGAAAATCCAGAGGGAACCTATGGCTCAAAAATGCTAATTCTCTTCTCATTTTTTGGACTACAACCTGAACACCTCTATTTCCAGATGTTAGCTGCCTGCAGTTAAAGGTGAATTGTGTAATTTTTTATGCAACTTTGAATGTTAAAGGGATAGTTCGGCCAAAAATGAAAATTCTCTCATCATTTACTCACCCTCATTCCATCCCAGATGTGAATGACTTTCTTTCTTCAGCAGAACACAAACAAAGATTTTTAGAAGAAAATCTCAGTTCTGTAGGTGCATACAGTGCAAGTGAATTGTGACCAGAAATTTGTAGCTCCAAAAATCACATAAAGGAAATCAAAAAATAACCCATACAACTCCAGTGGTTTAATCCATATCTTCAGAAGCGATATAATAGGTGTGGGTGAGAAACAGATCAAAATTCCTTTTTATTCTAAATCTCCACTTTCACTTTTACATCTGAAAGTCACATGTGGTGCCTGTTTAGTTTCACTTTCACATCTGAAAGTGAAAGTTAAAATGGAGATTTAGAGTAAAAAAAAGGACTTAAATATTGATCTGTTTCTCACTCACATCTATTATATCACTTCTGAAGACATGGATTTAAACACTGGAGTCATACAGATTACTTTTATGATTCCTTTATGAGATTTTTGGAGCTTCAAAGGTCTGGTCACCATTCACTTGCATTGTATGGACCTACAGAGCTGAGATATTCTTCTAAAAACCTTCGTTTGGATTCTGCTGAAGAAAAAAAGTCATGTAAATCTGGGAAGGCATGAGGGTGAGTAAATGATGAGAGAATTTGCATTTTTGGATGAACTATCCCTTTAAAAATACTTTCTCCTATCCCTGTTTAAGGTGCAGAGTAGTTAGTTGTTTCATTTCCCAGAAGAGTGTCAACACTGTGGCTCTATAGCGCTTTCGAAACAATATTCTGTTTGTTTGAGTGGCCCAACATGTCATCTCAACCAATGGCATGAATCTAGGACTCAGGGACTATCTGTAAAAGCCATTTAGCAGGGAATTTACTAGTTTGCCCGAACAATGGAAGATGGGGCAGGGTGAAAGGGACAGTATGAGTGTTTAGGAGACCTGATTGGAAACAACCATTATTTTGCAATTCTTAAAAATTACTCGCTTAACCTTTAAAGAAAATCTGTTGATTAAATGTTAATTTATTATGAAATTGTTAAAGTAGCAAATAATTTCAGATGTGAATTTGTGTGTGCTTGTGTTTTACCTCGGCAGCTCTTCCCATCTCTTTGCAGCATTCCTGTCACACAGCTACAAACAGCACCTGTTACTAGACTCGTACAGATCTGCTCACAGCCACCATTATCCACTTCACACCAATCTGAATCTGAAACACACAAAAACACTCATGGTTACATCTGTTATCACCCTGCTAATGCAAACATACACAAAACATTAAATTATACTGCACACCCACATCTTATTGATCACACCATTTTTATCTGAAAGTACATAAATATTGCACGCGCACACAAACACACACACACAGTCATGCAATACACACATACACAAATCTGAAATATCCTCCATACCTCTTTTTCTGATTGGTCCCACTGATAGGATCTGTTCTTTATGCTGACTGTAATCTGTGTAACTTCGTTTGTTGTGTGGGCAATTCTGTAAAAGCAAGTAATGTCATGTATCGATCCCACTCCCCATCCCTTCTCTTAATCATTTCCTGTCTTTATTGTCTAAAATGGCAATCAATGAATAGATAAATGAAAAAGGCGTGTTTTTGTGTGTGTGTGCTCATGCTCTCACCACTTTGCAAGCGTTGGTCTCGGAGTCACAAAGAGAGACGTCACAGTGCAAATGCACCTCGTCATAATCACCAATGAACTTAAAGACGGTGACGTGAAAGCGACAGGTGAGGGACACCCCGTTCTCAGCCATGCCTATAGTGTTATCCTTAATGTTAGGACACCTAGAACAATAGAGTCATGTGATACGAGTGCTGGTGTACTGTAACTCATAGATGAAGTGTGGACATAGCTATCTAGTTCTTTCAAAAGGCTCTGCAGTTAAAAACATTTATTCAGTGGTAAGCAGATTTTGTGCCTATATGTGTATTGTTAAAGAAATAGTTCGCCCACAAAGGAAAATTCCATAAACTTTTACTCACACTTATGTTTTCCAAACCCTTAAAAGGATTGTTCAATCAAAAATGAAAATTCTCTCATGATTTACTCAGCCTCATGCCATCCCAGATGTGTATGACTTTCGTTCTTATGCAGAACACAAAAGAAGATTTTTAGAAGAATATTTCAGCTCTGTAGGTCCATACAATGCGAGTCAACAGGTCCCAAAACTTTGAAACTCAAAAAAGCACATAAAGGCAGCATAAAAGTAATCCATAAGACTCCTGTGGTTAAATCAATGTTTTCTGAAGCGATATAATCGGTAGTGTTGGGGAAGCTACTTTGAAACTGTAGTTTGACAAGCTACTCATAATTTTAAGTAGTTACGCTACTGTCAAGCTTCTCTTTTGAAAAAGTAGTTAGCTACACTACAATTACTATCAAAAGGTAGCTAGCTACATGGAAGCTACTTAATGAGGCAATATTTTTTTTTATGTTACTATCAAACCAATTATATTAATAACAAAATGTACACTAATGCGTTTAATTAAATATATTAAATGTATTTAATACATTTAATGAATAGTAACATTAATACAATTAATAATGGCCATAAAATAAAATACAACAGTATAAAATAAAAACAAAAAAGATCAGACGCCATTAAAAAATATTTTTTATACTATACTTCACACTTTTCAGTCCTGCTGTGGCCAGGTGTAGCCTACTTCCATACAAATCAAATTTTTATGACAAACTCTCCTTGGGCTGGCATTTTTTCGTTCTTGTCACATAATATTTAGTGTGGATAATATGTAAATAAAGACTCAGGGCTTGTTTCTCCCCTCACCTGGGTTCATGCTCATTGTATTTTCTGACTTTTTTGCCATTGACATGCAAGTGCCAGCTTTACAGGTCACATACAGAGGTTGCTCTACAAATATTTGTTCGCTTTGTTCAGGTCCAAAAAAGTGGACGGATGGTCAGCCAGATTGATGCATAATAATACATGCCATAAATTATTTCTTTTACCAATCATTTTATTTATATTACATGAAAATAATAGTTAATTAAATGCTAAGAAATGGAGAAATCAAATAGTTCTGCATGATAGTTATTATTATAATAATTAATATATACTGTATATTTATAAATATTATAATAATAATTCACTCACTGCTCCCAATAACGCACAGATGAGAAGCGAAATAAACATATTTAGAACAGAACAAAATCCCTCAAAAGGCAATAACTTTTTGAATTATTTTATTTAAAATAGTAAAGGTAAATATGCTGTTGTGTGATCTATTAAAAACAAAGTATCTGAAACATTCTTTGTTTCATAGAAGAATAAAATGGTGTTCTTTTATCATTTTCAGATTTACCTGTCCCTGTACGTCTTGTAAAGGTAAACAAACCTTTTTGTGGTTGCTCGCTTTACATAACCATCAGACAATCTCTTCTTATCCAAGTGAGCTGTAATAAGCCCTCAGTAGATGACGATAATTCACTATTTTTGTTTGTGATCTGCCATTACAAAAGAAGACGACGACACTGCCTGATTCTGATCAGCAGACAGAAATATGCTGCCAGATCGTCTGACATTTTGCCGGTAAAAGTTTGACTTCTACGCAATAAGGAAGGCTATTAGTAATAATCTGACCAACATGATGTAGCGTTTGGTCACGCTACACCGCTACTTGCTGGAAAAAGTAGTAGGAAAAGCTACTCTGTTTTAAAAGCAGCTGAGCTACTGTCAAGCTACTGAAAAATGTAGTTAAGTTAGTAGCGTCGCTACATGTAGTTAGCTACTCCCCAACACTGATAATCGGTGTTGGGTGAGAGCACAGTGTCTAAGCACGATCATGATTTCAAACTCAGTTATACTTCCTAGTGCGCTTGATGCATGCGCAAAGTGCTAGATAACGCTATAGGAAGTGTAATCGAGTTTGAAATCATGATCACTACTAAGACTGCCGATGAAAAGATTCACAGTGAAAATGAATCTATTTTGGTCTGTTCTCACCCAAAATTGATTGGATATCTTCAGAGGACATGGATTAAACCACTGGAGTCTTATGGATTACTTTCATGCTGCCTTTATGTACTTTTTGGAGCTTCAAAGTTTTGGCCACCATTAACTTGTTTTGAATGGACCTACAGAAATGCTTTTTTTGTATTCAGCAGAAGAAAGTCATACACATCTGGGATGGCATGAGGGTGAGTAAATAATGAGAGAATTTTCATTTTTGGATTAACTATCCCTTTAAGATTTTATTTCTTCCATGGAATACAAAAGGAAAGGTTTTGAAGAATGTTCACAGAGCACTTTTGAAATAATCTTCCTCTCCGGCATCTCACAAACTTCAAAATTTCTGTGGCACTATCAATTACTCAGTGTTATTTGGCATCTCTGACATCAAATCTGGCATGAGTTATGCATCTTCATTTTTGAAGGGAAGATTTTCAGTGAATTTCAGCCTGTTTCTCACACAAAGCTACCAAATGGCTTCAGAACACTTGGACTATAGTACATATCACATTGACTTTTATGATACTTTCAGGATATTAACCATCCCCCTCACTTTCATTATATGTATAAGTGCAGCGTGAACATTATGCAAAATTTTAATTTTTGTGTTCCAAAAAAAATCATATAGGTTTGGAATGACATGATGGTGTATAAATAATGACAGGATTTAGCTTTTTGAGTAAACTAACCATTTGAAGCTACATCATTTCCTTACCCTCTTTCTATGATAATATAACGAAGGCGATCACTGCTATAACGAGATGGTGTAGCCCAGCACATGTTGACTATGAGAATAAGCTGTTTATCATCTGCTCCTTCCACGAACACCCCCACAAACAAGATGTCTCTGGTGCTCAGCACCACCTCTCCCTCCCTGTATGGCTGCCGGTATGAGGCGTTCTTATACAGTGCCATTTTTGTGATGAAGTTGCCCTCTTGGGTTGGCAAGGTGAGGTTTATTACACTGTAGACACCAGAGAGAAAGAGAGGGGGTTATTGTCTTAATCATTTGTCAGATCTCTGCAGCATCCAACTTATAAATGTTAAAATATACATGTAAAATTATATTATGTTGTTTATTCGTTAACTGTTGTGTTTGTTATTTATTTTGTCTCTTACAAAAAAGTACTGTGGCGGTACTTTGGTACTGAGATGGCAACAGATAGTAACACCATGATCATTTAAAATACGCCATGGTACTGCATGCTGCTGACCATATGCATACTGTATATCATGGTATTGACATGGTACTCCAAGGTACTTCAAAGAATTACATGTTATTATCATCATGGTGTCCAAAAAGCATGATATTACTAAGGAAACATGGTAATACCACTGTACTTCATTAGAGAGGGTGACTTCTGTCTAACAGCTCACCTGAGCATGGGCTTCAGTACCGTCTCCAGGGAGATCTTGATGTCCAATTCATAAGCACATGAGAACTCCACGTTGATCGTCTTATCACGTGTTACCACATTCCCTGTGTTGTTCACACTCTCAATCCACACTGTGTTCTTGTACATTATGTGTGTTCCATTGGACTGAACTCACAAATACACACACAAGCACGTACACATAAAGTTACTCTGAAGTTAATTACCTTTCCAGAGAGAATACTGTATTGTACAGTAGCCAACCAGACAGGCACAATAAGTGAGCATGAAATGTATTGAACCATAATGAGAAGAATATGAGCTATTCTGGAAATCTGGAAATTATATGTCCATTGTGTATATTTGACACTTCAAAGAGATTTTTCTTTAAAAGCTATTAGGAGAGCAGGATCATTTGTGAAAAAAAAAAAAAGTTGTGTTAAAACTTGGACAGAATAAAAAAAAAAAAAAAAAACTCTTGAGCTGACTCACTGCCTACCGCCTACAAAAGCAGCTGTCTACATGAATACCACTTAACACTTCTTAAATAACTGATTTAGCAAGTCCTTGATAGGCAGTCACTTAAAGGAATAGTTCACCAGAAAATACAAATTCTCTCATCATTTACTCACCCTTATGTTATCCCAGCTGTTTTTGACTTTCTTTCTTCAGCAGAACACAAACAAAGATTTTTAGAAGAATATCTCAGCTCTGTCGGTCCTCACAATTCAAGTGAATGGGTACCAAAAGTTTGAAGCTCCAAAAAGCACATAAAGGCAATCCATACAGAATGACTCCAGTGGTTAAATCCATATCTTTGGAAGTGATATGAAAGGTGCGGGTGAGAAACAGATCAATATTTAAGAATATTTCTCGTTGTTGAACTAGATCTAATCCTTTGAATTCTCCACCCTGCCCAGTAGGTGGCAATATGCACAAAGAATGTGAATCTCCAAAAACAAAAGAAAAAGAATGTGAAAGTGGAGATTTATAGTAATAAAGAACTTAATTATTGATCTGGTTCTCACCCAAACTTATCATGTTGCTTGTGAAGACATGGATTTAACTACTGGAGCTTCATGGATTATTCTTCTAAAAATCTTTGTTTGTGCTCAGTAGAAGAATACACATCTTGGATGGCATGAGGATAAGTAACTGATGAGAGAATTTTTATTTTTGTGTGAAATATTCATGTAAGTGCAACATGAATAGCGCTCCTCATGGGACTGAAGGAGATAATGCTTATGGCAAGCCGAACTGATTTTAAATCATGTGCAGGATATGAATGATTGATATTAACAATTACATTTTTACTAGTTAAAATGCTAATTCTTGTTAACATGAATGTAACCTACTAGTAAGTGCACATTTTTTATATCATTAATTATATTTGCATGTCAATTCTTGACATAAAAAATTACATTATCACTCACATGAATACACATTCTTGATATCGAAAATTTCCACTAGTAAAAAGAATTCTTGATATCAGTAACTGTATTTTCACTAGTAGAATCACATCTGTCATTCACTCCTATTCAAAACATAATTACAGATATATAAAATACATTTCTTACTAGTTGAAATTCTAATTTCACTTATCAGCAAAGCACTTCTTACCAGTAAATGTTTTTTTTTTTTATATCAATAATTACATTGTTGCTAGTGCAAATATCCATTCATGATATCAACAATCATAATGAAAACTAGTGAAAAGGCAAATTTTTTATATCTGTAAATGTATTACAACATGTTAGATTGGGTATTTCATTTATCTGGAAATAGATTTGGGATATCGATAAAATTGAAAAGAAATTAAAGATACAGTATCTACAAAGGCTTTTTTATTTTTTTTTTTTTTTTTTTACTAGTACCAATCACATTACAGCTTTTAGAAATTAACATAGCCACTAGTGAAAAAGAAATTACTAATATGAAAAATTTGCATTTTTACTAGTTGTAAAAAAGTGCTTTGCTGATATGTGAAATTGGAATTTCAACTAGTAAGAAATTAATTTTAGATATCAGTAATTGCGTTTTATGTAGTGAATGACAGATCATTGTGAAATTCTACTAGTGAAAATACAGTTTCAAATATCAAAAATTACAGTTTTTACCGAATAGAAATTAAATTTTTTGATATCAAGAATTATATAATTTCTGCGAGTGATGATATAGTTTTTGATATCAAGAAATAACATTTTTACTAGTGCAAATGTAATTACTGATATCAAAAATTAGCAATTTCACTAGTTGTGATTATATTCCTGATATAATGATTTTGCATTTTAACTAGTGAAAATCTTCTGCGAATGATTAAATGTCAATTCGGCTTGCCATAAACGCTCCCAGATGATATACACGAATGATTCCCAAATAAGCATAAACCTCTCGAATAAGCAGTATAAGAAACGTAGCTCACATAATAAATAGCCTACATAATTAGGTGGAACATCTTCCAGTCTAAACTTCCCAGTACTGAAAAAATATTTATAAACAACATTTACAACAGTTTTGTCTGCCATATTGGATGGAAATTTGAATGGAAACTCGTTATGATGCAGAATATGAGGGTCGTAATAATAAGAATAGATATGTTGCCTCACATTTTGGCCAAATGAAATTTTTCAAATGGTACACTTGGCATCATTTTGAGAATTAAAATATATATATATAATTTTGCTATCTAAAATTTGAGACAGCCTTCACATCAGGTGCGTCTGTTATGCCCAAAAGATATCGAAGTAGGCAACTCACTATTTTTTGAGATACTATGACTACAACTCATGACTACACACATTTGTTTTGGACTCCAAGGCTCAGTACTTTCCTTTCTTTCCCAAGAGGCAGAACTGAGACTTCTGTTTTAAGAACTACACTGTCTGTTCTTGAACCTTTGTTAATGAGAAAGAGAAGGGACATGTTCACCTGTACAATAGAGCCACAGTGTCCTTTGGTATTGTTGATGTGGAAGGAGATGAAATCTTCTCCCTCGATGCCAGCACAGTGCTGGTCATTAATTCGTACATCCTCCCTCTCAAAGCCCAACTGGAACAGGCGGCACTTAGAGATGGAAACCTCCATCTGAGCATGCTTACAGGTCACCTCTGCCTTGATGATGTCATCCTCACCTACATCACAAAGAGAAAGTTGGTAAAAAGAGGATCTTTATTGTCTTCCAATCGTTAAACAATAATTTCTTATCAAATAAAGTTCATTTCAAAATGTAGACTTTTATTTTGGCCATTACTAAAACAAAAAAGACAACTAAACCTTTACATTTTCTAAAGAAAATGTGAGAAGAGCTTGCCTGTGCAAAACTATGTGGTTGCTAAGCAGTTCTGCATGGTTGTTCCAACATAAGTTGCAAATTAGATGCAAGATGCAAATGTCTGCCACAGTGTGACATCACAATGTGGAGCAGGTAGAGAACGAATTGTTTGGGCAGCTTGGTTTCAACAAATGCTCTTTTTGTTCTGGGTGGTCAAAAGAGCCCACCCCCAAGTCCCTGTCATAGTCTGGACCATAGATAGTTCATGTCCGTTCTTTAATTTAAGTTTATGAGATTTTTTTTTCCCCATTTTATCGTCCAATAGGCCTACCGTCCTATCGTTTAATAGAAAAATAAGTAATAGCACATCTCTCCTCAACAAGCTGCACAATTTGATATGCCATTCATGTCTGATGAAAATTTTAAGGAATATTACAGGTTCAATAAAAATTAAGCTCAATCGACAGCATTTGTGGCATAATGTTGATTACCACAAAGATTTTGACTCGTCCCTCCTTTTCTATAAAAAAAGCAAAACCGAGTTTACAGTGAGGCACTTACAATGGAAGTGAATGGAAGTGAATTTGTAAATGTTAAAATAATCGCTGTTTCAAAAGTATAGACACAAGACATAAACAATATGAATATTAACATGATTTTAGTATGATAAAATCACTTAGTAACTTTTTTTTAAAAGTTATATCCAATTTTACAACTTTGTTGCCATGACGACATAATGCTGTAAACCCTAAAACGACTGTATAAACAACAATTTAAACAACTTTATAGCTCAAATAATACATGAGTTTTAACAGAATAATTAATGCAAGTGCTTTTATAAAATTATAATCTTCACTTTTCTGCCTTTAAACGCTCAAAAATGTGGTGAATTGGCACTGACTTTCATTGTGTGTGCCTCACTGTAACCTCTTATTTAAAAAAAGAAGGGACAAGTCAAAATTAGTTTTGTGATAATTAACATTATTACACAAATTCTGTCGATAGAGCTTAACTGGTATTGAACTCAGAATATTCCTTTAATATACTTAAAATTTGGGGCATTGTTCAAATCCTTAAGCATAAATATGAGCAATAGTCACAGTGATGCTTGCTTTTGCAAATACTATTAATTAAATGGTTTAGAGTTGGTTTTCTCTGCTAAATTTGAAAGACAAAGAGCTTATTATTGTAACTTCAAAAAGGATTTTTGTGAATTTCTGCCACAATATGTCATGTCACAGAAGGGCTTGTTTTACTTACTAAAGTCAGTACTGGGTAGTTCAGGGCAGCCACACAGATCTCCTCCATTCTCTTGCTCACATGTGTTGTTCGAGCAGATCTCTCCTGCACAGGGGTCATAGATCCATTCTGCTAAAGACAGGTCCAGGTACAAAGTTAGCACACAGACATGCACAAGCACACACATATGAACCCATTCATTACACACTCACGTTCACACAAACAACGGACACTGACTGTTGAGATAAGGGACAAAACATGTCTTGCATACCAAAGTCATCTTTATGTTAAAAATCAAGAAATTCATAATAATAAAAATACTGGAAAAGTTAAATCTAAAGGAAATGTGTATACTCAGGGCATTCATTACTTATATTTTTAAATAATTTCATTAGAATTCTTTAAAATGCTTGCTCTATACTTGGAAGCACATGTAACTTAACCTGTCCTCACCTAGATGTCATGATGTGTAACTGCCAAACAAAGTGTTTAAAAATGCTACAGATTCAAATAAATATCAAATGAAAGCTAGGGATCTGTAAGATTCCACAGTTGGAAGATCAAGGTTGTGTCCTCACTTTGCGTCAACACTTTGCGATTTTTTTATAATCCTGAATAAATCAGACAATATCATGGTCAGCTATAACTCTAAGTACCTCTTTCCACTTCCTGCTCATAGTGGATGCAACAGTAGGACACATGGTCTGGTATGTTTTATATATATATTTTTATATAGGTTATAGAGGCAACTTTAATTGAGGAAAAAAACAAAATGGCTCAAGTGTACAACACATGATTAAGATGGAAAAATATTCAATTTTGTCAACTCTCTTCAATTTTCAGAATAGTGTAAAAACAGAAAAAAAAATGAATAGAATGTATTTTCTAACTTAACTCCTTTACTGAACACCATTATTAGATAATTAAAAACTTTACACAATTGTTGGATGGATTTAATTAAAATTGCATGCTTTTTAGTGTGTCTGACGGAGATGACACTAATTACAGTAAGATGTAAGTTATGAAATGAATAAATGTCAGTTTTCAGAAAAAAGTGTTTTTATAAAAACCTGTTGCCTTACATGGTTTGTTAGCTGAGACCTTTTCCAATATCCATTTCAAATTAATTAATTTATTAAAAAAATAAAAACTCAGATTTTAAACAATCTTTGTCCCTTGTCTCGAGAATCAGTAAGGAATGTGAATGCATTTACATGCACAGATCCTCACAAAATATTTCCCTCCCCTCAACTTTCTGAAATCCTTTTCACTGCCTTTTCCCCTCCCTCTGCACCCTCCCTGACATTTTGCCCCTACACCTCTTTTCCATCTTATCCTGTAGGTGGCAGCGTCCCCTTACAGCAGTTCTCCTGGGCAATCCACTTGGTAGTGAGCGTGCCAAAAGAGCGGCAGGCCTCAGCGTAGGCTGCCATGGAGCCGCACACCTGGGCTCTACGGTGGTTGTAGCAGCCGTCCAGATAACAGGACTGGTAAAAGGGGTGGGGGTCCAGCAGGCCATGGCAGGGCTGGAAGAAACCTTTCAAATCTGTGAGTTTCAGACAGTTGTCCTCTCCTTGGAGCTCTGATACTGCTGTATTATCACAGGACTGAGCCAGTGCCACGTACTGCGTCTCATCACAGCTACAAACAAGAGTCAGGCAGAGGAGGACAGAAAATAAGAGGCAGGGAGAATGAAAAGAGGAGAGGAGGAAATTACTGGGATGATGCAAAAATGAAGGAAGACAGTGGAAGTCTACGGGGGGGGGGGGGGTATTGTGCCAGAGGTTTTAAAAGCATAAATCTGAAGCTTGTATTTTTGTTAAACACTTTAACAAATTCCTCTTGACATGAGGAATCAAATGTTCCTTGATCTTTTAACATAAGAGGTCAATGTACTATAAAAACATACTGTAAGTTTCTCAAAACTTCCTACTCACTGCAGAAAGAGCATTTGTTGAAACCAAGCTGCCCAGACAACTCGTTCTCTACTTGCTCCACATTGTGATGTCACACTGTGGCAGACATTTGCATCTTGCATCTAATTTGCAACTTATGTTGGAAGTGAATGGGGCCAATTCTTGGAGTGTTTTATAGGCAAAAATGTGGAGTTTATAATTTTATGAAAGCACTTAAATTAATTCTTCTGTTAAAGCTTCTGTATTATTTGAGCTGGAAAGTTGTTTAAATCGCTGTTTTTACATGTCGTCATGTTATGTCGTCATGCAACGAAGTTGTAAAATTTGATGCAACTTTACACAGAAAAGGTTATTACGTGATTTTATCACACTAAAATTATGTTAACACTCGTCTTGTTTTCGTCTTGCGGCTATACTTTTGAAACAGTATTTTAACGTTTATGGATAAGCCCCAATAACTTCCATTGTAAGTACCTAACTGTAACCCAGATTCAACAAGTTTGTTCAAGAGAAAGCTTCTCTCATGCTCTCTTATGAGTGTGCAACAGACTTCAAGATTTTCACTGAATAAAGACTTTTTTATAATTCAGTGTTGTCTTTCACCAAAACCTATTGTATGTATGTATTCAGAACACTAAGAAGAATACTTTTGCATTATTTTTTAAGCTTGAAAGCTAAATCACTTTACACTGCCATCCACAGAAGAAAGAAAATCATGTCGGTTTAGAACGACATGAGGGTGAGTAAATGATGACAGATTTCTTTATTTTTTTTTAATTTTTTATTATTATTATTATTATTTTTATTTTTTTTAGGAGAACTATTCCTTTAAGTTGTGTTTAATCCTGAATATTCCTTTAATAAATGGTTAGTATCACTTCATTTATCTGAGATATTAAAATAAATGAATGACATTACATCCCTACAAATGTTAAGATACACTTTTCATTCTAACCTGTTCTGCATGCCATTGGTTTTCCAGCTCTGAGCGAGTTCCAATGCACTGATGGCAGGTTTGCCTCGAGAAGTGATGTAATCATCGGTGGGGTCCCCATTAAAGTTTCCACACAGTCCACACACCTTGTTCTGCAGCCGCGGGCCCATGGTGATGCTGAGGGTGTTGAATCGGTTATAACGCACCTGGATGTCCTGGGGAGTGTCAATTACCAGGAATCCCTCGGATGTGGACACTCGTGTCATCAGACCTGTGACAAAAGGTACGGACACGGGTGTACCATTTACCTGAGGTAAAAGAGGAAAACGCTTAAGCATTTAGCTGGGAAACATGTCTTAATCATTACATTATAATTTGGTCCCACTTTATATTAGGTGTATACTATGTACTTTTAATACATGAATTTTCAGCTACCATGAATAGGGAAAGGGTAGTGTAAGGGCACGGGGTATGGGTAAGATCACTGCAGGACAAAATACAGTGTATCAATATTGCACGTGAATCTCGCATTTTTAAGAACAAGGGTTTCCATCTTGCCATCCACCCTAAAAGTACAGTGTAACAACACTGTATGTACACATACACAATAAGTATATTGTATCAATTGCTTAAAGGATTAGTTCACCCAAAAATGAAAATTTTCATCATTTACTCACCCTCATGCCATTCCAAAGAAGAATTTCTCAGCTCTGTTGGTCCATTCAATGCAAGTGAATGGTGGCCAGAACTTTGAAGCTCCAAAAAGTACATAAAGGCAGCATAAAAGTAATCCATAAGACCCCAGTGGTTTAATCAAAGTCTTCTGAAGCTATATGAAAGGTGTGGGTGAGAAGCACATCAATATGAAAGTCCTTATTACTTTAAATTCTCGTCCTTGCCCAGTACTGTAGGTGGCAATATGCATGAAGAATGCAAATCGCCAAAAACAAAAGAAGAAGAATGTGAAAGTTCAAGTGGAGATTTATAGTAAAAAAAGGACTTAAAAATGTATCTGTGTCCATCCAAACCAATATCATCAATTCTGAAGACATGGATTTAACCACTGGAGTCTTATAGATTACTTTTATGCTGAGTTTGTGCTTTTTGGACATTCAAAATTCTGGTCACCATTCACTGGACCTACAAAGCTGAGATGTTCTTGTAAAAAAATGTTTTTGTATTCAGCAGAAGAAAGTCATACACATCTGGAGTGGCATGAGGGTGAGTAAATGATGAGAGAATTTTGGCCTAACGTATTTCTGCTCGGTTTAAACATTCTCCTAAACAATTCGTGACAACCATACAATTTTCACCAGTGAGATCTCTTGTCCCAAACATCAGGAGCAGTATGACTTGTGGATCCCTACCTTGACTGTGCTTCCCGAGATGAGAATGTTCTCCTCGTTGATATAGAGGTAGGCATGAGAGATGGTGGTGAGGTTGGGCATACTCCACTTGTCAAAATTGGCTATGAGCTGAAAAGATAACTCTGGTAGCTTGTGACAGATGGTTGAAAGAACAAAGGAACATGAGGCAGGTAAACGTAGAGAGGCACCATCAAAAGTGCGGAAGACGCCACCGCCTGATGCCACACAGTGCTGGTTACGTCGGGCAAAGCATCCTCTAACACCATGACGTAGAACACACTCTTCCTCTGCTTTACATCGCCGTGGGTCACACTGAATAAGATTCCGTCCAATACACTGACAGCGCTTGGTGCAGTCACTGTTCCAGAATAACTGCTTAGGCTGAGAGAGACAGAGAGCGAGAAAATGGAACAAACCTACTAACATGACTATATTCAACAAGAAGCAAAATTCAAAACTGACATCCCCTTGTGCTTCCTAGATATGGCTCGGGCACATCCTTCAATGTAAGTCTATGGGATTTTTTCACCCATTATTAGCCTTTATCACAGTCCGCGTGTCGTCACATCCGGCTCCAAATTGTAGGGTAATCAAACTTCCACCCATTGATCTGTCTATCCACAGTTTTCCTGAGCAACCACTGGGCGGCGCCATGATGATTCTAACTGCCTGTTTTCTGTTTGTGGTCTCCACACGCAATGTACATCTTACTGAAACGAGCGATTCAGATGAAGAACAACAACCATTTAAGTGTTATTTGGAGTACAAATTAATTTCACGCTCAACTTGTGCAGTTGTTGGCTGTCATAACAACTCGAAGTAGTTAATGATATCAACGTAACTAACCTCGGATCATTGCTTCATGTCATTAAATCAGGTGAGGTCATCTCGACTCTGAAGTATCGCCGCTATAGATTCACATGGTTTTTTTTGACAGCTTCTACAAATGTAATACTTTACCAGCTAAGAATAAATGCTGATGTGGGTGAAAACACTGGAGACCGGAAATTGAAAACAGGCAAACCATGGAACACTTCCGCGTTCAGGAAAAAGATGGATAGATGATCGTCATTTTTTATAAATAAATTAAATTAACTTAGATGCACATAACAATAAACATCAACCATTTAAATTGTTTCTTTGGCTTAACACAGCACTTCACAGTGTGTGTGATCTTCCACTTTAACGTATAATAGTATCTGAGCGAGGCGATTATCAGCGCAAAGTTTTCCCAGTTCATGAGGAGCTGCGCGCTGTTCAGGTTACTCCCAGAGGACTAATGTGCTCAACTCAAGTCCGAAGAGACTGTGTTTAAGTCTTAAATGTCATTGTTTTCACTGTAGCAGCATGCTAATCTCCTGTATGTACTTTAAATATAATACAGTTGTAGACACCGTGAATTTTCATCTCAATTTATTTATTTAAATATGCACTTGCTCACCAGTAAATGCATCCCCAATGATTGCACTCAAACTATGAGGATATAACTCAACATTTACAAGATTAAACCAGTTATTTTCTGTTATCGGACTCTGGGGTAGAAATGTTTCTTTTTTTGGACATTATTAAATGGATCTTATAACATACCTGAAGATTATATTAAAAAGTAAGTACATGAAAGCAATGTGATCATTATCATTGCTCATACCCTGTATAATCTTTACACAAAATATATACACTGGCGGCCAAAAGTTTGGAATAATGTACAGATTTTGCTGTTTTGGAAGGAAATTGATACTTTAATTCACCAAAGTGGCATTCAGCTGATCACAAAGTATAGTCAGGACATTACTGATGTAAAAAACAGCACCAACACTATTTGAAAAAAGTCATTTTTGATCAAATCTAGACAGGCCCCATTTCCAGCAGCCATCACTCCAACACCTTATCCTTGAGTAATCATGCTAAATTGCTGATTTGATACTAGAAAATCACTTGCCATTATATCAAACACAGTTGGAAGCTATTTGGTTCATTAAATGAAGCTTAACATTGTCTTTGTGTTTGTTTTTGAGTTGCCACATTATGCAATAGACTGGCATGTCTTAAGGTCAATATTAGGACAAAAATGGCAAAAAAGAAACAGCTTTCTCTAGAAACTCATCAGTCAATCATTGTTTTGAGGACTGAAGGCTATACGATGCTTGAAATTGAAGATTTCATACAAAGGTGTACACTGCAGTCTTCAAAGACAAAGTACAACTGGCTCTAACAAGGACAGAAAGAGATGTGGAAGGTCAGATGTACAACTAAACAAGAGGATAAGTACATCAGAGTCTCTAGTTTGAGAAATAGACGCCTCACATGTCCTCAGCTGACAGCTTCATTGAATTCTACCCGCTCAACACCAGTTTCATGTACAGTAAAGAGAAGACTCAGGGGTGCAGGCCTTATGGGAAGAATTGCAAAGAAAAAGCCACTTTTGAAACAGAAAAACAAAAAGAAAAGGTTAGAGTGGGCAAAGAAACAGACATTGTACAACAGATAATTGGAAAAGAGTGTTATGGATCTTAACCCCATTGAGTTTTTGTGGGATCAGCTAGACTGTAAGGTGCGTGAGAAGTGCCCGACAAGACAGTCACATCTATGGCAAGTGCTACAGGAAGCGTGGGGTGAAATGTCACCTGAGTATCTGGACAAACTGACAGCTAGAATAACAAGGATCTGTAAAGCTGTCATTGCTGCACATGGAGGAGTTTTTGATGAGAACTCTTTGAAGTAGTTTAAGAAGTTCTGAACATTTTTTTCTAACTGTAATAGTAATTTTTCATGTTATTAATGTCCTGACTATACATTGTGATCAGCTGAATGCCACTTTGGTAAATAAAAGTACCAATTTCTTTCCATAAGAGCAAAATCTGTACATTATTCTAAACTTTTTGCCGCCAGTGTATATTTTTTTGTGACACACTGTATATCACTGTCTTGTTCTAATGCTCTTTAATGTGTATATGTGCTCTTGTTTACTATATTCTTGAATTCCTCTAATAAAATAAACTTATACACTGTGAAGTGCTACCTACTCACATACATACTCTTTAAAAATCATAAAGTAACATGACACTGTTTTTACTTGCTTCATCATCCCTGTGTACTTATTGGAATATGAGGTAGGTCTGTTTAGATTAAGTATTTGAGATGAAGTTTACATAAAATAGACCATAATAATTCCGTGCTATGGGTACTACCACTGAAACAGACTGCTTTGGAAGTTGTTTTACACTACAAATCGAAGCTTCCGTTGTGCGAACACGGAAGTGTGATAATGGACTATATCATTTGTCAGGTGAAAATGGTAAATCTAATCGCTTAGGAAAGTTATAGCACTCCTCTCCTCAACAAGCTGCACGATTTGAGTTATATCCCAGCTTTAAGTGCATGGCTCATCAAGCACCACTATTAATACTATATATATATATATATATATATATATATATATATACACATACTAAATCCAGTTTCTTCAAATTCTATCAGTTTGATGGACTGTGAAAAATGGTTCTTAGAAAACAGGAATAATAAATATAAACGTAAAAAATAAAAAACATTTGCAAGGTTTATGCGTAAAACGAGTGGAAAAAAATCTGCCAATGGAACAAGACATGATGCACTTAGTCAAGATACATTCATTACATTTATTAAATGTAAGATGTTTAGTTGTAGATATGGGATGTTAAGTTATTTTTTCACACACAAAAAAAGACAAAGATAATGATTAGGAATTGTTGTTTGGAAATAGAAACTATACATAATTTATTTTGGCAGTGTTATATTCTGATTTGCAAAACGTTTTAATAAAGAATGTTAAAGTTTGTTTGGGTGCAACCTCATTTCTACCCTCATCTTCAATGTCTGACTATATCAGCTCAATTTGTACTGAACATTTACCATACAGCCCCATTTGGGGAATTTGTTTTCTCCCCTTTTCTCCCCAATTTGGAATGGCCAATTCCCAATGCGCTCTAAGTCCTTGTGGTGGTGTAGTGACTCGCCTCAATCCGGGTGGCAGAGGACAAGTCTCGTCATCTGCCTCAGCGTCCGAGACCGTCAATCCGCACATCTTATCACGTGGCTTGTTGAGTGCGTTACCGCGGAGACACAGCGCATGTGAAGGCTTCACGCTATTCTCCGCGGCATCCACGCACAACTCACCACATGCCCCACCGAGAGCGAGAACCACATTATAGCGACAACGAAGAGGATACCCCATGTGACTCTACCCTCCCTAGCAACCGGGCCAATTTGGTTGCTTAGGAGATCTGGCTGGAGTCACTCAGCATGCCCTGGATTCAAACTCATGACTCCAGGGGTGGTATTCAGCGTCTTTACTCGCAGAGCTACCAGGCCCATCCCATTTTGGGTATTGACCTTTTCCAATTTTTCAACATCCTGTCTCACCTCATAGTATTTACCATCCATGTAGCATCCACAGTTCTGACTGAGGATACAGCTCTTGCCATTGAGCACATAGCCCTGGTCACACTGGCACCCTTCAACGCAGTTAAACTGGTTACAGTCCCTCTGCCCACGTGCAGGAGTACACTGCGGCTGGCAAACCATCACACAGCTGGAATAGTGACTGTTCACAGGGCACGGCAACACTGGGCACACACATACAGAGAGGGCAGAACAAGATGAGTTCAATGGAGAATTTGGAATGGGAGAATTTCTCTAGAAGAAGGATGTATTGTATTTCACTGTAAAGGGCTTATATGAATGTGTGGCATTCATGGGGCTTTGTTTGTGATAAAGTGTCCTGTAGTTTCTGTGTTAGCTAAACAGAACATTTTTTAATTAAGCCATAGTTTGCAGTAAGTCAGCGTAACACCAGGCATAATGGGATTTTGGTATGGCCTTCTCATGTCAGATCTAGAAGTGCAACAATATTTGTGTGTAAATGGTAAAATATGTTTATAAATGCAATTTAGACAAATAATTCCTCTCAGCCTCCTCTTTTTTGAAGAAACTGTGAAACTGAAATCTGAGGGGTGCTAGCCTGTGTGAGCAAGGGTGTTCTGGATGGTTGCCAGGGTGTTGCTATGGGGTTGCTAGAGTGTTGTAGCTGGTTGCTAGGGCAATGATAGGTGGTTGCTATGGTGTTCTGGCTGGTTGCTTACTAGCCGAAGTCAAAAATGCCCAGCACAGGGCTTAATGACATTCTGGTCCTTAGATATGGCTTGGGTCCTTACTGCAATGTAAGTCTATGGGAGTTTTTTGTTTGTTTTATGGTCTCCCAGGCGAAAAGTATTAGTCTGATCACTGAGAACAGCAATAGCACACTTCTTTTCATTAAGCCGCACACTTTAAGGTATCATTTATGTCCATAGCACAAATGTGTGGGGCAAGTTACAAACTCCTAATCCTAAGTATAAAAATAATAATTAGTGATTCTTGCCTTAGCAAGCACTACTAATTATTATGCCTAAGAATATTGTGACAACAGAAAAAATTTAAGATTCTCACCACAGGGTGTTGAACTTTTCCAGCCAGTGACAGACACTCCTTGTGTCTGACAGGTACTGGCATAAATCTGTAGCCAATTACAGATGGTCTCCCTTGCACCTTGGTCCACACATGTATCCTGCAGACAGCTCTGGTAGAAATACGCTGGTGCTACTTTGCTGTGACAGCGCGCAAACACACCTCCACGGTCTATTATAAGTCCGCACAATCTCACGGCCTCAGGTTCAATATACAGATACAGCCCTTCAGCAATGTGGAAACGGCTGCCTGGGTTGCCACTCTCCATGTCAGTGCCACTAACAGCATCAGTTACTTGGGCGGGAACCTCAGCAGCCAAACCCCTCTCAACCAATCCACAGCGGGGGCAAGAGTCACCACATCCCACCTGGCAGAAGGTATCACGGTCTGCCCATGCCATACCCCATTCGGTGACACTGAGAGCTGGGCCAGAAATGGGCAGTCCTTGGCAGAGCCCACAGGTGGCGTTAAAGAGACTGCGAGGCAGTGTGACGAGCAGTAGAGTGTTCCAGTCAAAAGCCACCTGTATGGGGATATGGAGATATTAACCATCTTCAAAAAATTAATAATAACAGAGACTGTATAGGATGAGACAGGTCACATGTATACTAATGAGTGGAAGAAATGGTTACATAGGAGTCCTGCCTTACAGTTAAAAGAGCTAATCACCTTTTTAAAAGAGACATCGCTTGTCAGTTTTCATAGAGAATGTGCATGCACATTAGCTGCACCAGCTCGGAAACAAAACGCTTTTTTAGCATGATCTGAGCTAAAGAAGCACAGATTGTATTGCTGATTTTAAATATGTTATTTGCTTGTAATCTTGACCAACGTTTTTTGGGATTTCAGTCTTTCCCCATTCAAGTAGATGGTAGCTACTTGACTCTGATAATAATCATTATAATCACTGTAAACACTGTAAATGGTAGGGTTTTATAGCTTTTTCTGTGAATGTGTTTTGGTCATCAATGGTCTGTGTATGACTTTTTGGTTTGCACTCTACCTTCAGGCCAAAGTCTGTCTCCACAAGTAACTGGAGACCCAGGGTGTAGATGTTAACCTTCCCAGGACCAAGTTTTAATGGCAAGTACAGGCGCTCTTTATTCACCTAAAAGAGAGAAAGAAATACTCTGAATTCTTCATCACATTTGTTTCTTTAATGTAATTCAAAACTCTTTTGTACACATTTCATTCCTTTCTCTCTCATCCCCTGGCTTTGCTACTTATCTCTTTCCCTCCATGTCCTCTTTATCCATATCTTGTTCATTGTCTATCTACACTTAACAAAGTTCAAAAGCCAGTTTCTTGATGATTCACTCTGTCTCTCATTCACTATCTTGGTTTTCTTCTCCTCTCAATCTTTATTTGATCTAAAGTTCCTCAGATCTTTAGGTGGTGTTGTGAACTCATTCCAGATGTCACTCACTTGTAAGTGTCCCTCTGAATCTGCTCCAATATGCTAACAGATGCTGGCTGTAATCCTATACTCCACACCTGAAAAAATCGGAATGTACCCCTTTGTTGAGCTCTTCTGTCTGGTTGATTAAAAATAACTTTGTGTCATACAAATGAGGAGCTTAACCTTCAAAAAGTGTAGATTCATTGTGTTCTAGAATTACAGATTAATTCTTGCGATTATAGAATTTCTGTCACTCAAGCAAATGGCCAAGTAGCAGCAGCAGCAAGTTGATCAGTGGCTATCTGTTCCAGTGCAGGTGTAGAATTTTGCAAAGATTCAAATTAGTTTTAGCTGCTGGATCATATTTGTACACATTGGAAACAATAAGAACAAGATATCTTTAAGAGTAGGCTGTATGACTCTTTACGCAGGCTTTAAACAAAATACTGTTAATATTCATGGACCTGTTTAGAATAACATTAACATTATTCACAATATTGATGCCTTCCCCTGAACAATCCGTCTCCCATATCTTCTTACCGTGACTGTGTGTTTGAAGCTTCGCAAGACCTCGATCTCATATCCATAGACCTCCAGAACAAATCCTCGCGGCCATATAGCCTGGCCTGTGTCTCTCTCCTCATTACGTGCCGAGAGTTGGAACCTGGGCAGTCCTCCCAGAACCTCCTCTGCACTCTCCAGTCCCCCAAATCCATCCTCGTCTCCTTCTCCACACTCAGTAGTAGCCAGACGAAGAGTGCAGCTGCTCTGGAGGTCAAATGGAACACCTCCAAATGGTAAAAAGTGTCCGTATCCAGCAACAACACACATGGCTTCTGTCCTCGGCTGACAGAAAAACAGACCTTCGCTCTCTTGGCAGTATTCCTCTGGGTGACAGTGTGAGAATGTGCAGTAGATGCTGTTGTCCGTGCCGTTACAGAAGCATCGCTCCTGGCACTCCCAGTCCGTCCAGAATGTCTCATTGGTGGCTAATTGGCGACCCAGGTAGAAGCAGCCACAGTCGCTACGTGCCACGCAGAGGCCGTCGTGCAGGGCAAAGCCCTCTTCACACTGGCAGCCCTCGGAGCAAGGTACTGGACATGGCTCCTCAGGATCGTCCAGTTTAGAACAAGTGAGAGGGCATGCAGATGTACACTCATCGAAATGACTGTTCTCAGGGCAGGGTAAAGCTGAAGAAAGAAAGAAAGAAAGAAAGAGGAAATAATGTAACAAGAAAGCATGGTGAAATGGTGAGAGAGAAGGAAGTGAGAAACACAATCAATAGAAACAATGTTTGTATCTAATAATAACTGATTTGATGTCATCTGTTCATGCAATTGTCTCTTACGGCAGTTGGTCGCACTCCTCCAGGATCCTAGGTTGATCTGAGCATCCTGACAAGCTGAAGCATATGCCTGCAGGGAGTTACACAGAGCGGAACGGTTTCCCTCCCGCACACACATGTTGTAGAGACAGTTCCTAAAGAAAGGAGATGGGTTAACAGCTGTGTGGCAAGCCAGGAACGAGCTGTTTCCTGGGTCATTGATGTTTCCACACAACCACGAGCTCTGGTACAGCCTTAAATCTGTACACATACGATACAAGTCCTCACAATCGCCGTTGCATGTCAGATCATCCGCAATGGCTCTCCAGCCTTCAATAAACTGATCTGCTGTATCAGCCTGCCTGCCACTGGGTAGACGGAGGTCATCAACTGGATCTCCGTTGAAGAAACCACAGAGACCACACGTGGTGTTGTAAAAGAGAGTGGAGAGAGTGATGTTTAGGAAGCCTTGACGGGAGTATCGGGTGCGGACCAGACCACTCCATTCAATCACCGTGGTATTACCAGAGGAACGGTATATCGTGAGAGGCTCCACTGGATGGACATAAGGAAGAATGACTAATTCACCATTTACCTAGGTGGGGAAGAAAGGAATGACATCATCAGCTCATTTCATACAATAAATAACTTAGTTTGTGTAACATGTGAGACATATGAGCCATGAAAAATATAAATAAAGATATTGTTATAATTAGGTGTACCAAGAAGACACCCAAGAGGTGTCTTTTTAAAGGAATAGTTCACCCAAAAATGTCTTAACAAACCTATATGACTTTCTATTCAATCCAGTCCTGTTGGCTGAATTCAGTGCAATGGCTATACATAGAGACTCTCTCAATGAAGCACCCACAAGTGTCATAAAAGTAGTCCATGCCTCTTATTCCAAGTCTTCTGAAAGCATACGACCACTATGCATGATGAACAGATTGTAATTTAGGTTGTTTTTCACTCTTAAATCAAATTAAATCATTGATATAGTATGTAAACAGCGCTGCATCTAATATGGCGACAATGATGTCAAACATCAAACCTCATTGGTTCATGCGCGTCTCGTGACCAAGCATCATGAAGTCAGGAGACGCACAAGAAACAGTGAGGTTTGTTCTTATCAACATCGTCACCACAAAGTGATTGTTTGCCTTCAGACAGCCTTTATGACACTTTTGGGTGGTTTATTAAGCACTATTACAATTGTATTGAATTCAGTCAACAGGAAATTATCATTAAATATCTTTGTGTTCCACAGAAGAAAGAAATTGATTCGGATTTAGAACAACATGATACAAGAATTCAAATTTTTGGTTGAACTCTTCCTTTAAAAGCATCTTGCTGTTCCACAGAGATGAGAGTTGTTTTTGCAAATCATTAAAGTCTAAAAGCCACCACAAACCTTGATCAAGTCAAAATCTGAGCCTCCTATCTGTGCTTCCAAATGTGACACCCTAACAACCACTGGCCGTAGCCATGTAGGGCCCTTATTCACCAGCTTCCTGCCAATCTTCACCTCGACTGATGTAACGTTTGCAGGCAAGCGGCCCAAAGTCTTCACCAGGTAGAATGAGCTCTCATCAGGGAATAGCATTGTGGACCCATCAAATGTAGCCAGTATTTGAGCCTGAGTCAACGAACAGACTGCTTCGCGACGAGGGTAACACCCCAGCAACCCAACTTCTGCCACACACACCTCTCCTTCACCACAAGAGTCGTTGAAGCATGCTACTTCACCTATCGGGCCGCACACGCAACGCTGGGAGCATTCGCCACCCACCTCACCCCCTTCCCCCGCCCAGAAGGACTCATTTAGGGCATAGTAGAGGCCATCACGTTCACATCCACACTCAGAGTGACGGACACAGTGGCTACCACTCAGCACATAGCCCTGGTCACACTGACAGCCCTCTGTGCATGGATGGGTGCAGTAAAGGGGAGAAGTCAGGTCGGAGCAGGAGGCAGGACATGCACTGGTGCAGACCTGGTAGTGGCTGTTCTCAGGACACGTCAGTGCTAAAAGGCCAATGAAAAATACAAAAAGGGCAGTTCAGATGATAATTGAGCATAGAAAGAACATATCTATGAAAGAAAGTAGGAAAATTATTCAATACTATATTCAGTACTTAATTTAATTTAAAAGAGGGGAATTCACTAAGAATGAATTGCACCCAGTAAAATCACTGTTTATGTGCATGCGCTGTCTGCGTTGGTTTGGCACCCAATTCACTAGAAATAAAGGATTTATGCAGATAAGGCCAAATTCTGTGCTGAGCTCAACTTGTACTGCACATTTCTGATCTGGTTCTGAGCCTTTTATAGCCGATAATGCAGCAGGCCACTGCGACCTGGCTAGCTCTGCCAAGATTGTACTGCATCACTCCACTGCTATCAGAAAGACTCGAGATTCTTGGAATAATACAAATGAAAATATACTTATATAATTTGGCGTAAGGATGGGACCTAAACTGGTGGAGATGGGGTGGGATGGGGGGAGAGGCAGCTGGCAGGCTAATAAAGCGGAGACTGTATTATGATTGGATGTGATGCCTGATGAATGAATCCCGAGATCTTCTTGCTTGAACTATGCTTACGCTTACATTTCTGTGATCCAGAAATGGTAATGCTGGTTTACCAGCAATAGGAAGTCTTACTGACTAGTGATGTTTCAATCATGAATGAACCTGTCTTTTTGAACTAATCTTTTAAGTGAACGAATTGTTCTCGTTCACCTCCTTACACTGACTCATATTTTTCATTCACTGATGCCTCTCCCTTACGAAGCTAATGAGCTCTAATGCTTTTCATGCCTCAAAAAACTGACTTCAGCATGAGCAAATAGCATTCAATTGCAGGCTGTTAAGGAAAATATCACTGGGTCAACCTGCTGAACGAATACGCCCCATCACTGAACTAGTCAGTCATTTGAGTCTGAACGACATGAGATATCGTTCGTGAACGAACTGAATGGTAAACTCATTCGCGAATGACTTGCGAACAAAGATCTGCTGAATGACTGAACGAGACGGAGGTGTCATTCATTCAGTTCAGTATGTGAGTCAATCGCGTTCAACAATTAGAGACAGGTGTGAAATGCACTTAAGACAAGTTTATAGGTATACACAAAATATAATCCCCAATTTATGAATGTGTAAAAATTACTGAAGACCACACAGTTAAAATCACATGAATTACAGATGGAAATGATGTGATTTGATGCACAGTGTACGATGTTTAGGCTTTTCTTGAACTTTTTCTTTATTTGGGAATAATTAAGACCAGCATTAGACAAAATCTAGGGAAAATAAGACCTGCCATTTGTGTTGAATATGGTTATGGTGTATAAACTATTTTGAAAGTGTCTTCGTACTTTTGTAGACATGCAAATTCCTTTTTGGAATTTTACTTTGTGTTGCTTTTAAAGACTGACTTTAGTGTGAGTCAATAGCATTCGAGAGCGGGCTGTGAAGGAGCATATCATTGGTTGGACCCACTGAACGAATACGCCACTTGACTGAACTAGTCTGTCATTTTGTTCGTGTCATGAACGAACTGAGTGTACTGGTAAACTCGTTCACGACCAACATGAACGAATCAGTCATCATGAACAATGATCTGTGACCGAGAGGAGGATCTGCATGTCGTTCGTTTATATCGCCAATCTCATTCAACAAGAAAAGGGGCTGGAGGAATTACAAATAAAAGTCATTGATGACCACACATTACAATGATATACGGACATTATTGAAACTCATAATTATATTTAGGCTAGTATTGTTGTCCTTTTTTGTATAGCTTGATTAAAAAAGTCATGCTCAGCAGTTCACAGTATGATAGAAATGCTTTGTGGTCATTTTTGGGGGAAGACTTATGATGCTTTGACACTGCAGTCTCTCAGTAAAGTTTTAATAAAGGATAATTAGACTTGTTTACTGCTTGCGGTTCAATGCAATTACTTAAAAGATGGTCATTTGGCACCAACTGCAGGCGCAAAGGGGTAACTTGAAGATCTGGTCAGTAAACGAATCAATGAACGAATCTGAACAAATATTTTTGTTGAAAAGAATCAAAAGAATCAAGTCACTAAAATTAATCAAAATCACCACCACTGTTGCTGAATAAGTTATTCAAAAATCTCTGTTGCAACACCAGCATACCAGCATCCCATGTTGTGGACCAGCATTCACAACACAACATATGCTGGTGACCAGCTATTCTGTTTTTTTATTTCAGCAGGGTTGACATTGATTATTGTGCTCTGTAGTGTTTGAATTATTGATGAATCTATTACAAAGACACTTGAGAGGGATATACCTTCCCTCTTGAATTCTCTTTGTCTTTGAAGGCACATTCACACCTGGTATCACTCACCACAGAAAGAGCGTGATCTCCAAGGTCGTATAGTGACCCCCAGGGCCTGGCATGCAAGTGCATAGGCCTGTATAGCCTGGCACAGGGTAGTGATGTTATCACGATTACTGCACATATCATACACACAGCTGTAAACAAATGCTGTAGGGTCTACCACAGCCCTGCAGTCTCTAAATGGCCCATCAGTCTTATTGATCAGCCCGCAGTAATCTGAGCGAAAGTAGAACGCTTCGGCTGCTGGCTCGCACAGGCTACAGTTCTGGGCACAGCCGTCTGTACAACGAAAATCTGTGTCCTCAGCTCGCCAGCTACCACCCAGTTCCACTACACTCTCTGCCAGAGAGCCATCTGGCAACACAGGGTCATCGGCAGGGTCATCGTTGTAGTTGCCACATAGACCGCAAGTGTTGTTGAAATAGGAGCTGGGGAGGGAGATGGAGGCATAGTGCAATCCATCGTAGGTCACCAAGAGACCAAAGTCTGTTTCCAAAGCGACGGAAACACCAGATTGGTAAACCTTGACTGCGCCTAGTTGAAGTTGAACAGGGAGAGTCTTTATCAGGCCGTCTACCTGTAACCACAGAAACAAAGATACATGAAAGTGAAAGGCATTGGGAAAGGTTATATTGCCTGTGTCTTGCAAGAACAATTTAATCTACTAGGCTGCTATTCATACTGATTGTAAAGCGATTCAAATTAGCAGGAGAAACAGCTTCACATTTAAAGGACAGAAACATGAAGAAAGCTGACCTGCACGGTTCCCAGAGTCCCTTTGGGTAGAGTGACACGGTGGTTATACACCTCTACTGTGACATCTCGTAGCCAGGACACAGAGGTCACACCGCGGTTCTCATTCTTGGCCTCCACACTGAAGAAAGGCAAACCAGGCATTTCCCAGCACGGACGAGCCAACAGGTACGAGCAAGTACCCTGGAAGAGAGATCAAGGAGATCTTAGAGGTTAATTCCCACAGTTCTTGACAAACTGCTACTGATATCCAGGCTTGGGGAGTAGCGGAATATTTGTAACGGTGTTATGTAATCAGGATACAAAAATTGTGTCTCTTCTGGGTCTCTCGTGACTCACGTAAATCTGGCGCCACTTACTGTCGCATGCGCAATTAAAAACTGTCTTACATCAACACTGTGCTCTCCAGGCAAACGAGGTCAAACCATTAAGGGCTATTTCATCACAATTTAGAGGCTACCTTCCAGTTGTGAAGATGCAGTGATTTTCCAAGGACCCGACATATAATTAAAAGAGGCATTTAAAGGTAAGACCCACGAAAATAACGTTAGCTAGGATAGCTAAAACTAGTCATAAGTGTTCCCTAATTTTGCCATCAGACCGTCTTTCGATCATTTTCACGGGAGCAGGAATAGAAGCGGAGAAATTACCACTTCCCCCGGCGAACGGACAGTATTCCAGTACATGGGACGTCTACTGTCGAAACTTTAGTGTGACTTCTCATTCCCATCTTAACTTCAGTTGAAATTCTACAACTGTTCTTTGAAATGCATTCATGTTGTAATGACAACAGTAATTGGGACAGCATTTAATTTTTTCTTTGTTAAAAAAAATCCAAATTGTACACGAATACCAAATGAATTGAAAATGTTATTAAGTTCTTAGGGGAAAAAGCAATGGATAATTTATCTGATTTTGATACTTATTATAAATGTTCAAAAGTAAGGGTGAGGGAGAAATACTGGCAAATGTAACATTTTAAAACTCAGAAAGTAGGAATAAGTAAATCAAGACACACTAACATTTTTTTTTATCTATTTCAATCTATTCTTTAAAGCAATATTTAATTTATTTATTTATTATTATTATTATTATTATTATTATTATTATTTATTAAATTTTTGTCATTAAACTCCTCCTTAAATATAAACATAGAATCACCCATAAACGTTAGCTGGTGATGTTTGACTGTGGATCATGAGCAAGCAGAGGACAGACACTGGAGGCACTGCATTAATAATAATATTGATGATGATGATGATGAAGATTGTATGTGATCTACCTATTGCAGTCGGAAGTTAATGAATGGTCAGTGTGAATTAGTCTACATGCTAACTGCAATGGCAGAATTTAACTTGGTAGTGTTTCTGAATCTGAAGTAGCCTATATCCTGTCAGATTTTGTTTAACGTTAACCAAGATAATTCAGTGCATCTGTTTTAACCGTGTTTGCTTGATGAGAAAATAACTATTTTCTGTAACAGATAGAGGACTCACCTAATTTGGTTAAAAATCCTGAGTTGTTCTACATTTGAACATATTCCGTTTTCCTAATAAGAAGGCACTGCCCCTGTTTTCATGTTTTTTCTTATATATAATAATAGCTACATTACTCAAACATGGTTAGTTTGCATTCAAAAGGCATGATTAAATGTCTTCAAGAATATATTGCTTTTCTCTTGACATTATTTACAGATGCGATCTTGAGGCAATCAAAAATAAAAGTAATCTGATTACATTATTTTCTTACTGAAGTAACTGGATAAAGTTACTGATTACATTTTAATAAGTAATCAGCATTTGTAATGGATTGCATTAAAAAAGTAACCCTCCCAACCCTGCTGATATCAATGATATTCAGTTTTGTAATGAACCGACCCATTGTAAAAATTAATTTACCTCACAAAACCTTTTATAATGGATATCTGTGAAATAAATCTGTGAAGAATGATGCTCTTTTATATTCCTTTCATTTAAAGATGCATTCTTGCTTAAAAAGTTCCTCATTTACTATGATTTTTTATAAAAAGGGGGACATTGTAATCCTAAAGTGTACCTGGAAGTGATAGAGAAGTCCATCGAAAGTGTGGTAGTGGGGGTCTCCAAACACCACACATGTGCTGGTGCGGGTGGGCTGGCAGTAGAAGGCCCCTTCCACCTGTTCACAAGTCTCTAACTGACCACATGGAGTTTCCTGACAGATCACCTCATTATCCACATCAAGACATCTACATCGCTGAGTGCATTGGTCTGACAGCCAGAACAACTCCCCACGCCGGTAAAACCGCCCTGAAAGAGAGAGATTGCAGAGCAAGAAAGGGCATAAGGTGAAGAGCAGTTGTGTTGCAAGTATTCATGCGGAACAACAAGGATGTGTCAGATGCCATGAAAACATCAATTAAATTAATAGCTCTAGCTATAGTAATACGGCTATTAATCTTTAAAGTGCTGTTTCACTTTAATCATCAATCTCAAAAAAACAATCTCCAAAACAGAGCTATAATTAAAGGTTATAAACATATGAACCATTTTGTTTAAGGTATTTGCTGCTCTCAGTGCTTATTGGCTGGTAAGTTAAGGAACATGCAAATGTTCTTTTTGTACCAATGTGGCTGCAGCCATTTGCTGGGTCTATCTGGTCTGTGTCAATGCGGAAGAACCACCGTCCAGGCAAGTTGACATTAGTCGTCTGTTCAATGTTCAATACTTCATTTGAGCGTGATCCGGGAAGGTTGAAGAAATGGCTGACATCTCCACCATTGAAACCTGCCTAGAGAGAACAATCATGGCAGAGAATGAGAAAGAGACTGAGAGGCAGAAGTTAGATCATGTTGTACAAATTAAGGTTTTCAGAGGGTGAAAAAGTTTAGATTTGACCATCTGACATCTGTTTCAAAGAAGGATATCATCAAGTAGATCATAATATACTGTAACTTTTCTAACAGCTGTTATATCATAGACTAGTTTTGCTAGATTACCTGTGCTGTGGTTCCTCCCAGGCCTGTTAGAGGGTCTCCTCCACTAGCTGTGCCAGTGCTCCAATTAATCTCTCCATAGTTAAACATTGCAAAAGAACTTTGGCCATCAGAGATCAATACCGCCTGAAACGTATTTACCTAAAAAAAAAAAAATATTAAAAGTACAATTACAGTTTCTTCTCTCTTTTGAATCTTTGAGCCCTGCATTGTTTAGCACTGGTGATCTGATACTACATACTCCTCAGAAGCACAGTTTAGATTTTAGTCAGGTAAATAAAACAATATGAAAAAAAATCTATTTTCCTCACTGGTGTGGTCTGGCTGCCTCCATAAAAGGTGACTTGGTTCCAGGTAGTAATAAAGACCCAGGTGGCAGTGAAGGAAGCCCTATTCTTGAAATACTTTCTGACATCCTGAGTGGCCCTTTCCAGGATCTCGGGTTTTGTTGCCTCACGGTAGTACACATCCCCACGGATACCATTGTGCACGTCAGCCCATAAAGGGGCAATGAAGGAACGGCTGTCACTGAGGGGAAATGCCTCTGGAGTGAACTGACTCACCTGAATATTGAAGGAGATCACTCCATTGTTGTTGACCTGTGGGGACAAAGAGGAGGATGGACGAATTAATTAAAGGGATAGTTCACCCAAAAATGAAAATTCATGTCAGCCTTGTGTTGTTCCAAACCCGTATGACTTGCTTTCTTCTGTGGAACGCAAAAGGAGATGTTAGGCAGAATGTTAGCCTCACTCTTCACTTTGATTGCAGCTTGCTTCCATACAATATAAGTGAGACTTTCATTCTGCCTAACATCATCCATCACGATCCATGGAAGAAAGTAAGTCATACTGGTTTGGAACATGAGGGTGAGTGAATGACAATTGAATTTTGGGTGAACTATCCCTTTAAGGGATTATTTAAATAACACCAAGTTCCCAATTCAGTGCTGAAATGGACACCTATGTTTGACGTCACATCATTTTAGACATTTTGTTGCAATAAGATTTTTGGTGATATATATATATATATATATATATATATATATATATATATATATATATATATATATATATATATATATACAGTACTGTGCAAAAGTCTTAGGCACATAAGATGTTTCACAAAAATATTTGTCTTAAGATGGTTATTTATATCTTCAGCTTTAATGTGTCAAAAGGAAATATACATTTTAGACTTCCAGACATTCCTTTTGCAAATAGAAAAGATTAGAATAGAAGAACAGGGAGCCCTGCAACAGATGGCATTGCCCCCACAGAGCGCCCCACCGAACATCGTGTCAGTCTGAGATTACATAAAGAGACAGAAGCAATGGAGACAGCCGAAATAGATAGAAGAACTGTGGAAAGTTCTCCAAGAAGCTTGGAACACCCTATCTGCCAACAACCAAGACAAACTGTGTCCAGGTGTACCTATAAGAATTGGTGCTGTTTTGAAGGCAGAGGTTGTCACAACAAACATTGAATTAGCTTTTTTATGTTTACTGGACTAAGTATGACATTAATTGATAAATGAAAACTATTTATGTCATTATTTCTGAAGACATCCTCACTTTGCAACATTTTTCACAAGTGCCTAAAACTTTTGCACAGTGCTGTATATTGAACACTTACATAAAGGGACCTATAAGGCACATTGAAGAAAATGAATGGAATGAGTAGCGGAATCTCTGGAGAGCTGCCGTCATCCATCTTGGGGGATTCTAAATCCCTGTGAGCTGGTCCAAAGGGGTAGAGGGTATCCTGAGAGAAAGCTAAGCAAGGGGCAAGGAAATTGAGAAATGTTGTCACCAAAGAAAAAAGCACTGTTCAGGTGCCCCTGTCAGTGTGGTATAATGCACTGTAAAGAATTAATTTAAACTTTTAATGTAAATTTAAAGATGTGTCTAGATAATAATGACAGAAGATAAAGGTGTAATAACTGTTACATTTAATGCTTCTAGGAACTATGGAGGCAGAATAAGATTTATTGGCTGTAGGATGTACATCACTTACCTCCTCTGGGAGCAAGGGTGCTGAAGAGCTGGAGCAGAGAGACCAAAGTGCCTGTTCTGACCATCCTAAACACCTGAGAAACACATATGTGGAGTTTCAAGAGGTATGCCGTTAAATTCTCATCACGAACTTAAAAGAAACAGTAATGTTCTAGTGCCACCGGCATTGTAAACATCATTAACTTTCATATGATACACTTTGACAATTCTTCTATATAAAAAATACTGAGCGTGGCAATAAGCAAATTTAAAAAAAGTAACAACTAGGCCAAGACACATTTGTCTCCAGTCTTCCCCGTTTTAAAGAGCAGTCTCCCAGGGCTCCCATGGGGGCATTCTGGCCCTTTCTCCCCCTCCATGATGGGCCTGTTCACCCTGAGCTGAAAAGGTTCCATTATGTGATGGGGAACAATGTGTAGGGATCACATTCTCCAGCACTACCATGTGAGTGGGCTATGGTGATGCAGTTCTAGGCCTATACAGTTCCAATGAGCCTGCGGCTGGGAGAACTTTCCTCGCTCCTCTCCATCTTCTGAAAGGTCCATTACCAAGTGTTTATGTGCTATGACTTGTTGGCATCAGAGAAAGGGTTGTGAACAGTGAGGCTAATGGGTTTAATTTAGCAGGCTTGAGTTGCCAGTGTCTTTACAGAAACCCTTAGGGGCTGAAGTATGAGTTTCAGTCCCTTTAGATTTGCCCAAACTTAGTGTGCCAAAATAAATGGACATCTCCTGAAATGGTGGTGCTACAGATAAGAACATAGTATTTATTTTGATGGGGAAGCTGTAAAAAAAAATTGAAACAAAACAATATTTCATTGTCCTCGTTTTTGGTAAACACATACAGTAGTTTACCAAATGGATGACCAAATGACTTTCAAAAGGGGTAATGAGAAATCAGTTAAGCAAAAGTGATCAAAGATGGTTTAAACTGATGCATCCAAATTTCCTCCCAATTTAATGCACAAGTAATCTTGTATTAAGGTGATTCCAGCAAAGTTGACACTTGCCTTTAAATAATCTACATAATATTCAAATGCAAAATACTGCTAAGTGACAAATACTGCTAAGTACTAGAATTGGATTAATAATTTAAATATACTTATTACATAACAATTTAATTTATAGCCTTTATAACATGAAAATAGATAACGTTATATATACAGTGGGGTCTAAAAGTTTGAGTCCACATTGAAAATTTAAACCTTGAGTAAACTCAAAGTTTTAGGATTTTAAAATATTTATGGTGCACTGTAGAATGAGTAAGAAATAAAAAATAAATAAAAAATAATAATAAAAACGGATTTTCCCGTTTCTAGGTAATTAATCGCAAATTTGTGTCATTGACCATGAAAAATATTTTATATAAAAGGCCAGATTTCCTTGCTTCCACTGAAGCACACAAGATGCTATTTGGAACATTCTCAAATAATGTTGGGATAACATGGATCATCAGGAGTCAATGCAGCTCAAGGGCATGCTGTCTTTAAACCAAAAAGGCTTATACCAAATACAAAGAATTTTGTTTTTAATTCAGCTTAAAATCTGAATTAAGCTTTTTACTCAAATTGTTAAGCTGGTAATATAATTATAATGAAAAGAAGTGTTAAAATTAACTATTAAAAATAAAACAGTACAATAGATGCATTTTCACAAGTGGAGTCAAACTTTTGAACCCCACTGTTACAGTATATATCATTTAACTGTATTAGGCATGGAAATGCAATTACGATTTAGTTTTCAGTTGTGAATCTTGTAAGCTCAAATACTTACTTCACATTATCGCATATCCAACATTATGTTGTCAGATGTCATCATCACCCACTTAACTGAACCAAAAGTCACAACTGTTGTGTCATTGGCTCTACTAATCAAGACATGGAATCAAGTGTGAGTCAGCCTTAACATTTTTCAGTAAGATAATTCTTTACCAGAATGTAACAGATTAAATGTAACACTGAGCTCTGTAAAACTGCAGTATGCACCATACAGCAGACAAAGTATTTTTTGTCATAAAATTAAAATAATCAAATAATATTAAAATAAGATTATTATTGTCCACAAGGAATCCTTTTAGAAATCAGTGTAAATGCAAATAGAAGTCAAAGAAAACTTAAAAATCTCAATGCAAATTGCATTTACAATATCAGGATATCATCATACAAAGTATTTCAAAACTGCCATAGATACTACTGTAAATGTTAACTCAATCTATTTGAATGAGGAATAAATTCAGTCTTTAAAAAAAAGTGTACCATTGCTTCTCATTGCCAAATAGGAAAAAAGATCCACCTTCCAACATAACTGAAACCTAGTCTCCTAAGGAGAGCCTATGTGTTTGAATAATGTCCTGTGTAACATCTTCCATCATGAAATCACAGCACAGACAAAACTGCCATTCGATGGGAATCCCAAGTGAACCATGAGATACAGTGTGAGATGCCAACAGGCAAATCCATTGCTCTCCACATCACATTACATAGACTGGCAAAGTTCTCTAACGGGCTGCCTGTCTGACAACTGGCATTAATACCATTGATAGATGTTATGAAAATTACTTAATTACCAGTTGGTATTTAAAACCTATCATTTACCTTTTCACACACAAAGTGTGTTTCTGAAACAAAGAGAGAATGGGGGTGTAAAAGTGGTAGAGAGCATCTGAACATCACTCGTGAGAAACAGACAAGGAGAGACAGAGAGGCAATTTGTAATAGGAAAAAAACAAACAAGAACAAAACACTAGAGCTCAAAGACCACAACTCATAAAATGGCACTCACCTGCCTTCAGAGGACAGAAGTTCAGCACATCACCTGTGCATCAGCCTCTAAGTCACATCCAAGTGGGTACCATCAACACAGTCTCAAGAGTGGAGGGGCTCTGCTCTTGGATGCAAAAAAGGGAGGGGGAGAATGCCCAGAAAACCCTCCTAAATCTTCTACTCACTCAGAGCACTCTGCTGGTCTGATTCCACAGGACAACCGCCAAGGACAAGAATGGCAAACAGAGCCCAATCCGTGCCTCAGGGTACGCTTGATTTCAAAGAGCAAAAGTCTGGAGAAAGTGATCCCAAAATGAGAGGACAGAGGAGGAGTGAGTGTGTGGGTTCCCTGTACGGCTCTACTGGAGGGAGACGCATCAGAGGCAGGAGCTACCTTTTGCACCAGGGATAGTGTTAAAGTTAATCTGAGATCAGTTTTTGGGGAAGAGGGAGGATAGAAAGTGGAGAGGGAAAGAGAGAGGGGTGGAGATGCAGAGAGGGGTTGAGACTTTCGAAAGAGGCAAAGAAAGAGAAAAGAGTGGTAAAGAGAAAGTAGATTGTGTGTGTGTGTGTGTGTGTGTGTGCTGTGGACCAGTGAAGGTTGGTGTTTGACACAGTAAGTAAAGAGAAATATTGAAACTGAACCTGAAAGCACAGAGGATTTCTGAAGAAAATGTCAGGCCTTTGGAATAATCCCCAATTCCCTAGACAGCAGCCCTCTCCATGGCTAGTGCACAGTCCACTGCATCTCTTCAGGGGCTCTTCTGCCCATGATAGGGGCATTTATTTACAAAAGGAAACATGGCAGAAAAACATTGCTTTATTTGGAAAAAAAAGAGAAGGGCTTGGGTTACCAAATTAACATGAATCAGCCTGGACTCTGTGTGTGCATCTGTGTGAGCAAATCAGTGCTCCCCCTCCTGTTTTACTAGGCTCCCTGCACTAATTAAGGACGGCCTCATTTGCAACAGCTCACTGAACCCTGGGTTTGTCTCAAAATGGGACTCATTTCCATAGATGTGGTGCTGAGATAACAAAAGGGGGGAAATCATTGGTGCATCCGCGATGATAGGGTCTGGGAAGGAGATGGGAGAGAGATCTGAGTCAGACATAGCATTGTTTCTAGGAGGACAGTGGATGTAACTAGACACCGGAGCGGGGAAAGATGTGTGAAAGCTGACTGGATGGACGCAGACCCCAGATTCCCTATGACCAATGTTGGGGTCCCAGTGGAGGGTTCTTTTACACCTTGTTGCTTTGTTGTGTAAATGCAGCTCATACTCTTAACGAAACTAGTGCACAACAAGGACACAGATAATTTGACAAAGAGTGCAATGTGGTCCCAGACTGACTGTTGGACAGTTAAATCATCTTGTGCTGGAATGACCAGATAGAGCATGAAGAGAAGAAAGAAGTGAATGAGGGGATGAGGGAGACAGCAATCCAAATCTTCACACCATCATCTTATTATTGCAATGTAATGAGCTTGCTAATACAGCTTATCATTCTATTCCTTTTCTTTTTATTTGTCACTCATTCTATGTAATCTTGACTCCCCATAAAAACCTTTGTGGTTGTGGAATAGGTCAACTCAGTTGAGATAATCCTTCATCTTTACAACCAGTTTCAATCCCTCTAAGAACAAGAGATGGCTATGAGCTTAGCGATAAGCATTGACTCCACTGTCTGGGCATAGGAGTCAAGTGTCTGATAAATGTAATCACAAACTGTCAGTGCCATCAACCACCTGCCAACCAAACCTAGCAGATCCAAATCAGGCTGACCGAATTACCATAATGTCATTGGGTACAACGAGGGCCTTTGGAGTCAACAAACAGTTTCCGTGGGAAAGGACTCGAGTGTTGTTGAAAGCACTAATGTTGCAGTAGCTTGCTGGTAGGTCCACCAGGCCTGACCCTGGAAGCAGGAAATTATCCTGGGCAAGAACTTGACTGGGTCATCCAATATCTTCATTTTCATCCAAACCCCCTTCATGCATCCATCGCCAGGCAGTTGCTGTGCCCTCATTTTCTTTCCTTTTCTCAACAATGTCAAGCCCCCTTAAGGTAACCCAAACCTTCCCAGAAAACATCTCCCCCTCCTGGCCACACAATGAGCTTCCTTCAGCCTTCCTTGCTCCATGGTGCACAGGGTGGATCAGGCTACCAGCTGCCCAGCCAGCTCTTTTTGCTTTAGTTAATGAGTGAGGTGATGAAAAAAAATTACTTAAAACCCCCACCTAACCAAAACACACAAAATCCCTCAGCAGTTCCCTGTGTGACCTTTGTAACCTACCCCTGCTTTCATGCCCTGGTAACCCCTTGTCCCTCTTCTCTCAGATTGGCACAGCTCATCAGTGTTGCTGATCCACCGGTGAACTCTGGCTCCTGCTTCACTCTGGGAGGCTATGCTGCCCAACAGTAAGGCCGCTAAGGAGACAGAAGTTCTAAGCTTGGGTTGGACAGAGCTGTGGGTTAGTGTGTGGGTGTGACAGCGATGCCAAATTTGGCACGTGTAGCTTTCTCCTGTAGGCTTGACAGGGATAGGCCAGCACTTCAGAAAGTGGTGAAACCAATTAGGCATGATTTTTTATCAGCCAAACAGCTTCAGTGATCCAGGTGGCAAGGTAGCATGTGGCTGTCTGGCTGGATAGACTCCAATTGGATGCTAGCATTTGCCTAGGCTTTGTAAGAGGTTTCTGCAGTGGCTTGTCCCTAGTGAGTTTTGGGTAAAATTCCCTAACCTTAACAGAACAACTACAACTAAAGCAACAACAGAAGAGTTACAAGAAACCACAGTGAACCATTGGCAACAGGCAAAGGTGAACAGCTCAACAAGCTTAAGTTTTGCTGGTACACCAGCCAGATCAGCACAAAACCACTACTGAACTAGCATGGAAATTCATGCTGGTGTAAGCTGATCTTCTCAGCAGGAAGGAGTTCCATAAATTGAAACTAATGTAGACTTTTGATCATAACAAAATGAGGGCATGACATAGGTGCTGTCTGAATACTAGTATCATCTGTATCAGCTGAATAAAGGCTAATGTATGCTTCTGCTTTCCTTGTGCGACTATGTCTTATGCACAATGCGCAACGCAGAACTTTCATCAGCACAATCCACGCATACAGCCCATTTTTGTTGTCTGCAAATGTGCCTTGAGTTAAAGAGATAGTTCACCCAAAAATGAAAATGTATCTGTTTCTTTACTCACAATGGTGCATTTGTGTGCTCATCCTGGATGTCTCAACTGAGTGGAGAATGTGAGATTACCTCTGTATTATGGCAACGTGAATACGTCACACGAGAGACCGCTTGGACTCCACCCTCTCATGAAACCTAATGGAAACGATGGTTTATAGTTAAAAAGTACTTAAATATTTATCTTTTTTTGAACCAAAAGTGATCGTATCGCTTTAGAAGACATTCATTTAACCACTGGAGTCGTATCGATGACGTTTATGCTGACTGTCTGTGATATTTGGAGCTTCAAATGAGAAATCTCCATTCACTTGCATTTTACGGACCTGCTGAGCTAAGATATTTTTCTATTTTCTTCAAATGTGTTCTGGTGAAGAGAGTCATACACACCTGGGATATCATGAGGGTGAGTAAACAATGAGAGAATTTTAATTTATGGGTGAACTATCCCTTTAACTGGACTAAAGAGTATCACAATGCAATTTGTTGTGCGCTTGCGTTAAATATATCTGTAAAGGCTTGTGGTCAAAAGAGTACCCTTTGAAAGACTAGAATGCTCAACCATGAACTAGACATAATGTAGAAAAACAAAGTATACCCTAGCCTTAACTAATTTCTGTTCATTTAGAATGAACATTGTAATATGGCCTTTAATTATAAAACAAATGTAATTACATAGAAGAGTGACATTACATCGACAACTTCAATAAGACAATGTTGAACAATATTGGACAATAAGACCAATGAATTTCATGCAAAGCCTTGGCTACTATTTATTTTTATCTTTATGTATGGCATTATACGGAACTTCATAGTAGCGTAAAATACCATTCAATTAGTAACACAAATATCACACCTTTACAACTATCTTCCATGTCAACATTCACATAATCATTTAACACTGCATTAGTATCCACGGCACAAGCTAATGACCCTTTTTAAACCAGAATAACCCATTATACAGACCCAACAATAATAAAGTAAATATCTCAGCACCTGCTCTGTTAACAACATTTTGGCGTTAGAGGCCAGATGCCCTTTGGGAGTAGAACAGAGAGGATCAAATGTCTTCACCACAACCAAAACACAATGGGAACAAAAAATGTGCAATGAGAAACTTGTAGAGACACAGGCACCACTGAAAGCCCAGAGGAAGGGGTGCAGAAAGTGAACAGACTATAATTTGTGGATGAAAGAAAAATCAAACATCGTGGTACTAGTGAGACATTGACATAGTGCAAGGTTACTATCCAAATGAGGACATTCCAAAGCTTTTTAAGGATTTCCAATTATCAGCGAAGAGTAAAATTACACAGGGAGGAGGCAAATAAATGTGGCAACAATATGGTCTACTCATAGGATTTGGGCAAAAATATAACAATCAAGCTCAATTTACATTGATGGGACAGAAATGAAACAGTGATGGAACCGATGAGCACAACTTTATAGGATTTGAGCACAAATAGGAGCTGGACTGGGAACAGTGTCTTTGCTGATTAGACAATAACAAATCATAAGTTTGATATATGTGGTTACATTGTAACAAAACTTTCTCGATGTCTGATAATAATATCCATGCAAGCTCTTCTCCTATCAATAGGGATAATATACATATAACCTCTTTGGTTAATCTGAACCCCTAATGGATTCTGAGCTCCCTGTTAACACCCTCCACTGGGATAGGGTTGCATAGGGAGAGCTTGGTAACTAAAGAGGGAGTCTATACTATATAAGTCACTCCAAACTTATAGCCATTCTGCTGGGAAACGGTATGGGAATGAACAGGACAAGCCCTTGTAATCCATCTCCTAAAATCTATAGACTGATATGTACTGAAAAAAGACATTGACTTGTTAAGATGTTTTAAAATTAGTTCTTGAAATCATCTTTGTGGGACATTTACAATTTACATATTACAATTGTGTGGGACATTCACAAATTACTTAATACAATTTAGATTCAGACTGAACAGGGGCATGGCAATGTAAAATCACCTGTGGTAAGTGACATGTTCTCTGAATGCACTGAAAAGCATTTACACAGTTATAGATAAAAAGAATGAGGTTCTATATATATTTGGCTGTCCTCTAATGCTCAACAAACGACGGCAGAGAACTATGTAAAACCTATAAAATGTTGAGGCATTTTTTAATTAGTTAATAATAAAAAAATAAAAAATAAATAAATCCATACAATAAATATGAATGCCAAAGTGTTGCACAGGCCATCACTTGGTTTAATTCTTATTGTTCCTTTTTTTTTTTTTGCAGTTTTCTTTCTTTCAAACAAGGGCCAAAAATGCTGGAATGCTGGTGTAGAACCCAACAGCACATGCTCTGTATGGCACCTGCAAACTCCAAAGACTCTTTACACCAATGAGAGAGGTGGCAGGGGTCTCACTGAAAACATGGCAGATTAGAATGATATGACAGATGACTAGGGGATTGCAGTAAACCTGTGGTGATAATGGGGGGGGGGGGGGGGGGGTGAGGGCAAGGAGCCAGGTTTGTGGATGTAAAGTGTGTCTCTGAAAGACGCATACAAACCCTGGAGGGTTTCAGACCTGTAGCTGACTCTGTTGTAATTCAAGAAAAGAGGAAGTGGCTTTGTGGCTGGTGTTGCAACTGGAGACTTTCTATATGCCCCCTCCCTTAATTCTTAAAACCAGCCACCATACGACAGCTTCACCACCCAACACCCCTTTTCATTTTTGAGTTAACTATTCCTTTAAGTGTTTGAATATGGAACATTGGTTCAGGAAACAGACAGCAGGGTGATGAGCTGTTAAGTTGAGCTTAAATAGTAAGGTGATGAGATGCACAAGCCTGGGCACATACCTGATTTTGGAAACATGTTCATATAATATGTGCACTTTGGAATTGTGCTATTAAGATTGACTTGATTAACTGCTAGTAAAAATGCTCTTTAGAGTAGACAAATATTGGTAATTCCTGAGAAGCAGTCTCAAAAACACACAAGAAAACTATTAAGTAAATAAGGTTAAAACAGTTCTTTAAAAGTCCACAGCATGTTTTTTTTTTTTTACAATTCACACGTCCATGAAGCAGAAAACAGATCACTGGAAGTTAAAGAAAGCTTCTTTTCCCGAATCCAAAGTCTTTTTTAGGGACCTTCTATTAGTAGCGCTGTTTCTCTCTGTCATGAACATAAGGCAGACTATTCAATTATGCACAGTCTTAGTGCACAATATTCAACTGCCTTTACTGGAACAGGATGCCCCTCATATTCCAGCTTTGAAGAGACAAAGCTGGAATATTAGGGGAATATTTTTTTTATTTTATTTTTTTGCAGTGGGTTCAGTTCTCTTCTGTCACTGAGTCTTAGGCACCACCAAGATCTGATCTCCATCTCGTATGCTGTAGGAATGAAGTGCTCGAACTCCAGATTTCATTTCCTGAGGCTCTAGTGCGTAGCCGAGCTGCCGGTCGATGTAGTACACACGTATTTTGTTTGGAGGTAGCTGGATCATGGCTCTCAACTGCTTTTTTAGGTCTGCCACAGTCTGATCCAGTCTGAGCTCTAGGGGCTCTGTTTGGTCCCCAAAACGCACCTCAACCTGAGCATGGCAGAGAGGGCGCAGATCCACCTCTGCAAGTGGGGCTAGGCGGCCATAGCGTGCTACCAAAGTGTGGTACCTGAAAATAGTGGACAGCAGTGAGGAGAAGATCATGTGAGTAAGGCAAATTCAATGTCTTCAGTTGGGTCAAATCTATGCTTTTTTTTTTTTTTGCTACAACAGCCAGTAACCCATCTATGTTAAAAACCAATTGTAGGAAGTTCTGAAGTAGATTTGACCAAAAGACTGTAACGAAACCAAGCATGGGGAGCACACAATAGCTCTGTTACAAAACCTTGCGTACCATTTACATTTTAAGCATTTTAAGGCAGTCCCAATGCAAAGGCTGTTTCAAAAGTTAGGCAGCAACATTATGCTGACTTCTAGGACACCTCATTTTGGCTAAATTCTACAGCAGCATCACATGTATCCTTTGCTGACAAGTTCTGGAAAAAAAAAAAAATCATCCAAGATGGCGGCCAAGTTGAGAGATATATTGATAATAAATATACTTACATTTCATTAAATACTGAAAGGTTTAAATAAAAATGGTTCAACCTAATTAAAATTTTAATATTTATGCATACAATGTATTATGCTTATATTTTATGCAAATATTATTTTTGCATTCCTATTTACTCAAGCGACAAAATAAAAAATCCACTATTACTTTTTAACAACTTTCCAAAAGAGGGAAAAAACTTAGAACAGCAGCAGTGTTAAATAGTTTTTTTTTTTTTATATGAATTCCAGCATAATACAACACAAAGATTAATATTATAAATGTACATTAAATAATAAAAAATGGAAGATATCACGTTTGTTTGATTAACACTGCTAAATAAGGTGGAACCACATCATCACAGCCCTTGAAAAGTGTCCACTGCATTATATCCAAACCCTAATTGTGAGTCGATCTTCCATGCACTTCACATTAGGAGCGCAATGATGTGCAGAGTTGTAAATTGTTCCTAATCAGTCACTTGTGTGGTTTCATGATGGATCCTGCCTATGTAGGCAGTAGAAACAAATTTGGTTTTATAACAGAGCTAATGAGCCATGAAAATGTAGTTAATGCACACTAACAGTCTTCTACTTTAAATATGCTTGAAAAAAACTGACAAATGATGGACTTGGTTTTCATCAAAATTTTCAATCACACTCAAATGTTAAAGAAAGGTAACTAAATAATTTTACAGGCATAATTACAATCAGTGCACAAGGAAGGAACCATAGAACTTGTGTGTTTGTGTGAAGATGTGGTTGTGTGTTTGTGTACCTGTTTGTGTGTTTGTATAGCACACTAAGTTTTTATACCGTGAGAAAGTTCTCACCACCGCCCCTTCCACCCTCCCTCTCTTCCCGTCTTGCTGAAGGATTGTGGGAAAGATAAGAGGGGATCGGCAGGAACAATTAAATAAAATCTCTACAAAAAAGTCTTTAAGCTTTAGTGGGCTACAGTAACCGACACAGCCAATCAAAGTAATTTCCCCAGCTTGTCCAGAAGAGTCTCCCCACAAAGCAGAGCCTGAGCCTGGGTAGGTGCCTGTGGCTCCCTGCCTTCACCATGGGAATACTGCCCCCTCTATACAAAGTGCCACTCTGTCTGAGAGAAAGAACAATCTCACTCAAGGGTCTCATTTAGTGTGGCTAAGCTACTTAAATGAAGGCGAATGGTGTTCGCTGTGATAACCTAGCTGCCTTGGATTCCTTGGAAAAGTGTACAGATCAGTCTCGAAGATGGGTCCGGATAGTTACTACTGTGCAGTGCACCAAGGTCATAGTAGAGCCATACAGTATACAGTGATTCTACTGTAGATACTTCAGTTGTTGATGGCATAAAAATCAATGCGATCGGTTTTCAGGTAGATAATCTGAACTACAGACTACAGAGACACAATCGACATAAGCTCAAAATGTAGATATCGGTGAATGTAGATAGTTTGATATATGGTTTATCTACAACTTAACGTAACTGATATATCCTCTGATCTAAGAAAGTGTGTATAATTTGGCAAAACATTTTTATCCAAGCAACTTTCAGGACATGTATTACAATGGCAGTCACCCTGAATGAACCTGAGGCAAGTGTTTAATGGAAAGGCATGGTGGAGATAAAGAATTTTAGGCTTTGTTCACACTGCACACAATTTGGATTTGTTTATCAAACAAACAAAAGGCTGACTGTCCACACTGTCCTTTTGCAAATGTTGAAATCAGATCTGTTTGTTCAGACATATTTACATTAGTTGCTCTATTAATGATGTAGGTGGCAGCATGATGCCAAGAGAGTTGTTTTCTTGTCCAACAACTGAGAGTAGCAAGCTGTCAGTATGGAATTACGGAAAACTATACCTCTACTTATGCACTTCATAGCATCTTGCCATGGTGAGAAACTCATGAGCGGAGGCATTCCTGTAATTTAGACACAGTGGCCCAAGAAACTATTTAGAAACTAAAGGGTTAGTTCACCCAAAAATGAAAATTCTCTCATCATTTACTCACCCTTATGCCTTCCAAGATGTGTATGACTTTCTTTCATCTGCTAAACTCAAATGAAGATTTTTAGAAGAATATCTCAGTTCTGTAAGTCCATACAATGCAAGTGAATGGGTGCCAAAATTTTGAAGCTCCAAAAATCATAAAAGTCAGCATAAAAATAATTCATAAGACTCCAGTGGTTAAATCAGTGTCTTCAGAAGTGATATCATAGGTCTTTACTGTTAATTTTCCTCCCTGCTCAATCAATCTCCACTTCAACTTTAACTTTCACATTCTTCTTCTTGTTTTTGGTGATTCACATTCTTCATGCATATTGCCCCCTATTGGGCAGGGAGAAGAGTTTCTAGCAAAAAAGTTTGGGTGAACTATCCCTTTAAGCCACACTCAACAATGTACAAATGTCACTGCATTTAATAATAAAATATCAAACCAAGTGGTATTTCAAAGAAGGCAAAAACACACTATTCAAGCCAAACATTTTACAAAATGATGTTGGTTAGGTTTCAAATGATAAAACAATAGACGTTTTGTACAATATTATGATAATTTCTGTTTTTTTTTTCTTTGTGGAACATCTATAGTTGTGATGAACTACACCTGTTGCTACTCTATTAGGAGAGTAACTGACTTCATACATCCAATAAAAATCACCTTGGGCAAAGCTGGTTAAATGTAATTTAAAAAAGGCTTTATAAAGTTAGTTCTAGCATAATTTGTTTTGCAGATGTCACTGCTTTGAAATTTTGTATCTACTGCAACAACATTTAAACATCTTTAAGTATGCATTAAGCAAGCGTCACATTAGCCAATTTTTTTCCAGTGATTTTCAGGCGTAACCATTTACATAATCGCCGGCCAGTAGGTGAGAGATGGATCTCGGATTAGTGTCTGACAGCAGGACATTGTTAATTCTTTGACCATCTGGACTCTAAGTTAATGGCTCTGAGAACTGGAAAAGGAGATCAAACTTTTTAGAAAAAATTGTTCTGTCACTGGGCTGGGCTCATTTTCATTTTCTCATGAAGTGCCCAATGAGCTTCTTTTACTGAAGAACTGACAAGACATCGCGCTGATGAGGGGTGTGTTTCCCATACAACGACATAACTCCCTGCGTAACCATACGATGCATCGTTGGAGAAATTAACTAGCTAGACATGACCAGGGTTCCCACTCTTTTCAACAAATGAATTTCCATGACTTGAAAGTTCCATTCCCAAACATTTAGCCTTTCATTCTGAAAATGGCACTGAAATCACATAATCACAAATTTGTAAAAACAAAACAAAACCATAACATTGTTTAATAAAAGTTAAACTGAAAACATTTCATTTTAAATGTAATCCATATGAACACATTGCGTGAATCCTAAAACGGGTGGGGATTAGCGGCACATCATTGTCTCTAATTGGTCAGGTATTCTAAATAACATGATATATTTTAAACTTTTCACATTGTTTTTAATCCAGTGCAACGTAACATCCCGAGCATAATAAATACAAATATATTAACTATAAAAATATTCCATGATTTTTCCATGACTGGAAATCACAATTTTAAAATTCCCTGTAAATTTCCAGGTTTTCCATGACCGTGGGAACCGTGCACGACTGTTTCCGAAACCATAGGAACTATGTTGCACATCCATCGTTTGAACCACGTTGTTGAGCTGTCATCAATGACATTACTTAAGGGGTGGAGAAAATAACTTCCGCAAATATTAAATTATAATAGCTCATTTACACGTACACCAGAAAGCCATTTAATTCGAGAAAGCTGCTGAAGACGCAAAAGCGTCATGCACTTTGTAATGCGACAGATGCATTGCGCTGCAATAGATGGATTTCTCTCATCAGACTTCGGTGTTCCTTCAATGCACTTGAGCTCATATGCACATGCACACTCTTCAAAAACATAAACGGCACTTATGCATTAACAAACACATAAAAGCCGTGTTCTCCTACAGAAACCGTGTGTGATAAAGCACTTTCTCTTAACAGCTGTTTACGTGACGTTTCAGATCGCTGCTTTCTCCAAAACCCCGGAATAAATCGTTTTCTTAAATGCACATCAACTTGGTCGAAGTCTTGACAGAATGAAAGATATAGAAGCCTCAGCAATATCAAATGATGTCCACACAGCAAACTAACAAGGAACTATACTTCTAACCACAGGTAAAGAACTGAACGTCTTCGGGAAACACCAAATCGTTTAACTATGTTGGTAAAGATTGACCTTGCGACCATAGTTGGCTAATGACGCCTTTGGGAAACGCACCCCTGAATGTTTTCATCAGCGATCACACTCACAACCTTACATCATCACAAACAACAATTGTAGGTCCTCCTATACAAAAATGACTAATAAATTCAGAGAGTGGAGGCAGAAGAGTCTCTTTTTGTTGAACATACATGTTCTATGGCAAGCCTCAAGGGTATAAATACACAATCACACAATGTATTTACAAGGTAAAGTTACTTCATGAATTCCATCCTAAATCATTCTATCACAATTGTTTATGTTCATGAGGTACTCCAGTTGTCATTTTGGTGAGCTCAGCTCAGTATGTCATACTGCAAAATAGTTGGTAAGTGTGACACCCTTGACAATATCTAGTTGTTTGGAGTCGGTTATTGTGACACCAACTTAAGAGTCAAAATACTTTTTTGGGCAACTGTATACTGTACAAAATCAATTACATTCACTATGAGTGAAAATCAGTGAATTCGAACACAACTATAGACAATACTACACATTGTGTATGATATTACATACATGTGGCTTCCAGAATAATGAAAAAAAAACAACAACATAGGAATGTGGTTTGGATTGGGTTTGTTGGATCATGTTTTTTGTTGTTGTTTTGTTCTGTTCAGACAACAAAAAAATTTATGTATTTGAGTCAGATACACACAAATTTTGCTGCCTGTCTGAGCAAAGCCTTATTAACCCAGCAGCACAGGTCCTGCACCTTTAGGCCATTGCCATCCCAATGTAAAATTAACTATACACTTAAATGACCCATTTTCACATTTGTTAAAACCGCCCTTACATTACATAAATGGGACAGGAAGTCTAGAAGCACTGCTGGATCTTTCCCTATTGGAACACTTACAACAAGCATGTTAGCTGTAATTATTATACAATCTCTTGACATCTTTAGCATCACATCTATCGTGATGGACACTAAAGAGGCTGCTAACTCCCTCCACTTATCTTCTTAAGTTTCAAAGTCTCTCACTGAGCTTCAGTCTAACTTAAATGGGCATGTACGAGCTGTACACACTGAGATTTTTCTCCTCCAGTCCTCTACATAGTCCTTCATCGTCAAGCTGTTAACAAGGTCCCAGGCTATGGTAACTCAAAAACAGTAAAATCAATCCCCTCTTTCATTGCCTTCACACTCTCCTCCTCATCCATTTCTTTGCTTCCTCCTCTCTGCTGTCTTTCACTTCTCTTCTGTCTTCCTCAGAGGGATCATCGTGCCCATGGTCAAGGCTCAAATTTTAGTTACTCAAAGGCTATTGAATGTATAGGGCTCCTCTACCAACTTAACTGTCTCCCTCCTCCCTACCTACACTATGTACTGTAGCTAGTGTATCTCCAAGGTGACCACTGGAGGGTGACTGGGACCAGTTCATCTGGCAGCCTTGGCTAGCTGTAAAAGGAAGCTACAACTGAAGTATTTCACACCTTTTGTTAACTGGATACTACAAATAGTGTCCCCAAAAAGTATATGGACACTTAAGTCGCACATAAAAATACCGCAAAGTTGTTAGTGTCCATTAAGTAGTTTTTATTTTAGTGCTTTTAAAGCTTAAGTGTGTACTTTCTTCACCACTAATGTCACTGAACAGAATTAAAAAATAATCTCTGTTTTCAAACAGAGTCCAAAAAACTCCTCCTATCTTTCATTGGTTGTACAAACAGAGTCACGCCCAAAATATACACCACTGATTACGTCAGCCTTGCTGTGTTGGGCCTGACGGGCCGCTCAAACAAAGGAATAATTTGAAAGTGTAACAAAGTTACAATGTTTACAATTTTAGGTGAAATCAACCTAGGAATGGCTTACTTATAGTTGACTCTGCTTATTTAGCTGGGATACGAGAAAGTATTTAAACATCGAAAAACTACACACATTAACTGTAAGTTGTTTTGTAACCTTTTAAAGGGATATTCTGAGGTATATACTAAAATGGCCTCAACTAGAAAATCAATGTGAGCAATCAAGCAGTGCAGGGTTTGAATTACTTGAATATCTCCTCAGCGTTAGATAAAGATAACATTCACATGCCTACTTATGGCTTAAGTTTATGTCTAAGCAACCGTAAATGCTACTAAGGTTACTTTAGAGTCACTTTAAAAAGTCTCTTATGTGTTCTAGCCATTACTTTAGGCTACCAGTTTGAAACTCTTAATTTAGGCTGAATAGGTCTCTGCATTGTTTGCATCTCATGAATTCAAAGGCGCCCCGTCCAAAGGGGTTTTTGAGGTCAGGTAGGCATAATTCCTTTCTGTTCATCTGTTTTGCTGTTCCACAGATCTTTGCCCTCTTTCAGAGGTTTATCACAGAGTTTGTAACATAGCCTAAGCTCTGATCTTTGCCCAAGGGGGATAGAGAGAGCAGGTTGGGTTCAAAAAGGGGGCAACCTTAGCCAATATCTACGGTTTACCATCGACTTCAGCACCTGCCCTTTCACTCTCCAGTGCCAACTCTCATCTCAAACTCATCCCTCTGGGAAAGTGGCTTTCCCTCAAGAGAAAGAAACAGGAAGAGAGAGATGGAGAAAAAACAAGAAACAACATGGGTAGTATGCTGCATATCAATCATGGGACAAAAAGGTGAATGTGTGAGGGGTGAAGAAGATAAAAAAATGAGGTGAGAACAGCACTCAGAGCAGACACTGCAAAGAAAGCAAGGACTGCTTTGAGACTTAACACAGATATGTTTGGGTTTAATACAAGTTGAACTCTACTGGCATAATGTTGATTACCACAGAAAATAATTTTGACTCATCCCTCTTTTTCTGAAAAAAAAAAAAAAAAGCTTGCAGTAAGACGCATACCACGAAAGTAAAAAGGTTCAATACACAAAACATTAAGTACGCACTGCTTCAAAAGTATAGCCACAATAATTAAACATAATACGTGTTTACATGACTCTAGTGTGATAAAATCGCATACTAACCTTGTCAGTGTAAAGTTATCCAGTATACAAGGACGTATAGGATGTAATGCCAATAAATCATGAAAACATCCAGTTAACTTTCGCACAAAGCAAAAGAAAACCAAAAAGAGAGTTGACATGAGTTTTTTTTTTTTTTTAAATTTTGTAACTTTGCTTCAACTTTCGTATTTAAACCGAAAGAACGAAATGGCTCAAAAAATTCAATATTTAAATTAACCATATTCTCCTCAGTATATCAGAGTGCTTTTATTGTATTGAATGATGTGCAATATGTACATAACTGTTAGCATCTCAAAAAATCACTTTTGGGGTTTCATGACCCTTTAAGCAAACCTACCCCACCCCCACAAACAAAAAATTTTTTCCTGTATTTTTATGTATTTTTTTACTGTATTTACATGTTGTACAATATTTTTATAAATTAAAACCAGCAAAAATTAACAGCAGTACCAGAGTGTACAACTATGATGTATAAATTCTTAACAATTTAAAAATATATATTTTCTTTTTCAAATTGCGGTAATGGGAATATCATAATGACCACCTTTTTTCGTGTTGGGTAAAATGTGCGTGAAAACTTTTAGGAAAATAATGTCAAAATGTAAAAAATCTTAATTGTCCAATATGCAAAATATTATTTGTTTCTTTTGACTTTGAAGTAAAATAGGACCAGGCCATTTTCTTGACAAGTTTTGTAAGAATCACCCATTTGCATGTTTTACCAGTTAAGATTTTTCAAATCAGTCTTATTTTTTAAAATGGTTGTGACTGGATCTTTCTTAATTCAGCATCTTATACTGTATGTCAGACAGATGATAAAAGGCCCCTAGTTCTGAGAAAGGCCCACATCTCCAGTTTCCCAACCGTCAAGTGCTAGAGCGGGAATTCCAGTGTCATAACAGTTTGCACAACTTAGTCAATTCACTAGGTCTGTGTGAGCCATTCCAGAACAAAGGCAACAGCATCTCTATCACTCAATAGAAAAAACAGAAAGAGAGACTGAGTCAGGGACGTCATTCCAACCCCTTTTGAAAAAAATCCTCCTGCTAACTCAATCCCCTTAAAGCAAATGAGAGAGGGGGATATAAGGGGGAGAAGAACGAATAAAGCTGCCACCTTGTGTATCGATTTTCTGATTGGAGTATTCTAGTACAAAGCCGTCTTTGAGGAGGGAGAGAGTGGACACATTGTCTCCCAAAGGTTAGACTCCCCTGCTGGAGGTTGGGGCTTGCCGCAGCAACTGGAAAAGTCTGCCATACACTCTCCCAGGTTAAGTGGAATGGGGTGGGTTAAAGAACGTGGGTGATCCGTTTACTGTGCCTTTGGCCGGCACAGACCCTCCAAAATATCCCCAGAAAGAACCACCAGAATATCCCCTGAAAGTTCCCCCAAAAATAGGGAGCACTGAAGGATTAGGGGGAGGCCAGAAGACATGCAAGGTGGGACTGTTAAACGTCACCTGGATAACTGGAGATGATAGAATAAAGAAAAAGAGGTGAAGGTCAAATATGTTGTCAAGAAATGTTGTAATAATCTGGAAAGAGGAGGTTAGGTTCTCTAAAAGTTTATTCAATAGCCGGTTTCCCCACATAAAGTCCCGATACTTTTCCTTAGTAACTTTGTAGATGAGAACTCTTAAGAGGAAAGGCACACCTGATGAGACAGGCGATACTCTTTGGATACTTTGTTGGTTTTAAGTTATTTCTGTTAAGGGAATTGGCAAATTAGCGCAGACCACTAAATAGCAGCTACAAGTTTGTTTACTCATAGCGGCTGCCAACTCTTTGCGCTTCTCATTGCTTTGTGCGTCATACATGTTTGACCATTCACAGGCTGCAGCACCTCCAACAGTCCCTCTTCTGAGGGTAGAAGTACCTATCCCAGAGTAGGAGCTAAAAAATCAGTCTAAAGTCCCTCTTAATGGCTAAGAGGAACTATAGTTCCTCGTGTGCGAAAACGACGAAAAGTACTAGTTCCGGGTAAAAGTACCTAAAACAGGCTTTAGTTCCCGCAGTGGGAAAGGGCCTGATGGCAGCTTCGCATATTTGATTTCCAAAGTCACAATGTTCATGCTCAGACATTCCTATACAAGCAAAACTGACTGATAGAAATCTATAAAGATATATAGACTATTTAGAATGATCCATGATTAAAACTAACCTTTAGTGTCTGTGAAATGACTATAAAGCCCAAAGTATACTTCGGTCAGATACAGGATGAGTGACACAAATTTCGTCATCAGCAAAGTGCTAGAGCACTGAACGTGCGCAGCCCGATTTTTCTAACCGCATGTCTTTGAACGTGAAGAATGTGCATACGCCTGGAGTTATTTCCACTAATTAGTGGATCCACAAGGTGGGAACACTCAAATTTGTGCCGTTGCTGTCACAAAGAAGCAGTAGAAGATGTAATTGCCACTAAACATCAGGAGATGAAGGTCAAAACAACAACAGTGGATGTGCAAGTCAAGAGCGTGTGTGTGAGAAGGTCAGGAGATACCTGCATTAGTAAACTCAAGTCTGAAGGACTATAAAGACATCTTTATGGGGCTAAACTCTTGAAGAGAAATAGTCCGGTGTTTCATAGCAGTCGTTGCATGCATCCGTCAACCGCCTGTGTATGCACGCACAGTCATATGGAGTATACTTTGACAGGCTCGCGTTCGGCTGCACACAGACGCTAAGTGTTCGCGTCAAAATGTAAGTATACCTAGGGCTTAAAAGAATGTAACTTGAATTACAGCAAAATGCTTAGATGGAATGCATATTATTAGGAAATAGGAAAAATATTGTTTGGAAAGTAGATATTAGTTTTTATATATTGAAAGAAAGGGTAGCTGCCTTATAGATGCCTTCAAGTTATAAATATTATGAAACTACACTCATTACAACAATGCTCATAATTATAATAAAACTAGAGATGTATTAGTCTTTGCAAACGCCCATTTTGAAGACAATCCCCCAATTTGCTTCTTGTGGATGTCAAAAAACCAATCACAATCATAAAGACCTATTTTGAGAATACCCAAAAAGTAGAGCATTAGAAAGACATACAAGAAACCTTACAGCATATAATTATAATATAAATGCCTTTACATAATACAACACTCTTAAAAACCTTAATAATGTACATTTCTATAAATATTTAATAGGCACATTCTTAGCAGCATTGGGCCTCATTGCATAAATATATGCATAAATTCTGAGTAATTTGCATATAAAATGGACTTTTACGAAAACTTTTCGCCAGATTCACAAACGCTCCGCACATCCCAGATTTGTTAGTAAAACGTATGTTAGTGAATTCTAAACATTCGTAAATAGGGGGCGTGTACATGTTCAATCACAATTATCATAATCCACGCCCATGAAAACGCCCTATATATGAAGGCACCAGACTCGCTAGTAAATGCTCTTAACATATGTGGAACAGTAATTAAATAATTTTTATGAATGGAGTGCATTCACATCGTAAAATTGAGATTTAGCAAGCACAATAGCGTCTCAAAGAAAGTAAGGACTGTCATTGCATGTTTTTGCTGTCATTGGAGGCTCTTTTGTGAATCAAACAGTTCATAAAGTCAATCAAAATGGTTTGACATGAGTGTAAAAAATGTTCAGTTAACGCCGGCAGGAGGATGTCCACCACCATTAAACTTCTATGGTTCTGTTCGCAGCGCATTGGCAGTGTAATTTGTGAAACTTCTTGGGTAATTTGTGATGATAACAGTGATATACATGCAACTGGAAGAATCATCAGAGAAATTAATAGAATGCCTTAGGAAAATCTTTGACCGAAACATTGTAAGATTTTAGGAGATTTGCAAGCTATACAACAGCGGGCTTTTTCTATTTTTCCCCCGTTGAATTGCGTATGTGTTTATTTACGGGTTCAACATCATTAGCATTGACTATATGTTATCACATTTATGCGATTTACCGACACCTATGCAAAATTATGGAACCTAAATTATAGAGCTCATATAAAAAAAAATTTAAAAAAAAATTAAAAAAACTTTTTTTTACTAATTTATGTTCTTTTTTTAAGGTAAATTTCACTCATTTCATTATTAGTTAGTTTTTTCATTACTTATTTCATTTCACTTCTATCAAACTGTAGTCATGGCAGTTTGCCTGAAAGAACACAACACACTGAAGAACAGAACACAACACGCTGTCTTACTCAAGATTTACACATGGTCGGGAGCAGGTGTAAATTTAGTTCGTACCATCTAACATTTTGAAAAAAAAAAAAACAACACATTCATGATTCCGAGAATTTACATCAGAACGGCTTTAAGAACGATTTACACAAAAATTCGTTCTGCTCATGTTTCATAAATGAGGCCCATTGACTTGGCTGCAACAGTAGAGACCAATTATAGAACTGGTAAGATACGACTAAAAAAAGATTTATGTGATGGAAGCTTATCAAACACTTGCGGAAAATTAATAACATGAGTCACAAATAAGACCTGAGTTTTCGTTTGTATTGTTTTAAAGAACAAATGAAGGGCACTGCTCTTTGTCACTACACATATTTTATATTTCCATGATGAATATGTAAACTTCCTAAGACATCAAGTGAGGTGGGGTTACCTCTGTGGTAGCTCGTCCTCAGGGCAGTCCTGATAGTAACGGATGAAAAAGCGTTCCGCGTCCTCTCTCTCTCCATCAGTGATGACACTGCCATTCAGTGCAGTCACACCAGGCAACCTACAGTTTCAAAACACAGCAGAAGGACATGTGTTTGTGTGTGTGAGGGAGGGAGAAAAGAGCAAGAGACACACTCCATATTGGTGGCCACACTAGTTTGTGTAAAAGTTTTTATAATTCAAAAGTGGCCACTATGTTTATGAACTGCATGTGAGTGTTTAAATGTTTTGTGTATGTAAGTGTACTCACTGTGCCACCATGAGGCAGCGTCTCTCCTGATCTGTGTAGGGCTGCAGTAAAGGAATACCCAACACTCTGACCTCTTGAAGCTTTGGAAATAAATTCAGTTTCTGAATGTCCTCCCAGCGACTTAGACCTTAAAAAAAAACAACTACATGTCAGCTGAAAGTCTATTAATGCTTATCTAATTTAATCTATTATGGCCTACATGCTTATATTTTGCTTAAATAAATTAAAGTTTACTGAGCGAAACACTGTTTCTCTTTCACTAGTCACACGTTAAAACGTGGAGCATTGTGAGACCCACAAGAACTAAATAACCAGCCCTTTCCTCCTTCTTCTCCTTTGGTGTCTAGTGTGCTGAGCTTGTATCATGCATGTCATGCAGGAAAAGAAGCTTGGTCTGACTTGGAACATAGCTCACGAGTCATATGGACTACTTTTATGGTAATTTTTGTCCTTATTGGAGCTTGACAGGCACAGTCGCCATCTGCTTCTGCTGTATGGAAAAGATCAGCTTGCTAGACGTGTTACTATATGACTCCTTTTGTGTACACAGAAGTAAAAAAGTCATATGGAAAGCTAAAGCAACATGAGGAAAAGTAAATGATTACATAATTGTATTTTTATATAATTATAACTGCAACTGATGCTTGTGCAAGTGCTTTAAGTCATTTAAGTGCTCTACAGGCAGAGAGATTTTCAGCACCTGAGTTGTGTAGGTTGATGCTACGAAGGTTGGGGAAGAGTCTCTGCAGGGAGTCCTCTGGCTCGTGGATAGCTGAAAGGGAGTTGTTAGCCAGGATAAGAGACACCAGGCCTGGATACATGAGGCCCAGTTTGCGTACCTCCGCCCATTCCTGCAGCTGGTTATCTGTGATATGCAGCAGACGCAGGGACGGGAATGGTACAGATGACGCACTTACGCTCACGTACTCATTCAGACACAAAAACAACTCCTCCAATCTACACACACACACACACACACACATACACAACCACAACAACACACACAGTAGGTTTAGTGCATGACAAAATGACCTGTGGACAATGTTCATATCAAGTGGAATACAGCAAAAACAGGGCTAAAATTACAAAAATATAAAAGACTCTACGAAAGCAAAAGCAAAAACTACCAGTTTAAGTAAGTACTGTATAGTAACAAAACACTGTCTACAGCACACATAAACACGTCAGATAAAGCCCTGTAGAGTCTGCAGGGGGCAGCAACTGACAAATTCAGACTGAGGCTATTTAAATTCTAAAAAACACACAAACACTTACTCTGGGATCTCTTGTGTGAGTGTGTGCACCATGTCCCAGGTGACATGCGTGTTATTGAGGACAAGGCAGCGGAGGCCCGAGAAGGCTTCGGCAGCTCCAGGCTCCAGACTCGACCCTCTCAGTGGATTCATACTCAGGTTGAGAAAGTCCAGGTTAGGGATATAAGATAGGATCTTACTTATCTTCATGGAGAAGAGAAGAGTAAACAATTTAAATTTTTAATTTACTTTTACTCCTTTAAAATAAACAATGTATTGTTATTTAGGAAAATAACCTAACTGGATTTTAACATGTTTATAATTTGCATTTGTTAAATCTTCATTCCATGTAGAAAATCCGGTGAAGAAATTGGTAATATAAATAAATAAACATTCAAATTTTAATGGAATGGAATTAACTACTGGGTTAGGACATTAGAGATTTATCGTCATTTACCGAATTGTAAAACAATGACGTATAATTCCAAATGCTGTCTGTTATATTGACAGATGAACAACAAAATGATTCAAACCTAGCACACCAATTTTCATTATAATCATCTTTACATACTAAATATTAGCAGACCTATTCATATGATTTATTTGTGCATTTGCTAACCCTTTAGTTAATCTGCCTATGTCACTGATGTCAAATCAGTTCTTTTGACTTTGTAGTAGACCTTTTATTTTTGCATCGTGTTGTTTTTTGTGCAGGGCCTTTGGGGTGGTGTGAATAAAGAAACAATCTAAAAGAATAAAGATTTTACATATATAAATTCTGAGCATTATTACCCTATAAAAATTGTCATAAAAAAAATTATGATTAAAATGGGGGGGGGTCCCAAAGTAATATCCAATTCAGAGGGCCCAGAATTCCGAGTTATGGCCCTGATCATAATTATGCATGATTATGGACCTGTCCAAAATGGCACACTTGATGTGGACTTGCTGTCTCTTGGCCTTCATTTGCCTGTGCCCGCAAAGTCCACAAGAACATAGGGTGTTCCAGTTGTCATTTTTGCATTCAGAAGGACGTCCACCCGGTCAATCGAATCCTCATCTGACATCACAGTAATTCCATTGGCTCAAAAAAACGTATAGTGGTTACTCTATTAAGTGCATGTTTAGGAATCCTACAAATCTTTTTAAGATATATATATATATATATATCTATATATAAAACTTTGTAAATGCGACATTTCATGACTTTTAAAACATGTTACTCATAATTGTATTTAATTGAAACTATAGTGTGAAATTAAACATTTCTCTTTCTTTGTTTTTCAGTTACCTTACATTTTGTAAGCTGACTGCTATCCGATTAGCCTGCTCGTTCAGAATATAGCACACGCAAGTCACTTACAGCACTCCTTAGTGCAATTACATCAGTGTTACATATGGAAATAAACTATTTTCTTTTCATATATGGAAACAAATCCTAAGTCTTGTAATGTTGTTTAATTATGCATTTTTTTGGGGGCCGGGGTAACTCAGTGAGTAAAGACATTGACTACCACACCTGGAGCCGCGAGTTCAAATCCAGGGCGTGCGGAGTGACTCCAGCCAGGTCTCCTAAGCAACCGAATTGGCCCGGTTGCTAGGAAGGGTAGAGTCACATGGGGTAACCTACTCATGGTCGCTATAATGTGGTTCTCTCTCTCCGTTGGGCACGTGGTGAGTTGTGCGTGGATGCCGTGGAGAATAGTGTGAGCCTCCACACGCGCTATGTCTCCGCGGTAACGCGCTCAACAAGCCACGTGATAAGATGCACGGATTGATTGTCTCAGATGTGGAGGCAACTGCGATTCGTCCTACGGCACCTGGATTGAGGCATGTCACTACGCCACCTCGAGGACTTAGAGCGCATTGGGATTTCCAAATTGAAAAAAAAAAAAAAGACATTTATGCGTTTCTTTATTATTGTTTACCAATAGTGAAAGGACAATAGTGAAATGTTAAAGAAATCACATTATGTAATTCAAGTACAGTTTAATCTCAATTTAATTTCATTATGCAGTGTATGGTAAGGCATTAAATACACACAAGATGATTTTAATCGCAAATATGTATGTATGCAGTATAACTTTAATGACTGAAATATTAAAATGATATTGCATATACAGAACATAATATAGAATAACATGCATAACAATAACAACATGAAAACTTTCAACAGAATTGCTGAACCACAAAACAATATTACATAATATATTACATAAGATGTAAACAGCTTTTAATCAATATGCATAGCTAGTCATCGCTCAGGAAGCTCTAAACAGCTAGAAGTTAACGCGATAAATCATGCCGGACGAAACAATATCAAGTGTTGATTTAATATTTATTTCAGTAATTGTTTTCTCTGATTGTTGTAAATGACATACTGTATCTCTTGCTTTCAAGTGTATATCCTACCACTTTTTAATGCGATGTGTATAATTGGTTAAAAAAAAAACACATTGTTTTATTCAGTTTACCAGAGATGGAATTACACATTCAGTTTCCATTTAATAGTTTTCCTTGGGAACGTTTTACTTTCATAAAAGTAAGGAACTTAAAACTAAACCTTTGTTATCGCTGTTACAAAGAGGATTTTAGAATTATTGTGAGTCTCTGAAAGATTTAGACAGGAGAGAATTATTACTTTCCCACACTAGCTTGCAAAATGTTATCTATTTTTTTAAATAGCAATGTTCGGTCTGCTGGCAATCTACAGTATATTTCTGAAGAGGTGTGGCTGTGTACATAAATGTATTAACTTTTGCAAGCTATGCCAGCGTGCGCGACCTATGTATTACTTTTTTTACGCTCTCTGTGTTCTAAGCACCTGCCTGTAACCATCTAGGTGTCGAAGTCATGTTCATTTAATCTCTAAATATTTAAAAAGATGGGGTTTTGTTGTTGCACACTTTTATGACTCATGCACCCTTATGGCCTTGCTGACGAGCCCCATCTGTCTGCACTCGCTTACGTTAACAAAGTCTGGACTCAAGGGCATAGGTCCGCAAGGGCATAGGTTGCCATTTGGGACAGGGCCTATATGGTTAATTGCATTAAAAAAATTTTTTGGCATTTAGCATTGCTTTTTCCCCTGCAATCCCCGGCTCTATCAGAACAGACCTGTGACACATTTTTAGGTCGCAGCCTACCAGTTGAGAACAAGCCAATTTAAACACCCTTCAATTGTAGAGGAATTAACTGTGGCCTGGCTACACTTTTACTGGCAAATTTTATGACCAAATCTGACCCAAACATAAAGTTGTACACTCTTTTATTTCCTCTCCGAGCACAGTCTGCATCGCATTGCCAACAGCTTGCTAAGCTTTGATTCAAAGATGAAGTAATGTGTGCATGCACATGTGCAAAAAGACTAATGTCAACATTAAAACAAAAAATATATTGTAATATATATTCCATTGTACTTTTGAATGTTATGATCTCACCATATTCAAAATTACACTTGATAAAGTGTGCAAAATTTCCTTCTATCTACTGACATTAATGGGTAAAATCATGTTAAATAATTCCTTATGTTAAATGCACACAAAAATATTCAAAACCTGTGACTCACAAACCCAGATTTCTCACCTCTCCCCAGTCTTTCAGCTGGTTGTGAGAGAGGTCTAGCTCTACCACGTGAGCACAGAAAGTGGCCACCTCCTCCTCATCTCCGGCCTCTGTGATACCACAACCATCCAAAACCAGGATCCTGGGCAGATTGAGACGATCTGACACAAACACACAGACGTTAGGGGCTTTAAATAAACAATATAAGTAAAACATTCTGTCTATAAGTCGAAAATACTTTCTGTGGTAATTGACAACATGCCACAGATGCTGTCGATAGAGCTGAACTTGTATTATACCCAGGACACTGCTTTGACTCATTGTGTCTTGAATGACATGTCAATTTGTCATGAGATGCAATGAAAACCAAAAAAGTTTGATGTTGTCGACATAGCTGTCATATTTAAGTGCTTTCCTTAATTAATATGAATAGATCTGAGAGTGAACAACAACTTAAATTTCTTTCTGTTCATCACACAAAGTGATTGTTTCGCTTCAGAAGACTTGGAATATAGTTATATCGAGTACTTATACAGTGGTTTATTGTGTTTTATTTTTGTCCTTTTCTGAGCGTGACAGACCGGAGTCTCTATTCTCATAAACCGCTAATCTACCATCGGGTCAAAAGGTTCTGAGCACGGTAAGTAATGGTTCCAGAAGCATTTCCACTTGAGCATGGTTCTGTATGGTTTGATTACCGTACCCAATCATGCAGGTGAAACGTCTTTAGTATGTGGTGATCAGTGCTGGGTAGTAACGAATTACATGTAATCTGGATTACAAATAATACTAAAACAAATATACTCTTTAAGGCATGATCTACAATCGTGTTTTTCATCAAACTGCAAATTGATGACTTTAAGACATCACAGCTTCATTTTCTGTTACTGCAGTATTTTCTGTAAAACTGCTTTGAAATGTGTGCTGTGAAAAGCGGTATACACATCAAAATAACATGACTTGATTATGTAATCAGAATCAAGTGTAATTAGATTTAATTACATTTTTATATAGTTTAAATCATATTACAGTTTTTATGGATTACATGATTACATTACAATCAGGCAAAGGCAGTAAATTATTCATAATTTACTGATCCCTCAAATCCTTAAATTTTTTTAGAATGGAGGGGGTGGGGTGGTGGGGGGTTGGTGGTGGAATTGCACATACAGTGTAGTTTTGTGAATTGCTTTTGTGACAACTTTTGAGACTTGTTTTGTGATTTGTTGATTCACAAATATAACTGGTCTGATCTGTTACACTGATGGCATTTGTAATGTCAAAATTTAAGTGCCTTTTTTATTTCACTCAGAAACAGACAAATAGTGAGTAACACACAAAAATTCCTATACATTTTTACTTTACATTTAAGCAACAATTTACACGTTTAAAGCACCATTCTGAAACGTCATGTAAACTAGAACGCTAGTTTCCTTAAGACGTTTAAGGGATTAAAAGAAAGCAGTTTAAAGGGATAGTTCATCCAAAAATGAAAATTCTCTCATTATTTACTCACCCTCAAGATATCCCAGATATGACTTTCTTTCTTCACCAGAACACATTTGAAGAAAATCTGAAAAATATCTCAGCTCAGTAGGTCCTTAAAATGCAAGTAGATGGTGATTCGACTTTTGAAGCTCCAAAAATCACAGACAGACAACATAAACGTCATCCATACAAGTCCAGCTGTTAAATTAATGTCTTCTAAAGTGACACAATCATTTTTTGTGTGAAAAAGATCAATATGTAAGTACTTTTTTAACTCTAAATCATCCTTCCGGTCAGTAGCAGTATTAGTATGTGACGTAATCACATTGGCATTTCAACACACAAGAACTGAGGCATGTGAGACACACATGGAAGAGCAGAGCTGTTTACCAGTGAGTAGGAGGAACACTGTACAGAAGCTTCGTAGGTTTTGGTTTAGATCTGTATTTATCTGTTTCTTTACATACAATAGTGCGTTTGTGTGCTTATCCTGGATGTCTCAACCGAGAGGAGAATGTGAGATTACCTCTGTATTATGGCAACACAAATATATCACACGAGAGACCGCCTGGACTCCACCCTCGTGAAGTTTACCCGAAAACTTTTTCCAAAAGTGATTGCTTCAGAAGAAATTAATTCAAACAATTAATTTAAGAGTTGTATTGATGATATTTATGCTGACTATCTATGATTTTTGGTGCTTCAAAAGTCAAATCACCATCCACTTGCATTTTAAGGACCTACTGAGCTATTTTACTATTTTTCTTCAAATGTGTCCTGGTGAAGAATGAAGGTCATACACACGTGGGAGATATCATGAGGGTGAGTAAATAATGAGAGAATTTTCATTTTTGGGTGAACTATCCCTTTAACACACCTAGGTTTTTCCCAGAGAATGTGGATTAATGTGGCCATGTAAACGCATGATCAGCGTTCTAACCAGTTTTTGAGAAGTGCGTCTGTGGAGAAAGCTTAATGATCGAGCTGCATGTATATGGGAGTAAAGAGAAAGCAGCTAACACAGCTCATGTAAACTCATACACTGATTTCGAGCCTTAAGCAGCTTTCTCGCAATAAACAGCTTTCTGGTGTCCATGTACACGTAGTCATTGACCCCGTTTACACTTGGTATTAAGATGCGTCTTGAGTGATGCGATCACATGTGGTCAGGTGAGACACATCGCTGTTTACACCTGGTCATTTAAATGCATCTCCTGTGACCACTTGTGATTGGATTTAGAGGGGAGGGACTCCGTTTCATCACGACATATATCAATCACTATGTCAGTGTGTTACTGCCAGAGGAGAACTGGCCCCCACAGTGAATCTGGTTTCTCCCAAGGTTATTTTTCTCCATTAACCAACATCTTATTAATGTTTTGTGTTGCTTGCCACAGTTGCCTTCAGCTTGCTCAAAGGTGTTCTAAATACAAGTATTATTTAATTTTTATACACAATTTACAATCATATTTAATCAAACTACACAATGATCACTCTATGACTTTATTGATTTTACAGTTAAATTTTTTTGTTAATACATGATTTTCTGTAAAGCTGCTTTGAAACGATGTGTGTAGTGAAAAGCGCTATACAAATAAAAATGACTTGACTTTCGGAAGAGAGGGGGAGAGTTGAGTGTATTGCACTCAGAACTGATACTGGCTACTAGTCAGCCAGGTGAAGATGGTTCCTCAACATTGAACTACTGGATCTATAGAGATAATTTCATTTTTAAGGAGACATGGAAAAAAACATCACTGTGCAAATGTAAACTCTGCCTTCCAAAAGTTAATGTCCCGCCAACTGCAAAGGATTCTACATCAAATATAAAGAAGCATTTGGAGGCATGTTTGCATGTTTTTTTTTTATCTTTATATCGCAAATCTAACCAGCTCAAACACATTTTTATCAATTATTATTTGAATTATCACTCTGTGTATAATATAACCATGTGCCACAACGTATTTGGAAGGGGTTTGTCCATCAAACGCATCAAAATGCACAAATACACTTCATTTCATATTCAGTTGGATTAGTGCCATAAAGTTACTTAAATAGCTTTTGTAGTCAGCTTCAAAGATGTATAACTTTGAAACGTTTTTGTGACGCTGATTCACAAATATAACTGGTCTGGGCTGTGTTTCCCAAAAGCATCGTAAGCCTAATTAGATCGTAGAAACCACTGGCAGCAGTGGCTTCTATGATCAACTTAAGCTTGCAATGCTTTTGGGAAAAGCAGCCCTGATCTCTTACCACATGTGGATGCAAAATTGCATGACCACATTTGAGTTAACGTGCCCCGGGAACCTGTCCATAATTTCAGAAACTCCAATCAGAAATGCTTGTTCAACTCAAACATATTCGATTCTGTAATTGATTGGAGGGCCTAGACCTCTATCAGCATCATGAGGGAAAACACGAACATTTTAAAACTTCCTTTATATGTTTACATTTGTGATAATCACTTGCTCAGTCAGTCCATTCTAATCCTGAGTTTACAGCACCACAGTGGAAAAAGAAACCTTAACCATGCCATCAAGCCCTGATTGGTTTACAGAACGGCATGGTTCCTCAACGAGATCCATTTGACCTGATGGTGGAAAATCAGCTTCACATTTTTTCAATACACTCTGTAAAGACTTTTTAAAAATTCACCTTTTGTGTTCCACAAAAGAGAGAGTGCAATACTGATTTGGAGCGACATTAGGATAAGTAAATAATGACAGAATTTAAATTTTTGGGTGAACTATTCCTAGAACCTTAGCCCTAGAATTCATAATACAATTATATCAAGTGCCCTTTAACAGTTTCAAGCAAATTCAAGTAAAACCAGTGTTATTACTAGTTCATCAGGCTGCAGATCATATCTAATTTTAACTAGTCCTCCCAGCATTTTACCTTAGGCCAGAAATACCACTCACCTTTGACAGGTGAACCCTGGGGGCTTGACCGGATCACCACTCCGACCCCTGGCCCACGGCAGTAAGGAAAATTGTCAGGACTGTACTTCTCACTGATCACCTGCACTAAAGTACGTCCTTCTATCTCCTCCGACTCCATCTCACCTCTTGTCCCACTCTCACACCTTCAACAGAACAAAGTTAGAGATGAAAGTGTGCGTCTGTGGTTGTATCAGACCACTTAATCCAATAAAACAAAGTAGTTTATCAGTTATGTGCACTCAGTGTAAAGGCAAAAGCTTGAAAGATATGATTTATTGACATCAGAAAGGGGGTGTCAGTTGAATTGTGTGGAATATACAAGCTAAGATAATTTATCTAACCAGCTAAAAGTTAAGTATGACAAATTTGAAAGAGCTGAAACTTCCATTAGTCTACAGATGATCAAAATGCACCATGAGCTCTAAAAAGAGATTGATTTGTAGTATCAAGAAAAATGCTACAAGGTTAAAGCCAAACATACTGAAATGTGTTAACTCACAGACGAGGTCTTTACTCCTGTCCAGATCTGGAGGTCAATTATCAGCACATTGATGGTGGGCCACCTCTCTGGTTTTGATCCTAAATGGACAGCTATGGAAGTACAGCATCCAGGAATGGATCTCTTAACCTGCGGCCTAGTGGGTCAGGGCTGGGGCTGTCCCACAACCCTTGACTCACAAAAATAGCAACGGAGACCAAGAGTGGAAGAAAGAGATAAAGACGGAGAACTGGACAAATGAGATAATGCACGTGTCACACAGAGCACTTGTGGTCACAGAACAATCATTCTTCTATCCCTTTATGATGTCTAGACAAACGAGGTAACACTAGCATGGAAAGGTCTGTCCTTGAAATCAGATCCAATAACACTTTGTTCGACTCCTATATGTTGTTGCTTTACACAGGAAGCACAGTGGGAAAGCTCCGATGATTTGAATGGATGAGGCACCCTGAGCATATGTATCTTTTGTCTTGACAGAAGACACTGTAAGAGTAAACAGATCTTTATTGCTAACGGATTGGCCTGCTGAGGTACTCTGTTTGTGGGTATCTTTCAAGTGATCTAAAACCAGTCTTTAAAGGTGAACACAGTAATTGTTTCCTCATTAAAACAGTTTTACTACTAAATATTAATTGTCATTTTGAAACACATGTATAAAATTGAGCACTCACATGAAATGGAATCTCCAGTCATATCAGTAACCTTATAAAAGCTGTTTTATTATACATGGAGAGGGTCCCCTCATGGGTGCTGCCATTTTATGTTCACATGACCAGCTGAAAATACTCTCAATAACTGCCCTGCTATTGGACAAGTTTACTTATGGGTTAAATTAATCATGAAGGTGAATTTCAACAAAGCTTGTCAGTCCAAACCAAACCAGTTTTTATTTATATTTTTGAGAGAGAGAGAGAGAGTATAAAACGCCAATAGTGGGTGGGACTAGATTTTTACTTAGTAAGACTTCTTAAAACAACAAAAGTTTCACTTACAAAGTTTCCAGATAAAATTGACAATTTGTCGCCCTATGCAAGAAAACTATCAACTTGACTCGCCGTGTCCTAAAATAAGCCTCGGGTCAAGAGTCAACAGCTGACAAGTTGTTGTTGACTTTCAAATGCTCGGCTGCCATGACAACGCTTTTGTTTCGGATGAGCGCTGTTCGACAAGATTCGGCAGTTCTAGAATGGAAACTTCTGTAGTATTGACACGAAGACTGTGTTAAATGTTTTTGTTCTAGAGCGTCGTCAGTTTTCAGTGCTCCTAAACTAAACACTACTGCATATGCAATATAAGACCGTATGTCCTTTAAACTAGCACCGTATGACTTGGTGTTACGCTAAATATAGAATAGAAAGGCGTAATGTACAGTAAATTCTAGTAATACAATAAGATGGCGACAGCGAACCAATAGGCGCGTTGATGCAATTTATTCATCACAAAACAACATAACGGCTGCGTTAAAACCTAGTTGAACATTTAAGAGAAAACGTGTTATTAAATATGTCGCGCGATGACCACCGGCGAGCATATTTACGATGCTACTAGTTGATTGAATAAAAATACAATACATACAATGTTGAAAAATGACTATAATTAAATGTATAACGCATCGCCTCTCCTGTTATGTATAGGCACAACACACCGAAATGCATGCATTATGTGCCATCTTATTCAAAGTTGTTTGTTTGTCTTACCAATGACAACGGTTCGGCGATTCGCTCTGCGTGTTTTTGTTGTTGATCCGTTGACAGTGTGTTTGAACACGGAGGTCTAACGTAGTTACTTCCTACTGGCAAAGCAGTGTTGTTGTTGTTTTGCAGCCTGCCGCTCCAGTGCAGTGGGTGGCAGCATTGCAGCATTACATCATAACCCGAATCATGAAAATGTAGATATTTTTGCTCAGTAGTAATAAGTAATTTATTATTCATGAAATTATCATGGTTTCCACAAAATACCATAGGTTAGTTAAAACATACATTAATATGAGATTGTCAAAAAGCTCCCTTTCAGAATCTTTCTGTCATTTTGTTTAAAGGGATAGTTCGCCCAAAAATGAAAATTCTCTCATCATTTACTCACCCTCATGCCATCCCAGATGTGTATAACTTTATTTCTTCTGCTAAACACAAACGAAGATTTATACAAGAATATCTCAGCTCTGTAGGTCAATTCAATGTAAGTGAATGGTGGCCAGAACTCTGAAGCAGCAAAAAGCACATAAAGGCAGCATACAAATAATCCATAATGCTCCAGAGGTTAAATCCATATCTTTTTACAACAGAATTACAAAAGCATCAGGGAACAACTGAAAAGAAGCCGGCGAAGGAAGAAAGAGAGAGGGGAAAAAAGGCAAAGGTAGCCCATACAAACTGTGATGACATGGCAGAAGAGCTGTCTGCAGGGACCACAGAAGTGGGGGAAATTCCTATGTATGGATTATAAGGAAACTGACTTTCATGAGGCTGAAGACCTCATGAAACCTGCCACACAAACTGGTACTAGAAAGCACACAAGGAAAATAAATGAAGATACAACAACAGAAATCGATCAAAATTTCACCTCACCTCTCTTCCATGGATGGCATTTTTGGCCAGTGTTTTTCTGATAGTGGAGTCATGAACAGTGACCTTTTTTGATGGAAGAGAGGCCTGCAGTTCCTTGGATGTTGTCCTTGCCTTTTTTGTGACTTCCAGATGAGTTATTGCTGTGCTCATGGAGGAATTTTGGAAGGGCAACCACTTCTGTGAAGGTTCACTACTGTGCCAAGTTTTCTCCATTTGGAGATAATGGCTCTCACTGTGGTTCTTTGGAGTCCCAGAGCCTTTCGAAATAGCTTTGTAACCCTTCCCAGACTCATGTATTTCAATCACCTTTTTTCCTCATTTCTAGAATTTCTTTTGACCTTGGCATATTGTGCTACTGGGTGAGACCTGTTAGCCAAATTCTTACTACTTATGAATTTTCATACTGAAAAAGTTCTATTTAGGTGTTGATTTGATTGAACAGGGCTGGCAGTAATCAGGCCTGGGTGTGTCTAGTCCAGCAGAACCCCATTATGAATGCAGTTTCATAGATTTGGTGATTCAGTAACTAAGGAGCAAATACTTTTTCACACAGGCCCAGTTGGTATTGGATAACTTTTGCTTCAATAACATCATTTAAAAGCTGTATTTTGAGTTTACTCATGTTAGAATTTTTGAAACAAATTAGTTTGAGATGTACACAAAAACAGAAGAAATCAGGATGGGGGCAAATAATTTTTCACAGTACTATAATTTATTTTTTTGTCATGATTATTTTTCCATTGGTTTCTCATTCTGAACAGGAAAGCTCAACTCATAAAACATCCTCTCACTTTCAACTGCTTTTATGGAAGGTCATTGACCTTCTGCACCAAAAGCTTTCTGCTTAACATTAAGCTATGATGAAACATGCAATTTGTCATGCTTTCCAGATACAATGCATCTGGAAAGTATTCACAGCGCTTCACTTTTTCCACATTATGTTACAGCCTTATTCCAAAATTGATTAAATTCATTATTTTCCTCAATTCTACAAACAATACCCCATAATGACAACGTGAAAGTAGTTTGTTTGAAATCTTTGCAAATTTATAAAAATAAAAAAAACCACACACACACCACACAACAACAACAACATGTGCATAAGTATTCACAGCCTTTGCTCTACTTTGTTGAAGCACCTTTGGCACCAATTACAGCCTCAAGTCTTTTTGAGTATGATGCTACAAGCTTGGCACACCTATTTTTGGGCAGTTTCTCCCATTCTTCTTTGCAGGACCTCTCAAGCTCCATCAGGTTGGATGGCGAGCGTCGGTGCACAGCCATTTTCAGATCTCTCCAGAGATGTTCAGTCCGGTTCAAGTCTGGGCTCTGGCTGGGCCACTCAAGGACATTCACAGAGTTGTCCCGTAGCCGCTCCTTTATCATCTTGGCTGTGTGCTTAGGGTCGTTGTCCTGTTGGAATATGAACCTTCGCCCCAGTCTAAGGTCCAGAGCGCTCTGGAGCAGGTTTTCATCAAGGATGTCTCTGTACATTGCTGCATTCATCTTTCTCTCAGTCCTGACTAGTCTCCCAGTTCCTGCCGCTGAAAAACATCCCCACAGCATGATGTTGCCACCACCATGCTTCACTGTAGGGATGGTATTGGTCAGGTGATGAGCGGTGCCTGGTTTCCTCCAGACATGACGCTTGCCATTCAGGCCAAAGAGTTCAATCTTTGTTTCATCAGACCAGAGAATTTTGTTTCTCATGGTCCGAGAGTCCTTCAGGTGCCTTTTGGCAAACTCCAGGCGGGCTGTCATGTGCCTCTTACTGAGGAGTGGCTTCCATCTGGCCACTCTACATTACAGGCCTGATTGGTGGAGTGCTGCAGAGATGGTTGTTCTTCTGGAAGGTTCTCCTCTCTCGACAGAGAAATGCTGGAGCTCTGTCAGAGTGACTGTCGGGTTCTTGGTCAACTCCCTGACTAAGGCCCTTCTCCCCCAATCGCTCAGTTCGGCCAGGCGGCCAGCTCTAGGAAGAGTCCTGGTGGTTCCAAACTTCTTCCATTTACGGATGATGGAGGCCACTGTGCTCACTGGGACCTTCAATGCTGCAGAAATTTTTCTGTACCCTTCCCCAGATCTGTGCCTCGATACAATCCTGTCTCGGAGGTCTACAGACAATTCCTTGGACTTCATGGCTTGGTTTGTGCTCTGTTAACTGTGGGACCTTACATAGACAGATGTGTGCCTTTCCAAATCATGTCCAATCAACTGAATTTACCACAGGTGGACTCCAATCAAGTTGTAGAAACATCTCAAGGATGATCAGTGGAAACAGGATGCACCTGAGCTCAATTTTGAGTGTCATGGCAAAGGCTGTGAATACTTATGTACATGTAATTTTTTTTTCGTTTTTTTATTTTTAATAAATTTGCAAAGATTTCAAAAAACTTCTTTCACGTTGTCATTATGGGGTATTGTTTGTAGAATTTTGAGGAAAATAATGAATTTAATCCATTTTGGAATAAGGCTGTAACATAACAAAATGTGGAAAAAGTGAAGCGCTGTGAATACTTTCCGGATGCACTGTATACTTTCTACATTTAAATAAATTTTAGTCCGTGTTGAACTCTATAAGAGGCTATACTGAAAATGTATGCAACAGTTTTGTAGCTTAGTAGTTATGAGTTTTGAAAATGCCTAAGTTACACTTTTGTTTCATTCCCAGACCTTGCCATGATGTTTATACCTGTGGGAGGAAAATATTTGATAAAAACAAATACAAGGGAAGGTAGGAAATGTATCATTTTTTAAATGTCATTTGTTAAGAGAAAAGTGATCTGCTGCTCTGCTTTTTGTTTTTCTTCATGTAAAATTTAAAAAGCTCAACACTTTATATTCCTTTTCCCCAAAGGTTTACAGAAGAAATCAAAGCATTGCTCAGATTTCATACAATGCATGGCAGTAACTGGCAAAAGATTTCAGAATTGACTGGTCATAGCCAGTTCGCTCTAGAGAAAAAATTTTCTCAGATCAGTAGCTGTAAGTTTAAATCCACAGACCTCTTTTCTTCATTTCCAACTATGTATATAGCTTGTCCTTTGTAGGTTATTGTTAGTCATATCAATCCCTTTTCACACAGCTTAAGTAGAAGGGCCATGGTCATAGGAGGTGGTGCAGAGACTTTTGAGGGCTGTGCGAAACCATATTGTAGCAAAACTGAAATCTGAGGCTAATAAGAAAACACCAACCAGAGTCAGTAGAGAAATGCTCTACAAGAAACTACCCTGTTTGATATTGCTTTGAAGGTAAAACTCGATGTTGGAGCAAGTGCCAAGAATGAAATGGTGAGAAAGAGGAAAATAATCATTATTGTTTTTAATATTCACACAAATTTGAATTCACATAACATTTTATGTAATTAACCTATTTCTATAATAATTTCCCCCCTCACTTCAGTTTCAGATAAACTGTCTAAAATCTGTGGTTGTCTGCTACAGAGGCTACTGTTCCTCTTAATGCTGCATAAACATTTTGCATGAATTTTCTGCTTCACCCTTAAGGATGTCCAGCCTAGCTGTGCAGATGTCGTAAGGGGCTGTATACAGTGGCAAGATATCTCAGGAAAGCAAAATCAGGCTTATTAAAGCGTAAGAGAGCTTGTTTTTTGAAGGCTTGGTTAGAATGTATTATCTTGACTTGTTTTTACCTGGCATCTACTTGTAATACATAAAAATGTTCTTTACCACTCACAGGCAGGGGCGCAACTACACATTTCCAAGCGGGTATGCAAAACTACATTTTGTGCCCCATGTATCTGTCGGGGGGGGGGGTGATGTTGTAAGGGTCGAGGAGGCCGATTACACCACCTTTAGTGAGCCTCTGGCGCCCCCCTTTACATGGCGCCCCATACATTGCATACCTTGCATATATGGTTTTTGCACCTCTGCTCACAGGCTGTATGAAATGCAAATAGAGGATGTTGCGGATGTCGACTGGGAGGATCTCACCGCATTATTTGCAGCACCAACAATGTGATTATTACATGACTGATCTGCCTGCGTGATATCAAATCAGCCTGCGTGATATCGAATCGTCGGACAGTGGGGGGGGGGTGCTTAGCGCGAGGCGCAGTAGCAGATCCTGGCATAGGCGAATTAGGCAGCAACCGGCCACCCCCCCACAGTTCGCAAGATTGCAATGGGAAAAGGTGCCCCGAACTGTGCTGCCCCGCACCTGGCGAGGCGATAATCTGACGTGGTGCGAGCTGCGAGGCGATCGTCTGTGTTCCACGAATGCTATACGGTCCTTGAGTAATGTATAATGTGTGAGGAATGGCAGCAGGTGGAGTTTCTGGTGCCCCCCTAGGGAGTTGGTTCCCTACGCAGAATGTATAATATGTGTAAAGGGAGCAGTGGTACTGTCTCAAATTATATAACTAGCTTACTAACTCCTGTCCACTTTAATTAAAAAAAAAAAAAAAAAAGAAATTTAATGAGGAAGACGAAACTGATCAAAAGCAGAAAATATTTAAGATGTATTTTTTTTTTTTCCTGTGGTGATATGCTAATGCTGCATTCACGTTGTGTTGTAATTACAAGATGACTATTCGGAGATTCCACTCATAACACCAGAAATGACCCATGGGTGGCCTTGTTAATGACAACAAAATACTGTTACTACACAGCATTAATCCAATAATTAATGCATTCGTTGAACATGGGAAATTTTCCTAACAATGAGGGAAATATGAGATCTCTGAAGGTTCCATTAGTATGATCGACTGATCCAAAATAAAGAGTATTCCCTAAGGAGTTCATTAAGTAGGTGTAACAGGCATCTGAGTCCAATTACACAGGCTGCATTATTCAAGTTCCTAGTAACTAGAATAATGTGTCTGCTTATTCAGGCATGATGCTGCTGCTGGCGGCGGAGTAAATGAGCTTGGTGTCATGTTTTTTGTCCTCTGTGTCTGTGCCTCCATAAAGTGGCATCAGCTTGAAATTTAAGTGCCAAATTGGCAGAACAATGGTTTTGGAGGTTTGTATTTTCACTGAATTTTTGTGTGGACATAATATTAATTTTTTAGATTAAACACTTCTGTTCTGAAATCCATTATGTGCAGTAAAAATATTTCTTTTATTAATTTAATATTATTCATTTATTATTGACAAAAGAACCCATGTATGTGCATGTAGTGACTGGAGTCTGAATTACCTTTTAAATCATGTCTATCAAGTTATGTTGGCTATCAAACTAAATTGTTCCTTCTTTACATAATTTTCCCCAGACATTGTTGACTTCCTGTATAAGAAAAGCTTGCCAGGACTGATTTTGAGGACTTTGATGAGAATGAGCTAAAAGTTGACCAGCAGGAGACCTTCCTTCTCGCTGACATCTTTAAGGACATTGAGGAATCTTGTGATGACAGTGATGAGGAGAGTGGACAAAGACAGAAAGAGTGACAGCAGTTTTACTTTACCTTAAATAATTGTACAAATCAATAAGACCTGGAAAAATATTGATGCTAAATATTCAAAAAAATGTACTGAATATATGCTCAGTGTTAATGTTAAAAAATAAACAACAGTCAGACTCTTGGGTGATGGAGAGAAAGTTTAGTTAGTATGAAGTTTTAAAGACAGGTTGTTGCACTTCACATTAAACAGACATAAAACAATCCTGTTTCCTTAGCTTTGAGTCATTGGACTACATTTTCAAATCAGCCATGGCTCGTTGCAATGGGTCAGAACTCCAGAAATCATGCTCCCAGCCTAGAAACCAGCCTGTGAATGTGGGAGGTTCAAAGCCCTGCTTCACCGTAACAATGGGTGTTCTCTTATCCCTATTGGCAGGATCCGTTTCAATATATTTAGCAGCTGAAGAGAAAAAAAAACAAAAAAGAAACTTAAGGATAAAGATAAATGGTTATCTAATAAAAACATCTGCACAATGTTGCTATTGAAAATTTGGTCCTTCTCACCTGAAGTCACAGCTTCATTTTTCTCTTCTTCATTAGCCTCGTTTCCAATCCAAATAAAGACCTTGGACACAAAATTGACTTTAAGAATGGCAGAGCATTAGTTTAGTTTTCTGGAGTTCATGTTATTGCTCAAGTGGTTACCTGATCCCAGGTGTCCAGGATCATTATATCATCTGGAGCCAAGTCCTCCTGGGTCATCTCTCCTGGCACCTCCTCAATCTGGATAGACAAATAACAAAATTTGAGAAATATAAAGGATGGAACTGTATGCATTTCAGTGATTGTGGCCTGTTAATTTTGGACCATTCTACACCTCCCTCCAACATGGTGACAAGAACACTTACAAGGAATGTTCCCGTTTTGTTAGAGCATGCAAAGAGCCTTGGGGGATGTGTGTCCATTTTGTTCTTAAGCCTTTCAGATGTGCAGTACTCAGCCTTTCCTCCAAGAGCACTCCAAAAATCATCTATACAGAAATTTGACAAAAAACCAAAGGGTTTATATCTTCAAATGTCAAGGTTAAATCATTTGGAACACTTGTCTACCATCAGTTAAGCAAAACATGTACACACACCTCCCTCTGCTCCTTCTGATATCTCTGAAAGTTCCACTCCTAAAATACCGCTGAGCTTTTGGGCTCCATTCTTTTCGACATTACTGGTACCCTGACCCAGCCACAGCTTAGAGCCTGAGGGAATCACTAAAACGAAGGCATCGTTGGAGTTGAGGCTGGAGGCCACAGCATCAACCTGTTTCAGACAGCGTGAACAAAACAAATGCCAATTGTCTTAGGGAACCATTTTTGCATACATTTAAAAATGGAGAAGAACATGTGACAAAAACTAAACTGTACATTGTGCACAGCCACAGCTAAAATTTGACAATGTTCTTTCACTTTTGTTTATTCCACTCACCTCAACAGCTCGTGTATGCCCAGCAGGGTTGGCACGCACTTGGAAAAGGCGGACCTCAGAAGCCTGGGATTGGCCACCATCTCGTGAGGTTCCACCCTTGTGCACCACCATTGGGTGCCCTCCAAAGAGACTCATGAGTTGTGGGGGTTCTTTGCCTTGAATTACTCGCACCTATGTGGACAAACATGCTCACATTCATGGTGGTATATCAAGGTATCTTAGGAGTCAGCCTTTACATCGGGAGCATGTCTGTGATACCTTAAAATGCTGCCTCCAGAGGCAACTTGCTAAGTTTTGGAACAGACCCATTGATTTGTTCATGTCTCAAATCTCTACTTGTATTATCACCTGAACTGCAGCCCCACCAAGCTCTGCATCAAGCTGTGCTGCCAGGATGGCAGAGGTTCCCTTCTCATCTTGACTGGAGTCCTCCCCCTGCCTTTGGACAAACAACTCCATTAAATAAGCCTTTGCTGTGATGACTCATCTTATTGACTAACAGAAGCCAAGCTTGGTGAGGTTATGAGATACTCAAAGACCATCAGATTCTGTTACTTGTTCATGTGTAACATGAACGTCCCTGGCTTAGGATCAAATCCTCAGGCATTCTGTATGTTTAGTTTACAGATTCAGCATTCATAAAGGAATGGATTCTAGAAGTAAGAGTGTCTGTACTCCTTACCATATATATATGATCTGGCCCTGACGTTCTCCACGCCTGTAGCAGTACAGGATGATGTAACTATCTCCTCCATAGAACTGCCCATGAGTGGATGGGTCAACTGGAACCTTGTCTGTTCCCTCAATGCGCCAGATCTTTCCAAAGCAACAACAGAAGACAAATTGTCCATTAATTAAATTGTCAACTTCAACTCAGTTGTTGCAATCTTCTGCTAATTCCAATCTATTAGTACTTTGACAGCATAAGTGTCACATTTACCTTTTTCTCCCCTCTACCATCATCAAACATCCCATACTGAGCAGCCATTGCATCCGATTTGTGAAGAGATGATGCATCAAATGGCACTTTCTTGATTTTGGCGATTTTGTTAGGCAGATAGGCTTGTCCCATACCCTTTGTCTGGTCGGCATCGTGCCAGAACTTGAAAAACTGTTTGAAAAGAGGAGTCTCTCCATTCTCAGGGATGATCTGGACCTCAGTGTGTTTTGGGTAGCCCATCTTACTTATAAATTCCTCAGCAGTTTTCATACCTGCACTTCGCTCCTCTTTATTTGCCGCTTTACCTGTTTAAGGAAAAAAGGGTCAAGGTTTAGATTGAGGCATATCCCGCATATTTTGGTTGCATTGAACCGCTTCACTGACCTTTCCAGACAAATATCTTGCCACTGGAACCATGATCCAAGATAAAGCAGTCAGTGGACTGGAGTGCACTTTGGGAAAAGGGGTTCTCCTCAGCCACTAAAGTAACTGACATGCTCCCACTGGCATTTGACACCTGAATGATAATGACCATCATAATATCCCATTTAGTACAATTTTCAATATAATTTCTTGGGTAAAAGCCAGCAAGTAGATCAATGTACCTTGTACAATTTGGCTGACTTCCTGTTGGATGCATCAGTCTTAGTGTCTTCAGATTGAGCGTCAGGAAGATTAGGCTTTGGTCCAAGAATCTGACAAAATATAGTAGAGCACTCACATTCAGAATGTTGAAAAACAATGCATGTTGAATACTCGCCAAGGCACATATTTATTATACTTTTAATGCCATGTGGGCATCAATGGCTATTTTCATGGCAAGATCAAATTAGTAAAAAAAACAAAATATGCCAAACAATAAGTAAAAACATTTCTTAGAACATTACAACAAAAACTATAGATGTTTCAATTTGACATTTGATAGAAATTCAAAAACGTCATATAGTTTATGGACTCACTGCGGACTATAGCACAATTACGTAGTGGATTAAATCCATGTTTTAAGAAAAAAATAATTTTTCTCCCCAATTTTGGAATGCCCAATTCCCACTCCTTAGTAGTCCTCGTGGTGGCACGGTTACTCACCTCAATCCGGGTGGCGGAGGACAAGTCTCAGTTGCCTCTGCTTCTGAAACCGTCAATCCGCGCATCTTATCACGTGGTTTGTTGTGCATGACACCGCGGAGACTCACAGCACTACTCCGTGCTGACTCGTGCTACTCTCCGTGATCCACACACAACTTACCACGCACCCCATTGAGAGCGAGACCCACTAATCGCGACCACGAGGAGGTTACCCCATGTGACTCTACCCTCCCTAGCAACCGGGCCAACTGGTTGCTTAGGAGACCTGGCTGGAGTCACTCAGCATGCCCTGGATTCGAACTTGTGACTCCAGGGGTGATAGTCAGTGTCAATACTCGCCGAGCTACCCAGGCCCCTATTTAATCCATGTTTTAATGGATTTAAAACGTTCGGAGCCATGATATACTGGATGTTTTTGATGGAAACAGCGTGTACAGTATGTAGCGTCATGAGTAAATAAAGTGAGAGAGTGCAATAATGACTGTATTTCCTTAAACTTTCTTTTATGTCAGTAGTATAGTATAGCATATTAATAACTTTTGAGCTTCAGGGATTTCAGTCTTTTAAAGAATATGAGAGGTTGCTGACTATTTGGAGTGAATTTGTTTGGTATGGATAACTATGTTTTTTTTTTTTATTAGTTTGATTTTGTTTCAAGATGATGTCTACCGACAGTTAAACTACAAACTTTTAGTAGCCACTATGCTAATATAACCTGTCAAACAAAATTGTGTATAGGTTATATGCCACACTGACAACACTAAATAATATAATGTTGAAAAGAGAATATAATAAAATATGTAGCTGTGCGCATGCACATTAAAAACATCCAGTACGTCATTGAAGTCGACCACGTAGTGGATTTAATCCACTACATCACGCTACAGTTCGCAGTGAGGACAGCCTCAAGATTTTGAGTCTGTGCACATTAAAAAGTTGTTGTGCACTGTCTTTCTGTTCTAGAGCTATGAGCAAAGCATGGGCCTCTGCTGTAAAAATTGTGTTTTTTCCTGGAATACAGATGCCAAGGTGTTAAAAAAAATTATAATAAAAAAAATTTCTTCCTTGATCCTTACCAAGGCACTAGCCGATAACAAGTTAGTTAAGAAACACTGCATCGTATTATACTCACTGTTAGAATCTTCTCATTTTCCCCTCCTTCCTCACATACAAGAAGTTTTGCTCTCCCACAACGCTCGTTATCGCGAATATCTTTGGAAACGCTGGTGGCCTTCAGCCTCTCAAACTGGTTACACTTGGATCCACACCACTGGTATATCTCCTGAGGTATGCACAAAGCATGAATACATTTTTAATATTTGAATTCTCAATGGATATATGATAAAATGCAAAGGATTAATTTATTCCATTTCACCTTTCCCAGGTCCAGGATGAAGCAATCACCCTGGTTGAAGCTGTCCCAGCTCACTGGTACCTCAATGGCTCGGACTACACGTCTGCCACTCACATGGAGAACGCGCTTCACATCTACTTCATTAGAAGCTACATGTTTAAACCCAGAGGCAACTCCACCTTGCTGAAGAAATTAAAATGCAGGTTGTTTAAAGAAATGGCACATGCAATCAATTTATGAAATGCATTTTATGTGCACCAAATGTAACAACTCTACCCACCATGTATTTAAGACCTGATTTGAAGTAACCTACAAAGGTTTTTGACTCATATCCCTGGACTTCTCTGTACTGAATAGGTTTCCCTCCAAGGAAATCATCCATTTGAGTGGTAAAGATGGCGGCTGCCCCACTCTCATCTAGTGTGCATGCATCACCTGGAGATACCATTTGAGGGACCAACAATTTTCAAAAACATGTTTGAAGATTCATGCCATTTAAGAGTTGATTTACTCAATACTCACAGGGGACAAATTCCATTTAAACTAAACACACAAAAACACCAGTCTTACCAATCCAGAAATGAAGGTCATATTGTAGATTTCCAGAGTTTTGCTTGATGGTATTGAGGATAAGGTAGGTGTCACCTGTATAGAACCCACCATATAGATTCTGAGGCACAGGTGCCAAATCCAACTTTTCGATCCTCCATACCTGCAGGCCAGCCTGCTTTCCTGCCTTCTCAAATTCAGGGTGGTACACCATGGTGCTGTTAGAGAAGAAAAACAACTACTGTAAACACAATAGCCATTTTTGTATAATCCTTTGTTCCATAGTTTACCCAAACAGTGTCTGATGTTGAGAATTAGGGCAACATAGAGGAAGTGGGGGAAATCTATAATTCTGACGCTACAATACTCAGGAGGAACAACTGCAGTTCCTGTGACTAGAACACTCTCTCTACATCTCAAAATGGTTTCTAATGCTTCTGCAATCACACGCTAGGCAGGTAGGTATTAAGTCTCATTATGTCCCTAAACAAACATCTACTCCTCCAATGCAAAAAGGATGAGACAGTCAGGGCGTGTCTTTCTTTCACTTACTGAAGAAGAGTGAAGCAATGGCACAAAAACACCCACAATTTACCTTACCTGTTCTTAATTGTTTGTCTGTGTACAACATGATGTGTTTCAAATGTGGACAGTAAAAATGGGCAAAATGCAACCCTGCTGCCATGATATCCTATTGCATTATTATTGGTTAATGTAACTGTAACATGATCATCTAAACTTGACAAATTATATCCATTGTTTCACCATGCTCTTATTTATGGTCAGTAATTTACTGTCGATATCGCACATCATGTGGTAAATGATCACTGAATGTATGTTAAATGTCTGCAGTATTGTTTCTTGAGGGAACCATATTCTGCTTTTCAATGCAATGCAATTGATCTGAAAGGAGTGTGAATAAAACTGACTGACTTTAATAATCTACAATATTTACAGAGCTAAGTAAATGTAACCTTACGCATTTAAAATATACCATGCCATTATCGTATAGCAGATCATTTCAGTTTCTCTTAAAACAAACAAAAACATGCACTGACAATTTACAAAATAAATAAAAGAAAAACAAAGTCAGCTGAATAATAATAATAATAATAATAATCAATAATAATAATTAAAAAAAAGACAAATCGTTTTATATTTCTACCATGAATTAATTATGGGCTAATTATGTTTGCTTAGAGAATGATGCTGTGAGACCAGTCAATAATTAAAAGCTGCATCAGATGCACTGAATGACGCCTAATCAGCAGGAAACGAATTCATGTTTCTCTAAAAAACAAAACAAAACAAAAAAACGTATCAATTAGAATGCATTCGCTACTTAATTTAAAGAAATACAAATTACCTGTTGGGGAAGTCCTCGTTTTAAGATATTATTAGCAGTAGTAGATGAGTCTGGGACGACAGCTTTCAGGTTATGTTTGAGCACTGAACTTCCGCAGGTAGGCTGCTGATAGTAGCGACGCCCTTTCCACAGGTGTGTCACATTTGCGTATTAAACCCCTCCTTGAGCTCAACCAGGCGTTTGTTCTTCTTCTTCCGGCAAAATTAAAACGCATAGAGTTTTCCATTTATTATACTATAAAACGACACTATTAATACTGCTAAATATTTAAAGTCAAATTGTGGCAGTTTTCAGCATTTACGTATGATTGTTTGCGCGTCTCTGTTGCCAAAGATTATTTGCATTTACAGTGACAATATCTGTCAATGAAAACGTATGTGCGTTATTCTATCGGTTTATAACAATATTTAGTCCTAATGTTAGAATAAAAATACATGTATAAGCCTACTAATGTAATAATAATAATACAAATGTATATTTAATGTAGCTACATAAAATAAAAAAGTAGAAATGTCTGTTTAATAGCAATGACGACAGTGATAACGTGTGTGTTCGTTGATTGTGTGCTCTTGGTAAAGCAGAGATGGATATGCATTTGGTCCAGTAGATGTGCTGTTGATACAGTAGAGGGCATTGTCAAGAAACAGGGCTCTTTAAAAGTGTAGAACCGTGTGTGTGTGTGTGTGTTGTGTAGTGTGTGTGTGTGTGTGTGTGTGTGGTGTAGTGTGTTTGTGGTGTACTGTAGTGAAGTGTGTGTGGAATAGTGTAATGTAGTGTGTGTGTGTGTAGTGTGCTGTTGATACAGTAGAGGGCATTGTCAGGAAACAGGGCTCTTTAAAAGTGTAGAACCGTGTGTGTGTGTGTGTTGTGTAGTGTGTGTGTGTGTGTGTGTGTGTGTGGTGTAGTGTGTTTGTGGTGTGTTGTAGTGTAGTGTGTGTGTGTGTGTGGTGTACTGTAGTGAAGTGTGTGTGGAATAGTGTAATGTAGTGTGTGTGTGTGTAGTGTGCTGTTGATACAGTAGAGGGCATTGTCAAGAAACAGGGCTCTTTAAAAGTGTAGAACCGTGTGTGTGTGTGTGTGTTGTGTAGTGTGTGTGTGTGTGTGTGTGTGTGTGTGGTGTAGTGTGTTTGTGGTGTGTTGTAGTGTAGTGTGTGTGTGTGTGTGGTGTACTGTAGTGAAGTGTGTGTGGAATAGTGTAATGTAGTGTGTGTGTGTGTAGTGTGCTGTTGATACAATAGAGGGCATTGTCAGGAAACAGGGCTTCTTTAAAAGTGTAGAACCGTGTGTGTGTGTGTGTGTGTGTGTGTGTGTGTGTGTGTGTGTGTAGTGTTGTGTTGTGTGTGTGTGGTGTAGTGCGTGTGTGGTGTGTTGTAGTGTAGTGTGTGTCTGTGTGTGTGTGGTGTGGTGTACTGTAGTGTAGTGTGTGTGTGTGTGTGTGGTGTACTGTAGTGAAGTGTGTGGAATAGTGTAATGTAGTGTGTGTGTGTGTGTGTTTGTAGTGTTGTGTAATGTGTTTTTGTGTGTGTAGTGTAGTGTGTGTGTGTGGTGTAGTGTAGTGTGTGTGTGTGTGGTGTGCTGTAGTGTAGTTTGTTTGTGTGTAGTGTACTGTAGTGTAGTGTAGTGTGTGTGTGTGTGTGTGGTGTAGTGTAGTGTGTAGCGTTTTGTGTGTGTAGTGTGTGTGTGTGTGTGTGTGTCTGTGTGTGGTATACTGTTGTGTAGTGTGTGTGAAGTGTAGCGTAGTGTGTAGTGTGTGTGTAATGTACTGTAGTGTAGTGTGTGTGTGTGTGAAGTGCAGTGTAGTTTGTGTGTAGTGTACTGTAGTGTAGTGTACTGTAGTGTGTGTGTTTGTGTGTGTGTGTGTGTGTGTGTGTGTGTGTGTGTGTAGTGTAGTGTACTGTAGTGTGTGTGACGGGATGTGTGAGTAGTGTGTGTGTGTAGTGTAGTGTGTGTGAGGGGATGTGTGTGCGTGTAGTGTGTAGTGTGTATGTAGTGTACTGTAGTGTAGTGTAGAGTGTGTGTGTGGTGTGTTGTAGTGTAGTGTACTATGTGTGTATAGTGTAATGTAGTGTGTTTTTGTGTGTGTAGTGTAGTGTGTGTGTGGTGTACTGTAGTGTAGTTTGTGTGAAGTGTACTGTAGTGCAGTGTAGTGTGTGCATGTGGTGTACTGTAGTGAAGTGTGTGTGTGTGTAGTGTTGTGTAGTGTGTTTTTGTGTGTGTGTGTGTGTGTGTGTGTGTGGTATGTTGTAGTGTAGTGTGTGTCTGTGTGTGTGTGGTGTGCTGTAGTGTAGTGTGTGTCTGTGTGTGTGTGGTGTGCTGTAGTGTAGTGTGTGTGTGTGTGTGTGTGTGGTGTACTGTAGTGTAGTTTGTTTGTGTGTAGTGTACTGTAGTGAAGTGTGTGGAATAGTGTAATGTGTGTGTGTGTGTGTGTGTGGTGTGCTGTAGTGTAGTGTATATATATACTAATAAATACTAATAAAACAAGCTGGAAAAATAGACATTTATTTATTTTAATATCTTATATACTGTATGTATAGCTGGTGCAACCGGCCCCTGTAGTGCAGTGTGTGTGTGTAGTGTACTGTAGTGTGTATGTGTGTAGTGTACTGTAGTGTAGTGTAGTGTAGGTGTGTGTGTGTGTGTGTGTGTGTGTGTGTGTGTGTGTGTGTGTGTGTGTGTGTGTGGAATAGTGTAATGTAGTGTGTTTGTAGTGTTGTGTATTGTATTTTGTGTGTGTGTTTGTGTGTGTGGTGTAGTGTGTGTCTGTGTGTGTGTGTGTGCGTGTGTGTTTGTGGTGTACTGTAGTGTAGTTTGTTTGTGTGTAGTGTACTGTAGTGTAGTGTAGTGTGTGTGTGGGTCTGTGGTGAACTGTTGTGTGTGTGTGTGTGTGTGTGTGTGTGTGTGTGTGTTTAGTGTAGTGTTGTGTGTAGTGTAGTGTTGTTTGTGTAGCGTGTGTGTGTGTGTGTGTGTAGTGTACTCTAGTGTAGTGTACTGTAATGTAGTGTACTCTAGTGTAGTGTGTGTGTAGTGTACTGTAGTGTAGTGTGTGTGTGTGTGTGTGCTCTAATGTAGTGTACTGTAATGTAGTGTACTCTAATGTAGTGTGTGTGTGTGTGTATGTATAGTGTAGTGCAGTGTAGTGTAGTGTAGTGTGTGTGTGTTTGTATGTAGTGTAGTGTACTGTGTGTGTGTGTGTAGTGTACTGTAGCATAGTGTGTGTGTGTGTGCGTGTTTGTGTATAGTGTAGTGCAGTGTAGTGTGTGTGTGTGTGTGTAGTGTAGTGTGTGTGTGTGTGTGTGTGTGTATAGTGTAGTGCAGTGCAGTGTAGTGTGTGTGTGTGTGTATAGTGTAGTGCAGTGTAGTGTAGTGTAGTGTGTGTGTGTGTGTGTGTGTGTGTGTAGTGTACTGTAGTGTAGTGTGTGTGTGTGTGTGTGTAGTGTACTGTAGTGTAGTGTGTGTGTGTGTGTGTGTGTGTGGTGTGCTGTAGTGTAGTGTGTGTAGTGTAGTGTTGTGTGTGTGTGTGTGTGTGGTGTGCTGTAGTGTAGTTTGTTTGTGTGTAGTGTACTGTAGTGTGTATGAGTGTAGTGTTGTGTGTGTGTGGTGTCGTGTGTGTGTGGTGTGTTGTAGTGTAGTGTGTGTGTGTGTGTGTGTGTGTGTGTGTGGTGTACTGTAGTGAAGTGTGTGTGGAATAGTGTAATGTAGTGTATGTGTGTGTAGTGTGCTGTTGATACAATAGAGGGCATTGTCAGGAAACAGGGCTTCTTTAAAAGTGTAGAACCGTGTGTGTGTGTGTGTGTGTGTGTGTGTGTTTGTATGTGTAGTGTAGGTGGGTGGTGTACTGTAGTGTGTGTTTGTGTAGTGTACTGTTGTGTGTGTAGTTTGTGTGTGTGTGTGTGTGTGTGTGTGTGTGTGTGTGGTGTACTGTAGTGTGTGTGTAGTTTGTGTGTGTGTGTGTGTGTGTGTGTGTGTGTGTGTGTGTGTGGTGTAGTGTGTGTGTGGTGTGGTGTACTGTAGTGTAGTGTGTGTGTGTGTGTGGTGTACTGTAGTGAAGTGTGTGGAATAGTGTAATGTAGTGTGTGTGTGTGTGTGTGTAGTGTTGTGTAGTGTGTTTTTGTGTGTGTAGTGTAGTGAGTGTGTGGTGTAGTGTAATGTGTGTGTGTGGTGTGCTGTAGTGTAGTTTGTTTGTGTGTAGTGTACTGTAGTGTAGTGTAGTGTAGTGTGTGTGTGTGGTGTAGTGTAGTGTGTAGCGTTTTGTGTGTGTGTAGTGTAGTGTACTGTGTGTGTGTGTGTGTGTGTGTGTGGTGTACTGTTGTAGTGTGTGTGAAGTGTAGCGTAGTGTGTCGTGTGTGTGTAATGTACTGTAGTGTAGTGTGTAATGTACTGTAGTGTAGTGTGTGTGTGTGAAGTGCAGTGTAGTTTGTGTGTAGTGTACTGTAGTGTAGTGTACTGTAGTGTGTGTGTTTGTGTGTGTGTAGTGTAGTGTACTGTAGTGTGTGTGTATCGTAGTGTAGTGTAGTGTGTGTGACGGGATGTGTGTGTAGTGTGTGTGCGTGTAGTGTGTGTGTGGTGTGTTGTAGTGTAGCGTAGTATGTGTGTATAGTGTAGTGTAGTGTGTTTTTGTGTGTGTAGTGTAGTGTGTGTGTGTGTGGTGTACTGTAGTTTAGTTTGTGTGAAGTGTACTGTAGTGTAGTGTAGAGTGTGTGAAGTGTAGTGTGTGTGTGGTGTGTTGTAGTGTAGCGTAGTATGTGTGTATAGTGTAGTGTAGTGTGTGTGTGTGTGTGTGTGTGGTGTGTGTGTGTGTGTGTGGTGTAGTGTAGTGTGTGCATGTGGTGTACTGTAGTGAAGTGTGTGTGTGTGGAATAGTGTAATGTAGTGTGTGTGTAGTGTTGTGTAGTATGTTTTTGTGTGTGTGTGTGTGTGTGTGTGTGTGTGGTGTAGTGTGTGTCTGTGTGTTTGTGGTGTGCTGTAGTGTAGTGTGTGTGTGTGTGTGTGTGTGGGTAGTGTACTGTAGTGTGTGTAGTGTGTGTGTTTGTGTGCGTGTGTGTAGTGTAGTGTTGTGTGTGTGTGTGTGTGTGTGGTGTGTTGTAGTGTAGTGTGTGGTGTGCTGTAGTGTGTGTGTGTTTGTGTGTGTGTGTAGTGTTGTGTAGTGTGTTTTTGTGTGTAGTGTAGTGTGTGTGTGTGTGTGTGTGTGTGTGTGTGTGTGTGTGTGTGGTGTACTGTAGTGTGTGTTTGTGTAGTGTACTGTAGTGTGTGTGTGTAATGTAGTGTTGTGTGTGTGGTGTGCTGTAGTGTAGTGTGTATAAATTACTAATAATACTAATAAAACAAGCTGGAAAAATAGACATTTATTTATTTTAATATCTTATATACTGTACGTATAGCTGGTGCAACCAGCCCCTGTAGTGCGGTGTGTGTGTGTAGTGTACTGTAGTGTGTGTTTGTGTGTAGTGTACTGTAGTGGTGTGTTGTGTGTGTGTGTGTGTGTGGTGTAGTGTAGTGTGTGTGTGTGGAATAGTGTAATGTAGTGTGTGTGTAGTGTTGTGTATTTGTGTGTGTGTGTGTGTGTGTGGGTGGTGTAATGTGTGTGTGTGTGTGTGTGTGTGTGTGTGTGTGTGTGTGTGGTGTACTGTAGTGTAGTTTGTTTGTGTGTAGTGTACTGTAGTGTAGTGTAGTGTGTGTGTGTGTGGGTGGGTGGTGAACTGTTGTGTGTGTGTGTGTTTAGTGTAGTGTTGTGTGTAGTGTAGTGTTGTTTGTGTAGTGTGTGTGTGTGTGTGTGTGTGTAGTGTACTCTAGTGTAGTGTACTGTAATGTAGTGTACTCTAGTGTAGTGTGTGTAGTGTACTGTAGTGTAGTGTGTGGTGTACTGTAATGTAGTGTACTCTAGTGTAGTGTGTGTGTGTGTGTATGTGTGCGTGTATAGTGTAGTGTAGTGTGTGTGTGTGTGTATGTAGTGTAGTGTACTGTATGTGTGTGTGTGTGTGTGTGGTGTACTGTAGTGTAGTGTGTGTGTGTGTGTGTGTGTAGTGTAGTGTACTGTAGTGTGTGTGTGTGTGTGTATAGTGTAGTGCAGTGTAGTGCAGTGTGTGTGTGTGTGTATAGTGTAGTGCAGTTCAGTGTAGTGTGTGTGTGTGTGTAGTGTACTGTAGTGTAGTGTGTGTGTGTGTGTGTATAGTGTAGTGCAGTGTAGTGTAGTGTGTGTGTGTGTGTGTGTGTGTGTGTGTAGTGTACTGTACTGTAGTGTGTGTGTGTGTGTGTATAGTGTAGTGCAGTGTAGTGTAGTGTGTGTGTGTGTGTATAGTGTAGTGCCGTGTAGTGTAGTGTAGTGTGTGTGTGTGTGTGTATGTAGTGTAGTGCAGTGTGTGTGTGTGTGTGTGTGTGTGTGTGTATAGTGTAGTGCAGTGTGTGTGTGTGTGTGTGTGTGTGTGTGTGTATAGTGTAGTGCAGTTCAGTGTAGTGTGTGTGTGTGTAGTGTACTGTAGTGTAGTGTGTGTGTGTGTGTGTGTGTATAGTGTAGTGCAGTGTAGTGTAGTGTAGTGTGTGGTGTGCTGTAGTGTGTGTGTGTTTGTGTGTGTGTGTAGTGTTGTGTAGTGTGTTTTTGTGTGTAGTGTAGTGTGTGTGTGTGTGTGTGTGTGTGTGTGTGTGTGGTGTACTGTAGTGTGTGTTTGTGTAGTGTACTGTAGTGTGTGTGTGTGTAATGTAGTGTTGTGTGTGTGGTGTGCTGTAGTGTAGTGTGTATAAATTACTAATAAATACTAATAAAACAAGCTGGAAAAATAGACATTTATTTATTTTAATATCTTATATACTGTACGTATAGCTGGTGCAACCGGCCCCTGTAGTGCGGTGTGTGTGTGTAGTGTACTGTAGTGGTGTGTTGTGTGTGTGTGTGTGTGTGTGGAATAGTGTAATGTAATGTGTGTGTGTGTGTGTGTGTGTGTGTGTGTGGTGTAGTGTGTGTATGTGTGTGTGTGTGTGTGTGTGTGTGTGTGTGTTTGTGGTGTACTGTAGTGTAGTTTGTTTGTGTGTAGTGTACTGTAGTGTAGTGTAGTGTGGGTGTGTGGGTGGGTGGTGAACTGTTGTGTGTGTGTTTAGTGTAGTGTTGTGTGTAGTGTAGTGTTGTTTGTGTAGTGTGTGTGTGTGTGTGTAGTGTACTCTAGTGTGGTGTACTGTAATGTAGTGTACTCTATGTAGTGTGTATAGTGTAGTGCGGTGCAGTGTAGTGTAGTGTGTGTGTGTCTGTGTATATTGTAGTGCAGTGTAATGTAGTGTGTATGTGTGTGTGTAGTGTACTGTAGTGTGTGTGTATAGTGTAGTGCCGTGTAGTGCAGTGTGTGTGTGTGTGTGTGTGTGTGTATAGTGTAGTGCAGTTCAGTGTAGTGTGTGTGTGTGTGTGTATAGTGTACTGTAGTGTAGTGTGTGTGTGTGTGTGTATAGTGTAGTGTAGTGTAGTGTAGTGTAGTGTACTGTGTGTGTGTGTGTGTGTGTATAGTGTAGTGCAGTGTAGTGTACTGTAGTGTGTGTGTGTGTGTGTGTGTAGTGCAGTGTAGTGTAGTGTGTATGTGTGTGTGTATTTTGTAGTGCAGTGTGTGTGTGTGAGTGTAGTGTAGTGTGTGTATGTGTGTATAGTGTAGTGCAGTGTAATGTAGTGTGTGTGTGTGTGTGTGTATAGTGTAGTGCGGTGCAGTGTAGTGTAGTGTGTGTGTGTCTGTGTATAGTGTAGTGCAGTGTAGTGTAGTGTAGTGTAGTGTGTGTGTGTGTATAGTGTAGTACAGTGTAGTGCAGTGTAGTGTAGTGTGTGTGTGTGTGTATAGTGTAGTGCAGTGTAGTGCAGTGTAAGGTAGTGTGTGTGTGTGTGTGTGTATAGTGTAGTACAGTGTAGTGCAGTGTAGTGTGTGTATAGTGTAGTACAGTGTGGTGTAGTGTGTGTGTGTATAGTGTAGTGTGTGTGTGTATAGTGTAGTGCAGTGTAGTGTAGTGTGTGTGTATAGTGCAGTGTAGTGTGTGTGTATAGTGTAGTACAGTGTAGTGCAGTGTGTGTGTGTGTGTATAGTGTAGTACAGTGTAGTGCAGTGTGTGTGTGTGTATAGTGTAGTGCAGTGTAGTGTAGTGTGTGTGTGTGTATAGTGTAGTACAGTGTAGTGCAGTGTGTGTGTGTGTGTGTTTGTGTGTGTATAGTGTAGTACAGTGTAGTGTAGTGTGTGTGTGTGTGTGTGTGTATAGTGTAGTGCAGTGTAGTGTAGTGTAGTGTGTGTGTGTATATATAGTGTAGTGCAGTGTAGTGTGTGTGCTATTGCTTCAGTGGAGGTCACTGCTTTCACTGTTTTCATTCACAGCGCTCTTAGAGGAAGAAAGCGGCCGGACGTCTCACACACATCGAGAACCAACCCAAACCTGCAAAAACCACTTGAGCTTTTAATTTAGGTAAAGGCTACACACATCACAGCAGAATATTCACCACTCTGCTCTCATACACGTTCGATACTAACGAATGTCACGGTTTTGAACGCTTTCCGGGGCTCATTTTGAGAGTAGCTGTTAGCTTTAGCATCTCTTGGTTTGGTTCAACCCGAGGTCAGCTAACGCTAACTAGCCTACTCAATGCTCAACATTTACACATTTTTCCGCTGAAAAGTGACACGGAAACGCCAGTACTGCTGAGCTAAGCGTTAAAACATTAATTTGGTGTGAAGGTAATTTGGTGTGGTGTTTGATATCGCTGTATAACCCTTGATATGAGTGTGTGATTATATGATTAGTTAGTCATGGCTCTGGCTGATTGTTGTGCTGCAGTCAGTGTTCCTGCAGCTTTAGCTCAGTGTCATGTTACTCTTCCTATATTCCTTTCAGTTTACATTGCTATCGTGTTTGCGGGCAAATTGTACATTATTATAATTCCTAAACTGATCCCTTTGTCTTGATCTCAGTTGTTGAGGAAAAGGAAAATGTGTCTTTGTAGACAGTAGTAGGCAGTCAGCTGATAGGTGTCAGTTGGTTGGATATGTTGATTTTCTTATTAATGATTAAGAATTATTGTTATGCTTTTTAGTTAATGTGTCTTTTTATGCATTTCAGAGGAACAAAATGACGACTGCACCTTATAACTATTCCTATATTTTCAAATATATCATTATTGGTAAGTGAGCATATTAAACATATATAAGATGTTAATATAGTACCCGTTGGATTTGCTTTGTTTTGGTTTTAATTTGCTCAAATGTTTGTCATATTTTTCCTTGTATGATTGTTTGGTGTCTTCATAGGTGACATGGGGGTTGGAAAGTCGTGTTTACTTCACCAGTTCACAGAAAAGAAATGTAAGTACCAAGTGTGCTTATAAATACACTAAAACAAGCAAGGATCCATTAAAACCCCTTAAACTTTATTACCTAGAGGTAATGTGGCACAAATATTAATATGAATAAAAAAAGTCATCCACTTAGCAAACAGACAAGTCATATATCAAAAGATATATAGTGATGAAGCTCTCATTCTCAGGAATGTTTTCTGAAAAATGAGACCAATTTTTTTGCAATTAACATCTGTGCTTCTGGTGGCACACGGCAATACACTATACATAACTGCTTTTAATTTCGTCTCGTTTTAGTTATGGCTGACTGTCCTCATACAATTGGTGTTGAGTTTGGCACACGGATAATGGAAGTGAGCGGGCAGAAGGTGAAGCTTCAGATTTGGGATACAGCAGGGCAGGAGAGATTCCGAGCCGTCACGCGCAGCTACTACAGAGGAGCCGCCGGGGCCCTTATGGTGTATGACATCACCAGGTAGACCAGTACGGTGTTGTTGTTCTCATTTGATGCCAAGGTTCTTGTTTGCTGCTTTTGATCTGTTATAATGTCATTTTAATATATTACAGTGCTCCAATAAGGGTGTAGTGTCTTGCTTTATCTTATTTTAAATGTGGTATCATTGTGATTCATATCGTTCTTATTAACAGGCGAAGCACATACAACCACCTCAGCAGCTGGTTGACTGATGCCAGGAATCTCACCAACCCCAATACTGTAAGATTGTTAGCTTCAGCAAGAGAAAGTAGACATTTTAAATGATAGTGGCATAAAAAAAAATCTTTAAATTTAAAGGAATATTCCAGGTTGAATACAAGTTAAGCTCAATTGACAGCATTTGTGACATAATGTTGATTACCATGAATATAATTTGAACTTGAAACATGAAGTTACAGTGAGGCACTTACAATGGAAGTGAATGGGGCAATTTTTGGAGGGTTTAAAGTAGGGCTGGTTGATACAAACAGTGTTATCGGATATCAGCGATGTCTTACAAAGATTCCGATGTCGATTGCGACACTCATTGACAGACAATGATCGACAATATCGGGAAATGGCAAAACCATGGATCTGGGAAGCCAGCAAATATAATAAACAGTAGCCCAGGGTGTGAATCTTGCAAACGCCACCCACAAAATGCGAAGAGGCTGAATCGTATTTCATGCATGAGTAATTTTGCTTATGTACCCGGAGCAGGCGGGCGACATCTTGGAGTGACACATGACAAGAAATGCTGTTAGTCACAAAGACACGTGCTTGAAGAAATACACTTTATTATATTTTTAAGAACAGACAAAAGAAAAGCCGTCATTGCTCGTGTCTGATTCTCTGTTTGTTCAGAGGCGTGCAACACAAGCTTGTCTCGTGGAACAAGTGCATGTAAAGAGTTTTTTTTTTTTTTTCTCTGTTTCATTCGTCTGAAAACTGTTTTCAAGAATAATGTCGTCTATGAGAATGCTGCAAATGATCTCCGATCATCTCAGGAGGTGCTGTGAGTTTAGTTCGCTTTATTTCCACACGGTTAGCATGCATTGTGAACGCAACTGCAGGTTCAGTAATAATATCTTTGTATTAAAGAAACAAAGACGAAAGTGATTAAATCATAAAATAATAAAAGACACGTTCACCTTGAACCTAAAATTGAGTTCTGTTTTATTTTCTTCAGGCACCATTAACTGTATTACCAAAAAAACAGAATACAAACATAAATTCAATAAGAGCACACATTTGGCAGCATTATTTTGGGAACACAAGGGAATTTATTAGGCTTTATTATTATGATTATTATTATCTTTACATTTATAATTGTCTTTAGTTCTTAATCTGTAAGCTATTAGTAATATTCCACCTGTTGTTGACAGATGCTTGTGTGATGGCAAATGGAGTCGTTGGAGACAGTAAATGTTTAAATAAGGTGGTTAAATAAGATTTTTTGATAACTATATTTTATTGCTTTTTTCATTTAGTTTAAAGTGCAATTTGAATTTAGAAATGTCTTTTTGTTTATGTTTTTCGTGTTTCAATAAATGAATTACATTTTTAAAGCAAAATCAATAAAGCAAAAACAAATCACCAACCTTCAGCAGGGGGGCTGACGATGTAATTGGATATCGACATATTTTTTTTAAGACGATTATCGATAAAATCATTTTTACATATCGCCCAGCCCTAATTCCGATTCAGTAGCTTTCAATTCAGTCATCGATGATGATTCGATTCATATGGGTATATTTAAGTTATAATTGTCCACTTTGCTTACATATGAAAGAAATTCTCTCCCAGCTTATGCTGTAAATAATACTGAAAACCTAAACTTAATATATTATGAAAAATTTAATTTAATAATTATATTTTATTATTGTTCATAATTTTGGTCTTATTTTAGCTTTTCAAAAATGAACAAAATATATTATATTGCATATATTATATTTTGTTACATGTTTATTGCTTACATGCATAATTTGTACTATTACAAGTATTTACTTTGATTTGTCGAACGTGCTAAAAACTGGTACTGTCCCTTTTAAGAAAACCAGCAGTTCTGTAAGGAGTGTCTGTAGGTGAGCGCATATGAACAAAAGCAGACTGGAATGGCTTTACATCATCCATGCTTTGCGTGATTAGAGTTAAATATTTTTTTTTTGTTATTTTTCATCCACAACTGACTGTAAAGAACAGAAAGGGTATTAAAAGAGACATTATTCAATGACAAATGGATTGCGTGGATCTCGTCTTTGGAGACACACACGGAACGAGTCAAACCAAACTTTTACTGTCAACATGGTGCTGAACTTCTTCCCCACTCCTCAATCATTGGTGAGTGAAGTCTTAAAATTTTCCAGCCAGTTGCCAAATATATAAATTTTTAGTTGCATAGTGTGAAATTTGGTTGCAAATGCAAGTGATTTCATCTCATTTTAGTAGAGGGTTGTGCATAGAGTAAAAGGTCGATCTTGGGATTTAAGAATCGATATCGTTCAAATGAAGATCGCGATGCATCAGATAATCAATATTTTTACCCAGTCCTAGTTTAAAGGCAGAAATGTGAAGCTTATCATTGTATAAAAGCACTTTAATTCTTCTATTAAAATTTGTTATTACTTTATTAAATTTGTTTGAGGGTTTACAGCATTACGTTGTCATGGCAACGAAGTTGTAAAAATTGTGTATAACTTTACACAGACAAGGTAAGTAAGGGATTTAATCATACTAAAATCATGTTAACATGCATATTGTTTTGGTCTTGTGGCTATAATTTTGAAAAAGTGAGTATTTTAATGCTTACAGGTTGACCCCATTCACTTCCATTGCACAGTTGAAGTCAGAAGTTTACATACACTTTACATTAATATTAGCAAACTATAGTTCTGGCAAGTCATTTAGGACGTACTTTGTGCATGACATGAGAAATCTTTCCAACAATTGTTTACAGACAGATTGTTTCACTTTTAATTGACTATATCACAATTCCAGTAGGTCAGAAGTTTACATACACTAAATTAACTGTGCCTTTAAGCAGCTTGGAAAATTCCAGAAAATTATGTCAAGCCTTTAGACAATTAGCTTATTAGCTTCTGATAGTCTAATTGGAGTCATTTGGAGGTGTACCTGTGGATATATTTTAAGGCCTACCTTTAAACTCAGTGCCTCTTTGTTTGACATCATGGGAAAATCAAAAGAAATCAGCCAAGACCTCAGAAAAAGATTTTTGGACCTCCACAAGCCTGGTTCATCCTTGGGAGCAATTTCCAAATGCCTGAAGGTACCACGTTCATCTGTACAAACAATAGTACGCAAGTATAAACACCATGGGACCACGCAGCCATCATACCGCTCAGGAAAGAGAAGCATTCTGTCTCCTAGAGGTGATCATAGTTTGGTGCGAAAAGAGCAAATCAATCCCAGAACAACAGCAAAGGACCTTGTGAAGATGCTGAAGGAAACAGGTAGACAAGTATCTATATCCACAGTAAAATGAGTCCTATATCGACATAACCTGAAAGGCTGCTCAGCATGGAAGAAGCCACTGCTCCAAAACCACCATAAAAAAAGCCAGACTACAGTTTGCAAGTGCACTTGGGGACAAAAATCTTACTTTTTGGAGAAATGTCCTCTGATCTGATGAAACAAAAATGTAATTCTTTGGCCATAATGACCATCGTTATGTTTGGAGGAAAAAGGGTGAGGCTTGCAAGCCGAAGAACACCATCCCAACCGTGAAGCTTGGGTGTGGCAGCATCATGTTGTGGGGGTGCGTTGCTGCAGGAGGTACAGGTGCACTTCACAAAATAGATGGCATCATGAGGAAGGAAAATTATGTGGATACATTGAAGCAACATCTCAAGACATCAGCCAGGAAGTTAAAGCTCGGTCACAAATGGGTCTTCCAAATGGATAATAGCCCCAAGCATACCTCCAAAGTTGTGGCAAAATGGCTTAAGGACAACAAAGTCAAGGTACTGGAGTGGCCATCACAAAGCCCTGACCTCAATCCGATAGAAAATTTGTGGGCAGAACTGAAAAAGCATGTGCGAGCAAGGAGGCCTACAAACCTGACTCGGTTACAGCAGTTCTGTCTGGAGGAATGGGCCAAAATTCCAGCAACTTATTGTGAGAAGCTTGTGGAAGGCTACCCAAAATGTTTTGACCCAAGTACAAACAATTTAAAGGCAATGCTACCAAATAATAACAAAGTGTATGTAAACTTCTGACCCACTGGGAGTGTGATGAAATAAATAAAAGCTGAAATAAATCATTCTCTCTACTATTATTCTGACATTTCACATTCTTAAAATAAAGTATTGATCCTAACTGACCTAAGACAGGGAATGATTTCTACGATTAAATGTCAGGAATTGTGAAAAACTGAGTTTAAATGTATTTGGCTAAGGTGTATGTAAACTTCTGACTTCATCTGTAAGTGCCTCACTGTAACCATTTTTGCTTTCTTTAAAGAAAATAAATTTTTGCGGTAAACAACATTACAAATGCTGTCGATTGAGCTTTACTTTTATTGAGCCCCAAATATTCGTTTAAGTAAATAGTGTCAGAATTTCAAACATAGATTATCTGCAGATGTGGTTGAGTCTACTGTATGTAAGATGATCTCAAACTTTCCTCAGGTGATCATTCTAATCGGTAACAAAGCAGACCTAGAAGCCCAACGAGATGTCACATATGAAGAGGCCAAGCAGTTTGCTGAAGAAAATGGTAAGATGTTTTGGACGTTGGTTAAAAGGAAAGCAAAAATGGATGTTGGAACATTAAAAACCATCTATTAAGGGCATCTATTGTCATTTCCTGAACCGCTCTTTGATTATTATTGGCAAGACCAAAATTATGGAGTGGTCAACAGTTGAATCTTGTTGTTTTGTGGATATCAGTACAAGGCGAATGAAAATATGGGAAACATTAACTGTAGAAAATTCCAAACTCAACATCATATCTTCAATCTTTTGAAACAGGTTTGTTATTCCTCGAGGCAAGTGCAAAAACGTAAGTGGTTTTTTCAACCTGTCTCATGACAAGTCATAATAATTAGTACGAGATGGCAAAATCGTATAGTATGAGTTTGCTCTTACAATAACGTACAACTTTTGCTCTCATAGGAAAAATATACAAAGTGTTGGATAGGAGGTTACCAAAAATCTGATGCCGGTTTTGTATTGATTTGAACTGCTGTTTGTTAATTGGTCGGTCTGTATGGGAACACGTATCTTTTTGTTCGAGCCCAGTCGTAGATATCTTACGATTTTCCCATCTCTTATGAGTCATTACGAGTTGCTATAAGACTTGTTTTTCAGTCTGTCTGTAATATTCCCTGCACAACATTTTAGTACTCTTTAGCATTTTTGCATATGTCCATCCAACAGAGGTGAGAATGTGGAGGATGCATTCCTTGAAGCAGCAAAGAAGATCTACCAGAACATTCAGGATGGCAGTCTGGATCTAAATGCGGCAGAGTCGGGGGTCCAGCACAAGCCTACTGCCCCTCAGGGTGGGCGCCTCAGCAGTGATGCACAGCCCCAGAAAAAGGGTTGTTGTACGTAACATTGTTTTGTTTAAAAAAATCTAAAACTGAAATATTGGATTCTGTTTTAAATTAGATTTTTTGCAGTTTCACATCAAATCACCAAATATTTATCCCTGTTTGTTCCTATTCAGGAAATAGTATACATGTACTATACAACATTACTATTGTTTTGAAAGAAATTCAATGGAAGGTCCATTGTAAAAATCAGATATTACTTAGGTTGATTCTGGCACAGTTATTTTAACTTAGTAATTGTTATAGTAATGTATTGAAAAGGACAGGACATATTTTAAGTCCTGGAGAATGTTTTTGCACTTTGCAGTTTTGATTTGGCTTTCTGAGGACCTGGAGCTTGTGTGGTATTACTGAGGTCTTAAAGGGATAGTTCACCAAAAAAGGAAAATTCTCATCATTTACTCACCCTCGTGTTGTCCCAGATGTGCATGACTTTCTTCTGCAGAACATAAATTAAGATTTTTAGAAGAGTATCTCCGGTCTGTTGCTTCCACAAAATGCAAGTCAAAACGGTCCAAAAAGCACATAAAGGCATCATAAAAGTAATCCATATGACTTAAGTCCTTTTTTTTACTATTAAACATATCGCTTCAGAAAAAAATGGATTGAACCACTGGAGTCTTATGAATTACTTCTGTATGGCTTTATTAGCTTTTTTTGAGCTTCAAAGTTCTGGCCACCATTCACTTGCATTGTATGGACCAAAAAAGCTGAAATATTCTTCTAAAAATCTTCATTTGTGTTCTGCAGAAAAAGAAAGACACATCTGGGATGGAATGAGGGTGAGGAAATTATGAGAGAATATTCATTTTTGGGTGAACTATCCCTTTAAGTCAGTCCTACTACAGGGTTTAAGATCCCTTTTGGTCTGTTCTTAAGCATCCATAAATATTTCAAAATCAAGTTTCTATCAATTCAGTGATAGTTTAAGAAACAGACCTGTTCAGGGACCATGTACCAAACATCCAGGCCCTGCAAACCCTCATCATATCGAGATATTCATGTTTTACATTGATAATTTCAGTTGCCTTATGATTTGATTTTGTTCACTCTGATGTGCTGCTCATTTTATTCTTACTCCTTGTAGCTTTTATCAAACAAAGGAATTCTAGCAATTCACTTGTAATAAATTGCAATAGAGAAATTTGCCTTTTTTTGAACACCTTGAAAGCATTCCATTAAATATATTTCCAAACACTGATCATAATATGCTCTGTGCTGGGTTTCTTTATAGGTTTAAACATTACGCATGACAAGACTGCTTTTAATAGGCATCATGTTATTTGCCCAGTGTAATTTAAGAATATGTAATGCAAACCCAACCACAGCATGACGAACATGATTGTGGGAAAACTCTGCCCAGATCCATTTAATAGGTCATCAACAAAAACTAAAAATGGGCTGATGTAACAACCAGCAATTGTTTCTTTTTCCATAGACGTTCATCTGCAACAAACTGGTTAAAAAAGGCAAAAAAAGCACTCCAAATATTTTTTCTATTACATTTCTGTATTATGGTAGATTGTAAACTGAAAATCCATGTTTTAATTTGCTCCTACTGTCTTGCTTTTTTCACATCTATAAACAGCAAAAACTAACCTGATCTTGAACTCAAGTATGCCTTCTATAAGTGACATTTGTTTGTAATTATGTTAATAAAGATATTACTGTAGACTGTTTTTGTCCACATACAAGCTTGTTTGCACTGTATATATGCAATAATGATGTGATAATCTTGGAACATTTTCTTTAAGAAGAAACAGGGACAAGAAAATGACAAAATAATTTTATTGCACTCATTTTAAGTTGTATTTGATTTTAGACAAACTGCATATTATAAGAAGTGTTGTAATAAATACTCTTCATATCTTGACTTTGAATACAAGGTCATTTTTGATAGTCATGTTAAAAAAATATAAATACAAAATCATTCATTTAGCATCTCAGAGCATTATGTACAGTCAATAACATGAGTACTAAACGACTGAAAGCGTAAATGAATGAACTCGCATGATGAAACCTGAAACCTTCACTACCCCTGTTGTTTTACATGTAAACATTAAATATTCTCAAAGCAATTGCCTAGTACAAGTATATATATCGAAAAAGGCACATCACAGTGTTGGTGTTAAAATAATTAAATTCTAAAAATGTCTACAAATGGCTTTCATCTCTACAGCAACAGAACCTAACTGAGGTAGAGAGTGAACCTTCACTGTACTTTTACCTCAAGTTTCAGTTTTCTCATTTGTATATGGAAAGTGTACATATTTATTGGTTCAAAGAAAGCTGAAACTTATCTAGGCTCTGTTAGGGGCCGGCACAGGTCTGTTTAGTGGCTTTGCAGAGAGCAGGAAGTCCACCTTGTGGGTTCCTTGTCACTCAAATCGGAGTCGTCTTTGGTAGAGTTGCAGAGGAGCTGGTCCAGCTTGTCGACGTGTCTGCGAAGACCCTCAATGCTGCCTTCAGTCTGTAGTCTGCGCTGAGTCAGAGCCTCCTGCTGGGAGAACATGCATCTGCGCAGCTGAACCTGGATAACATTGGATAGACACTTCTTGGATAAACATCATCTTGAAAGTGTCTAAAATGGTTTAAAGTAGAAACGGTTGTCTTTATCATAATAGACAATCTGTTTCCTCATTAAATGATTGAGATACAGAGACACAAGAGGAGATCTTGGGATATATCTAGAAAAAAGTGGATTTTTATGATACAAATTAATTTCACTTTACCTTCAGGTGGTCCTCCTGCTGCCTCAGTCTTTCTCTAAGTGCTTCCCCTCGCCACTGCTCATCCTGTTAGTAGAAAAATGACTGACATTAGCCGTTTACTAAATCTTAAAGGAATAGTTTGTGTGTTCTTATGCGGAACACAAAAGGAGACGTTTTATTGATTACAGCCCGTTATTTCAATGGCAGTGGATAGTGACTCACTTTAAAGCTTAAAGGACCCAAAAGTATCATAAAAGTAGTCCATGCGACTCGTGTGTCATATTCCAAGTCTTCTGAAAGCATACAAAGTTCTTTTTGAGAAACAAAATGCTTTGTTGGTTTGCGTTTACGCAAGAACGTGTTTTAGCGTTGAAAACAGCACAAGTTCTCACATGGACACGTGTTTCTATTCCTTTAACTCTTGCCGCGTTCATGATACACGCAAAAAAGTTTTGACACCATAGAATGAGGAAATTGTGCACAGACCTCATCATCAGTGTGCCTTGTTTAAATATTTGGAGGCATGAATGAGATTTGAGAGCTACAGTGGAGAGTGATTTTTAGTGAATAATGACAATTTTTTTGTCTGTTCCACTTCCTCCCAGAAACTTATAGTTTGGCTTCTGTAGACCTGGAATATAGTGCTCAAGTCATATGGACTACTTTTATAAAAAAAATTGTCATTTTGAGGCTTCACAGTCCCTGTTACAATTTACTTTAATTTTCATGGAAAAGAACAGCCTGGACATTCTGCTAAACATCTTCTATTGTGTTCCTCGGAAAAGAAAAGTTACATAAGTTTGGGAAGACAAGAGGGTGAGTAGATGACAACAGAATTTTCATTTTTATCTTACTTTAGTGTAACCTGTGCACTTTTACGCTATTGCTCCTCCAAACATTCTTGATTAACATGCTCAAGCTTTTGCCAAATAAATTAAGCAGAGAATACCTTAGTGTTGTAGGCTGGTTTCCACAAGGTGAGCTTAATACAGGGACTGTTTTCTTTCAGGCTGTCTGTGTCTGAGGAGGCGCTCGAGTGCGACTTGAGCTTCCTGTCCAGCTCAGCTGTCACCTGTGACCTTACAGAGTGCATGGTGTCCTTAATCTCACATAGCCGAGCCCTGCTCTCCTCTTGGCTCTGCAGCTGAGAGAGGCAAGTGACAGTTATTAATCTTTCAATATTCATTGATAACCATCTAACATGACTCCATGTGCTACAAAAATCAATCCAGCAAACAAACAAGTAAAACAAGCATAGCCATTACACAAAGACGTTGATCTACAGCAGATGTATTACAGAAAACAGATGTATGTCTGTCTCTGTTAAAATGCTGTTTGTACCATGTCTGGGAGGCAGAGCAGCTCTTGGGAAATGGTGCTGAGCTGTTCCTGCAGCCTTCTGGCTTGTTTATGGTTTTCTTGAGCAGCCTTTTCCACAGTTAGCAGTTCCCTTTGGAGCCATAAACGCTCCTGAAACAAGCTCAAGTTAGTCTGTGGGTTTACACTTCAATGAATTGACTATAACAAAGCGCTTAAGAGCCAAAACAAATATATTTTATTAGAAAGGCATCATACAACTAAGCTGTTACTATTCCATTAATGCAGCATGAAATATGGCAGTTTCCTTCTTTTTGCTTAATAAATGCACTGCAACTTAAAATCTGCAACAAAAAGTACTAAAATATAATAATGGTAATACCATGTTTTTTGTACATGTACCAATGTAATACCAGGGTATCACTGAGTACACTGCAGTCTCACGTAAATGCCATAGTACATGAATATGGTAATGATTCAGTCCCAAGTACGACAGTATTATCATCATCTGGAAACTATGCACCATGGCACCGCCACAGTACTCTTTCTCTAAGGCTGTTACCTCATTAATGATCTAAGCTGATTTATAAGCAGTGCTGATTACTTCTGGGTAGATTACTTCTGAAACATAATCTTTCAGATTACACTTCTTAGGTAATGTCATTTGAATATCAGTGGATTATTTATTGCATGTTTTGATGAAAATCTTATTTGAAATGAATTAAAGGAATGCTCCGGGTTCAATACAAATTAATCTCAATCAACAACAATTGTTGCACAGTGTTGATTACCACAAAAAATAATTTCCACTTGTCCCTCGTTCATTTAAAAAAAAAGCAAAAATAGAGGTTACAGTGAGGCACTTACAACGGAAGTGAATGGGGCCAGTCTATAAACGTTAAAATACTCACTGTTTCAAAAGTATAACCGCAAGATGTAAACATGTTAACATGATTTTAATATGATAAAATCTACCAGCTTTACCAAGGCATTTACCAGATTAAAGGGTTTATCAGTGTTACATTGTGTCGTCATGACAACTAAATTGTAATATTGGATTTAACTTCACACAGATAAGGTTAGTAAGCAATTTTATGACACTAAAATCATGTTAACATGTATAATCTTTACGTCTTGTGGCTATAATTTAAAAATGTGTGTATTTTAATGTTTATGGATTGGCTCCATTCACTTTCATTGTAAGTGCCTTACTGTAACCATATTTTTTTTTTAATAAACATGATATGGGCCAAAAATATTTTTTGTATCAATCAACAATATGCCACAAGTGCTGTCAATTGAGCTCAACATGTATGGAACCCCAGACATTCCTTTAGGTAGCAGTTTACATTCCTTTCATTAAATATTAAGCATGAAATAAGTAATTGTAATCTGATTACGCAAATTTAAAAATGTGATTTTATTACAAACACTTGTTTTTTTGTAATCTGATTACTGTATGTAACCCGCATTACATGTAGTCCATTACTATCCAACACTGCTTATAAGAGTCATGTAAACAATAAGGGTTTTGGAATGAAAAAAACTATTTGTCTCAATTAGGGTGACAGAATTAAATTTGAACAGAAAAAAAAATAATACTAAATAAAAACTAACAAAACTAAAAACTAAATCTAGAGCCCTAATTTATACATCCGAGTCAAAAACATAGTAATAAATAAACCTTCTCTACTCCTTGACGTTTTTGTCTGTCTGTGTGGGTGTGGTTCCTCAGAGCCTCCAGACAACCCTCAGCGCTGGTCCTCTTAGACAGCAGAGCCTCCTGCAGGTGATGTGTCTCCTCTACAGCAGCCTGTAGCCTGATGTCCTTCTCACACACCTCTTGCTCTAAACGCACACAAAATTCAGTACATAAACCTGCTGAGAGACTGGCTAAGACTGGTTAATATATTGGTCACCCTTTTAAAGATGTACTGTGGTACAGTGATGACATCATGGTAACACCATGTTACTTTGATATGTATATAAAATGTTGTTACACTAACTAGGGTAAAGTCATCAAAATGCTAGCCCCTGTCCAGTTTTTGCTTTCTTGTCTGCACCCATGGGATGTTTAATAAGAGGACATTTCAAGTATTGGACAGTAAAGAGTTATTCAAAACTCTACGATCAAGAAAATATTGATTAATTGAAAGCAAACTTCAAGACATTGCAAAGCAGGGAAGGGAAACACAAATCGGAGGCAAATGATCCTTTCTCAGACCAGATGAGCTTTGTCTAATTTGCTAGTCTAATAAACCAAATTAGATGCTGTCATGCAAGTTAAAAAGCATTTCAGATACATGATCATCCGTGGGCTGTATCATATGGCTAAAATCTAAAGAAACATGTTATAAGGTTATGCATCCAGCTCACCCAGCTTAGCCACTTGCTCTTGCAGCACAGTGCACTGATTGTGCTCCCTCTGCAGAGTGTCACTCTTCGGGTCCATTTCTGCTGCTGCAGCTGTGAGCGGCTCCCTTCTGTCCATCCTCAGGGCCAGAGCTCTCTGTTGCCTGCAGCTTCTGCTGCTTCAGCCTCTGCTGCTGCTCCAGATCAAAACTCTGCTGCTGCTGAACCCTGACCAGCTAGATGCACAATATAGACACAAATATCATGACTTCTCTACTCTACGACCCTCAATGAACACAAGCTCCTATTTCAGTTAATTAGGTAGTAAATTGTTATATCATTAAAGCAATAATCCATAAGAGGCCATGCATTACAGTGATTTGACAATGGATAAGGAGTTAAGTAAGTGTTATTAGGGTGCCTGAAACCCCTATAACTGTGGTAAAATCACTGTAATGCATGACCTTGAGTAGTTAATTGCTTTTATATAATGCCAGCAACAACAATATGATAAAATACACTAATGTTCAACTAGATAGGTAGGCTTAAGGATGTCAAATCAAACTTTGATGTTGGCTTGACAAAGCCTTGCCTGAAAGTGTAAACTAGTTTTACACATTTTAAGCTTGATGGTTACACAGACATACAGCCAGACAGCTAGCTAGATAGACAGTCAGACACACTGTCACATAGATTTGTTTACATTTGAATTTTTTAAAGTTGAAGTTTGAATTAACAAGCATTCTTTTGGACCATTTGAACATTCTGTCAATGCAAGTCTATGGGATATTTCTGATATTTGATTGTGCGCTGTGCGAAAATGGTAAGTTCAATCAGTTAACAAAAGACATAGCACACTATTACAGAACAGTCCGAAGGTCTGTGCCAAGTTTGGTGGATGGAGCTTGAAAGCTGTTTTTGGTCTCAGTTTAGGGATTTTGGAAAACTTTTGTAGAATAAACATAATTATTACATTTATAATCTCAATCAACATACATAAATAATATAGTTAATTGGACTAAATGTTGAGTATATAGTATACTTACAGTAAATACTATAGATGATGTGAAGTCACAGATGACAATCAAAACGTATCTTTGTGTGCTACTTGTTTTAGCAGACTATGTTTGCCAGTTGTTGTGACTTAGTTGAAGATCAGATCAAATTTTATGACCATTTTACACATAAATCCAAGTAAATCTAAAGGGTTCACAGTATTTCCTGCATGAAAACAGGCTGATAGATAACAGTGGGTTACTTCACCTTTTCATGTTCTTCTAGCTGAGTCTGTTTCTTGGCTACTTTTGCCTTAAACTCCTGCAGTTGCTGCCCCAGTTTGTCCAGCTTCTGTTGTCTCCTCCTGATCTTCTCCTCTCTCTCCTGCAATTCTGCCTTTTTTTCCTTCTGCTGCTTGACGAGCTCTTCTCGCTGCCTCCTCGCAGCCTTCACCTCCTAAACAAGTAAAAGAGATAGACTTTTCATGCTGCAGGACAGTAATATCCTTGAAACTGCAGCACTTTTCCATGAACTCACCTCTCTGATCTCATCTAACTGAGTCTGAGATTCCACAAGCTGTTTCTTGAGTCTGTTCAACCCTTCTGTAGATATAAAAAGCATGAGTGCTCCTGTCCATAGCCTCCGTAAACCCACAAGAGCAGGTATTATGGAGCAGTAATGCTGTTGAAGAGCGGATACGACCACATACCCTCTAGCTGCTCCCGTGTGGCTGCAGCGTCTCTGCTGATCTCCTGTCGGAGGTCTTGTGTGTGTTTGTCGAGCTCAGCCTGTCGTTTGAGCAGCTCTGTTTCTGCTGCCTTCGCTGCCTTCTCTGATGCCTCCAAACACCTGAAACCGCAAAATCCATTTCAGCTCCATCAAAAATCCATCAAGTCATGCTTTAAATAATTTTCTAAAATGTAAACACTTCAAATGAACTGCATAAAATTAGTCTTATAAAGTCTGGTCCACACTGTTGCTTATTCTGGCCAAAAAGTGCCCACATAGACAGGAAAAGACTGCCTGACCGGCATGTAAATCAATCACTAGCGCCACCGAACCGAATTGCAAAAATAAACATTATTTATAAACATTGTTATTATTAACAGCCTTGCGAATGGGCTGGGTAGCTCAGTGGTAAAATAAGCTGGCTACCACCCCTGGAGTTCGCTAGTTCGAATCCCAGAGCGTGCTGAGTGACTCCAGCCAGGTCTCCTAAGCAACCAAATTGGCCCGGTTGCTAGGGAGGGTAGAGTCACATGGGGTAACCTCCTCGTGATCGCTATAATGTGGTTTGTTCTCAGTGGGGCGCATGGTGAATTGAGCGTGGTTGCCGCGGTGGATGGCGTGAAGCCTCCACACGCACTATGTCTCCGTGGCAATGCGCACAACAAGCCACGTGATAAGATGCGCGGGTTGACTGTCTCAGACGCGGAGGCAACTGGGATTCGTCCTCTGCCACCCAGACTGAGGCGAATCACTATGCGACCACGAGGACTTAGAGCGCATTGGGAATTGGGCATTCCAAAATTGGGAGAAAAAGGGGAAAAAACCCCCCCCCCCCCCCCCCCCCAAAAAAAAAAAAAACAGCCCTGTCTTCTGTTGATCGAATGAATAGATAGTCCCGCCCTCAACTCACGCCATTGGTTAAGTCAATGCTATTGTGTCAGGTTGGATGAGCCGCTCAAAACAAACAGAGGAATTATTATAGTGCCACAGAGACGAGAAGATAAACTACGAATGGCTTAGTTGTCTCTGCATAATAGGCCGGGGTGGAGAAAGTTACACACTTCAGCTTTAAAGCTCTTATATGACAGAGGAGTTACCTCTGAGCATGTATACGTCTGGCCTCCAGGTTTCTGAACTGTTCCTGCCGACTGCTTCTCTCTCTGACTGCTGCGTCTGTTTGCTGTTGCAGATCGAGGCTCTTCTGCTGTAGAGCATGCAGCTCTGCTCTCTCTTTCTCCAGCAGGATCGACTGTCTCTCAGCCTCTCCACACTGCTCCTGCAACTCCTGCTGAACACGCTGAAGTTCTACACGCACCTAGGCAGCATACACTCACACGTAAACTTCACATATACGTCATACTCCACACTCTCACTTGAAATATCTGCTGGACTTCTACATGTGGAGGTGAAATGTCCACATTAAGCTTAACACAGTTTGTTGGACTGACCTGTAGTAGAGTTTCCTGGTTCTTCTCCAGTTGGTCTAATTTCTGGTTATGCTGAATCTTCACCCCCTCTAGTTCACCAGTCTCCAACTGGACCATTTCTAACATGTGCTTCAGCTCTAGACACACAGACACACATTATTCACATCTTAACATGAATTTATTAAGTGAACCAGGGACAAAAAACGAAATGTTTTTCCTTTCGGTTCGTTCTGAGCAAAAACTGTATTTTTTTGTTCTGGTTCAGAAGTTCTGCAGTCTCCTTTCCAAATGGTAACCGGTTAGAACAAAATAAAAGAACGATTAGTAATGTTACCAATTGCAGCGTTGCCAGATCTCACAAGAGAAACATGCAATCTGGTCTGGAAAAATGAGCTCAAAATAAGCCACATGCTTCAAAATAAACAAAAAAAATGTTGATTTATCACAATAGAAATCGTAACAAGCATAGTTAATTAACAGTTAAGTATAATTTTAATTACAGATCTGCTTCTCAGTCAAAACGGCAGCATCAAATCTGTATTAAAGCATCATATCTAACAATAATTCAGTGAAGACTTGGAAACAACTGAGAAATGTACTTTTTACCTCTAATAATGTTTTCCTTGTACCTGGATTAGCCGTGCATGTGTATGTAGTAATTATACATAGTTGTTAAAAAGCTCTTCATTCAGAGAATGTCTCATCCACAACGGGCAATTAGGCAAAGAAATGTGTGATGCAGCAGTTTCCTTCAGGTTCAAATCATGAAAAAATTATCGGAACAAAATTAAACGGTTATAACCGGTTTTCAGCATTTAAAAATAACGTTTTCACTCCGGAACAATTGAAAATCACTTTGTTCCAGTTTTCGGTTACATTCTGCAAAAAATTTCTTTCGTTTTCGGTTTTAGTTCCTTGAACCGTTTTTAGTCCCTGAGGTGAACATTTGATATAAGTGATCATGATGAAAAAGCCACAAGAGGCAGTACTTTACAATGATTTTATCCTGGTTAAGGGGTGTTGTAAGGCACTGCATGATTTTTTTCTGCCAAGTAATATAGTTCACTTGCATAACTGTAAGCTATTTACAGTTGCCAGCCAACACAGTTACTTGTGGCCAGTTGCAACAAAGCCCTTAAAGGAATATTCAATAAATTAAGTTACAAGTTAAACTCTACCGACAACATTTATGTCATAATGTTGATTACTTATAATTTTATAAAAGCACTTATATTAATTCTTTTGTTAAAACTTAGGTATTATTTGAGCTGTAAATTCATATAAATCGTCATTTTTATGGTCATTTTAGGGTTTACGACATTACGTTGTCATAGCAACGAAGTTGTAAAATATTTTACAACTTTACACAGAAAAGGTTAGTAAGCAATTTTATCACACTAAAATCATGTTAAAGGAATAGTTCACCCCAAAAATTTAAATTCTCTCATAATTTACTCACCCTCATACCATCCCAGATGTGTATGACTTCTTCTACAGAACAAAAATTAAGATTTTTATAAGAATATTTCAGCTCTGTAGGTCCATACAATGCAAGTGAATGGGTGCCAAAATGTTGATGCTGCAAAAAGCACATAAAGGACTCATAAAAATAATCCATATGACTCCAGTGTTTTAATCCATATTTTCAGAAGTGATATGATAGGTGTGGGTGAGAAACATTATTTTTTGCTTGAAATGCTTCTCCCTGCCCACTAGGGGGCAATATGCATGAAAAATGTGAATCACCAAAAGCACAAGAAGAAGAATGTAAAAGTGATCTGTTTCTCACCCACACCTATCATGTCGCTTCTGAAGATCTAGATTTAACCACTGGAGTCTTATGGATTACTTTCATGCTGACTTATGTGCATTTTGGAGCTTCAAAATTTTGGCACCCATTCACTTGCATTGTATAGACCAAAAGAGCTGAAATATTCTTCTAAAAATCTTCATTGTGTTCAGCAGATGAAAGAAAGCTATACACATCTGAGATGGCATGAGGGTGAGTAAATGATGAGAGAATTTTTTATTTTTGGGTGAACTGTTCATTTAAAAAGCATATAGTTTACGTCTTGCTGCTATACTTTTGAAACAGCGAGTATTTTAGCGTTTACAGATTGGCCCCATTCACTTCCAATGTAAGTGCCTCACTGTAACCCAGATATTTGCTTTATTTAAAGAAAAGGAGGGACGAGTCAAAATTCATTTTTGTGGTAATCAACATTATGCCACAACTGCTGTCGATTGAGCTTAACCTGTATTGAGCCCAGAACATTCTTTTAAGTTAAAATTTTAAGGGTATTATTACTAAGGCTTTTCTTGACATAAGAGGTTTGTTGCAACTGTCTCTGGTATATTAATATAGAATTCATCTGTTGTGTGGTCACAGGTGTGTGTATATCATCTAGTTAACAGTAGGTGGCTTGTCTAATCAGATTTCAAAGCTGGAATGATCTGTTCTATCATTGTTATCCTTATGTTAAAGGAACAGACCTGCTTTGTGTTTGTTGATGGCTGAACAGAAGTTCTGCAGGGTTTCCTCTTCTTGTTGTTGATCTTTCTTATACTGAGCCAGTCTGCTCTTCCTCTTGGACAACTCAAGAGTCCAGCTCTCCCTTCTGCACAGCCAAAGACTGCACATCCCCAAAGAGCTCCTACACATACAGTTTATACAAGAAGTACTTCCTAAGTACTTTATACTTCCTGCTTCATAAACATTATTACCTCCTAATAGCTATTTTGTGATGGTGAGAGCAGTAATATAGACCTGAATTCTCTGGTGCAAGCTGTGCACGTTCTCCTCTCCCTTTCTGAGTACATCTAGCAGGCCCTGCCTGTGCTGCTCCACACTAACCCTTAGCACCTCCTCCTCCTGTTTCCACTGTCCCAGCTTTCTGTCCAAAAAAGACAGTTCCTTCTGCTGCAACACCACCTGGACTCCAAGCAAGAGATTCTCAAAGTCATATTGATGTGTATTTAATAAATAAAATCCTAAACATTGGTCTTTCTCAAATTTCAATGTAATATGCTGCTTGTTCATACAGGTGAGTTACCTGAGTGCTGATTTTGTCCAGTTCTGTTTGCCGTTGTGTTAGGCTGTTCTCTGTCTCTCTGCAGCTCTGCAAGAGTTTTGCCTCAATGCTCTGGGTCTCTTTGAGCTCCTTCTGAGTGACCTCCAGTCTATAAAAAATATAGATTGATTTTTATTTCCATGAGGAATTTACACTTTGTGTCCAGTGATTTACTGAAATGATAAGTTGAGTTTGCACCTGTCAGTCGTTTTTTCCAGCTTTCTGTTGACTTCTTGAAACTTTGCATCTTGACACGCCAGTACCTCTTTTACTTCTTGTAAAGTTTGTTCTTGGTCCTGTTTACTCTTTTGCAGCTCCATAACTTCCTCTTGAAGATTCCTGGAGTGGAACATTTACATGTTGATGCTGACTGACAAAACAGCCTAAAGCCTGGCATAGATCTACACTTGTACTTGTTTAAAGCTGCTGTGTGTAATTTTTATGAGGATTCATATTTTCTTTTATTTCAGTTTAATATGCAGAGGTTGATTTCCCTTAAAAAAATGGCTCTGTGGTGTTCTCAACATTACTCTGTTTAAGCGCTCAAACATTGCAATACTGACCATGTTTACATGCACTTAAAGGGATAGTTCACCAAAAAAAAAAAAAAAAAAAAAAAAAAAAATCTCATCATTTACTCACCCTCATGCCATCCCAGATGTGTATACAGCTTTCCTCAGCAGAACAAAAATCACATAAAGGAAGATAATCAATATCTTCAGAAACAATATGATAAAGTAGGTGTGGGTGAGAAACAGATCAAAAGTCCACTTTCACTTTTACATCTGAAAGTGAAAGTAACAGTAGAGATTTAGAGTACAAAAGGACTTAAATATTGTTCTATTTCTCACCCACACCTATTATATTGCTTCTGAAGATATGGATTTAAACACTGGAGTCATATGGATTACTTTTATTTTTCCTTTATGTGATTTTTGGAGCAACAAATGTAGCACCATTCACTTGCATTGTATGGACATACGGAGCTGAAATATTCTTCTAAAAATCTTCGTTTATGTTCTGCAGAAGAAAGAAAGTCATACACATCTGGGATGGCATAAGGGTGAGTAATTGATAAGAGAATTTTTATTTTTGGGTGAACTATCCCTTTAAGAAAATGGTTTATTTCATTTTTTTTTTTTTGCAGAAAGCGACATTCTAAAATGTCATGTAAAAAGAACAAAGATTTCCTTACACTGCTTAAGGGATTAAGAGAAAGCGGTTTAATACACCTAGGTTTCTCTAGGAAAATGCGGCTTACGTGGTCATGTAAACGCATAAGCGGCATTGTGCTGGGTGTTTGAAGAGTGCGCATGTGTGGAACAGACCAGTTAACAAACGTCATAGGACAGAGCCCTAGTCAAGTCAACACAGTGGAAAGAATTTAACATTTCTGTGAGTACAGTGGGAAAATCACACAAACTGTACCCCGTTTACATACACACCAATGTAAAATTTTGACTGTCCCTCACTTTCTTGTATGTGCTCGTACATTGGGGAAATCACGCAGTTTTACACAAGAGGGAAACCCCACTATTGCAGTGCAGTTCAGCTGCAGGTCACAATAGAAAGTGAAGGAAACAAACACAGCAACAACTCTGGAATATCTGGAAATAAAGCGAAGCAACGGAGAATAAAATAGCAAAGTAATCATCGGATCCCATGTTTGTTATTTACACAAGTGTCGCAAATAAATAATGTTGCTGTGGAGAAAGCCGCTTACCGGCCGAGCCACATGTACAGGTGCATCTCAATAAATTAGAATGTCGTGGAAAAGTTCATTTATTTCAGTAATTCAACTCAAATTGTGAAACTCGTGTATTAAATAAATTCAATGCACACAGACTGAAGTAGTTTAAGTCTTTGGTTCTTTTAATTGTGTTGATTTTGGCTCACATTTAACAAAAACCCACCAATTCACTATCTCAAAAAATTAGAATATGGTGACATGCCAATCAGCTAATCAACTCAAAACACTTCAAAATGGTCTCTCAGTTTGGTTCACTAGGCTACACAATCATGGGGAAGACTGCTGATCTGACAGTTGTCCAGAAGACAATCACTGACACCCTTCACAAGGAGGGTAAGCCACAAACATTCATTGCCAAAGAAGCTGGCTGTTCACAGAGTGCTGTATCCAAGCATGTTAACAGAAAGTTGAGTGGAAGGAAAAAGTGTGGAAGAAAAAGATGCACAACCAACCAAGAGAACCGCAGCCTTATGATTGTCAAGCAAAATCGATTCAAGAATTTGGGTGAACTTCACAAGGAATGGACTGAGGCTGGGGTCAAGGCATCAAGACCCACCACACACAGAGACGTGTCAAGGAATTTTGTCTATAGTTGTCGTATTCCTCTTGTTAAGCCACTCCTGAACCACAGACAATGTCAGAGGCGTCTTACCTGGGCTAAGGAGAAGAAGAACTGGACTGTTGCCCAGTGGTCCAAAGTCCTCTTTTCAGATGAGAGCAAGTTTTGTATTTCATTTGGAAACCAAGGTCCTAGAGTCTGGAGGAAGGGTGGAGAAGCTCATAGCCCAAGTTGCTGGAAGTCCAGTGTTAAGTTTCCACAGTCTGTGATGATTTGGGGTGCAATGTCATCTGCTGGTGTTGGTCCATTGTGTTTTTTGAAAACCAAAGTCACTGCACCTGTTTACCAAGAAATTTTGGAGCACTTCATGCTTCCTTCTGCTGACCAGCTTTTCAAAGATGCTGATTTCATTTTCCAGCAGGATTTGGCACCTGCCCACACTGCCAAAAGCACCAAAAGTTGGTTAAATGACCATGGTGTTGGTGTGCTTGACTGGCCAGCAAACTCACCAGACCTGAACCCCATAGAGAATCTATGGGGTATTGTCAAGAGGAAAATGAGAAACAAGAGACCAAAAAATGCAGATGAGCTGAAGGCCACTGTCAAAGAAACCTGGGCTTCCATACCACCTCAGCAGTGCCACAAACTGATCACCTCCATGCCACGCCGAATTGAGGCAGTAATTAAAGCAAAAGGAGCCCCTACCAAGTATTGAGTACATATACAGTAAATGAACATACTTTCCAGAAGGCCAACAATTCACTAAAAATGTTTTTTTTATTGGTCTTATGATGTATTCTAATTTTTTGAGATAGTGAGTTGGTGGGTTTTTGTTAAATGTGAGCCAAAATCATCACAATTAAAAGGACCAAAGACTTAAACTACTTCAGTCTGTGTGCATTGAATTTATTTAATACACGAGTTTCACAATTTGAGTTGAACTACTGAAATAAGTGAACTTTTCCACGACATTCTAATTTATTGAGATGCACCTGTATATGGGAGTAAAGTGTACGCTGCTTATAAAGTGCATGTAAACCGGAAATCAGTTTTCTTGCAATAACCTGTTTTCTCGCAATAAGCCACTTTCTGGTGTCCGTGAAAATGTAGTCATTAATTCAACCAATGTCATGAGTTTGGGACGCGACTACCTGTTAATTCAAACAATGGTAGACAAGGGAGTGTGTTCAGATTCTTGGAAAATATGCATGCAATCAGAAATTAGGAAGTAATGGGCATTTCCCAATCAGTGGACGTTTTCAACCCGGGATGGGCGTTTTTCAACTATCCAGTGAAAGTAGGGAATCTCTATTGTGGCAGGATGAGCAAGAAACAGACACAGTGGGTGTGGCGTCAAACCTCGGAGAGGCATTTATTGGAAATAATAATAAAAATAACATGATCATAAAAGGGGAAAATAAAGTGTCCAGAGTGAATAGTGTTCATAACAAAGGGGGAATCTGGCATCCTCGCGGTGAGACGGGGCTCCGTGAAGGGCAGGGTAGTGTCTGTGGAATGACCCAGGCATGAGCTGGGTCCATCGGCCACTCACGCTCCCCTCCAGGGTCAATGGCAAAAGGGGTGGCGGCATCCTTGGCAGCCTGACTTCCCCGGCCCGCGGCAGGTGAGAGGGGAAGGCGGCCCAGCCTCTAGCCCATCGGCCGCGACGTGAGCTGTTCTCCCCTGGCGACTCATTTAATCCATCTGGGGGTCTGAGGAGCGGGTCCGGCGGTGCATCAACTCATCCGAACCCTCCCGGCGTCCTTGGCAGCCTGACAACCCAGGCCCGCGGCAGGTGAGAGGGGAAGGCGGCCCGGCCTCTAGCCCATCGGCCGCGACGTGAGCTGTTCTCCCCCGGCGACTCATTTAATCCATCCGGGGGTCCGAGGAGCGGGTCCGGCAGTGCATCCACTCATCCAAACCCTCCTGGCGTCCATCCTTGGCAGCCTGACATCCCAGGCCCACGGCAGGAGAGAGGGGAAGGCGGCCCGGCCTCTAGCCCATCGGCCGCGACGTGAGCTGTTTACCCTGGCGACTCATTTAATCCATCCGGGGGTCCGAGGAGCGGGTCCGGCAGTGCATCCACTCATCTGAACACTTCCGGCATCCATCCTTGGCAGCCTGACATCCCAGGTCCGTGGCAGGTGAGAGGGGAAGGCGGCCCGGCCTCTAGCCCATCGGCCACGACATGAGCTGTTCTCCCCGGCGACTCATTTGATCCCTCCGGGGGTCCGAGGAGCGGGTCTGGCGGTGCATCCACTCATCCGAACCCTCCCAGCTCTGGTCCTGGGCATGCGAGGATGCCAGTGTGTGCACACATGGAGATTTGAAGCCGGCTCCCCGAGAAGAGGTGCGCTCTGTGTTTTAAAGACAGCAGTGATGAAGCATTATTCACATCAGGTGTGCTTTATTCACCGCTGTCAGAATGAGACTTGTTAATTATGCACCTCTTCTCGCTCTCCTGCCCAACTTCCATTGAAAGCCTGGCTGAAGGGCGGCCCTAAGAGGTGGGGCGACGATGACGAGCTGGAGGGGCGGATCATTCCGCCGCACTATGTAGTAGGCAAATTGAGAAAAGCGGTTGAAAAACACCCATCCCAGTTTGAAAATGCCCACTGATTGGGACAGGCCTGAAGGGTTGGTGGAATTCTATTTTAAGTGTGAGGTAGTTGTTTTACCTGAGTTGATGTTTGGTGTGCACCAGCTGTTTGGCGCTGTCTTGAGTTCTCTGTTCAATCTCCATCAGCTCTCGCTCCATCTCTCCCACCTGACTCCTGGCCTCATAATAGCACTGCATGTTCTCTTTAGTCTTCAAAGACACACATATTACATTGTTAGCATTTTTTCCATCAGGAAGTTGATTCATACATGTAAAATGTGGAGAGACTAATGTCTAACCTTGACTCTTGTGTCTCTGAGCTCCATCTCGGCCTCTAGCAGCAGTCTGTCAGCCTCTCTGAGCTCTGCTCTGCGCTTCATTAGAGTCTTCTCCACACACTCCACTTCTCCCTACACACACTGTTCCTCTTCTGCAAGAGAGATGGGGCTTTCTTGCAAACTCTTGATGAACCAAACAGTTGAAAGGCACAAAACAAGCACTTTCTATTTTTTGGATTTTTCCCTTTTTTCTCCCAATTTGGAATGCCCAATTCCCAATATGCTTTTAAGTCCTTGTGGTCATGTAGTGATTCACCCCAGTCTGGGTGTCAGAGGACAAATCCCAGTTGCCTCCGTGTCTGAGACCATCAATCCACGCATCTTATCACGTGGCTTGTTGAGCGCGTTGCCATGGAGACATAGTGCATGTGGAGGCTTCACGCCATCCACCGTGGCAACCATGCTCAACTCACCATGAGAACGAACCACATTATAGTGACCATGAGGAGGTTACCCCATGTTACTCTACCCTCCCTAGAAACCGAGCCAATTTAGTTGCTTAGGAGACCTGGCTGGAATCACTCAGCACGCCCTGGGATTCGAACTAGCGAACTCCAGGGGTGGTAGCCACCGTCTTTACCACTGAGCTACCCAGGCCCCACAAAACAAGCTCTTTGAAATAATTTGTGTGTTTATATTGAGTACTGTTATGCTGACTAACGTGTGGCGCCTCAGTGTGTGGACAGTCCTGCGCAGGTGTTTGATTTCCTGCTGTAACTCTGCTGTCTCTTCCTGCAGTGTGAGCTGCTCTTTCTCACCGTTGGCTCTATCAGCCCACTCCTCTTTCATTTTGCACTCCGCCTGCTTCAGATCTCGCTCCTGCAACACAAATAAAAACAACTGATTGATCATAAGATGGTGATTAAATGTTACTCTTTATAGGAATTTGGAGAACTTAACATAAATCAATGGATCATGATGTTAAAAAAAAGTCCAACATAAAACATTCATATTGCACATTAATACAGTATTTAGTGTAATATCACAAAGCATGACATCCCAACAAAACGAATCTGGAAATAACACTGCTTAAAGGATGTTGACAGCATCTGTAACATGCTGTCGATTGGCACAGAAAATTATTTGAAAACAAAAATCATGTTTACAGTAATGCATTTATAATGGAAGTCTATGGTGTGATCATAAAGGCAAAGGAATAAATAGTAATAAAAATAATCACACAGTTTGGAAATTACAGACATAACACTTTAAACATTATAAAAAATTAAAAATAAATAAATAAACATTATATCTTGTCTGTGTAAACTTGTATCCAATTTCTTTTAACTCTTTCCTTTCATGTCCATGTAACTTTCCCAGTAACTTTCACATGATACGCACAAGAATACCAGAAAGAGATGTGACATCACTATCCGTAAAGCACTGTTTACATTATGAAAATAATGCTGGTTAAAACCCTAAGTTCATCCACCTTGAAAAATAGTCCCACTGCAAAGGATTATCAAGACAACTGTACACATCAAATAATAACCATTCTTTTCTCAGACATGTGATTGGCAAAGAAAAAAAAAAAGGAAAAAAAAAAGAGGAACATTTACCGAGCAACCTCTGACCATTTTTGGAGGATTTCAATTCTTGAACACATAGGTGTTAATGAACACAAAACTACTCAAATGGAGTGCAGAAGTTATGAAACTGGGAATTTTTTTTATGTCTATTTAGCCTGTTTTTCTGTCTTCTGACACCTGCATACAGGCATATTTACAGAAAACAATTGAATGATCAGTGCAGGACCAATAAGCGCAAACCTAATAACCTATTCTAAACAAAATTCACCGAGTAAAAGTTACCTGGTTAAACATTCAGGACATTGCTGAAAATAATTAACAGGTAAGCAAGGCAGAAAAGTTGTGCATATTGTGCGACTTGCATTAGATACACTGCCATTCATAAGTTTGGGGTCACTTGACTGAAATGTTTCTCATGATCTTAAAAATCTTTTGATCTGAAGGCGTATGCTTATATGTTTGAAATTAGTTTTGTAGACAAAAATATAATTGTGCCAACATATTAATTTATTTAATTATAAAACTAAAAATTTAATAAAAAAAAAAAATGGATGATTGGACGAATAATTAAGAAAGCAGCCAATAAGTGCCAACATGATGGGACCCTTCAATACTGTTTAAGCATCAGGTGATACCTCAAGAAGTTGAGAAATGTCAAGTGTATTTCTGCAAATTCTAGGCAAAGGGTGACTACTTTGAAGATGCTAAAATATAACACAGTTTTGATTTATTTTGGAATTTTGTTTAGTCACAACATAATTCACATAGTTCCATTTATGTTCTTCCATAGTTTTGATGACTTTACTATTATTCTAAAATGTGAATATAATAATAATAATAATAAAGAATAAGTAAGTGACCCTAAACTTTTGAGTGGTAGCGTATACTACAAAATATTACAGCTGTTCACTCAAGAAAGTTATCCAATATCAGTTATGATAAAAAAAAAAAAAAGCTAGGTTAGAAATATTGCCCTGTGAGAAACATAAACCTAATATATTATTCTAAAACATGACATCCACTCACAGAATAACCACTTTAACAGCTGGCATTTCTTTGAAAATTAGCCTACTTGATGAACTGCCAGGGTAAAATACATTTTTGTTGAGCGAAATTAACAACATGTCAACGTGGTCCAGTGACAGATGAGACCTGGCTCACTTGCGTAGCATTGCGATCCCCATTATAAACAATGATGCTGTTTACACTGGAAGCATCCTTTGCAGTATGTTGCGTCGGCAATAAACGGATGCCCCATCTATTTCGTGCTGCACACACTGGCACTCCTGCCAGCAAGACAAATGGACCAGTTTAGAACGTTTGCTTTGTCCAGTGTAGACAGCTGTTGCGTCACGTAGTGTCAGCAGACGCACCTGGAGTAGACAGGTGAGGCGATTAAACCCTGAGCTTGAAAAAGTCAATTCGGATGGAACAATAAAGCCTTTGTTCACACCGCAGCTGAATGTAAACCAAATCAGAATTTTCACTCACATGTGACACAAAAAAGTTGGACTAAAGTGTGAAAACACTCATAGGAACTTGAGTTTCGCAACTCTGCTTCCCACAGCATGACCAGTGATCCCCACTGATACTTTGCTTTTCTTGTGAGAGGACATTTTCCTGCGAGTGCCGCCAGCAGGCTGGAAGCAGCATGTCTTCTCACTCGTGAGTCGTGGCACGTGCCGAAAAATGCAACATTGAAAGTGCTACAGCAGCATTTGCTTCATGCATTACACTTGAATGACTTGAATGAACTTGTTTGGGTGAAGCTATCAAGAGTGTACTGTTTATATTAACGCCTGATGAGATATTGCACCCCCCCCTTTTTTTTTTTACGGATTTACACAATTCACGTGGGTCACACTTTTAGATCGGAAAAGACGGAATTCTGTATTAATGCGGAAAAATCACATCCGTGTTTACTTAATAATTAATGTACTAGTACATCTAATGTACTAAAGTCTAATGTGTTCATGACTGAAATCTCTCACCAAGTCCTGATGTCCAGGCACATTACAGTGCAGTGTTCCATTGGGCACCAGGGGTATAGTAAGATTGCTGGGAGCGGGCCCGTACACCATCCAGGCTCCATCAAGGGGCGGCCCATAAAGGAATGTACTTGAGCCAATGGGAAGGCCAGATACAGGGCGACTGTAGATAACTGAGCCTGGAGGAAGAGCAGTACCATCAGGTTGAGTTAATGCAGCAGAACCTGAGGGAGGAGTGAAGCGTGGCCCAGACACACCCTCCATATCACTCTCTCTTCCACTGTCTCTGCACATCTGAGCATCTGAGAAGACAAACACATGTATATATAATAAATAATATAAATATTATAAATAATAATAAAGTGTAATGTATTATACATAATACATAATAAAGTGTATAGTATAATATATCTATATATACAGCTCTGGATTTACTATTTATAGGTTGTGTTTGAGTATCGGTGATGATCTGGAGGAGTTTCAGCAAGGCTGGAATCAGGCAGATTAATCTTTGTGAAGGAAGCATGAATCAAGCCACATACAAGGTTATCCTGGAAGAAAACTTTCTTCTTTCTGCTCTAACAATGCTCCCCAACTCTGAGGATTGGTTTTTCCAACAGGACAATACTCCATGCCACACAGCCAGGTAAATTAAGTTGTGGATGGAGGACCACTGGATCAAGACCCTGTCATGGCCAGCCCAATCTCCAGACCTGAACCCCATTGAAAACCTCTGAAATGTGATCAAGAGGAAGATGGATGGCCACAAACCATCAAACAAAGCCAAGCTGCTTGAATTTTTGTGCCATGAGTGGATTAAAGTCACCCAACAGCAATGTGAAAGACTGGTAGAGAGCATGCCAAGACGCATCAAAGCTGTGATTGAAAATCACCAAATGCTGATTTCTGAACTCTTCCTAAGTTAAAACATTAGTATTGTGTTGTTTAAAAATTAATATGAACTTGTTTTCTTTTGAAAACATATTTTTTGTTATTCTGACCAGTTGTCATTTTCTGCAAATAAATGCTCTAAATGACAATATTTTTATATGAAATTTGGGAGAAATGTTGCCAGTACTTTATAGAATAAAACAAAAATGTTCATTTTACTCAAACAAATAACTATAAATAGTAAATCCAGAGAAACTGATAATTTTGCAGTGGTCGCTTAATTTTTTCCAGAGCTGTATGTATATATACAGTTTATATACACCGACCGTTGGTGCCAGATGGGCTGGTTTGAGTATTTCTGTAACTGCTGATCTCCTGGGATTTTCCCGCACAACAGTCTCTAGAATTTACTCCGAATGGTGCCAAAAACAAAAAACATCCAGTGAGTGGCAGTTCTGTGTATGGAAACACCTTGTTGATGAGAGAGGTCAACAGAGAATGGCCAGACTGTTTCGAACTGCAAAGTCTACGGCAACTCAGATACCGGTTTGTACAGTTGTGGTGAGAAGAGTATCATCTCAGAATGCTATTCTGAGATGCGGGTTGGCGCTGTTTTGGCAGCACAAGGGGAACCTTCACAATATTAGGCAGGTGGGTTTAATGTTGTGGCTGATCAGTGTATATCATATAAAATATGATTATTTTATATAGTGCCTTTCGATAAACTTAAAGTCGCCTTACAAATCCAAAAATACAAGAAATTCAACTTTAAAGAATATCCTATTTTTTGGACCATTGTGACATATTAGAAGACAATTAAACATAATTCACATCCAAATCCTTATTACCCTTAAAAACAAAAACAAAAAACAATGAAGATTATCTAAATTGTAAAGTAAATTTGTTAAGTACAATTGTGAGTATACATCATGGTAGCATTTGTTATACTTAATTTAACTTATGCAGATTTTAGTATTTTTTTAAAGAAATGTGTACGACAGTATTTTCAATGGGATTCTACACATTATGGAGAATTTGGGGGGTGGGGGTGCAATTCATGTGCTGAACTGTCCTAAAAATTATGTTGCAAAATTGGATAGAAAGAATCGGAGCTAGAGGCACTTGCCTCTCCTTCCATGAGTATGTGGATGTGGGGAGTAGACCCAGTATCCTCCATTAAGAAGGGGTCTTCTCTCCCTGTGTGCTCTCTGGCTGGACTGCCGGCCTCTCTCAGGGGAATGAGGATGCACAGAGCCCAATCCTGAGTCATGTGTGCCCTGAGATCCCAGACTAGGAGCCTGAGGACAAAAAACATGCTGATTACTGTTTAAAACTGGTACTGGTGAAAAAATAAAGTCATTTTCAAGTGTATTCCTTCACTAATGCTAATACAACATTTGAAATATGATTGCTTACAATTTCAGTAGGTGATACATAGAACCAATATCCTGTGTTTGGCATGGGATATCCTAAACTGGACAGATAGTTATTCTGTTGCATCAGAGTCTCCCTCAGGGCTCCAATCTCTTCCTGCAGCTCTTCCAGGCTGCCATTGTTAACTAAACAAACCACATAAAACATATTAATAAATATAATGATCAGCCACTGATATTTCACTAGATGAAAATATCAGTGGTGCTTGCCTTCACAAAACTTGCAGCTAAAATGCAACGGTGTTGTGGGTGGTTGCCAGGGTGCTGTTATACTGAGGTTTTCTGAGTGTTATTTTTAATGTGCTGCTATGCAGTTGCTAGGGTGTTCTGGGTGGTTGCTTACTGGCCCAAGTCAAAAGAGCCCACCTCCAAGTCTCTATGATTGTCAGATTTCTAGATATGGCTTGGGTCCCTCCTTTAGTGTACGTCTATGGGACTTATTTGCCTGTTTTATGGTCTGCCAGGTAAAAATCTGATCACTCAGGAAAGTGATAGCACACCTCTCCTCAAAAAGCCTCATGATTTGATGTATTATTCATGTCCGTAGCATAGTGCAGGTGGTCTAACAACCCAAACTTTAACATTAAACCCAAGAGACTGTTTGGCATGAGACGGACCACTTCTATTAAAATTAATGGGAGAAATTGGAACGCCCAATATGGCAGATGTAGAAAAGGAAGTCCTGCCTTAAAGGTAAAAGAGACAATCACCTTTTAGATACAGATATTGCCTGTCAGTCAATTTGAGAATGTGCTTGCGCATTAGCTAGACATCATTTTTTAGCGTTATCTCAGATAAAGAGGCACAATTAATGATACCACTGTTGTCAGATTTTACTGCTGATTTAAAATATGATATTTGATCACAATCTGGACCAACCGTTTTGGACATTTTGGTCTTTCCCCATACAAGTATGACAAGATAGGAGCTGTACTTTAATGCCGTTTGCATCCATAGAAAATAGCTGCCCGAGAGCTTCCAAAGATGGCCGCCGATTGGACTGACTTGCCTTGAAATGGACTTTGAAAAACCTTAAAAAACTCTAAGTATGAGCAATACCTTAGCAAGCACAATTAATAATAAATGTGAGGATCAGCACTTAGAGTTGTTACAATGTTCTGTAAAATTTGCTCTTTTATAAAGCTTTTATAATGGCAATTGGCAAACAAACCTTCTTTGGCTTGAGCTAGTCTATCTCTAAAGCGTTTGGTCTGGGCCTGTTGTCTTTTCAGGGTTTGGCTTAATCTGTCCAGTTCTTGATGTTGAATGCTGGAGTTTGGGACACCGTGGGGATGCCCATCTGTCTCATGAGCCTACCAAATAAGAGAAACCAGCAAGAAGACATTAACAAACTGACAGTACTAAACCAAGTCTTTATGAAGATTTTGAGTAGATTCATTACCTTATCACTCAAAAGCCTCTGAAGAACCTGGATCTCTGCTTCGGCATGAGCCAGATCCTGCATGGCTTGAGCTGCCTGGATCCTGGTGCACTCCAACTCTTCTGCATTCTACAGAAACCCAAACACACACACCATCTCCACCAGTGAACTTTTCTCAAATTTATATTACATCTGAAAGTTCTGAAGTAGTCCACCCCATGTCTTACCACTGCTTTCTCCACATGAATTTTCTCCACAGTACTGTGATGTTTTTCTTTTGCTGCATTTAGTTGTTGAGCAGCCATTCTGTCAGCAGTGGAGAAAGATCTCCTGAGTGCCTGCAACTCCAGTTTGAGAGACTCAATCTGTTCCTGAGTCTGAGTCTCCTCAGCCTTCATCTAGAAACACACAAACCACCAATACAGAACTGGTTAATGCAATCCGTACAAAGTGAATGAACGTAGTACAATTGTGCATAAATACTCCATTTAAAAAGTTCAGCTTTAGACTCTTTGGATGCTTGGGGATTATTCAGAACATTTTACATTGTATTTTTCAGATTGTGGAGTCATGCAGGTCTTTGCATGTTATTTAGGGTCCTTTGTGAAAATTTTAAAAAAGTGTGTTGGCTTGTTATAGTTCCCAAAAGATAACATTAGTTTTTGAAACTGTTAAAGTCAACATGAAATGTCATTCACAACCCATTTTACTTCAGTAATGTGATGTATTTCTTAGTGAAACAGGTTATTCAACAATAAAAAAAAAATTAACTTGATATGATCTATCAGGAATTGATTGATCCATAACATGGTTTGCATTGATTTTGGAAGTTATTAATACATTTTAATGAAAATGTATAAGGAAACTGGTAACACTTTACAATAAGGTTCCATTTGTTAACATTAGTTAAACACATTAGTTAACATAAACTAACAATGAACAATACTTTTACAGCATTTAATAATCTTGGTTAATGTTAAAAAAACATTTACTTTTTTTTTGGGGGGGAGGCTCAATCCGGGTGGCAGAGGACAAATCTCAGTTGCCTCCGCATCTGAGACCGCCAACCCACACATCTTATTACATAGCTTGTTGAGTGCGTTGCCATGGAGACATAGCGCATGTGGAGGCTTCCACCACGGCATCCACGCTCAACTCACCACGCGCCCCACTGAGAACGAACCACATTATGGTGACCACGAGGAGGTTACCCCATGTGACTCTAGCCTCCCTAGCAACTGTGCCAATTTGGTTGCTTAGGAGACCTGGCTGGAGTCACTCAGCACACCCTGGGATTTGAACTAGTGAGCTAGCGAACTCCAGGGGTGGTAGCCAGCGTCTTTTACCACTGAGCTACCCAGGCCCCCCAAAAAACATTTACTAATAAATTTACAGTTAAAGTTGTAGTAGTTAACATTGGTTAAGACACTATGAACTAACATAAACTAACACTGAACAATTATATTTTTATTAACTAACATAAACTAGGGTTAATAAATGCTGTAAAACAAATCTATTGTTAATTGTTTGTTCATGATACCTAATGCATAAACTAATGTTAACAAATGGAAACTTATTGTAAAATGTTACCAGGAAACATCTTTTTTCTTCTCTTTGGAATAATGTGCACTGATGAATTGTGCACAATAAGACCTGGAAATGTAAGAAAGTAAACAGGGTAAATTTTGACTTCATGTTGACTTCAGGTGTTATAATTCAGCAATGAAAGAGGAAATCAGGAAGGAGGCAATTATATTGTACTGCACTAACCTAAAGAGTGCAAAGACAATAAATCTAGATATATAAAGTTGAATAAGGTAATTTCTATGTTTATAGCACCTGTTTATCCTGTTCTTCTAATTCAGTAAGCAGGCGATCCCTTTCGATTTCTGTTTCCTCCACACGTTGCAGCACCAAGTACTGCTGCTCATGAGCGTCTTCTAGCTCCTCCCTCAATCTGCGGAGCTCCGACTCCTCACCCCGCCTCTCTGCTGACTCCTGGAATCAAACACAGGGAAATAAGCATCACATCATACTAGGTGTGATGTTGGCGTAATTGTGCATTTAAGCATTAGAAACGACAATGCAAAAAAGTCAATTATGACCTCACAAATTCAGCTCACCTGAGTCTGTTCCACCTGGTATCTCTCTTGGTACTTCCTGAGTCTCTCTTTGAGGGACCTCATCTCTCCGGTGAGTCTGTCCTGACTGCGCTGGGCCTCGTCTCTATCTCTCTGAGCAGCAGATACCACATGATGCAGCTCCTGTTGCAACTCCACGACACTCTTATTCACAGCTTCACCAAGGTCTTCAAGTCTGGTGCAATAGGATGGAAGACAACATCTCTAAATCTCTGATGGATCAGTAGCCAGACAATCCACTTTAATTTTAATCAGATGTAAGGATCTAACAAACCTCTGTCCCTCTTGTCCTGTAGCTATGCCTCTTCTCAGCTCTTCTAAATGATTAACCACACGCTCTGGGCACAGAAACTTGTTCCTGACCTGCTCCAAATCACTCTGAAGAGTATCTACCCTCTTTTTAAAGGAGTCACTCTCCTCCTGTAAAAGATATCAGTGATTCAAACTAGAGGTTGACTGAAGGTGGATTTTGCCAATACAGGTGTTGCAAAAGGCAGATAACCAATTAATCGGTCGATAGTTTTTAAAATCCATTTATAGAATGAAAAAAATTAAGTTCTTAGACTTTCTTTACAATGACGGGCACAGACACAGATGCTACAAGAGGCCAAAATGAATAAAATCCCAGATGCAGTTTATTGTTCAACCAAAATCCCAATTACAACCAGAAAAATGAAGATTTGGTGCATCATACGGGAGTCTACAAGCAAAAAGTGAAAGCGACAGAGTCTGTAATAAAACACGAACCAACATCAGCTTGGCTTTTCAGAGGTGGCGACAACTCCGAGTTCTGAAAGGATTTAAAAGTGACCCAGAGATGACTTTTTTCTTACTCAACAGGTAAGATATTTAATTGATATGGTTTATGTATAATTGTGTAATCACACACATCTGTGTGTGTGAGTGTGTAGTGAAATACAATAATTATACTGTAATCGGTGCAGAACTTTTCACTTGCTAGCACACATGTGTATTTTCTTTACAACGGCAATAATTTATATAAATAAATCCTTTAGTCCTAGGCTTGCCAAGGACATGTGAGTCTTGAAATGATGTTGACCACTGGTTGGTAACAATGACAATCTATAAATTACTTACTACCGTGATCTATTTGGCCAGAATATCCTGCAGTTATAAAAACTTTACAACGTTTGACCTTATCAGACTAGCAATCGTTATGTCTAATGTTAATGAATGTTGCCAAACTTTTGTAATGTCATTTATTTCAAAACATCAATGTTTACAATAAGTCAAATCAACAGCATAAGATATGACACTTATCTGCTCAGATGACATGTTTTCGGCTATCCGTCTTTTCCATTCTTTCGTTATTTATTTGTCCATTCACTCTGATAAGATGTGTTGTATTCATGTGTACATCGGTGCCTCAAACCATATTCATCCACGCAGAGGAGCAGAGCCGAAACAATGTTCTTATGCAAGACACATGCAGTTTTATTTTTTAACCACTAGAGGCCCAATAGTTACATAGTGTATCTTTAGGTATTTACCAAATTAAGCTTTTTACATCCCATATATTCACCAGATGAAGGGTTTTGTATACCGTAAATATAAATTCCATATACTCACATTTTTCTTTGTATGCCCTAAATTCAATTTAGAACACATTATTGTCTAATCAAAATATATACCTCTAGAGGCCACTATACTGTAGACTAGAGTCCTCCAGCGCCAGCCACTATCAGCACAGAGTTTTGCTGATAACCAATAGCTTCAAAAAGCAACTATCGGCACAGACTAATCTGTAAAACGGTTATACTGCATAATCCTCCAACGCTGGCTACAGAATAACAGGGAGGAAAAATTAAATATTGGCATCTATCAGCATAGATTTTTGCCAATAACCGATAGTTCCAAAAAGTAACTGATTTGGCACTGATTAATCGGTAAAACCGATATATTGGTCTACCACTGATTCAAACATGTGATTCTCATTGTAGACAGGACAGTGATTCACTCAAGAATGATTCTCAGACACAGAGGTGGGTAGTAACGCACTACATTTACTCTGTTAGATTTACTCGAGTAACTTTTTGGAAAAAAAATGTAATGGCGGGTACTTTTCACTCTTAAGGGGGTCACACACCGGACGTGTCTGGCGGACAACATGACCCGTTCTAAAATTCAAAACAACTGATTTCAATGAAGGCATGCACACCTAATAAATGCGTAATTTAGTGAGAGATTTTTGAATGGAACTTTTACGCCAGCGGAACTTTACAGCTGTGCTATGTCACTCGAGTCAAGTTCATGACTGCAGCAGCAGTAGGCGCTCAAAACAAACACTTTCATCACACAATGCCTTAAATTTACACCAAGATAAGTGGATATTTCAAGATTAAAATTGCAGAGCGGTAGGTTTTGGCGATAATGTGGGCTTGTCTCGTGGTCATTTTCTGGGTGATTCTGTAACTATAGACCATTGTGCGTTGAACATGCGCTACATGAATGCCTTTCGGTTGTGCACCATCTCCATGTCAACAACTGTGTCTCCCACTGAAAGGGTTTAAACGCACTCCTCCCATGAACATGGGGAGCATTCCATTCAGAAGTGATCATCCCTATGCCCTATTCCTTTTGAAGACTTTACCATCCACTGTGAGAGCTTTGGAGGGCTAAAAGGTGTGGGGCTCAAAAATAAGGGTAATTCGGAACCCACTTTTTAAGTAATTTTTATTGGAAATTCTGTTTGAAACGATCTCACAGCATAAATATCATGATTTTTTTCCCTTCAAAGTGCTCTTTGGAAGGTGATTTATCCCATTTGGAACGCAGGGATGAATAGGGGAAAATGGGGTGGCGGACACTGCAAGCTGGGTTCCATGGGAGTTGGGGGCCCCTGGGCTTCAACCCATGAAAGCCTGTGCGTTAATGTGCCCCTGCCCCTTAATTGTGTTCCATGGAAGAAAGAAAGTCATATGGTTTGAAACATGAGGGTGTATGATGTCAATTTCCATTATTAATAATAATAATTATTATTATTATGTAATATGTGTTAAATGTGTATTATGTAATGGAATATTTGGGAGTAAATGCTATTGGATACTTTCTTACTCTTACTCAAGTCATTTGTAACATTACTACTTTTACTTCTACTTGAGTAATATTTTTTTTTTAAGTAATTACACTTTTACTTAAGGAAAGATTTTGGCTACTCTACCCACCTATGCTCAAACATCAATAAGGTTTAGAATTTACAGAACACTCTTTTTATTGGCAATGAAAGAGGTTTAAATGTAGTACAGTGATACATGTTTGGGGCTGAAGTGACTGAACTTTTCTTAAAGGAATATTCCAGGTTAAATACAAGTTAAGCTCAATCAACAGCATTTATAACACAATACTGATTACCACTAAAAATATTTTCAACTGTTGTTTATTAAAAAAAGAAGCAGAAAAAAGCGAGTTTATAGTTAGGCACTTACAATGGAAGTGAATAGGGCCAATCCATAAATGTTAAATATACACACTGTAAAAAAGTACAGCCAAAAAGTATAGCCATAAGATGTAAACATTATATGACTTAACATGTTTTAGTGTTATAAAATCGCTCACTGACCTTATCTGTGTACACTTACATCAACAATTACAACTTCGCTGTCATGAAGATGTAATGCCAGTAAACACTATTAGCAATTCTGTCACACTAAAATCATGCACAAAAGAGATTTTATCACACTAGAGTCAAGTTAACATATAAAGTATTTTGGTTTTGTGACTATACTTTTGAAACAGTGTGCATTTTAATGTTTATGGACTGGCCCCACAAAATGAAAAATCAAAAATGGAAATAAACGACAGATGAATTGAAAATATTTGTAGTGATAATTAGCATTATGCCACAAATGCTGTTGATTGAGCTTAACTTGTATAGAGCGCAACAGTCTGGTTCCAGAAGTAAACATCTCATTATTTTTTTCCATCGACAAATTGATTTCTAACAATACATTTAAAAAAAATTATTCAAATAAAAATGATTTCACTTGATTTGACTTTTATGTTACAATGTTTTTTCTACTTTGGCAACAAAAACTACATTTTCTCTATTTGCGCAATCAATCATGTGCAATGTTCAATTCAATGACATCATTCGCAATGTTTCATGGGATTGCAGTCTGTGCCCTCATGAAAGACGGTAAGTACACAGCCTTGTACCTTTGACGGACAAAAATGTCAAAGGTACAAGTCTGTGTACTTACCGTCTTTCATGAGGGCACGGACTACAATCCCATGAAGCACTGCGAATGACGTAATCGAATATAAAACTATGAAAATATATAAAACTATTGATTTTAGGTTGTTGATTATTGGTACAGAAAATACCATTTACTTGTATTGTGAAATATTCCGATACACACAAATAACTAAGTAGTTTGAGATTGCAGTTTGACGACTCGTTTGCATCATTCAGAGTGCGTCATGGGAGTGGGCGGTCGCTTCTGGGATGATTACGCAGGCTTTGTTGGCCGCGGTTCTCTTATGGTGAAGCATTCTATGCTGGACCATGGGTAATGTAGTTGTTCAACAGGAATTCCGCTATTAAATACGATTTTTTAAGCAATGAAGTTGAAATAACGCAGATGGATGGCTTCAACAGAAACATATATGGTTACCATCGATGAACAACCTCAGAGCTTATGGTAAGTCTGTCTTTAAAGGTTTATAAGTTAGCATTGAAAATCAATTCGTCTATGGAAGTAATGAATGGGATTTTTACTTCCAAATCCAAACTTTTAAGCTCTTTTGAACCCGGAATATTCCTTTAATGCAGCAATGTTGCCTGGCAACCGTAAACAGCCTTCAGTTAAGGCCGAGTATACTTCGCTTCTCTGCGTTCTGGGTCATTTTGCACTCGGTCGAGTGTTCAGCCTTTCAAAGTACACACTGACCGCGATCGCATAGTATTAACGCAATACAAGCTATAAGCTATGAGAGGCTGTGTGTTTCAATGATTTTACCATGGTTGAGGGGATTTTAGGCACTCTGCTCCACACAAATTCAAACATAACCATGGTAAATTCACGTTAACATACAGCCTCTTATGGCTTAATGTTTTTTTAGACATTGTTAATACTGACATGTTTGGGGTCACTGGGATCCAGGCTGTGCAACAGACTCTGCAGCTGGTCCATTTCATCCTGGGCTTGATTCCTCTCTGAACTCTGTCTGTCCAGCTGTCTCTTCAGGGTCTCCATCTCTCCTCTCAGCTCTCCCAGCTTCTGTATCCTCCTCTGAAGTTCCTGCCTGAGCTGATCCTTCTCCGCTTCACAGATCTGCATGCAAAAGCAAAAAACCCTATCATAAACATTCAAGTTTGTATTTACTGACTGATCGGATTTAATTAAAAATGACTGAAATAACAAAATACTGATCATCTCACCCGTCTATGAGAAACTGTCTCCTCTAGCTGTCGGAGTTCTTCAATGGCTCGGAGGATTTGCTGTTCTTTGTCCTTGATTTCTTTATGTAAATGGTGTAATCGCTCTTTAGCTAAAAAGCAGACATTATACAATTAAGCCACACTTAAAAATGTATGAATACTGTACTGAAATTCATTAGATAACAAAATATCAAACCAAGTGGTATTTATTTCAAAGAAAGGTAGCACAATTTTCACGCAAAATATATATAAAAAAACAAGTTTATTAAATTATAAAACAATATATATACTGTCGAAATTATGGCAAAAAGCACTATTTTGCTGTCTACTGTACTGAAATTCATACGTTTTTAAGAGAGAATTAAGTGTCCAAATATATTTTGGGGCCACTGTAGAGAACTACAAAATACCTAAATAACAGTCATTTCAGACCATTTTTATTTGAAACTGTAATGGCATATACAGCATGCACTTTAAGGTCCTATGGTGTGTTTATTGTTTTTGCTACTTTTTTCTTTTTACAATTTTATAGTGCCCTAGAACTTTTGTACCTCTGAGTTGGGCATGTCTGAGCATGTCATCTTCTCTTAGGTTGTCTGTCTCTGTCAGATCCACTGAGAGTAGCTGCTGTTGGTCTTGTGAATCAATGCTCTCTGATGTGGATGTGATGTTTCTTTTCTGATGAGCCTTTCCTATATATGGACTCTCATTTAAAGGTTCTCTATCTCCACCTTCTGAAGAACATAGAGAATGAGGGAAAGATCACTCTGAATATGAATATAATCCTACTATAGCCTGTTTAGAGTCATATATAAATCAGCACTGCATGATTCAGCTCTAAGCAGGTCATTCACAACTGAAGTCCACTAATGCCAAAATATATTATTGCTAATAAGGCTGCCAAAGCGAACCTGTTAACCAAAATATGCTACATTTATGTCACATAGTTAACATATTTACCTAATTTGACATTAAATTCTGTCCTTTTTCTAAAGACGTAACTTTCTCTTGTTCCTGGCTCTTATTCCTAGTTTGAACAAGAGCGGCATCATAGATGTTTGTCAGTAAAGGATGGAGAAACTTCCTTAGAGAAAAACCTTCTTAACAGCAAATTTATTTTATAAATTCGGATGGGACTTGTTGACATCAAATGGGAAAAATCAAGTAATGCTGCAGATACTGTCAATTATGTTTGTTACATATTTCATTTTCTTTTGGTTAAAGGAATAGTTCACTCAAAAATGAAAATGTTCTCATTATTCACTTACCCTGATGGCATCCCAGATGTGTATGACTGTCTTTCTTCAGCAGAACACAAATTTAGATTTTTAGAAAAATGTTGAAGCTCTGTAGGTCCTTCTAATGTAAGTGAACAGGTGCCATCAGGCTGCTGGGTATATGACGGTCCAAAAGGCATATTTAGGCAGTATAAAAAATAATCCACACGACTCCAGTCAATCAATTAATGTCTTCTGAAGTAAATCGATAGGTTGGTTTAAGAAACAAATTGATAATTAAAACATTTTTAACTTTAAAAAAATAGCTTCCTGCCAGCAGTCGATGCATCAGTGACGTAAGTGCTATGGCGCGTTCACGCGAGAAGTCGGAAGTGCGTGCTTTGTATACAACAGAGGAACGAACGTCACACGAGAGTTAGTTAATTTCAAACAGCATCCCAGCGCTGGCGAAAGCAAAGATTTAAAGTTAAAAAATTTTTAATTATTGATTTGTTTCTTACACCAACCCATCGGTTTGCTTCAGAAGACATTAACTGATCGACTGGAGTTGTGTGGATTACTTTTATGCTGCCTAAATATGCCTTTTGGACCATCAAATAGCCAGCAACCTGATGGCACCCATTTACTTTCATTAGAAGGACCTACAGAGCTTCAGTATTTTTCTAAAAATCTTAATTTGTGTTTTGCTGAAGAAAGACAGTCATTAAATAAAAAATACATTGTAAAAATGTAAATATTTAAAATCTAATATTTTACATATGATTTATCTAAAAATATATGTATTAAAAAAGGTGACTATAAACATGATAGAAATTTTAACCGAAAATAACTTTATGCTATGCATTATATACTGTTTATACACAGTATATACAATATACTGTATATCTATGTATGTTTGTATGTAAGGGGGGTAATTGATGCATAGCATAACATTTGGTTAAAATTATATCTCATGTTTATAGTCACCTTGTTTTTTTAACTAGTTCATTTTAATATATTCTATTGCATATATCTGCAAATTTTCAGCAGATCATTTTAGAATAATTAGAGCAATTAAGATGAATTGTTCTACAAATTATTCCACCAATGAACAGGCATTGATAAAACTTACAGGGTCTGGACTAAATGGAAGAGGTTCAAACTTCGCATCTATTTTGTGAAAAGCCAACTCCTGTTCCAACTCATAGTGCTTCTGACAGGCCCGGGTCAACTCCACTGTTTTCTGCTTCAGCTGTGTAGTCATAATGAAGACATTTAGAAACCAAATTTTACATAGTCCCAGAAAACACATCAGCAGCACTTAACTATAAACCTCTCAACCCAGAATAAGATTTGTTATTATTCCATTGAGGTTAAATGTGCCAAAAAAACTGTTACACTCATGGAAATACACAAAGCAATGATCAGTGAAGATTTACATTACTACAAAATGCAAACATGCAGAAACAACCTCAGAAACGTGCTAAAGAACATAGCAATGCCATACCATCAACATCTCTCTAAGCAAACACCTGGAATCTCATGAAAACACAATATTGACATCATACAGTGATCAGTGTGGCTTATGGGTAACAGATTGGACAGATGTGAATACCTGACAAAGAGAATCCAGCAGAGGAACATGAAGTGGAAGCTGAGGTTGAAGCAGGAATGAAGAGCAGAAACAGTTAAGGACATGCAGACAGTTTACACAAGAGCATAGTGACAGATACAGAAAAGCACCAAGGGTGGATGATTTTTGTGAGGAAAGCTGGAGAATAAAGAACTTTATGGATTCCAAAAGCATGACTAAAAGACGCTAGATGCTACTAAGTGATATCAATATGCCAAAAGTAGACCAAACATTAGGTATTTTTGGGACTATATAGCCTGTGTTATAGTTTATCCTAAAGCAATATTCCAGGCTCAATACAAGTTAAGCTCTATCATCAGCATTTGTGGTATGCTGTCAATTAATTTCGACTTGTACTTCAGTATGAAAAATATATGAATTTGATGAATAAGGAAACACAAACAAAGACTTTTCAACACTGTTTACAAAGTATCTTTAGGGCAACTGACAACAGTGTGTAGTAAGAACAGAGAGCTGAAAAGGGAAATGGCTAAAAATAGACAGGAAAAGGACAGTTGGGAAAATTATCCTCTATCCTTGAGTACTCTAAAAGCACATTTGGAGTGCATTTGGAATCTGCAAACGTCAAGACCTACATTGGAAATTAGACTGAAAGCAGATATATTAAATGTACAGATTAAAAAGGCAGTGCTTCCAAATGAATGATCTGGAAATAGAAATATTTTTCAAAGAAGATATCACAATTGCCTTGCTAACGATCACCAAAGCCAAAACCCCTCTTCAAAAAAAAAAAAAAAATCACCTTTTTTTAAAAGGAATTTTTCATCCAAAAATAAAAATTCTGTCATTTACTCACCCTTGTGTCATTCCAAATCTCAACACAAACTGAGAATATTTTATGAATTTACAGGGAATTAAATTAGCACCCGCCACCCGCCAAATACGGGTATTTCATGCACAGTGGAGGGTAATTTTGCTCATCTACCCGGCACTGTGGCGGGCGACCTGTAAAGTACATACGCAAATGACATGCAACAACATTAGGTAAATGGTCATGTGTGTTATCATAATTCAGAACAGCCTCAGAAATGGTTCTTGAACAAGAGGTTTCTCCTGTGTGCTTGTCTTCTCTTTAGCTTCCATATGTATGTTGCAAAATTATCATGTTAAAAATATTAATAGCCTATGGTAACATGTTATATTTTATATTCTAAAATAACATTGTTATTATATATAGTATATATATATATACTGTATATATATATATATATATATATATAATCAAAGTCGCTGGTAAAATTGATCATTCACCCACCACTGAGGCTGGTGGGCAAAAAAGTTAACTTCATACCCTGAATATCTCAGTCTAGTTTAGTGCTGACAAAAAAGCTTCTCTCAAGCACTCATGAACGTGCAACAGACGTCAAGATTTCCCTGAAAAAAAGTGACTATAGTTTTGGGTTGTTGCTCACCAAAACCTATCTTATACATTCAGAAGACTTGGATTAGGACACATGAGCTACCTGGACAAATTTTATGATACTTTTTGATCTTTTTAAGCTTGAAGTCAGTTCCTACCAACCACCATTGTATTGAAAAGATGGACCAATTTGGAGCAATTTATTACAAATTTTCCTTTTATGTTCCGTATAACAGATAAAGTTATGTGGGTAGGGGTTGCATTAACCAAAAATTCTCTGTCATTTACAGATTTTTTTAAACATAGACAGATAATTTCAAATGCTTTGCATCATTTTGACAGATCAAAAAATAAAATATTTAAACCTAGCGCCTCAGTTTTGATTCCACTCATGATTGTGTGTGTGTGTGTGTGTGTGCTCTTCCCCTGTGTATTGCCTGGTTTTAAGATACGTTTAGGGTGATCCGATCACAAGTGGACAGGCACCATTGCCATTTACAGACACATCACCATTTACACCTGATCGTATAGTATATGCATCTCTTTTGGCCCCTTCTGTTCGGATTTCGAGGAGAGTGACTCTGATTTAATGACTACATACATCAATCATTACAGTGTGTCAATGTATTACTGCATGATAATAAAACGTAAAAAGTATTAAAGATCAAAAAGAAAGCATGAAAAAATTGGCTTACCTTTTCTGCCAATTATACTTGCATTTAATCTTAGCGCACACATGACATTTAGAGCAGAATTCCGGTTATTTTAATGGAGATCTTGTTTAAACTGAGCTGATGTGCTTGATATCAGGCATACTGAAGTTCCGTGACGTCTGTACATGAGTGTATGTGCTTTAAATAAAATCCCAACCAGATGATTATTTCCTTTCAAGCCACACATAACTGCCAAATTTTAAAAAGCTTATTTTAGCTCAGTGGTTGATTGACGGGTAGAACTTTCACCCTAGACTCCTGTTTCACCAGACTCACACATAAAGGAATGTTCCGGGTTCAATACAAGTTCAGCTCAACTGACAGCATTTGTGGCATAATATTGATTACCACAAAAATGTATTTAGCTTTCTTTTTTTTTTTTTCGTTAAAGGCCAGTCCCTCCTTATCTTTAAAAAAAAGCAACAGTTGTGGTGACAGTGAGGCACTTACAATGGAAGTTAATGTGGGCAATTTAAGTGAATGGGGACAATTTTTGGAGGGTTTAAAGGCAGAAATGTGAAGCTTATAATTTTATAAAAGCACTTACATTAATTCTTCTGTTAAATCTCATGTATTATTTGAGCTGTAAAGTTGTTTAAATTGTAAATTTTACAGTCATTTTAGGGTTTGTTGACATTACATCATCAATGCAATGAAGTTGTAAAATTGGCTATAACTTTACAAAGAAAAGGTTAGTAAGTGATTTTATCACACATATTGTTTACATCTTATGGCTTTGCTTTTGAAACAGTATTTTAATCTTCAAAATTGGCCCCCATTCACTTCCATTGTAGGTGGCTCACTGTCAGGGTTGGGAGGGTTACTTTTGAAATGTATTCCACTACAGATTACAGAATACATGCTGTAAAATGTAATTGTAGTGTATTTCGTTAGATTACTCAAGGTCAGTAACGTATTCTAAATACTTTGGATTACTTCTTCAGCACTGGTAGATTTTTTCACTTGTTTTGACTATAAAAACTCTGCCAGTACAGTAAGACAAAATACACATGTTAAAAATACATTCTCTGAAAAACCTAAATATCTTATGCAGTGTTGTTTCTAAAACAAGATAAATCTAATTGATCTTGTTTTAAGGATTTTTAGATATTTTTACAGGAAAACAATAAAAAAATTATTATCAAGAATATGATTTTTGCTCTAATATCAAAAGCTCTTACTAGAAAAAAAGAAATTATGATCCAACATGAATTTTCTTGATTAAAAAATATGATAGTGCCTGGTAACGTGCATGTAAAATGGCTAGAAATAGCATTTTAGCTTAGCGTAAAGCTGACAATTTACACAAGGTTTATTTCTATTTCTTCTGCTTCAAACATACTTCAAACTTACTTCTCTGTCTGCTCGTATGAATGTAACACATCATAAGAAAGTGTTTCACCGCTGTTCAAATGCACTTTGGATCGCATCATTTATATGTATAAATCCCTAACCCTGCTCACTATAACTCAGATTTTTGCTTTTTTTTAAAGAAAACAAGGGGCAAGTCAGAATTAATTTTTGTGGTTATCAATATTATGCCAAAAATGCTGTCGATTGAGCTTAACTTGTATTGAACATGGAACATTCCTTTAAGTCAAAAATGTATTATACTGAATATCCACTGTTTTGTACTGTATGTGCCATTATAATGGATGCTACACCACTGAATGTAGCCTCAGTATTTATGAAATGAAAACAAGTATGACAGATAAAAAAAGACCATGACGAAAAATATTTTTTCTAGCGCAACCTCTGCATGTGGGTTTGGAATGACATGAAAGTGACTTTGGTGAACTATTCCTTTAAATCAATGTCGCATTAGAGTTCCTTTCATCCCTATTCACACTGGGGCTGATGGAAGTGAAAACTCCCTACTGAATCACCCTACCAGTTCATTCTTTGTGTCCAGTTCTCTCCTAAGCTGCTCATGGGACTGATGCTGCTCCTGATTCTGATGCCTCAGGCTTTGATTGACTGCTTCCTGCCAATCCAGTTCTTCCAGTGCTGCAACCTGCTCTCTCTGAAGCCTTGCAATCTCCTCAGCTCTAACCTCAAGCTCTTGCTCCAAACACTCAACCTCCTCTGTAAAGACAGTACTGACAGGCTCAGATCATACCACGACAATGGAGGCAAAGGTTGGGCCCATAAATGTGAAAGATGAAATGTTGTACCCATGTGAATGCGCTGATGTGCTTGCTCTTGTTCCTGCGGACTAATGGGCTGTCCATATAATATCTCCAGTGACCTCAGATGGAAGATCAGGAAGAAGTGGTAGTGGGGCAGACTGGAAACAGGGTTCTCTGCTAATGTCAGACTCAACGGTTCTTCAGTGTAATCACCTCATGAAGCTAGATCAAAAAGGTGGATCATGTTGCAAATAATATGATTTTGCATGCACTAGAATCAAACAGCAGTCTTTTACTTTAAGATGTTCAAGATGTGATAAAAGTGGACATGTTGTAGCTGGGGTAAGCAATTACTATTGCAAATTTAAAAGGATAAATATAGGCAAATGTCTAAATGTACAGTACTTTTCTATGAAAATCACAGAAATTGCCCCACCGAGAATATCTTGTTGTTCTGGAGGTTTATGGTCTGAAGTGATCGGAGCTTCTTTGCCAGCCACACTGGTAGATGTTCAATGTTGTTAAAGGCCAGATTCAGAACCTGAAGAATTGTCATGTGCTCTAGACCTTCAATTTTTCTGCAGTTAAATGAAATATAAAAATTACTTTATTGGCCTTTTGAACATAATATATTTTCCTGCAATTTCAGGCATAATGTTCTAAAACACTAATAATACAAAAAAGTAACAAAAAGTACAATGGTACTCCCATGGTTTTTTGGACACGGTACTATGGTAATACTTTGTTTTTTGGACAAGTAACATGGCAATACCATTTTTGGATATGTACCATCAGATTCTTTGAAGTACATTTAGTTATGAAATAATAAAATAAATATGATTTATGGAAGCACAAAAAAGTGACACTATTACATATCTTGGTCTTTAATGACCCAATACACTTTTGGTAATTAAGCAGTTATAAAAAAAGGATATTTTGTGCAAGTTTACACTATTCAGAAGAGGACGATTGAGGAATACTAAAGAGTGGTGGACATAACTCCAAAAAATGGATGAGGAACAGTGGGTGGGATGAGGTCCTTGGTCACTTAAAGTATTAAATCAGCAGAATTCCCAACAACAGTTTCAATGTATCACAGAAAACCAAATATTTAAACAAAAGACATGCTGAACAGGCAAGTTACTGTTTTGTCAACTGGCCCGAGATTTCTTACACTCTCAATGGGTCATCATTATTGTTGAGCTCTGGGTTATAAGTCTGGTCTGCTGTTGTATAGGTTGCAAGTGTACAGTAGTTCTAGTAGAGACAAGTCACTGAAATGACCACAAAGTTTTGGCACCTCCTAGTATCCCTGCAGTCAGTGAAGGCATACTGTATATCTGTGACGAGAAGGAGGGTGTGGCCGGGCCGTGATGATGCACGGCAGGCGCTGAATCAGCTGATCAGCGGGACAGCGAGATAAAGAGGAGCCGGAGGCGCCAGTTCGAGAGAGAGAGAGAGACATACGCAGCCGCGTTGTGTGTGTGTCATTATGTTTTATGTTGGTTTAAGTTTATGTTTACCATTAAACTTTATGTTGACTGTTGCCGGTTCCCGCCTCCTCCTTGTCCACCTTTGAACTGTTACATTGGTGCCAAAACCCGGGAGGGAGGAGGGATGAGCTGTCGCGGAGTCCTCGCCGCTGCCATCCGCCAGGGGAGGACTGTAGAGTTAATGTAGAGTCTTTTACTGTAGAGTTAATGTAGTAAGTAACATTACTAAACTGCCACTGCAGGCATGAGAGTCTCCTTTACTGTAGGATATGAGCAATAAAAGACTGATTTACCATCATCACTGTTATCATGTCTAAGATCTCCATCCTCAGTGTCCGACCATGAGATGGCTTTGGGTGACACAGCTTTGCTCTGGAGGCTCTTGGGCCATTTGGATCCCCCTGCTGGTGACCATTTGCGTGTCTGACCCCCTCTTTTCATTTTGATCTCATGTAAAAGGGATCTTGTTTTTTAGAGGTCTGGTTGTTTGAGGAGGTTGGCGAATAGGATGTTCATCCCGACTCACCTCGACTATTAGTAAAACACAGCCCAAGGCAGTTGAGTAGTAACATTTTCTTCAGCTTTGTGCTTTAAAATACAATGTGCATGGCCAAATTTGCCCATATGTAAACAATTAAAGACATCTAACAAATCAAAGGGCATTTCCTCATCTAACTGCACGGTATTTCGCTGATTTATGAAGACTGATCAACTTTTGTTAGCCTAGTTTCCATGGCGACCGATCAGGATATGCCACAGACCGTCAGATTTAACATGAACTGATGAGTCATTCTTGGTAAATTTGAAGAGTAATAAAAAATCTTTTTATTTTATCTTTATCTGTTGTCCCTAGCCTCTTAATGTGTCTCATGCGCTTCTAAATGTTTACAGTGAGCTTGCAGTCACTCGCTTTCTAATACGACTCCGACTCAAATGGTTCGCGGTGATGTTTGGATCACGTGACACAGCTACATGTATTTCAAATGAAAAGTCCTGCGCGCTCGAGGCAGAACTAGAGCCTCTCAACCAAGGTTAGCAAAACGCTGCGATACACTGGCGAGGAGAACAGATGCTGTTCTTTACCTTACGCCCTCTCCCATGTTCGAGGTTGGTAGTATCCAGATGGAGAAGGATTTCTGACAGAACCTGTTCCATGTGTCCTGTCGGATTTTCGCAGATGGTTTTGGACTATCTAACTGGTTGATTGAGAAACAGCTGGGATAATGTTTTCACTGTGTTTGGCAAAATATCTGCATGTGCATAGCCTATTGTAAAATTAATATGCTGTAACAATATTTTTGTTTTCATCCATTTAAAGGGATAGTTCACCCAAAAATGACAATTCTCTCATCACTTACTCACCCTCATACCATCCCAGATGTGTATGACTTTCTTTCTTCTGCTGAACACAAAGATTTTTAGAAGAATATCTTAGCTGTGTTGGTCCATACAATGCAAGTGAATGACTGCCAAAATTTTGAAGCTAAAAAAAAAGCACATAAAGGCAGCGTAAAAGTAATCCATAAGACTTCAGTGGTTAAATCCATATCTTCAGAAGTGATATGATAGGTGTGGGTGAGAAACAGGTCAATATTTAAGTCCTTTTTTGCTAGAAATTCTTCTCCCTGCCCAGCAGGGGGAGGTATGCAGAGGAGAATGTGAATCACCAAAAACACTACGCCCAAGAAGAATTTGAAAGTGAAAGTGGAGATTGATGGTAATTAAGGACTTAAATATTGATCTGTTCTCACCTACACCTATCATATCGCTTCAGAAGACATGGATTTAACCACTGGAGTCGTACAGCTTCAAAGGTCTGGTCACCATTCACTTGCATTGTTCTGACCTACAGTGCTGAGCTATTCTTCTAAAAATCTTCATTTGTGTTCAGCAGAAGAAAGAAAGTCATATACATCTTGGATGGCATGAGGGTGAGTAAATGATGAGAGAATTTTCATTTTTGGGTAAACTATTCCTTTAAGTGGTTATTTTAAATATGCATTAATTTAAATGTGGGCTAACCTTGCTATATTCAAAGTGTTTGCATATGGTGACAAATTTTGTCCTGTCACTATTGCCCCTGTCTCTACACTATATCACTACAGCACATGCAATAGTAAAGCTGCCAGTTGTGGGGAAAATAGATATATCATTTTTTCCCCCACACAAATTGTTTACTCCATCAATCTTCAATAAAAATGAAATAAAAATCATCATATAATTTAGGATCAGAAATAGTACATTTTATTTAAGGATGCTTTTAGGCCTGTTCAGACCTGTTGGATTATGCTATCATGTACAAGAACCCAACAAAGTTATAGAATAACAATAGTCATAAGAATGACATCTTCTACTGGCATTGTATTTTATCACTTATCCCCACAGCCAGATAATATGAAATCAAATTCAAAATCATTCAAAACATTGAGATATTGTCTGCAGGCGTCATCTTTGCAGTCATGTGGCCACCAGTTCACCCAAGCATGTGAGTCCATAGGAAACTTATACCTGAAACATGGTTTGGAGAAAATCAGTATAGTACCTGAAGCTTCAGTGTATAAAATGAAAGATGGGAAAGTTTGATTTTTTATGATGCGCGAACGTCATACTAACTGATCCAGCAATGCAAGGTGTTAAACAACTAATTAAAAAATTTAACAAGAGTTCTAAGCTGTTGTATAGTCCGAGAAAGTTCTTCATCAAACAGGATGCAAGATGTGTGACTGTTAAGAACTCACTTGTAAGCACGGCCCACTTGTATCTGCATGCGCTCAGCAGTCATGATTAGATACTGCTTACCAACTTCGAAATTTGTAGAACTGCAAGTTGCCTTTTTAATTAATTCTATCTCTGAATCTTTTTTTAGGTCGACTGCTTGTTCTGTAGAACAGAAAAAAAGTTGCATTGTGTCAGGAAGCTTGTTATAAAAATTGCTTATTTGAAAAAATATATAATTTTTATTTCTACTTAAATATAATGACACAAATATATTTAATACACTCTTGCCTTTTTTGAGGACTGCTTCAACGTTTGCTTTGTAAGTCACAAAATCCCCAGCTGCCTCTGAGGATTCAATTAACACTCTAAAAGCTGCACAAAAAAAAAAAAAATTACAAAATACGAAGTAAATTACACTCAAAATATTTTTGAGAAATATAATGTCTATTTTTAAGATTTACTCATTTCAATTTTAGGACAAATTTCCATCAAACTGAACTGAATATTCTTTAAATAGTCTACATATTATGAATTCAGAATAAATGAGAGACTTCATTAAACTTAATGAGGATGTACTTCATATTAATTTAACCTTAAATCAATATTCACCATATTTGACATTTTCTTTGCACACATCCTTCATGCGCTGTTCAATGGTGATACTGGAATCAATGGTGGATTTAAAGTTGCAGCATTCCGCTTATTTAAAAAAAGGACATAGAAATACAAATACATTTTTAGCCACAGACATATTACACTCAGCATATGGTCAGAGTAAATAACTTTATTCTTTTTAATTTTCTCATATAAATTTAAAATGAAAATGGCACAGCAGCAGTATGGTGCATGTGTTGCTTACCTGCCATGCACTGGCATTGGTCTCCCTCACAGAGTCGTAACAGCCTACGGCTTTTTGGATAGTAGTACTTGATGCATTCATTTGCTACCAAAAAATAAAATGCGTTTATTAGCCCACATATTAAAGTAGACTTAGATGAATGTCACAGTACTTCCCTGCAGTTTCCAGGTGAAATGAACACTAGAGGTGCTACAACAACTGTGTTTTTTATTCACTTTCATTCAAATCATGACTTCAGTGGCTGATTATGACTTTATAAATACTTATTTTTCTCTCTGTTACTCAGACCCTGCTATTTTATGATATCGACACACTTTTAATCTAACGCATCTTTTGAAAAACTATACATTTTAACGCTTGTATTACAGACCCACCTACATACGCCACAATATTAAAACCACCTGCCTAATATTGTGTAGGTCCCCCTCGTGCTGCCAAAACAGTGCCAACCCGAATCTCAGAATAGCATTCAGAGATGATATTCTTCTCAACACAATTGTACAAAGCGGTTATCTGAGTTACCGTAGACTCTGTCAGTTCGAACCAGTCTGGCCATTCTCTGTTGACCTCTCTCATCAACAAGGCATTTCTGTCCACAGAACTGCCACTCACTGGATGTTTTTTGTTTTTGGCACCATTCTGAGTAAATTCTTGAGATTGTTGTGTGTGAAAATCCCAGGAGATCAGCAGTTACAGAAATACTCAAACCAGCCCATCTGGCACCAACAATCATCCATGCAATTATCTAATCAGCCAATCGTGTGGCAGCAGTGCAGTGCATGAAATCATGCAGATATGGGTCAGGAGCTTCAGTTAATGTTCACATCAACCATCAGAATGGGGAAAAATGTGATCTCAGTGATTTTGATCGTGGCATGATTGTTGGTGCCAGATGGGCTGGTTTGAGTATTTCTGTAACTATTGATCTCCTGGGATTTTCACGCACAACAGTCTCTAGAATTTACTCAGAATGGTGCCAAAAACAAAAAACATCCAGTGAATGGCAGTTCTGCAGATGGAAATGCCTTGTTGATGAGAGAGGTCAACAGAGAATGGCCAGACTGGTTCGAATTGACAAAGTCAATGGTAACTCAGATAACCACTCTGTACAATTGTGGTGAGAAGAATATCATCTCCGAATGCTATTCTGAGATGCGGGTTGGCGCTGATTTGGCAGCACGAGGGGGACCTACACAATATTATGCAGGTGGTTTTAATGTTGTGGCTGATCGGTGTATATACACTTATTCCAAAGTGATTAGCTTGCGCGGTAACTTGCCTCATAGAGCATTGGACTTTGGATTCGGAGTACCGCGGTTCAAGACCATTCATAAAGTCAAGCTGGCACGTGTCATACAAGTAACACGAAATGATGTGGTTGCTTCAGAAAATGTTCTTTTCATTTCGCTTCTACATTTCAAAACACTATCGGTTAACTTTAGGCATTAATTAGGTAAGGATGTATTTTTAAACGTCTCTATATTTATATTTATATTTTAAAACACTATTGGTTAGGTTCAGGCTAAAGTTTTATGTTAGGGAGGTATGCTTTATTTATGAAAACATCCATCTAAAATTCACCTTAAAACTGCATCTGAATACGACAGCATTTTACATGCTTTTGGCTCCTCCAGCTGGACATTTCACCTGAAACCTCCAGCCAAACGTGTAATACAGCACATACATTTTGAATTGCAAAAATTTTGTCATGGTCACATAAATTTCATGAGACCAGGCTGCATAAATCAGCTTAAAGCTGAAGTGTGTGTTTTTTTCAGTGTTAAAATACTTTTTCCTATCAAAGCTTAATATGCAGAAACAGCTGAAAGAAAGCCATTTGTAGCTTGATTTCCCCGAAAAGTCTGTGGCTCTGTGGGCTTTCAAAACATTGCCTTAATTTGTTTGATCATCCCAACCAGGGGTGAGTTTCCCAAACAACGATGTAACTCACTGCTTAACCGCCATAGTACGATACATCATTGGAGAAATTAACTAGCTAGTCAATTGTTTCCCATAGTACCATAGTAACTTGGATGTTGCACATCCATTGTTCGAACCACGGTGGTTCAATAGAGCTGTCATTAATGACGTTAGATGGGGTGGAGTAAAAACTTCCTGGAATATTGAATTATAATAGCTCATTTATATGTACACCAGAAAGACGTTTAAAGCGAGAAGGCTGCTGAAGACATGAAATCGGCATGCGTTTTGTAATGAGACAGATGCATTGCTCTGCAATAGGTGTGTTTTGCTCTACATCAGACTTCGGAGTTCCCCTGATGCACTTGAGCACAAACGCACATGCGCACTCTTCAAATGAAGAGATCATCCCTATGCCCTATTCCCTTCAAAGTCTTTACCATCCACTGTGAGAGCAGTGGACGGCTGAAAGATGTGGGGGCTTCAAAATTACAGTTATTTGGAACTCACTTTTTAAGCCATATTTATTGAAAATTCAGTTTGAAGGAGGCTATCTATGTTGATTGTTCTCCCTTTGAAATGCCCTTCGGAGGCTGATTATCCCGTTTGGAATGCAACCAAAAACGCCACTTACGTGTTAACATGGAAACAGTGTTCTCCAACAGAAACTGCTTGTGTTAAAGCACTTTCTCTTTCTCTTAACAGCCTTTAAGCACTTGAAATGAGAACGGCACTTTCTGCAAAACCCTGAATACGTTTTTTATTTTTTTATTTTTTTAAATGCATGAAAATGTGATCAAAGTCTTGACAGAATGAAAGATATATATGGAATAAAAGTTATAGAAACCTCAACGAAGTGAAATGATGTCCACACAGCAAACTATGGTGCTTCTAACCACAGGTAAAGAGCTGTTGTTCCAACCACACAACTTTGCGATGCTGTTTGCGAATGTTCGTTGGAACTACGATTTCGGGAAACACCAAATCGCTAAACTATGTTGGTAATGATGGAACTTACAACCATAGTTGGCTAATGGTGCTTTTGGGAAACGCACCCCAGCCTGACACAGCAACATTAACTCAACCAATGGTGTGAGTTTGGGGTGGGGCTATCTGTTTTCCGAAAACCTGTTTGAAAACAATCATTTTTGCAATTTCATTTGGCAATGCTAGCTGGCCAGAAACAACACACTTCAGCTTAAACTTTAAGCATTTGTGGAAACATTATACCTCGATCATAAAATTCATAAACTCTGAATACAGAAGCACTAGTCATGCCAGTTTCAAAGTCCTCTTGAATACGGAAACCCACACAGTAGAACTCGTCTGAGGGTATCTGCGTGATAAGTAATGTATGCTATAAATATTCTATAGGATTAAACACACACATCACATTGTAAAAATAAAAAATGTGCCAGATGTGGAGATTTCTTATGCTCGATGATGCTCACTGAATCAATTTGAAGGATGACTTTGTCACCCATGATTTCGTAGTTGGAAATTCGAGACTCAAGTCCATTCTGGTACTGCAAAATTAAATGTAAAATATCACACAGTTTTATAAATAAATAAATAAATAAATAAATAAATATATATTGGATGAATGCAATACTGCAAGAGAATATTAAATCTCTTACCATATCTAGATCTTCCAGAACTGGGCTCACTCCAGTCGGCAAATTAATTTCCATTACTGTGAGTCCTGCCTCCCTCTCAGCTGCATTTTCATGTGGCTTGTATCTTCACACAAAATGGAAGGGGGGCATTTTCATTTTAAAGCATTTTAAAAATCATAATATTGCAGTTTTTTTTTTCCAATAAAAATATCTATAGATCCCTAATTTTACTTGATAAAATAATAAAATAATAAGACTTGTTTTCAGATATATCTAAAATTAAGTTATATTCTTTCCCCTTAAAACATGAAAAAAAAACAAAACAAAAAAACAAACAAAACATGTATACTGTATTAATAGGATAAAAATAAACTTCAAGAAATATTCTCTGAAAACAAGTCTTAAAGGGGTCATGAAATGAATTTTTTAAAATAATTTAATTATCTTCCCTGAGGTCCACTGATAATGTTAGTAATGTTTTTAGCACTAAAATAGTCATGGTTTAGTAATTAATTATCATTTTCCACCCTGTTTTTTGCCCTCTCTTTGAAAAGCTCAGTTTTGGCCACAGTCTCCTTTAAACTTCAATGTAAACACCCACTGTTCTGATTGGCTAACATCATTCAGCCTCTCAAATACACAGTCATATTTGAAACTCAGTCAGAAGAGAATGAACCTGCTCCACAACTTTATAACGATAAATTTCAGGGTTTACACATAACACACATCAAACACATTGCATCCGAATATATTATACTGTTCAGTCAAGCACCATAACCATCAAACAGTCATGACATATGTAATATTCATGAATGAAACAGTTTACTCACATTTTTGCAGTCAATTCCAAGTGTTTTTAACTGCACCATCCTTCAATAACAGTTCCTTTGCAAAGTTTGAATCATAATATGGCTGGTTCAGAAGCAGTCCGCACACATACATTTGTCTATTCATAGCACGATGAATAGACAAAGACACTCATAGGTGCACTGAGGCGCAGATCGCCAGAAATGTATACAAATGGTCAAAGACATCCAGCTAGTCCATGTTTACACCAACACCGACATACACCAATGATTAAAAATAGCGCAGATGGGTGAAAGAACAGTATGATTTTTTCAATTTCTTTTTCATCCCCCTTTCTCCCCATTGGAAAGCCCAGTTCCCACTACTTAGTAGGTCCTCGTGGTGGTGCGGTTACTCACCTCAATCCGGGTGGCAGAGGACAAGTCTCAGTTGCCTCTGCTTCTGAGACAGTCAGTCCACGCATCTTATCACGTAGCTCGTTGTGCATGACACCGCGGAGACTCCCAGCATGTGGAGGCTCATGCTACTCTCCGCGATCCACGCACAACTTACCACACGCCCCATTTAGAGTGAGACCCACTTATCACGACCACAAGGAGGTTACCCTCCCTAGCAACCGGGCCAATTTGGTTGCTTAGGAGACCTGGCTGGAGTCACTCGCGAACTCGTGACTCCAGGGGTGGTAGTCAGCGTCAATACTCGCTGAACTACCCAGGCCCCGAAAGAACAGTATGTTGAGCAGTTTGTGTTCAGTACAGCAAGAGGAATGAAGCCGAACGGAGTCTCCTTTTCTGAGTTGTTCTGATAAACCTGAGTTGTGTCTCCGTTAAAGCGGCATGATAAACATGACAATGGTAAAAGATGGCTGTCCAATGCAAAAATAACAAAACTTAAAAATAGTCCAGATGGGTCTTTTGGTGTTCAAGAATAGTTGGTAACACTGGGCCTGTCTCTCTCCCTCTCTGTTTACGATATGAGCTGAGCGCCAGTGGGCAGGGCCAAGGGAGCGATGACATGTTGTGGGGTGTGTAAATACAACTGAGCAATAACTTGTGACGTCACGAACACACAGTTTTTAAAATGAGACGTTTTAGCAGGGTGGGAACTATAAATGCTCTTTTTAGACTGGGGAGGAAGTTTTGAGTTCTGAAATTTACAGTAGGTTTTCATAGTACAGTTAATTCTTATATGTCTAAATATCAAGGAAAATTAGATTTTCCATTTCATGACCCCTTTAATATCTTGTACAATTTTTATTCCTGAGTAAATTAATCTTGTTTTAAGGATGTTTAGATATTTTACTGAAAATAAAAAAAAAATAAAAAAGATAATGAAAATGAATTCTTTGAAGTAAGAACATTCTACAACTTACTTTGCACATGCCACAATCCGCTGTGACAAAAACATGGGATCTGAACAAAAAGAAAACAGATTTGCACTTAAAGTTGTTTCTGAAATAATACTGGGTGTAGCAATGCAGATAAAGTTTAAAACCTACCATTTGAATTTTCCATACGGTCATGAATGTCAATTGAGGTATCAAACTGGCAGTTTTCATCACTTTCAGTCATCTCATAGTACACTGTTCTCAACTGTCAAAAAAACAGATATACATACAATGTATTGTGTAGAAAAGCAATTAACATTAAGACAAATACTGATCTTTGTGGCTGCAGCCTGGTCTCATAGAATGAACGTTGCTCTATATAATTTTTTGCAAACTGACTTGTACATGCCGCTTTCTACATTTTGCTGCAGTTTCCTGGTTAAATGAATACTAGAGGTGCTGCAACAACTGTGTGGTTTAAACATTGTCACACAAATCACGAGTACACTTGCTGATTTTGATTTTATACAAATTTATTTTTCACTCTATTACTCACCCCCCCGCTATGTTATCATATCAAAACACTTTTACTTTAATGCATGATTTTAAAAACAAAACATTTTAACACTTGTATTACAGACCCACCTACATATACACACTTATTCCTATATTGTTAGCTTGCTTGGTAGCTCAACTAATAAAGTTTGTGCTCGAAGGCTAAAATGTGCGAAAGTGGCATAGAAGTGACACAAGATGATGTGGATACTTCAGTTAATGTGTGTTTTCTTTTTTGTATTTCGAATCTGCGTTTTAAAACACTATGGGTTTCACTTATTAAAACCTCCATCTAAAATTCACCTTAAAAACCTTGTCTAATTACAGCCTCATTTCGCTCGATTTTGGCACCCCCCGCTGGACATTTCACTTTAAAACTGCAGCCAAATGTGTAATAAAGCACATGATTTCAGTTTTGCAAAAACGTTGTAATGCTCACATAAATTTCATGAGACCAGGCTGTCTATGTAGTGTTTAAGAAATACAGTGAAAATGACTCTTTTAATTAAAGCTCACTTACTGTCGCAAATGACACGCCAGAGCTCATTGCTGTTTTAACAATAATATCGTCATTTTGGGTCACCTTTTCAAAGAAGCAAAACATTTTTGTATTCGATTTGGAAATCAGGTCATTGCTCCCTTAAAACAATGGTTTACATAATTAATTGTAGAAATGAGAGATCTTACCTCTATTGGTTTAGCCACTGGCTTCTGCTGAGTTAGTTTTATGCGGCTGATGTCACCTTTAGTCCTGTATTCAATGTTGACCACCATGTCTAAATTGGCTTGTTTAATAAGGATGCTGTACTTAGTTAGGGCCTCCAAAGTGAGAATAGTATCCTGGAAATATGCAGAAAGTCAGATCACATTTGAGAAATATCAAAATTAAAAGCTAAAAATAATTGTTTATGCTGTATTCCGTATTTGTAAGTCACTTTGGAAAGAAAGAAAAGATAGTTGGAAGATAGTTGGAATACAGACAGACAGACATGCAATTTTGCTTGGTTCATTAATTTCACATATGAGGTGGGGATTTGAACCCAGGTCCCCACGCATGCCAGAGTCGAAAACTATACCACATGACTAACAAGTCTTATAATTTTGTTCTTTTGGTCATGTCTTATCTAGTCTAGGGCACCAAGTGAGCCAGGACTGCCACTGGTGTCCCTTAAACTGTAGACTGCATTTAAGTGTACAATGTAAAACTCCTTGCCACATGTGTAAGAGTACCTGCGTTGAATGGAGACCCCCTCCATATCTCTGGTCTTGCGTCAGCCAGTTCAGGATTGGTTTTGCATAGCTGGATTCACCTCTAAGTAAAGCATTAAGCAGGATGTAAACTGTTGTTTCCACCGTCTTTGCTGTTTCTTTACTGGGTTTTAATGGATCCTTGATGTCTTTTGTGTCTTCCCAGAAACGAACCGTGACCGGGTCACCTGCAAATGTAAAATAAAATCTGACAAGTTGTCTTATAAATATATGTAGTCTAAAATGTTTACAACAAAATCTGATTTATTTATTTTGTAAAAAAAAAAAAAATCAAAATATGTAGAATAGCATGAATAAGATTTTACCTTCAATCTGAGCTTCTTTTTTTAGTTCCTCATAAAGTTTGACTGCAGGCATACTATTCATGTCTGCTAGTGTCAGGGCATAGGATGCAATGGCTCTAACATATAAATTTTTTATCTTCTCCGTCTTAGAGAAGAGGTATCTTGCTGCATGATCTATGGCATTTTTAAAGGCCTAGATAGAGAAATGTGTTTTTAACCAACAAGGCTTCCTCAAGTATTGTCATCAGATCTCTATAATAATCACTGTATTGCACTTCAATCTGCATTTCAGATAGTTAATACATTGTCATTATCAGTGTATGATTAAGTTAATAACAGCAGTACCTCCCATTGTTATTCATAAGATGTGACGTACTGTCATTGCTACAGAGTAAACATTTCGATGTGGTAAAATTTGTCTTTTTCTGCGAGAGGATGTTCCAAACCCAGTTTTCCTTTATCTAAATTTGTTACATTTGTTCAGATTTTACTGCCAGTTGTACCTCTATGTTAACATTTTGGATCTTCAGAGCGTTTGTGATTCCAATCATGACATAAGATGTAAGGTAAACAGTCTCTTCAGTGACATCTGCTCCGGAACCCTTAAAGAAATAAGACAATGAGGATCAAAATGCAGCAAAACATAATAACTACACTCTATATAATTTACACAATCCAATGCGTAAGGGATAATGTACAGCCAGCCAGTCATTATCGCAAAATAAGCAGAACTTTTAAAACCCTTAAGGGGTTTATTTTGCGATAATGACCAATAGAACACGGCTGTTTAACAACTCAATAAATACAAGGACATGAAATATTGATTTGAGTTTATATTATTGTATTATCTTACTTGTAGATTAGCCTAAAGTGCCTTCCACTAAAAAAAAATAGTCCATTGCTATGTAGTAAACACTCAGCCTAGCAACAAGACGAACACTGCAACAATATTACAATATTAATGTATATACTATTTTCCATCTGCAATCCAATTAGCCTAACTTTTTCAATTGACTACTTAGCTAGTATATTTAGCTACAATGTAACATGTCCTACTCTGTTAAGTTCTCTCTCATTCATCTCTTTGAGTCTATTAACGATTTCTTAGGAATCTTGTTTTTCAATCTTTAAAGGTTTTATACTCACCATATACCGTACAGTATATTACAATTAATAGTGGTGTCATAAATAACCATTTTGAGTTGAAAGATGGTGCCAATTAGATATTTTTGTTCTGACAAGACGAAGACTTGGAACTTGAAAGTAGCACCGGTTTGTTGTAAACAGTGTGTGTCTGCTCAATGCCACAATTAACCAATCAGAATCAAGCATTCCAGAGAGCCATATTATAATAATTATAGTAATACATAAAATACATAATATACTATATGAGGTTTCTTCTCTTACCATAAGTTTTAGTGGTTTGATTTTTGACTTCTCAGTGAAGGAGCCATCGTTATTTTGACATTGTGTTATTAGCCAATGAATGGTGTTGGTCAGCACATCGGTGTTTACAGGGACATATTCATTCATATCAGCAAACGTCTTGACAATGAGAGCCGTCACCCTAGGGAGGTATTGCCCATGCAACAGTTTACCTCATTTCAGCAGACATTGGAAAATAAAATAGGGCTAAGAACTTGTAGAACAGTTGTTTACCAGGTGCTGGCTGATTTGTCCTCAACTGACCACATGCTGAAGGCAAATTCTCGCTTTAACTTAAAAGACATGATGCTGGTGATGCCTGGAGAGGAACAGTAAATCTTTGGATCACTTTATGGTTAGATCCATGCATGCAATTGTAAGTGCAGTTTGTGTATTATGCTATGAGGCACATGCTGTAAGTTATGTTACAATAAAAAATGCTAATATTACTGTTAATAACTTAATTAATAATGAATGATACAGTGCCTTTCATACAGGTCAAGCAGGTCACAAATTCGTAATATTATTTTTAATATTATTAAATCATAATATTAATGATGATGATAGTAATAATTGAACAGAAAATGCTAAAAACACAGAAAAGAAGGCCAGAGAAAAAAGCATGCTACAGTAATTGGACTTATAATATCTATTCTAGTCTATTCTATATTGAATCTGAAACAAACATCCCACCAGCTTGCATCTTCCTCTTTAATTCCTTGTGACTCGTAGATGCCTCTTGGCCCAGAATGTCCCATCCCTCTGTGCTCTCCAGGTAGTGGTAAACATAGTAGACTGGCAGAAGAGCCATGAGCTCCATCTCTGCCGAGCCTCTTGGCAGGTCAGTCAACTGCTTTAAACCTTCTGGGCTATTTATTATCAACAGAAGTTTTCCCAGAACTTCACCTGAAGTTGAGAGCAAAATATATAAATATATATGTAGTTACACTGTGACTTCTGATGTTGTTCTTTGATGTTCCACACATTGGCACATACAGTATCATCTCAATTTTGTCATGAGCTATCATACCGCCAACTATGAGAACACGGTCCACAGATGACTTTGGCACAACTTTTGGAGGAAGAGAGGTTTTGAACTCAAGTTTATGTATTGGGGTACCTGATAAAAGAAATAGATGAAGTGTGAACGAAATCATGACATGACCAGAGAGCATGCTGCTATTGTTCAGAAGTCCTTACCATAGACACCCCTGGGATCTATCCTTTTTCCATTTAGTATTTCCTTTCTGATTCCCTCTGGCTGTGAAGCAACAAAACCATTAGTAAGTCTGTTAGATGATCGTAAACACAGGCATACTTAACAGAAATGTGAGAGGTTTTGTTCTTTCAGTCCATTGTATTTGAACTAAACAGATAAAGGTTACGAAAGCAAACAGTATTTGTTATTCATGGCTACAAATTTAAAGGAGTCACATCATGAGGAACTGAATTGCCCTTGATCGTTTGAAATAAAAGAGTTCATTCATTTAACTATGAAAACATACGGTACAATAACTTTCAGAACTCAATAGTTCCTCAACAGTTTAAAAAGACTATTTATTCAAACAAAGCTGCAAACATGGCTTGCTCTGAACTTTAAGACTAAAAGGCATAGTTCTGCTCACACAATAATAAAATTATGTCATAATTTACTCTAATTTCATCTGTGAAATCAGTCAACACACAATGACATCAGTCATTTTCATTGCATCTTGTTTCAATACAATGAAAGCCCCTATTGAGGAATAGGAGGAAGTACAATAGATAGGCAATCATTATATCACAGCAGTGTGATAATTCAGGGCCAAAAAAAAAAAAAAAAGAATTAATGAAAAGATGATATGACCCCTTTAAAGAACAACATGTCAATTAAGTGCAGTATATCAGCACAAATGCATTAGAATGAAAGGACTTGTCAATAAACCTATTCTCTTATAGCACTGGCTATTGGCTCTTACCACGACTCTCAACATCTTTTCCACACTCTCAGTCCCCCATGAGGTTTTTAAAGTGAAAGTGAGTTTATGAGTGCCCACTTCCAATGCCATGATGTAGAACATGACCAAGGCCACTGAACGAGCCTCTACTTTCCCCTTGTTTTCATGTGGTTCTCCATATTTCCCTCGCTGAGTACCACGAAACACACACACTCCCTCTGGTGCAGTCAAGGTCACGGTGAACTACAGTATGTGTGTGTGTGTGTGAGATAAAGAGGGACACAGAGAGAAGGAAAACTGTAATCGGTTTATCACAATGGTGTGGCAATTACAAAAAGCTATATTATTATATGAACAGTCCTGGATGCTGATTGGTCAATACAGTGTTCCAGCTGTGCTATTACCCACTATAGCAAGATGACACCTGTCGACCATATCAGTGCGCAGCAGCCATAGTACATTGTTATTTTTGTTGCATAGCAATGTTCTGTTAAAGGGTTATTTCAACCAAAAATAAAAATTCTCTCATAATTTACTCACCATCATGCCATCCCAGATGTGTATGACTTTCTTTCTTCTGCTGAACACAAACGACATTTTTTTAGAAGAATATTTCAGCTCTGTAGGTTCATACAATGCAAGTGAATGGGTGCCAAAATTTTGAAGCTCCAAAATACACATAAGGGAAATATAAAATGTATCCACAAGACTCCAGTGGTTTAATCCATGTCTTCAGAAGCGATATGATAGGTGTGGGTGAGAAACAGATTACTTTCACATTCTTCATCTTGTGTTTTTGGTGATTCACACTCTTCCTGCATACCACACACTAGTGGGCAGGGAGAATAATTTATGATAAAAAAAATAACTTAAATATTCCCCACATCTATCGTATCATGTCTGAAAACATGGATTTGACCACTGGAGTCATATGGATTACTTTTATGCTCCCTTTATGTGGATTTTGGAACTTTAAAATTTTGGCGCCCATTCTCTTGCATTGTGAAGACCTACAGAGCTGAAATATTCTTCTAAAAATCTTCATTGTGTTCTGCTGAAGAAAGAAAGACATACACATCTGGGATGCCAAGAGGGTGAGTAAATAATGAGAGAATTTTCAGTTTTAGGTGAACTATCCCTCAGGGACTAAATCTTCTTGTGGAAAGATGGCACTTACTTAATTTTGTTAATAAAGTTTTAATGAAAATTGTGTCCTTAATATTTTTATATAAATATAGCCGCCATATTTATTTTGACGCAAATTAACTCTAGGTTGTTGGGGAAAGAAGCATTTAGTCTGTTCAACTGGTTGTGTCTGAAGGAATGTTCTGGGTTCAATACAGGCTAAACTCAATCAAGAGCATTTGTGACATAATGTTTATTACCACAAAACATAATTTTGATTAGTCCCTTGTTTAAAGAAAAAAAAGTTGGTTACAGTAATGCACTTACAATGGAAGTAAATGGGGCCAGTCCATAAACACAAAAAAACAAACAGTTTCAAAAGTGTAGCCACAAGACATTAACATTATACTATGTATTGACTTGATTTTAGTGTGATAAAAGAGCTTACTGATTTTATCTGTGTAAAGTTATATTCAATATTACAACTTCGGTGTCATGACAATGCAACCCCAGTAAATCTCTGATGTTATCACTAAAATTATATTAACACATATATAAAAAATAAATAAAACGAAGGACAAGTCAAAACATTTTTTTTTGTGGTAATTAACATTATGCCACAAATGCTGTCACATGAGCTTAACTTTTTTTGAGCCCGGAACATACATTTTATTTTTTCTCCCAATTTGGAATGCCCAGTTCCCAATGTGCTTTTTAAGTCCTCGTGGTTGCGTAGTGATTCGCCTCAGTCAGGGTGGCAGAGGACGAATCCCAGCTGCCTCTGCGTCTGAGACCGTCAACCCACGCATCTTATCACATGGCTTGTTGAGCGCATTGCCACGGACACATAGCCAGCCCACCGAGAGCGAACCACATTATAGTGATCAAGAGGAGGTTACCTCATGTGACTCTACCCTCCCTAGCAACCGGGCCAATTTGGTTGCTTAGGAGACCTGGCTGGAGTCACTCAGCACAGCCTGGGATTTGAACTAGTGAACTCCAGGGGTGGTAGTCTGCATCTTTTACCACTGAGCTACCCAGGCCCCCGAGCCTGGAACATTAATTTAATATCTTAGGTCACATCTATTTTAAACAACCCATGTTTTCTAGAGTATTTTGTTCACTAGAGATTTTTATAAAATATGTTTTATCGGTTGAATGATTGACACCAAGGTACACAACAATTCAAACCATAAATCAAACTATATGTCTGTCCCTCACACCCTCGTTTTCATTTGTGTTCAATTAAATATGGAGTCTGCCCTGACTAAAGTATATGGCTAAGTTAGGAATTGCAAAATACCATTCTACTCTAACTGTGATTGCCATACTACCGAAATAGTTATAGTAGTAGGTAGTGTGCTATTCTGAACATAGCAATTATCACTGTCCCCTGGTACCTTATTGTTTTGATAAATAATTTCTGTTCTAATCCTCAATCACATTCCACAGAATGATCAGAACTGAAACTCTTACTGAAGTTCTTGAAGTACGCTGATTGTAGACAGACCCCTTGAGCTCAAGCTGCTCTCCTCGCACCATGGAATAAGGCAAAGGGACTTCCATACTAATATCCTGAGACACCTGAACCCTTTTAGGATCTGACACACATATCCCTGTCCAAAGAAACAGGAGAGTGAGTCTGATTTCTATCCAAATATATCTCCAAAACTGCTAAAAAAAGTTTGCATGTACTGTATATTGCATTATTTCCTGAAAGGAATATTTGTTTTTGTTGGTTATGGCTTTATTCAGAATACATATACTGTCTACTATTTTTCTTGTGCATTGCTTTGTACCATCGGACACATGCAGCAATACATTTTCATCACATTGCATGTGAGTGGAGTCCAGTTATCAACTTCACATTTTTTTAATAACATTTTTGGTAGTCTAATCAAGTTATGAGTCAAAATAGAGATGTTTAAAGTAGTGGCTGTAATTACTTCTGTATCACTCTTTACACTGGAAATGGAAGGTCAAGTTAAGTACATTGCATTGATGCAGTAATCTGTGCAGTGTTATTTGTTGAATACTGAACATTTAACCTTCTGCATTGAGGTATTCCATGCATACAAAAATGAGCATACTGAAGAAAAATTAAGAGTAGTGTGTTAATATGCTAGATATATCAACTGGATCCAGGTGCGTTGCCAAGTATGCTTCAAGCAGCAACAAGGTGATGCTGAAACTAATTTCAATCCAGCCTGTTGACTCACCCTCATTGAAAATCCCAACTGCTTTCAGCTCCCAAGTAGTCAGTGAATCTGGGAGATCTCTGTTGATGCTAACTGATCCAGACCTTAAACAGCAACAAAAAAAAAAAAAGAAAAAAAAAAAGAACAAAAAAAGAAAGAGAAAGCCTTCATTGAGTTATATCACTCAGATTTCTAAGCTGCATTATTATTATTTGATTTGTTTTTTGCAATTATAAGATTATGATCAATTAAACTGAAGGGGTGTGATTTAGAAATGTTTCTTCTTACCTGCTGATTGTCTGTTCCTCCCATAGCCAACTTTCAGGGAAGTAGCTCCGAATTTGATGTGGTGCCATATCCATCAAAAACCCTATTGCTGCATTAAGTAATGGAGAAGCTTTTTCATTTTTAGTTCAAAAGGTTGATCAAGCTAATGTCAATGTACAATAAGGTGATGATGCCGTGGAAGAAACCACCATACCTGCACGACTTAGGATGATCGTGTCCTCGCTTTCTTTACGGAAATGTATAGCAGCTTTACAGCATTGGGAGAAGGCAGCTTTACACTTAAACTCTTTATTCAGTCTCCTAGCACGATCTTCACAGGATTCAAGGGTCGGGCTACTGTGTGCCCCAGATATGCAGCAATTCTTGTACTTCCCATATTTACGGGCTGTAGATCAAATAAGTGGGCCAGGTTTATTGCTGATGTTGTAAATATAAAAAGGTTATTCAACAGTTCTGGCCCTCTAATCTGTCTGGACAAGCTGCATTCACAGAGAGATGATATTTTGTATAACAGCACTGGGACGCTTCACTCTTTGTATCAGTACACTACAGTGGTTACTTTGACACCATGTGGAACTATTTTCGGTCACACTTTATATTAGGTGGCATTAACTACTATGCACTAACATTAAATACATGCAAGACTATGTATTTACTGTGTAACTACATGTTGTTCTGCAAAATTCCCACATGTGCTGCTACTGAGATTGAGGTACAGGTATGTTTAGGAGTAAGAGTAGGGTTAGGGTTAAGATTAGGGGTTAGAGTTAAGTTTTGGAGTTAGGGTTAGGGGCAAAGTTAACAGTGTAACTACAAGGGGGGGCCTGGGTAGCTCAGCAAATAAAGACGCTGACTACCACCCCTGGAGTCGTGAGCTCAAATCCAGGGAGTGCTGAGTGACTCCAGCCAGGTCTCCTAAGCAACCAAATTGGCCCGGTTGCTATGGAAGGTAGAGTCATATGGGGTAACCTTCTCGTGGTCGCTATAATGTGGTTCGCTCTCGGTGGGGCGCATGGTGAGTCGTGCGTGGATGCCGCGGAGAATAGAATGAAGCCTCCACACATGCTATGTCTCCATGGTAACACGCTCAACAAGCCACGTGATAAGATGCACGGATTGATGGTCTCAGACGCGGAGGCAACTGAGATTTGTCCTCCGCCACCCGGATTGAGGCGAGTCACTACACCACCACGAGGACTTAGAGCGCATTGAGAATTGGGCATTTCAAATTGGGGAGAAAAAGGGGTGAAAAAACAAAAACAGTGTAACTACAAATGTAATTAAATGCAAGTACTTTAAATGTAATTACAATGCAACAACGTGTACATAATAAGTACATTGTATCAAATGATTAAGTACATAGTAGTTAAGGCCACCTAATATAAAGTGGGTCCCTATTTCCTACTAGTGGAACAAAAATAGACATAATAACTGTACATATTCAGTCTAAAATGTATGTTACTTTGAATTAACTTCTTGTTAATAGAACTTTTGTATAAAAGCAATATCACACTCGATATCGTATTGTACTGAATTTCAGCTTGGCTGCAATGAAGCCATAGACAGTCTTGCTTGTGTGATACTTTGACTATTTTGAACATAGAAATGATTGTGAACTTACACATTTCCTGATACTTATCTCTCAGCTCAACTGAACGCTTTGGCCTAACCTTAGTTGTGCAAACCCCTGCTAAAAAAAGAAGAGAAAAAATAATTGTCAGCAGTTCAGCAAATTTTCTGCAAATGTAATTTCATTAAATAATATCCCTTCACCTGACAGAACAAACAACAGCTCAACTGGCCTCCTGAACTCAGACACATACACTGGCGGCCAAAAGTTTGTAATAATGTTCAGATTTTGCTGTTTCGGAAGGAAATTGGTACTTTAATTCACCAAAGTGGCATTCAGCTGATCACAAAGTATAGTCAGGACATTACTGATGTAAAAACAGCACCATCACTATTTGAAAAAAGTCATTTTTGATAAAATCTAGACAGGCCCCATTTCCAGCAGCCATCACTCCAACACCTTATCCTTGAGTAATCATGTTAAATTGCTGATTTGATACCAGAAAATCACTTGCCATTATATCAAACACTGATGAAAGCTATTTGGTTCGTTCAGTGAAGCTTAACATTGTCTATGTGTTTGTTTTTGAGTTGCCACATTATGCAATAGACTGGCATGTCTTAAGGTCAATATTAGGTCAAAAATGGCAAAAAAGAAACAGCTTTCTCTAGAAACTTGTCAGTCAATCATTGTTTTGAGGAATGAAGGCTATACAATGCTTGAAATTGCCAAAAAACTGAAGATTTCATACAAAGGTGTACACTAAAGTCTTCAAAGACAAAGGACAACTGGCTCTAACAAGGACAGAAAGAGATGTGGAAGGTCAGATGTACAACTAAACAAGAGGATAAGTACATCAGAGTCTCTAGTTTGAGAAATAGACGCCTCACATGTCCTCAGCTGACAGCTTCATTGAATTCTACCCGCTCAACACCAGTTTCATGTACAACAGTAAAGAGAAGACTCAGGGGTGCAGGCCTTATGGGAAGAATTGCAAAGAAAAAGCCACTTTTGGAACAGAAAAACAAAAAGAAAAGGTGAGAGTGGGCAAAGAAACACAGACATTGGACAACAGATAATTGGAAAAGAGTGTTATGGATCTTAACCCCATTGAGCTTTTGTGGGATCAGTTAGACTGTAAGGTGCATGAGAAGTGCCCGACAAGACAGCCACATCTATGGCAAGTGCTACAGGAATCGTGGGGTGAAATGTCACCTGAGTATCTGGACAAACTGACAGCTAGAATAACAAGGATCTGCAAAGCTGTCATTGCTGCACGTGGAGGATTTTTCATGAGAACTCTTTGAAGTAGTTTAAGAAGTTCTGAACATTTTTTTCTAATTGTAATAGTAATTTATATTATTAATGTCCTGACTTTACATTGTGATCAGCTGAATGCCACTTTGGTGAATAAATGTACCAATTTCTGTCATACCAAAATCTGTACATTATTCAAACTTTTGGCTGCCAGTGTATACATACACTCAATAAACTATCTAAGTTAGCATGTACCTGCACTAGAGGCCTTGGCGTTTGCATTGGTAATGAACATAAGTCCGGCGCGGTCAAACACATCAGCATTATTTTTGCCTCCTCCTCTTCCACAACCCAAGTCACTTTTCTCAACATGTTGCAGCACCTGCAACAAACAGACATTTGTAACATAAAAGTGGTAACCTGCAATTGGGAGCTATTTCTACCTGATCTAATCCTTAAAAGCAGTTTTGCTGATGTACCCTAATGTATTCAGGTTGATTCGGAGATGTTAAAGAATACAGCAGTTAACAAACAGTATGTAATTTCATTTTGAACAAATCTGCTATTTTACCTTTTTCAGTGGGTCCTTATCGTTAGGTTTTATGATGTACAGGGCTGTGTCTACAGCAGACAAGGCCACAAGGGACTCATCTCTTGTACTCTTAGTTGACACTCTTAATTGAAGCTTATCTTTGGGTTTGTAGCTTTGCTGTGTGTCAAGAGTTGAGAGGTCCACCTGAAAAATACACATACAACATACATTTTATTTTGGTCATCATTTAAATTCACAGTAGTTAAAAAAAAATATGAAATGTGACAATGTAAAAATGGTTAGCAAGCTGAACAGGGGAAGAAGAGAGGTGTTTTGTAACTTCTGTCTGCTTTTGTTTAATTCTGAAATACTTCCATCATATGTTTTTATTTTTTATATTTATGAATTCCAGTTTCATAACAATATTTAGTAATAAATATTGAGGAATATTTAATAAAATAAAATTAAAAAACTGAATATTTTAAGTTTTATTAATTCAATTTTGTTAAACATTACACAATTAAATTTGATGGAAGCTGAAATTCAGTTACATTAAATTGAAATGTGTAAATCTTAAAAATAGGCTAATATATGTTTTTTTAGTATCTAGAGTATAAGTAATTTAAAACAGAAGAACTAATAATGAGAGAGAAAATGACATTACATTTAAATTATTCACACAGTTAGCCTTAACATCAATCCACACAGAGTCTGCCACAAGCTCAGCATGTTCCTCCCCAGACAGGATGTAGTACACCAGTAAGCGAGCAGATGGCACCATTTCAGGGGTCAAGTGAATGTTAAGGCTTTGAATCTTGTCACTGACACGATCAACTGTGGCAAACTGCACAACTTTTCCTCTTGAGATGACCTGAGGTAGAAAAGATTATGTCATTTTAAATGACTTTCTTTGCATAAAGTAAACAAGATTTAGTGCAACCTTAGAGTAGAACCTAACAAATTTGTCATATTATGTAACATTCCATTTGACTGCATTAAAGTATGTGACTGACATTTAAATATTCACATGCAAGCTAAATTAAAAATAAAATGTATGACGTAACACTGTATGTAATATGTTACACATATTAAACATGAACTAATTACAATAGTAACAGCAATAACAGTAAGTTATTCCCCGGGCTATAACACAATTACACATTAGTAATATGTGTTCATTATGTTGTGAAATTTGTATTTATTATGTGTAATACGTATTACCTTAGGGTTTAATAATTGGCCTTTAAACAAAAATATTACATTCTGTATTTGATAAGTTTACTCAAACCATAGACCAGTGGTTCCCAAACTTTTTTAAACTGCGGCACCCCTTCATAGTGCCTTTTCCCCCACAGAACCCAAACCATTGAAAAAAATAAATAAATTAAACAAATATGTTTTTGAAAACACTCCTTTATTAAAAAAAGTATAATATTTTTTATAAATATTAAAAAATGTAATCAAAATAATGTAGTGGTCAAGTGTTTCTCCTAAACATGGCTTCAAGTTTTTAAAGTAATTATTCAAGATCTAGTAATAAAATAGAGTAATAAAATAAAAAATAGAATCAACCGTGCTTTTAGATTTTTTTTTTGTTATTAACATTTTTATTGATTCAAAAATTAACACAAAAAATACAGCAACATATATATATATATATTGAATCAAACACTTTCAATACTTTAAACATTAAACCCCCACTATATCCCCTCTCCCACCAAACTCTCACCCCACCCTGACCCCCCCACGAACACCCCTGTTGTTAATAGAATATAGACACACACACAGAAAAAAATAAAACTACAACATAAAATAAAATACAATAATCAAGTATAAAAAAAAAAAAAAAAATTTAAAAAATAAACTCTAAATTACTCCCTCCATCACCCCTCCTCGAGATTCCCCCAAAATTGCTAAATAATTGCCCCATTTCTTATTGTAAGAATCTCTAACCCCCATCCTTATGCTCGACCCCTCCTCGAAGGCAGCCACCCTCCCCATCTCCGCGCACCACTCCGGGAACTAGGGTGCTCCATCCGACTTCCAACTCCTCAAAATAACCTGCTTACCAATCATCACACTGGTCAAAACCCAGTCCTTCATGTACTTATCCTCCAAATCCATGACCTCCCTGTCTTCCAAAATACAGAGTCTGTGACAGAACAAGACCTGAGTGCCCAACACATCACACACAAAACTTTGCCCCTTCAGCCAAAATTCTTGTATCTTACGGCACCCCCAAAAAACATAGATGGTGTCTCCATCTTCAGAATGGCATCGCCAGCAGATGGGTGTGTCCTTAAGACCAAGCCTATACAATCTAGAGGGGGTCCTATAAAATCTATGTAAAATCTTAAATTGCATAAGGCGAACCCTTACATCTCTAGATGCAGACTTGATGTTTTTTAGAATTCTAGCCCACACTCCCTCCTCCAATAACAAATTTAAATCTTCCTCCCATAATCTTTTGAGAGAATTTAAAGCTCCGTCCCCCAGACTCTGAATTAACAGGAAGTAATACACTGATGCCTCATGACACTTCCCAAAAGCAGTAATCACCACTTCCAGAGTATCTGCCGCTCTAGGGGGGTGTATGCTACTCCCAAAAACAGAGCAGAACAGGTGGCGCAGCTGTAAATACTTATAAAATTGAGATTTGGGAATCCCAAAATGTTGAATCAAATTTTCAAAAGATCTCAATATTCCACTCTCATATAGGTCACCAAGTATATTAACCCCCCTCACAATCCAATCTGACCAACAGAAAGGGGACTTATAAATACATAGTTTAGGGTTCAGCCATATGCTCGAGGCTACGTTTTGTCCATATCGAGTGCAAATGCAAAATAACGGGGTGCGACTTAACCTCTCTGGCAAGTTTAATTGAAAGGCTTTGCAGTGGCGAGATAGGGGCAAGAACTTCCTTTTCAATACAAAACCAGGGAGGGGCTCTCTCAGGTGGAAACGACCAATGAGCCAAATGTCTAAGACCGAATGCATAATAATAAAACAAAATCTTGGGTAGGCCTAACCCACCTTTGTCAATCGGCCTATGTAACTTATTGAAATTTAAACTGGGACGTTTACCATTCCAGATGAAGGACTTCGCTATGCTATCAAATTGCTTGAAATAAGAGAGGGGGACATCTACAGGGAGAGATTGTAGCAGGTAGTTGAATTTTGGAATACAGTTCATTTTAATAACATTAACCTTCCCAATCATCGATAAGTGTAATGAAGCCCACCTGTCCACATCATTCGAAAACCTTTTTATTAAGGGATCAAAATTAACTCTGACTATATCAGACAAATTTGCTGGGAATAAAATTCCCAAATACTTAATTCCCTGTTTGGGCCACTGGAAGGCTCCCGGCTGGAAGGCCGTTACTGGACAGTACGCTGTCAAAACCAAAGCTTTGGATTTAGACCAATTGACTTTGTATCCTGAGAATTTGGAAAAGGAGTTAATAATTCTGTGGAGGCAAGGCATAGATCTAGTAGGGTCGGAGACGAATAATAAAATATCATCTGCGTAAAGCAGAAGCTTATGCGCCACACCTCCTGCTGTCACCCCTGGAAAATCATCCTTCGTTCTTATTGCGGCTGCTAATTGTTCCAGGGCAAGACAGAACAATAATGGGGAAAGAGGGCAACCCTGCTGGGTGCCCCTATCCAGAGTAAAATAATCTGAAATTAACCTGCTTGTTTGCACCGCTGCTACAGGGTGTCTATAAACTTAATCAAACCAATAAATGTACTCCCGAACCCATACCTTTCCAAAATCTTAAAAAGATAATCCCATTCTACCATATCAAATGCCTTTTCGGCGTCAACAGAGATGGCAGCGACCGGAGATTGATCACTCGCTACTGACCGCATGATGTTGATGAGACGCCTAATATTATCAGAAGAGCTACGGCCTCGAATAAACCCCATCTGATCTATATGTATAAATGATGTCATAACTTTACTTAATCGATTAGCCAGAATTTTGGACAAATTACTTTACATCTAACTGGATCAGGGAAATTGGACGGTAACTTTTACACTCGCTTGGATCTTTGTCCTTTTAAGAATCAGACTGATCCGGGTTTGCGTCATGGTTGGAGGAAGCTTTCCGTTCTTTAATGATTCCGTATAAACTTCTAACAAAAGTGGAGCCAGTTCTGTAGCATAAGATCAAAAAAATTCAGAGGAAAAGCCGTCAGGCCCCGGAGCCTTGCTTGTAGACAAGGCCTTAATTACCTCATCAAGCTCCTCCAAGGTTATCTCAGAATCAAGAGAAATTTTTTTGCTCAGTCGTCAGTTTAGGGAGATCTAATGGTTCCACAAAGTTTCTAATATCTTCATCAGTGGATGAAGACGTGGAACTATAGAGATCGAAATAGAATTCTTTAAAAGCATTATTAATACCAATGGCTGAGGTAAATATTTCACCACCAGCAGATTTCACTGAGGGAATGGTAGAAAAAGACTATCTGCTTTATATATCTAGCCAAAGGTTTTCCTGTTTTGTCCCCCGACTCAAAGTATGACTGTCTTGCCCTGAATAGCCAAAACTCAATTTTCCATGACAAAATAGTATTATATCTATATTTCAATCGGGTCAATTCTCTGAGGCCATCAGATGACATCCGGCGCTTCAGCTCTGCCTCGGCACTTTTAATGTTTCCTTCCAACTCCACAAGTTCTTGTGCTTTGGATTTTTTGGTGAATGAGGCATATTGTATGATCTGACCCCTAAGAACCGCCTTAAGTGCCTCCCAAGCCACGCCCACAGAGGATACTGAGGACCAGTTGGTCTCCATATAAACATTGATTTCAATCTTTAACATTTGTTGGAAATCAAGATTTTGCAAAAGGGACACATTAAGGCACCAACTATATGATTTCTTTTTCTCTGTATATGGCAACTCCTCTAAACTCACCAGGGCATGATCTAAGACTAAGATATTTCCAAATGAGCAATCAACAACAGATGAAATGAGGGATTTGGATATATAAAAAAAAATCTATTCTAGAATAAATCTTATGGACTGATGAAAAAAATTTATAGTCCTTACCGGATGGGTTCAAAAGTCTCCATATATCCGTAAGACCAAGATTTTTACACATCCTGTGAAGCGTCAAGGTTGCTCTAGGGGGTTTACACACTTTTGCTTCACTATGATCAAGGACTGAGTCCATCAAAAGATTAAAGTCTCCTCCCAATATTATATCATGAGGGGTGCCAGCGGCTTGCAGCATCCCTTCAATATCTATAAAAAAGCCCTGATCATCAGCGTTAGGTGTGTAAATATTAGCCAAAATCAATCTTTGCTCTTGAATTTCAGCTAAAACAATAATGACTCTTCCAAATATATCTTTAGTCTGTTTGAGACATTTGAATTGTAGATGTTTATTAATCAATATAATGACTCCCTTGCTCTTACTTAAAAGACCACCCCATATCTTCCCAATTTTTTCAGCTTCCTGCAGGGAGAGATGTGTTTCTTGAAGAAACACTATATCATATTTCTTACATTTAAAAAAAGTAATAACGTTTCTTCTTTTTATGGGGTGCCCCAACCCATTTACATTCCATGTGGAGAGAGATGGTACACTCATATTAACATTTGACATTTTGATATAGTAGAAAAAATAAACTGTGTGTCAAAAACAAAATTATACAGACCACATTCCTCATTAGTGAAACAATCAAACCCCGAACTTCCCCCCAAACAAAACAAACAGAAAAAAGAAAAATGTGCGCATTAACCCTGCGCACGAAAGCGCCAACCGGCAACAATCCCTCTAAACTCAAAAGGTCAATGAACGCCCACGAGCCCCCACGACAACTTTGCCATCGGATTGCTCAATTTTGCCTCACAAATTTGTGAGGCAAAATTACATAACAGAAAATACTTTGTAAAATAAACCCCAGCCAATAGGAAGAATAAACACAAAGAACATGTAGATTCATTCACAGAACTGTCTCAAAGGTGTGATCTTCCACAAAACAAATTCTAGCTGATATAAAACCGTTCAGATTCCTCGGACAGACAAACGAATGTTCAGTGAGCCGGCTGTTATGAGTTCAGCGGATGACGTAATCATTCCAATGTCCCGTAAAAATACTCAACAAAACAAATTCCAGCCAGCAGGGGGAATAAGCATGAAGAACGAACAGATGAATCAACAGCTGTTCCAAAGGAGTTTTATTCAATAGAACAAGCTCCAGTCGCTAGGCGGAACCAGTACAAAAAGAAACAAAACCTGCATCCCGGTTCCCCGGATGGTCGAGTCAATTCACTTGGAGGCCGCATAAACATATATACCATGACTTACACAATCCGTCAACTTTATAAAATACATCCTTTGTGTGAGCATGTAGATATTTTGCGGTCATCCATAGTGTCCACTCTCAAACTGGCCGGGAACTTCAATGCAAATGTAATCTTTCATCAGTGCAAAAGTTTCATTAAGGAAAAGTGTTATTCACAAAACAGGCTCCAGCCGCTCAGCAGAGCCAATGCAGTTTACTCACCCATTGATTCAATAAAAGACATTGCCTGATTGGGACATATAAATACTTTGCAACCGACCTTCGTTTCTATTCTCAGTTTGGCCGGAAACATCAGAGGAAAAGTGAACTTTTTCTGATGTAAGAGTTTCTTACATTCCTTGAACCGATCGCGTTTCTCTCTTGTCGAACTTGCAAAGTCCGGGAACAAGAAAATATTATGGTTCTTCCAAGAAAGCTTCCCTTTGCTCCTCACCTTGCGTAACACAAGATCTTTATCGGATGATCTCAGAAATCTGGCCAGAATTGATCGGGGCCTATCTCCCTCAGCAAATCTGTGAGCTGGGTCTCAGTGAGCTCGCTCGATTTCTAGCTTGTGGCCTGTTATGTCAAGCAGACTCGGGAAAAGCTCGTCTAGGAATTTCACCATATCTCTGCCCTCCTCATGCTCAGGAATTCCAACAATTCGAACATTATTCCTGTGGCTTCTATTCTCATGATCTTCAAGTTTTTCAAGGAGATGTTCCAAATCAACTTTGGTCGCGGGCGGATTAGTGGTTATTTCCCTCACCGAAGATTCCAGAAAATTGATTCATCTCTCAACATCAGTCACTCTTGTAACTATCTCAGAGAATTTTATTTCCATTGCCGTAATCGATTGACGTATTACAGTGAGATCCTCCAAGTCAGCAAGAACCTTCGTCTACATCACCGACATGTTGGACAACTGACGCTGGATTCCTTCTCCTGCCGCGCCATCCAAATTGAGTCCCTGGTCTGTAGGCCTGTCGGGGCTTTCATCCTGAACACGTAAGTGTCTTTTAATATCTCCAGAGCGGAGGATTTTGACTTCTTTTCCATGTTTTGCCTCAAAGAGCAAATGTGTAACTGGGTATATCAAATTTCACCAGATTATAACATGAAAATAATAAAAAATTTAGCAAAGTGCGCAGAGCTCATCGCTCACACATCTGCTTCTTGCATGGCGTCACGTGACCTCCCGCTTTTAGATTTTTTTTTGGAACAGCAGCAATTAATAAATAAAAAATTATGATTTAAAAACATAAAAAAGTAATTCAATGAAAAATAGAACAAATGTACTATCTGATTATTAGACATCCATTAATAAAGATTCAATACAGTCAGAGTTTGACTGAAAAGCAGACTTGTTATTGAAATTTATTGGGCGGTGAGTGCTTTTCTCTTATTCTTGTCAATATTGTTGTTAGATTAATATTAACAATAGGCATATAACAGCTTCAGCACGTCTATTAGACTGCATTTACACATCGCACAGATTTTATATTTTGATATAAGATTTTTGTCCTGTCTGCATCACATAATACAATAATGGCTTACATTAATATCGCATAAAGATGGCGCAGATTTTTGTTCCGTCTGTTAACACTCCCATAATACATTAACGTCTGTGTTTACATGCATATCGCGTCAAGAAGCACATTTAATTGTCGGATTTGATGCTACTTTTAACTGGTGGCTTTTTAAATATTAAACTGAGCAGAGATTTCTCAGCACCCCTAGCCATCCCTGGCTGCACCCAGTTTGGGAACCACTGCCATAGACGAAAGTAGAAACACGTGGCAAAATTATTTTGGCACAGAGGCTGTTTTGAACGTTTAGCAATGACCAATGAACCACATAAAAAATGTATTGTAACAGTAATGCAAGAAGCAGTAAATTATTTCAAGTTCAGTCAGGAAACTCTACAAGCTGATCCTTTGAACTTGTAATCTGTCACTCAATCGGCTTGCAAACTCTGTGGCCCAAGCTGACGGATCCTTTGACATGTAATCTGTTAGCCAATCAACTTGCGTACTCTGTTTTGTCTACCATTTAAATTCCTTTCTTGTTTGCAGATAGCTGGTGTAACTGCAGCATGATGTGAGAGTTTTCTTTCTGAAACCCTCCTCCTCCCCAGCACCACATGTCTATAGCTGCTTCAAGAGGATTGTATGCATGTCTAATTGTGCTGCAGCAGCATGTCCTACATGCTTGATGCAGCGTGTCTTATGTATGCCTAATTGTGCATTAGTTGTTGAGAACTGTCATGACTGAAAAACTTTACAGAAACAAAAGTAAAGATATTTGAAATGTGCAGTAAAAATTTCTGAAACAGAGAAATTAGAATAACTTCATTAAACACAACTTTTTATACAAGACAACCACCAGTGACTGCAAGCAACAAAATTCAGCTATAGTTTCTACAGTCATTCAGATGACTCAACAAATGTGTGTGGTTCTACCTGGTAACTGAAGGTCTTCAGGGAAAGATAGTCACGATAATGAAAGTAAATGTTGACGTTAATATACTGTCCAACTTTAAATTCTGTAGATTCCGATGGTAAATCGATGTGCAGGTAACGATGGTTAATTGATACATATGATTCAGCCTTTAGTGTAAGTTCAGCACTTTTCCAAGAATCATCTGCTGTCTCAAACTGAAATGAGAATGTGTATTTAGCACATATACAGTATCACCATAATGTTTAGCTGCTACTTTGTCAAATGCATCAAAATTAAATTACTCCTCTTTAGCAACCTGACCAAACCATTACATAATTTACAACTTCTGAAAGTAGTCACTCATTTACCTAGTCGGAAATTTACTTTGCTTTCTGTGTTGAAAGAGGCCACAATCATACTCACTTTGAATTCAGCTTTTTCTACTTTATCAGGTATGTTACTGATGAAATAAGCAATTCCATCCCTCTGACTTGTCTCTGTGATTGTATCCAGGTGCCCTAAGAATTTGAGCTCTTCCAGTTCTTTGTTAACTGTAGTTATAGTTGCCCTTGCCTTGACTGGCACACCTTTTACCGGTTCACCCAAAGGATCCTGAACCAAGACCTATGGGGGAAAAGTAATACAAAATATTCCAATGGATGAGACATTTAAACAGTGCATATATCTACTTATATATATAAATATGCAGTTATCTTACTCTAACAGGGTATGGTAAGCCTGGTTTTATGAAAGGAGGGGTTGCAATCAGACTCAGGGTAAAGGGAGATTGTGCAAATTTCACATTCGAGAGCACTGCCTGCTGGGAGAGACCACCTGATGATGAGAAAAGGTCCAATAGTTGTGTAATGTTGAATGAAGAAAATGTTTGTTCAGAAGTATTTAGGGAATGGCAGGTGACATAATGACTGAAACAATTGTGAAGGAAAAAAGACCACTGATGAGCATATTCAGAATGCTTTTGTCTTGTGTCTGAGGAACTAGCAACAAATGATAACTAGACCTACCAGTTGACTCCTGCAGTAAAGCTGTCACATGAAGAAAGCTGTTTTCGCCCATGTCACTCAGTTGCTGAGGCCCATCGGGCACCTTTGACAGAGCCGACTTGATATTTAGACTGACTTCCAGCTTTCCATTTCTCATCTAAAAAAAAGTTTAAAAACAATTTCCAGCTGAAATTTTTCATTTTCTGAATTCACATTAAAAGGCATGCTTTCATGAAGGAAACACAGACTTTACCTCATATTTTAAAAACGTTGAGGGGATCATGACAATTGTTTCTGGAGATCTGTACCCAAATCTCAAGAACACTTCCGCCCTACTAACTGGCGTTCCATGGACATACCTGTCTCCATACATATACATGAATAAGAGTTATTTCCATCACCAGCAACCCATCTAGATAAGTAGTCCTCAATTAATTATACTGTATTCGATTCTCACACCAATCGTGATTTTTTAAAATTATATAATAATAATAATAATAATAATAATAATAATAATAATAACTTTATACATATGTTACATAATACAAGAAAACCCACTTGGCTGAAATCTTCAACGGGAAAGACTCAATGTTCTCAGGACTGACGTAGTTTGCTTCAGGCACAATTTGGAGTGAAATGCTGGGCAGCACTGAGAAAAATAACATGATTTCACACTACAAAGGTAAAAAACAAAGAACTTTGATCACCTACATAACACCTGGTCAAGAAACAAAGGTCTTACCGTATTCCTTGACCTCAAATTCAGCAGTGGCAGTTGTTTGAAAAGTCTCAGCATAGCTGGCCACAATTTTCCAGATTCCAAAACTGAAGAGATTAACATTTTAAGTAAAATGAAATGCAGTCAAAAACATACAGTGCCTACAAAACAACTAATGAAAACACTACTTAACTAAACCAGTAAGAGTTCCTTGGTCAACGAACTTTAGCTTAAAGATCATGCTGATTGATTTGCATTTTTACAGGTGAAAAGCACAGCTATGTTGGTCCACCAGGTAGACCAGCACCATAACCACCACTAACCAGCATAAACCAGGCTGAACCAGCTGCAGGTGTGAGCTGGTCTTTTTAGCAGGGTTTCACTATTACTCCAAAATAATTCTCTAAACCAAACATCATATCAATCTAAATATATTGTTGGCTATACATATTTAAAATAAATGTTTCTTACGTTGGCTTAAGAGGTATTTTGAAAGGAGGAAGAAGTGGTTTTGCTCCATTGATATCTGTCAAATCGATCATTTCAACCTTGATGCCATCAGGGTCCTGAAAGGTGTTTGAAAGAAACAATGTTGACATACAGAAATCATAGTTGAGATTAAGAGATTAAGAGTACTTCATTGCAAGGCTGTAACCAAGTCTTGAACACTTGGGGAGACCAAACCATTTTGGGGGTGGGTGGTCACGGGTGTTGAGATCACAAATATAATGGTCCTCTGTGGTCCTTTAATATAGTAAAGCGCTGAATGCAATAATTTTCTGAATAAACCCTTGAAATTCGATAAAGGCCCCAAAGTGTATAATTTTTGGTTTTAAAAGATACATGTATTTTTAAAGTCCACAGAGTACACGACAGACACTGTGTCTGCATTGCTAGAAATTTGCCTGTTTTTGTCATCTTTTCTCTCTTTTGTGCTGTCTCAAAGAAAGGACGAATATAATTTGAATCTCTTTTCATCACTGATGTATCTGTAAAATGACATGACTGTGTCAGCTGGCTAGCAAAAAGAAAATATACAAAATTATTTACTGCTCTCAAGTTGTCCCTCATTGTTTTTTCCTCCCAGTATAATCTTAACACAATATTTTCTTCAAGATTCCTAATGCTGCTCTCTTCCATACAAAAACAGTTCATATTAAGCACTGCTGTCAAGGTCCAAAGAGAAAAAAAAATAAAAAATCATAAGAAACATTTTCTTAAAAGTAGTCCATACAACACATAGCTGTTGTGTGGCCCCAGAAAGCTTGGAATATAATGCACTTGTCATATGGACTATTGTTATGATGTCTTTATACTGAACATTTAATAGTGCTTTATAGTATTTGTCCTTTTTGAAGCTTGACAGCTCCTGCTCGCTATAAACTGTTTAAGCTTAAAATATTTATTTTTATGTTCCAAGAAAAAGTAACAGCATATGGGTTTTGAACATCAAAAGAGTGAGTAAAATAGTGAGTAAAAGTACATTTTCCATTCTTAGGTGAACTACTTTATCTGGTGGCTAATTGTTTTGAGCACAGACCTGACAAGACATCCTCAAATTAAAATGTCTCTTTTAAAAGTAGACTCTTAGCAGATGCTGTACAAAATTCTGAATTAATTAAAGACATAAAGAAATTATTTAGAAAATTAAATGATTTTAAATTATTAACTAATAATATTTGCATTAAATGACACTGTTCCTCATAAGTCACAAGTCAGGTCTTACCATGTTCTAGTTTTGATCTGAGGGTGAAAATGGTCTAGCTTGTGTTATTGATCATTTTCTTAGACAAAGTCAAGTGAATTTTCTAAAATGTTACTTCAGAAACTTTCCAGATTACCACATTCATTCAATTCCTTTACAATATATACACATTCGTTCTTTGTCTTAAGCCTGATATGCTGAAAACTACTCACATTCACAGTTATGAATGACTTACAAATCATGTACTGTACATATTTTAAATTAAAAATGGCAAATTTTGCCAAATGGTGAATAGTTTGCTCCCTTGGAAATTACTGTCGGTTGGTACAACATTTCAATCATAAAACAGTGGGCAAATATTGCATGTTTAGTTATATACTGGCATCTCACATGACACAAACACTCTTAAACTGAACTGCTGACACTGATGCATGTGTGCTGCGTTGCGCTGGGATAATCCACAACGTTCCTGCTCAATTTCTTAAATTTGAGTCCCGACTTCATCGATTTGATTGGCTATCTCAAATGACATTGACGAGCAGTGTTAGACTACTGAGCGCGGTAAAAATGTTACTTTTTTAAACCATGATGTTATTCCTGCAACAACTTAATGACAGTTAAACAGCGGTGCATAATGAACTGCAGCAGAACAGCAACAAGGATATCAATTATTGGGGGACAGTCTGGCCATATCTGATTATTGGGGGGGAGGGGGGGACTTGTCCCCCTCAGTGTACATTGTGGTTACGGCCCTGCTTCATTGTCATTGTCTGGGACAATGAAACTGCAATTGCTACCCTGTATAAGTGACACAACGACATATAATACAAATTAAAAACAACAATACAAACAATAAACACCACAATATATCCAAAAGTAAGTAATTTGAAAAAGTACGTGTAAAAGCAATCATAAATTCAGAAATTAATAAAAACAACTCCTGCTTGCAAAGATAACTTTTGCATTTAAGTCTATACTGCACTCATATTGGACATTCCCATGTATGTATTTACATAGCTTATTGCTCATGTCCATGTTCTTGCATCACAATAATCATGTGAATATGAGGTAGTGAAAGGCCCGGCTCCAGCTCTAAGACGTAAGGTGGGCCATAGGACCCTCCAGGTGGGCCAAACCTTTGGAGGGGTTGGTGTGATTGTCAAGGTGGGTCATGCTCATGATTGGGTGGGCTAGGCCCACCCACGCCCCCTTGTGGAGCCAGGTCTGGGTAGTGAAGAGAGACGCTTACTATAAATGTGAGGATAACAGGCCGGTTAGATTTTCTCTGCTCCTCGTTGACGGAGTAAACACGCACTTTTACTGTGAAAACAAAAAGTTCAAATGACATAGGTACGTAAGTTCTGCTTTTTTTTCTTCTTCTTTTTTTTTCATTAAAACACTGTACAATATGTTTATTTAGATGTCCTTATTAAGCAGGTGGTGTCAGGTTTTCCTACATTATGAGGATGTCCCCTTTTTTGGTCCCCTTAATGCAGGTATACCTCCACACACACACACACAAACACATGCACACACCTACTGTAATATATTATTATCATACTGACCCTCCTGTTCAGGTGTGTATAGGTGCTTGTCAGTCTGGATAAAGAGAAAACCATTGACAGTAGTAACTGGAATTTTTTGATGTTCATTGATGCCACCAGAAATGGCCTGAAGGTAGACAAAGTTGTCCTCCTTAGGGAAGTCTTGAGGCATTATCTGAGTACAAGAGAAAGAAGAATAATTTTTTTCAGGGCTGATTTTTTAAGATATCACTCATCAAAAAAAAAAAAAAAAAAAAAAAAAAAAAAAAAAAAAAGACAAAAAAAAATAAATTCCAGTCCTTGAACTCTAAATATTATTTATAATGAAATCTCTAAATAACAATAATGATCTTGCAAAAGTAGAAAACAACAACAATAAAAATGTTTTAAACATGAATACAGTATCTTCCAATAAAAAACTGCTACATTTGCAGTCCTACCCGTAAAGTAGCTGCAGCTTGATATTTATTCTGGGCATTGAGCTTCAGGGACTGAACTGCATATATTTTATCTTTTAATGCCAGCGTTCTCTTTAAGTAAAGATCCACTTTGGTTTCCTGATCATAGCCAAACAACTGTACCACCACCGTCTCTGAAGCATCGAGTCGCAGGAGTTTAGGTGCAGTGATTAGATATCTGCAGAAAAAGATCAAATTGGGTCTGATTCAGTAGCAGAGGCATAAAAGAGGACAGTTTATTTCAAGTATAAATACCCTTTTACAAACAGACGTGAGAGATTATTCACACAAAGTGAGGCTTGATAAAGTTAGGGTTTTCTGTTTAACAATGTTGCTGATTGGAAAACACATTGCAGTGAATTTGAAATGAAAGTAAACTTGCAACTTACGATTTTTCCGCAGCATTGTTGCGCACGAGGAGATGAAATATGCAGATCCAGAATATTCGTGCCATTATAGACTGTTTAGTTGCTCAGTGTTTGTGAGACAACTGAGCATCTGCTGTGCTTGTTTTGAGTTAAGTATTACCTTATCTGTCTTGATAGTGGTCCAAAAAATAATTTGTGGAGGTTTAAAAAAGTGTACTTCTGTCTTTAATTTTAGAAACCAAAATGAACCCTTACACCAAAATGTGAGAAAGTACAGCAATAGTCCAGATCTGACAACTAGAAAAAACACAGATAATGATGATTATATTTATTGAATTTTTCTGTGAGATTTTAACATTTGATTGAGCAATACTGACCTGCAGTTTACTCAGTCATTGTGCAAGTCTGTAAAAGAAACGGTGCACATAGATCTATTTACTTAGTGGAAATATTTGCTTTGCAGTGGGGTTTTTAATTCTTGTGCAAGAGAGTTTCTTTTAACAGGACATCAGCCATACTCTTACGGGAAAATGGGAATGTTGTCGTTGATAAGCTGAATCTGAGCAAAATATCCACAAGTTTTGGTAGAACAACTCGAATATGGCAAGTTGTTGAATGGATTTGATTTGCATATGTTGCAATTTTGTAACATGTTTTAAGTGAGACAATTTACATTTTTAGTTCTGCACAAAAAGTCACAACACTTCTTTTGAGATGTTGCCATCGTAACCAACCAAAATGAATAACTAAACAGTTTAATAAGTGACTAATTATTTATTGAGCATACAAGGTGAATACCCCAGCAAACATTGTATACATTATGTAATAGAACCCAGTTTTGTAATAATACTTTAATCTTTACATACATACACAGATAAAGTGACTATTCCACATTTTTGGAAGTAAATTTTAAAATCATATTTACATTCCTTTACATACTTCATATATTGTCCATTCACAATCAACATGCTTTGAGCTCCACTTCTCTGATTCGGTTGTAGAGACACGAATCGGTCACAAAGTGGTGATTGGTCCCATTGTATCTCCTACACTGAAACCCAGTAACACATTCAAGGAGTTGCCACAGGGTTGATGTCAGATTGTAAAGAGACTCAGTCTCTCTATTACATTCTCAATAATTTTATGAGGCTAAAGTGTATGGAGGGAGTGATGTGGCTTGAAATGTGAAATGGGACAAAGCAATACTGCATGCAAATATGAATAAAAGATACACAGACTAGTGATCATCTTAAATGGCATATTATAGCCTAATGTTTGATCAGTTAGATCAAAATAAGCCCAGAACAAATGAACTTTAAAGAGCCATCACTGTGTAGTTCTGGCGATGATAAGAATTCAACATGAATGTACAAAACAGCCCTTCTATGGCCATATTCGCTTCAGTGCTGTCAAAACTGAGTTTGTACAGGCCTTGCTCATCATATCTGATCACTTCTTCTCCTTTAGGGCAGCAAACCACAAAGCATCCACTAACGGTAAGAGTTCTCAGCAGGACCGGCTCCACATAGTCACACTTCTACACATGAGCCAGCAGCACTGAAGATTCGCCTGTGAGACTGTGAACATCTGAGACAGTCGAGTGCATCGTGCCCTCTCAAAGCACCATGGTGGGTATGTGATGCATCAGTGAGGCTGGGTGAGGGACCTGTGCCAGCTGAGGAGGTGGAGGAGGGGGTGAATGGGCCTGCAGCCCCACGACAGTACCTGTGCTGGCTGGCCGGTGCCTGGCACTTTTCTGGTGCGCCCGCAGCCCTGCCAACTGGGAATACGCGCTCTGGCAGACGTGGCACTTGTAGGGACGCTCGCCCGTGTGCAGGCGCACGTGGTTGCGGAGGGTGGAGGACTGGCTGAAGCGACGGTTGCAGAAACGGCAGACGAAGGGCTTGTCCAGTGTGTGGATGCGCATGTGGGAGCGCAGGTTACTGCGAGAGTTGAAGCCGCGGTGGCAGATGACGCAGCGCATGCGACTGGCAGTGGAGAGGGAGGTGGTGGAGGAGGTTTCGCATAGGTGGAATTCATCTGTGGGGTGAGGAGAGAGCTCGGTCAGCACACAGAAGTTTAAAGAGATGCTAATGGGGTTTTAACTAGAGCTATTGTAACGCTGTGATAAAGATCTGTCTTATCTTTGCCACCTGAAACCCACCATAGCCCTGAAGCAACTAAGCAAACTCACCATTTTTACTCTTCTTCTGCAGTTCTTCCTCTGTGCCAGGGACTCCCGGGATACCCAGGAAAGTGTTGTGGGAATTCCCATACCACACAAGCAGCTCTTGATCTGGAGGTATTGTCTGTCAATGGGGTATAGTAAAAATAGTAATCATTACTATCAATACTAAGCTAATTAAATAAATAAAAAAGGCTGTAATTTCCAGAAATTATATATTTAAATGTATAAATGTATGCATACAACAAGTACATCATCATCATCATCTGAAAAATATATGAAATGAAGAATATGGGGAAGATGCCCCATGGGGTAAGAATAAGATGGCCCCTTTTCATAATGTTTTTATTTTGTGCTATGACAGCTAATGTTTCTATGTATTTCCCAGTGCATGCTAAACTTGTTACAATTTCAACTTAAATTGTTCTTAAGGGGGAACATCTTCCCTCCATCTTCCACTAATACAAATAAGACTCTGTGAAAACTAAAAAAGATCTAGTTATTAGGCGCACCTCTACTGCTTTGTAAAATATGCTGCTTCCGATCTGCACAACCTCCAGATTCTGTTCTTGCTCATTGCGCGCGCATTTGATGTAAGTCATCCAGCTGCGATGATCCTCTTGACTGGCATCGATGAAGTAGCGCACCGTGCCATCCTCATTAAAAACCTAAGAAAAACAAAAGCTTCCCATCAATCCCTGACTTGGCATCAAAGGTTGTGAGGCTACAATCCTAAAAATGGAGCCAATGCGACACCTGTTGCACATACCTCCCACATGAGATTGTTGTTCTTGAAGAGATCGACGTGTTCGGGAGAAATGACCCTGCCAGTGAAGGGACCCATCTCGGTGCCGGCTTTTATCCAGGTTTTGGAGAAGATGCCAAGACCTTCTCCCGGGATGGAGCTCTGCGCTATGATGACTTCACTTGGCAACACTAAGCTGGAGAGCTTCTGGACCTCTGGAGAGGAAAAGCGGCAAATAAGGTAGGCTATAAGCGGGCCGTTTGGATAACGTTGGATGCAAGTTTAATTTAGAGAACTAGCAAACAAATAAAAAGCTAACTTGGAAATGTCTGTTTAAAGAAAAAAAATGCAAGTAGAAGTAGAAGATCAGGGTAGGCCTACATTAAGTTCAAAATACTGTTTTTTTTTTCATTGCATCATTTTCCCGTATACAATTGCAATTTCTTTTTGTACTGCATATAAAGGAATGTGTTCGGGGGGAAAAGAAGCGACGTCTAAGTAGGCTACATCTAGATCGTCATAAGACGAGACTCAAATAAATGTCATATGCTTCTTTTAGTCAATGAATTTAGCGATTTGCTCCGCTTTGAATGTGACGAGGCTATATATTCATAGCTTATTCCGTATTCATGATCCTTTCAGAAACTTTGTAGCACTAAATGTGCAATGAAAGAAACGAGAACCTCCTTTAAACGGCCCAAGAATTTGTGACAAAACGCAGAAAAGGAGATTAGCTGCTTGACATGGTGTGAATAGCGGCAGAATTAGCTTTCACGGCATATTAACAGCGGGACGGAAAACTTGAAATGCGACTGCGGGAAGAAAAGGTGTCAACGCGGGGGTGTGGGGATTGTCCCGATGAATGACGGGATTTTCTCCATCCAAAGTCCTGGATTCATTCGCAACTTTCTCAGGTCAAGCACAACGGTAGGCTACCCTCATGATTTTAATAGCCTAATTAAGCTTATTCAGTGGCAACCGGCGTAAGCTACGTAAAAGTTAGTTATTAAAATTGGTAGATTCAGACAGGTTAAATAATATATACATATATATATATATATATATATATATATATTACTTAACCTGTCTAAAAGCTCCTTATATATATATATATATATATATATATATATATATATATATATATATATATATATATATATATATATATTAAACTTTTATAAAAAACAGTTAATTTAGATGTTAACACATGAAGCATTTTTCCCCCCGGTGTGTAGAAGTGAGTGTGTAATTTGCCATTCTTAAACCCTGATTGATTTTTATAAAAGAAATAATCCAGGATAAATATGCATTTCGCATAAATGTCATTTCATAAAGTTAATTTAAGGGATGATGTGCAAAAACTGATGGATAGTTAAATATGCCGTACACAGATTATCCCATTGCAAAAGTAAGACTCTGAAACAATATAGGCCTCCAGGCTACATCCCATCATTTTACTCAACGAATAAAGTGAAATGTGATGGACTCACCTCCTGAGAATGACTGCGCCAGGACCTCGGCGGTGAACGCTGTTTTGGGGCTGACAGTGGGGGTCTTCTCCTCGAACAGGTGTTCCCCGAGCACGTTCCTCCAGCGGCCGTACAGGAAACTGTGCAGGATGTCCGATGTGATGATGTCGGACAGGGCCAGAGTCTGCTGCTTAAATCCAGCCTTCAGAACCAAAGCATCTGCAGGTAGCACTGAACCCATGATGACACAAATACAAAACACGAAAATATTCCCTTGCTTTTTAATGAGACCAAATATCTATGCAGTAATACGCGAGTGTAAGTCGATGAACGCCAATATAACATCAGTCTGGAGCCGATGCAATAGCTATCAGTCTGCGCTCGTCTCGCTAAGTGTTGAGAGAATGTTGCGCCTTTCCACGGTCCCGGTGGGCTTTATATGCGTCAGGTCTGACCCACGGTAATTAGTTATTAATGACCCTCCCCTTGTGTTCTTCAGACTTGTTCAACCAGAGAGGAAAAACGCCACTCTTTATTGAGTGGTTACTCCTGAGGGGGGTGGGTGAGGAAGGGGGGAACAATGTGTGTGTGTGTGTGTGTGTGTGTGTGTGTGTGTGTGTGTGAGGTTCAGGATCCAACAACCACGTCTTGGATAAAATAACAAGCCCTGTGAGCTCCGCTCCGGCTGTTTGCTCGCATCCACATTACAGCCCTTCTGACATGGAAAAGCGAGAAGCAAACTTGAGTCATGAACCAGGGTCAAAACGAGTTGATTGATCTCACTTTGCTGACATGTCTCAGAAAAACGAATCACATTCGGGTACATCATCAGCTATAGGCTTATGTTTTAATTAGGGCTGATTTACGCGTAAAAATGATCATACAAATACCTAGAAACTATTGAAACTTTGGTCTCTCATATAGTTTGAGAACTCATATGTTCTCCCAGAGTGATGCAGATGATTGAGCAGTTATATTAAAATGGTCTCTTTATTTTGTTGCATAGCCTGCATCATTTTATTAGCCTAATAGTTATAATAATGCATTATTATTTCATGTATTATTTCATTTATAATTAATTAACGCGTATTTTCACGTCTAATGTCACAGTTATCTGAACCCACGCTGGACGAACTTTGCGTTTCTGTTATTTCTGATGTCAATAGCGTTCTTTGTAATCATATCGAAATTAAAATCGCATAAACAAACTGAATAGGTTTTAATGATGTGCTTTGGAGTACGCAAATATGCAAAGCCGTCTGGGTCAAGTATATCTTTTATTCGATCTTTTTCAGGCCGAAGTAATTTAATATTCATGGATGTTAATTTAAAGTCTTTTAGTATTGTTTGCGGTGTATATGGGCTTTTTTTCGCCCCTGAATAGCCCCTTGCCTTTCCCCCTCTTTCTCCAGGGTTGATGGACTGAGACAAAATGGGCAGTTTCCCCCCTTTCCAACTGGGAGGACATCTTTATTCCTTCCCCGGCTTGCGGGTTTCCTATTCAGCTCTCTTTAAAATAATGCCGGCTGAATGAAAAGTGCTGCAAATCAATCTTTCATGGTGTTTTGAGGGCAATTTGACATCCATGCACTCTTCTTTTCTTTGAGATAAGTACAAGGGGATGGCCCGAAAAAAATCTGGACACGGATGGGGTCTGGCGAGTGGGGAGAGCCACTATAAGCCGCGAGCGAGAACTTCCACAGAGAGATGCGAGGAGAGCGCTGACGCCGAGGAGAATATAGGTGAGTGATAGGACAAGAAAAACGATTAGGACTCAACAGCTGCTTTTGCGGGCTAACAACCCAACCCAACCCCACCCCACTCTTCAAAATCTGACCCTCCCTGTTGAATTGGATTTGCACAACTAGAGATTGATTTGCTTGTATTGCACTATTATTGGTTTAATAAACAGGGGAAAACTTTGCCTGGGGTGAAATATGCAAACAGAAAACTGCTGACATTATGGAAAGACCTTTAAAAATAGGCTATTAACGGAAAAGAAAGAAGAAGAAAAAAAAAGAAGAGTCTAATAAGATTGGAAGATAAAACCCAACAAGCCCGATCTTGTACTTTTACAGACTCCTAAATTATTTTCAGCAATTTTACAAGCAAATACAAACGAATATTAAACAATATGATCAGATCTGATATAACAAATGTCTGCAATGGCACAGACAGGTGAATGCGATGCGAACTGTCTTTTATACGGTGTATCCTGCTGATTTGGAATGTCTGACTTTAAATCGGCATGCATTCGTTGATATCGATTCATTTCGGGACGTTCTTAGAAAAAGCGATTTCACACTAAATCTTATTTAAAAAAATAAAAAATACTGGGAAGAGAGTCGTCTGTCTTACGTAACTAACTAATGCAAAAGTTGTATATCAAGAGGCGACAGACGTTGTATCCTAAATGAAAGCATGCAGTGACAATTAACAGACGGTAATTTAATATTCAATGAAATAATCGCATGCAAAAATGGCCAATAACGGGACGATAAAGAAACTTGCTGCCGTGCGTAATGCCTTTTGCATTCATGGCCTTCGTCTGTCCCGAGCGCCTCGGTTGCACAAAGCTGCAAGCTGTTTCGCGGTGCTTCTGTCAGAACAGAAAGGAGACAAAAATCCCATAATAATAGAGATTTGCAAATGTTTTTCTATTGATATGACTCAATGAACACTGGATTCTTAGGGGCAGAGGAGTTGGGTTGGAAAGCTCAATTGGGAGCGTGGAGGAGATAGATGTTTTTTATATGGCTGGATACAATTTAATTAGCGTAGTACAGCCCTTGAAGGACAATAGAGGTCTCAATATGTACCCAATCAGAATCTCATTGCGGATCCAGACCGCAGAAAGTCAAAAGAATTGGAGAGAGAAAAGCAGGCATTGAGAAAGGGAAGGAGCGAGGCAGACGGCAGGTGACTGGCACGCGTAAAAACAAGAGGGACACTTTTGGCGCACGGCTGATTATTTGAAAGAGAGGGAAGACAAAACAAAAATAGAGGTTTCTTCAGGTTTGACCCACTTAGACCAGCTGAAACTAGGGCGTGAATAGAGCACAGAGACCAGAGGGGGACTCGAAAGCAAACAGAAAACGCTAAAAAGCCGAGTCGGAGAGGGGCGCGACATCACACAAGTGCTTATGGGAATGTGCCCAAATGGTCGAAGAAAACTGTCGCCAAGAGCAGAAACCAATATCACGCGAGTAATATGCATATTCATCGTCTGCTCAATGCAACCAAAGCTCTTACTGAGCAATGGATATTGCAGGAGCACGTGCGCAATTTCCACGGAGAGATTTATGAGACAAAAGCATCTGGCTCGCGCGCTTTAATTACTGCCGTTAATGTGGATTGACACTTGGACGAAAAGCAAAATGTTTGTGTTTTATCAAAGACATTATCAAATGCTTGTGAACACCGCGTGCATTTGTTTCGAGGCTAACCGTGGTAATATGCTGCTGGTCTGATGGCCACAGAAATGGCTTAAAATGTCATGTTAACGGTATTAAGATTTCAGTGCCACTAAATTTGCACGTAAGACAAAATTAATTTGAGCGAGAGAAATTATTAATTAGTTGTTACATAGTCCCGTGAAAATGTATAGACACATTTCTGTCTGATTGCAATTGAAATATGGAAAAGAAAATAATAAATGCGTTTTCCTGCACTTTTTTTTTTTTTATGCATTTAGAAATTGAGAAAGCAACACTGCCAACATTATTTACACCTTTTAGTTTGAGTTGACAGGCTGTTGTAGACTTTGCATCGAATGTGCAACTCGCTTGATTAGATATAGAATTACAGAAAAAAAAAAAAAAAAATTAAATGCACTGCCCAACATCATTATATCATTCTCTTGAACTGACCTTGTGTGCCAAATGCAAAATATAATCTGTAATATTGAATTATTAAACAAACAACTAAATTGATTAACCTATCATAACATTAATACATCTATTTACCAATACATTAAATTACTACGACTGAAATAGATTTTAAATAGTCTTTAAAACGTTGGAGATGCAAGAAAAAATCTGGAGAGAGATGAGGTGATTTAATATGGAATGACAGAGTTCCACAGGTGACAGACAGATGGCAGGAATGCTTCTTGTATAATAATAATAATAATAATAATAATAATAATAATAATAATAATAATAATAATAACACAAATAGAGTGAAACTACAAATATTCTTATAATGTAAAAACTTTCGTTTTCTTCTGCCAGGTGAGCAGAAGTAAACTAAAGCTGTGCATTAATTCTCTTAAGGTTTTCCTGATATAAAGATGACCCTAGCTGCAAGCATATATGCACAAACATTCATACTAACACATACCCACTCACAGGGAGCATTTCTCCATTAATAGGAAATACGTAAAAAGAAATACTTACATTTTTCTCCACACAAAAACCAGGAGATTCCAAATGAAGTATCAGGCTGGTTTAATGGCTTTTCACTAATTCATTTACTTTGTAAACTTAGAGCTAATTACACACAATCAAAATCTTTCACAATCTTGTTCACAATAATGCATACCATATACCATTACCTCTACCATTTTGCCAATCAGCATGTTCTAAAAGCATAAAGTAATTAGCAATGGATAATGTATGGCAGTTGCATTGTTTCGGTGTAAAATATTTGATTACTTGCTGATTAATCTCTCAATTAATTTCATTACAGGTTGATTATTCAACAAAATGTCTGTGAATTGTGGAATGAAGTGTTTTATGGTGCATGGACATTTTCCCAGGTTTTATCTTTTCTCTAAAGTAAAGAAGATTATAAAATGTAAACGATCAATGAAGTGATTCTTTAGAATAGATTTTAAAAGCTCCTCGGTAATGAGAATAAAGCAGGGAATGATCTGAAAAGGACCAGAATTTGAAAACAGCTGCTCACAGAGTCAGTGGGAGACAGAGACAGGTCTCCCGGTGGGTGGAGACCACAATATGCACCGACAGCGGATTTGGCAAATCAGTATGACACAATTCAAAGTGAGAAGCATCCCAGTAGCAACCAGGCTCAGACTTTGCCAGAAGTCCGAGCAACAAGCCTGCAGACACGCTTTTCTTTAGATAAGCATTGTAGCAGCCTGCAGTTTGTTACACCGTCTAAGAAGAATCACAATTGTATACTTAAGATCAGATGTGCCACTTAAAATTTCCATTTGATTAATGGCTATTATTAATTCATTTCTATATGTTCGGTCGTGGTGGTGCATTTTGTGCGTTCATTTTATCAGCGTAAAGGAACTAGCACATAAATAAGAATTATATAGCAGGTTAGAAAAGGGTCCCAGACCTTAATAATAGGTCTGTGTGCCATTCTCAATATAGCGGGACCTAATTGATACATCATACCTATTTGAACAGCAACCTGTTACAGTTAGAAAACTCAAGGTGAGAGTCCAAGGATAAGCACCAGTAAAGAATGAACACATCCAAAACGTGAGGATGAGATGGCACTAAAACAAGACCCACATTATTCTTGCAGATAAGTGATGGCACCAGCAGGCAATTTCCTTTCAGAGATAAGTGCATTAAAAGAAAAGGTAAATGCTTGTAAAAAGTAAATATGGCTTTAACTGATGTCTGCATTTACATAATTCACCTATCATTTTGCAAAAAAGGAGGAAAAGGCATACGCCTCTCAGGCATTGTAGTCAGTAGAGTGATCTTGACATTTCACTGGGAAAAATGTCGCTGCATCAAATGATCTGAAAACAAAAGACCTCTTAGTCCACACAATAGTCCACTTACAGCTTTTTCTAAAGTATTTCTTTTTTTTCTCCCAGCACAAGTCAATTTGTGACTAATGCATTTCAGAAATAAGACTGAATGTGGTGGATGAAGGTCTATTATGGTCAGAAAAAAAGAAGCAAAAAGTAAAAGCAAAAACCTCTTCTCCCACTAGAGCCTAAATTTTTAATCAGTGGTTATCTATCTAAAGGTCAGAAAAATAAATGCAGGCTCATCAGTATTTACCCTTCCACTTAAGAAAATATTTCCTGAAATAATCCATCCGCTTTTATTACAGTGTGGCACCACTCTCCCTACTTTCACTATTCAATTAAGGGACACCTTCTGGGTCATTACCCAATAATTACTCATTTGCTACTGATGCCAAATGTGCTTTTGGCAATGGGTTGTGTGTGTCTATTACTGCAGAGCGTGTACTGTACAGCTGCCCCAGCAATTCCCATGCTGACACCCTCATAACACGGCTTTTCTCTCGGCTTCCTGTCTCAAACTTTTCAAATGGCCACTTAGCGCTCACACATCAATTTTAAGTTGTTGTCATATGATGTGTAATTACTGGTAAAGACTTGATGGCTGACATCATCGTCAGCCCAACCGCAGACCAGAGAGTGTGTGATATGGGAGAAGGAGGTGCATCCTAAACAATGAGCTAAGCACTAAGCCGAGTTTGATGGGTTACATGCATGCATACATCTAATGAAAAAAGAATGAATTTACTTTGATTTCACCAACTATCCTTTATGAAAACTGCCCTGCAAAGCCAAAATGTAGCAACTACACGTTTTGTCCTTTTTTTTTTTTTTAGTTATGATAGAAATTATGTCAGTCATACAGTATGACAAACAGGTTTGGCTCAACTATGCTCAGACAGAAAAAAGTGAGACTATTTTATAATCCACATTTGGCTAGACAATCAAACATTTTTGAAACCTTCTTTTTCAGTTTCAGCAACAGGCAACAGCAGTGTTGTCACAATACCAAACTTTCAGTAGTTGGTATCAATACCTGTGAATTTTCATGGTTCTCGATACCAATTTCAACACTACAGCAAAAATATGCTAGTATGGTAATGTGCTACTGAACACACTCTTTTAGCTTATTTAAAGTTGAATTTCAATTTAAATAATAAACTAAATGAAATGCATGTTTAAAGTGTTTCTCAATTAAGTTTGCATTGAAGTAGGGCCCTACTGAAATCTGTTTTTTTTTCCCCAAATCCTTTTTTATATAATTCCCTGTTTTAAAGTTTAATGAAAATTAATTTAGTCTAATCAAATTAATTTAGAAAACTTTAACAAGTAAAAAATAGAACAATAATTTTTATACTATACCATTACATTTTTAACAAATTCTTATTTAGCACTCTTCCTTGGATATATTATTACTATTATTATTCTTATTATTTATTATTTATATGACTAGTACTTCAGTGAATATTACATTTTACAATACAGTTGTAATATATTTCTGTTGCAATTTCTTCAATTTCAGGCACCTATCTTTTATTTCGAATCATGCTAATTTTGACGTGAGCTTTTATTTTGACATGTGGTTTGGATGGAAGCTTCACTACTTCTTCTGATGGATAAACAGTTTGCTACATGGCCCAGTGTGATCGTTAAATGCTGTGGTTTAATTATAAAAAATATATAATCTACATGTGCTCTGCTTTGTCCTCTCTCATACAACGTGAAAGTTTTCAGTGAATAAGCGGCCGGCTTCACACATTCATTTAAAAGAATAGTTCACCCAAAAATGAAAATTCTCTCATCATTTACTTGCCCTCATGCCATCTCAGATGTGTATGACTTTCTTCTGCAGAAAACAAATTAAGATTTTTAGAAGAGTTTCTTAGTTCTTTATGTCCATAAAATGCAAGTGAATGATGACCAGGGGCAGGTACCCAGCACTATGTCGTAAGTCATAAGTGCAAAGTCAATGGGCATGGCCATGAAATTTTGGTATTTTCGTGCAAGCATACACAAAGTCTAGGCACAAGCAGGTTTGGCGAAACTGCCCACGCAAAGTGCAAATGGGATGGATTAAGTGCAATTGAATTCTGAGGTTCTTCTCAGGGATTTCCATCGTCTGCGTCCTATTATAGCCCATACCCTGTCAAGCACCAGTGATATAAACAAAGACAGCACATTCAGAAGTTAGTAGTGTAAATGGACTGTATGTAATGAACTAGAAGAACAGAAAATGTGCATTAACTGCATCCTTGATGAATGCCAGGCATATTTCTATGACAATGACACACTCTTTTTATACACATAGAAAATGTGATTCTCTTCTGAATTTGGATGTACGCTTAGTTAAATTATAGAGAATGTAAGAATTATTAATCATTTTCATCTACTGACACACAAATCATGGCTAGTATTAACAGTGATTGTATCGGCACGCACTTCACTTCTACCGGTCGATTTTGATTTTTAAAACTTAAATTCATGTATTCAAACATTCAAATATTTCTAAATTCAAATTACACTTTAAACAAAACAAAAATATAATAAAAATAATGAAGTGGTACAAAAATCATACCAAATCCAAACATTTTAGTCTCTCCTTCCACTGGCCCCTTTTGCAGTGACTTCAATCTCAACAACAGGTGGAAAATTACTAGTAGGCTACAAATTAAATGATAAATACAATTGTAAATATACAATAATAATAATACATATAAAAATATCAATACTAATAAAAATAATTGAAAAAAATAAACCATGACCTCTAAAAAGTTTAATACAAATCTCAACAAATTACCCCTGAAAAATTGCGATTGTCAGGGACATTATTTGATGTTCTGTTTTTTTTACCACCTGCTGGTGGAATCTCCAAACTGCAAATGCAAGAACTGAATTTGAACTTTGCGCTGAGTGAAGAGGTGGTATTGAAACATCTTAGCACAACGACCTATTTCTCAGGAAAATAGCAAAATGCGCTTTGCACCACTTAATTTACATACAGTACACCCACAGTTTGCGTGCCTACACCTACAATAGCGCAAACACTCCCACCCACGCCCATTTGCGCTTTGTGCTGGCACGAAAATTGTACTTAGAATTAGCGCTCTCACGAAAATTGGATAAGACGTTGCGCACGGTCATAGTGCGTAGCGCTGTGCTTTACGCACTCATGAAAATAGAGCTCAGAAGGTCCAAAAATGACATAAAAGTAAGCATAAAAGTAATCCATAAGACTCCAGTGGTTAAATCCATGTCAGAAGCTAAATAATAGGTGTAGGTGAGAAACAGATCAAAATTTATGTCCTTTTTTACTCTAAGTCTCCACTTTTGACCAGCCCCAACCAGTAGGTGGCTGAATGTAAAAGTAAAAGTAACTTCAACATCAGAATGTGGAAGTGAAAGTGAAAGTGTAGATTTACAGTAAAAAAAAAAAAAAGGACTTAAATATTGATCTGTTTGTCACCCACACCTATCATATCACTTCTGAAGACATGGATTTAAACACTGGAGTCTTATGGATTACTTTTATACTGACTTTTGGGCTTTCAAAGTTTTAGTCACAATTCACTTGCATTGTAAGTACCAAATTTTAGAATATTCTTCTAAAAATCTTTGTTTGTGTTCTGCATAAGAAAGAAATTCATACACATCTCAGATGGCATGAGGGTGAGTAAATGATGAGAGAATTTTCATTTTGGTTGAACTGTCCTTTTAAAGAACGTAGCTTGAAAGCACACTAAGATTGCAGCCTTTAATAGTTTGATAATCACACTAGGACATATCATGATTTTAATTTGATTAATTGTGCATTTTAGTGTAAAAGGAGTAAAAGAGCACATGCTCAAATAAGTGTGTGAGCATTTGGAAGCAGCTGTGTATCAATCAGACAGCATGTGAGTATTGGATTGAGTTGGTGCTCGGTACTAATGGTACTGCAGAAACACCGGTATCGTTACATCATTTTTATTTTAGTACCGACTCGGTACCGAAGAACTGGTACTTTTGAAATCACTAGGCAGCAGTACTTTGAACTAGAGGTCTGCATTCCCGTGGAACTCCCGCAGGACCCGATTAGATTTCTTGAGGCACGGGATTCATTTTCAGAGTTGAAGGCTGGAGCGCACGGTAATTCCAATGTGTGGTTTGCGGCAGCGGGCAGTCAGAAAAGATCATGAAAAATCCAATGTGGATATCTTTTTTTATGTTAATAATTTATGAATGCAGTAATACAAAAATTATTATTTTATTATAAAATTAATTTATTGTTGATAACAATAAACTGAAAATATTATGGAAAATGTGCACACAGCATGTGCATCAAATTATCCAATATTTACAGCAGGCTATGCAGGTGGTCAATGGGGCTTTAGAAGAATGGCAGAGCAAAGAAAACCAGATAGAAACATGCGAGAGCAGGATGGATAAAAAACAGTCACATGCAGACCTCTAGTTTGAACGCTTTACTGCTGAAATAAGTCTGTGCTTACCGAAATGTGAATCTCTGCTCCCAGTGGCCGAAGCTCGAAGTGTTGTTGAACATGGGAAAATGTGTGAGATTCAGTTTCCAAATGAAATGTCCACTGTGTGGCGCCAAAAGCAAGTTGTATGTTTAGTTGCAAATTATGTAATACAGTCAACAAGCATGAATAACCCAAAACCTGACCCTAAACATAACCATCAGAGAGTAAACTTGTAATTTTAGAGTAAAAAATCCAACTTGCTCCCCACTGTAAATGTGAATACAATTACTTCCTGGTTCCCATGGAAATAGAACCCGTGTCTCAGAGGTTGCTTGCGCAATGAACAATTAGTAGCTATAGCCTACAGGGTAATAAGTTCATGCTTAAATTTTTACAAAAACGTCTGATGGTGGATGCCATTTTTCAGTCAATAATTCGTCTGAATGGGGTTGATTTCAGGGTGCATGAACTTTCGGAAGCAACATGCTGATTTCCTTTGTTGATCATGTTGCTCAATCCAATGTACTTCTCAATTATTATTTTTTTCATGTATCAAAATGTCTCATAATTAATGAAATTATCACGAAGAAGTGGATATATTTCAGAGAGAGGAGTATGTCTATACATATTGTGCCACCATTAGCCTAAGTAGTTTTATAAAGTTAAAAGCTAGATGGCAACTTAAAAAATAATGATTTGGAAAACACATTTCAATCTCAACATTAAAAATATACCAATGTTTTTTCTTGAAAGAGTCAATAGGGCATCCTCTTGGCATTCATTAGAATGTATTCCTTCACTCTACAAATTGCTGCCGGTTGTTATGCAAAGGTGAAAATAAAAAGAGTGTTGAGTGTTCCTGCTCTAACACGGCCTGATAAAAGGCCTGTGACTCCTCTCTACATTTTCTGCTAACATCCATGAAAATCAGAGACAAAAACAGACAGTGGTCCCAGCGTAGAGGAGAAAGACCATTTGAAGAACATCAGCAGTGTATACCACCCCCATCGCGACCTATGTGCGGGGGTTGCATTTCAACAACAAGCAAAACAGAACCGATTCAGCAGGGGTTATAAAGGGAAAAAATCCAGGAGTACCCCCACCACCCCTTTTTTCGGCTTGGCAGATTGTGCGTATTCATGAATCAGTTTCCCCTTTCTGCAAAAAGACCCTCAAAGGCCAGACAGCAACCTCTTCTTCGGCCAGGCTCAAAAAGAGTCGGTCAGAAATGTCCGAACATCAATTACATGTTTGTTCACTTTTGGGTGACACACAGTTGACCCGGGGTGAACTAACACTGAAAGAGCTGTAAAAAAAGCCTCCTCCTCCTGTTGGCCTTCTCCCAGTGCCAATAGACTACCCTCGGGCCATTAACCCATTGTCAACCAAATGCAACTTCTGCATTAATGAAGCCATTATGAGGTCTACAGTCAGAGAATGAGAGAAATAAAGACACCGACTATTCAATTCATAGAGTGGGCCTTGGCAAGAGGACATTATAAGAGACTCTCAATGAAGCAGGTTAGGGGTGCCAGAGGAGAAGGGAGGCTGGGCGGACAGCTGTGTGAAGGAATGTCAAACAGCTAAGCCGCAAAATAGGTCAATTCTCGAAGATTCCCGTATGTGCAAAAGTGATCTTTTTCAAGAAATGCATCAATGCATGAGAAGCATTTATACATTTTGCAACTTTACAACTAAAGCAGTTAATGGAGCAATAAATTTATAGCTATTAGCAGTTCATGTGTTGCCTGGGATTCGAACCCATGACCTGCGCGTTGTTTGTATCATTCTTTATCAGTTGAGCTACAGGAACAAAATGAGGCTTGAATGCGATCAAGTTTATTGCTGTGCATTTCTCATAACAACACTGCAAAAAATTATACAAGAAATGAATAAGTTGGATGTGCTCTGCTTGGTGCGGTATAAAACCGTTTTCATGAGTAAAATCCAATGTCACCATATTCTCAACTTCTTTCTAAAACTTTAAAGACTAAAAATTGCTGGATATCCCACGCGCTGCATCAGCCTCCAAGAGAGATGCCGGACCGATGAGGGCGGGTCCAGCGTGGCGCTCGCTGCGTGCGGTATCGTAAAGACATTAATCACCTTGGCGAAAAGGTCCGCTGACAGCACCCAGACCGGCTGACTTCCAGCCATATTGGCCTGTTTCTTATGTTAATGCAAGGATGGGGCCCTCTAAAACCAGGTCTATTTGTCCCATTCACTTCCACACAGAAGGCACTTGACATTTCTATTGCTCGCCTTTTTTTTCCTTAACTATCATAGTTGGAGCTGCTGGCCATCCATCCCTGCCCTCCAACACAAACACGGCCACCACTGCTCATTGCACACTCACTGCGACCAACGGCCCGTCCCTAAATGGTCAATGACTTTTAAATAGCAGGCAATAGAGTGTACGTGAATGGCAAATCAGCTAATTTGACTCTGTCATTCACTCATTCGAGTCCATTGCCTTGAAAACGTCTTTCATTTAAAGCCTGAAGCAATCTTCCAGATGATTGAGGGCTGTTATTATCAACCTCAAACAATTAATGTCACATTACTTTACATGCATTATCCCCTTCATTAAGCACTTTATGTAGGGAGCAAATGGTACTTTTAAAAGCCATATATACATGAGTGGAGAGAAAGAGAATGAAAGTCAGAGAGAGAGAGAGAGAGAGAGAGAGTGTGTGGGAGAGAAAAAGTGAAAGAGAGATAGAAAGAGACAAAGATACACACTCTCCCACAGTGGCCACCCAGGTGTATAGTGCTCATTATGAAACTTCAAATGACTTCCTTTCTGAGAGGTGAACTGGGAAAATATTGAAGCTCTCCAGGAAGAATTAACATAATAAAACCTTTTCAATCCTATCATGTTTGACATTAGAAAAGTCAAAGTTATAAAATGCTAACTACTGTATAAAAGGAAGATAAGAAGATCAAAAAAGTGGACAGTACACAAACCTCTGCAAGTGAAACATACTGTACAGTGGCCTATTTGGACACTTATGTCACACTTAAAATGTCTGATTGTCATAGCATTAGATGCAAAATATCATTTTAACTGGCATCTGCAAACAAATGATGCTCGAGCTTTTCTAAGAACTAACTTCACCTTTCTGAGCTATTTTTGTAATTACATTTAACCAACTGGTGTCATGGTGATTTTAATGGATGTATGAAGTCAGTTCCCTTCAAGTTCACACAGGTGTTCTAGCAGAGTAACCACAGATGTAGTTTCACAACAAGAAAGTGTCCAAATGTTTTGTCTACATCTTGAACATTATATAATTTAAAATCCTGCTTTTGTGAAATGCTTTGCATGAAAAGTGTGCTTGTGCTGTCTTTAAAATAAATGGCACTTCGTTTGATATTTTATTATCTAATGCAACAACATTCATCGAATTTGAAGGGTGCCAATAGTTTTTTGGGGCCACTGTATTAGTTGGACACCATGGAGCCAGGTTCAAGAGTAATTATGAGCAATGTTTCTGAATTGCTTTGGTCTGAATAGTTTGAGCAACATGTTCAGTTTGAATAGGGAGATGCAGTGCTTTGTGTGTGTGCTCGATTTAATGAGCAATAGGAATTCATGAGATGACTCAGTCAATATCAGTTTGTCAATACATTGGGTAAATTGAGTAGGTATCACTTATGTTAGTACCATCAAGTCAAGCTGGTTACCCAGAGTGAGGGCAGAATAAGAGACAGAAAAGAAGAGAGAAAGATAAAGAAAATGACTGAACAATATCACAAGTTAATCTAACTTTCATCTGTCTTAAAAGACTTAATACAAAAACAATTTTAGCATCTGTAGGGCCAAAATACCAAAGTGAAAGGGTAATGATCCAGGACAGATTTGATGAGAAAAAAAATCAATGGCTTTGTCGATATTTTCTATAACAGACTCTCAGTCGGGAGCTTGGTGCAGCAATGGGTGCAGAAAACACGATAGATCTTCAAAAGTTCACAAGTAGGTGTTCCAGTGCCTCAATGCTCACTGATGGAGGCAACCCAGTCTCATGACAAGTTGTAATAATAGTACGAGATAGCGAAATTGTACGCTTTGGCTCATTCAGAAACGTTCGACTTCTACTCCCATAGAACAAATAAACCCAAACACCCCAATACCCCAACCCAAACCCAAACCTAACCATAAAGTCTAACCCGTTACCCTATCCCTCAACATATCCATGATTAGAAGAGGAAAATAGCTTTTCTGTACCACACAGGAAAGTAAGAATTGGGGTTTATGTAAGCATTTAACAGGTTACTGACATACGTATTATCAGTCATTTGTATTACATAAAAACATATGGAATGAGTAACCAAATTTGTTCATAGACATTTCCCTTCTTAAAATCAAGTGCTGGATAGGAGGCTAGCTAAAATGTGTTGCTTGTATTGTCTTGATTTGAAATGCTTTTTATTGATTGGTTGGTATAAAGTTCTTCGAGCCATGCCGTACGATATCTAACGAATTAACCATCTCGAACAAATTATTACGGGTTGTCATGAGACTATGTTGGATGGAAGAAGTAGCTTGATTGAAGAGGAAGACTTGATAATATATTAGCTCTCCCTGTATTTTAGAGTAAGCCGTTGGTAATGAATCTTTTTGCATAATAAAATGAACCAATGTACAATACACGACTGAACGTGCCATGACGCAGTGTGCCAAACTGTGGAAGGAAAATGTTAACAAAATCCTTAAAAATGAATTAAACTGGCATTAGTAAAGCAATTAGAGTGATCCCATGGAGGACTTGGCAAAGTACCTCTGAGCAGCATAAAATGAAAAAAACCCAGGCTTTTCAATGTAACCTAACATGGGGGTGTAATTAATTAAATTTGATCAGATTACAAAACATTAAATTAAAAGAATGTTCCATCTTAATTACAAATTAAGCTCTATCAACAGCATCTGTGACATACTGTCCGTTACCACCAAAATGATTTTGACTTCTTGTACTGTTTGTAAAAACAAACAAAAAAATGTGTTGAAATAATGTAAGTGGAGTTTAATTTGAAATCCGAGAACAATGGAAGTCTATGGGGCAATAGTTAAAATACACGTACAATGAAAATCTATGGTGCAATACAATACCAATTCCTGACGGTATGTTGCCCAGTAGACTTCCATTATAAGCAGCCCACAACTGTCAAAGCAGTATCTGTTTGTTTTTACAAAATGTGAGACGAGTCAAAAGTACTTTCTGTTTTTTTCATGCCACAGATGCTGTCGATATAGTGTAAGTTGTATTTAACCTGGTTTATCCTTTTAAACTGCTTATTTTACAATTTTGACATTGTGAGTGTTCTCCTTGTCTGGGATGCATTTTAACAAGGCATGTAAAAATATGTAAATTTGACTTTGTGAGAGCTTTGAGTCAAGACACTTGCTGTTCAGGAATGTCAACAGAAGACTTTCAGAATTGCAGGATTTCAGCAGTGTGTATAATCTTGCCTTTGATGCCTGCCGTTTTCGCTCATCATGACTTAAACATTTTTGTCCTCAGTCTGAAGTTAATCCAGTGGATTCTACACTGAACATTCAGCCACATTATGGCATGGTTCCTTTTCTTCCTCCTTTCCCATGGAGTCTATTTACCTACTATAGGAAATAATTCGGGGCCTGTGGATCTTAACAGATGAAAAGATCAGTCTCAGCTCAACAGTTGGACAGTGCCATCATATTGCACAATAGTGTATGTCACTCACTGCTAACTTAAAGCCTCTTCCATTTCTCTTAGGATGGTTAAAATCTCTTTCTCTCTTTCTCTCAACAGGACAAGCGTCGAGCAAAGGAGCTGCAAGAGGGTGGGAGAGCTGGCAAACTCACGCTACACTCCTCAAAACAGTCTCTCCATTCTCCAACTGTTTGCCATTTCAAGGTCCTTTCGCATTTATGCTGAAAGGACTCCAGCGTGGCTGAGAATTAATGGATGGGCCAACAAATAAAAATCTCTGAATACCAACTGTCACTTTTTAATTTTTGCTGTTGCTCTTTGAGTGCCAAGTACAGAATGTGTAATATGTTTCTATGAGAGGATTTAAATAAATTTCAAACATTGCTAAGTCAAAAATACCAGGGGTTTATGAGTACACCAGTGGAGGGCTTTTTAACACCAGTCAGTCGTGCCTTTCATGCTTTACTCATATTTTTTGTGTGCAAAGCAATTGAGGCAGGACACAAGATTGAGGCTAAAGTGCCACGGCCAATGCGGATTCTATGCAGAATTTGAATGGATTTAATAAATAAGTGGATTATTTAACATAATTTAAACTTTGCCTGTCAGAATCAACAAATACTTGCACCCCTTGTTGAGAAGTTGTATATTGTCATGTTTAATGAGTCATACTGTATGCAGCAAAAAAAAAAGTGTTATTCAGAGACATCTCTGAGCAGTTGAATATGCTGCTTTCCACCTGTGAATACGAACCGATCCATATCAATGTCTTACAGGTTTAATTAGCCAGAGAATGCTGGCATTCAAGCCCTCCAGGTGAGCCATTACTCAAGCTAACGTGGCAGCCCTTTACTTTTCAAATGCACTGCTTCTACAATTAAGGCTCTTGACATTTATCTCGACATATACGAATGACTTGGAAAACAAAAGGAAATCTGAAATTTGAAAATTATTGAGGGGGACGAGCTCATCACAACCACCAAAAGAAAATCCATGTCTCTCTTTAAATCTATGCATGCATTAAACAGCCAATTATAGACTTTTCAGCTAAATTAAAAAAATCAAACAAATATGAGGCACAAAATGATTCATTAAGCAAATAAATTGGAAAAGTTAACATAGAAAATATTTCCAAACATTGTTTGGCCAGCAAATATTGTAATTAATAAATGGTATACTGTAAATGTATGAAATTTAAAACATATGTGACAACCTGTTCCGATAACAATATGACAACATGCCTGATTTTCATTAAAAATACATTTGTCTTAAGAACACATTTAAACCTGTTCATAAAAATCTGTCTTCATAATACTGTATAGTTGCCTGAATGTATGCTAGTTTGATTATGTTCACTTGTTGAGCTATAACAATACAATGATAGCGAATATTTACTTTAGAGGATAAAATTCACAAATCTTATTCCAATTTAACAGTGTTTTAAAGTAGGTATTTGAAACCACCATACAAAACCTCTGCTAGTGAAAACACACATTTGCACAATTGTATTCCTTTGACTCCAAATCTTACCATTACTGAGGTATAGCCCTTGTGACTACTTCCTTGTGTGACAGCTAGCCCAGGTCTCCCCTATGTCATATCTGTTGGTAATTAGTGATACATCAATGTAACATATGGAAAATCTATATGCATATTTCTATATTACCAGCACAAGGCCTAAAGTGTAAACTTACTTGAATACTCAACATTAACAATCTAAAGCAACAAGTAACAAGGCAACTCCTTAGTAATCATTGCGTTATCTCTCTTAATTTCTATTTTTGGGGGGAGGGAATTCACTTTCACCTACACAATGCCCTACTCAGTGTGTCTGATAGGTGATCCTCATGGAGGAAGCCTGACTAGCACCCTAACGTTCCGAAATCCAACCCCAGAACCACAGTGAATGAGCTCAATGCATCTCCTCCTCTGACCCCTCAGAGTGACAGAGCTGACCCAAGACCTGCCCTGGTCACACACCTGGCCTGTAGGTCCAGATGGCACTGATTGGAGCGATAAGACAGATAAGAGATGCATTCTTACTGTATTGGCATGTGTGCGTGTGTGTGAATGTGAGGGCGACTTGAATATCGCATTACTCTCTCTTGCATGGTGATGACTTATCTACGTAGTGAGAGTGAGGTTGTTGTAGTTAACAGAAGGTGACTTTGAGGGTGCACCAGTGTCAGAGGCAAAAAGTGACTTACACTGATTTATTTTCTTGGTGCTTTTGGGGGTTCCCGTGGCCAGCAAAAATATTTCCAGAAAAATGTGCAAACTGTACAAAACAAATCAAATGTACTAAATGCGACTTTTGGTTATACCAGACTTAATTACTAACTGCTAACAACCTCCTTTTTATTGCTCCTCCTCTATGAATAAACCATATATAGGACTAATTAAGGAAAACAAAGCAACTAGTCAGAAAACAAACAAGTGCCATGGCATACATTAATTAATACAGAGTATAAGAGAAATTACGCATTTCCACCCTTAGACGTTAAAATATTACGTTGTGTAAATATTTCCATAGTTGTTTCCATAGGTTGTTCAGCAAATAAAAATGTAAAGAAAGTAGTTAAGTTAAATAATATATATATACTGTATATATATATATATATATATATATATATATATATATATATATATATACACACACACACACACACACACACACACACACACACACACTGGCGGTCAAAAGTTTGGAATAATGTACAGATTTTGCTCTTATGGAAAGAAATTGGTACTTTTATTCACCAAAGTGGCATTCAGCTGATCACAATGTATAGTCAGGACATTAATAACGTGAAAAATTGACTATTACAATTAGAAAAAAAATTCAGAACTTCTTAAACTACTTCAAAGAGTTCTCATCAAAAAATCCTCCATGTGCAGCAATGACAGCTTTACAGATCCTTGTTATTCTAGCTGTCTGTTTGTCCAGATACTCAGGTGACATTTCACCCCACACTTCCTGTAGCACTTGCCATAGATGTGACTGTCTTGTCGGGCACTTCTCGCGCACCTTACAGTCTAGCTGATCCCACAAAAGCTCAATGGGGTTAAGATCCATAACACTCCAATTATCTGTTGTCCAATGTCTGTGTTTCTTTGCCCACTCTAACCTTTTCTTTTTGTTTTTCTGTTTCAAAAGTGGCTTTTTCTTTGCAATTCTTCCCATAAGGCCTGCACCCCTGAGTCTTCTCTTTACTGTACATGAAACTGGTGTTGAGCGGGTAGAATTCAATGAAGCTGTCAGCTGAGGACATGTGAGGCGTCTATTTCTCAAACTAGAGACTCTGATGTACTTATCCTCTTGTTTAGTTGTACATCTGGCCTTCCACATCTCTTTCTGTCCTTGTTAGAGCCAGTTGTCCTTTGTCTTTGAAGACTTTAGTGTACACCTTTGTATGAAATCTTCAGTTTTTTTGGCAATTTCAAGCATTGTATAGCCTTCATTCCTCAAAACAATGAATGACTGACGAGTTTCTAGAGAAAGCTGTTTCTTTTTTGTAATTTTTGTCCTAATATTGACCTTAAGACATCCCAGTCTATTGCATACAGTGGCAACTCAAAAACAAACACATAGACAATGTTAAGCTTCACTGAACGAACCAAATAGCTTTCAACTTTGTTTGATATAATGGCAAGTGATTTTCTAGTGTCAAATTAGCAATTTAGCATGATTACTCAAGGTTAAGGTGTTGGAGTGATGGCTGCTGGAAATGGGGCCTGTCTAGATTTGATCAAAAATGACTTTTTTCAAATAGTGATGGTGCTGTTTTTCACATCAGTAATGTCCTGACTATACTTTGTGATCAGTTTAATGCCACTTTGGTGAATTAAAGTACCAATTTCCTTCCGAAACAGCAAAATCTGTACATTATTCCAAACTTTTGGCTGCCATTATATATATAAATAACTGTTTAATATTTGTTATTTATTTATTTATTTATTTATTTTTACCACAGATGGCAAAGCCCAAATTTTCACTTCTTTGAGAACACAGTGTCACCTAAAGCTAAATAAATTATTCTAATGTGCTTATTTGGACATTTTTAATTTTGGTATTTTAGAAGATTCTCTCTCTCTCTCTCTTTATTTAGTTTTTTCACTTTTCACAAACCAAGTCAAATTTGGGTTTTAGAATGGCTACAAAGAAACACATTTCTCAAGAAACTCATCAGACTATTGTTTTTCTGAGATGAAGGCTATTCCATACACTACTGACTTGGAAGAATAAAACAAACTAGATCTGACAAGGAGAGGGAATTGGATGGCACAGATGCACAACTACAAGAAGACAAGTACCTCAAAGACTCTAGTTTGAAAAACAGACTCCTCACTGGTCTTAAACTGACAGCATCAATGAGCAGCACATGACAAACACCAGTTTCATCTGCAAAATTGAAGAGAAGACTCTGGGATGTTTGACTTTCAGGCAGACTTTCAAAGAAGATGACACATTTGACACTTACAAATAAAAAGAAAAGGTAGAATGTGCAAAACAACTTTAAAGGTTGAGTGGTAAATTATTAGAAATGAGTATTATGGATTAACTAATCAAAGTTTAAGTTTTGCACTTTTGTAAGAAATGTTTGGTTGGCAATCCATGAGAAGTGCCCTTCAAGCCAAAGACATCTTTAGGAAGTGCTGCAGAAAGCATGGGACTTCTGTCAATCTTGAATAAACTGAGTGCTAGAATGCCAGAGGTGTCATTGCTGCAAGTGGAGGATTCTTGGATGAACAGAAAGTTGTAAGAATACAGCATCTATTTAACCAGAAACAATCATTTGTAACATTAGAAATGTCATTACAGTTAATCTTGATCAATTTAAAGCATCCTCCTTGGTGAATAAAAGTATAGTTTTCTTTCAAAAACATAATTCCACATTGCACGATAGTGATTGAATACAGACATCACATGCATTACATAAAAATTACATTATGTATGTACAGTATATATATATATATATATATATATATATATATATATATATATATAGTACGTGTGTGCATGTGCCTATATAAACATACACGACTGCACACACGCACACACATATATACACCGTAGTATGAATTTACATATATACAGTATACTGCATATATATACACTATAGTGTGTATATACATAATGTTAATAAATGTGTAATTTGAATGTTTAATGTTTATTGCAATGCCTATTACAATGTTAAAACGTAATGTGACATAAAAGTCCAATTGAACCAGCTACTGTAGATCATTTTGCAGGATACACAGAATAACGTTCCGTTATTAGTAATATATAAAGGTCTATATTTTCTAGCACATGAATTACATTTCATTAATTTTCTTAATAAATCAACATTTTAATTAGAATTGGTGAAATATTTTTATTATGTAGTGACAGTTTTAGAAAAACAATAACCTGTGTTTTGTTGTACATGTATTGTGACTAGCAACACAGAGATATCAATGTATACCAAATAAATATAATAATAACTTGGTATCATGGTGAGAGTAACGACTGTACACAAACAAACTACAAATAGTCTAAAGTGGCAATTTTCATAATCTGAGACCTCTATAAAGTAAAAATGAACCAGAGGCCCCTTTTAACCATATTATCAATTAGTAATATCCACATAACATTTATATTGCTTTACACCAGCATTAGAAGTGTGTTTAAAATCAAAGATTCATAAGGGAGACGAATGGACATAAGAAAATAGAGTATAATCAAGAAGCTATATTCAAAGCTGAACTCAACAATGCTGGTCTACAGAGTCACTTGGTAAATTATAAAATCTTCCCGAGGAGAGAAACGTCCCAAAAACGGTATTTCCTTTCAGAACAAAACCAATCTCACTTGCATTCACTAAGTGAAATCTGTCTTCAAAAGGCAAGAGGCTATCGGAGACAAATTGCCTTCATTTTTTACTAAATGAAAGCATTACAAAAGGAGCCAAATGAAAACAAAATTACTTGAGGTAGGTATCGGGCTGAAAAGACAACACATAAAAGCTCTGCGCAAGAAAAGAAAGAAAACAGTTTCCGTTCTTGTAAGAAATCCTCAATTGGATCTCCGGAGGGTAGTCTTCTGTCTTATTACCTTCCCCCTTAGCTTTTATTCATCTATGTATCTGTATTTTAAATGACTCAATTACCCAGAACCCTGTGGTGAAAATTACATATGTTTCCCCCATGTTTCCTTTTTGGGTCTGGGGCACAGGAGACCTCAATGTGCCTGTACCCCTCCCCCACCCACTCTCTCTGATTCTCCTTTCTTCATCTCTTTTCATTCTCTTGCTCCATCTGTTGCAAAATGAACAAATATTATGGAGCGCAAGTTCATGTGAGAAATGTACACTTTCTGTAGGCCAGTTTACAGCTTTAGAATAACATTAATGATCAATATCATCAAAATAATTCCCATCCCATCAAACTGCTTATGAACTTTCTGATAATTAGTTAATAAATTGTGCTGTGACGTGTTGCGCGGGTCATGAATTTATATATATATAATTTATATATATATATAAATTCATGACCCGCGCAACACGTCACAGCACAATTTATTAACTAATTATCAGAAAGTTCATAAGCAGTTTGATGGGATGGGAATTATTTTGATGATATATATATATATATATATATATATATATATATATATATATATATATATATATATATATATATATTTTTTTTTTTTTTTTTTTTTAATAATTTGCAATTAAACCAAAGTGGATGAAAATCCATTTAATTCTTCAATGCTTTAGATCTGTATCTCTTATTTTGAATGTTCAACCGGTTCTTTTCAGACTATTAACATTCTTAGTTTTCCCATCTGTCTCTATTAATGGAAGGCTTTTCATCCTTGAACTGAAGCGCTTCCACAATAGTCCGTCCATTTTCAAGAGAAATGGCTTTTTAGTGGAGTCATTATGCGTTCCTATGTTACATCTCTGCCTCAGGAGTTTGTTTGCAGTAATTGGCTTACCATTGTCTCCTTCAAATCGCCGATATTTACACACATGCACACAAATGCTACCATAGGAACATGTTTGACTTCACAAGACACATCAACAGACCGCAGCAGACCTTCTTCTGCTGAGTCCCATCTGGAAATGCCTGAATACTTAAGAGGCTTTAGCCATTCAGGACACACTTGCATTTCTTATTGGTTATCATTGTTTTATCCCACAGCGAGGAGAGAGCCAAGAAAAGTGGTTATGTAGTGGCACAGTTAGTGGGCTGATGTCAAATGTGACCTGCGTGGCATTCTTAAGGCACTCTTAAGGTCGTGTTTTGTCTGCTTTTGTCTGGAGAGCTCTTCAGTGTCCATGATTTTCCACTTGGTGGGGCCTCTTTACACACACCAACACAATCAGGAAGGGAGCAGAGGCTGTGTTGATTGAGTCAACAGCGAGTCCTGCATAGAAATATGCTTGAGGATGTCACACTGTTGCATTCACACGCTTAGATAAACAATTGAGTGAGCAGCAGCATGCATGCATACACCATGTATACTCGCTCGTCTCACAAACAGATCTCTGTACAATGAACTGGCAGTCTACTGTATTTACTACTGTATAAGTGGATTTGATGCATTATGCATCCATGGACTTTTTTTTATATCAACATCAAGTTTAAATGTTAATATGATTATAAAATGTATAAGGAAAAATGATTATCTAATGTCCTTTCCAAAATACTACATGTAGTATTTGTACTTTAAAAATTAATTTGTCACACTGCATGACTATTTAATTGAAATGTAAGGTCACTTAAGTCATGTTAAATTAAAAATTAGGAAAAAACTAACAGTAACTGATTACAACAAAATAAATTAAAATAAACAAACAAACAAACAAATAAATAAATAAATAATAATAATAATAATAATAATAATAATAAACAAAATGGAGGAAAGTTACAGTTATTTTTCTTATTATTTAACCACCTTTTTCACGTAATTTAAAAAGTCACTTAAGTCCTGCAGTGCAAAAATGTATCTTTAAAAGTACAAATAATCCACATAGTTTCTCAATAAAGAGATAGTTCAGAAATTTTAAAATAATGAAAATGCTCTCCTCATTTACTCACCCTCATATTGTTCCAAACCCATATAACTTTCTTCCTTCCATGGATCACCAAAGGAGTGGTCAGGTAAAACATTAGGGACTGACAGCTTCAGTCACCATTCACTTTCACTGAACCTTATTTGTTTTCCATACAATGATACTGAATGATGATTGAGGCTGTCAGTCCTTAACATGCCTAAACTTCTCCTATGTTTTCCACAGAAGTAAAGATAATCTAAAAAAGTAAAAATGTTGAATTAGGGTGAACTAAACCTTTAGTATTAGGTTGTAAAAACTGCATGTACAATAATTATAACAGAATAAGCTAAATGCTGTTCAAAAAAGCTTTGCATGGAGCATAGCATGCCACACACACTTTCTAATGAAAGGAAAAAAAGATTTGTTGGATTACCTAAAATACATATGTAGCATTTTATATCATGCTTTTTAAAGTAAATTCAACTTATGGTCATTTTATGTCAGCACAACTAGAAAACCTTTGTTAGATACACAAATGTATTGCTTCATTCAACTTTATTTACTGAAAAAGGTATGTCACACAAATAAGCTTTAACAACTAATAGCAAGTTGTTTCAAATGAAAATGTATATAATTGTTTCTATTTTATTTAATGGACTCTAAACACAATAATGACCAAATTCAACAAAGGGAACACTAATCACCCTAATGGTGACTTTCCATGAAACAGCTATTTACAGTAAAACGACATCAATAACACTAAAAAGAGCTAAAATCTCGACAAATTCTTAATAACAACTAAGTAAACACCCAATTGCGCTTGAACTTAAATTGTTTAAGCGCAAGTCCTAATGGGTATTCCCCACAACCGTAGTTCTGTACTTGATCGTTTGAGTTAGTTGTACTTAATACATTCATTTTAAGGATTTTTAAGCCAAAGAAGTTCAAGGAACTCACAATTATTAATTTACATTAAGTATCAATCTAAGCCCATTTTATAATTAATATTTTGTGTTGTACACATTAATTCAAGGTAAACTGTTATAAATATGTACATTTCTGAGTAGAAGCTATTTATTTTCATACATTATGGTTAAGCCAACAAATATATATATTTTTTTTTTTGTGTATAACGCAAATATGTCAACAAATACAACTAAAATAAGCATGTTCAATGCATAACCATATGAAAGTTTTGTTTAGCAAACGTTTTCCCAGCGACCTCCCATAAGGAGACGAAAACATCAAAAAGAGATCATACATCCTCATAATTGTGCTTGCAAACAGACGACTGCCCTCTGGGGAATCGGCAATAAAGCCCCCAAAAGTGAGATGAAGGTATTGATTGGAATAAGCTGCTGTTGCATTATTGCTATCCCAGGATGTTGTGGAGACCAAACCAACTGAACAGCCAAGCAGCGGGTGAGAGGTTAGACACCACTTGCGCATTCACATCTATTCTGCGTCTAGTCAATACTTGACACTAGATTTACGCTCGGGTGTTCATAAGTGGACTGTGGGACTGTGTCTAGGCTAAGATTAAGTCTCAGCAGGAGGGCGAGTGAGGACTAAAGCTCTAACATCACCCGCATGATTGATAAGAATATCATTACCCTGGAATCTCAGAAAGGGGCTGCTGGTGAATGGATAGAGTGAGATTAAGTGTCACATTATTCATCTTGGTTTGGTGCACTGACTCATTAAACATTAAACAACATTAAAGGGATAGTCCACCCAAAGATGAAAATTCTGTCATCATTTACTCACCCTCATGTCATTCCTAACTCGTATGACTTTCTTTCCACTCTGAGCAGAATGTTAGCCCCAGTCACCATTTACCATTCTGCTTAACATCTCATTTTGAGTTTCAAGGAACAAAGAAAGTCATATTGGTTTGAAGTGACATAAGGGTGCGTAAATGATGACATATTTTTTCTTTTTTTTTTGGGATGAACTATCCCTTTAAGCATGACGGAGGGAAAAAGAAAGTTTAGCACTTTATGTATTTCTTCCATTTTCTTAAAGACAAGGTAATGCAGTTATCAATATTTCAGGAACTCTGGAAGTGCCATTAAATAGACTGTCATCATATTATCTGATAATGCACAGTCATGCACTTGCTTTCATGAAATTGCAACTCTAAAAGGCCTGCAACTATAACCCTTAGTTTACCCATTTAATGTTCTGCTATTATTGAAATATCTCTAAAAGTTTTTTTCTTGATCAGAATCATTAATTGCTTTAAGTAAAAAAAAAAAAAAAAAAACATAAAATTAGCAGGACCAAACAGACTTTGGGATTTTCAAATGTTCAAATGTTTCCAAAACAGGTAGTCCCACCACAAAAGCCGTGGTCAAACTAAGTTTAGTTTTAATAATTAATATATCACCAGTAACAAAAATTATATTCAAAATGTTGTTATATACCATCTACACACTTTACGGCAATAACAATACATGTAGGTTTGAAATATGTATACTTTGTACTGAGCCAAGAGGTCAGTGTGTGACATTTTGCTCTTTCATTGTTCACGTCTTCTCATCATCCGAATTCACAGGTCAGAGTTCGTCAAACGTGAACTTTCACGTGCAGCAGAATGCAAAATTTCTTTGAATGAGCTTGCTGTTCCAGTCTCTGACATTCAAATGCATATGAATGGAATGCAAAGTGTAGTGTGAACGTGGCTTTACACCAGTCAAACAAACATATACAATTTGCTTACTTACAGTCGTCTCTGTACACTCAACTGGGATATAATTTTAACATTCAGAAATATGCACTTCATCTTTAAATCTTGATTGAGGTTATAATTTAACTTCTGGAGCATCATAATATCTCTCTGACAGGGAAAGACTGCTTTTTCATATGGATCTAAATCCAGCTACACCAACCCCAAGCATTTGTTGCTAAAACTGTTACAGATCAAAATATCTCAATAGCTTGCATCAGTGAAGAAAACCTCAGACCACCAGGGGTGGGATTGCCCTCTGAATTAATAGTACCACTGAGTCTGAGCTGTGCGAAATCACCATCCAGAGAACTGACATATTCTCTTACATAACTGAAGACATTTCTACACTCTGTTTAGGAATAACCATACTCAGATATACTTATGTATGCATTGTATTGCATTGCAATCCTTGCACTTGCATATCAATGGCATTGAAGTAAGAAGAGAACGTCTGCACGCTGGCCAGGGGTGCAATGACCCACATCATCATCTTGCACCTGAGATTTCATGCTCAAGCAAGCTGAAGGAGCAGTAAAAAAAATGTAAGAATCAATTTCAACTAAAATCCTCCTTATTGTTACTGGTAATTTCTTAATGATACTTTTTAATACTTAAAATAATACTTTTTATTGTTCTGATTTGAGGAACCAACTTTGGTTCCACAAGAGCAGAGAGTGTGACTAATGTCTCAACTCCATGTCACAGTCCTCTCCTGCTCTTTAACAGGAAGACTACCACAGCTCTAGGTCTCAGGTTACAGCAGCCAAACACTTTGCTGCCCTCATTTAGTAATTGAGCGACCGCATGCATTGTTCCACAGACCTCGTGGAATCTAGTTCACGAGCAGGCAGGTCATCAGACCAGGACCTGGATACCTGAATGTCAGAGATTGAATGACAGAAAATGGAGGAAAATGGAAGAGAAAATAATGAATGAGGGAGAAATGGCAAAAAAGAGGGAGAAAATGAAATTTATGACATAATTTTTTTTAAGTGATTAAAAATCAGATCAAGCAGTTTTTAAATAAGATTTGCTAAGGAGTCACTTAAACATTTGTGAAAATTTTACAAAATAAAAAAAATGGTCATATAACAAAGTCTTTGACCAAAACAAAATAAAACAAAACAAAAGCAAAGTAAAAAAAAAAAAAAAAAAAAAAAAAATGGAAGTAGCCAGTAGAAAGTAAATCTGCTCCATTGTGGCTTATGAGTAGCCAGAGTGAGATTTTCTGTGTAAACTAGATGGGTTGGGTGAATCCCCTTAAACATACTTCCCCTTGAAACAATAGCTAATATCTTAATGAGTGTCTAAGGACTCCCACAGGAGGCTGAGAGGGTCGTGTACTGTTATTAATGGGATATAATGGACGCAAGTCAAGCATCATTAATTTGACCTCCCACCACTGACAGGTACCTCTTATAGCCCCTGGCATTTCAGGAACATGAAACCTGTGAGTGCAACTGCACTGAATTGAAGCTCTTACGGAAGGCTCAGGGGCAGAACTTTGTGCCAGAGTCCACAATTTTAACAGAATTATACCTAACTTTTAGCGCAAGCTTATGTTCAGCTGGAAAAGCAACACTATTGGACATTTTTAACACAGACATGCACATAAACTTTTGATATAACCTAGTTGCTTAAATAATTAATTATTTGATTTCATGTTAAGATCACCCACATTTTCGTAATTAGTAATTATGGCAGAGTAATTGAGAGGGATGTGGCTTACATAACCATTTTAGACAACATACTACTAATGTAACTGAGAGACTGGTTAAACAGAGCAATATGTTTAAAAAAATGTGACTGAAGAAGACAGCTAATTATAGCTTAATTAGCCAGATGAGGAGACTTCAGGGCATTAAGGATTTGCCACTACATTGAACTACTGAGCTGTCTTTTTCAAATAACTGGCTAGATTAGGGGAAAAAAAAAAATATTTTTTTTCCCAATTCTACAAATGAAAACTGGGTGCACTGTAAAAAGTGTAAAAATCTGTAATTGTTACCTAAGGGAGCTATTTCTACTGTTCATTATATATCAATGGCACTTTTTAAAATATTAATTTACTGTATATTCAAAGCTTAACACTTTTTCATTCTGTGAGAAGAATGTGTAGCAGGTAAAACATAGAAAAACGAACTATTAGATCTAAATTTGAGGATTTGAACAGGCAGTAAAGAATCACACAAAAGGAATTCCAACCATCTAAGCAGAAAAAAATGTCAGTGATGCTACAATACAATTCAACAATAGTCCATGTCATCCAAGAGTTCCCGGTCTTAAACACTGTGTGAGAGGATGTCAAAATAACAGACCCTTTGCTGCCCCCGTACCCCCTCTCTGTGTGTTCATGTCCACACAGGTCTCACGACCAGCTGACCAGCACACCTGCTGGGTCCAAACCCATCTGCAGCAGATTAGCCTTTCCTTCCACTACAACAGAGCCATTCCAGCCTCAAATAGTCCCATCACTTCCGCTACAGCTGAGAGATTGCCTATCGACCAGACTTGACCCCACATCTTTATACATAAAGATATATGCAACACGATTCTCTTTCCTGCCCACTATCGCACCTGCCTGCCCTCAAGAGAAGGGAGCTGGTCTCTACGCTGTAAATTACTAAAGTGAGATGGTTATTATTTACGGCTGAAAGCAAAATTTCAATAATTGTGCAAGGAAAAAGTAGTGGGTTTCAAAGCACTTAATTTTTATTTGAGGTGGACCTTATTTTTGACTAAAGGGGTAATTGATGATATTTTAAACATGACCTGGACCCATGCAAGATGGAAAGATAAAATAATAACCAGAGATCACAATACAGCACAGAAATGTCATGACAAAAGTGAAGCCTTAATAAAATGTCTTCTTTTTGACCCAAAAGACATCATGTTGCAGCTGCATTCACAAGCTTTAAACAAAAGCAAATAGAACACTTACAAAAGGTGTTAAATTCTGTACAATGAATCTCAGACAAATTTATAAGTTTGAGATTGTATGAAGTAGATGAAGTAGAAATTTTTTTTTTTTTTAGTTTTTGTTTTTTTAGTTTTTTTGTTGTTGTTGATAATTTACTACCTGTTAAACAACTGCCTGGAACAGTAGTTTAAAAAAAAAAAAATTCTGTAATTATTTACTCATCCTCATGTAATTCCAAACCCATATGACTTAGTGTATTTTGTGGAAAAGAACAGAACAAATGGAACTATCTAGCAGAATGTTCAAGCAGTTTCTTCCATACAATGAAAGAAAATGTTGATCATAACTATACCTAGTCCCTATTACTTTCTTTGTATGGAAAAGAAAAGCTTGGAGAATATGCTACTCTTTTAGAACTACACGAACTTTCTTTTAATTAAACATGTAATTTACTCATATCTGATTTAAACACACATACACACACACACACACACACACACACACACACACGCACACACACACACACACACACACACACACACACACACATACACACACACAAAACAGGGGTCAGACCAACTAGTACTTCTTTATAAAAAGCCACTGATGCAGATGATAAAACTTGCTGTGAATAGAATGTCCTTCACATTCACTTTAACTTCTCAAGCCTTAAGTGGAAAGAGGAGCTTTTAAAGCCATCAGTGATAAAAATAGCTGCCAGAGTGTTTTTTGTGTCTAACCGGGTCCATTTAAAAGAAATCTTTCTTTTGTAGTAGCAATCCACTCAGTTTTCTAAATCAATATTATGGGGATTTTAACTTAAATGTTTTGTGGACATCTATTTTACCCTCACTTTTGTGACATGGTGTTGATATACAGTAAGAGGCGAACATCCATTATTACAGTTACACAACAGACTAGTGACAGTTTGCTCATTTACGGTTGCTCTTCCAGGTACAGTCAGTCAATGCTGAGAGGGAGGTTTCATTTATTCTGTCTGCGGTACATCACATCCCATTACACTATTGATCTATTGATTGACACTATCTCTTCTTAGTTTGATAACACTAATATCTTATACTGTAAAATAATATTTAAATAATATTTGGATTTTCAATGATTTACTTTTTTCAGATGTTTTCTTTAACGGAGTGTCTATTTGCACACCGGTGTAAGTAGCATCTGCCACACAGTGCAGCTATTTGCACCCCAATAGTCTGGCGGAACCACAGAAATATCCAGCAAACTAATCAATAGGTGTTGCTGCAGTGGAGTGGGGTGTAAAGACGGTGTGTGAATGTGTAGTGTTGTCCTAGCAACCGCGGTTTGAATCTGCATTTTGTCTCACTCAATTCCATCTGATTTCTCGTTTCAACTCTTAATATTTCCTTTAATACAACTTAAAATAATAGATAAAAATGAATATAAATGTTGATTTCATTGCAATGATTTGTTCACGGTGAATGTCGAGGTGTGCAGAGAAGGGTTTGATCCGGAGACGGGGTCTGTCAATCCGCACTCGTTCCCGCGGCTCGGCGTCGATTGCGTAAAGATTGCATCACTGTATTACTAATATTGTAGTAACCATGTTTTTTGGCAGAAACCATAGTTTAAATGCAAATAACCATGGTGTTAGTATACTAATATGGTGATAATATACTGTATAACCATGGTTAATTTTGTGGTTACTGTAAATTTACAAAAAAATACCATGGTGAAGCCATGGTTACCTTAGTAAAACCAAGGTAATTTTTTTCTAAGGTAAGGTTAAGGTTAGATTTAGAGGTAGGAGTTAATGTAGTGTGTCTGTGGGACTCTAAATAAACATAATAAACACACTGCAGTGATGCACATACTGTATGTTAGCATTTAAATATGGGTCCAAATAGTATTTGACATTATTTGCACCAGGGTTGGGGTGTATATAATATCCATGCCACTATTTGCACTGGGGTGCAAATAGCATCTACCTTTTTTTAATCGGTGCAATCCATTTTGCACAGGAAAATAAACAGAAAACTGCAGGGAATAAAGGCCTCGATATACTTCCTAGGAAATCGAAGAACGAACGGGTGTGACGTCATTTCGAAAAAAATCTGGCCTAAAAGGTGTTTTTGCGTTTGTTTCGGGGGTTCGTAACAGCTCGCTGGGGCGAACTTTTAGGAAAAATTCTTATCAGCTGCTAAACACCTTCTTACTGCCATTGGTCCATGTCATCTGTACGTGTGACCTGGAGCTCCACTTACTTTGAAGCCAATGGCTAATTTTTTTCACATTGTTCAGTGAGTCAAAATCAGTCAACATGAACTCATCGATGTGCAGAGTTATAAGCGAGCTGGTGCAAATGTACCTACATCTGTACGTTCGTTCACTTAAAGACATTTTCCAAGACCAAGTCATGTGATTTCTTTTTTTCTTCTTTTAGTCTACTAAAGGAATCAAATCTTCAGCAAAAGCCATTCACACATCTGTTTAAAGTAAGATATGCCTCTATCATCGTTTTATCTTTGTTCTGCACATTAACACTTTTATACACTCATCTTGGCATGGTATCAGTGTCATAATAAATTACAATAACAGAGTGTAACCGGCGCATATTATGGCTCATTACATTCATAATGTAAACAAGACAAATTAAACATTTTCTACTGCATATATATACTTTAAATCATCATCAAGTGGTTAAAACAGCTTCTTTTACTGACCTAAAAGAACTCAGAATGAGGCATAAAGTCATTGATAACACATTTTTAAGGTTTCACATGAAGCATCCTCATATTTAAGTGTACTTCTAAATGCCTCCCACATCAGTGTGGCCGGTGTCTGAATGTTCGGAAACAGTATACCGTTGCTCTGCTGTTTAGAACTTCTTTTTACCCCTGAACGAAGAACGAAGAAGAACTTCTATGGAAGTATATCAAGGCCTTCATTGGGAAAGGGAACAAGACATGAACCAATCAAACTAGCATTCCTGTTAGCACAACTTGAGTGTGTGCAAGCCACTGCACCATGGTTCTGTCTAGTTTTGGCCTCAAAACTCTTGGTCTAACAGGAGGTTCAGAGGTCTAACAATCTGTGTCCCACTGGATCCTTGGTCTTCTTGGTCTAATAGGGCAACTGTGTGTTGAATTTAAGTAATATCACGTTGAGTATGAGTGCTGTTATAGGCTACTAAAAATCAGCACTGTTGTGATTCGACTGCACACATTCACAGCTGTGCTGATATTCAATATAACAGCTGTGATAACGTGCAGTCGAATCACAACAGTGCTGATTTAAAAAATATATTGCTTTTATACCCAGTGTTGGGTGTAATTAATTATTGTAATCTAATTATTTTTTTAATAAAAGAAGTAGTGTAACACATTACATTTTAAATTTTTGTCATCGGATTATAGTTACTGACTTTCAGTTAAGTTACTTACGTTTAAGTGCCTTATTTGGATTACACATATTTTAAAAACACTACTTACGTAGATTACATTTAAAGCATAAATTATGTTCATAGGTATATCTGCTTGCGTTTCTGTGACAGTCAAAGGGCGTGACCCAATAACAGGTCATTGTATAGAATGAACATGAGATTTTGAGTGACTTGGACAAGGAGGAAATACACTGTAGACATAATTTTGAATTTGCTTAGCTGACAAACAAAAACTTTTATGTGAAAAGTGTAATTAATGTGAAAAGTGTAATTAGTAATGTGGTTACTTTTTCGATGAACAAATCAGTAAAGTCAGTAGTTTAAGTTTTGAGTAACTTACTCAACACTTACACAATTGTTGAGTAATTGCACTTAAGACACAATATGGCCAGTCATTTTTTCTGTTTTTGCTCTGAAGTCTAAAACAGTTCCAAAAGAAGGCAAAACAGGATCAACAGCTGCATCTTGTTAAGTACAGACTGACAACCTGTCTGGAAGGCCATGAACACAGACAAGCGGTGTGAAGCATCCCAGTGCTGTTATACTAAATACAGTATCAGCACTTATGGTTGTATAAGATAATCTGTAAAGAAAATACATGAAATTGCCATGACATCACACCTCAGTCAACCACGCTTCCAATTTCTTTTCAGCAGCATTTTTCAATGGTGGATATGGGCAGCACAGCGTTTTTTCTCCCCAATTTTGGCATGCCCAATTCCCAATGCACTCTAAGTCCTCGTGGTGGTGTAGTGACTCGCCTCAATCTGGGTGGTGGAGGATGAATCTCGGTTGCCTCCGCGTCTGAGACCATCAATCCACGCATCTTATCACGTGGCTTGTTGGGCACGTTACAGCGGAGACCTAGTGCGTGTGGAGAGTTCACGCTATTCGCTGTGGCATCCACGCACAATTCACCACAAACCCCACCGAGAGCGAGAACCACATTATAGCGACCACGAGGAGGTTACCACAAAGTGACTCTACCCACCCTAGCAACCAGGCCAATTGGTTGCTTAGGAAGCCTGACTGGATTCACTCAGCATGCCCTGGATTCGAACTTGTGACTCAAGGTGTGGTAGTCAGCGTCTTTACTCACTGAGCTACCCAGGCCCCCAGTTTTAATAATCTTTTACACATTATAATATGTTATAATGTTTGTTTATGTTAATGAAAGTTCTAATAGATGGATATCTATGGTTTACAGTGAAGAAATATACAGTATACTTGTATAAAATATATACAATATACTTGGTTCAATGGACCCTTTTCACACATCCGGGGTGAACTTTAATAGCAGTGAATGGGAGTGAACGGGAGACCACGGCAAATATAATTTTTGCCTATCCCTTTGCTCCAACATCAAAAGACAACCGGCACTATTACATTTCCACATCTTTCCAAATGAAGAAAAAAACAGTTACTTACTGCATTCAAAATAAATGTACAGACATAATAATTACAATATATAATACAATATAAAAATAAGTATTACAATATTTGTATTAGTATTTTCTTTCAGTCTATATGCGCTGTGGAGGTAGAGACAGTGTCCCGTTTGGCACGTTAGATCTTACATGGTGGTATAAGATCATTGTTACATCATATTTGACCTAATACTTTTAAATGAAAAACAGCCGTTTGCGATCGGAGTGTGTGCGACTCTCTCGTGAAAAGTTAAAATCTAACAAAAGCAGCTGCAGGGTATGTGGGTTTAATACTGTAAGAACAGTATTAGGACAATGAGGGTGATCCGTCAAATATCCCTTATTATGGCAAATCCAGAGTTTGTCCTGATTCACCGATCCTGATTATATTTAAAGAAGCCACAAATCTCTGATAATATTTGGAATCTGGGTGATTCAACCCTCACAAATGGCACTTTTTTTTTTAGCTCCATTTCTATTTTTTTTTTTGTAAACAGTAACTTTATCTATACTTTAGGTTTTGATTTAGAAATTAAAGGTAGGCCTATATACAGTACATGAGAAGAATCACCTCCACAACTCTTGCTGTCATTATCATTTGAAATTTAGTAAGTATAAATGAAGTGGTTTTTATTAGGGGACAAGAAAATAAGTAAAAAATTCACCTGCAAAAAGTATTTAAATTTGAACAGGAAAGTGTCAACACACAAACAAATGCACACTGGTCAACACAGTGCCTACAAAGAGTTGCATGTATCCACCAAAAACAAGCAATTCTCATCCAGTTTAAGCTCTTTTCCCCCATTACAAACCCCTACTTTCCTCTCTCTCCACTAATTTCGCCTTTTTCTTTTCTTTCAGCATGAAAACACACTTGCTTTTATTTTTGTGCTTTTCTTTTTTAATGTGAGCTACGTGTTCAGGCTATTTTTCTCCTCCTCAGTGTGTCTGTGCTCTATAATTACGGTAGTTTCTACCTACTGCGCCAAAGAGCGCCCACCCCTCTTCATCCCCTCCCTGAGCGGCCGCGTCTCCCCATGCTTAATGTGACACCGTCAGTCAAAGCCTTTGGAGAGCAGCCGAGCAGAAATCAAAAGACAGGGATGGAGAGTGAGGGACAAAGAAGACAGTGGATTTGATAAACACAGAGGGAACCTGCACGTTACCTGACAAGGGCCCATGTACACTGCAAACCTGGTTCCTGCTGCTTTTGAAGGTATAGGGAGTGTTCGCATCTCTGTATTCAACCGAGAATGATTTCACTAAATGAACTGAAGGAAAGCAATCCGTGTGACTCCTGCCAAAGTCCAACCTGTTATTTTCTGTCATCAAGTAAAGGGTTGAAGAGTTAGGAAGTTAGTTTGAGTAAGGTAACAACACACATTTTAATACAGTTAGTAATTTCTGTTTACTTGTGCATGCTAAACGGAGACGCATCCCCTTCAGAAGGTCTCAAGCACCACCAAACCAAAAATGTAATTATTTTAACTCATATCAACAAGTATGAAATATTGAGTGAAGCCTGTCATGTACGTTAATGAGAATCCAATCCATCTCTTCCTTCCCGAGGAATTCAGCAACAGGCCAGCAGCAAAATATCTTGGTTACATATTTTAATGTTTATTTTACCCAAAAATGAAAATTCTCTCATCATTTACTCACCCTCATGCCATCCCTTCTACAAAACACAAATTAATATTTTTAGAAGAATATCTCAGCTCTGTTTGTCCATATAATGTAAGTGAATCGGTGCCAAACCTTTGAAGCTCTAAAATCCACATAAGGGCAACATAAAAGTACTCCAGGTGACTCTGTTGGTAAAATCTATATCTTCAAAAGTGATATGATTGGTGTGAGTGAGAAACAATATTTGTGTGAGCTCAATATTTAAGTCCTTCTCCCTTCATTTTCACTTTCTTCTTTTGTTTTTGGTGATTCACATTCTTCCTGCATATCGCCCCCTACTAGGCAGGGAGGAGAATTTATGATAAAAAATGACTTAAATATTGATCTGTTTCTCACCCACACCCAACATATCATGTCTGAACCAATGGATTAAACCACCGGAGTCATATGGATTACTTTTATGCTGCCTTTATGTGGAGTTTGGAACTTCAAAATTTTGGCACCCATTCACTTGCATTGTGAAGACCTACAGAGCTGAAATATTCTTATAAAAATTCATTTGTGTTCTGCAGAAGAAAGAGAGTCATACACATCTGGGATGCCAGGAGGGTGAGTAAATGATGAGAGAATTTTCCTTTTTGGGTGAACTATCACTTTAAGTCCATAAATTGTCTGCAAAGTTGTTACATTTAATTATTACACGGCTCTCTGGAATACGCAATTCTGGCAGGTCACTTGCAGCATTCTGAGTTCAAGTATTTTTGTATAATGACCACAAAAATCTATATTTGCTTTATGTTGGGGCCATGATCACCCTGACAGGGTTTATTTTGCAATAATGACTGGCTCCCTGTATATTATCCCTTACTTATTGCTTATTCACATTGAGTCCAGTGTTTGCATTTTCTTTTGTTTTATTCCAGTTTGAAAAATATTAAATCTGTGCTTGCTATTTTTTAACTGAATTTAATTAATATTGTTTTCTGTGGTTTAAGACGTGATGTGAGGAGAATAGTACAAAGTGTTGTATTTTTGTGAATGTTTTACACATATTATGTGAAAATGCTACATTAATCACGGTTAGTTATTGTAATATATAGAAAGCTGTTCAATTTTCTTAATACCTTAATTTGTAAATTTACTGTTTTTATTTAATTTTTTCTTTCTTTTTTTTAGGTTTTATCTGCCAAGGTGCCCCCCAAGGTACACATACCCCTGGTTGGGAATCACTCTGCTGTTGTATTGAAAGGTTACAAAGTTGCTTTACCCTCCTAATCAACAGATGACCAACAGATAATCCCTGGCCATTAAATTCTTTAATCTGCCTATCATTTACACAGGGGCAGATCTGCCAGCTACCAAACACTGAGACACCTCTGTGTAAATTTTGTAATTCTGACACATATGTCACTTGTCTGCCTTTCAAATAGGTGAATCTCACCTTTCCCTCCCTCACAGTGCTCTCTGACAGCTGGGCTGGAGCCTGAGGACATTCTCTATCAATGGAGACTTTCACTGGGTCCATCTGTCCCCTTCTGTTCTGTACCTCTCACAAACACTGCCTGAGGATAGTGGAGTACAGCTCTTCACCTTAAGCCCACACTGCTGCTTTAGCACTGGAAGACCTGAAAACTACAAAAATATAACAATTTAATTATATATATATATATATATATATATATATATATATATATATATATATATATATATATATATAATTAATTTATTAATAATAATAATAAAGTTTTTATAATAATGTTTTAATAAACATCCTTTTTTATTTTATGGAAGACATGAAAACATATTCTTAAAAATAATTTGCATTATTACAATGATAATGATGATGATTATTATTAATCATTTTTATAATGTCTTTTTTATAATGTCTTTTTTATCAACATTTTTATTTAATGCTATTAATTATAATAACAATTTTCAATAATTTTACAATTGATTATTCTTTAGCTCAGATATCATCTAGAAGACCTGACAACTTATTATTATTATAAATAATCATTATTTTTAAATGACGATGACGATGATAATAGGTAATAAATGTTTATTTTTAGTTTGTTTAATAAATGTATAATGTATATTAATTTGTAAAATAATTATGTTTAAAAAGTTTATTAAAAATGGTGAACCAATTTAAAGAATTTAAAATATTTAGAATTAATTTATACATTTTTAATTATTAATTTTCAGATCATCCTTCAGATTCAAGGCTTCATGCATATACTTTTGTGACAGTGATAAGTTAATCATTATTTGGCCTTAGTGCATGAGAATAAGTCTTCAACTTCATCCATTACACTGATGCAGAAAGACACAAATGAACTATCTCATTGCACTAATTCATGAAGCCATCAATAAAGAGCAAATCAGGGGGAAATATAAAAAACTTCATATGTTGATGACAAAAATGATCCCCCTTCACACTGACAGGCCCCCCCGCAGTTTGCCCCCCTTCCTTTTCTCCCCGTGTAGCTGTTAAAAGGCATCTGTCATTATGGCCCCACTGAGGGGCAGGCAAGTCCACTCTACTCTCGGGACCTGCCGTGAAAATCTCCAGCTTCCCCACGGCTGAGCCGAGCTTGACGCAAGTAAATGACAGGGTAGAGCCCCGTTCGGCTGCGCGGCATCCAGGGGCATCGCACTCCCGTAACCCTGCAATTAAACCTCTCCTGTAGGAAAGGGAGGGGGCAGTGTCAAAAGAGAGGGACATCACAAAGAGAAAGTAAATCAAATTAAAATATAACTGTGAAAATTAAGTTAAAAAAAGCAGGTAGGGATGCACGGATGAGGACAAGACAAATAATTTCAGTTTGATATCTTTTATTTTTTAATTTATCTTTTTCATGAGTCTACCCCAGAAGACAGGTTAAACCAGCCTAAGTTGGTCTTCCAGCCTAGTCAGCTGGCTGGTTTTAGAGGTGTTTTGAGCACTTCTCAGCAGGCCTGGTAGACCAGCTAAGACATGCTTAAACCAGCTAAGACCAATAAACTAGCTAAATCTAGTTTAGTCTGTTATAGTTTCAGCAGGGCAGTAACTGTTTTGGGAAGACATGAATTACATCTAGCCTGAATGTTGTAGACAGTTGGCGCACCAAGCGGGATCAAGGAGTGTGTGTGGGTTGTGCGTTTCAGGCTAAAATACTTCTAAGTGCTGTGTTGGGTTTTAAAGGAGGTGGGGTCGTTGTGTAAGTGCTGTGTGGGTGCTACCGGGTGTACTGAGTTGACTTTAAAGGGTCTGTGTAAGATGGCATACTGAAGTGGGGAGCAATTCACTGATCCACACCTCCTAAAACATTATATCTTCCATTGTGTCATACAAGCTACTGATTCACTTGAAACCAAGCAAGACACAAACAAGTTCTGCACTAGATCGCTCCAAATGGAGGGTCAGCAAACAAGCCAACTGCTCCACTCTGAAGGCCCTGGGGTCTATAAAGGAGAACAGAGGCTCTCATTAGATCAGAGAGCTAAGAGACAGGCATGAAAAGAGATGCCTGAGGGTCCACCCAGAGGTGTGTGTTTTAAAACCCATGGACAAGACTGTGCCACCAGAGCAATAAACCAATAAATCAGGGGCTGGACCTGCAAAATAGACATGAGAATTAATCAGCTGCTCGTCAATCAGTCAATCAATTAGCAAAGTCTCGATGGCCATTAGATAAGTCAAATCAATAAGTGCCTCGTTAATCATTTAATCACCATTACCGACTGTACTATGTATTGAAGGACCGATATATTGCAGAGGCCGATAAATCGGACGATTTTTGTTATTTTTAAATGATCACATCAGTCGTTAAATGTTCCCGTTTGGCCGATTAGTTTTAGAAGCTGCGACTGCACCGAGAATTGCCTTTTTGCATGTGAAGGAGCCGTTATGTAATTGGTCATTAAATGTCATATTCACTGTGTGCTGTATGTACAATAAGTTTGATTCTGTCTTTTTCTGAGAAAAATGTGTTTACTAATGTGCACATTCCATCCATGGTTACTGGACTTCCTTGCACACTGTTGTAATTTCCTTCTTCCTTTTAACAATATGTTTAAACATTTTCTTTGTATGTGAAAAAACGGCTAAATTTGTTCCAAACTTTAGCAAAAAATACCATTCTAAAACACACAAAAATCTTATCTTTTTCTAAGTAGTCTACATTTTTTGCTGAATAAATGTTTATTTAATTTTTAACAAATTATGTACATAATTTACTATCATACTATATTGTGTGATATAATATATATCTGCATTTTATTGGTCTATCAGCCACCCTGCTCTCTAAATCCCCTCATCCCCTCCCCTTGGTTGTTCGTTAATTCAATATTATGGATACATTTGATTAAATTTGCATTCAGCTAACAATTAGACAGCAGTACTATCAACTCCACTGAACAAATTTTACCACATTTTACTCCATTCACCATAACTGCGCAGATTTCCCCCCAAAATCAGCACAGGACAAGCACAAAAAGTAAGTCAATTCCATCTGAGCCAAAGCTTTAGATAAATGTGGACTGGACCACAATAGAAAGTTGTACAAGTAGTCAGACATTTTCTTTCCCTCTCTGTAACTAAGAAAAATCAGCATGGGCTTTGAAATGAACGTTTAAAGGCGGTTATGGAGAGAGAGGGGTGAGTAAGGTAAGTGTACCTCATTTAATTGCTCTCTTGGTGGCTTGACTCACTGCGAAAGGGTTCTTTTCAGCCTCTTGTGTGACTGCACAGCAGGGGCTCCGTAATGGAACAGGTAGAAAAGGCGTTTATCAAATTTGCTTTTATTAGGAAGAGAATTTTAATAGAGTGAGAAAAGGTAGACCCACTGTGGAGAAAGCCACCACTCTCGCAGGCCTATCTCGGTAAATTAGGGGCTGCCAATGTCCACCGAGGGCTGTATGGGCTTAGCAGCTGACAGTCACCTGCACAATAGTGAAGATCTGGAGACAGACGAAGACCTCTCAGTGCTACCGGGGTGATTTCAGTCTGTTAGGCCCTTAAATGCTAGAGCAAGGCAAATAAACCAACACTTGAGTGACAAGATCAATGGAAGGATAGATTGTCTCTCACGTAGACATGGATGGCTAGATTCAGAGTGACACAGCACATGACAACACCTGCCATGGCTCTATTCTCTAAAGCCATCATACGCATGAAAACACGATGACAAATATGACACACTTCCACTTTACCTCTCTCCAGCCAGAGTTCCCCCTTTCAAACTCAATAGACTGCATGTCACCGCGCTCACTAGTTATCACTTGTAATGTATTTACCGCATTTATATAAAAAGGAAGGTGCGGACAATAACCTGATGTAGAAAAAGACAAGGAGCCACAGAGAGAGAGAGAAAGAGAGACACATCAATCTTTTGAGCAATCAGCGGAAAAATGCACTTCACATTTTTCAATTCCTACCTGCCACTCGCTACTCATGCAGCAGCGGATATGCTTGGCAATTTGCCAATCAGTGTGTTGTGTTGCACAGGGGGAGTCTGTCATGGCCTCTGAGTCACACACACACACACACCGCAAAACAACTACCTGTAGTCACATGCACACACACATTCACAAGCTATCATGTCTTCATTGCTTGTCATGTAGAACCAGCAAATAGATAAAAAAAATAAAAAATTCTAGTCAATAGAAATTATGCATCTTGATTTAAGTTTAGAATTCCAGAATGCCGGAACAAAATATTTGACATAACAGAGCAGTCAGTCAATCGGGTAAGGAGTGATATTCTGAGCTAATTAAAGGGGGGCCAGACATGCATCTGCAGGAGTACACAAACACACACACGGCAGTGCAGAAGTGCATGTGTCTATGATTCAGCCTCCTAATTTGCCCTCCTCCTGAGAATTAGAGGATCATTTAATAAAGAAAAAGGGGAGGTCGTGGGGGATTGGGGGCTCTATTAAAGTGAGGTGAACTGTGAGGTACATAGCCAAGAACACATCAAACACTTCTGTAAAATTCCACAGTACCAAAACACCATATCCAAACTTCCAAAATTGTTTATGCTTTTGGTACACTGATAGCAATTTCTGTAAATCAGGCAGTATTTTACTGCATTATGAACAGTTTATTACTGTAGAGTGATTACACAGTATGCTACTGTATTTCACAGTTGCATTATGGGTAAATATATTCTGATTGGTATTAAAATACAGCATTTTTGATTTACTGTAAATACAAATACAGTAAAATTGAGCAAAAAACAAAACAAAAACAAAAACAAAAAAAGACCAATGACAGGAGACTATTTTTTGCACTGAAAAGGCAGAGAGAAAAAAACCCAAGAATGTAATGGGAGTTTGCGCATATATTTCTTATATTTAATTTTCTTATATAATATTTTTTCCTCACATTTATTTATAGTTCTTTAAAAAATCTTTAAGCAATCGATCATTTAATGTTTAAGGAGTTCTCACAATGCATTAGGCTCCCTACTTGCCTCAGGCTTCAATGTGTGACCACCAGAGAGCGGATTGATTTTTCTACGTAAACTTCATCTCTCTAAACTTCAACATTTGGAAATTGAAAATTTTTGTCAACCAGTATTTGTGTGAAATTAACAGCAAGGACTCCATGCTGGTTCTTGTGAACCACTTTCGGAACGGCAATTTGCGCTTATTTTTTATTTTTAATGTGTTTGTTTTAAGTGTTTTTCCCTCATCTACACTTCACCGAAAGATTAGTTACTAGATAGTTAGCTAGTGGAGATTTGAATTTGAATCACCATGTAATCATAATATTTGATAGCCTACATTTATTATGAGTTTGCTGGGCTTAACGCTAACAAAATGATTCAAAATGCACGTCTGCGAGTGTAATGAACTGGCCATGGAGACGGTGTTAGGATCCATGTGCTGGAAGTTTATGAACACAAGCAAACAATCCAAATCGGCAGGCAAATAGAGGTAGTCGTAAAGCAAGCGGTATAATCCAATAAACCAAAAAGATAGTCCAACAAGGCAAACAAAACAAAGGGGTATCCAAAAGGCAGTAAACCCAGGAAAACAGGCAATGGTCATAACATGAAAACAATCAGCAAAGGCAATGGAAAAACACTTGGTAAGGCAAGGTAAACTGGCAATACTTCGCAAATTCAAAATAGAACAGCATGGTATTTATATAGTTCAAACAGGAAATCACCAAAGAAGAAACGGTACAGAGTTAGTATTCGGGAGAGGGCTCCCTCTTGTGGTTGATAGAAGGGGTAAAAACCTTGGATGTTACAGCGAGCAATCTTGTCTCTTTCTAGAGACCATATATGCTTTTTTAAATTTGCAAAGGGGCACAACTAGGCAAACTTCAGGTTTCCCCCATGTACATTCACAACAGCTGCATCAAAACAATCTCAAAATGCTGCCTGCCTTCTGATGCTGTATGCGAAGGTAGGATTAAAATATGGTACTTTTCAAACTGTTCTGAGACCATTTTCCTTGAGAGTCCCCTTTATTTTAAGAGGCATCCAGTAGTTCTCTAGCTAGTGTTAGTATTGCTCTTCTTTGTGTACTTTAAGTACCAATACGACAGTGGTGTTAGACTGCCACCTATCGATGTGGATAAGCACAATCGTCTCTGCTGCTGCCGCCAGCTGGAATGTTATTTGCATCTGGAAAATGTCGAAGTTTGAGGTAATTTCTAAAGTTATTTATTACTCCTATAATATGATTGCTTTGCCTAAAAACAAATGTCAGAAATCAAGTGAATATGTTTCTACTGTTAAGGACAGATTATTATTGTCCCTCATATCAATAATCTTTGGAGACTGTCTACGTTTCACGTTATTTCTGAAGACAGTTATTACCTTTATTAGAGAACTGCTTGGCGTGAAATAAACCTCAATTATCTAGCAATACAGAATTTTATGGTAAAGGAAAGATTACAATTGTTTTTGAAGATCAAATTTAGCATGTCCATGAATACTGTATTTGAAGAACTCGTTTTTTTCCAAGAAAACCATCGTCATGGTTTACTCAAAATCCACAACAATCACTGTGCCACGCTACTAAACGAATGAAGACGTATGTCATTTCATAGAGGTGGAGGTAGATGGGCCCCCCTTACTATAGCTGTGATAACAAAGAAAATAAAATTACATGCTGCTTTCCGGTTGCGTTTGTAAACACTGCTGAAAACTGTCCGTTACTAACATACTTTGACTACACATGTAATTTAAATTTTTTTTAAGGGAAACTTTTATGAGTTTTCTGTAAATTCCACTGATAATATTTTAAAGAGTGGTCTTAACAATTAAAAATGTTTTACCTGTCCAACAAAAAAGAAGCAACATCAGCATCACAACTCATGTTTTTCTCCATTATCAAATCTTTCCACCTTGTGTATGCCGTTCCATAGTTTACTTAAATAAGAGGGAGCACCAAAACTGTGCGTTTCTGAAAGAGGGTCAAAAGATGATGTTTTACAAATATATGAATTTTTTTTTTTTTTTTTTGCAAAAAACTTTACTAATATTATGAGTGAACCTCAAGGAGCATATTAAAATAATAAAAAGTCATGTCATGACCTCTTTAAGCATGAACTTGAAAATATTAAGTAAATTCTTTTTTTGTACTCAATTCAAACATGTAAAAATGAACGCTTTAGCTTATAAGTAAATATTATTTGTGATTTTTTTATCTTTACAATGTGTCATCATGTAATAATCCTAAAGTAAGAAGTCAAATGTATTCACTAATTTGAGTTAATTTCACAGATAAATAAAACGGGTAAATTTTACTTAACTTTTTAAAGCTGGTGCTCCCAGCATGCACCGGGTTGTAAGTTACTGTTTTAACTGAAATGCTTAGATTAAATTTACTGACTCATTTTAATCAATATTATGTCATGAATTTAAATAGATTTTACATCATTTTATACCATTAAAATGTAGAAAAACTGTGTGCAAAAACTAGCAATAGTGATGACGTGGTGTGATTTTGACAGATTATCTGAGAAGGAATCCCGGTTTACCAATTTTACATTATTTGCCATTTTTCTTTTTATGCAACAGCACTGAGGCCAAAAAAAAAAAAACAAAAAAAAAAAAACAACAAAAAAAAAAAAACATATCATCAAATCCCTTTCGATAGCGAAGCGTACAAGGTTAGCACTGATTAGCGTAACGCGGCCATTCCATATACGTTCTATGGCTGTACACTGGCGAGGAGACAAGAGGCCGTTCTTTTTTAATGGATGTTTATGGAGGAGATGCTTCACAACGCTGAATAAACTGCTTTTGTGAGGAAACAGCTCATCACTTAATGAATGAACTGCTTGTTCACTAATCTACAACATGTTTTACACTAAACCATCCTTTTGGAGTGAACTATGTGTGAAGTTTAGTCTGATAAAATTGCTGTTTTATAAGAGAAATCACGGACGATTTTACGACCCCGGAAGGTGTCAGTTTACGGCTCTCCCCTTTCATTTGTATAGCATCAGCAAACTGTCGTAAAACGCTAGTTGACCGTTACAGCCATAGACATATACAGCCGTTACACGCTCTCCAATGATAAAACCACGAAGGTTGTTATATACTGTAAGATCTCTGATATCATATCACTATTGTCCCTTCGCTAAGTCCCGCCTTAAATGTGCTTCTGACCAATCCTGTTTTAGCAACTGTTTACCTGCCGCTATTAAAAATAATAATAAATAAATAATAATAAAAAATAAATAAATAAATAAATTGTAAAACACAATACCGGGTCATTTGTAATAGTGATACCGTTTTTCTTTCTTTCTTTCTTTTTCTTTCTTTCTTTTTTTTCTTTCTTTTTTTTTTTTTAAATAATATTTAAATAAGTCTGGAGAAGATCATGTAATGGATTAAACTGTGTCAGCCCTCATTCCCAAATGAACATATAACATCTACAACGACACCTACATTTGCTCCAAGGTAAACTAACACTAATAACTGAATTTTATTTTATTTATGTATTGATTCAAGTCATAGTAATTGCGATAGTAAATCAACAGTTATGAGATGTTATGAGCAGCTCTGTTCAATTGCTGTGTAATTTAACAATTTCTTTTACAAAAACATAATATAAATATGCATTACAATGTCACTCTTCATACCAGCCCACGTAAAAATATCATCCATTTCGTTTAGGGATGTCCTGATACCATTTTTTTGAGAACAAGTACAAGGATACCGTTCCCCACCCCCCAAACTCCTTATCAACTGTTTATTTAAATTTTATCATCAAACTTGTTTAAATGAATAAATTCATTAAACATTTAATCAAATTAAAATATAACAATTAATTTTCAACAAAATATTGTATTATTTTTGATCAAATTAAGTGCTTATATACAGAACCAAATTACAACATTGCAGTTATATTTTGTCAAATAAAGTGCTGCATAACAGAGCATCACATATGTTAGATACTGCTTCAGTATAATAACAATTTACTACTGATTTATTATTATTATTAGTAGTAGTATTACAGTAAATATTACATAACTTTACAGTAGTGATATATTTCTGTCATACTTTTTTCCTATAAATGTACCTTTTACTTTGACAGAGCTTTTATTTTGAAGTGTTTCTGTGTTGTTTTGACCAAGGAGCTCTGATGTTTGACGGCAGATTCCCACTCTGGAAAAGCCGGTCGCTATGTGACTCAAAGTGATCTCAAAGTGATTATTAAACCACAAAAGACTGCTATTTAATTAAATAAGTATGTACTCTGTATGTGCCTCACGCTACAACATGAATTTGCCCTCTGTTTACTGTCATCTGCTACAAACGGAGCGTGCGATGCTCATGATGGTGTTTTCCCTGTATGAGCCAATGAGAAGCTTTATAAGATATGAGCAGCCGGTGTCTGTTCACATTTAAATTATATGCAAACTATATATTTATCTCATTAAATTGCCGCTTTTGCTGTTAAATAATCTCACTAGGACATAACGTGATTTTAATTAGTACACTGAATGTTTACATAATGGCATTCATACGTCAAATGGTATCGGTTTTTGGTACATTTTTACAAGGTTGAGTACCAGTGCATGACCGTGGTATCGGACCCGATAACGAAACCAGTATTGGTATCGGGACATCCCTAGACCTTACTAAACTAAACCTTAAGCTTAATCCTAACCAATTAAAACCATAAAAGCTAATGTGACATGAAAAACGCAATTGCTAAAGCAACCACATAATTTTATGTTGCTTATGACTCATTGGTCGACTCGCCTGCTCTTCAGAACCCGCACCTCGGTCATTTGCATCACATTCACAAGGGAAACACTCCATCAGTCAAGCTACCACGCAATTTGATCACATTTGAACCAGCTTGTAAATGTAGTTTTGTGATGCAAATGCCTAAATATATTGCCTTAAGCATGCACTATAGAAAAAGTGTTTTTGGTCTGTTCCTCACATAAAGCTATCTCAAAACTTACAATATAGCGTGCAAGTCGTACGACTATTGTATGTTAATTTTATGGTGCGTTTGCATCCTTTTTTAAGCTTGAAAGCTCCAGTCTTCATTTACTGTAATTGCACGGAATAAAGCGACCAATTTATCCTTCAAAATATCTTCTGTTGTGTTCCATGGAAAAAAGAAAGCCTTACAGGTGTGTTATGAGGGCGAGTAAATGATGACAGAATATTCATTTTTGGGTGAACTATTCTTTGTATCCTGGTTTTTAGTCTGGTTGTTTCTCTTCAGTCTCGCTTGGTGCAAATGAAAATTGTCATTGAGGTTTGGTGCTCCTCTTCCATTCATAAACAAACACATCAAGGCTCTTTACTGATTGTTCTTGTATTGATAACCGTATGACAATCACATTAACGAGAGTATACGCTTTCATCAGTCAGTAAATTAACATCTTAATATGGCCGTCTTTATTTTGGCACTCAGCTGCAGATCGTTAGATGGATACACATTGTTTTCTCTACTTTGGAACAAATGCAAAGAATTTTCCTCTTTCTTTTTCGTCTCGCTGTTCTCCCCTCTATTTGTCTAGAAAATAATCATCCTGGTGTCTCTCTAATGAAAAATAATAAAGGAAAGTAAAATTTGCCTGCGCGGTTTGCATATTGCATGTGGTGTAATCAAAACAAAAGATAAAATGTGCTGTCAGTAAAACAGAATTTAGATAAGCAAAAAGACATTAACGCATCAAGGTAACAGAAAGCAGAGAATTGTTCGCATTGCAAACAAAAACATTAATTACGTTTTTATTTTTTTTACTGCTCCTCCTTGTGCAACAGTAGAACCCATTCAATGAATCGTCCTTTCAGGCCCGTATGTGTGCCTAACAAATAAAGCGACAGCAATTTCAAAGAATTGTCATTTTAATGAGAGCGATTAATTATGGTGGCAAAGGAAATGTTTGCTCTGTATAGCTCACAAACATCAGGTCTCAGGGAAAGGGTGAGTAGGCTTCTCTCTGCTAGACTCCATACAATATCAAATATATTCTTATGCTTTATTCACTGGCACAATACGTCTTATACAGTCGCTTAGACAGTCCAACACCATACCGTGTCTGGTGGAGTTGCTGACCTTGCGTGGAATGATAGAAAAAGCCTCCTTTAAATATTTTATGTATGGCTTATTCAAATCAGGATAAAAATAATTAACATTTAAATGATTGAAGCAATAGGAGAGATGAAAGAAATGCAATGTTGTATTTTGGATTGTGCTGTGAGGTTCTGTATATAAACACTAAATAATACAATATTAAGTTGAAAATTAATTGTTATATTTTCATTTGATTAAAGTTTTAATGAATTCATTCATTTAAACACAAGTTTGATGATAAAATTTTGATATGGAGTTTAGAAAAAACAGGTATTGGACTCGGTAACGGTGAGTACCAAAAATGAAGTATCGGTACTCATACTTGTTCTAAAAAAAAAAAAGGGTATCGGGACATCCCTAGTAAGGTCAGTTTTGTTTATTTAAAATAGATATAGCATTAACCTTTAAAAAAAAAACTCACCTGTTTGGGAGAACATTAAACTCGCTTTTTGAAATTTCACCTCGAATCTACATAACATTTAGCAAAAATGTTTCCACAGTCACGTAATTTTCATGAAATCAGGCTGTACATCTCTCATGAATGCGTAAGACTGCATGAACCAAGAAGAGTTAAGGACTTTTAGTGAATAATAAATTATATATCGATCTGTCGTCGCACAAAGTTATGGTATGACTTACACAGCACCTTGATGAATACAGCACACAACTCCATGGAAGAGAGAAAGTCATGGGGATGTGGAACGACATAATGGTTAGGAAGTGATGAGAGCATCTTCACCTGCGGGTGAACTATTCCTTTAAAGAAAAGCAACAGTGAGCAATATGCCATTTTTCGACCTCTGATCTAACATTTTACCTGCAATTACTGAGCTAAATACACTAACATGCTCTTCATATATGTGGTGTAGTGACACGGATCCGCTCTCAGGGTTGTAAGGGTTCATCACATGTCTCCTCTCGTGGACAACACAGCCTTATGACCTTTTCAGAGGAGCCTCAATAACCTCAGGGCCATAAAGCTAAAGCTTTAGGACAGGATGGCACATCTAAACCTTCAGGCACAGGGGTTCAAAGTCACCTTTGACCCCAATCCAGGACCAACACTTTTATACAAAAAAGGCGAAGCACCAGGCCACACAGGGACTGTATCCGAAAGTTGACAAATGCTGCCTTATCAGGCAGTATAGGAAGGCACCAAGGCAGGTTTGAATCCAGTGTTTAGGTAACATCCTGTCTACTAGTGATGTCAAAATTACCGGTACTTTAGTCGATACTAAAATAAAAAAAGATGTCACGGTACCAGTGTTTCTGCAGTACCGAGCGCCAACTCACTTCGGTCCCCACATGCTCCAGACTGACACACGACTGCTTTCAAATGCTCACATTAAAATCTGACCATGTGTGCTCTGTTACTCCCTTTACACTGAAATGCACAATTAATCAAATTAAAAATCATAATATGTCCAAGTGTGATTATTAAAAGGCAAAAGGCTGCAATCTTAGTTTGCATGAGCTGCGTGCTTTAAATGAATGTGTGAAGCTGACTGCTCTTACACTGAAAACTCCACAGACATTGAGAATTATTTGCATTTTATGAGATAAGCAGAGCACCAATGTAGACTATATATTTGCACTGGCACCCAAAAGTTTGAATAATGTACAGATTTTGCTCTTATGGAAAGAAATTGGTACTTTTATTCACCAAAGTGGCATTCAGCTGATCACAATGTATAGTCAGGACATTAATAATATAAATTACTATTACAATTTGAAAAAACTGTTCAGAACTTCTTAAAATACTAAAAAGAGTTCTCATCAAAAAATCCTCCACATGCAGCAATGACAGCTTTACAGATCCTTGTTATTCTAGCTGTCAGTTTGTCCAGATACTCAGGTGACATTTCACCCCACACTTCCTGTAGCACTTGCCATAGATGTGTCTGTCTTGTCGGGCACTTCTCACGCACCTTACAGTCTAGCTGATCCCACAAAAGCTCAATGGGGTTAAGATCCATAACACTCTTTTCCAATTATCTGTTGTCCAATGTCTGTGTTTCTTTGCCCACTCTAACCTTTTCTTTTTGTTTTTCTGTTTCAAAAGTGGCTTTTTCTTTGCAATTCTTCCCATAAGGCCTGCACCCCTGAGTCTTCTCTTTACTGTTGTATATGAAACTGGTGTTGAGCGGGTAGAATTCAATGAAGCTGTCAGCTGAGGACATGTGAGGCGTCTATTTCTCAAACTAGAGACTCTGATGTACTTATCCTCTTGTTTAGTTGTACATCTGACCTTCCACATCTCTTTCTGTCCTTGTTAGAGCCAGTTGTCCTTTGTCTTTGAAGACTGTAGTGCACACCTTTGTATGAAATCTTTAGTTTTTTGGCAATTTCAAGCATTGTATAGCCTTCAGTCCTCAAAACAATGATTGACTGATGAGTTTCTAGAGAAAGCTGTTTCTTTTTTGCCATTTTTGACCTAAGATTGACCTTAAGACATGCCAGTCTATTGCATACTGTGACAACTCAAAGACAATGTTAAGCTTCACTGAACGAACCAAATAGCTTTCAGCTGTGTTTGATATAATGACAAGTGATTTTCTAGTATCAAATCAGCAATTTAACATGATTACTCAAGGATAAGGTGTTGGAGTGATGGCTGCTGGAAATGGGGCCTGTCTAGATTTGATCAAAAATAACTTTTTTCAAATAGTGATGGTGCTGTTTTTACATCAGTAATGTCCTGACTATACTTTGTGATCAGTTGAATGCCACTTTAGTCAAAGTACCAATTTCCTTCCAAAACAGTAAGATCTGTATATTATTCCAAACTTTTGGCTGCCAGTGTATAGGATAATAAAAACACATATTTTGTGCATAAACGATCACACTGGGCCATGTAGCGAACTGTTTATCCGGAGAAGTGAAGCTTCTGTCGAAAACACGTCAAAATAAAAGCTAGACGCCTGAAACTGTATAGTAAAATGTAATCTTCACTGTAGTAATATTAATAATAATAAATAACAATTAAGAAGAAAAATAATTAAGCACTATATCACAAGCAAGAGTTGTGAAATTCAGTGGTATGTTGAAAAGTAATTGTTCTATTTTTTACATGTCAAAAGTTTTTAAAAGTTTAAGAATTAATTTGATTACACACTATTTTGTTTAAAAACACTTTAAAACATGGAATTCTGAATACAATTATTTTTAACATGATTTGGGAAAAAATAAAACAGATTTCAGTTGGGCACTACTTAAAATCACTTAAGCAATGCATACTTAATGAGAAACACTTGAAGGAAACATGCATTTCTATTAATTTATTATTTACATTGAAAAATAACTTTAAATAGTCTAAAGGAGTGTGTTCAATAGCACATTACTATATTAAAAATATTGCATATTTTTGCTATGGTATCGAAATTGGTATAGAGAACCGTGAAATTTCACTGGTATAGGTACAGACTACTGGAATTCCGGTATCGTGAAAACACTACTGTCTAAGATGCGGACACTTTATCAGGGTTTTTTTTTAAGGGAGCAGAAATGTATCCTTCACTGCCCATGGTCACCTATAATTCTGTGTATGTGGTCCAACATTTGGTGGAAAAAGTAAAAAAGTAATCAAGAATCGTTGAAAGTATAAAAAATATTTATAAATATACATGTTTTTATTTTTTTGTACTTGTAACTCAAATTATAGTTATTATAGCCACTAAATATTTTTTGGTTATTTCTAAAGTTCACTTGAATTTGATTTAGATAGTTAGATGTGATGTTACAGTATACCTTGGAAGTCTGTCTGAAACTACTTTCCATACCAGTTACCTACCTTCATACATAAAAAGCTGCCCCTGAAGCCATTGACTGACTGGGCAACAAGGCAACGGCCTTAGGTTTTAGACACAGCCAGGGGTTTTGTGGCTGTCTGGACAGGAAGAAGGGAACAGGAGCTTGGGAGGAAAAGAGAAAAAGAAGGCGAAAAAGAAAAAGGGGATGGAGGTCCTAGTTCCTCCACAGGTGTGTGTGTCTGAAAAAAGGTGATCCTAATCTGAGCTGATTATCTGCAAATTGCATCTCCCCTAATAGCACCTCATCCGTCACATGCTCAGTCATCTAGGTTGACTCTGACAGAGAGACCCAGTCAGATAAGCATGGACAAAGGAACTTGAGAGGGAAACTTAAACCAGTAATTAGGTTCAGCTCATCTGGATAGGGGAAAGGGCCTCATTTCTGCACTTTGTTAACCAAATAGCATCCAAAGAACGATGGGCACCCTCTCACAACTTCAAGCAGGCAATGTTGACACCCTTTACATTTTATAAGTAAGGGATGATAAACAGTCAGCTGAACATTATCACCATGAAGGGGTTTATTTTGTGATAATGACTGGCTGACTGTACATTGCATGGTGTATTACACAGCTACTTACCAAATAAATTAAAACACATTTAATATGAATTTAAAATCGAAATGCTGATCTGAATGTTCATGTGCTCTGAATTCAATCCCATTCTGCTAAATTACTATCAAGTGCCATCCCCCATAATTTATTTCTTTGTTGTTTATTTGAATGCATGCCCCTTTTTCCTGTGGCGCAACAGTTTGCGCATTGTGTAAGCAGCCTCAAAGACAAGAGTTATGGTCCCATGGAAACCAGGGAGTAATTGTGTTCACATAAACAATGGCGAGCGTGATTCAGAAGGTGCATTTTCGCACTAAAATGACATGTTTTTATTTTAAGTTTAGGGTTAGGAAATAGAGTTAATAAAATATGCATTCCTGTTGACAGTATTACATCATTTACAACTAAAAATAGAGCTCACATTTGCCGCAACTCTGGACATTTCACCCGGAAACTGAAGCTCACACAATGCCCATACGTTCAACAACAATACGTTCCAGCTTCAGCCACTGGGGGCAGTGGTTAAAATTCCAGCAAGCACAGACCGATTCAGTCTGTTAGAAAACTGTCAATTTAGCAATCATTATACAAAAATGTTCAACAGCGGGATGATGCAATTGTCCAATCAGAATAAAGAATTCCAAGCTGTGTAATATAATGAGTTTAATTAGCATGCAAAGACAGAATTGTCAAATTTAGAATTCCTTGATAAAATCACTGAGTTAATGTATAGATATAGATACAAGCTTTTTTATTACAGTAATTTTATTCAAAGTATTTGTCATAGTAGGAGGCTATATTGTGCATGTTATCAGCAGTAATATATAAGACGGGCAGTCAGAGCCTGGCAGCTTTTGCTAAGTGTTGCATTTATATCGATTACGGCAAATCTTATGATCAAATCTAAATGGTATTGGGGAAAAAAAAACATCATCTAATTTGGTTTAATTGCTATTAATGGGCAAATGTTTAATTGGCAGTTAGACATACCCCTTTTTATCTCAAAGAGTGATCCTCCAGAGAATAGCTCCTTCCAAACCCACACACACACACTTTTGCATCCAACCCACACACAAACACACTCACACGCAGTGCACACAAAGAGATGAAAATAATTCATTTGCTGGTCACAGAGAGAAAATACATTTTGCACTGTCAAGATAAAGGACAGAAAAAATGTTTGCTGTAAATTGCAAATTAACTATAGCTGTAAGCCATTATTTTATTCAATTCGGTAAATAATGCAGAGATTTGATATATTTAGTGATACGTGATGGTGGTTAAATGGAGCTAATGATGGATGCAAAATACACCCTGCCTTCAAATCATCAGGCAAAGGAGGCTTTTTAACTGATTTGTGCTCTGAAGGCCTGATTACCTACACAAACCCATTTACTGCAGGCCAAACTGCTCTACTGGGACAAAGAGAGTAAGACAGCCAGTAATGAGATATTTGGCATGCTTCCATCATATGTCATGTTCAAAGCATGTACAAAGAGGTTAACCTGTATTGAAGGTTTTGATAAGTCTGGCTAACTGACTGACTGTCCAGCAGAAATGCTTTTATTAACATTTATATCATGAACACAAGCCGAGGTGACAGAAATAACTGCTCTTGCTTTATACGCTAGCTCTAAACAGCATTTGGACACTTTGTAACACACTCATCCATTCAATTTCTATTATAATTTGCAACAATTGCATGTGAGGTGGATCCCCATGAACCCTTTTCTGGGTTCTCCTGCACAGGCACAGCTGTGGGGGGTTCACTCAAACAGATGGGCTCAGACTGCCCTCCGCCCTTTATGGGCCCCTCCCTCTTACACATATGTATACCAACTCTCTCTCTTTACCATCCACACACACCACGCTCTAACGTCCATACAAAGGACAGCTGCCCATACCTGTCAACATTTAAGCCTGCACTAATTACTTACCAGTCATCAGTTACCCAATGGGCCCAGGACAACAAAAGGAGTGGGGTGGGGATCATAACTTCACGGTGCTTTCGTAAGGGAGGCTCATTTGTCAGCACTAACTAGGCCAGCTACACGCTCACTCTCACTTCTAACCTCTGTCTCTACATCACCGTCTTCAGAACGGTTCACCATCAAGCACCAATAATTTGACGGCACAATCTGGGATATTACAAATCACGAATGGATGATTCTGTACAATGTTTGTGGAATGCAAGGAACATACAGATACTGAAGGCTGATGTATTTATATACCATATTTGATAACATAAGTAAATATATATGGGTCATTGACAAATCAGGTGATAAAAATGAGGAATTTCTTAAAAATTAGAAATGTGATCTTTGTCAGCATGTTGGTTTCATAAATGTTTGGAAAAGCATTTATAGCATTCTAATATTTTTATGAAAAGGCACATTTTGTTCAGGTCAAATGGAATACCACAAAGAAAACATTGTAATATGCATGACTCAAAAATTCATGATATATGTAAAGATTTCTTTTTTTTCTTTTTTTTTTTTACCTGGAGAAATATGTTTGAAAACTTTTTGAAATTAATGATTTAGTTTTGAACACTCACGTGTACTCAAGGAGCAAGGAAAGTATTTTAATACCTTTACTTGATGGTTACACCATTTTACATTTTTTAAATTATTAAATCTATTTTTTATTTGTAAAAAAATTCTATCTCCACCCCCCCCCAAAAATGTATTAAACCAGCATGGCCACAAAGATTACATTTCTACCAATTTAATATATGTGTTTTAAACTAGATTTTTAAAAGATTTCTCATTTTTATCATCTAAAGGCATCTTTACACAGCTGAGTTAATCCTGATACAGCATAAAAGCCAGTCTAAATTAAGTCTGCTCTAACCCACCTCAGAGCAACCTTAAACTTAGTTTTTGTCATGATAGAGCTTATATTTCATAATGTAGTTTCATATTTAAGGTATAATTTCATATTTCCATTCATTTCATATTTCTATATTCAAAATTGTATATTTAAAACATTAATATCATATTATTTATGCAATTGTAATTTGTGTAAATGCATTTATGCCTGCTCTGAGCAGCATTAAACAGTCTGTGTAAATGCCTCTAAATACCTGTTTAAATGCAGCCTCTCTGCCACCTTGGCAGTGTTAAGATGGCTTAAGTCAACCTTATTTGTGAATGGCCCATACTGTATACAGTATATTAATCATTATACTGTAGAAAAGTATAGTGATTTTTAAAATAGAGAACTGAACATAAAAACATTCACCCAAGACTAATCTAAACTGATCTGGTCAAGATACGATGACTATGTTCACACACAGAGTGAAAACAGAGAATAGAAGACAAACAGAAAAGTGGAAAGTAGTTTGTTTTAGAAGGCTGCAGCTCAATATATGGTGGAGGCTGAATGAAGAAAATACTTTGAAAAGGCCAGGGCAGCTGGGGGGACATCCATAAATGTCTACATTTAACATGTGCCATGTCAACCAAAGAAAATACCTGTCCAATATTATAAATATATGAATGAATGGCCAACAGCTTGTGCATTTAGAATATGTGGCTGCTATGGCTAATGTATCATTAGTGGAACAATTACTGGGAGCCAGGACCTTGTCAACAACAATACTGTCCTTATAGGGTGAATTCAGGAAAATTGTGCCACTTTTGACACAAGAATGACAGTTTACCTGTATTTTAACTCTGCTTTTTCATGAGCTAGAATAAACTTGACAAGATTGAAAGAGGAACATTTAAATTTATGTAGAATCGCAAGGGACAGCTCCTCAGAGTGAGTTGAAATGCTTGTAAATGTGCACTTTAAAGTGCATTTTTAATAATAATAACATTAGCATAAACTTTGTGGGCCGATGATTCTAGATATTTTTGAGAATACAATTTTTAGTGCAACTAGCATAGCCAGATTTCTAATAGAGGGAGAAAGAGAGAATGAAGAGAGAGATAAAGAGAGAGGGAGAGCGAGCAGAGAAAGGCAAAGGGAGAGCCAGAGGTGGGGTGCTTACTAATGAGAGCAATGTCTAGATGGGCTGTAAATAGGAGTACCAATATATCAAAAGCTATTCTCTTCAGTGAAGGCTGTGAAATCTCAAGCAGACCCTTTCCTAATTGAATTTCATGCCTTGCTTTTGTCATGTGCCACTGCACCTTCTGTCCCACCAGCTCTATACAGCAGCAGGGTCCAAAGAGGAGGGAGACAGAGGCCGTGTGCATGTGTATATGTGTGTGCATTGTGGCCAAAAAGTGTGCAAGAGATATATATAAAAGTGGAAGCAATCTAATAAATAACTATAATTGAGTCTAGTTAATTTATATATGGGTAGCTGACATAATACATTTGGGAAACTGACATGTCTTTCAGCATAACACACTAAACTACATCTAAATCTACTTTAAACAGCATTTTGTTAATTATTTTAGAATTTTATGACTTCATATTATTGGAAAGACTACATGGGATAATTGTACTTAAAAACAAAAAATGTATTAGTCAAACCACAGGACCATTAAAAATGACCTGGTGATTGCAAAAATTTAGATTAAAAATAGTGAAAAATGTAAAAGAAATGGTGGCCAGTTACAGGACTTAAAATATACATTCTTAAAATTTTCATAAAAAAAAAAAAAATAGCTCATGGGCATATTTTGCGTCAACTACCCATATACAGGATTCAAAGTACTACGAGGAAGGCATACGGATGCGGGACTGTTCCCCCACCTGCACACACTCCGCCCCAAGTCTCTGTCCCATCACAAAGGCCCCTCCTCTGGCCAGATCAAGGGGCCGGATCCCATGAATTAATTACTGTCCGCCTCTCCGCCTGAAAAGGGGGGCTCCAATGGCCGGGTTATTAATAGTATGAAATGAGCAATAAAAGGGCTTAGGAGTGGGAACAGGGGTGGCAGAGGTGATGTGGCGGGGGGGATTTGTGGAGACGGAGAGAAACTTTTGTGGACATGGAGAAAGAGAGCAGAAAACACTATGGTGCTAATCTTCAATCCATCTGGACTTCATTAGCATTTAGTGTGTTTGCAGTTGCCAATCAAGCCTTAAAGGAGACTTTCTCATCCTCTATTCAGGCGTCCAATGTAAGCCCTGTTAGAATGGCACGTAAAAGACTTGACAAAATATTTTTGGACAAGTGCTTTTGTCAGCGCCCTAACCCCCCTGAGGATTGGCCTCTGTACCGGCGCTCTCAACGGCACAAGAGCTCAGGCATACAATTCGCCTATTACAGCCACAAAGCTTATTATCCCCCAAAATAGTTAATAATTAGATTAAAACTTCAAATAAATGAAGTGGTGTTGTGAATGTGCCAGGCAAAGTCTCGCTACATGCAATCTGTCCTGCAGTCTATCAATAAGGATTGCCCGGATCTCTCTTTTTTCTTGTTTTCAGAACGTGCGCACAATGCCGCTGCAGATACAGCAATGAAGAAATATTACAGCCATGTGTCCTTTCTTTGCAGCATGAGAAATTCATGGTCTTTCCAAGAAAGGAGGAGGCAGAGGGAAAGGCATAGCCATTTAAAAAGAGTGTTTGTGGTTAAATGGCAGTTCTAAAGTCTATTCAAATTGGTTTCATTTGCTGATTGTGGCTGTGATGCATGTTAAGGTTAAGAGTAGAAAGTGAGAAACAAAGATTCATCATTAGTGTGCATGTGAAGAGAGGAAATAAAACAGCTTTTCAAAGTATATAAAGTACATCTCTTCCTAGGTTTCATTATTGAATGATATTTTACATTTAGCTTAAAAACCTAGCTGTGTTTTAATACTTTGCAGTACTGTGCTTCCATTTGTATCTATATGCATTAATGTGTTTTTCTACATATTGTGAAGTGGTTTCATGAAAAGTGTTTCCTTTGTTTTCTATACTGTTACCAAATGGAAAACCTTCAATCTTCAGATGAAATTAAATGGGTTCTAAAGACAGCTTTTAGGAACTGTAATTATATGAAGTGGGGTCCAAATTTCAGAGACTACTACTAAAAAAATGTGTCCCAATGACTTTTTCCAGCAAAAACAGTTTGAGTGAAAAGTGACTTGACTTTCAGAATTTCTTAGTATTTGGTACACTCACAGAGGACTTTAATTGGCACACCTGTACACCTACTTATTCATGTGATTATCTAATCAGCCAATCGTGTGTCAGCAAAAAAACTATGCATAAAATCATGCAGATACGGATATTTAACTTCAGTTAATGTTCACATCAACCATCAGAATGGGGAAAATAATTATCTCAGTGATTTGGACCGTGGCATGATTGTTGGTGCCAGATGGGCTGGTTTGAGTATTTCTGTAACTGCTGATCTCCTGGGATTTTAACGCACAACAGTCTCTAGAGTTTACTCAGAATGGTGAAAAAAACAACAACTACTAGTGAGCTGCAGTTCTGTGGACAGAAATATCTTGTTGATGAGAGAGGTCAACAGAGAATGGCCAGACTGGTTCGAGCTGACAGAAAGGCGGCGGAAACTCAGATAACCGCTCTGTACAACTATAGTGAGCAAAACATCATCTCAGAATGCACAACATGTCGAACCTCGAGGCGGATGGGCTACAACAGCGTCAGGTGCTTTATTAGGACCATAGTGTTCATAATTAAGTGCTTGGTGAGTGTATGTTCCTCTTTACTTTAATGACATCATGCACTTGATCTGGCATTGACTACACAAGTCCAGCATTATTTAATTATGTTACTACAGTAAGTACATCTTGCGTGGAAAAAGGAAAATCTGACCTTTTGTATAAATTAGTTAACACTGTCAATGTGAACAATTTGCTTATTTAATTAGTGCCCTAGAAATAGCACAGAAACATCTCTAATTAATTGTATGTAATACAATTTCTTTTATTTTCTGATCAGACAGCTCAGACTTTGAATCCCAGATTTTTTATGTGATCTCAGACTTGTGGCCCCACTGTATAAATGCTGTCCATTCTGATAGCTGATGCGAGTCCTGTGCTGTAAGTATGGGGATTGGAGTGGAGGGAAAAATGATAAGAGAGAGAAATAGAGACATAGAAAATGAACTAGGAGCTGCAAGAATAGAAAAAAGGCAAGCAATGATATTTTCTTGTCTTGATGGTTTCAGACCACCTGAACAAACATTCACAGCAGGGGGTGTGAGAAGAGAAAAGATAGAAAGAGAGAGAGAGACAGATAGAGAGAGACTTGGGGTGAGAAAGGGTAAACGAAAGCAAAAGAGCGTGTGACATGTAGACAGAGACGCTCCATCGAGGTTAAATGCTGCTTTGTGCCACTCAGTTTGTGAGGTCACATATACAGTACTTGATCTGATGAGAACATGTTACAGTCATGGGAAGAAAATGTATTTCTGCCCTTAATTAAAGCCATTGTTGGAATTTCATCGAAGAGGAGGGTGAGCTATTGGTGCTATTTCCATCTGTATTTAGCACGAGGGTAAGCGTTAAAAGAAAAAAGTAATTTTCTGCTTGAAGATACTTGTCCCTGGAGCTGTTATAGAGTGTTTTGGCATAATACACAAGAGCAGACTCTACTTGAATTGAAGAGAAGACGTTCTTCACAAGCACTTACACCTGCCACTTATATATATATATATATATATATATATATATATAAAGCAGCTCCCTCGGTTATTCCAAAAAGAATCAGCATATGATGATATGTGTATTTTCAGTATATTCAGTTCCAACATTTAATGTCAAAACTCAATGCAACCTGTCGTCGGACGTGGCAGTGCCACAGACCAAGTTCTCTCGGATGAATCCGTCACAGACAGCCTTCTCAATCTCTCTCTCACTTTCTCTCTGACTCGCTTTAAATCCTTGAAACAGTTCAAGAGACAAATTGCTTCTTGTGCCTGTATCAATGCATTTCATTTAAACCTCCTCCAGCAGGGGGGTCTGGGCGAAAAGATGTCATTCAGCGAGAGAGGAAAAGATAAAAATATGTGGGGGAGAGATAGGAGAGCATTGGAGGCAAATGGGCCGTGAACTGAACCATCGTGTAGCCGCTAAGAACCTGCTTGCAGGCTTTATTCAATCGCGTCTTATTGTGGACCGACGGGCAGTTGAATGCTCTCTTTCAGAGGGGTCTGCAGCATGAACTTAAAGCAAGTAAATTTCTATTTTTCTGCGCATTAGCTGCCTCATTACCCTTCAATTGATTCCCTAAGAGGCCAGAGAAAAGAAACTGGTGGCAGGGGAACGAGGGAGAGAATGGAAAGAAAAGTTAGCCAGAGAGAGATTTGGAAAGAGAGAATGACGGAGAAAAAGGAGAGTTAGCTGAATAAACTGATGGACTGTAAAGATGGAAACTGTTGCTTACTTTACAATTACGACTCTCACACACACCGTCAGTACAAATTTCATTGAGGTGCAGTGGCCCCAAAAAGTTTTTCAGACACTTTTGTCACATTACTGTATATAAATGTATAAAATGCATATAAATGTAAATGTTTAAAAGTCATTTTATGACATAAACCAAGTGGATTAAAAAAAAACACACACACACAAGCACACTTTGAACAAGCAAAACATTTCACAAAAATGAAATTAGTTAGGCAGGGCCAGGACTAGGAAGAGTTTTTTGGTGGGGCACTTGAATGCTTCAAAAGCTATCCTGCTTAAAAAGACAAAAAGTATTTGGACTCTTTCTGGTTGTCATAAAAAGTTTAAAAGTTCATAGTTAATGTGATGACCTACACCTGTGGTTACTCTGCTAGGGCACCTGGGGCCACGCCCACACATCCATTTTCGCTTGAAAACTCAGCTTTCATTGTTTCTCAAAGTAAGTGGTTATGGAGAACACAGACAGTAACATAGCAAAAACAAAGCGTTTTTAAACAAAAAGGTGTTAGTGTGGATGTGGCTTGGGTGTAATTGTTTTCCACTAAAAATCACCTTGGGACCAGCTGGTTAAAAGTAATTGCAAAAATGACTAAAAAATGTAAAGGTAGTTCTCAGAAAAGGTCAAGAATATGCAGATGCCACTTGATATTTTGTTATCTATGCAATGACATTCATACATTTGTAAGTTTTGGGGGCCACTTTATATCAAAATTGTCTTGATTTAACCCATGAACTATGGAGAAATCTTAGGACAGAGTCCCTCAGGCGAGAGCCTCTTGACATCATGTCAATCAAACCACAGAAGACAATAGAAATCACCGGTAGATCGGTCACACTTCCTGTGCAGCACTGCAAGGCATTCTTCCCTAACACCCACCCCTCCTTCTCTTTCCTCTACTCCACCACAACATCAACAGGTTGCCCTTGTTATGATCAAAGAGACTCTTGTGTTTATCCAACACTGACAATAAAAGCAAATGTTACACTTCATGTCAGGGATAAAGGGCTGAAGGAAGTGTGTCGAGCAGGGAGTGCCTGATGCTGACAGATCCCTCAGCACTCCATGAACAGTTCACCTGAGTGCGGTGTGTGCTGGAACGGTGATGGACTAGGCAGCAAGTGGATCTATATGATAATCAAAGCCTGACACCAAAAGAAATAAAAAGTACTTGCCAAGATGACTGCAATTGTTAGTGGGTCTGAATCATGCAAAAAGGTAAAAAGAAAAAAAATCCTGTTTAAAGGTGCACTCAGTCATTTTTTTTCCTAATTTACAAAGATTTACTAATAGTGATTTTGAAACACATGTATAAAATCATGACCACTCATGTGAGTTCAGCCATATCAGTAACATTATAAAAGCTCTTTATTCTACATGGGCGGGGGTTCCCTCATGGGGGCAGCCATGTTAGGATCACATGACCAGCTGTAACTATACTACTTGATATTGGACACTTTCATTCATGGATTAAATTAATCCTGGCTTATTGTGCATAGTGAATTTCTACAATGGCATTGGTAAATGAAAACTACTGTTTGAATGATGCAGCTTCCAGGCCACTAGGTGTCAGTGTAAGACATACTTCATCACAATTGAAAAAATTATTGAGTGCACCTTTAGTTAAGGCTAAAAAACTGGCAGTTGCAGTGGCCAGAAATTCGACTTAAGAATAAAGCGGCCATGTTTCAGGCATTACAGGATGTAATTTTGGTGCATACATGTTTTTCACTATCATGCTGTATTTATTATTAAATGGTATAAGGTGGTAGAGCAAAAGGCCACATGATTACTTAAATTTCATCAAGAGTGGCCCTTTCAGGAGCAATGGCCAATGAATAGACAGTGCACAGTGTCACTCACACAACCAAAAAACACCAGCAAGGTAACACATGTGACACTAACATAATCCAATAAACATGAACTAAACAATAAAATGTAACATAAAACATTCCACTATGCATAACTGATCTCAAAATAATAAGAAATATAAGTATTGCAATAAAATATTATCAAATGTGATAGGTCACGCAGGAACTTCTGGAAACGTCCAATTATAGTTTTTCATCGTAATTTTCACAGTAGTTTACCTTAAAAGTACATATACTGTATATAATATACATTTTCACCATTAACAGGTAAATAATACTTTTTACTTGTAATTTTTTATTACAATATTTTACTGTACAATTACATGTATTGTCTTGTTAAATACATTTTACAAACATTGTAAGGTAACCATTAAACAGTATTTTACTGTAGCATTTTTACATTCATTTTCTGTTAAAGTTACGAAAAAATGTTTAACAGTTTATGAGAGGCTGTGCTATATTGTAAGGATTGCAACCCCTTTAGCGTTAACTATATTTCACAAAATAGCATAACCTTAAGTGTTAAGGACACACATATTATTAAAATCTTAATTAAGTGCAACAAGAACATACAATACCAGTTAAAAGTCTGAACACATGACTGAATTTATGTTTCTCATGATCTCAAAAACCTTTGATCTAAAGGTATGCTTAAATGCTTAAAATTAGTTTTGTAAATAAATAGAATTCCACCTTCGTATGAATTTCTTTACAAAACTGAAATAATTGTAAAAAGTTCACATGGATGAGTTGGACTGAACAGTGAAGGTCAAGCAGCTAATACAGTTGAAAAAGCATCCTAGGTGGATAGATATGTCATTGAAGTTGGTTGAGAGTCTGCAGAACTGTAATCCAGGCAAAGTGTGACTACACAGAAAAAGCTGAAGTATAAGATAGTTCTGATTTGTTTAACTCTTATTAAACTTTTTTAATCATTACATAATTCCCATAGCTCCATTTGTGATATTTTCATTTTGATTCATACTGCAGTTTTATTGTTAAATTGTAAAGTAAAACAGTAATTAGGAAATAGGAAAACAGTAATTTCTTTCCTAGTGATAAAGTTAATAGCTGGAATCTGTAGGTGCTGTGCAGTGATATACACAATACATGAACAAGTATTTTCTGTAATATGCTAGCACAAAATGCTGTACTGGCCAATCAGCATCCCGAACTAGCTGGAGGTGTACTGCAAAAATTTCTCAGCCTAAGACGAGGAGAAAAAAAAGAATAAGCACACTGAACCAACCAGACAGCAACCACAAACCAACTCTGCTGGAGATGCCCAACTCTTGATTAAATTATCTGACAATCTGTCAACAATATCATTGATTTCACAGTGCCAGTATTGAGAACAGACAACTGTTTAACCAAATAATCTATCAAATGATTGACAGCACTAACAAGTGTGAGAAAGAACCCACATTTCCACACACGTCACATCAAAGAGCAGCACAAGCATGACACCATTGAATATGGGCACAACTTGACTTGCTGAACTTGAGTCACCCTCACCGATGACCCCTTTTATGGCTTATGAGGAGCGTCGCTCATGAATGCCTTCGATTTTGCAGCATATGGTTAATGGTGACATTTGGCTGTCAGAGTAAAAGTGTCCCCCACACACAGTGGCCTGCGGCTGGGCCTCCAACAATGGCCTGGCCCACAGTGGACACACACACTTCCAGCTGTGGCTGACCATCCTGGCCTCTTCTCTGGCTCCCATGAAATTGGAAATTATCAGGGCCGTTTCTGGTGACAAATCATTGTCTGTGTGTTCCTGGCACTTTCCGTGGATGTAAAGAGACTGAAGCAAGGAAGAACATCTTTTTGATGGCACTTGAAGGCTGACCTCGTCACCCTCTTCCTTCAAAAGTGTGACCCCCATGGAGACCAACTCAAAGTGTGGCCTGGGGTTGACTCTCTTAAAGTGCCACATTCTTCTTTAACTGTTCCACATTTCCTTGAGAGGAACCAAAACCTTCAATATGCAAACAGGAATACTGGAACTTTCTTCAATCAGTTTGTCTACACCTTTAACGAGAAGGATAAGGAACTAGAAGTTAAAAGGATAGTTCACCTATAAATGGAAATTCCGTTGTCAGTTTTTCACCTTATGTTGTTCAATACCCAAATTACTTTCTTTCAACTGTGGAACACACAAGGAGATGTTAGGGAGAATATTAGGGAATGACATTCTCTGTCACCATTCACTTTCATTGTATCTTCCACGGAAGACAGAAACTCATATGGGTTTGGAACAACATGATGGTGAATAAATAACAACAGAATTTTCATTTTGGGGTGAAAAAAAAAAAACTCCTTCAATTGTGAATTGGGTGTATATGATAAAACAGAACACTGCGGTATCTCCAATGACCTGTATCTGAACTCTTCAAACCTGTGCTACTGTAGCCAAGAAAGCAGGCCGTATTTGTGTACAAATAATGTTTTCTTGACAGAGCAATTGCTGCTTGGCTGAAGGCTGAAGGCTGAGGAAGTGAGGGTGGGCACAAAGAGGAAGAAAACAAAAAGATAAACAGCAGTTGCCAGTTGCTAGATGGGCCAAAGTCTGCAAACCTTAAAAAAATCAATCCTGTGTGAAATTTCTTACAAGAAAAGTGGATATATTAAAGACAACTGCTTTTGTAAACTGAAATGTCATACATTCCAACTCATTCCCAGATAGCGCATGTACATCTCCGAGATGTCTGTTTAAGAGCGTTTCATCTGAAAACCATTTCATTTTAATTACATCTGCTAAATATCTTTAAAAAATCAGATTTACAAACATTCTTAAACATAAACGTCTCAAAGATGTCTTATTGACAGCCGAGAGGAAACATCTTATAGATGTATTGCAGATGAGCAAACAACCTAAAAAAATACCTTTTCCAGATGTAAACATAATCTTTTGGATTTCCACTATGGTATTCCTTGATTATCCTTGGAGTACCATTTATATACCATTCCAGGTAACACACGTACATCTTCAAGCAGTGGTGTAGTCAGGGGTGGGGTGGGGTGGACCCACCCCGAATTCTGAATTCTTTGACTTCAAATATATATTTATAAATAGTTTTATTTCTAAAAGTGTGAAAGAACCGTTTGAATGCGCTGCTTCTCTGTTAAGGAAAATTTGGGAAAAATAATGTATGGACGAAAACTTGGCCCATCCATTTTTGATGAGGACAACCAAAAGTAATTTCCTGGCAATGCCCTTGTCTCTGACATTGTCTTTGACATTCAGCAAATGTCTTTGAGGTGTTTACGAGTTTTAATGTTTGTAAATTTGATCTTTTTTAGATATTTAGCAGAAGTTAGATAGTGATGCTTTCCAGATTAAACGCTCTTAAACAGATATCTCAGAGATGTACGTGTTCTACCTGAGATGGTACTGCAAGGTATATCATGTATTACTCTACTGCAACTTGGATTTGATCACATAGTAAAAAAAAAAAAAAAAAAGATGCTATTAAATCAGATATTTTTGGTTATATAATTGATATAATTGTTATACTCTCATGCTCAGTATGAAAACAAGGCCAACCTTTATGTATAGTTGCATTTTGACAATTATGAAATCCACATAGAAACACAAAAGTAGCAAAGAACATGCACAGTGCTGTGGAAAAAGTATTTGCCCCCTTCCTTATTTCTTCTGTTTTTGTGTATTTTTCATACTAAATTGTTTCAGATCTTCAAACGAGATATAACATGAAACAAAGGCAACCTGAGTAAATACAAAATACAGTTAATATATATATATTATATATATATATATTTTTTTTTTTTTTTTCATTGAAGCAAAAAAGTTATCCAACATCTATACCACCCATGTGAAAAACTAACTGCCCCCTTAAACTTAATAGCTAGTTGTGCCACCTTTAGCAGCAACAACTGCAACCAAACACTTCCAATAACTGGAGATCAGTCTTTCACAACATTGGTGGAATTTTGACCCAAACTTCTTTGCAGAACTGCTTTAGTTCAGCCACATTGGAGGGTTTTCGAGCATGAACTGTCCATATAAGGTCTTGCCACAGCATCTCAATTGGGTTCAAGTCAGGACTTTGACTAGGCCACTCCAGAACTTTAATAAGCCATTCAGAGGTGGACTTACTCCTATGCTTTGGATAACTGTCTTGCTGCATAATCCAGTTGTGCTTGAGTGTCAACTCACGGACTGATGACCGGACGTACTCCTTTAGGATTTTCTGGTTGAGAACAGAATTCATGTTTCCATCAATTATTGCAAGTCACATTGTCCCTGAAGCAGCTAAGCATCCCCACATCATCACACTATCACCACCATGCTTGATCGTAGTTATGATGTTCTTTTTGTGGAATTCTGTGTTTGATTTATGTTAGATGTAACGGGACCCCTGTCTTCCAAACAGTTCCACAGAACATTCTCCCAAAAGTTTTGAGGATCATCAAGGTGTGTTTTGGCAAAATTCAGATGAGCTGATAATGTTCTTCTGGGTTAGCAGTGGTTTTTGCCTTGCCACTCTTCCATGGATGGCATTTTTGACCAGTGTTTTTCTGATAGTGGAGTCATGAACAGTGACCTTTATTGATGCAAGAGAGGCCTGCAGTTCCTTGGTTGTTGTTCTTGTGACTTTGTGCCTACCTGGACATGTCGTCGCTGTGCTCTTGGAGGAATTTTGGAAGGTCGGCCACTTCTGGCAAGGTTCACTACTGTGCCAAGTTTTCTCCATTTGGAGATAATGGCTCTCACTGTGGTTCTTTGGAGTCCCAGAGCCTTTGAAATAGCTTTGTATCCCTTCCCAGACTCATGTATTTCAATCACTTTTTTCCTCATTTCTGGGATTTCTTTCGACCTTGGCATAGTGTGCTACTGGGTGAGACCTTTTAGCCAACTTCATGCCGCTGAAAAAGTTCAATTTAGGTGTTGATTTAATTGAACAGGGCTGGCAGTAATCAGACCTGGGTGTGTCTAGTCCAGCTGAACTCCATTATGAATGCAGTTTCATAGATTTGGGGATTTAGTAACTGAGGGGCAAATACTTTTCACACAGGCCCAGTTGGTGTTGGATAACTTTTTTGCTTCAGTAAATAACATTATAATTTAAAAACTGTATTTTAGAATACAGAAGAAATCAGGCAAATACTTTTTCACAGCACTGTATTATAAAAGAACAGCAGTACCTTATTTGAAGACTGGGCAGGGTAAAGTAATTGAATGATGATTACGCCTTGATGAGACTTTTAATATCACATTTAAGCACAGTGGTGGTCCTGATATATACCATTAGAAACACCCGGAGCGTCATCTACTGCTCAAACGGAGGGCTGCAATCGTTGTCGATGGACAATCAGTTTCCAAATAAACCAAAAATTGGTATAGAAATGTATCTTGACAACCAATCTTTCCTAACAAAGTAACATATAATTACCACAATCCAATCATTATTGCAACTCTATTGTCAAATTATAATGGGATATAATTTAAACGGTGCAAGATACTTTCAGAATATCTCATTTGATCGGTCATTTATTATTATTTTTTTCTCATGACAGTAGTGGTTATATATGAAGTTATCACAACCGCAGCATGGCAGGCCGATTCAACTTTTAATCAAAAGTCTTCATGTGTGTGACAAATAATAAAACCTGAACCTGAGTTCACATCTGCATTTCCTCTACTGTATAGAAATATCACAGAAAAGCAAGACTAATAAAATATGTAATATATATTTTTATTTAATATGATTAAAGCATTAATAATAATCACCTAAGGGTTGTCGCTTGAGGTTTACAGCAGCCCAGCTGGCCGTCTGTGATGCACATAAATGCGGTCTATGTCGGCTACTGGCAGGTGCAGCGGCGCAGACAGAGGCAGTTGTGTCGGTTGCGCTCAATCCTTATGTGCACTTGCAGGCAAGCGGTGAGAAAGCGTCTTCTAAACTGTGAATGTGTATGAGAGAAGGCTGCCGGCAGTTTGCCAAATGGGTGGCGTTGCTCATTGAAGTACCAAGTATTAATATACGCATTAAGAGAAAGAAAAAATAATTGCAACGAGATACCTTGACACCTCAACACTGCAGTTTAAATGACGACATTAATGATTCTGGTCAATTTGTTGATTGTTGAGAATGAGTTTCTGAGAACTGTGAAGACAGACTGTCCAGTCTGATGGTCATCTGCTATCCACAGAGACTCATATCCTGCTGCTTGAATACCTGTTTTCCTTATAAAGTTGCCTCATTCTTCAGCTCCGACCTCTGGAAGGCCATGCTGCTCCACCTGATTGTTGTGAAGGTGACAGAGTTTGAACCATATTATGACCAAGCAACAAGCAGTACTTATTTACGTTCATTGGACAAAATGTCTGTTCAATGTATGTTTTCATGTAGACAAGAGGGGTTTTGCTTTTTTTTGAATATCACTTCAGTTTTTATTGTTATTTATGCTTAATTTTTTTTTTTTTTTTTTTTTGCATGGTTTACTGTGAAGATAAAAAGAAAACTAAACAACTGATATCATTTTTTCTTTTCCCTTTATATGTCAAAACAAACATTTAAAACATTTAGAAAACCAATTTTTTTTTTCTGTTATTTCTTTTTGTACAAAGAGTTTGACAAACCACAGGGTTTAATTTTTCTCATCTCACTCTCTTGCTTGTTTTGTAAACTTCAAAGTGACCTGACAACAGACAGCGAACATGAAACTAATAATTCCTTACACTGACACGAGAAGCCAACAAATCTAAAGAATGCTTTTTTCTTTTCATTTTTTTTTTTTTTTAAGAAATAAACTTTAAGGCCATTTAACTTTTTCATCTTTATGTTGCACACTTTTAAAAATGGTAGAGAATATGCATGAAGAGATTTGTTTTCTCTATGTTCACCTAGATTTTGATTATTTTGTGACTTGTTTGGCCTGTTGGACAGGGAAAGACCAGGGACTTGCCCATTGAGCCAAATAAAACAACAGTGTGTAGCAAATTTCAACACATCAACAAATGTCAGTTTAAAGAATAGTTCACCCAAAAATGAAAATTCTCTCATCTTTTACTCACCCTCATACCATCCCAGGTGTGTATGACTTTCTTCAGCAGAACACAAATTATGATTTTTAGAAGAATATCTCAGCCCTGTAGGTCCATAAAATGAAAGTGAATGGGTGCCAACTTTCTGAAGCTCCAAAAAATACATATAGCCATCATAAAAATAATCCATATGATTCCAGTGGTCTAATTAATGTCTTCTTAAGTGAAACACTGGGTGTGTATGAAACAGATACATTTTTTAAAACTTTTTTTACAAAAAATGTTTGCTTTCAGCCAGCTTGAATTTTGTACATTGACGAGAATGAAGTTTGTAACGTAACGCAAGTGTGTAAGTCTCCTCTTCATAGATATTCATACATAGATCCCTTATTAGCAAATGTTTCTATGGACTGCGATACTGTTTCTACACAAAAGCAGCTAATGCAGCAAAGAGCTCGGTCATCTCCTCCATTCACTCACTTGCATTTAAACCGATTCAAACAGCTCTTCTTGTTCACTGTTCCAAGATGGCGTGCAGTTGACATATTCAAACCAGCCGAATGAGGCATCTATGTATGATTCTATATGCTCCTCTATTGTAAACAACACGGCGCTTCTGTTTATTTTTTCCGTATTTCATGCGGCAGTTTTCACGTGAACTTGCCAACACGCTTGACATCGACCCTCGTGAATTAAAAAAAAAAAAAAAAAAAAAAAAAACACTTTTTAAATATTTATCTATTTCATACACACCCAGCGTTTTGCTTCAGAGGACATTAATTAGACCACTGAAAAAATTGGCACCCATTCACTTGCATTTTATGGACCTACAGAGTTGAGATATTCTTCTAAAAATCTTCATTTGTGTTCTGCTGAAGAAAGTCAGTCAAACACATCTGGGATGGCATGAGGGTAAGTGATGAGAGAATTTTCATTTTTGGGTGAACCAATCCTTTAAAACCAGCCCAGTGACAGCAAATTTGACAATGTCTGACCCATTAATCAACAACTTCTTGCTGATATAGAAACACAAATTTCAATGACATCTACTTTCATGTTGATTTACTTTAAATTCTCATCTTGATGAACTAATAGGTAACCTGAATTTGAAGGCATAAGTATTACTATAGAGAATGACATGAAGAAAATGGATGTCTTTGGTAAGCTGACTGCAGTTGGCACCCCGAAAAAAAGAAAAGGGCAAAATGACAGGGCAATGGAGAACAATTTGTTATTCCTTCAATTATGGCAGTTAAACGTGTATAACATGGATAATACAGATTTGGGGGGGTTCAAATAACAGAATCTGACCTGATACTTAGAAAATAAATATGATAACCTAATGTCTAAAATGCTTGGCAGAAATAATTCAGTATGCAGGCAAGATGAAAACAAAGACAGTGCATGAGATGTGGAGAGTGGGTCGTTCTGTTGGTCCTGGGATCTTTATGAGGTCACATCTCAATTCAGCTCAGTCCTCCCTAAGTAGTGTACCTGCTTTGAGGCATAACTGCAAGGAAATTCTATTTTCAAAGGGCAAACTACAGAGCGAACGAGTGAGCCGTTTGAGTTCAGTCCAGTCTCACCACTCTTTCTTTTTCTCATCCATAGACACTCCACCTGGACCTAGTGCTACTACCAGCAGAAGGCCTCCGATGACAGATGTGGTCTGGAAGAAGTCGTACTTGAGGAAGTCGTGCATGGGTTTGTAGGCTGGTATGGTCCAGAAAGCATTGAAGTACACGTTGACTGCCAGCAGCCAGATGACCAGGGTGAGAGCAGCCAGCTTAGTCTTAAAGCCAATAGCCACTAGGACAATAAGAGCTGTTCCCACCATGTTCTGCAAGATCTAAGCCAAACGGATATAAACACAGATATGAGCTTTGTGACAGTAAAAACAATTACCATGAGAAATAAGAAGTCAGAGACTTTAGGTTAATGCACAAATATATAGGAAAAGGGAACACTCAAATAATTTCTGTGATAAAATGTCTTGTGCACGTCTGACCTCTAGTGGCAAAAAAGGCTTATTGCAATGGAGTAGGCAAACCATTACAGGGTTAGTTCACCTAAAAATTTAAATTCTCTCATGATTTACTTGTCCTTTAGCCATTCCAGATGTGTATGATTTTCCTTCTTCAGCAGAACCGAAATTAAGATTTTTATAAGCAGGTTTCAGCTCAGTTTGTCCATACAAAGCATGTAAACGGATGCCATCAGGCTGCTGGCTATTTGACGGTCCAAAAGGCATATTTAGGCAGCATAACAGTAATCCACGCGACTCCAGTCGATCAATTAATGTGTTCTGTAGCAAACCGAAATGTTGGTGTAAGAAACAAATCGATAATTAAAACGTTTTTAACTTTACATCGTTGCTTCCGGCCAGTGCTGAGATGCTGTTTGAAATGAACTAACTCTCGCGTGACATTTGTTCCTCTGTATACAAAGCGCGCGCTTCCAACTTCTCGCTTGAACGCGCCATAGCGCTTACATCACTGATACGTTGACTGCTGGCAGAAAGCGTTTTTTTTTTTAAAGGTTAATCAAGTTTTAATTATCGATTTGGTTTTACACAATCCTATTGATTTGCTTTAGAAGATATTAATTGATCGACTGGAGTCATGTGAATTACGTTTATGCTGCCTAAATATACCTTCTGGACCGTCAAACAGCCAGCAGCCTGATGGCACCCATTTACACGCATTGTATGGACAAACTGAGCTGAAATCTGCTTATAAAAAAATTTCACTTCATTTCTGCTGAAGATGGAAAGTCATACCTTTAAGCTATCCCAAATGTGTAAGTAAATCAAGAGAGGATATTCATTTTTGTGTGAACTATACCTTAACAAATACTGTAATTCACCCAAAAATGAAAACTCTGTCATCATTAACTAACCCGTGTGTCGTTCCAAAACCATATGACCTATCGTATGCCTACAGAAGACTGGGAATATTGCACACAGGCAGCATGGACTACTTTTAATTTTATTTATTTATTTTTTTAAGCTGCCACTGTATAGAATAGATTCGAAAGACTGGGATATTCATTATTTTTTCCTTTTGTGTTCTATGCAAGCAAGCAAGTCATATGGGTTTGAACTATTCCACAAATGACATTTTATGAGATCAATGATGACAACTTGTCTTGTTTTTACAACAACCATGTTTGAAATGCCAAATACATCATGTTCAGTCTGAATGACATTCCCACTGTAATAAACACCATACATTTACAGTATTAGGATAAACTGATCATGGTTTAAGTCACCGTCAGAATCAGGGTATCATTAAGCAACTGACACAAATGCTGCATTACAGCCAGACCACATCCTGAGCAACGCAATCACAATATCTTCTGTATTATGAGTAAGCCTTAAGCATTTTTTGACATTCTGCCAACTCTTAAGATGGCACAGAGCTGGGCTTATGAGTATAACCAATAAAAACGCAGAAAAGGCTAACTTGATTCTCCACATTTATTCGTGAAGGCCGTTTTAAATGTGAAAGTTGTTGAAAGATCTGCATGCAAGCCTATTAAAAAAGTGCTTAGAGAAATGGTTGTAATATTCTAAATGCCATATTTCTTTGCCAGTTGCCATTTAGGTAGCTATTTTTTAGAGGAGCTTCCAATGTTAACATGAAAGCCTTGATTAGTTTGTGATTAAGCCGTGAGGATAATACCCTCATCAATGCTGAAACTACTAATTACAAAAAAAGACAACAGAAAAATAATAATTATACTTAACAAAAAGAAAATGAAGACAATTTTAGCACCATAAAGGTTTTTTTCATAACAATTAAGCACTCCCTATATTGTCAGTAGCCTACTGTAATGTGAAAAAAAAAAAAAAAACTAATTCCTATTACTGTATAGTGAAAAACAATATTTAAATGATATATTATTCAAGTAGTAATGTATGCATGTATTTTATTGTTTAATGCCATATCAGCATCAAATGCAATTTACATGGCAAGTAAAAGGTGAGATCCATCAATGAAGCAAATAATTAAAAACAGTGAAAATGAATAAAAGGAGAAACCAAACAAACAACTAATCTTCATGCCGAAAATGTTTAATATACATAGGATTTTTAAATTGTATTTGTGATAATCAAATACATTTTTAAATGACAACTTTAGGAATACCATATAGTAATATTTGTGATACTGAATTTATGCTGATTTTAATCCACAAAGATTTTTTTTTCTTTTTTTTTTTTTTTCTTGGCACCCAGACAATGACATTGTTTTTCTACATTACAGTAATAAGAATGATTTTTTTTTTTTTTTTTGCAATGGACTATTGCACAACTGCTTCCGCATTCTACTAAGTGAGGCCCAGCAGAGGTTTATCCAAGGGAAGGCAGATCGTTTCTACTCTTTAGGGCCATCAGATGATTTAAGAAATAAATAATGTTTTTGGCGTTAATGGACTAATCTCAAATGTATAATTTACCTCTAAATATATATATATTTTTCTTTCCAAATGTAGCTAAATAAAACATTTATATTCTGCGTCAGTCCACCACTGGCCATCTTTTTAACACGTGTTTCCTTCATTGATGATATTTTATACCTGTTGAGCTTCAACGAATGCACAGGACTTTACTTTTGTTAAATGTCCCATGTGGATTTGATTCCTCAATAAATTAGCCGTTCTCTTACTCTGACCAAGCTTTAAAAATCACTCCAAGTGGAATAAAGCAGTTTTAATGTCCAATTGAATAAATACATTAACTGCGATTAAATATATCTAATATTATAACTCATTATCTTTTGCAGCTATTTTACTTATGCATTTACATAACATAGAGCGATATACTTATCAATGAAACACAGTTACACAAAACAGAAATTAATAAATGTATTTAATAAAAACGGGGTGTGTTCGTCAGATCTCTCCCTCCTCCCTTACACATAGAGAACTGGAGTGTTTGAAGCATGTAGTTGTTTCATTCTAAAAGTGCTGGTGCTGACACCCTTCTCTAGTCTTTCAACCTTCTGTCATGTGCGGTTCAAGCTGATTTGTGGTTAAATGTCTGCTACAGACCTTCAAGTGAGAAGAAACAGTGAAATGCACTTGAAGTGTTTACCAACCACTGCTTTCTCGGATCGTCTCAGGCTGAATTAAAACTTTAAAAACTGCTATTCCACTGAATTTTTAAGACGCAGTAATGTTCAGTCTCTGAAAATATCCGTACTTAATAATTTCCTTCCAAACACTAATTTTAAGTGGAGCTTCGGGAACTAGGCAACTAAGGCACATTGCAAACGCATATAACCGGAAACTAGCAAGTGCTCGAGCACCGAATGCGCGCGGCATGATTTTTTTAACCTTGCATACTCATGCGCAGTATACACATGCACCTGAAATTATTTGCACTAATAAGAGTCCACAAGGTGGCAACACTCACCGTTAAGCCATCATAAAGCACTTGAGATGTATTCAGCGCTAAACAACAGGAGGGTAATGTGGAAACAACAACAGTGGATGTGCACTTCAAGAGCGCGTGTATGAGGAGGTCAGGAGATACCTGCATTTGTATAACTTGAGTCTGAAGGACTATAAAGACATCTTTATGGGTCTAAACTCCTGAAGAGAAATAGTCCAGTAACTCTCAGCAGTCTAACGCGCTAACTGCCTGTGTATGTCAAATGAAGTATACTTTGAAAGGTGAGCGTTCGACGGAACGCACTACGCAGACAATAAGTGTTCACGTTAAAACCGAAGTATACTTTGGGTTTAACAGTCATGACAATAATGTCACAAGGCAAATAAACTCAATGGTTCTACAATAGACTTCTTTTTCTTTATGCACTACACCATTTCTTTTTTTTTTCTTTAATTTGAGTGAAATATGACCCCAGACATTTCTTTATAAGATTCACCCTTTTACCAAGCTGAGGATGTTTGCTCACTGAGAGGAAGCTTGTGTCAAAGTGGAGCAGCGTCATAAACATGAGCACCAACAGGACTCTGCCTCCGAGCTGCATGTACTGCTTAGGAGAGCTCTCTCTCATAGTGGGAACTCCAGCAAACATACTCCTGCCCTCAGAGCGGGACTCAGCAAGGAGCAGCAACAGACCTCCACCCAGGGCCAAATTCCTGACAGAGAGAGTAGAGAAGTCAATCCAGGTGAAATTAAAGCATAATCCATGTTGCATGTTCCTTAGCCTTCAAAAAGCTTACCTCATCAAAAACTTTGGGTCCCAAAGAATGCTATAGGCAACAGTCTGGAACAGATAAAGATCATGATTGTAATGAAACCATTTAACTTATAGTCCTATTCAAAGATGGTGTTTAAAGGGATAGTTTACCCAAAAATGAAAAATCACCCTCATGATATCCCAGGTGTGTATGACTTTCTTCACCAGAACACATTTAAAGAAAAATAGAAAAATATCTTAGCTCAGTAAGTCCTTAAAATGCAAGTGAATGGAGATTTCTCATTTGAAGCTCCAAAAATCACAGACAGTCAGCATAAACGTCATTGATACGACTCCAGCTGTTAAATTAATGTCTTCTAAAGTGATACGATCACTTTTGGTGCAACGAAAATAAACATACAGATCTAAACCAAAACCAACCAAGCTACTGTACAGCATTCCTCCTTCTCACTTGTAAACAGCGCTGCTCTCCCGGCTGTGACGCATGTGCCTCAGTTCTCGCGTTTTTTTATGCCAATGCGATAAAGTCACAAGCGCTTACCACTGCTGAACGGAAGCATGATTTAGTGTTTAAAAAAAAAGTACATAAATATTGATCTTCTTCGCACCAAAAGTGATCGTGTCGCTTTGGAAGACATTAACCGCTAGAGTCATATCAATGATGCTTATGCTGACTGTCTGTGATTTTTGGAGCTTCAAAAGAGAAATCTCCATTCGCTTGCATTTGAAGGACCTACTGAGCTAAGATATTTTTCTATTTTCTCCAAATGTGTTCTGGTGAAGAAAGAAAGTCATACACACCTGGGATATCATGATGAGTGAATAATGAGAGAATTTTCATCTTTTGGTTAACTATCCCTTTAATTACAGTCTTAGTTGCCGTTCACGAGGAGCGTGTTTTGCATCTATTGGTGCTGATTTTGAATGGTTTTTCTTTGTAGATGGACGTCTTTGAACATCACCTCACATCTTGCTGTTTTTGTCAGCATCTTGTTCATGAATGCCACGATTTTAAGATTCTGTTTTAAGTTAAAAAGAACTTGACCTTTAAAAAACATGTCTTAAGAGACCTGCAATCTGTTCCATTTTTTGAGCATAAATATACTAGTTTTTTAATGCAAGAACACTTTTGGTGTGAATGGCCCCTAAGGTGGTTCTATGTTAAAGTAAAAGAACATGAAAGGAATATTCCGGGTTCAATACAAGTTTAGCTCAAATGACAGCATTAGTGGCATAATGTTGATCAACACAAAAATAAATTTTGATTTGTCCCTCCTTTTCATAAAAAATAAAAAAAAGAGAAAAAAATCTGGGTTACAGTGAAACACATACAATGGAAGTGAATGGGGCCAATCGGTTATTGTTAAAATACTGTTTCAATTATCTAGTCACAAGACATAAACTTTATACAAGTTAACATGATTTTAGCATGATAAAATCAATTACTGACCTTTTCTATATAAAGTTATATCCAATAATAAATCTTTGCTATGACGATGTAACGGTGTAAACCCTATAACAACTGTAAAAATGACGATTTAAACAACTTAGCTCAAATAATACACACGTTTTAACAAAAGTAATAATGTAAGTGCTTTTATAAAATTTTAAGCTTCACATTTTGGGGACCTGGGTTGCTCAGTGAGTATTGATGTTAACTACTACCCCTGGAGTCGTGAGTTCGAATCCAGGGTGTGCTGAGTGACTCCAGCCAGGTCTCCTAAGCAACCAAATTAGCCCGGATGCTAGGGAGGGTAGCGTCACATGGGGTAATCTCCTCATGGTCGTGATTAGTAGTTCTCGCTCTCAATGGGGTGCGTGGTAAGTTGTGTATGGATCGCGGAGAGTAGCATGAGCCTCCAAATGCTGGGAGTCTCAGCGGTATCACGCACAACGAGCTACGTGATAAGATGCGCAGATTGACGGTCTCAGAAGCGGAGGCAACTGAGACTAGTCCTCCACCACCCGGATTGAGGTGAGTAACTGCGCCACCACGAGGACCTACTAAGTAGTGGGAATTGGGCATTCCAAACAGGGAGAAAAGGGGATAAAAAAAAATAAATAAAAAAAGCTTCATATTTCTGCCTTTAAACCCTCCAAAAATTCACTTCCATTGTAAGTGCCTCATTGTAACCTCGATTTTTTTCGTAATTTTTTTTTTTTTTTTTAAAGAAAAGGGAGGGATGGACAAAATTATTTTCTGGTTATCAACATTATGCCACAAATGCTGTTGATTGAGCTTTACTTGTACTGATCCTGGAATATTCCTTTAATAATCCTGCTCACACCTGCAAGGCGATGATTCCGAATAATCCAAAGCAGGCATACTGCACAAAATTTCTGCTCAGGATCAGTATACAGCCACCTGTTTAAGAAATACGATAATAATAATAAAAAAAATAATTCTATCAAAAAAAAAAAACAAACTGTTTAACAGAAATCTAAAGACATTTACAGGAGCCATTATAACTGGGTCAAAGATTTTTCCATTGAATAGAATGAATTACACTTACCCAGCTGCCCTAACAAGTTGATTAAGACAAACAGTGTGGCAAGGAAGAATCCACATCCCCACGTCGTGTCGATATACTCTTTCTGCTCACTCCACTGGAACCACATCCTAATGCCATCCTCCAGAAATGTACTGATCAGACAGAGGCGCGCTATGTGAGGCAGGTACTGCTTCGTCATCCTAAGGAACTAGAGATGAACAAAAGGGCAGAGATATGAAACAGCGATTTCTGGTAACTAAGATAAGTAACTTAGACAGCTTATCAGAAGATCATTTTTGTTTATGTCTTAAAGATTTTGACATGAAAAACATGTCATTAGCAATATAATGCCATTCTGAAGTCATCTTAAAAGCGAAAAGTTCGCCCTAAAATGCAAATTCTGATTTTTGAATGAAACTGACATTTTTTAAATGAAAATTCTGTCATCATTAACTCACCCTCATGCTATTACAAACCCTTGTGTGGAACACAAAAGTAAATGTCAGTCTTCATCACCACTCACTTTCATTGCATCTTTTGTCCATACAATGAAAATGAATGGTGACTGAGGCTGTCGTTCTCCCTAGTATCTCCTTTTGTGTTCCATGCAAGAAAGAAAGTATTACGGGTTTGTAACAGCATGCGGTTGAGTAAATTATGACAATTTTCTTTTTTGGGTGCACTATCCCTTTAAGGCAATAATATTGGACTATAATTAGAGACCACACCTGAGGTCCAAGTCAGCATTCAGGACCCGGTTGAGACAGAACAATGTTAAAAGGAAAGGTGGATGGTGTTACATTTATTTTTGGTGTCTAGCCCAGATTTATGGAATTAGAAAAGCTACTCTGATCCCAGTGTCACGTTACACTAATGACCTCAATGATCTGATACTTTTAAACCAACAAAAAGAACCAGGAATAAATAGCTGTCTATTGATGTGACAATTTTCCTCAAATTTACAGTACGCCTACTCAAATGTGTAAATGTTTTGGTTATTCACTTACATATTACATCAAGCAAATGCTGAGGCAGCATCTCAAACAGGTGTTGTTCAACGTTCAACCTCTGAGCTCCAATTACCCTTTTCACTTTCCCCTACATTTTCAGCCAATATCAGCGCACAGGTGGCCAAATGTACATCCATATGCTACCGCCGTGTTCATGACTCATTTCCAGCATTTGAATTGCAGCGAATACTGCGGTCTATAAATCACTATCACTTCCTCATGCAACAGGTGTTGTTGAGCAGAGATGTACAGGAATGAATATCTCAGCTCTGTAGGTCCATGCAATGTAAGTGAATGGTGGCCAGAACTGAGGCTAAAAAAACCCCCACAAAGGCAGCACAAAGTAATCTTTAAGACTACAGTGGTTTCATCCATGTCTTCAGAAGCAATATCATAAATGTGGGTGAGAAACAGATCAATATTTCAGTCCTTTTTTCCCCTATAAATCTCCACTTTCACTTCCACATTCTTCTTCTTTTGTTTCTGGCGATTCGCATTCTTCCTGTAAAACGCCACCTACTGGGCAGGGAGGAGAATTTATAGTAAAAAAATGGCTTAATTTTATCTGTTTCTCACCCACACCTATCATCATATTGCTTCTGAGGATGGGTTTTACCACTTGAGTCTTATGGATTACTTTTATGCTGCTTTTGTGTGCTTTTTGGAGATTCAAAGATTTAGTCACCATTCAGTTGCAATGTATGGACCAACAGAGCTGAAATATTCTTCTAAAATCATAATTTGTGTTGTGCAGAAGAAAGTCATACACATCTGGGATGGCATGAGGGTGAGTAAATAATGAGATAATTTTCATTCTATTCACTATCCCTAACTATATAAAGAGCTGTTCAGTAACTCCACAGTCTTGAACATTAGTTTAACGCAATATTAGTTTACTATTGTCTATTATAAACGGATATTAAGGTGTCACTTTTAAGCTTCATTTGTAAGATTCATTTCAAGAATCAGAGAGCTTATATTTGTTTTTTAAGCCTACTTCATGTTGAGCTATTTGGATCCAAATTTTACTGTTTGCTGGTCTGATAATTTAGATTACTACTTGTAAGCTACCTTATGTTTGCATTTAATTATAACACTTTGATAAATGCAGGGCAGACTTTCATAATAATACTCCTTACATCTGCCTGTGATTAACACAACACTGAGCTTTGACAGAGGGCTCTGCTAAGCCCCGCCTCCAGACAATCTACATCAGCACTCAGTCGAGAGTGAGCCAATCAGCATTAAACAAGTACCAAGCAAGACTGAATGAATGGGAAGAGACCACAGGGGCAATGTCTGCTTGACTGTCAACACATTTTTTGCAATCAGTGTGCCTGGAGGTCCTTATTTCCAAGCAGCAGAGGAATATTGAGTATGGGTTACATGGCAAAGCAAGACAGAATTCCAGAATCAAGCAATATTGTGTGAATGAAGTTGAAAAAAAGCATAATAATGAATTATTATGATTACAGATGTCATCGACATGGGACTAAATGACTAAACTAAAATCCTTGAAGATTAGGTTATAATAAAGCAATATATCTATAGAGATAATGACACTAAAGGCCTTGCCAACCCCAGGACTGATAAAATGGTGGCAAATGCATCCGATGCAGGCACAAAACATTCATCAAACCCTTATTAAAGGTGCAATATGTAACTATTTTTTTTAAAAAGAGGATGTGATGTTTGTGCGCGCTCTCGAGAGCCTTGCCTCAGTGCTTCTGCTATTCAACAGCGACAACAAACTGCAACACTAGGTAACGTTATCTTAGAGATGGAATCCAGTAAACGTCTGACTCCCAGCACAACACCGACTCCTACACAAACTCTGAGTAAGCCAAAAAAAAAAAAACATTTATCTACTGAATCCCGTCTGGCTAAGCGGGAACGTGATTGTGGTCGGGCGAAAACTAGAGTGAAAATCGGCAGGGCATTTGATTCCTGGAGGGACCCTTCGTTCGGTTTTGGGGATCAAAACTGACCCTGAATTGGCGTTCTTCTTATTGGACAAGTAAGCTTACAAAACTGCAAAGCATGTGAAATATAGTGCCATAAGGATTGATCTGCGTAATTTTAGCTAACTTGATCTTGCCTGCTAACGCTGATGAATTGCAAGCTACCTTGCTTCGTAACTTTCAAATAATTTAAACGATCTTCTCTATATACTAAAAGTCAGGTATACAGGATACATTTAAGCAAATATGCTGGTTTCTTGATCGTAGTACAACATATGACATACAAAACATACAATAGTGCAACACAACAGTGCAGTGCAACAGTAAACTGTCCAGTATAGTTTGGTAGTATGTAGCTGTATGTGTGTATCAGTGTGCTATGTTAGCTGATAAGTAGTTTTAGTTTAGTCTCAAAGTTTGTAGTAAAACAATCATAACTGTGTAATTTTAATTATGCTACCTCATCTGTCATCATGATGCCGGTGAATCACGTTCAGTCTCTTTGTACGTTACATCATTGTTTTGGCCAATGCTCATGTCCCAATGGAGTGTGTGCATGAGCACGAGCAACAGGTAGCTGGCTGCAGTTCACTTAACGGCCGCAGGTGTCATTAATAACAAGGGTTTCTGAATCTTACATACTGCACCTTTAACTAAAGGTTTAAAATGACTTACTGCTAATAATTAACAGTCAGCATAAAAAAGACCCCCTAACACAAACAATAATCATGCAAATCTACTGAGAGGGTAAAATGCTTATACAATGCGGACAACACAAATGTACTTTACATTAAGGATGTGTATGAGTAATCGATTAATCGAGTACTCGTTCGGCACCAGCTACGCGATTATTAAAACACTACTCGAATACCGCAAATTGATTTTGTGACATTATAAAATGTTTCACAAATGATAAAAATGTGACAGCTTTTATGTAAGCTCCAGGGTAGGGTTGCACCAGCTGTGCGTTAATTCTCACATAAGTTAGGACGTAAAGTTCACACTAAGGGCTTAGTAGTTACTAGTTAGTTTGTAACTAAGTCAGTGCTTAATTTGGTTGCACCACCTGTTCTTAAGGCAAGACTTAACTAGTAGGACGTAAGCTCTCCGTAAAGTAATGTGTAGTTGCATAATATGACGTTTATCCGTATTGATTTAATAAACAGCCTTCAAATTTGTACACAGAAGTGTTAAAAAGCTGTGTTTCAGTTTTATCTCATTACGGTTGATGTTCAAACCTTGTCTGCTCACGTAACTGTCAGCTGTAATAAATCATATTCCCATTAAAAATAGTCATTTATTCATTTTAATGTCCTATATATTTTTTGAATGTGTTGAAACTTGACACCGGGCGACGCACCCTAAAAACTGCGCCGTTAGAACGGTTTCATGCTAAAGAGCCGAATAAAAGTACGTTTTTTCGCTCTCTCGTAAATGTAAACGAGTGTAAATGTCAACATCATAATGTATGTTGAAAGGATTGAAGCCTGTCACACAAAACATGAGCTCACTGATGTCATAAAATATCAGTCTGCTTTTTTATTCCATCAGTTACTCCTGGTGGGAGTCTTCTGTAATTATGTAGTTTATACTTAGGGTTACATCCTACCTAATTTTAATGGTGCAACGCTCAAATATTTAGCAGTGCGTAAATTGTGACTTAGTGTCCATTTACGCCACAACTAGGCTAAGTTGTAACGTAGGTATAGCTGGTGCAGCCGGTCCCTGATGAGTGATCGATTACTCGTTTTTTGTGGGTACTCGACTACAAAATTACTGGATAATGCCCATGCCCACTTTACACCGATGGCCTGATGTCATTTTCCTGTTGCATACGGTCAACACAATTTTATTTTTACCTAACTGTAGTTATCTTAAAAATAAAGCAACAATCACGTTTGCATTTAAGCATCATTTCATTAAACGCGGCGATTCAAATCATTCCTAAAGTTTAAACGCCACTCTCACACTTTGGGTGCACACAGTCCTCATCACCACTAGAAAGCAGCCTTGGGAAATACAGCATAATCATTAGGATACCGAAACATATTTGACTACGAAGACAAATGAAGCCATTACTCAAGCTACTTACGGGTTTAACATTTCTTGATAGTAGAACTAGTTCGAGTTCCTTGATCCGAATCACAAGACTAGAAGTTAGTTGTTCAACAAGTCTCTTTTACAACAATGCAAACATGACGCTCACTCCAAACAGAGACACGGACCTTTCCTAGACTCTGCTTTGAGTAAGCAACATCAGGTTGTTTCTGAAACGACAGAAATGCCCTGAACTCTCCGTGATTTTGTGTCAGTTGGCTAACAGGGCCTTCTGTTCTGTTCTGTTCTTACCTGATCCGCCACGTCCTCCGCGTTGCTCATCAAATCATTCTGAGCCATGACAGCAAAACCAAGCGACAGTTCCTCTCGGCAAGACGCCTTTGATTGTTTATGCTATGTTTGTCTATATCTGTGCCCACTCTAAGATGTGTTACAGGTTTCGCACTAGCTTTGCCTTCCTGTCGTCTGTATGCGTGCGCTAGAATGCCATCTCTCCGCCCCATAATGCCCCGCTGTCTGATCTGTCGCCCCCTGTAGGAAACAAATGTGTCTGCATGCCACGTGTACTAATGCAGTCATAGAGATCAAGCACAGAAGTGACTGTTCACTACTGTCTATTGCCATTGGTACTTTTATTCACCAAAGTGGCATTCAGCTGATCACAATGTATAGTCATGACATTATTTAACGTGAAAAATTACTATTACAATTTGATTGTAATTTTTTTTTTTTTTTTTAAATCCTCCACATTCAGCAATGACAGCTTTGCAGATCCTTGACATTCTAGCTGTCAGTTTGTCCAGATACTCAGGTGACATTTCACCCCACACTTCCTGTAGCAGTTGCCATAGATGTGTCTGTCTTGTTGGGCACTTCTCACTCACCTTACAGTCTAGCTGATCCCACAAAAGCTCAATGGGGTTAAGATCCATAACACTCTTTTCCAATTATCTGTTGTCCAATGTCTGTGTTTCTTTGCCCACTCTAACCTTTTCTTTTTGTTTTTCGGTTTCAAAAGTGGCTTTTTCTTTGCAATTTTTCCCATAAGGCCTGCACCCCTGAGTCTTCTCTTTACTGTACATGAAACTGGTGTTGAGCGGGTAGAATTCAATGAAGCTGTCAGCTGAGGACATGTGAGGCGTCTATTTCTCAAACTAGAGACTCTGATGTACTTATCCTCTTGTTTAGTTGTACATCTGACCTTCCACATCTCTTTCTGTCCTTGTTAGAGCCAGTTGTCCTTTGTCTTTGAAGACTGTAGTGTACACCTTTGTGTGAAATCTTCAGTTTTTTGGCAATTTCAAGCATTGTATAGCCTTCATTCTTCAAAACAATGATTGACTGATGAGTTTCTAGAGAAAGCTGTTTCTTTTTTTGCCATTTTTTGACCTAATATTGACCTTAAGACATGCCAGTCTATTGCATACTGTGGCAACTCAAAAACAAACACAAAGACAATGTTAAGCTTCATTTAATGAACCAAATAGCTTTCAGCAGTGTTTGATATAATGGCAAGTGATTTTCTAGTATCAAATCAGCAATTTAGCATAATTACTCAAGGATAATGTGTTGGAGTGATGGCTGCTGGAAATGGGGCCTGTCTAGATTTGATCAAAAATGACTTTTTTCTAATAGTGATGGTGCTGTTTTTCACATCAGTAATGTCCTGACTATACTTTGTGATCAGTTTAATGCCACTTTGATGAATTAAAGTATCAATTTCCTTCCGAAACAGCAAAATCTGAACATTATTCCAAACGTTTGGCAGCCAGTGCATATGCATAAAGTCAGAAGTTTACATACACTTTAGCCAAATACATTTAAAATTGTTTTCCACTATTCCTGACATTTAATTGTAGAAAACATTCCCTGTCTTTATTTTAAGAATGTGAAATGTCAGAATAATAGTAGAGAGAATGAGTTATTTCAGCTTTTATTTCTTTCATCACATTCCCAGTGGCTCAGAAGTTTACATACACTTTGTTAGTATTTGGTAGCATTGCCTTTAAATTGATTAACTTAGGTCAAATGTTTTGGGTAACCTTCCACAAGCTTCTCACAATAAATTGCTGGAATTTTGTCCCATTCCTCCAGACAGAACTGGTGTAACTGAGTCAGGTTTGTAGGCCTCCTTGCTCGCACAAGCTTTTTCAGTTCTGCCCACAAATTTTCTATCGAATTAAGGTCAGGGCTTAGTGATGGCCACTCCAGTACCTTGACTTTGTTGTCCGTAAGCCATTTTGCCACAACTTTGGAGGTATGCTTGGGGTTATTGTCTATTTGGAAGACCATTTGTGACCGAGCTTTAACTTCCTGGCTGATGTCTTGAGATGTTGCTTCAATATATTCACACAATTTTCCTTCCTCATGATGCCATCTATTTTGTGAAGTGCACCAGTCCCTCCTGCAGCAAAGCACCCCCACAACATGATGCTGCCACCCCCATGCTTCATGGCTGGGATGGTGTTCTTCGGCTTGCAAGCCTCACCCTTTTTCCTCCAAACATAACGATGGTCATTATGGCCAGACAGTTACATTTTTGTTTCATTAGACCAGAGGACATTTCTCCAAAAAGTAAGATTTTTGTCCCCATGTGCACTTGCAAACTGTAGTCTGGGTTTTTTATGGTGGTTTTGGAGCAGTGGCTTCTTCCTTGCTGAGCAGCCTTTCAGGTTATGTTGATATAGGACTCATTTTACTGTGGATATAGATACTTGTCTACCTGTTTCCTCCAGAATCTTCACAAGGTCCTTTGCTGTTGTTCTGGGATCTATTTGTACTTTTCGCACCAAACTACGTTCATCTCTAGGAGACAGAATGCATCTCCTTCCTGAGCAGTATGATGGCTGCATGGTCCCATGGTGTTTATACTTGCGTACTATTGTTTGTGCAGATGAACGTGGTACCTTTAGGCGTTTGGAAATTTCTTCCAAGTATGAAACAGACTTGTGGAGGTCCACAATTTGTTTTCTGAGGTCTTGGCTGATTTATTTTGATTTTCCCATGATGTCAAGTTTGTCGAGTTTGAAAGAAGGCCTTAAAATACATCCACAGGTACACCTCCAATTCAGTACACCTCCTAAAAGAAAATTGTAAAAAGGCTTGACATCATTTTCTGGAATTTTTCAAGCTGCTTAAAGGCACAGTTAACTTGGTGTATGTAAACTTCTGACCCAGTGGAATTGTGATATAGTCAATTAAAAGTGAAACAATCTGTCTGTAAACAATTGTTGGAAAAATTACTCATGTCATGCACAAAGTAGATGTCCTAAATTACTTGCCAAAACTATAGTTTGCTACTATGAAATCTATGGAGTGGCTAAAAAATGAGTTTTAATGACTTTAACCTAAGTGTATGCAAACTTCTGACTTCAACTGTGTGTATATATATATAACTCAGCAAAAAAAGAAACGTCCCTTTTTCAGGACACTGTATTTTAAAGATACATTTGTAAAAATCAAAATAACTTTACAGATCTTTATTGTAAAGGGTTTAAACAATGTTTTCCATACTTGTTCAATGAACCATAAACAATTAATGAACATGCACCTGTGAGACACTGTCAGCTTACAGATGGTAGGCAATTAAGGTCACAGTTATAAAAACTTAGGACACTAAAGAGACCTTTCTACTGACTCTGAAAAACACCAAAAGAAAGATACCCAGGGTCCCTGCTCATCTGTGTGAACGTGCCTTAGGCATGCTGCATGGAGGCATGAGGACTGCAGATGTGGCCGGGGCAATAAATTGCAATGTCCGTACTGTGAGACACCTACGACAGCACTACAGGGAGACAGAAAGGACAGCTGATCATCCTCGCAGTGGCAGACCACATGTAACAACACCTGCACAGGATCGGTACATCCGAATATCACACCTGCGGGACAGGTACAGGATGGCAACAACAACTGCCCGAGTTACACCAGGAACACACAATCCCTCCATCAGTGCTCAAACTGTCTGCAAAAGGCTGAGAGAGGCTGGACTGAGGGCTTGTAGGCCTGTTGTAAGGCAGGTCCTTACCAGACATCACCGGCAACAACGTCGACTATGGGCACAAACCCACCTTCGCTGGACCAAATAGGACTGGCAAAAAGTGCTCTTCACTGACGAGTCGCAGTTTTGTCTCACCAGGGGTGATGGTCGGACTCACGTTTATCTTCAGAGGAATGAGTGTTACACCAAGGCCTGTACTCTGGAGCAGGATCGATTTGGAGTTGGAGGGTCCATCATGGTCTGGGGCAGTGTGTCACAGCATCATCGGACTGAGCTTGTCATTGCAGGCAATCTCAACGCTGTGCATTACAGGGAAGACATCCTCCTCCCTCATGTGGTACCCTTCCTGCAGGCTCATCCTGACATGACCCTCCAGCATGACAATGCCACCAGCCATACTGCTCATTCTGTGTGTGATTTCCTGCAAGACAGGAATGTCAGTGTTCTGCCATAGCCAGCAAAGAGCCAGGATCTCAGTCCCATTGAGCAGGTCTGGGACCTGTTGGATCGGAGGGTGAGGGCTAGGGCCGTTACCCCCAGAAATGTCTGGGAACTTGCAAGTGCCTTGGTGGAAGAGTGGGGTAACATCTCACAGCAAGAAATGGCAAATCTGGTGCAGTCCACGAGGAGGAGATGCACTGCAGTACTTAATGCAGCTGGTGGCCACACCAGATACTGACTGTTACTTTTGATTTTGACCCCCCCCTCTTTGTTCAGGGACACATTATTCCATTACTGTTAATCACATGTCTGTGAAACTTGTTCAGTTTATATCTTAGTTGTTGAATGTTTTTATGTTCATACAAATATTTACATGTTAAGTTTGCTGAAAATAAAAGCAGCTGAAAGTGAGAGGACGTTTCTTTTTTTTGCTGAGTTTATATATATTAAAATGTTAACAAATTACAATAATTAGTTAATGCATTTCATATGATGAACTAATAATGTACACTATTTCGTTATAGCATTTAATAAATCTGGTTAATGTTAATTTATGAAAATACTAGTGTTCATTGTTAGTTCATAATGCATTAACTAATGTTCGCGTACATACAACTTTTAGTTTTAAATGTATTAGTAGGGTATGTTGAAAATAACATTAACCAAGATTAATACGTGCTGTAAAAACTTTGTTCATTGTTAGCATTAGTTATCTACATTAGTTAACATGAACTAATGAATACAAACATATTGTAAAGTGTTACCAATTAAATAAATAAAATAAAGGAATATAGAAATGTAATAAAGAAAATTCCAAAGATTTAAAAAAGGGTATTATTATCAAATTCATTCAACTGACAATGAACAAGAGACAGATATTGTCAATGTGGAAAATTCATAAGTTGAAACAGAGAAGGTGTGTTCTTTAGATGTGAGTCTGAACAGTTTTGTGTTGTTTTGCCACCAATGTTAAACAGAGCTGACCGAGGTGCCTCAACAAATGTCTGATGGTGTCCCATTAAATTCATAAAATTGAAATAACTAAACACTTTTTTTTTTTTCATTAAATACATGCACAAATACAAGCTTTGATGTCCTTTGCAGTTTAGTTAATGAAAAGATTTAATTTCATAGACAAGATGGCAGACTTCATGGTGCTTCAGTGTCAGAAGCATCACACAGGAGACAAATTATGCTGGCGTCCACTATATCTGTAGCCAACATTTGAGCCAGTGGTATAGTGGCGACTGAAGAGGTGGGCATACTGTGAAATTGATCAAGGACAAAATAAATAAATAAACAACAACAAAAACAAAATAACACCCGGTCTCTAGAGGACATACAGTATATTTACATTTAAATACATATACAAAAAAATTAACAAATGCACGCACATCCAACGGCAAAAAAGCTCAACGTGAAAAAGAGAGAAAAGTCTGTGCACCGCGGCTCCAAAGTTAGAAACATTTATTTTAATTTTCTCACCTAAGGTGACGTTTCGAGCCCACGGCTCTTCATCAGCCTGAACATGCATACTTCCCTACTATATAGTATGTTAAAAACATGCCAATGTAGAAGTGTCCAAATCCTCAGTATTCATAAAACTGTAAGCAAGAAATACCCAGATGAACTACTGTACTATTTCTGGCGAGATTCTAAACTGTGCATCCACTGGACACTGTTTCATTCCATCATGCCTCAGGAACTAAGGAGACGTCTTGTTCAAAACACTGGATTTTTTAAAAAAAAGGTGAAGAACTGCAAGTCAGGCATTTCTTTTCAATTGAAAGTGCTTTATACACCAAGAAAGTTATTTCCTGTGCTTAAATGGTGCTTGTTTAACAAAACCAGAGTAAGTTGTTTTTGCAGTTGTTGTTATTCCTTCATATATTCAGGTCAAGGGGCAATCCCCACGTTCCTGGATGAATGTCTGGCAGAGAAGTGTGTCCTTCATCAAATTCAGTACATACTCTAACAGTTTCAACCCCAATAAAGAAAACCCGTTTAAGTCATTTATATGACCACACACATTGTTGGCTTTTTAAGCATAACCGGTGTAAAAACATGCATCTTAACGTGCTCACTGTTGCCTCTGGCGAAAGACCACAAAGTGGCATATAGAGAAAATTATAGTTCATCCAAGAATGAAAATTTTCTCATCATTTACTTACCCTCATGCCATCCCAGATGTGTATGACTTTCTTTCTTCAGCAGAACAAAACAAAGGTTTTTAGAAGAATATTTCAGCTCTGTAGGTCCATACAATGCAAATGAATAGTAGCCAGAACTTTGAATCTCTAAAAATCACAAAGTCTCCATAAAAGTACTTCACATGACTCCAGTGGTTAAATTCATATCTTCTGAATAGAAGTCTGATGTTCATGTGTGATGATAAGTTTGGTTAAGAAACAGGTCAATATTGCAGTCCATTTTACTATAATCTCCACTTTCACCTCCACATTCTTCTTTTATTTTTGGCAATTCGCATTCTTCGTGCATATCACCACCTACTGGCCCTGGTCAAAGGTGGAGATTTATAGTTTAAAAAGGACGTAAAGGAATATTCCTGGTTCAGTACAGGTTAAGCTCAGTCGACATCATTTGTGGCATAACAGTTATTACCACAAAAATTTATTGACTTGCCCCTCCTTTTCTTTAAAAAAAAAAAAAAAAAAAAAAGCAAACATCTGGGTTACAGTGAGGCACTTACAATGGAAGTGAATGGGAGAAAATTTTTGAACGTTTTTGAGCTTAACCTGTATTGAACCCGGAATATTTCTTTAAATATTGATCTGTTTCTCACCCACACCTATCATATCGCTTGGATGGATTTAAACACTGGAGTCATATGGATTACTTCTATGTTTCCTTTATGTGCTTTTTGGAGCTTCAAAGTTCTGGTCACCATTTATTTGCATTGTAAGGACCAACAGAGCTGAGATATTCTTCTAAAATCTTTGTGTTCAGCAGAAGAAAGAAAGTCATTTGCATCTGGGATGGCATGAGGGTGAGTACAGGTGCATCTCAATAAATTAGAATGTCGTGGAAAAGTTCATTTATTTCAGTAATTCAACTCAAATTGTGAAACTCGTGTATTAAATAAATTCAATGCACACAGACTGAAGTAGTTTAAGTCTTTGGTTCTTTTAATTGTGATGATTTTGGCTCACATTTAACAAAAACCCACCAATTCACTATCTCAAAAAATTAGAATACATCATAAGACCAATAAAAAAAAAACATTTTTAGTGAATTGTTGGCCTTCTGGAAAGTATGTTCATTTACTGTATATGTAATCAATACTTGGTAGGGGCGCCTTTTGCTTTAATTACTGCCTCAATTCGGCGTGGCATGTAGGTGATCAGTTTGTGGCACTGCTGAGGTGGTATGGAAGCCCAGGTTTCTTTGACAGTGGCCTTGAGCACATCTGCATTTTTTGGTCTCTTGTTTCTCATTTTCCTCTTGACAATACCCCATAGATTCTCTATGGGGTTCAGGTCTGGTGAGTTTGCTGGCCAGTCAAGCACACCAACACCATGGTCATTTAACCAACTTTTGGTGCTTTTGGCAGTGTGGGCAGGTGCCAAATCCTGCTGGAAAATGAAATCAGCATCTTTAAAAAGCTGGTCAGCAGAAGGAAGCATGAAGTGCTCCAAAATTTCTTGGTAAACGGGTGCAGTGACTTTGGTTTTCAAAAAACACAATGGACCAACACCAGCAGATGACATTGCACCCCAAATCATCACAGACTGTGGAAACGTAACACTGGACTTCAAGCAACTTGGGCTATGAGCTTCTTCACCCTTCCTCCAGACTCTAGGACCTTGGTTTCCAAATGAAATACAAAACTTGCTCTCATCTGAAAAGAGGACTTTGGACCACTGGGCAACAGTCCAGTTCTTCTTCTCCTTAGCCCAGGTAAGACGCCTCTGATGTTGTCTGTGGTTCAGGAGTGGCTTAACAAGAGGAATACGACAACTGTAGCCAAATTCCTTGACACGTCTGTGTGTGGTGGCTCTTGATGCCTTGACCCCAGCCTCAGTCCATTCCTTGTGAAGTTCACCCAAATTCTTGAATCGATTTTGCTTGACAATCCTCATAAGGCTGCGGTTCTCTTGGTTGGTTGTGCATCTTTTTCTTCCACACTTTTTCCTTCCACTCAACTTTCTGTTAACATGCTTGGATAGAGCACTCTGTGAACAGCCAGCTTCTTTGGCAATGAATGTTTGTGGCTTACCCTCCTTGTGAAGGGTGTCAATGATTGTCTTCTGGACAACTGTCAGATCAGCAGTCTTCCCCATGATTATGTAGCCTAGTGAACCAAACTGAGAGACCATTTTGAAGGCTCAGGAAACCTTTGCAGGTGTTTTGAGTTGATTAGCTGATTGGCATGTCACCATATTCTAATTTTTTGAGATAGTGAATTGGTGGGTTTTTGTTAAATGTGAGCCAAAATCATCACAATTAAAAGAACCAAAGACTTAAACTACTTCAGTCTGTGTGCATTGAATTTATTTAATACACAAGTTTCACAATTTGAGTTGAATTACTGAAATAAATGAACTTTTCCATGACATTCTAATTTATTGAGATGCACCTGTAAATCATGAGAGAATTTTCATTTTTGGGTAAACCTTCCCTTTAATTAGAGTGATTATAATACAAGGCTGTATAATTTGAGACTAAGATGAGAAAAGTCAGAGATTGTCTGAGGCAGATATGTATTTGAGCAGGAAGTGTTTGATCTCTGAGATGTGCATAATCTCTCTGATGGTGGTGTCTCTGTTACGGACCAGCAGAAGGCTATTCTTTAGTGTGCTTACACTGACTATTACTGTGAAGAGGACACCCATCTCATCATACCTGCAGCCGAAATTAGACCTCTCAATACTGATTTCATCATGACACGGTGCTGCGGTGTCAATGAATATTGTTGAAAAATGTGAATAGAGTCAGTTACTTTTATGTAAATTATCCAGGGATGATGGCATAATTATTAATTTTATCACACATTATACAATTTCCACATATACAATGAAATACAGGATCAGCCATTATATGGTGCTCCTGGAGCAGATAAGGTCAAGGTCAAGGGCCTTGCTCAAGGGCCTAATAGTAGCATCTTGGCAGTGCTGGGGCTTGAACCCCAGCATTGGGATTCAAGCCCCAGAGTAACCCAGAGCCTTAACTGCTGAGCCACCACTGCCCCCTACTCCATTGTATCCAGGCCAGGTGGAAATTCCAGCTTCAAGAAACTCTTGGAGCAAACCCTCACAAACCTTAGGAGACACATTTGAATTGCCTTACCAGATTTCTACAAAAGCTTGACCTGGTCTGAAATAAAATAAATCTATTTTTTAGATTACTGGTCAGAATATTCCTAAATGTTTATCTTTCACTGTCCATTGTCCAAGACACTCGAGGTACCATTTGTGGTTCCTCAGCTGCCACACCGGCCGAACCTTCTGGAGAACATCTAAGTTCCTCCTTGGCTCTCTCAGGCCATATCCACTCTAATACATTATTGTATGAAAACACATTGATTTTGCTACGTTTACCTCTCACCCACACTAGAGCAAACTTTTCCTCCACAAAAACGGAGCATTTAGAAAACACTCTCCATTACTGCATACTTTGGAAAACAATGGCGTTAGAAAACTGAAAATGGGGTTTTCAAATGAAGTAGGGATTAGTGTGGATGTGGTTTGAATATCTTAAGCTACTCTTAGTTCTTGCAAAAATTGTTACAGTCTCTACTCTCTAGACACTGTCAACAGTTCATTAAGGAAACTCCATTATGTTCCCATCATAAAGGAAAGGCTTTGAGACTTTTGAAATACATATTGAAGTTCCTTGAGCACAAATACAATTTTGAGGCTTCTTTAAAGGATATCTGGATGATCTCAAGAGGGTTGTGTTGATGTAGCAGCTGAGGAGCCTCAAATGCCTCAAGTATCTTTTCATATTTACCTGTCTAAGCTCTGAATTACAGCCCCGTCCCAGATCCAGGGCAACTTTCACAGGAGTTAAAGTGGGATGCAGCTTCAAAACCTGTTAATACCACAGAAAAATAGCAGAGAATGTAAGCTTGCTGGAGTGAGTTAAACAGGTAAGCCAGCATGCCTCTGTCCATATTCCCACTAATAGAGATAACATGAGTACCTACAGACTTCCTTCTATCTCTGCACTGGGGGAAAAACCACATCCAAGGCACTGTTGTGACTTGATACATTGACATGAAACTGTGATAATACAATTTAAGCTCAATCAACAGCATTTTTAGTATAATGTTGATTATCACTTAAACTTACTCGCCCCTCCTTTATTGAATATAAAATACATTGTTTATAATTGTAATATAAAAAATAAAAAAAAAAACATTGCAAAGACAACTACAAGTAAGCCATTTGTATGTTCATTTATCAAAATGTAAACACTGTCTCTCTGTGGTGCTATAAAAAATCCTCTTTGTTTTGACCGATCCGTCCAGCCCGACACAACAACACTGACTCAACCAATGGTGTGAGTTTGGTACGAGACTATCTGTTTGTTTGATTAACAAAAGATGCCTATAATTGCCCTCCCAGAACCCTGACCTAAACCCTATAGAACAACTATGGAATTAAATTTAGAAGAAAATATCAGACCGTCAGTGTTCTAGTGTGGATGAATTGAAAGCTTTGGTGGCTGAAACTTGGAGCTTTACAGAAACTTGTTGATTCTATGCCATCAGGGTTGGGGAGTAACTGAATACATGTAACGGGATTACGTATTTAAAATACAAAATATAAGTAACTGTATTCCACTACAGTTACAATTTAAATAATTGGTAATTAGAATACAGTTACATTCAAAAAGTATTTTGATTACTGAAGAGATTATTTTGCATTTTATTGTCATTTGTTTCATTTAATATTTAGTCTATTCAGTTGGAAAACGTGTATCCATATAAATGATGCAGGAACTTTCTCTTTGGGACTTTAATAGAGAGAATCCACATCCAATCAGAAAAATATGTCCTTGTGTACACTCTGTGGGGTTTTGAAGTTTGGAGCAGCACAAATAGTTAACCTTACTTGTAAAATTGTCATGTGACCATTTAGATTTATGCTAAGCTAAAATGGTATTTCTAGCCCTTTTACAGAGACATTTTAGTCTGAGAATGAACACTTACTAAAATGAATGGGGGAAATTGGAACGCCCACTATCGCCAATGTACAAAAGGAAGTCCCGCTTTATAATTAATAGAGCCAATCACCTTTTAGAAACAGATGTCACCTGTCATTCAACTCGAGAATGTGCATGCCCATTAGCTGGACCTGCCTGAAAAAAAAAAAAAAAACATTTTTTAGCATGATCTGAGCTAAAGAAACAATTTATTATGTTTTTTTCTTTTTACTGCTGATTTGAAATATGTTCTTTAATCATGATCTTGACCAACCATTTTAGAGATATCTGTCTTTCCCTATTTAAGTAGATAGGAGCTGTACTTTTATGCCACTTATATCCGTAGAAAATAACTGCCGAGGAGCGTTCCCAAGATGGCTGCAGAGTGGATTCACTTGCCTTGTAAGGGAATTTGTCTTACATGCACAATTATATTTTTTCTATCAAGAAAATTCACATTAGATCTTTCTTTTTATCTCTAGTAAGACCTTTGGTATTAGGGCAAAGATATATTGAAATGTTTTTATTCTTGATGAAAATGTTTGTATTGTTTTACGGAAAAAATATCTAAAAATCCTTAGAACAACATACATTTTTTTTTAGAAGAAACACTGCATAAGGTATTTAGGCTTTCTTCAGAAAATGTATTTTAAATATAACTGTATTTTGTCTTACTGTACTGGCAGACTTTTTAAACTTTTTTTATAGTCAAAACAAGTTAAAAAAATCTGTGCTGAAGAAGTAATCCAAGGTATTTAGATTACGTTACTGACCTTGAGTAATCTAACAGGATATGTTAGAAATTTACATCATGTATTCTGTAATCTGCAGAGGAAAATATTTTGTAAGTAACTCTCCCAACCCTATATGCCATGACATGGTCAAGAAGTCCTGTGAAAGGATTACAAACCAAATACTAAAACACTTAAACTGAGATGTTTAAGTGTCCAAATCTAAACAGTATATCTGTAGTTTTACAATTTAAAACCTGACAAGCTTATTTTTGTTAAATGTTTTTCTTAAAAAGTGTGCTCATGCTAATTTTCTTTACAATAAATAGCATTTGGTTTATATTTTGTTTTATAATGCAATAGAATTCATATTTTTAAAAGCAGCCTAAGTGTCCAAATACTTATTGGGGCCACTGTATAATGTTTACATCTTGTATTATATTCATACTGTGTGTATTTGAATGTTTATGGACTTGCCCCATCCACTTCCATTGTAAGTGCCTTACTGTGACTAAAAATTTTCTCTCTTCCTTTTTTTTTTTTTTTTTTTTTTTTTCAAATAAATGAGGGGCAAGATTTTTATTTGTAATTAATATAATTCCACATATGCTTTTGTTGATTGATCTTAACTTGTATTGAGCCAAATGGTTTCTGTAAAAACTAATTTAATAAATCTATTGTATACTTACTTCACACTTGTGTAATAATATACTGCCCAATTTAGTAATATTCCATTGGCAAATAAACGAAATTATACCTTTTATAAAGATACCATATAAATGCATCTAACATGCACACAGTTCATTCTGACCTGTAGTTTTGTACATGTGCCCTGGTGAGTCTTCAGCTGTCGAGCATCCCCCAGGCTCCACAGTGTCTCCAAGGTCTCTAGGCCCCAGGGGAATTTATAGATGACTTTGATGCCACGAGATGCCCCCTCTTTCAGATCCTCATCCACCACATCACACATACTGACAGACGGGCCTAAAACAAACTACAGCAGGGGGTCTTGTCCCAAAGTTCCATTACAGTGTTTTAACATGCTACACTCTTTTTTCTATAATTCACTCAATTATTCCATGTCTCTTCTACAGGATTTTAATCAAAACTATTTCCTAGGCACCTCTTTCTTGTCTCACTACACAAAAAAAGTTTACATTTCTGTTTTTCTCATAAACATTTTTGGACAATACCTTAAAATCTTAAAGCTGAAGTGTGTAATTCTGCACCAATAGTGCCACTAATGTAAATGCAAAATTAATCCCCGTTTTCAAATAGATTCCAGAGAACTCCACAAATCCTTCACTGATTGCTCAAGCAGATAGTCCTGCCCCAAACTCAATCCATAGATCGGGCCAATTACACTGTGTAGGGCTGGATGACCGTTTAAACTAACATTTTAAGTTTTGATAGAGCTACAGAGCCACAACGTTATACTTTTAGGAGAAATCAACCTACAAGAGGCTTACTTATGGTCAGGGTTGGGAGGGTTACTTTTGAAATGTATTCCACTACAGATTACAGAATACATGCTGTAAAATGTAATTTGTAACGTATTCCGTTAGATTACTCAAGGTCAGTAACGTATTCTAAATACTTTGGATTACTTCTTCAGCACTGGTAGATTTTTTTCACTTGTTTTGACTATAAAAACTCTGCCAGTACAGTAAGACAAAATACACATGTTAAAAATACATTCTCTGAAAAACCTAAATATCTTATGCAGTGTTGTTTCTAAAACAAGATAAATCAAATTGATCTTGTTTGAGTGATATTTAGATATTTTAACAGGAAAACAATTTAAAAATTATTATCAGGAATATGATTTTTGCTCTATTATCAAAGGTCTTTTCTTGATAAAAAATATGATCGTTCCTCGTAACGTGCATGTAAAATGGCTAGAAATAACATTTTAGCTTAGAGTAAAGCTGACAATTTATACAAGGTTTATTTCTATTTCTTCTGCTCCAAACTTACTTCAAACTTACTTCTCTGTCTGCTCATATGAATATAACACATCATAAGAAAGTGCTTCACCGCTGTTCAAATGCACTTTGGATCGCATCATTTATATGTATAAATGTTTTCCATCTGAAAGGAGTAAATATTAAATGAAACAAATGACAATAAAATGCAAAGTAATCTCTTCAGTAATCAAAATACTTTTTGAATATAACTGTATTCAAAACACCAATTATTTAAATTGTAACTGTAGTGGAATACAGTTACTTATATTTTGTATTTTAAATACGTAATCCCATTACATGTATTCCGTTACTCCCCAACCCTGCTTATGGTTGACTCTGCATACTAAGCTGGGATATGAAAAAATTATTTTGTTGGCAGTTTTGACAAAGTCTCTGACTTTCTTTAATTCTCTAGGAACAGCATTGCTTTTCAGCCTACTGCCGCCTTTTCAGCAACAATACACACTCTGTTGGCTTTTCAGTTTAACACACGGAATACACACACCAACTCGCCTGCGTGCGTCTCTCTCTCCTCGTCTGCCGCTGTCTCCTCTCCTTAAATACTCCTGTCCCTCCTCACTGGAAAAAGAGACATGTGTGGAGCACAGGTGGAACTCATTCCCCACTCATCTCCATTGCCTCACTCTGCCCAGACACCGCTCTGCCACACCCCCATCACCACATACCCCCATCGCCCAACTCAGGCCGGGGAGCCATCTGGCCTGTGACTTACACCCCCCCCCTCCATTTCTGGAGAAGAAGTGTTGGCGTTTCGACCGACTCACTGCAGGATGGCTTCTGGGTCATAATTCCGTGTTTCTGGGAATAGGAACAGGATGAGGGGAAGGAGAGGGGGAGGGAGGAGAGGGAGAAAGAAAGAGGAGAGAGAGAGAGAGAGAGAGAGAGAGAGAGAGAGAGAGAGAGAGAGAGAGAGAGAGAGAAGAGGGCTCGCCGGCCCCCAAATATGCCGCCAAACGGTCCTCAGCCATCCCTTTCGGTAGCCTACTGACAAACAGCTCCAGAACTACCAGATTGAATATCTCGCTGAAGTTGTGATCTTCAGCCAGCAACGAGGACTCCACGACAGCGTTTTCTTCCTCCAAATCGGCACCACTGTGACAAAGTTTCTGACACTGCATTGCTTTTCAGCCTACTGCCACCTTTCCAGCAACAATACACACTCTGTTGGCTTTTCAGCCTAACACACAGAATGCACACACCAACTCGGCTGCATGCGTATCTCTCTCCTCGTCTGCTGCTGTCTCCTCTCCTTAAATACTCCCGTCCCTCCTCACAGCAACACAAGACAGGTGTGGAGCACAGGTGGAACTCATTTACCACTCATCTCCCCAGCCACACTCTGCCCAGACGCCACTCGGCCATGGCCCCATCGCCACAGTAGTGTTCGAGGAAGAAAATAACAAATAAATTTAACAATGTATGCACAATCAAAAGACAACCAAATTTCTTAGATTTCTTACATTCACCTGTGTACAGAAATCCCTGCAAACAGTCTTCAATCTTTCAAGAGCTGCAAAACTTACATTTAACAAAGGGTCAGTACATGTTATATCGGACAGAATTAAAGAAGTTTGTTGCTATTGCAGTCAACTCAGATTTTGTTCATGCTTTGATTTGAACTAAGGGTGTGCATGAGTAATCTAGTAATTGAGTACTCGTTCAGCTTAAAATTTTAGACTAATAAAAACACTACTCGAATATTGCAATTTGATTTTCCTTTGTGCTTTGTCTGGCATGAGCAACAATGAAATCGCTTCTCTCACCAAAATCTTGCCGTTAAAAATCATGACATAACATGCATGACTTTATAAAAGAAATAGTTCACCCCAAAAATCATTCTGTCATTATTTAAAGAATCTAATTACATATATATTAATATCTCATGATAGGGAATTACAAAGCTTATGGTTTTGATCAAAACACATTTATTAGTCTCCATAATCTTTTTATGGGTGTAATTGAGGCCCCAATACCAATCACATTTAGAAATTTTCCAACCTTATGGGCCAATTATGGAAATATTTGTATCCTGAGGAGACTCTGAACCATGTCGAATCTGTATGAGCGTTATTCTTTCTATAAGACATTTTTTGGCTTGGAAATAATAAATACTTCAGGTGGCTGAAAAAATATTAAAATCTAGAATTTGCAAGAAATATTTCACAGACGGTAGTTTTAGGTCACAAACAACAAATGAGCAAGCTTTAACTCTCCTATTCTGTTAAAAAAATGGCCACTAACTTTACTGTAAGTACAGGGGTAACTTATTTTTAAAAGAAATGATAACATTTCTTCTTCCCTGAAATAAAAACTATCAAATTAATCACTTCTTTTCAGATCTTATTTAAATATAAATTTCTTGATTTCACCATTAATTTGCTTATGCGAATAAGCAAATGTAGGTAACCTAAAACATTAAAAACCTACATTTCTATAAGTTAAAACATGAAGAAAATATGAGAATGTGTCACGTAATGGGGCCAGATTGCTACCATCTGGTGAAAAAAGAAAAATAACTTGAAAATCATGTTGTGACAATAATAGCCAGTAGGTGGGCTGCAGTGACATTATCAAACAATTTTTTGTCAAAGTTTAGCACTTATTTTAGTTTTTACTGTTTTTGCAAAAATGTTACATTATGCTTTCAGTTAATCCTGTCTAGGTGTTACAAAGAGAAGAAACAGAATAATCATTCTGTTACAGTACACATCATTTATTTCAAACATCAAAATGTTTTGCACTATAATGTTTTATAGTCTCACCCCTTCATTTCTATGTGTGTTTGTTCTGCATTGAGGCTGATTTTTATATTGTTTTTGACAAAAAAAAAAAAAAAAAAAAATTCCCATTCATTTCCTATAGTCTGTCAATTTTGACCACGAACAGTAAAGGTGACGCTTTTTTTTATTACTACTTAGACTTGATTTTTGTTTTCTTTCTTTTTTTTTTTTTTTTTTTTTTTTTGCAGATGGTAAATGGAGGAAAATTCACCAAGTCTTGTACTGCTCAGATAAAGGAAACCATTTTTATTACATAGGAAAACGTGATTTCAGTCAAATATGTCCAAACAGTATAGGAAGGCTAAACAAAAGCTGAGTCAGTGCAGCAACTGCCCTATCTGATATGACACTGACTGACCCCAAAGCAGTCTAATATAGAGAGACAATCTGTTCTCTGTTGATCGTGTGCATGTATAATAGGGTAAACCAACTATAAGTCCTTCCTAACTGTCTTCCAGGATACACATGTAGTTCATGCCTCTGTTGTGAAGACTGTTGAGGAGGATGACAATCAGGCGAAGACAAGAGAAAATCTACTTGTGCTACTGGTCTACAAGGCTCTGATGGGGCTGTTCCAGGCATCTTCTCTGTTGCTGGTTAAACTGCTTTTCTTTGATTTTAAGCATTCTTGTTCCTGCTAAGATGCACACTGCAATGTACACAGGTGCCTGTTTAGAACAGTGTGCAAACCTTTACATTTTAGGGGAAACAAGACTGCTACATCTATATTCTGTTTCACTATAAACACATGGCATGACCAGTCCATAACACCTATTGGTAGATAAACCTAGCCTGTACATTAGTTGCATGTAACACTTAAGTAATGTGACAGAATCATAGTACAGTGAGAGTATCAGTTGCTAGTACTATGGCACTTTGATATTTACCATGAATGATTACCATATTTATATACCATGTTATTTACATGTACTTTAAGAATACCAAGGTATTACCATATGCAAAAAATAATGGCAATAATAATACCATGGTTCTTTTAGGTAAGTGGTAATATATATATATATATATATATATATATATATATATATATATATATATATATATATATATATACAGTTGTGCTCAAAGTTTGCATACCCTGGCAGAAATTGTGAAATTTTGGCATTGATTTTGAAAATATGACTGATCATGCAAAAAAATGTATTTTATTTAAGGATAGTGATCATATGAACCCCTTTATTATCACAATTGTTTGGCTCTTTTTCAAATCATAATGATAACAGAAATCACCCAAATGGCCCTGATCAAAAGTTTACATACCCTTGAATGTTTGGCCTTGTTACAGACACATAAGGTGACACACACAGGTTTAAATGGCAATTAAAGGTTAATTTCTCACACCTGTGGCTTTTTAAATTGCAATAAGTGTCTGTGTATAAATAGTCAATGAGTTTGTTAGCGCTCACATGGATGCACTGAGCAGGCTAGATACTGAGCCATAGGGAGCAGAAAAGAACTGTCAAAAGACCTGTGTAACAAGGTAATGGAACTTTATAAAGATGTAAAAGGATATAAAAAGATATCCAATACCTTGAAAATGCCAGTCAGTACTGTTCAATCACTTATTAAGAAGTGGAAAATTCGGGGATCTCTTTATACCAAGCCAAGGTCAGGTAGACCAAGAAAGATTTCAGCCACAACTGCCAGAAGAATTGTTCGGGATACAAAGAAAAACCCACAGGTAACCTCAGGAGAAATATAGGTTGCTCTGGAAAAAGACAGTGTGGTTGTTTCAAGGAGCACAATACGACGATACTTGAACAAAAATGAGCTGCATGGTCGAGTTACCAGAAAGAAGCCTTTACTGCGCCAATGCCACAAAAAAGCCCAGTTACAATATGCCCGACAACACCTTGACACGCCTCACAGCTTCTGGCACACTGTAATTTGGAGTGACGAGACCAAAATAGAGCTTTATGGTCACAACCATAAGCGCTATGTTTGGAGAGGAGTCAACAAGGCCTATAGTGAAAAGTATGCCATCCCCACTGTGAAGCATGTTGGTGGCTCACTGATGTTTTGGGGGTGTGTGAGCTCTAAAGGCACGGGGAATCTTGTGAAAATTGATGGCAAGATGAATGCAACATGTTATCAGAAAATACTGGCAGACAATTTGCATTCTTCTGCACGAAAGCTTCGCATGGGACACTCTTGGACTTTCCAGCACGACAATGACCCTAAGCACAAGGCCAAGTTGACCCTCCAGTGGTTACAGCAGAAAAAGGTGAAGGTTCTGGAGTGGCCATCACAGTCTCCTGACCTTAATATCATCGAGCCACTCTGGGGAGATCTCAAACGTGTGGTTCATGCAAGACGACCAAAGACTTTGCATGACCTGGAGGCATTTTGCCAAGACGAATGGGCAGCTATACCACCTGCAAGAATTTGGGGCCCTCATAGACAACTATCACGTGGCTTGTTGAGCACATTACCGCGGAGACCTAGCGTGTGTGGAGACTTCACGCTATTCTCAACGGCATCCATGCACACAACTCGCCACGCGCCCCGCTGAGAGCGAACCACATTATAGCGACCATGAGGAGGTGACTCTACCCTCCCTAGCAACCGGGCCAATTTGGTTGCTTAGGAGACCTGGCTGGAGTCACTCAGCACGCCCTGGATTCAAACTCGCGACTCCAGGGTGGTAATCAGTGTCTTTACTCACTGAGCTACCCAGGCCTTACATACGTAAGTGGTAATATTTTATTCTAAAACAGTGAATCTTATTCAGAATTTCATAAGGTAGAGGCAAGAGACATTGCATAAGATCGAATTCTTTTACACTTGAAACAAAACTGCATGCAAGTTTAAGCCTACAACAATGTCAAAAGAGTAATATCAGCACAAGACGATAATATTGTGACAGATACACAACAGGAGGCGGCACTGATACAGGCCTGTAAACTTTGAGAAGGCTTGAAATGTACGTCAAATAACATTTCTGCTTTGATTTGCTTTCTTTTTTTAAACAACTTGGGGTAAATATGGGAAACTGCTCACCTTTTGATACGAAAACAAGATTTACTCCATTACCGTTTATAGACAACTCTTACTCTCCTCTAGCACATTTGTTTAGATGTCGGTTAGTAACAACTAGCGGTAGTCCATCCTACCTTGGCTGGGAGAAATAATCGAATTCTTGTAGCAAAATAGAAGTTAATTATTTCTATTAATATTACACAAATTACTTTTGTGTGCACAGAACGCCTGTGCAATAAAATTCAAAAATTTTAAGCGTCGAAGTAATCTGTTAGGACCATGGATATTACGTTGTATGTATATCTAAGGTTAGAACAAGCACAATGGACCTTATTCAGAGTAGCGCCATGTTTAATTTTCACGAGGCTGTGAGGGATAGAAGTATTCTTCAATTGGTTTTACTGGTGTTTAAATTGGATGTTAATTTCTCAGCTGACGCAACATTGAAAAACATCTTTAAATAAATAAATAAATAATCCAGTAGACAAAAACTTAAAGGAATGTTCCGTGTTCAATACAAGTTAAGCGAAAGCATTTGTGGCATGATGTTGATTACCACAAAAATTCATTTTGACTCATTCCTCCTTTTCTTTAAAAAAAGCAAAAATCGAGGTTACAGTGAGGCACTTACAAAGAAAGTGAATGGGGGCCAATTTTTGAACATTAAAATACTTACAAACCTGTTCTGTTTAAAGTTATAGCCAATTTTACAACTTTGTTACCATGACGATGTAATGTCAACAAACCCTAAAACGACTGTAAAAATGACAATTTAAACAACTTTACAGCTCAAATAATACACAAGCTTTAACAGAATATTTAATGCAAGTGCTTTTATAAAATGATAAGCTTCACATTTCTGTCTTTAAACCCTCCAAAAATTGGCCACATTCACTTCCATTGTCCCTATTGTCTTCCATTGTCAGTGCTTCACTGTAACCTCGATTTCTGTTTTTTTTTTTTTTTTTATTTAAAGGAATAAGCATTATGCCACAAATGCTGTTGATTGAGCTGAACTTTTAAATTTGAACATTCCTTTAAGAAAATGAGTTGTTAGAATAGAGCTGTTTGGGTTGTGTTCCAAAAACCTGGAAGAGATAAGCATATCAAACTGGGTTCCCCTCAAAATTTTCCAATGGGTTTTTATTATGGCCGTTTTGGATTTACGAGTAAAATAATGTCTGTGGTAAAAATTACTTCAAGATACCTGGATGTTTAGTAATTCAAACATGAATTTTGAAGCCGCCGTGTTAAAATGTTTTTTTTTTTAAAATATGTTGCTAACCAGTTGATAGATACAGACTACAAATACCACAAGCATGTGAGGGAATCCTATCCTAGTTCTCATCTAGCAACTTTTTAATGCTTTAAAAAAATAAATAAATAATAATAAAAAAAAAACACTGGCTTCAAAATTCACGTTTAAGGTTTGACTGTGTGCAATATGTGTTGTAGAACAAAACGTCCAAGTAGCCTATCTTCAAGTAATGTTTACCGCAGACCATATTTTGCAATCCAAAACATTTTAAAAAAAACTTTGGAAAATCCAGTGGGAACCCATGGCTCTAAAATGCCAATTCTATTCTGGGTTTTGGAATACAACCTGAACAGCTTTATACTGCTGTAGCCTATACAGCGCATGGCATTGAAAAGACTGTCTTTCTCTTACAACCTGCTTTTCATTCATGTCAAAACATTTCCTTGTGACCCCCTTTTAGTACAGTTTGGGTGTGATTTAGTTTAAAGGGATAGTTCACCCAAAAATGAAAATTCTCTCATCATTTACTCTCCCTCATGCCATCCCAGATGTTTATGACTTTCTTTCTTCTGCAGAACACAAATTAAGATTTTTAGAAGAATATTTCAGCTCTGTAGGTCCATACAATGCATGTGATTGGGTGCCAACATTTTGAAGCTCAAAAAAGAACATAAATGCAGCATAAAAATAATCTATACAACTCCAGTGTTTTAATCCATATTTTCGGAAAGGATATGATAGGTGTGGGTGAGAAATGGTAGAATGGTGGTATTTAAGTCCCTTTTTGCTTGAAATACTTCTCCCTGCCTAGTAGATGGCGATATGCATGAAGAATGTGAATCAACAAAAACACAAGAAGAAGAATGTGAAAGTGATCTGTTTCTCACCCACACCCCTCATATAGCTTCTGAAGATATTGACTTAACCACTGGAATCGTATGGATTACCTTTATGCTGCCTTTATGTGATTTTTGGAGCTTTAAAATGTTGCCACCCATTCACTTGCATTGCATGGACCAAAACATGCTGAGAAATCGAGAAATTCTTCTAAAAATCTTCATTTGAGTTAAGCAGATGAAAGAAAGTCATACACATCTGAGATGGCATAAGGGTGAGTAAATGATGAAAGAATTTTCATTTTGGGTGAACTATTCCTTTAAACAATTTATTGAAATTACTGATCAAGCCATGTTATAACAGGTCCCCATCATTGCGCCCCCAGTGGCTTGAGAAGGTACTGCAGTCGGCGCCTCATCACTGCATCCAACCCGCAGATCGCATAGATGTGGTGAACACAGACAGGGAGCTGCGGGTTGGGAGGAGGACGTACGTCGATTTGCAAAGGTGCCTGGAAAATTGAAGGAAACGCTGCAAGGGACAGCATTCATTTATTACGGGGCTCCATTCAGGGTCGATTCCCTCGTTTTTTCCCCCACACTGTGAACTAGAGCCGATTGTTTTTCCATAAAGATGGGCAATCGGGGAATGGAGGACTTGATTCCTCTGGTGAACAGACTGCAGGACGCCTTCTCTGCGATCGGACAAAATTCCAACCTGGACCTTCCTCAGATCGCGGTGGTCGGCGGCCAGAGCGCGGGGAAAAGCTCGGTATTAGAGAACTTCGTAGGGAAGTAAGTGACATCCGACGCCAAACTGATGTGCTACATTACGTGCATCGTGACTGATAACATCCGCTCAATCATTAATTGCTCCTGCTCTAGACACAAGCATATTCAGAAATCGAGCATTGCTTCACAAGAAACGAGCACCAAAGTCATGCATCAATGTTTATTTATAAAAACATCTAAGTATCTATTCATAACAATGAGGAGCGAGATCATTCTTACTCTGTTTTCAGGCAGGTTGCGCTTATAAATCAGGTGATTTTGGGACACATTTTGTGACACCTACTCTCTGACACTATAAACCTCTTTCCATCAATGTTTTATTTCATGCCAAACGTGGAGCCCTCAAAGCTTCCACCAGTCTCTCGTCTTGCATGCCATTCGTTTTTTCGAATCGGGAGGGATTATAGTGCCACCTTTGCATTATAAATAAAATGCTTGTACAATAGTGAATTCTATTTTGTGTGCTATCAAATTCAAGAGAGGTCCTGTTGAGGAAAGCTGGTGATAAGCTACTCTATATCACATCATTTGTTTCATTTTGTAGCTAGGCTAATTGGAAATATTTGTATTCGTTTCATAAGCTATTTTTGCCTTCAACTCTTTTTAAACTAATTGGCATCCCAGTAGAGAAATCATTATCTTGGATTTGGCTCACATTCAGATGAACCCTGTTTGGTTTCAGGACCAGGGACAGTGATTCAAAATATAAATTTGTGGAGCTGGATATCTCATCATTTACTTAACATTAGATGATGGGCCAAGAGGGGCACAAATTACATGTTAGAGCCCATTAAATTACAGTGCTTTCAAGACAGCACTGTACTGAGATTCTTATTTATGATCCACAATTTCTGCAATTAATTTGGCTCCGGCCTCTTAAAGTACACACTTCATTCAAGCTGTTGTTTTGTAGATAATTTCTAAAGTCTTAGCTGCTCTATTTTGATTTATATAAATAAACTATTTCAAAGAATTAAGAGTTTTTATTTATTTATTTATTTGCTATTAACAATTTTTATTGATTCTTGTATAAAAAAACAGAATAAACAATATACAGCTCTGGAAAAAATTAAGAGACCACTGCAAAATTATCAGTTTCTCTGGATTTACTATTTATAGGTTGTGTTTGAGTAAAATGAACATTTTTGTTTTATTCTATAAAGTACTGAAAACATTTCTCCCAAATTCTAAATACAAATATTGTCATTTAGAGCATTTATTTGCAGAAAATGACAACTGGTCAAAATAACAAAAAAGATGCAGTGTTTTCAGATCTCGAATAATGCAAAGAAAACAAGTTCATATTCATTTTTAAACAACACAATACTAATATTTTAACTTAGGAAGAGTTTAAAAAACAATATTTGGTGGAATAACCCTGATTTTCAATCACGAATCTGCCTGATTCCAGCCTTGCTGAAGCACCCCCAGATCATCACCTATCCTCCACCTGGTCATCTTATGGTTAGATGGAGACCTGGAGAGGCCTTCAAGCCACAGTGTCTTGCACCCACTGTGAAATTTGGTGGAGGATCGGTGATGATCTGGGGGTGCTTCAGCAAGGCTGGAATCAGGCAGATTCATCTTTGTGAAGGACCCATGAATCAAGCCACATACAAGGTTATCCTGGAAGAAAACAACTCTGTTTCCCAACTCTGAGGATTGGTTTTTCCAGCAGGACAATACTCCATGCCACACAGCCAAGTCAATCAAGGTGTGGATGGAGGACCACCGGATCAAGACCCTGTCATGGCCAGCCCAATCTCCAGACCTGAACCCCATTGAAAACCTCTGGAATGTGATCAAGAGGAAGATGGATGGCCACAACCCATCAAACAAAGCCAAGCTGCTTGAATTTTTGTGCCAGGAGTGGCATAAAGTCACCCAACAGCAATGTGAAACACTGGTAGAGAGCATGCCAAGACGCATGAAAGCTGTGATTGAAAATCAGGGTTATTCCACCAGTTATTGATTTCTGAACGCTTCCTAAGTTAAAACATTAGTACTGTGTTGTTTAAAATGAATATGTACTTGTTTCCTTTGCATTATTTGAGGTCTATTTTGTTTTATTTTACCAACTGTCATTTTCTGCAAATAAATGCTCTAAATGACAATATTTTTATTTGGAATTTGGGAGAAATGTTGTCAGCACTTTATAGAATAAAGCGAATATTTTCATTTTACTCAAACACATACCTATAAATGATAATTTTGCAGTGGTCTCTTAATTTTTTCCAGAGCTGTATATACAGTATATACAGAATCAACTGTATATCCCTCCCCAACCCACCGTGTCCCTCAACAAACATCCCTGTGGTCAAAGCCTAAATTACACAATGCACACATATAAACAAACAAAAAATATTTGAGGTCATCAAAAATATACAAATCAACAAACAAAGAGTAAAGAAAGAAAGAACAGAATCCACAATTACTACCACAATTTTGGGGGCTGTGTACTACCCCCAAAAATAGTACAATGTAGATGGTGCAATTGTAAATACTGAAAAATTGAGACCTATAAATCCCAAATTGCTGTGTTATATTTTCAAATGATCTCAAAGCTCCATTTTCATAAAGGTCACCAAGTGTAGCAACACCCCTCTCCATCCATTCTTTCCAGCAAAAGGGGGACTTGTTGATACACACTCTGGGGTTCAGCCATATGCTTGAGGAAACATTTAGGTAAGTATCAAAATTGAACATACAGGAAACTGAATTTAAGTGTGAAATAATAGGATGCATTTTACTACAGTTTGATAGAAAGACTTTGCAATGGTGAGATTGGGGCAAGGACTGCTTGTTCAATGAAATACCAGGGAGGGGCTCTCTCAGGTGGAAGAGACCAATGGGCCAAGTGTCTAAGATTAAAAGCATAGTAATAAAATAAAATTATGGGGAGGCCTAAACCTTCTTTGTCAAATGGTCTATGTATCTTACTGAAATGCAACCGAGGTTGTTTACCATTCCAAATAAAAGACTTAGATATTCTATCAGATTATTTAAAATAAGAAAGAGGAACTTCTAAGGGGAGAGACTGTAGTAGATAATTGAATTTATAGCACTGACCTTCCCAGCCATAGACAAATGTAGGGAAGCCCACCTATCCACATCACACAAGAATCTTTTCATTAATGGGTCAAAATTAACTAACTAAATATCTCAAATTTGCTGGAAATAAAATACAGTTGAAGTCATTAAAACATCCTGGTTACTTTCGTAACCTCCCTTCCCTGATGGAGGGTACGAGACGTTTTGTTGATGTAGTGACACTAGGGGTCACTTTTGGGTGCCCCAAACACCTCTGCTTTTTGAAAAAAGGCCAATGGGAATAGGCGAGTGGAATTTGCATGCCACTCCCCCAGACATATGGGTATAAAAGGAGCTGGTATGCAACCACTAATTCAGGTTTTGTGCTGAGGAGCCGAGACAAGGTCCCGGCCATTTCAGCAGGTAGTTCAGTGTTGTGGCAAGAGGGACACAACATCTCGTTCCCTCCATCAGGGAATGGATGTTACGAAAGTAACCAGGACGTTCCCTATCTGTCACTTACTCGATGTTGTGTCGATGTAGTGACACTAGGGGTCCCTATACAAAACGCCACAACTAACTGAACTGTGTTACGTGGACTGGCGGTGTGAGATGGGCAGACCTGTGTGTGCCTTGTAGCCAGTGCACCAGGCCATCACGTAACCTCCCCCAATGCTCTTATGAGCGTCAAACGCTCCTTCGGGAACAAGTTGACTGCCTAACAAATAGGGACAGGCTAGCCCAGCCGTGGCCTCTTTTCCTCTTTTTTCTCCCCAAAAAGAGTGGAATTTGTTAACCGACTGGGGGCCATAAATGTCTATGTCGGGGGGGTGTCACTCCCAAGGGGAAGACACCGCGGAGACCACACCCTGCCCAAAGAAGGTGGGGGGTATTTTGAGTGGAAATCTTTCACATGGTCTTACTGAGTCTTGTCGGAAGTATGTCATGTGGAGAATTCGCATGGTAGGTCCTACCTGATGGGGGAGGAGTTTCTACAAACATAGTGACCGGGGGCAGAAGGGCATCTGGATCAACGGCCAGAACCTCCGCAAGACGAGCAGTACTGCCAACGACTTGAGGCAGTTGATGTGCCAACGCAGCCGCGGGCCAGTCCAGGAGCCGGTGGCTGTGTGCCCATTGCGTACGGTGCCCCAGCCCGTATTGGAGGTGTCCGTCATAACCACGACACACCTGGAGACCTGCTCTAGGGGAACCCCTGCCAGTAGAAATGCAAGGTTGGTCCAAGGGCTGAAGAGGCGGTGACAGATCGGCGTGATAACCATGTGATGTGTCCCGCAGCCAGTGCTGAAGCGGTCTCATATGCATTAACCCGAGCGGTGTGGCCACTGCTGAGGATGCCATATGCCCCAGGAGCCTCTGAAATAGTTTCACTGGAACCGCTGTCCTCTGTCTGAATGCCTTCAGACAGTTCAGCATCGACTGTGCACGCTCGTTCGTGAGGCGCGCCGACATCGAGACTGAGTCCAACTCCAAGCCGAAAAAAGAGATGCTCTGAATCGGGGAGAGCTTGCTCTTTTCCCAGTTGACCCGGAGCCCCAGCCGGCTGAGGTGCATGAGCACCAGGTCCCTGTGCACACACAACACAACCCGAGAGTGAGCTAGGATTAGCCAGTTACCTTAGCGGGGCAAGGGCTGCCTCTGCAACCTTTGTGAAGATGCGAGGGGACAAGGACAGGCCGAAGGGGAGGACCTTGTATTGGTATGCCCGGCCCTCGAAAGCAAACCGCAGGAAGGGTCTGTGTCGAGGTAAAACCGAGATGTGGAAGTACGCATCATTCTGGTCTACCTCCGAGAATCATTCTTGATGCCGGATACTCCCTAGAACACGTTTTTGCATCAGCATCTTGAACGGGAGTCTGTGCAAAGCCCGGTTCAGTACTCGCAGGTCCAAGATTGGCCGTAACCCACCACCTCTCTTAGGTACGATGAAGTAGGGGCTGTAAAACCCCTTCTTCATCTCGGCCGGAGGGACAGACTCTATCGCACCCTTCCGTAGAAGGGTAGCGATCTCCGCACGCAAGGTAGTGGCGTTCTCACCCTTCAGCGAGGTGAAGGGGACGCCGCTGAACCTGGGCGGGCGCCTGGCGAACTGAATCGCGTAGCCGAGTCGGGCACAGGTGCACCGCAACTGCCTTATCCACCTGGGAAGTACCCCCTGGCAGCCCCACCATCGAGGGTAGTGAGAGCGGAGGAGCTCAGAGACCGGGTCTGGGCAGTGAAAGGTGCCCGCCACGACCTCGTGGGCTCCTCATGCACCTCTGGGAAGAAAGGGACTGGGGTGGGGTGCGGCCATGAGCGGCACTCTGGGCCCAGGAACCAATCGTCAGGCTGCGAGGGTTCGGGGGGGGTGGAGGGTTCCACTCCAGCCCGACACACGCAGCCGCCCGGGCAAGCATAGCTGCCAGCTGCGCGTCAGGCTGCGACTGGGTGACCGCACCTGAAGGTGGGAGCCCAGTCAAGTCCTCAGCATCAGACTGGACAGCCCGCTCTCCGATGCCGCAATCGAGAGCACAGCCACTTCGCGAGTGCTGAAATGAGACCGCAAACTCACCCTGAGATGAGCCGGCGGTCTCATCCCAGCGGGGCAAATGAGCGTATTGGGGAATGGGAGGTCCGTTGGGAGCTACCCGGCGGAGTGGCTCCCATTGGGGTCCCCAAATCGCCCCCAGTGCTAACCGACGTGGCCTCAAACCCGTAGGTAAAAGGACCGACGCGGGCAGCCACTGGGGTGGTCTTTCCCTCTAAGGAAGGAAAAACCGCGACCGCAACATTGCCATGGTCACGCTCTCGCAGTGAGAACATGACCCATCCACGAATGCTGTCTCCACGTGGGCAGCGCCCAAGCACGTAAGGCCACGATCCTGGCCATTGGAAGCGGAGAGGTAACGACCGCAACCAGGAAATACACACAAATGGAGAAGCATCTTTAAAAAGATGCTCTCCGTTAATGCCACTCTTTTAGAAGGGAAAATATACACTTTCAGTAGGAAGAATATACTCTTTTAGCTGCTGAAGCGCCCAGGGGCATTCTCTGCACTTCACCAGTGCAAGAGGGGGAGAAGCCGCTGTAATGTGCTGTAAATCCAACAGCTTTTTGAGGTGAATGGGCAGAGTAATTCAGCTCGCTGAACACAACCGCTCAGCTCCGAAGAGAAAATCTGAATGAGTGGTTGCATACCAGCTCCTTTTATACCCGTATGTCCGGGGGAGTGGCATGCAAATTCCAACTTCCAATTCCCACTGGCCTTTTTTCAAAAAGCAGAGGTGTTTGGGGCTCCCAAGAGTGACCCCTAGTGTCACTACATTGACACAACGTCGAGTGAGTGACAGATAGGGAACTCATTTTTTAACCACTCCACAGATTTCATATTATCAAATTACAGTTTTGGCAAGTTGTTTAGGACATCTACTTTGTGCATGACACAAGTAATTTTTCCAACAATTGTTTACAGATTGTTTCACTTTTAATTGTCTATATCACAATTCCAGTGGGCCAGAAATATACATACACTAAGTTAACTGTGCCTTTAAGCAGCTTGTAAAATTCCAGAAAATGATGTCAAGCCTATAGGCAATTAGTCATTTGGCTTCTGATAAGAGGTGTACTGAATTGGAAGTATACCTGTGGATGTATTTAAGGCCTACCTTCAAACTCAGTGCCTCTCTGCTTGACATCATGGAAGAATCAAAAGAAATCAGCCAAGACCTCAGAAAAGAATTTGTGGACCTCCACAATTCTGGTTCATCCTTGGGAGCAATTTTCAAATGCCTGAAGCTACCACGTTCATCTGTAAAAACAATAGTATGCAAATATAAACACCATGGGACCACGCAGCCATCATACCGCTCAGGAAGGAGATGCATTCTGTCTCCTAGAGATGAACGTAGTTTGGTGCGAAAAGTGCAAATCAATCCCAGAACAACAGCAAAGGATCCAAAAATATGCAAAGGGAAGGAATGATGAATCTGCACTCAAAAATGGGCTAAATCTCACATCAGTTTATTTATACAGAGGCCACAACAGAGTAAACAAATTTGCAAAAGTGCCAAGTGCTGCAGCAAAACGTTTTTGGGTTTACTCCTTCATCAGTGCTAAATACCTATGAGCACACACCTGCAATAATTTATAGTACAAGCCTTTACCGTAAACATTCTAATATTAAGCATATAACTGGTTCAAACGTCAAAAGTCAAGACACATAGTTATATACATTCCAAAAAACATTGCTTGTATCTATAAATAAAAACATATTACATTTATTTCCCATTGATATAAAAAAGACATTTTTGTACATTGATATAGAAAGGAAATTTTGTTGGTCTAGACTACGGTATATACTGTATTTACACACATACACATGTACACAATCAAGCTTGTACAGTTCTGTATATCAAGAAAAAGTTCATTTAATAACTTAACATTTGAGTCTACAAAAAACAACCCAAAGAAAGATCTTCATTCATTCCCACAGGATACATTGAATTCAAATAAAAAAATCCATCTACATTCCCTCTGTAAGAGTCTATGTTCAATATTCCCTCCTCTATGGTGACATTTAATTTGTACAATCACTAGAAAGTTAAATTTAGAAACGGAGTGATTCGCCTCACTAAAATGACATGCAATGGGTGATTTTTGGTCGTCTCTTCTTATCGCACTCATATGTTCAATGATGCGTGTTCTGATGGTCTGTTAGTTTTGCCAACATACTGTTTGTTACAAGGGTATGAAAGTAAATAAATCATGTTTCCTGAAGCACATGTGACAGATTATTTGATGTTATGTACGGCCTGCTATCGAACTTTTAAAAGAGGAAGTTCTCCTATATACATTCTTACAGCACAGTTAAGACAAGCGAAAAAAACAATGTCTTTACTTAAACGACCATCTGTCATAATCTGTGTGTTAAAGGTATCAGATTTAACTAAATAATCTCTAATATTACATTTGGTATGGTTTTTTCCCTTGTTTCTACATAAACATAGACTTCTGTCTTTAACATTTGTTGAAATGCTGGGTCCTATAGAAGGGATGTATTAAAGCGGCATCTATATGATATTATTTTCTCTATATGTGGCAACATCTCTAAACACACCATAGCATGATTTGAAACTAAAATGTTCCCAATTGAGCAGTCAGTGGCAGATTTTATATATATATATGGTATATTTATACCCCAAGCCCTGCCAAGTTTTTCAGCTTCCTGTAGAGAAAGGTGCGTTTCTTAAAGGAACACTATATCATATTTTTTACACTTAAGATACCACCTTCCTAATTTTTATAGAGTGCCCCAGCCCATTAACATTCCACGTGGAGAGAAACATTTTAACTATATAAAGTGTGACATATTGAAATGCAAAGAAAAATGGTGTACCCAAGGCTAAGTTACATAGACCACAATTCAACACTGATGTAGCCATAAAATCCTTAATAACCCACAGAAAAGAAAAAATATGTGCTTCAACCTCACGCATAACAGTCCCAACTGGTGTCCATCCCCCGGAAATCCAACGGTCCATGCATGCTTACGAGATTTTCCGTTACAACTTTACTACAAGATTACTTCAGTCCGGTGTTTTTTTTTTTTTTTATACATACACCATACAATTGAACTGCACATGAAAGTAATAGGCCCAGTAAATAACAACATCAAACCCACAAAATGAACAAATAAACTCAACAATAACCCAATAAAGGAAAAGAGAAAATAACAATAATGATAAAAAAGTAGATCGAGAGAGATAGACAGTGGGCAACCAACCGAATAACAAACCCTCTCAGACCGCATCAGAAAAATGATGTGTAATCCCGCTGATTCAGCGCTGGTAAAGCCACCCACTTACTCCATTGATTTAATGAAGGCCATAGCTTCTCGTGGGTATGTGAAAGTCTTACGTCCGTCCTTGGCATCAATTCTCAGTTTAGCTGGGAAAAGCAAAACAAAGCTCACATCCTGTGCGTGAAGTAATTTCTTACACTCTTTGAATCTCTCCTGTTTCTCTTGTGTAACATTTGCTAAGTCCGGAAAAAACATAATGTTGTAATCCTCCCAGCACAACTTGCCTTTATTCCTCGCCACACGTAAAACAGAGTCTCTGTCTGCCAAACGCAAGAATCTTGCAAGTATGGATTAGGTTCTGTCACCTGCTCTGGAAAGCCAACCGAGAGCTCTGTGCACATGCTCTATTTCCAGATGATGGCCCACTGTGTCGAACAAATTCGGAATAAGCCCGTCCAGGAACTTTACCATATCTTGACCTTCCTTTCCCTCTGTGATTCCAATGAAACAAACATTATTACGTCTGCTTCGATTTTCCATATCCTCTTATTTTTCCAACACCTGATCCATATAAGATTTGGTGGCCGGCGGGCTAGTCTGCAGCTCTTTTCCGGCTGCTTCCAGAGGCTCGATTCACTTTTCAGCCTCATCCATTCTTGTGATCAGGGCGGAAAGTTTTGCCTCCATAGATGTGACCGCTCAACGTATTTCCGCGAGGCCCTACATATTGGTCGAGATTTTCTTTAGCGCTGCATAATGTTCGCAATATCTTGACCTACATCCTGTGGCACGCTGCCATTCCTAACCGGACCCCCACCATCTTGCTCTTGAGAGTTGTCAGACTTGTGAGACCGTAAATGCTTTTTAATGTCCCCGTAGGCCGACGATTTCAAATTATTTATATCCTACACTCCCTGCGCAGTTTAACAATCAAAACTAAATCAGTTCTCACCAAGTAATGTTGATTGAAAGGATAATTGTAGCAAAGTGTAGTGGAGAACTCCACTAGGCTGCTTCCAGTCGCATAGCGTCACCTGACTCTTTTAAAAAAAATAAAATAAGAGATTAAATATGAAAGAAAATCTCCCATTCACATACATTGTTTGGATGTTAACCCTTCAATATCGAACCAACAGCGATTTTTTTCTCTGCAATATTTGTATACTGCGACTAGTCTTCTTTCTGGCATTTATTTGCATACTAAACTGTGGTCTTTTACTTCTTGTGTTGATTTAAGCATCCATAGCTGCCTAGGATGGTGCAAGGACGGTGTTGAAAATAAGATAAACTGAAAAGCGGCTCTGATATGGCATTTCCTTTACAGAGCCTAAAGATTTGACGCCTTTAGGAGATGCAGTCCCTTGATCCCTGTTAACATCCTTGCTGAAGGAAAAATTTGAAATGTTGTTTTGCTTTTACAAGCCCTCTAAAACACACATACATCCACGTCAGTGGCAGGTTGCTATTAAGTCTCAACAGTAACGTTGTGACGCTGGTTGTGCTCTCGTCAGAGCCTCATTGTTATTTAGCAAGGCTTTCAAACAGTGTTATTGGTCATGCTATACTGTGAGCCCCGTGTACACTAAAGTGTCTGTCAAGCTTGTCAGTCACAAACAGCTCTATTGACCAACAGTACAATGCTCACAGCTGTTACAAGTAGGGATGCACAATGGTGTGTAATGACAGTTGTTTGTCATAAAATGGTGTACACTGTACAAATTCCCAAGGTTTTACAATATCATTTCTTACTGTAAAATACTGTATTCAGATTTTTACTGTGAAATAAATGTAGGCCTGGGCATTTTCTGTGATAGGTAGCAACAAATAACTGTAAAACAAATTAAAGTACAAACACACAAAAATATTTGGGTTTTGTTTGAAGTAACCATCATGATGATAAGATTATTTAACCCAAAAATGAAAATTCTCTCATCGTTTACTTACCCTCATGCCATCCATGACTTTCTTTCTTTGGGACACAAATGAAGATTTTTAGAGGAATGTTAGTAGGTCCATAAAATGCAAGTAAATGGGTGCCAAATGTTTGATGCTCCAAAAAGCACTTATAGCCATCATAAAACTAATCCGTTTGACTCCAGTGGATTAATTAATGTCTTCTGAGGCGAAACGCTAGGTGTGTGTAAGGAATGGATCAATATTTAAAACTTTTTTTACTAAAAATTCACGAGGGTCGAGGTCAAGCACGTTGACAAGTTTACGTGAGAACTGACGCGTGAAAAACAGGAAAAGAAAAAAAAACGGAAGCGCAGTGTTGTTTCCAACAGAGGAGCATAGAGAATCATACATAGATGCCTCATCTGGCTGGTTTGAATATGTCAACTGCATGCCATCTTGGAACAGTGAACAAGGAGAGCTGTTTGAATCGGTTTGAATGCAAATGAGTGAGTGGAGGAGATGACCGAGACTCCTTGCTCAGACCGCTGCATACGTAAACTCCTTTTGTGTCAAAAAAGTACCGCAGTCCAGAGAAACAGCTGCTAATAAGGGATATGAAGTTACATAATATAATACATAAGAGACACGTATGTGCTAGTAACGGGGCACATTTTCATATGGTCCCATTTTTCTTTTGTCACAAAGATATCTGCTGATAATCTATTCCAAAAGGCAACTATCGGCACCGATTAATCAGTAAAATCAATATATCGGTCTACCTCTAATTTATATTACATATATAATGGGAGGGGAAGTTTGCAATACTGTTGTTGTGAGTGGAGTGGACAAATCAAACTTTTAGTATGAGTTGTAATAGAGACTAATGGACAGAGCACTTGTATTAAAATGAATGGGAAACTGGAACACCCACTATGGCAGATGTAGAAAAGGAAGTCCCACCGTACAGGTAAAACAGCCAATCAACTTTTAGGTACAGACATTGACTGTCAGTCAACTCCAGAATCATTAGCTGGACCAGACTGAAAAAAAAAAAAAAAAAACAGTTTTTAGGGTAATCTGAGCTAAAAAAATAAAATATTAAATTGATACTAGTCAAGTCATTTTTATTTGTATTGTGCTTTTTACAACACACATCGAAAATTATAGTGTTATGTCTAGTTTAAATGAAAAAATGTGAATAAAAATCATGTCTTAAAAATTACCATTGATACCACTGTTGTCTGATTTTACTGCTGATTTGAAATATGTTCTTTGATCATAATCTTGACCAAATGTTTTGGAGATTTCTGTCCTCCACCATTCAAGTAGATGGGAGCTGTCCTTTCATGCTGCTTATATTCAAAGAAAATAGCTGCCCGGGAGCAAGATTGTCGCTGAGTGGACTGACTTGCCTTGAAAGGGACTTTGATTGTAAATGGTATTCCCAGATCTCGCAAGAGAAACAAATGACCTAGTCTGGAAAAACAAGCCTAAAAACACAGCTGCATTCTGGAAATAAGACAAAAACACAGCAAAAAGAGGTTGCGCTAGAAAAAAATCTTCATCTGTCACTCTGATGTACTGAGTTGTAAAATTTCCATCATGGTCTATTTTTTCATCATACTTGTTATACTATAATTTTATAAGTACTACATTCAGTGGCGTAGCATCTATACAGGGGTGGATCTACTGGGGTGGCATAGGGTGGCAAATGTCACCCTAAGAAAAAGCATTGCCACCCCATCTGCCACCCCAACATAAGTATCCAAATGTATTAAATATAAATATAAGTATATTATTGTTGATGTTGACATTGTGTAGGGGATTATTAATCTCAAACTGCCTAAACTCTCACCGAACGCACAAATGACTACAGACCCATAGCGTGATTGATTACAGCTGCAACCAATCCCGTGATTGTTTACAGCAGCTGCAGCGGCCAATCACAACATCGACCAATCGCCTACCTAGCAGCGCGTGTACAGTGTTTGGGCTCTTGTGGGTTGATGAGCTTATTTCCTCAACAACAATGACTACATGGACAATTACATGAAAAAAAAGAGGTAAAAGATGAATTTCTCATTTGTTTCCAAGTATTCACTGAATGATTATTAGATGCATCAGTGTCAGTTGTGGGTTGAGACGGGTAAGATGTGTCCTCACCACTTTTTGAAATAGTTTCGTCAGGTGATTGTTGATGGGGCGCACCGGTGCGCAGTGTGTTTCCTCCCTATTTAAACTGAGTGTTTCATGGCTGGGTTGTGTGATGGGAGACGGTTGTTCGTGAACTGTGTCATCTCGTTCACGGGTGTTCAGGCGCATTTTGCCTTTTTTCCGGGTTCCCGCTGCTGGTGCGGAGAGTTTGTGGTTGTTGCTGTCTGAATTTCAGAGTTTGATGTTTTTCATATACAGAACTGTCAATAAATATGTCTGTGTTTCTCGTCTCCCCGCATCTTTTATTGCATTATATTTTTAAAGTGTAACACCCATTCACTGACGTACAGATGCAATCTTGTTTTATTAAAATAAAAAGTTATATTTGGGTGAATTAGAATCCAAAACCTCTAAAAACTAAAGGCAAAAGGTTACCACTAGATCAACCAGTCATGTTCTTAATCAAAGTGCTGATCTATGTACTCATCTACTGATTAACAAAATCCCAAGACTGATAGTGGCAGATGTAGAAATGAAATTACCATATTATGTGAAATATTTATTTGGGTGCTTGAATCGGACATTAAGAATGACTGTTGATCAAAACAGGTCATTTAAAAGAATCTTTTAATGTGCATAGCATAATAATTAATTAATTAATTAATTAGTTTTGCAGCACTGCCCCCCACAGTACAATTTTCTGTACAGTTTATTTTTATTTAGACCTAACTTTGTGTTAATCTTCGCTTTCAAATGGATTATTCCAGCTGTTACAAAGATGATAGGCCTACAGGAATTTATTAGCAGAATAACATGGTGTATGCATACATTTTCCATCCATGTGTACACTCAACAAAATAAAAAATTTGGCCTGCATAAGGTGGTGACATTTAGTCCAGATTGCCTGTTCTATATGTGAAGCTTAGGAACATTTATTATTTGTAGAAGTGTTTAATAGACAATGTCTTGGTGCTCTGCAGATAAACATTTTGTTACTTATTTTTTATTATGCAAAAGAAAAAAGAAAAAAGTTAATGTTGAAAAATGGTTACTATGTGGTTCCTGTGGAAATGCAGCTGTATCACAAATTCATGGACATTTGTAATATGATAGTTACTCCAATTAATGAACTAGTACTTGTTGCAATAAAGCTTGGTACCTTAATCCATAAGAACTACGCATGGGCGCTTGCTTTGGTGTTGCCACCCCTCATAGTCTGCATGCCACCGTCTTGCCACCCCATAAAAACATTTCTAGATCCGCCCCTGCATCCATAATAATGGCATATACATGAAAGTGGATAGGCTTGAGTGATATATTTTTTGACTCCTCAAGCACAAGTTTAGTGAATCCAAGGAGTTCTTGGGTGAAAGTTCCATCTGTCAATCAACTGTGCTAATACAAGACTTTTAAACTTTGGCAGTTACTTGCAGCTTTTAAAGAAAATAAACGTCTGATCGAACATTTTAAAATGCGCATGCTTACATACACAATTTCACTGAACTTGTTCAGTGTGCCTGATATCACAATAAAGTGTCACAGATGAGAAGCACACACATCACTGAAGCTCTAATACAGGTACTCCTCTAAAATAACTGACAGTTCTGCTCTAAACGTAATGTTGGCTCTTAGATTAAATACAAGTAATTGACAGAAACAATAAGCTGCTTTTTTTGCACTTTCATTTGGTTATTTTTTTGTGCTTTATTTTAATAAAGTAACACACTACTCATGCAGTAACACTGAGTATCACTGATGTATGCAGTCATAAATTCAGAGACCCTCTCCTTGAAGTCCAAACACAATATGTCAAAAGAGATGCACATTACCAGGTGTAAATGGTGATGGCACATGTTAATACACATCTTAATACTACCAGGCAATAAACAGGGCACAACACAGCGTGAGTGTGTGTGAGAGAGACAGTGAATTCAAAACTGATGCGCTAGGTTTTTTTATTTTTTTATCTGTCAAAATGACAGACAGCATATGAAATGATCCTTCAATGTTTAAAAAAAAAAAAAACAATCGGTAAATGAAGGAAAATTTTCAGTTGTTTTTTAGATTTTAAACCTTAAAAATATACTCATTACAAATTTTTTTTACAAAATTACATTACAAAAAAGTAGCTACAAGTGACAACAAAAACAGCAGCAGCAAAATAAACCAGCAAAATAATGAAAAAAACAAAAAACACAAAATATATTCATGCTTGCATGCAATTAGCCAACGTAGTAGACATCACTATTACAGTTAATGATAGTGTGTAGATTACTGTTATACAGACACAGCTAATCAGTGTGATTCTACAACACAGTCATTTCCTGGTTCACTGTGACGTCACAGTATAGATTTCAGTTTTTAAATTGTACAGATATACTGTCAAAATTTGCCAGAAAGCATTGCAACTAGTAGCCAGTAAAATACAGCAAATTCGCACTATATATATATATATATATATATATATATATATATATATATATATATTTTTTATTATTATTTATTTGTTTTTTTTTTTACAGTGTTTTGTATTGTTCTACCTGGCTACTGTACAGTTTTCAGCTCTGATCAGGATGGATCTTAGCTGATTGTTCTGTAATACTTGTTTCATTTACGCAGATACTGTTCTTTGGATTTATGAATCAGTTAAAGTGTCTCATACAGTTGAACGAAGATGAGCTTATTCACACTGACACTTGTGGTGCTATTTATCAGACAGCTGTCATTATGGATGAGACATATTTAAATGTAGGCATGCACTGATGTAGCTTATCACCATCATGATATGACAGTTACATAATGTTGCAGTCCAGTAAAAAGCAGATGGATATCACAGCTGCTGTATGAATGTAATTTCATTGACTGTGAGAAGCAGATATGATGTCTTTGTGTTAAAATAATGTTTGAGGTTCAGTAAAAGTTAAGCTCAGTTTGCAGCATTTGTGGCATAATGAAGGTGATTTCCACAAAAAAATAATTTTGGCTCATCCCTCGTTTATTGAATATAAAAAATAAAAATCGTTGTTACACTAAGGCACTTGCAATGGAAGTGAATGGGGACAGTCCATAAATGTTAAAATACACAGTTTGTGGTTGTTGGTTAATTATTGACCCAAAGTAAAAAAATAAAAAAATATCCAAGCCTTTATGTTATTCTGGTCCCTATATATGGCTATGGACTTTTTGATGTGTTTTATCATCTGTTACTTAAATTATAAGTCTGATCACTTAGAAAAGTAATAAAACATCTCTGTTCTACATGCTGCACAATTTGAGGTATCATTCAAGTCTGTAGCACAGTGTGGGACAAGTTACACACCACAAATTAATAATCAGGGCTAGAGGTTTGTTCAAGTATGAGCAATATTAATATTGATATGTGCCTTAACAACCAGCACTAACTAGAGCTTAATAGCAGCCCTAAAATGTGTGGCCTTATTCGCTAAAGGCTACAGTTGAACAAACATAAGCTCATCATTCATTATTCTACACACTGCGGCTGCACACTATAACAGATAATGAAGAGATGTGAAGCAGTTTATGTGAGAATCAAAGTGTAAAGATTAAAGGCTGATAAGAGATTTTGGTGATATAAGAGGCTATTATGATAAGATACTTGTCTATCAACTTTATTATGGCATTTTCATCTTAACATTTTCAAGATGAATAACATAATTGCACTGTCAAAGTAACATTTGATTGCATTACTAAATTAAAGGTTACTACATATTAGCTTTCTAAAATGATCAAGATTCGATCATGATAACTGAAAAAAGATCAAAATTAACTGGTTTTATTCAAGTAAAAATATGAATTAACATAACTGAATCAACCTGAATACATTTGGTTACACCAACAAAACTATTTTTAGGGTTAGATCAGGTAGAAATAGCTTCCACTTTCACAGTGTAGGCTACATTATACTGTACAGGTGCATCTCAATAAATTAGAATGTCGTGGAAAAGTTCATTTATTTCAGTAATTCAACTCAAATTGTGAAACTCGTGTATTAAATAAATTCAATGCACACAGACTGAAGTAGTTTAAGTCTTTGGTTCTTTTAATTGTGATGATTTTGTCTCACATTTAACAAAAACCCACCAATTCACTATCTCAACAAATTAGAATATGGTGACATGCCAATCAGCTAATGAACTCAAAACACCTGCAAAGGTTTCCTGAGCCTTCAAAATGGTCTCTCAGTTTGGTTCACTAGGCTACACAATCATGGGGAAGACTGCTGATCTGACAGTTGTTCAGAAGACAATCATTGACACCCTTCACAAGGAGGGTAAGCCACAAACATTCATTGCCAAAGAAGCTGGCTGTTCACAGAGTGCTGTATCCAAGCATGTTAACAGAAAGTTGAGTGGAAGGAAAAAGTGTGGAAGAAAAAGATGCACAACCAACCGAGAGAACCGCAGCCTTATGAAGATTGTCAAGCAAAATCGATTCAAGAATTTGGGTGAACTTCACAAGGAATGGACTGAGGCTGGGGTCAAGGCATCAAGAGCCACCACACACAGACGTGTCAAGGAATTTGGCTATAGTTGTCGTATTCCTCTTGTTAAGCCACTCCTGAACCACAGACAATGTCAGAGGCGTCTTACCTGGGCTAAGGAGAAGAAAAACTGGACTGTTGCCCAGTGTTCCAAAGTCCTCTTTTCAGATGAGAGCAAGTTTTGTATTTCATTTGGAAACCAAGGTCCTAGAGTCTGGAGGAAGGGTGGAGAAGCTCATAGCCCAATTTGCTTGAAGTCCAGTATTAAGTTTCCACAGTCTGTGATGATTTGGGGTGCAATGTCATCTGCTGGTGTTGGTCCATTGTGTTTTTTGAAAACCAAAGTCACTGCACCCGTTTACCAAGAAATTTTGGAGCACTTCATGCTTCCTTCTGCTGACCAGCTTTTTAAAGATGCTGATTTCATTTTCCAGCAGGATTTGGCACCTGCCCACACTGCCAAAAGCACCAAAAGTTGGTTAAATGACCATGGTGTTGGTGTGCTTGACTGGCCAGCAAACTCACCAGACCTGAACCCCATAGAGAATCTATGGGGTATTGTCAAGAGGAAAATGAGAAACAAGAGACCAAAAAATGCAGATGAGCTGAAGGCCACTGTCAAAGAAACCTGGGCTTCCATACCACCTCAGCAGTGCCACAAACTGATCACCTCCATGCCACGCCGAATTGAGGCAGTAATTAAAGCAAAAGGAGCCCCTACCAAGTATTGAGTACATATATAGTAAATGAACATACTTTCCAGAAGGCCAACAATTCACTAAAATTTTTTTTTTATTATTGGTCTTATGATGTATTCTAATTTGTTGAGATAGTGAATTGGTGGGTTTTTGTTAAATGTGAGCAAAATCATCACAATTAAAAGAACCAAAGACTTAAACTACTTCAGTCTGTGTGCATTGAATTTATTTAATACACGAGTTTCACAATTTGAGTTGAATTACTGAAATAAATGAACTTTTCCACGACATTCTAATTTATTGAGATGCACCTGTACATCAATCCTCTGAAGCTATAGTAGTTGTTTTAGTAGTAGGGTAATGCAATTACATTGTACATGTTCTTTCTTTCTTTCTATATATATTTTCATATATATGTGTTTTCCTCTTATTGACTTGAGAAATCTCTTTGAAATGTAGCAGCATCACCATTACATATATTTTATCATTTGGAATATTTATTTATACTAGAAAGCACAACGTTTTTGTGTAATGTACAGCACTTTGTGCAGCATTTGTATGCTAAAAATGCACATTGATAACCTTTAAGAACTCTTGTTTATTTATTGAAATGAATGACATTCAATGCTGCTTTCTTCTCTTTCAGGGACTTTCTGCCTCGTGGCTCTGGTATTGTCACTCGGCGCCCCCTAGTGCTGCAGCTCATCAACTGCCCTACTGGTAAACATCTTACTCTCTTCTGCACACTATTGTATGGAAGTCCATTTCCGCTACATAATAAAATTAATTGTGCTTTGGTAAGTCATAACTATGGCATACTAATTCATAATTATGAGATTATGAGACTGGTTCCTGGGCTCAGAGCGCCGTTCACAGCCACGCTCCACCCCAGTTCCATTCTTCCCGGAGGTGCATGAGGAACTTAAGAAGACATGGTAGGCACCTTTCACTGCCCGGACCCGGCTTCCGAGTTCCTCCGCTCTCACTACCCTCGACGGTGGGGTGGCCAGGGGGTACACGGAGGTTCCTCAGGTGGAGCAGGCGATTGTGGTGCACCTGCGTGGGCGTGGCCCAGTCAGTCAATGCAGCTCGCATACTGATCTGACGGCGGGATGTGTCTCTCGCATAAGGAACACTTATGGAATCTTTAAAAAGACACGAACACATAAGCGACTCTTAGATATATAAATATATAAATAAATTAATATTTATATTTCACACAATATACAATTAGGGTTGGGCGATATGGCAAAAAATATTATCACGATATTCCTTTTCATATTGTTCGATATCAATATTTATCGCGATATGCACATTGCACTTTTTTTTTTTTTTCAAAGCAGAATAAAAAAATTAAAAAAATAAAATCCTAAACAGTCATAATAGTCTCAACAAAACTGCATTGGGGCCCGGGGACAGCTGAAGCAGTGGGGTCTGAGAGATCTTCTCCCAAAATATAAAAATATTTTATAGAGTTTATTAATCGAGTGCAGTTGGATATGAATGTTAAAAGATCATCTGTTCGTTTTGAAGCATAATGACAGCAGCCCAGCCGACACTAGTGTGCCGTGAAAGATTGTCAGGTGTGCCGTGGAAAATTATTAAATTCCACAAAATAAATAAATGCATGAAAAAAAATTATAATTTCAGGATCCAAACTCCTCACCTTTTTGAGAAATTCACCATTTTGAAATCATAATCGGTCACTTTTGTGATTGTGAAGAGCAATAATTAATGTGCAAAAGTGAGTGATATTTATACGCGTTAAGGGCCTTTCACATGACTCGCATCAGTGCTGCAGAATACATTGAAGTCTATGAAGTGACGCCACTTTACACCAAAGTGTTTTTCACACACACGTTTTTGCTTCACCAATAATGTCTTTGAGAGTACTAAGCAACAAGAAATATTTAAAAACTGTCCAAATTTGTGAAGAGACATTGAATGACGCATAATTTCCGAATTTCAAACATTACAAGTAAACGCTACTAAGACAGACAGAAAATATGGACAAGTTCTTGAAAAGGAAAAATATTGACGATGGTTAGCCTATGTGGGATAGTGGTGTGCCATAGAATTTTTTAGTCGTAAAAAGTGTGCCGTGGTAGAAAAAAGGTTGGGAAACACTGCCCTAGCGTTGTTAGTGGCTTTGAGCTGATTTCTTCCACGCCAGTGGAAACGTAGCCTGAGAAAGCCAAACTGCTTGTGTTTTTAGCAACATGCATCTGATCTTCGTAAAACATAGACTTAATATCGAAAATTGCTCAAAAGTTTATCATGGATATCAGTTTATTTTATTTTTTTTCGTGATAAATATCGTTAAAGTTTTATCGGCCAGCCCTATATACAATACACAATATGCAATTACTTAGTAAGGATACACAACACCTGCCAAAGCGCTGCGGAGAATCAGGATGCTGAGGCCCGTTCACCAGCGAAGTGTCAAGCGGCGAGGTGCAGTGATGTTCGCCGGAGCACTGCAGGGGAGCGGAGAGTCTTCTCGTTGCCATGAAGATTCCGCCCGCTGACTCATGTATATCGATGGCGAAGGGTAGAGGGCTTCTAGACAAGAGATGATCGCTGTCTTGAAGGAAGAAATTCTGAGGAAATGGTGTTTGTGCACCTGCTTTTATAGTGGACAGCTTCGCGGCAAAACAGGCGGGGCTCAAACACCATAGCCAATATTAGAATTTTGCCGTTATTGTAGAGAGGTTTCAACTAGCTCGTGTAAGAAGGCACTCCCCATGTGCGTTAATGAACGCAATGTCAAGTGTACTGAGTCGTAAGGGAACAAAATGTACTTACAAAACATGGTTCATCATACATTTATAAATAAGCTCATTTAACAAGCATTATGCCTCAACATAGCTTATGTAACGCCATTAAATCATTAAATAAATGTGTTATCTAATTTGATTCTTACCTTGTTTCCTGTTGTTTTGACTTGATATTTAGTCTCGAAATGTTGAATTTTAATCTCATAAGTATTACTTAGTATGTCATAATTATGACTTACCAAAGCACAAATAATTTTTTTATTTGGTGGAAATGGGCTTCCATACTATAGTATTTGTCAATCAAAGTTTTAAATGCTTGTTTTCAATACAAAAATGAACTAAAGTATTGTGAAAATGTCTATTTGTCTATAGGCCAACATTTTCCTAATTGCTTGTTTTCAGAGTATGCAGAGTTCTTGCATTGCAAGGGAAAGAAGTTTACGGAATTTGATGAAGTGCGTCTGGAGATTGAAGCGGAAACAGATCGCCTCACCGGCCAAAACAAAGGCATTTCACCGGTCCCTATCAACCTGCGTGTCTATTCGCCTCATGGTACCTACACACTCATGCATGTACAGAGAGAATTATTGAAACGTAATCAGACTGACATATTTTGACATACTGTATATTACAGGGGTCATCAACAAGCTCTGCTAATGTTAAACAAAAATACAATATTAGCTTCAACCAAAAACTTTAACCAAAGCTGAAATTAAAAAGCTAATGTTTAGCTAAATGTTTCTTTCTCCTTCCTGCATTATAATGTATTAAGTAAGATTTAAAATGTAATGTACTTGTATATGACTCTGTACAACAGTAATTATTATTTTAATTGTTTTGTAATGTAAGCATCATAATAAAGTATGTAAATACTGTACAGTAATATAGTTCTATACGCATGTTATTACAAACCAGGCTTAAAATGCAACACTCTTTTTTATACAGTATGTGACAAGGAATCCCTGCTCTGTTTCTCTATTCACCAATGAGTCCTTGGTCTGGAAAAAGTTGAAGACCCAATGTTCATTTATGTCAAATATAAACATGCATTTTGATAAATTTCACATGCAACCATGTCACTTCTTGTCTTCTTCACTAGTCCTGAATCTCACACTTGTGGACTTGCCTGGCATAACCAAAGTGCCCGTAGGCGACCAGCCAGTTGATATAGAGTTCCAGATCAGGGAAATGCTAATGCAGTTTGTGACAAAGGAGAACTGCCTGCTGCTGGCTGTGTCTCCTGCCAATTCTGACTTGGCCAACTCAGATGCCCTCAAGATTGCCAAAGAGGTGGACCCTCAGGGTATGTTTTTTTTCCCTTTATATCTTACAAAAAAATAGCTGAGAGGATATCGAATAACAACTAGAGCGTTCACAGCAGCCCAGTTCACTTAAGGCTAATCATATAGTTAAAAAAACATAAGCTCATCATTCATTATTCTGCCCAAAATGAAGAGTTTTGAAGCAGTTTATAGGACATTCAATGTGTGAACATTAAAGTCTAATAAAAGATACAGTTGATACATGAGGCTGTTATGATAAGACTTGTATATCATAATTGCTTTCTCATATTAACATTTTCAAAATGAGTTACATAATTGCAATGTCAGAATAACATAATATGACCAAAACAACCTGGTCAACTGTGGACCCTCAGAGAGTGTTTTCATCCAGTAGTGACTAAAATCTTGTTGGTGATTGTTGTCAAATCAATCTGCATAATCTTAATGGCAACAGACAATATTTAGCATCAGATCTAACACATAATTGCATAGATACTTTGATGTGAGATTTTGAAAGCTATACCGGCTTCTGTTCGGCTATTCATGCATCAATGTGTATGTGATTTGAACAGGCCTTCGAACTATTGGTGTGATCACTAAGCTGGATCTAATGGATGAAGGAACTGATGCACGTGACATCCTAGAGAACAAGCTTCTTCCTTTACGTAGAGGTGAATTCAGTCTACAAAGAACAAGCATGTATATTTGTTACCCATAAATAGAACATCCATGCATAGCTTATCATTTCAAGTTTATTCTTGAAAAAAGAAAAACTATTTTGTTTCTGTGCCCTTTTTGTCTAACATTACATTACCTTTTTTATGTATTTATTTGATAAAATATTAACAAGAATTGCTACTAATCCTCAATTGTCCTCGTGATAACAAAGTAAGTAGTTTCAAAGTAATGAGGTTTGTTTACTTACTGGCTTTAGTATAAATCTTTAGACACCCACCCATCTATAAACCCATCTTTACCACTGATAAAACTTGCATGTCCTTGCACTAACACTAGAAGATGGTGAAGGAACACATCACTGGTCTCTTTAAAAGATCTCTTAAAGAAGCTAAAAAAATCGTATATACTGTATAAAAGCATGTTTTTATATATTTATTTTTAAGAGTGCTCAGATACAGGAACACATCTAATGATTCAGGAGTGCAAAAAAATCTACTGTGCCTGCAACATGCTTTAAGAAGAATTCATCTGTAGAGAACATTTGAACATTTGAAGCATTTCAAGCACTATTAAGTCTAAGTGTACTTGTGGATTTTAGTGACTGGTATACTTTATTTGCAGTTGCAGATAGCCTTTCTCCAGACTATTATTCACTGACATTGAATGGTTGTCATTTAACAGATGCTTTTTAACCAAAGTATACACAGTCCACTTGGAACAACCTTGAGATATAGTACCTTTGAATGACACAACAGTAATATGATTCGCTCATTAACTCTCCAATTTCAGACAAGTGTTTCCATTTGTTTCTGCAGGACTTTACATTTTAAAGAATATTTGGTCATATTAACAAGACAGGTTATCAGGAATGTCAACTAGATGCAAATAATTTAGCAATTACTAAAAGGGTTAAAGGTACAGTGTGTAATATCTGGCACCAAACAAAAAGATTTGCAAAAAGAATGACTGGCTGAGTTCGGAATAACATACTACTATACTACTACCACATTTTCTGTCATATATAGCTATGGTAGAAATTGACAGAGGAGTAAGTAGTATGCAATTCCGAATTTAGCACTGTCTCCAAACAGGTTTCCCAAACACTCACCCTCTCTTCCATTGTTTTGTGAAACAGATCACACCCCAAACTTATTCCATTGGTTGAGCCAGAGGTTGACATGTCGGACTGCTTAAAAAACAGGGCGATGTTTTTATAGTCATCATTTACTCACCCTCATGCAGGGCTCCAGACTGCGACTAAAATTTAAAATCTAGTTGCCACTGGCAACAGTAGGGTTGTGTGCGTTCATATGCGGTTTCGTCAGGTATCATCTTGTGAATTATTGAATACATATTTATAGTGCGCAACAGTGTGTCTCGCACCGCTTTTCAACCGTTCTGTTTCTGACAAGCTCTCTGCACCACATGCAACAACAAACCCAGCGTGAGAGAGTTCTGACCAAATGACTCTTTTAATTAGCAGTTTGAATCAGAGTCACTTTCTCAGCGAATCAGCCATCAGTGAGCTCACAACTGGGAGCGCAGACATTTCAAAATAAGAGTCCCATGTGTATTTCGGACTTCTTTATAATTAAAAGTCCCATATTGTGTACCACTTTTTTTCTTCTGGTAATTATTGATTGCGATTGGAGTAGCACAATAAACTGCATCTGGGATTTCATTCAGTTTGCACTCTTGTAGTCTCTGTGTCTGGGCCATCCGGTAACATTTAAAGAAAGAATTAAGGCAATATTTTAAAACAATTAAAATTATAAATATATATAATCAAACTTTTGACACTCAGGACAATTGAGGGACTTGTTCACAACTATTACACAAGGTGCAAACAATCATTGATGCTTAAGAAGACAGAACCCTACTATTTGCATACTATATGTAAATATCTGTAATGTAGATTCTGAAGAGCACTAATAAATACAAATTATGTAAATTATGTAAATTGTATAAATTATGAAAGGGGTTTGAACATTTGAGACAAAAGGGAATGCAAACTTATCTTCTCAACTATATATACTGTTTATTAAAACTTCGATGAATGGGTTATCAGCTGACTTCCTTTTCTTCGGCTTTCAATCTTGTTTCTGAAAAGCAATCTAAATCGAGAAAATCTGTGATTTGGCTACTAAAAACAGACATTTGGCTCCTTAATGTTTCAGTTTAGGAGCCAATGGCTCCTAAGTCATTTTTTTAGTCTGGAGCCGTGTCACGTTGTTCCAAAGCCACATGACTTTCTTTCTTCTATGGAACCCAAAAGGAGATGTTAGGCAGTATGTTAGTCTCAGTCACCATTCACTTTCATTGTATAGAAAAAAAGATGCAATGAAAGTGAATGGTGACTGAGGCTAGCTTCAGCTACTTGCAATGTTCTTTGGCTTAGCTAGAACTAGCTTCTTTCTTTATTTTAGACAAAGATCAGTGACATTAAACACTGCTTTGGTCATTCTGATTGAATCTAACAACTGTACATCAAACTCACTGTCTGTGATGCTTCCCTGTAGGCTACATTGGGGTTGTGAACCGCAGTCAGAAGGACATTGATGGCAAGAAGGACATCACTGCTGCCATGGCAGCCGAGAGGAAGTTCTTCCTCACCCATCCAGCCTATCGACACCTGGCTGATCGCATGGGGACTCCCTACCTGCAGAAAGTGCTCAATCAGGTAGGATGCACTTTGAATTTTTTCAAGCCACTTATGTATGTTCTATACAATTTTCCATTTTGATTTAGAAGAATTGATCATAAAAGAAATAAAATAAAAATACTGCCATAATTTACTCACCCTCATGTCATTCTTAAGCTATACATAAATGGAGATGTTTTAATTAACAACATGGTCCATTTTTTCAATACAATGGCAGATGATGGTGCCTCACTTTAAAGCCTAAAAAACAAAACTGTGGTGTATAGAGACTGAAGAGGTGGGTGTGCTGTGAATTGTTGAAGGACCCAAACCCAACCCCCCAAAAATATATTTTTTTGTGAGAAAATTTTCATTGCAAAAAAACAAAACAACAACAAACAAAACAAACACAAAAAGAAGAAGAAGAAAAAAAAGGTAGTTTATTGTCTGTTGTAATCATAGTCCCATTTGAAATGTATGTCAAGGCATGGTGTACAGTACACACTACTAAAACTTGATGTTAAATATCTATTTAAATGAATAGGTTTGATTAACTGTTCTTTTTATTAATGGTAAAATGGGTAACACTTTATACTTACTCTAATTAATAAACTAATACATACATTACCTTATACATAATAAACTGTTAAGCATTGTATAGTAAATATTTATGTAGTATTGTCAGTGTTAAAGGAATAGTTCACCCAAAAATGAATATTCTCTCATCATTTACTCACACTTATTCCATCCCAGATGTGTATGACTTTCTTTCTTCTGCAGAACAAAAATGAAGATTTTTAGAAGAATTTCTCAACTCTTTTGTTCCATACAATGCAAGTGAATTGGTGCCAAAATTTTGAAGCACACAAAAATCACAAGTCAGCATAAAAGTTATCCAAGACTCCAGTGGTTAAATCAGTATCTTCAGAAGCAATTTGATAGGTATGGGTAAGAAACAGATCACTTTCACATTCTTCTTATTGTGTTTTTGGTGATTCACATTCTTCATGCATATTGCTCCCTACTGGGCAGGGAGAAGAATTTATTGCAAAAAAGGAATTAAATATTGATTTGTTTCTCAGCCACGCCTATCATATCACTTCTGAAGATATGGATTAAAGCACTGGAGTTGTATGGATTACTTTTATGATGCCTTTATGTGCTTTTTGGAGCGTCACAATTTTGACACCCATTCACTTGCATTGTATAGATCTACAGAGCTGAACTATTTTTCTAAAAATCATAATTTGTGTTCTGCAGAAGAAAGAAAATAATACACATCTGGGATGGCATGAGGGTGAGTAAATGATGAGATTTTTGGGTGAAATATCCCTTAACACAATTGTTAACACAATTTATCAGTGAAAATCTTGACGTCTGTTGCACGTTCATGAGTGAAGCTCGTTTACATTGTCAAAGAACTTATTTTGTTTAGTGCTAAAAGCAATCCAATTCTCACATGAGCACATGACACTGTGAAAGAGCCTCTCTCATAGTGCTCAATGCACAAACATTTTCACTTTGTTCGCTTGTGTTTATTTGTTATGTAACTTTAGACATATTTCCCAGTATTAGATTTTAGGCCTGTGTATCTGTACATCATAGTGACTTTTAGCTGTCAGAAATCGTACTGGTTACTTTGGTAACCTCCGTTCCCTGATGGAGGGAACGAGACGTTGTGTCGATGTAGTGACACTAGGGCTGAACAGGTAGCGGCAGATTGGTGTGATGACCACACGATGTGTGCCATGGCACCATGCCCACCTCGCGACTCAAGTCTGATGCCAGTGCTGAAGCGGTCTCATATGCATCAACCCGAGTGGCGTGACCACCGTCGAGGACGCCATATGCCCCAGGAGCCTCTGAAAATGCTTCAGTGGGACCGCTGTGCTCTGCCTGAACAACTTCTTGCAGTTCAGCACTGACTGCGTGCGCTCGCTCATTAGGCGTGCCATCACAGAGACTGAGTCTAACTCCAACACGAGAAAAGAGATGCTCTGTACTGGGGAGAACTGCTTTTCCCCAGTTGACCCGAAGCCCCAACCGGCTGAGGTGCCTGAGTACCAGGTCCCTGTGCACACCCAACAAGTCTCGAGAGTGAGGTAGAGCCAGCCAGTCATCGAGACAGTTGAAGATGCGGATGCCCACTTCCCTTAGCGGGGCAAGGTCTGCCTCTGCGACTTCCGTGAAGATGCGGTGCGACAGCGACTGACCGAAGGGGAGGACCTTGTACTGGTGCACCCGGCCCTCGAAGGTGAACCCAAGAAGGGGCCTGTGCCGAGGAAAAACCGAGACGTTGAAGTACGCGTCCTTCAGGTCTACCGCCGTGAACCAATCCTGATGCCGGATGCTCGCTAAAATGCGTTTCCACGTCAGCATCGTCAGAACTGGAGTCTGTGCAAGACCCGGTTCAGAACTCGCAGGTCCAGGATTGGCCACAACCCACCGCCTTTCCTTGGTACGATGAAGTAGGCGCTGTAGAACCCCTTCTTCATCTCGGCTGGAGGGACAGGCTCTACCGCGTCCTTCCGCGTTCTCGCCCTGCACTTGAGGTAAAACGGATGCCGCTGAACTCACGCAGGTGCCTGGCGAATTGAATCTCATAGCCGAGTCGGACACTCCTGGTCAGCCATCGTGACGGGTTGGGGAGCGCAAGCCATGCCCCCAAGCCCTGGGTGAGGGGGACCAAGGAGAAAATCGCATCGGACGTACCGGCGGGTGGGGCCTAGTGGTGGGGCGGAGCCGGATGTGCCACGTTGAGGGGGCTCGGACCCCGAACTCGTGGCCGTGCTGAGTCTGGGGACATCGAAGCACTTACCTGGCTCAAGGTACCCACAATAGGACCGGTCAGTGACGGGGGAGGAGGACATTCTCGTAATCTGTCACAACCGCCCGGGCGGGTGTGTTGTGTCGCAGCTGGGCACGCAGGGGTGGGGGGCCCACCTCCGCAGCGTTGTGCCTGCCATAAATGTGTGGTGTCTGGCGATCACAATAACAACGGCCGTAAACACCGGGTGTGTGACCCAGGAAATGAGGAAACCACTCCTTTTCTGAACGTGTGGGTACCGCAGCCTTTTGGGCATGCGGCGAATCAAAGAAAAGGCAACAAAAGATTCTTCTCCCGGCCTGCAGCAGGTCTCCACGTGCCTGGGTTGCCCATCTCAGGGGCGGCTAGAAGCCTTCCTCGGGTTCTTGACGGGGGGCATCTGCTTCCTGCGGGTGGCTCTACGCCAGGGCCAGGCCGCTGGCCCGGGCTGCGACAGAGCCAGTGTCGTCGCTGCAGGGGGACGCTCCTGGCAACGAGCAGATGGGGCACGGGATCTTGATCCACGCCGGGGCAGGATATGCTGAATAGCCTCCATCTGCTTCTTAACCGCCGAGAACTGCTGGGCAAAGTCCTCGATGGTGTCACCAAATAGGCTGACCTGGGAGACGGGGGCGTCAAGGAACCGTACCTTGTCAGCTTCCCTCATCTCAACCAAGTTGAGCCATAGGTGGCGCTCCTGGACCACCAGGGTGAACATCGCCTGCCTGAGAGTCCACGCCATGACCTTCGTCGCCCGGAGGGCGAGATCGGTCGCCGAGCGCAGCTCCTGCATCAATCCCAGGTCAGAACTACCCTCGTGCAGTTCTCTTAGCGCCTTGGCTTGGTGCACCTGCAGGAGAGCCACGGTGTGCAGGGCAGAGGCGGCCTGTCCAGTAGCACCATAGGCCTTAGTCACCAGAAACAACGTAAACCTACAGGCGCTGGATGGGAGTCTCGGGCGGGTCCACCAGGTGGCGTCGGCCTGCGACTGGCCAACCACACCTGAAGGTGGGAGCCCAGTCGAGTCCTCAGCATCAAACTGGACCAGCCTGCTCACCGTTGCTGCGATTGAGAGCTCATCCACTTTGCGAGCGCCAAATGAGATCGCGAACTCGCCCTGAGATGAGCCTCATGAGTCTCATCCCAGAACTCGACTGAGGCAAACGAGCGTAGTGGGGAATGGGAGGTCCATGGGGAGTTACCCAGCGGAGCAGCTCCCATTGGGGTCCCCAAATTGCCCCCAGTGCTAACCGATGCAGCCTCAAACCCGTAGGTAAAAGGACCGAGGCGGGGAGCCGCTGGGGTGGCTTTCCCTCTAATGAAGGAAAGCCACAACCACAACGTTGCCACGGTCATGTTCTCGCAATGAGAACATGACCCGTCCACGAACGCTGTCTCCATGTGGGCAGCACCCAAGCACGTAAGACAGCGATCGTGGCCATCGGAAGCGGAGAGGTAACGACCGCAACCAGGAAATAAACACAGACGGAAAGGCATCTTTAAAAAGACACTCTCCGTCAGTGCCACTCTTTTAGTAGGGAAAATATACTCTTTTATCGCAAGAATATATACTCTTTTAGACTGTTGAAGCGCCCAGGGGCATTCTCTGCACTCCACCGGTGCACAAGGGGGAGAAGCCACTGTAATGCGGCGTAAATCCAACAGTTTTTTTAGAGGTGAATGGAACGGCAGAGGATTCAGCTCGCTGAACACAACCGCTCGGCTCTGAAAAAAAAATCTGAATGAGTGGTTTCAAGCCTGTATGTCCGGGGGAGTGGCATGCAAATTCCACTCGGCAATTCTCATTGGCCTTTTCTCAAAGATTAGATGTGTTTGGGGCTCCCAAGGATGACCCGTAGTGTCACTATATCGACACAACGTCGTGTGAGTGACAGATAGGGAACTAGGGAGCTGTTTCAAGTGTTTTTACAGTAAATGTGTAACTAATATAAAGATTTTGTTTTTAATGGGAAATATAATTTTTTTTACAGAATGAATACAGAACTGCCTGATTAACTACAGAGATAATCAGCACAGGCTGACCAGAAAGGCTCATATTTGGTAAATGAGTAACCATGATTCTCCACTTTTGTTAAGCAACTGACTAACCACATCCGAGACACCTTACCCGGACTGAGGAATAAACTGCAGAGCCAGCTGCTGTCCATTGAGAAAGAGGTGGAGGAGTACAAGCACTTCCGTCCAGATGACCCCTCTCGCAAAACCAAAGCCCTACTACAGTGAGTCCAATACACATCGCCCACTTCAGCATTTCCTGCCCAGGCACATGCCTTGCCTTTGTGTTTGTATTTCTGTGAGAATGTATGTTTATTTTGTATGACTCACTTGTAAAAACTCACTGGTTTAAAGGATGGTGCAACAGTTTGCGGTGGATTTCGAGAAGTGTATTGAGGGTTCAGGAGATCAAGTCGATACGGTGGAACTGTCTGGAGGTGCAAGGATCAATCGCATCTTCCACGAGCGCTTTCCCTTCGAGTTGGTTAAGGTAATTTCCATCACACAACACACAATACATCTGTGTTTTTTCTTTGAGAACCAAACATGGCTACAGTTGCCAATCAATACTCTCAGAGTAGACAAAACAATTAATCTAACAATTGTAATTATTATTTTTTTTAATTGCAAACAAATTATAAAGGAAAAACATTTGCTATTATGAAATAATTGGCTGTATAGTTCGTTCATGTTTTCCCTGCCAAATAATCCAGTTTAAACCAGCCTTAGGTGGTTTGCTGGTTTTAGGTGGTTAAAGATGGTTTAGATTGTATCCCAGCAATGTCCAGGTTGGTGTTTCACTGGTTTAGCTGGTCGGCCAGCTGCTCTTCCAGCCTGACCTGCTGACAAGTGCCTGACCCACTAAAAACAACTGGTTTAAGCATTTTTTATTTTATTTTTTTCAGCAAGTTTGTATTAAAACTGTCTATTGTAGAGGTGCACCGATACTACTCAGTAGTACACATATCAGGCCGATACTGGTGGGTAAATACTCATACTCTGTATCAGTGTCATCATTTCATATTACGAGTACGAGTACATTAATATAATGATGTGATTGCACATGTGTGCATAGTGCTTCTAAGACCAGTTTGAAAACATGAGAAACATTTTAATGTATTTAAACCATTTAAATCTAGAACATCAATTTTTTATTTTATCCATCTTTACTTGATATAAGTGGATTCTCTCACGTGCAAGCGCCTTCTCTCTCTCTCCCTCCCGTGTGTGTGGCTCGAGAGCTTGCATTCCTTAGCGCTTGCCAGTCATCCATGATTTTTTTTAAAGGATAATTCCAAATGTCATTTTGACAGATAAAAGAAAGAAAGAAAAGAAAGAAAGAAATTGTTTGAAACTAATGCTTAAGTTTTCATTTCATCCACCTATTCCCTCTCTGCACATTTGTGCTTGAGGGAGAGAAAAAAAGAGTGCTATGATCAGACTCGAGCCAGAGATCTTCGTACCAGAAACACTGTAACTCCAAAAATCATTTGTTATGTATGAAGACGAAGCTGGAAAATATGATGGGAGTTACTGTTTGTCACTTTACTTCAGCCCAATAACAACACAGTATAAAGCAATCAAACAGATGTCGAACTCAGTCAGGCTTAATGCAACAAGACCAGAACAATCAAGCAGTACTAAAGCTGCACTCTCCTCTCCCTAAATGTACAGAACAATATGGATAAAATAACAACAAGCATGAATAACATGTATGTGTTAGCTGGGATACTTTTAAAGGTAAGCTACACCCTATTATTGGTATCGGTGCACTTCTAGTCTATAGTATTACAGCATATAGTATTATAATACTGTGTCTCTGTCTTTTAATGGTGACTAGATGGAGTTTGATGAGAAAGAGCTGCGTAAGGAGATCAGTTATGCCATCAAGAACATCCATGGTATCAGGTGTGAATTCTCTAATGCACACACTCAAACACACTCAAACACACACAAATACTCACCTGCACTGAGATGAAACTCGCTTTGATGTTACTGTGGCATTTGAACAACTGCTCGCTACCTATGAAATATTGCATCACCAGTTTGTTGTTGCAGTTTTTTTTTTTTTTTACATAGTTCTTATAAGCAACAGTAATGCACATAATTTTGCTTTTCTGACTGTTCTATTCACCATTGCTTTTAGGACTGGTCTGTTTACTCCAGACATGGCCTTCGAGACTATTGTGAAAAGACAGATCGCCAAGATCAAAGAGCCATGTCAGAAATGTGTGGACCTGGTCATCACTGAGCTGGTCAATACGGTCAGGCAGTGCACCAAGAAGGTACTGTATGTCTTACTGTAGCACTGTCTGTAATCTCTGCAAATCTTTGTACTCATTTATATGCTTTTGAGATTTGCATACACTCGACTGAATAGATTTAAAAACATCAAAATGTTAAAAACATTTGACCCCATTATTACATCACATTAGTGTGTCACACAAAGCCTGTCCAGGTCATATTTCACCCAAAAATCAAAAGAAAATAATGAAAATTATATATAGTAGTAAATATTGTATGTACAGTATATTAAGTGACCATTTAAAGTTTTGGCATTGTGCCATTATTTTCATAAAAAGCACATTGCCCAATTCTCATTACAGTAATACAGAAAATACAAATAATATTATGTGTGACTTGCACCATCATTTTGAGTTGCATTGACCCAGAATCACATTTTGAGTTTTATGCACTAAAGTAAAAAAGAAGGTCACAGCTTTCTAAAGATATAAGTTTTACCACTGCTGAGATATAATCATTTGAATGTTGGCTATTGTTTTTGAAACAGGCTTTAAAGATTCCATTTGTTCGTCCACACAGAGATTGTGCATCCTTCGGCACCAGAGCTAATTAATAGTCTGAAGTTATTTCTATCCACTCTGCATCTGTTGTCGCATCTGACAGTTAGCAGTTTGATGGTTAGCCATTTGCTCTTCTCTTAGGGTTACCCTTTCCCTAACCCTAACTGTTTGTGGAAGTGTTGCCCCCTTTTGGAGTGAGTCCAACCTTCTTCTGGAGTAACCTCGCCCCCTTCTGGAGTTACCTCGCCCTCTTTTGGAGCTTCCGCCCCCATTTGGAAATGTCCGGGCTGTAGTTATGAGCGCAACAGTGCCCACCCACTTATTCAGCCGTCTGAGTTCCAGAAGTATTTTCCCCATTAATTTTTTCCAAAGACTTTTCATAAAATCGTCCATTAAAGAATTCTAATTCTAAGCCATCAAACCAACCAGCCCCGAGGTAAATCACAATGTCACAAACTTTGCTTTGAGGCAAAAAGTATTTAAAAATCGGAAAAAAAGACAAAGGTATAAGGCTGTGTACTTACCGTCTTTCATGAGGGCATGGAATACAATCCCATGAAGCATTGTGAATGATGTCATTGAATAAAAAACAATGGGAAATATATATAACACTTGTGATTTTAGGTTGTTGATTATAAGTATAGAAACAATATATTTTATGTTTGTTGCAAAATATTCTGATATGTACAAATCAATAAGTAGTTTAAGTGTGAAGAGACATCGACTCGATTACATCATTCACAGTGCATCATGAGAGTGGGCTGTCGCTCTGAGGCACGTTTCGCGGGCTTCGTTGGCCGTGGCTCTCTGATTGATGAAGCTTTCTCTGCTGGACCTTGGGTAATGTTTACCAGGAATTCTGCTATCAAACACTATTTTTAAACAATGAGGTTGAAATAATGCGGACTAATGGCTTCAACGGAAGCATATACCATAGATGGACAACCATGTAGCTCACAGTAGGTCTACCTGTAAAGGTTTAGAAGTTGTCATTGAAAACGTATTTGTCTATGGGATAAATTAATGGAATTTTTTTCTTCTGGAACCAGATTGTTGCACTTTATACTTGGCCATCTGAACTGACAGCAGCGCGATTTGACACACCACATTATAGGTGCAGTATGTAAGATTCAGAAACCCTTGTTATTAATGACACCTGTGGCCGTTAAGTGAACTGCAGCCTGTAGCTCGTGATCGCGCGCACTCCATAGGGAACAAAACAAAGAGACTGAACGTGATTCACCAGCATCATGATGACAGATGAGGTAGCATAATTAAAATTACACAGTTATGATTGTTTTACTACAAACTTTAAGACTGCATATTATATTAGACTCTCCAGTGCTAGAACAGGGCTAAAACAAAGTGCGGATATAGGTCTGACTATGCGAGACTGGACTTTGAAGTAATCACTTTTCTTTGCATGATACATAGGCTGTCGTATAAATGCAGTCAATGTCGTCATTAGCTAGCTAGCCAGCTTTATCAATAGCTGTTAGCTAAATTTGGTGGATGATGACAGTAGCTGTTTATAAAATAGACTGTACATTATAAATATGTTGACACAATTCAGTATTGATGTGATTCCATCACAACTGTCATTTTGATATATCGATGTGCTATTGTTTTATAATAATAGATTGTATATATTTTCTGTATAACCAAGTTACATTACACTAATGAATGGGTCTTTTTGCATTATCTTGAACATTGTCTAGCATTCATTTCATGTGTTATTGTAGTTTACCTTGCTGAATAATTACAGATTAACATTATGCCAGTTACTGTGAATCAGCATACTTGATTTTAGTATAAAGAGAAGATCGTTGAAATTATTTTGAAAGTTACAAAGCAAGGTAGCTTGCAATTCGTCAGCATTAGCAGGCAAGATCAAGTTAGCTAAAATTACACAGATCAATCCTTATGGCTCTATATTTCACATGCTTTGCAGTTATGTAAGCTTACCTGTCCAATAAGAAGAACGCCAATTCAGGGTCAGTTTTGATCCCCAAAACCGAACGAAAGGTCCCTCCAGGAATCAAATGCCCTGCCAATGTTCACTCTAGTTTTCTCTCGACCACAATCACGTTCCTGCTTAACCAGACGGGATTCGGTAGATAAATGGGTTTTTTTTTTGGCTTACCCTGAGTTTGTGTAGGAGTCTGTGTTGTGCTTGGAGTCGGACGTTTGCTGGATTCCATCTCTAAGATAATGTTACCTAGTGTTGCAGTTTGTTGTCGCTGTTGAATAGCAGAAGCACTGAGGCAAGGCTCTCGGGAGAGCGCATAAACATCACATCCTTTGGATTTTCCCGGCAAAAGCGACCCGCTCCCTTCGCATGAAAATCAGTCTACAGGCTTTAATAGGCAACCTAGGAAGTCCGGGAAGGGCTCGTTTTTTAAATTGCGTTACAAGCCGTTCACACATTGGCAAAAAAAATATTACATGAATAAAGTTACATATTGCACCTTTAAAGAGGATGGAAACTATATTTTATAGTTTGAATTTAATGATAACAAAGACTTTGCTTTATCAAAAAGCAGAAAATCCAAATTTATACATTTACGCTAATTTGTTTTTTTTTACTTTATTACAGAGTATTCCAGAATCTACTGAGAATGATCACCAAGAAATGTGAGAATTCTAAAGCCAAAAATATTATTATTAGAATTATAAACTCAAAAATAAAACAACCAGATGCATTACAATAATGTGTATTGGGGTAAATGTGCTTAATTGTCATTAAAATTGTCAAAATGCAAAAAAATCTTATTGGTCCTACAAAAAGGGTTCTTTTCCCAATGGAAAATATTATTTCTTATTTTAATTTCTTATTATTTCTTTTGATTTTGGGGTGAAATATTACCCAGAAATGTTTTCATAAAATTCATACTTAAACTAATAATCCCTTGTTCATAAATCCTGATTGTTGTTAATCCAGTCTGTGCTTTGTGTTTTTGTGGGACAGCTGGCTCAGTATCCCATGTTAAGAGAGGAAATGGAGAGGATTGTCACGCAGCACATCCGTGATCGAGAGAGTCGTACTAAGAATCAGGTATAGCCCACCCACCTGCCAATCATTCACAAATTAAAACGAATGTGGTGAAACCAAAATATGGTTTGAATTGAAAAATAAGCAATGAAACATTTTATTTTTTATTTTTTTCTGGTGACAGGTCATGTTGCTAATTGACATTGAGTTGGCCTACATGAACACTAATCATGAGGATTTCATTGGTTTTGCAAAGTAAGAACATTGGACTGCACTATTTACAAACTTTTTTGTCTATCACCTAAATTACAAACAGCTAGAACACTCTAACATGACTGTAAGATCATTACACTCATTGAAACATAAACTGAAAATCTCTATCATTGAATGCTTTTATCTAGAACAATTAACCACTGGACTGTGATGGTAGACTTGGATTGTGTCCTCTGTGACCCCCAGATGTTCACAGTGGACACATTGGTGCATCATTTTTAATGGCATTTGTAGAATCATTCTAGATGTGAATGTACGATAATTTCCTAAATGTACATACGTATGATTTATAAAGCATTAATACACAATGCTTTTCAGTTGATGTACGTATAAGAACAAATCCATAGAATTTATGATCAAATCTGATCATCCCTGCTGAAAAGACCATCTTAGACCAGGATGATTTGGTTTCAAGGCTGGTTTATGCTGGTCTAGCTGGTGGACCAAGCTTTGCTGATGAAGCTGGTCAACCAGCATGGTCTGTCTGGTGAAGCTGGTTGACGAAGGAAGTCTTGCTATTTAAGAAGCCTAACACAACATATGCAGTTGTCCAGCTATGCTGGGTTTTTCAATAGGGACATATGTGTGTTTTGTAGCATTAGTGGCCATTAGTTGTTCATACAGTAAGTTCCAATCTCTTTTTGCTTTCCTTCTGCTTTTTATTCATTTGGTTTTATTTGTTTGTCTCTTCAGTGCCCAGCAGAGAAGCAGTCAGATGAATAAGAAGAAGGCTGCTGGTAATCAGGTATGTAAAACCTAAATGAACAGATACTATAGTTTGTATCCACCACACGAACCTTACAGGTCATTGCAGCATCACTTAGACCTTGCAGTAATACATGCAGGAACACCAGCAGAAGGTCTATCATTGGATACTATTCAAGCTCTGTTCCAAAACCTGTTGAGCTCTCTTCGGAGGAAGCATTTTAAAGGGCTGTCCACACTGAACATGTTTTTATGCTTGTCTGCGCTGTTTAAAAAAAACGAAACATATTTTTAAGGCACCGTGTCAATTAAAAAAAAAAAATCATTTCTAAAAACACCTGCATTCTGTTCCTTTCATTGCACTGTGTCATGTTTTTTAACACAAGAACACGTTCTGTCTGAATGGCCCCTTGACATCACAGGTGCGTTTCCAAAGGTAGGCAGCTTAATTCAGCTGCCTCCTATGATTCTTTGTTTTGGTCACATTCTAATTCTCTAAGTCAACATTGTATGTACTGCACATTTGAAGGCAATCACATAATGCACTGTGATGTACTCAGTGACATAATAAATCGAAGAAAAATAGTTTAAAATAATAGAAAATTGACTATTTTACACAAAAAGTGTGTGTGCAATGTATATTTATGCTCATTATAGTATCATTTTTTTCAAATTAAATATGAGTCAAATCTCTTATGAGTTATGTATGTAAATCTTGTATCATGTGTCTGTGTAGCCACTTATGAGGTTCCATGTCACTTAGGATGCTGACTATGTAGGCAGCAGGCAGTGAGGCAGTTCACTTTATTTTGGAAAAGAGCCTCAGTATTTAATTATTGGGTGTAATTCACGTGCTGTATATTAGCTATGAATGAACTAATTGCTGTTTCCTATTGAGGTCTGTATACCTTATCTTTTTTCATGTCCTGTTACCAGCTGTGTGAACTGGTTACTGAATTATCCCAGCATTATCTTTTTTGTTTTTGTTTTTTACTTTTGTATTCTGTTAATCTTGTTGATTCTTACTGCTGCCTTTCCCAGTTTATGATTACCTACAGTATCTTAAACCCTGTCTTTTGCTTTGCTACTGTTGCTATGCCAATGCGCCTCAGGATGAGATAATGGTAAGTGTGAATAGAGTGCAGCCTCTGTGTTGTGTGTATGTTTGTGTCAGCTAATGCACTCTTTTGTATTATACTGTATAATATGTATAAAAAAAATGCATTGCATACTTATTATGGGCTTCATTGTGATGTCTTTTTAAACCACAAAGGAAAATTACTCATTAGGATCATTATTTAATTCTGACCTATTCAATAACGTTGTGTTTTTTACACCATGGTTCTGCATTCAAGAAGCTGAAATTAAATAAGGTTCCCTGTCTGTCACTCACTCGACGTTGCGTCGATGTAGTGACACTAGGGGTTCATTCTTGAGAGCCCCAATCACTTTTGCTTTATTCAGAAAAGGCCAATGAAAATTGGCGAGTGGAATTTGCATGCCACTCTCCATCCCGGACATATGGGTATGAAAGGAGATGGTGTGCACCATTCATTCCGACTTGTTCTTCGGAGCCGAGCTCATGTGTGTTCGTCCCGTCACCTTACCTTCTGCTGCTGGAATTTACAGCGCATTTCAGCGGTCACCCTCACACGATCGCACGGTGGCTGAGTCCACAGGTATGAAAAGAGTATATTCCAAAAGAGTATATTTTCTCTAAAAGAGCTTGCACAAAAAATTGCTGTCTTTTTAAAGATGTCCTTTCACCTTTGTGCCACTGGCTGTGGCCGTTATCTCTCCCCACCGGATGGCCATGAGATCTGTCTTGAGTACTTGGGTCGCTAGCACGCCGAGGCAGCTTTCATGGAGGAGTCATGTTCTCATTGCGAGAACATGCCCATGAGAACGTTGTGGTCGCAGCTCTCTTCCTTCTTCATGAAGCAGTTCGGGCTGCTTCCCGACCTGGTCCGTCCTGGGTTGAGACTCAGGCTGCAGCGTCGGCGAGCGCCACGGGCGATCTGGATGTGGATATGGGAGTGTTCCCGCCGGCTCAGTCCCCGCGGATTTCCCAGCCCCCAGCACATTCGTTCTGCCCGGTAGAGTTCACGAGCAAGGTAGGCGGTCCGCCTCAGGGCGGATTTAATATCTCATTCGGAGCTCGCGATGAGGATGAGGTGTCGGTTGCAGCATCAGAGGGTGGGCTTCTGCTTTCAGAAGCGGACGAATCTTCTGAGCTCATGCTCTTGGGCGGTAGATTTGGCAGCCGTGCTTGCCCGGGTGGCCGCGAACGCTTAGGGCAGGGTGGAGGGTTCTACTCAAGCCCAATGTTCGCAGCTGCCCGGGAAAGCATGGCTGCCAACATGATTGGTTTCTGGGCTCGGAGCGTGACTGTGCCCCGCCCCAGTGCCCTTCTTTCCGGAAGTGCACGAGGAGCTCACGAAGTCGTGGAAGGCACCTTTCTCTGCCCGTACATGCTTCGCCGGCTCGTCCACCCTAAATACCCTCGACGGCGGAGCGGCTAAGGGATATGTCGAGCTTCCCCAGGTAGAGCGCCCAGTACTCGTGGTATGCCCCTTTTCAGGTGAGCCCATGTTCTTGGGCTCAGTGCTCCATACATGGTGAGTCCCCCCTCAGTAATCCCGTATGATGCGTTTCCACTGTTTGGTTTCCCCTCAGGTGAACCTTGTGTTTCCCCTCGTCAGAGCTCTGTTCTGCCTCGACCACTGTTGCTGTGTACCCTCTCCGTATATAGGGTCCTCCCCAGTGGCATCATTCCATATGTGAACTTCCCCATCAGTAAGTCCATGTGAGGTATTCTCCACATGTTAACCTTCCTCCAGTAGGATGTGGTCTCTGTAGTGCTCTCCCTCTTGGAGAGGAAAGAGCACTTCCCCAGTGCTATTCTAGCAGGTGCTCAGTGGGAAATTGCTTACAGTTTTTTCAACTGCTTACATTTTCAAAACTTTGCCTCTTTTTTTTTCAAAACTTTACACACAAATCCAAGAATTGCACACACAAAATGCAAAATGCCTCACATCTCTTGCAAAATGAAGCACTGCATTCAAAATATCACAAACACATCTCAAAAGCAAACATTTATCTTACGTTGCAAACACCTTTGCCATAATATTATATTTTTGGATATATCATATACAAACAGTTATTCAAAACCTAAAGCTCTTCTTTCATGAGCTCCTATGAACATTTCTGTACAAGATTGAAAGTAATTGGCAGAGAGATGTTGAAAAATTCACGATAAACACGTGATTATTCCAAAGGAATGGTGTGTGTGTGTGTGTGTGTTTGTTGGTGGGCGAGATGGTTGGGTGTATCTAGGCTCCATCTCTCCTTCGGGCTGGGTCCGGCCACAATACTTCATCCACATCACATGCTATGTTCTCTCTTGCCAGACACCGTGGAAAGAACCTCCTTGTATGGCGTATCCAACCTTGGATGGAGGTAGCGTCAATGTCTCCACATGCCTCCTCCATTGCCTGGAGAAGTGTCATGTTGACATAGGGACGATGATCATACACTTTCCAGCGCCATGTGGAGAAAAATTCCTCAATAGGGTTTAGAAATGATGAATAAGGAGGCAGGTAGACAACAGAAAAATGGGGATGAGTAACAGACCAGTTTTGGACCTGATGGGTGCGGTGAAAGCTGACATTATCCCAGATGATGACAAATCTTGCCTGGTCTTCATTCTGCAGACCTTGAACAAGCATATCATGAACAGCATCCAGAAAACATATGATGTGATCAGTGTTATAGGGGCCAAGTGTGGCATGATGGTGCAGGACACCATTCTGTGTAATTGCAGCACACATTGTAATGTTTCCGCCACATTGTCCAAGGACATTGACAATGGCCCTTTGTCCATTGACATTTCTCCCCCTTCTTCTGGTTTTGCTGAGATTGAAGCCCACCTCATCCACATAAATGTATTCATGGACGATGGCATGGGCATCCATCTCCAAAATTCTCTGTAAAAGACAAAAGAATATGTAGATCAGTATATGCACAAACCAACAGCCTGACTTGGTAGGTGCAAGTCTGATATATTGGAGAAAGTGTTGTATGCATACATCCACAAAGTCATGTCGAAGGTTTTTGACTCTGTCACAGTTCCTTTCAAATGGGACCCTGTTTCATTCTCAGTTGATTTTTCTGGAGGACACGATGTATTGTTGAGGGGCTCACAGCATTTATGTTAGCCAAAATTGTGGCATCATTATAGAATATGATTGTGTATTTGGCAAATTATTATAGCATTATTGGCCAAAACCAAATTCACGATAGCTGTCTCTTGCTCTTCAGTGAACATGTGACCTCGCCCACCATGAAACCGTTGCCTTTCCACTCTGTAGAAGATTCAAGAACAGTGTGAGTGTGTGCCATAAACTGTAACATAATATATGCTATTTTATACAATATAGTAAGAATGTCTTCTTACAGTCAGCTGTACTGTTGTACAGTATGATAACCCACCAGACTGTGACCAATCATGCAGTGCACTGCAGCAAAGTTGGTGTTAAGTAAAGCAATCAGTGTTTGCACATGTGAGGAGTTAGTGTGAGGCACTGATGAATTAGTGTGGCATTTTGATTGGTTGTGTTTGAAAAAGGAAATCAAGATACTTCCTGTTAGAGTTTTGTGTGTTACATAGTGAATTGTGTGTTGTGTTTTGCAAAAAGTGTTTTTTGAAATTGAAAACTGAGTCGAAGGCCGAGAATTAGTGTATGGTTTTGCAGATTTGGTGTGTGGTTCTGGTGTTTGAGTGTTAGGTTTCAGAAATTGTGTGACAAGTAAGGATTTTGTGTGTAAGCAGTTAAAAAAACTGTAATACAAAAATCAGGAAAGGCCACCGCCTGTAGCTTCCTCGGGAAAGTGCCTCCTCCCACCCTTATTGGGACCCGGAAGACACCTTACCTAACTCGCTGGAAGGTCACGACGTGGTCGAGCGCTCACTGCAAGGCAGGCAGGAGCCTGCCCATGTCCGCCCCTCCGTACCTCATGACATGGTTCAGTGCCTGTGGCGTTTCGTCACTACATTGACACAGTGTCGAGTGAGTGACAAACAGGGAATGTCTTGGTTACTGATGTAACCCCTGTTCCCTGATGGAGGGAATGAGATGTTGTGTCCCTTCTGCCATGGTGCTGAACTGACCGCTGACATGGCCGGGACTCTCCCTCGGCTCCTCAGCACAACTCTGAATGAGTGGTTCACGCCATCTCCTTTTATACCCGTATGTCCGGGGCAGAGAATGGCATGCAAATTCCACTCACCAATTTTCATTGGCCTTTTCTGAATAAAGCAAAGGTGATTGGGACTCTCTAGAGCGAACCTCTAGTGTCACTACATCGACACAACGTCTCGTTCCCTCCATCAGGGAACAGAGGTTACATCAGTAACCAAGACGTTTTCACAGGAAATCCATTGCCCTCTTGAGAGCTGTTCCTGTAGATCAACCAACACACTCACATGGCGAAATCATCAGGATTCGTAAGACTTAAATTTGGCTAATTTGCAAGATATCAAGCGACTTCACTTGTTTCAATTCCTATGACTTTCACTACAGCCAATGACATCGCTGGACATCCTTTCCATCTAAAACGCGACAATTATTTGCTTCTGTCACACACAACAGCTTCCTACCATGTTTACACACTCTACTGATTGGTTAAATTTAGATAAGTGGTTTGGGTAAGGGCATAATATTAATAAGTATGTCCTTAATGCCTCGTGTGCGGAACTCGTGCTTACTTCCGCAGTAGACATCCGGGAATTTGCACGTGATGAAGTCATATGAGTTTATGCAAACAACATCGTGCGAGACCATACGAAATAGCCAACTCGTAAAGTATGTATGAAATTTCATGAGATCGGATTGAGATCAACTGGTAGAAACCTCAAGTGCTGTATATCTATTGTAACAGAATATCTATTGTTTTACCATTAAAAACCTAACAAACTTATTTTTGCTAAATGTTTTGCTTGAAAGGTGTGCAATTCTTAATAAATGCCATTCTGTTTGATATTCATTCACACATGTTAACTGTGATTCAAGAGGCCAAATACTTTTTTGGGCCTCTATCCTTCGAATCACTCCACAGTCACTTTCTTCTCACATAATAAAGTCGTTTCAACTCAAATTAATATTTCATGTCTGTTCATTTTGATATTTGTTAAACAAAATAATGACCGTCTGACTGTATATTATCTCTTATGTCTTTTGCATTTGCCTGACTAGGTGATCAGGAAGGGCTGGTTGACCATCAATAACATTGGAATCATGAAAGGAGGAGCAAAGGAATATTGGTTTGTCCTGACCGCTGAGAATCTGTCCTGGTACAAAGATGACGAGGTGAGTCACCCTCCGTTCCTCTGAAGTTGGTTGCTTTTCATAGAGCCAGTGCTTTATATCCAGAACAACACACAATAGACACACTGCACAGTGGAACAGTGGCCCTAAAGCAGCCTTGTTTTCTTGTCCCTGGTCTCTGTAGGTGGTTAGCATTACTTACACTATCAGTAAGACTATATTTACTCTATTTTACAATGAAACCATCTTTTCACCAGTGATCTATGGTTTAAATGCACTGCTCAACTGGTTCCAAGAAAAGATGCATTATGTCTGAAAGCAACAGATGAGGTCATACAGTATACACGGTATAAATTAGTGTTTCAGATCGTGTATTAGCTCTGTTTCTTATTTCAGTAATGGCCAGGCATTTTGCCGTCTTAATGGTCTGATCAAGCACAGGTGTTGCGGTACTGCCGTGACCCCCACCCCACTCCCGCTGTCAGTCCAGACTGGAGGTATGAGTAGAAGCAGACCAGGGGCTGGTGGGAGGGCTGCTCTGGGGGTTGGCGAGGTGGCATATGGTTTTCATTTACATACATACCAGATTTTGGTCCAACACTTCCCAAAAGCCCTCACTTGAAGTTAGTTTAGATATGCAGAGAAAGTCCTTTGAAAACAAAAGGGTTTCTAGTCCAAAAATACTTATTGTTTTAAATAAAATCCCTCTTTTGCATTTAATTATTTTTTATTTAATCTCCTCATTTTTAAAAACCACAGTTATGTTCCACTTGTGCCAAAACAAGTCCCTTATGGTCCAAGTGAATGAAATAAGAATCCAAACCATGACAATCACACACACAGAAATAACTTCTTTTATTTTCCAACCAAATCAGCATCATAACTATTCATTTCAGTTTCTTTCTTTCTTTCTTTCTTTCTTTCTTTCTTTCTAAATGGGGACATACCATAGACTTCTTTTGTTTATATAATGATAATTATGATTACTACAGACTATACCTAACCCAAACCCCTTTAAACTCTAAACCAAACCTTTAAAATAAAACTTTTTGTAACTTTAGGGGTAAACAATTACCCATTTTTTGTCAGTTTTAGATTTAGCTTCTGATTTAGATTTAGCTAAAAATAATAGAATAATTAATTAAGTTAAAAATAAAAGAAAATCATTTTATATATTGTATTTATAAAGGTTTTTTATATATATATAAATTAGGGCGTCCCATCCCATCCCGTTTTCAGATTTATATTTTGCTTCTTGGGACAAATTTGTCCACAAATCATAGCTATACTTAAACACACAGACATTACTAAACACATGAAGGCATGCAGTTTTCCATGAAAAGACATACAGAAACATGAATGCTTTGGTGAGACTTCAGTGTTGATGAACAGAACCGGATGATGTGTGTGCACCTCCCACACAGCCTAACCAATGTGCAGACTACTGTACAATCTCTACGCCCTGAACAGGTAGTCTGAACACTGGGAAAGCGGGGCAGGCATGACGCATCACAGGGAGATGAGATGAGTCCAACAGCACTGAGGAATGAACATGTACAAAATGTTTAGGATCACACATATAGTACATGCACATAATACAAAGATGTTAATGAACATATAATTTATTTATTGAAAATAAAATTCTTCACACATAATCAAAGTGAAAATGTCACTTATTTCAGTGTTTGGTGGTGTCACAATTAGCATAGACAGAATGAGTAAAGAAAGCCAATGATTATTATTGACAATTGAGGTTGAAGTTTTCACATAAGCTACTTTTGCAGGTAAACAAATGCAGTATTACAGCATTTAAAGTGCTGCGTAAAAATCACACCTTCATCCAAACATTCATTGTGTTTGGTCAATTATAGTAATTGAAGTTTTTTTTTTCCAGAGATGTTTGCCAAGATACATGCTAGCTCTTCCACAATGTATATACTGTATTTTGCCCCTTGTATATAAATGCAATTCTTTAATTTCATGTGTCCAATAACAGTTCCTTCGGTGAAATAAAATGAACCCTCTAAAATTTTAAACTTAAACTTACTGTAAATTGCTGCCTTAATTTTTTAAGTAAAATGAAAGTTGTGCCAATGTGACAAACTGCAGTGATATGCTCATTTTTGACCACTTTGAATTTTATTGCTAATAAACTAATAAAATCAAGTAAAAAGGACAAAAATTGCTGTGACAAGTTACAGCAAATGGATAAAAACAATAATGTTATTATAACGTAAGGATGAAATTTTGTTTGCAGTGTAGAATTTTCTGTCTTTAGTCTATCCAGCCCATTGTCCCTCCTTGCCTTTTAACTTTCATATCCATCTCTCCCATATGCAAACAATAAATACTTCAAAGGGACAAAAAAAAAAAAAAAAAAAAAAAAAGAAGAAAAAGAAATACCTCAAAGTTCTCGCATCCATGCCAATCAGAATTGGCATTAGCGTCAGACCATCAGATTATTCTCCGAAAACCTCAATCCATCCGTTTATCTGTCACTCTTTTTCTCTGTCTCTGTTGGGCTGGATGTCCAAGTGTGTAAGATGCCAAAGAGTGGTGGGTGAGTGGGGGAGGAGGAGAGGAGGACCCTTTTAAACCTCTTAGTGTTTAATGATGGTAGAAGGCAAAGAATGTGGGTGGCAAGAAGTTTTGGATTTCCTGGCCCTTTCACCCCCGTCGACTCATAAATCCCTCTAAAAATTATCAGCAAAGAAAAAAGAGACAAGATTATAAGTGAAGCAGCATTTTGGATTGCATCACAAGCCTGGTTTGTAACGCACGAGATCCAGCACAAATCATTCAATTTTCGTACTTCATTCAAAAGTGGACTTTTTTTCAGAATCGACGTGGCAGACTTTAGACTTTCCCCTGAAAGAGTTGAAAAAAGGGTGCGGGAGCGAAAGAGGTGGAGCTTTTCCCCCTTTTTTCCTCTGCCTTTGGTTTATGTTACTTTTCTTGTTAAACAGGAAGTCAAAGGTCAGAGGTTAAAAAAAAGTAAGGCAGAGAAAGCTGGTACTAATGAAGACCTGTCAGACTCACTCTTTGTGATGTATTTCTGGTATCTGTGTGTTAATATACACTGATCACCCACAACATTAAAACCGCCTGCCTAATATTGTGCCTTGTTGATGAGAGAGGTCAACAGAGAATGTCCAGACTGGTTCAAACTGACAAAGTCTACGGTAACTCAGATAACCGCTCTGTACAATTGTGGTGAGAAGATTAGCGCTTAGTTTGCGTTGTTTTTGCAGCATGCGGGAGTACCTACACAATATAAGGCAGGTGGTTTTAATGTTGTGGCTGATCAGTGTATGTATGTGTGTGGGTGGTGGTTCTTAGTTTCTTGGCATGGAAATGGAATTGTAATATCTCCAGATGTGCAGTCCTGTGGTCTGTACCTCTCTTCATGCTTCTATTTCTTCTGAAGCACACTTCCTCTCTGTATACTGGATAAAAGACCCTTTATACTGGCTTACAGCCCCCCTAACGATTACACACACATATGCGTGCTTTTAAACATATATGCAGACAAGAGTTAAGGTGCTTTAGTGAAGCTGACAGGAAGTCTTGCTTAGTTCACATCAGGACTAAAGTTCAGTCCCACCACAGAGCATTCTTCTGCAATGCAGGAGGGTTCTTATTAAAGGCACTGGCACAAAGATGACCTATAACCAAGAGACATAAATCATCTTTACACCGTTTGATCTGTCCCTGGGGTCGGGGACTCCCCTTACATTGGTTTGTCTGGACATTCATCTCTTATACTGACAGTTTAGATGGAGAATTTATTCCATCACCAGACACAGTGTTGTGTTACTGGAGAAAGAACTATTGTGATGGCTCTCTTCTTTGTCAGCAGTTCTAAAAATGAATATGAATTTGTGAAGATTTTAGAGGAATGTTCTGGGTTCAAAACAATTTAAGCTCTATAAATAGCCATGTGTGGCATGCTGTTGATTACCACAGAAAACAATATGGATTTGTCCATCACTCCAAGTATAAATTGTGGTTTTAGTTATGCTGTTACGATTGAAGTCTGTGGGGCAAGGCATAGACCTTTTTCACACTTCAGTGTTTCTCATTTCCAGTGGTGGCCCTCGCAGGGTAAACTTACGTCCAGTATCAACAACGGCCATTGAAATGTGAGCAAGATCTGCTCTATAGATAGTATCTATACAAATTAAATGGCTGGTAAATGTTTTAACTGAGGCCATAATCTGGAAATCGAGCGAGCTCACAGAGTTCCGGCTCGGAGATCCGCGGATGGATGCAGGCCCCGATCAATTCTGGCCAAATTTCTGAGTTTGTTTTGTGGAATAACACTCCTTCGGGAAAGTTTGTGGATGAATCTGCACATTCTTTGTGCTTATGCCTCCTATTGGCTGGAGTTTGTTTTGTGGGATATTTCTTGCAGGACATTGGTGTGATTAGGTCATTTGTTGCACTCATGTAACAGCCGAATAAACCGGCTCACTGAACATTCTTTTGACTGCTCGAGGAAACTGAACAGCTTTTTTTGTTGTTGTTTTTTTTTTGTGCTAGTTCTGCTAGCAGCTGGAGCTTATTTTATGGAGGAACACACCTTCGGGACAGTTATGTGGATGAATCTATACGCTCTTTGTGCTTATGCCTCCTATTGTCTGGAGTTTGTTTTATAGATTATTTTCTGTTGTGTAATTCTGTCTCACTAATTTGTATAGAAGCACCAGACTTGAGCAATCTGATGGCAAAGTTGTTGCGGGGGACTATTTGAGTTTAGAGGGATGGACACCAGTTGGCGCTGTCGTGCGCGGGGTTAATGCACACGTTTTTCTTTTTTCTGTTTGTTTGGTTCGGGGTGAAGTTCGAGGTTTGATTGTTGCACTAATGTTGGAATGTGGTCGTTATAATTTTATTTTTGACACAATCTATTTTTTCTAATATGTCTAAATTTAAAATGTTAGAGTGGATTGTCTCTCTCCACGTGGAATATGAATGGGTTGCGGCACCCCATAAAAAGAAGGAAGGTTATTTCTTTTCTTAAATGTAAGACATATGATATAGTGTTTCTTCAAGAAACACATTTTTCCCTGCAGGAAGCTGAAAAATTTGGGAAGATATGAGATGGACATGTTTTCTTTTGTGCTGGCTCAAGTAAGAGCAGGGGAGTCATTACACTGATTAGTAAGAATCTACAGTTCAAATGTCTCAAACCGATTAAAGAGAAATAGCAGAAATTCAGGGGCAAAGGTTGATTTTGGCAAATATTTACGCACCTAACGCTGATGATCAGGGCTTTTTTATAGATCTTGAAGGGATGTTGCAATCCGCTGGCACCCCTCATGATATAATATTGGGAGGAGACTTTAATCTTTTGATGGACTCAGTCCTTGATCATAGTGAAGCAAAAGTGTGTAAGCCCCCTAGAGCAACAGTGACGCTTCACAGAATGTGTAAAAATCTTGGTCTTACAGATATTTGGAGACTTTTGAACCCATCTGATAGGGACTATACTTTTTTCGTCATCCCATAAGATTGATTCTAGAATATATATATTTTTTTATATCTAAGTCCCTCATTTCGTCTGTTGTTGATTGCTCAATTGGAAACATCTTAGTTTCAGATCACCCCTGGTGAGTTTCATGTTTTTCATGTCTTTTATTTTGAAAATCTAGTTCCTGTTCAAGTCATGTGGTGTCATGTCATGTGATTTCCTGTTCCCTCATGTGATCTTGTCATGTGTTTCCCCTGTTCATGTGTCTTGTTTTCATTGGTTTATTGTCTAGTTATCTTGTTATCAGTTCTGTCTTTTCATTGGTTAACTTGTTTGTCTTGTTACCCTTGTCCATGTATTTAAACCTCTTGTTTGCCATTATCCATTGTCAGGTATTGTGTGTTAATGTATCGCTGTTGGTCCCATGAACAATTCAAGTCATCAAGTCAAGTCATGTTTACGTTTATGTTTTGTTTCATAGTCTAACCAAGTCATGTCAAGTTTAGTTAAGTCAATTTCATGTTTATGTTTTGTTCACGTTTAGAATTAGGGTTTCTGGATATCACAAATTTATAATAAACTGCACTTGGGTTCTACACTTCATCGTCGTGTTTGACTGCATTGTCATTGCCAGCATCAGCCAACATTACAGAATACCTGACCGACACAAGATGAACCCAGCAGTTCAGCTCCTCCGTCAATGCAAGGGGAGTCATCCCCTGGAGGATTATGTGGAGGAATTCTGTGCTCTGGCCTGCAGGGTGGATTTTAATGGGGTGGCCCACAAGGACTGTTTCCAATTTGGACTGAATGGGCCCATCTCTTCTCTGATGCCTGGCGGTCAGAGTACCCACAGCCTGGCTCAGTATATCGACCTTGCCCTGCAGATTATTGGTTCTACGTTCACTGTGGGGGAGGCGGATGCCAAGCCAGAGTTCCACGTCATGGCCGTCGAGCCAGAGTTCCACGTCATGGCCGCCGAGCCAGAGTTCCACGTCATGGCCGCCGAGCCAGAGTTCCACGTCATGGCCGCCGAGCCAGAGTTCTGCGTCATGGTCTCTGAGCTAGCGCCATCTTTTGCCCCGGATCCTGAGTCTGCTCCATGCCATGTCACAGCCACACCTCAGCCTGCTCCATGTCACAGCCACGCCGGAGCCTGCTCCATGCCATGTCACAGCCAAGCCTGAGCCTGCTCCATGCCATGTCACAGCAACGCCTCAGCCTGCTCCATGTCATGTCACAGCCATGCCTCAGCCTGCTCCATGCCATGTCACAGCCATGCCTGAGCCTGCTCCATGCCATGTCACAGCCATGCCTGAGCCTGCTCCATGCCATGTCACAGCCACGCCTGAGCCTGCTCCATGCCATGTCACAGCCACATCCGCAGTCGGATCGGTGCTTTCCTTCCTGCAGGAGAGGCTGGAGGGGCGGCTGTCCCCCTCCACCTTGAAGGTGTATGTAGCCGCCATTTCGGCACAGCATGATGCATTAGATGGTATTTGGGGAAGCACGACTTGATCATCAGGTTCCTGAGAGGTGCTAGGAGGTTGAATCCCTCCAGACCGAGCCTCATCCCCTCGTGGGACCTCTCTGTAGTCCTTCAGGGTCTACGGGGAGCTCCCTTTGAGCCCCTGGAATCAGTTGAGCTTAAGGCACTCTCTTTGAAGACTGCCCTCCTGACTGCGCTCTTTTCCATCAAGAGGGTAGGGGACCTGCAGGCATTCTCTGTCAGCGAAACGTGCCTGGAGTTCGGTCCAGGCTACTCTCACATGATCCTGAGACCCTGACCGGGCTATGTGCCCAAGGTTCCCACGATTGCTTTGCCGGACAGCAGAAAGGGATCGCTGTCTCCAAACAGAGGATCACCCATTGTGTCTTTGACGCCATCGTGATGGCATATCATGCTCAGGATGTGCCGCCCCCCTGTGGGGCTATGAGCCCACTCTACTAGGAGTGTGGCGGCTTCCTGGGCCCTGACCAATGGCGCCTCTTTGGCAGACATCTGCAGAGCTGCGGGCTGGGCAACACCCAACACCTTTGCAAGGTTCTACAATCTCCTGGGTTGAGCCAGTCTCGTCCCGTATAATGTCAGGTACGAGCAGATGAGTTCTGGGACAGCTTGCTGGGTATACCGCTTGCGCATAGTGCCTTTCCCCTCCCCTGAGGTGAAGACGTGCACTTTTGACTCCCAGTCGTGTTCACAAGTTGTGATCCCTGGATGACTTTCCTCCTTAGCCCTGTGGCAGGCGAGTTTGTAGAGAAACTTGTTGCTGGCCCAGTACATGTGCTAACTAAGCCCTGTATGGGGGTAGGTGCTCCACATGTGCTGGTTCCCCATAGGTGTCCCCATGTGATATATTTGCCGCTAAATCGTTTCTCTGTCAGTAAACTGCATCTTCCTTGGGCAGAAGGTCCTCTGCCCATGGTCACCGTGTTTGTAGATTTCCTCCCCTCTCGGGTAAGACCTACAATGGGACTTCTCCACATGACATACTTCCGATAAGACTCGGTAAGACCATGTGACGTATTTCCACTCGAAATGTCCCCCAGCCCCCAAGGGGTGGGGTGTGGTCTCCGTGGTGTCTTCCCCTTGAGAGTGACACCCCCCCAATGTAGACACTTATGGCCCCCAACCGGTAAACAAAATTCCACTCTTTTTGAGGAAAAGAGGCCACGGCTGGGCTAGCCTGTCCCTATTTGTTGGGCAAGTTGACTTGTTTCCAAAGGACCGTTCAACGCTCATAAGAGCGTTGGGGGAGGTTACATGATGCCTTGTGTGCTGGCTACGAGGCACACAGTGGTCTGCCCGTCTCGCACTGCCAGTCCATGTAACACAGTTCAGCTTATTGTGTCATTTCGTATAGGGACCCCTAGTGTCACTACATCGACACAACGTCGAGTGAGTGACAGATAGGGAACGTCCTGGTTACTTTCGTAACTTCCGTTCCCTGATGGAGGGAACGAGATGTTGTGTCCCTCTTGCCACAATACTGAACTACCCACTGAAATGGCTGGGACCTTGTCTTGGCTCCTCAGCACAAAACCTGAATGAATGGTTGCGAGCCAGCTCCTTCCACTCGCCAATTCCCATTGGCCTTTTTTCAAAATCAGTGGTGTTTGGGGCTCCCAAGTGTGACCCCTAGTGTCACTACATCGACACAACATCTTGTTTCCTCCATCAGGGAATGGAGGTTACGAAAGTAACCAGGACATTTTGGCTATTCAGGGCAAGACAGGAAAACTCTGGCTAGATATATAAAGCAGAGAGAGTCTTTTTCTACCATTCCCTCAGTGAAATCTGCTGGTGGCTTTGCCACTGAATTTTTTAGATCTTATGCTACAGAACTGGCTCCACATTTGTTAGAAGTTTATACGAAATCATTAAAGAATGGAAAGATTCCGCCAACCATGACACAAGCCTGGATAAGTCTGATTCTTAAAAAGGACAAAGATTCAAGCGAGTGTAAGAGTTATCGTCCAATTTCCCTGATCCAGCTAGATGTAAAATTATTGTCCAAAATTTTGGCTAACCAATTAAGTTATGACATCTCTTATACATATAGATCAGGTGGGTTTATTGGGGCCGTAGCTCTTCTGATAAAATTAGGCATTTCATCAATATTATGTGGTCAGTGGCGAATGATCAGGCTCTGGTTGCTGCCATCTCACTTGACACCGAAAATGCATTTGATATGGTAGAATGGGATTATCTTTTTAAGATTTTGAAAATATACGGGTTCGGGAATACTTTTATTGGATGGATTAATTTCCTTTTAGACACCTGATAGTGGTGGTACAAACAAATGGATTAATTTCAGATTATTTTACTCTGGATAGGGGCACCCGGCAGGGTTGCCCTCTTTCCCCATTATTGTTCTGTCTTGCCCTGGAACCATTAGCAGCTGCGATAAGAAAGGAAGATGATTTTGCAGGGATGGTGGCGGGAGGTATGTCGCATACGCTTTTGCTTTACGCAGATGATTTTTTTATTATTCGTCTCCGACCCCACTAGATCTATGCCTTGCCTCCACAGAATTATTAATTCCTTTTCTAAGTTCTCAGGATACAGAGTCGCTTGGTCTAAATCCTAAGCTTTGGCTCTGACAGCGTACTGCCCAGCGACGGCTTTTCAGCTGGCCGTCTTCCAGTGGCCCAAACAGGGCATTAAGTATTTGATCATTTTATTCCCAGCAAATTTGTGTGATTTAGTTAAAGTTAATTTGATATCATAGCGAAGTCTTTTCATTTGGAATGGTAAGCGTCCCATATTACATTTTAATAAGTTACATAGGCCGATTGACAAAGGTGGGCTAGGCATACCCAAGATTTTATTTTATTATTATGATTCGGTCTCAGACATTTGGCTCATTTGTCACTTCCACATGAGAGAGCCCCTCCCTGGTTTTGTATTAAACAGGAAGTTCTTGCCCCTATTTCGCCATTGCAAAGCCTTTCTATCAAACTAACCGGAGAAGTTAAATTACATCCCGTTATCTCACATTTGCACTCGGTATGGACAAAAGTGTCTAGAGTGTTTAATTCAGACATTTATTTAAATGTTGCCTCGAGCATATGGCTGAACCCAAAATTATATATTAATAAGTCCCCTTTCTGCTGGTCAGAGTGGATTGTGAGGAGGTTGCTACACTCAGTGACCTATATGAGAGTGGAGTGTTGAGATCCTTTGAAAATTTGGTTCAACATTTTGGGATTCCCAGATCTCAGTTTTTTAGGTATTTACAGCTGCGCCACCTGCTCTGTACTATTTTTTGGAATAGCATACACCCCCCTAAAGCGGCAGACACTCTGGGAGTGGTGATTACTGCTTTTGGAAAAAGTCATGAGGCATCAGTGTATTACTCCCTGCTAATTCAGAGTCTGGGGGATGGAGCTTTAACTTCTATCAAGAGATTATGGGAGAAAGACCTTAACTTGGTTTTGGAGGAGGGAGTGTGGGCTAGGATTCTAAAAAACGTCAAGTTTATATCTAGAGATCCAAGGGTGCGCCTTATGCAATTCAAGATTTTACAAAAGATTCTATTGGACCTCTCTAGATTGTATAGGCTTGGTCTTAAAGACACACCCACCTGCTGGCAATGCCAATCGGAGGATGGAGACATGGCCCATGTTTTTTGGTGGTGTGCTGATATTCAGGAATTTTGGTTAAAGTTTCAGAGATTTGTGTGTGACGTGTTGGGCACTCAGGTTTCGTTTTGCCACAAACTCTGTGTTTTGGGTGATGGGGGGTCATCGATATTGGAGATAAATACATAAAAAATTGGGTCCTGACCAGTGTTATGACAGGCAGGCAGATTGTTTTAAGGGGATGGAAGTTGGCTGGAACGCCCTCAATTCGGGAGTGGTGCGAGGAGATGGGGAGGGTGGTGTGTACTTATGTGAGACCACGGGGATGTTCGTTGGGGGTCCTGGTGTGGTTGTTGATTGGAGAGGGGGTGGGGTAGTAGTGGGAGTTAAATATTGATTCATTGTATATATGTTTTGTTTTTCTTTGTCATCTCTATTAATCAATAAAAATGTTAATCTTAAAAGATTGGAATTGGAAACGGTACATGATGACTTGGTTTCATTATTTAATTTGATAATTTGTACATTTATATTGCATTTAACATTATTGGGATTTTCTTACGAGGTTCAGTGAGACATATACATTATTATGTTTATTTTTGCATCTGTGCTGGGAGTATATATAGCTTTTTAGAATGAATTTCTTGTGATACCGTGACTCGAAGAGGGAAATGGTTGAATGAATATCCCTGCTAATGAGATGGGAGCTGGGCTGGCGAAGAATCCACACCAGGGCTGCATTTGAGCATATAAACTCAAAAGAGACTGCAGCTTGAGTTGACGAATCAGTTCAGAAAAGATGACAAATAATTTCCATGTATATTATATTGTGGATCATGGAAAACCAACAGTACAAAAGAGGTAAGAAGTGTTATTCGAGATAAATGTAAACTAAAGTAATAGCCGTAAACCGTAGCGAAAGTAACTTTACCCTGTGGTGTTGTAGTTTCCAGTTCTTGTGAAAAAGGCTAATTGCACTTGGATAAATGTTAAAATGCACACTGTTTTGATACTTAAGTCACAAGATGTAAACATTATTTGTGATCATTTGAGAATCATGTGATAAACTTGTTGTATCCAATTTTTCAACTCCTGTCATGACCATGTAAAGCCAGTAAGCTACACTCAGTAAGTTTTTATCTGGCTCTACTCATCCCGTCGGCCCCAGTAGTACTTAATATTGTTATTAAGTACTTAGTAAACAAACGTCCACTATCCAGGACGATGGGTGTCAGTAAAGAGTCCATTATAAGTTTATTTATTAAGTGCTACTGCTGCACACCAAAGATATTTGTTTATCTTCTGTTTTGTTACTTTTAGTCTTGGAGTGTTTGTCTCCATCTCATACTACACACATCCATATAATGGATATTCTTGGATTTAATCCAAACTAATTTTCACGCATTGTTGAGTGCTGGAGTGTGACCTGCAACTTGCGAGCACTCTGCTGGCTGAACACCGCCTTGTGCTGGCGGTTTGTTTCATGACTGCAGCAGGGACCTCTTGTTTGGAAAATTCATTGTTTACTTGTACTTTTATTGGTTACTGATATGACTGGAGTCTTCATCTGTGAATGTAAATCATTTTTCAACATATGATTATGAAAAAATGCTATTCATGTCTTTATGTGTAAAACTTTTTCAATATGTAAAACTTACTGAGTGCACCTTTAAATCGTCTGTCTACACAGAGACATATCCACCCACAGGAATTATGTCACAGGAGCCTTGAACTTGTATTGAACACGGAACTTTGCTTTAAGTAGTATATATTATTTATATTTCTGTATAACTATAATTGTATATTTATATTAGTATATACAATTTATATTTCTGGTAATGAATCAAGGGTTTTTAATTAAAAAGTAAAGCTTTTCACAGATGAAAGGTTTTACTTTGTCATTTTGACTCATTTTCATTACATATTTGTAATAATACAAATACAAACTGTCTGCTCTTTAAGTGAATCATAGCCAATAAGCCATAGTCTTGGCACAGTAAACTTTACAATGTGAGGTTTGGTGCAAATCTGCCAAAAAAATATCTAATGATCACTCAGTAAGAAAGCAAATACAGCAGCTCTGTTCCTGGGCTTTACAGACACAGCTTCCTCTGTGCTTTTATGAGACTGTGCGTGTGATTCAGCATTTTTGTTTACCCAGACGTGGGAGTCACTCTATAGTCTGTTATTACTTGGTATCGTGTAGTGGAGGAAAATTATTAACAAATTACAGGATAAATTATTTAATAATTTAAGAAAGGAGCTATATATATATATATACACTACACGGTCAAAACTTTTGAAACATTTGACTGAAATGTTTCTCATGATCTTAAAAATCTTTTGATCTGAAGGCATATGCTTAAATGTTTGAAGTTAGTTTTGTAGACAAAAATATAATTGTGCCACCATATTAATTTATTTCATTATAAAACTTTTTTGAAATTGATGACTTGGACCAAATAATAAAGAAAAGCAGCCAATAAGTGCCCAACATAGATGGGAACTCCTTCAATACTGTTTAAAAAGCATCCCAGGGTGATACCTCAAGAAGTTGGTTGAGAAAATGTCAAGAGTATGTTTCTGCAAATTCTAGGCAAAGGGTGACTACTTTGAAGATGCTAAAATATAACACAGTTTTGATTTATTTTGGATTTTGTGTAGTCACAACATAATTGCCATAGTTCCATTTATGTTATTCCATAGTTTTGATGATGTTACTATTATTATAAAATGTGAAGAAAAAAATATATATATAATAAAGAATGAGTAAGTGTTTCAAAACTTTTGACCGCTAGTGTATGTATGTGTATACACGTATACATAACGTGAGATAGGAACATAACGCGGGCTTGAGTCTAACCTGCATCTCTCGCACCATGTGTTACAAGCTGGCTGACCTTAATCAGGGTAGACATGTATATTTAGTTTGACACATACCAATTTAATATGTCATACTGTTGTGTATCTTGGGGTTGATTGTTGGTCAATGAAACATTGAAAATTTACTGAACATTTCCAGTGAACGAAAACTTTGTTGTGATAAATAAGATGTGACTTAGGATCTTAAGACATTACAACATATTGCATGGACTGTACTTCTGTTGTATCTACTGGTCTACACTGTAAAAAAATGTCTCGTAAAGTAACCCTAAAAAATTCAGTTCATGTGGTAACTTCTACATTAACTGGTTTTATTCATGTTAAAATATTTATTTTGTCTGACTAAATAAACCTGACAATTTAGGTTACACCAATAAAGTATTTTTTTATGGGTTAAATCAGATAGAAATAGATCCTTTAGCTAACAATTGCAGGTTACCACTTTTTTCAGTATGGGTTGGCTGATGCTGATACAGATATTGACAGAGCAGGATGGCCTATAGTTGAGACACCTATACGTTGCAATTGAGCTAATGTTTTTGATGCAATATTTGCTATTAATATATTTGCTATAGATTATATGCTATAATAATAATAATTTATACACTATCCAGTGCTTTATACAATTTAATACAGTATATGAAACTGACATGAGGAACGCTTCTGTTAATCAGCCGATCTCAAATCGGCCTGGGTGATATTGTGGACCATCACTGCTTCTGTCCCTCACAGCATTGTTTTCTTTTATGTCAAATTAAATATACCATCTTCCTTAACGAGTTGTGAAAAAAAGAGACTAATTCCCATCATTTGCAAAAACAGACTTGTTGAGTTTTGTTTTGTAACTGACAAAAGGTCAGCAGTACGCTAAATCTTGCATTGATGCTGAGCTGTATTCCTCTGTTTGTTTGTAAGTAGGTTACTCTTCCGCTGTGTGCACGCTTCACACTGTTAACATGCAAACATCTTTTTCATCTTCACTGCCTTTTCTCCTCCTACTCCTACTTCATTCTGTCATCTCTCCTGCTCTCGCTTTAAAATCCTGTCGAGATTTTAAAGGGATAAGCATCAGTCAGAATGATAAATCATCCCAGCATCCATATCACCCTGTAGCTCAAGACTGGTTGCCTACTGTAGCTAAGCAGGTTGAGCCTGGTCAGTACCTGGATGGGAGACCTCCTGGGAAAACTAAGGTTGCTGATGGAAGAGGTATTAGGGAGTCCAGCAGGGGGTGCTCACACTGCAGACTGTGTATGTCCTAATTCCCCAGTATAGTGGTGGGGACACTATATTGTAAAAAAGGCATTGTTGTTTGAATGAGATGTTAAACTGAGGTCCTGACTCTCTGTTGTCATTAAAAATTCCAGGACACTTCTTGAAAAGAGTAGGGGGTGTAACCCTGGTGTCCTGGCCAATTTCCCCCATTGGCCCTTATCAATCATGGCTTCCTAATAATCCCCATCCATTAATTGGCTCTATCACTCCACTCTCTCCTCTCCTCCAATAGCTGATGTGTGGTGAGTGCAAAATGGCTGCTGTCGCATCATCAGGGTGGATGCTGCACACTGATGTTGGTTGAGGAGAGTCCCCTGTTCACTGTGTAAAGTGCTTTGAGTGTAGTGTCAGAAAAGCGCTATATAAATGTAAAGTTCATTCATTCATCCCTCTTTTGGTCACTTGAATGAACGAATGAATGTTACATTTATATAGCACTTTTCTGACACTACATAGTGAACAGGGGACTCTCTTTAACCACCACCAGTGTGCAGCATCCACCTGGATGATGCGACGGCAGCTATAGTGCACCAGTACGCTCACCACACACCAGCTATTGGTGGAGAGAGAGTGGAGTGATAGAGACAATAATCTATCTATCTATCTTTCTATCATATCGTAACTAATATACATATATTATATCATTATATTAGTTCCGATATGATAACTGGATGCCACACACAATTAGGCACATACATAATGAGGTAATTTAACAACAACACAACATACTACAACTTTATTTTTTTATTGTACAATGCATACTGTTTCACATGTTGTTTTTCACGTTAAAACTGTTTCACATGTTGTTTTTCACGTTAAAAAAATTGTCTGCAAATTACAGTATAAGCAGTATATTAATATTCCATTCCAAAAATCTTGAAAGCTGTTTGTTTTTGTTTCACTGCTATTGCTATAGGCATTTAAAGTCATCCCAAAATACTGTCATTACATGTAAGGACAATTATTTTGGATCAGCTGTTTTGCTTCATGATAAAGCTGCAATATGGGCCCTGATCTCCTACTGTAATGTTCTCTTTTGCTCTTTATTCCTTTTTTTATTTATTTTTATTTTTTATTTTTTACAGTAAATTGTGTTTGTTGCCCTCTGCAGGAGAAAGAGAAGAAGTACATGCTGCCCTTGGATAACCTGAAGCTCAGAGACATTGAAAAGAGCTTTATGTCCAGCAAGCACGTGTTTGCCATTTTTAACACTGAACAGAGGTTAGAGAAAAAACATATTACTCACTAGAGAAATAAAATAAATGTATGCAAGCAATGCATTACTCTGAATTTATTGTGCTCATTTTTATTTGTAAGCACAGCATAGCAGGAAATCACTCAAATAATTTTGTTTGCACACAATGTTGCACTGTTGTTTCTCAGGAATGTGTATAAAGACTACAGGCAGCTGGAGTTGGCTAGCGACACTCAAGAGGAGGTGGACAGCTGGAAAGCATCTTTCCTACGAGCTGGTGTCTACCCAGAGCGCATCGCTGTACGTGCATACTATCATTGATCAACTCTGTTTACTCACTTTAACTTACACATTAATGTGCTGTTACAGCTGCCATTTGTATATGACTTTAAACAAAGCCATGTTAACAAACAACATCAATGTACTCATATTTACTCATTCTATTAACACTGCACCCTTTCTTTGCTGGTCCATGCCTAAATCTGCAGGATAAAGAGAAGGTAAGTTGAAAATTGTCTCAAAATTCAGTGTCATATGGAAACATATTCTTCTTTGGACATCATTATTTGTGGCATTTCACAATGCTTTCATACAATTAGGAAAACACCACCACTCCCACCAGGGATCAATGATTAGATCTAATATTCTAGTGATCCATGAACTGTGAAAGTAATGAAATTAATGATCAAATTTAGTAGCTTTATTTTTCCACTTATTGTTCTTGATCATGTCACTAGTGTTCGTAGTTTGTAAATACCTGTATGTTTTGCTGGCCCTCAGCAGAGTGATGCCAGTGAGGAGAACGGCTTGGATGGCTTCATGCACTCCATGGATCCTCAACTTGAGAGGCAGGTGGAGACCATCAGGAACCTGGTGGATTCCTACATGGCCATCGTCAACAAGACTGTGCGGGACCTCATGCCTAAGACCATCATGCATCTCATGATCAACAACGTAAGAATTTTGCTATGACTAAATGCATCAGCTTTTCGGGTTTTGATTTATTCTTTCGATTCTACTCTTTCCCATATCAAGATTCCAATTATCTATCATAATTTCAAACCAACCTTAAATGATCTTAATGGGTTCAAATAAGAATACTCTAATAATAATAATAATAAAAAGAACCTACTGGATAAACTGACATTCTTAAAAAATAAGAAATGTACATTTATCCAGTTGGATTTTATTTGATTCTGGGAGTATTGACAAAGGGTGCCTATTTAGATACCACTGTTTAGATACCACATTTGGCATAGTTCTATCATCATATTTTACCTTCTGAGACTTGAGCGTGATTTGTAACTAGTAGCACCAAACAAACATGCAAAAAATTTATAATAATAATAATTTTGAAGCACAAATAGTTTTCCTAAAAATTTATGTCCTCATTATAAGGGACAGCGGGCCTAAATTGTGAAATTTTAAATAATACCAAGCTAAAGCAAGTCAGCTTTTTTTAATCAAATTGTTTATTATGTTTCCAGGATATGTATGTTTTTAAGACGTTACAGATATTACAGCTGATTTTCTGTAAAATCTCAATATTCTCTCTTTGCACTGTCAAACAAACAAGTGATAGTCAGTGCTGAAGCATTTTAACAATCAGAAATTAGCACAATTCTGATTCAAAGTATTGGCCAGCATCATCCAAACACTGCCAACCATGTTAAAATAAAATTACACATTATAAATTCTAAATCTATGTACTGATTATCATTGTCCCAAGTCTGCCCACCATGTTGAGTGGTGCATCATTTGCTGCCTGAAACTGAAATTTTTGACCAGAAGTTTGGAGTGAATGCACTTGGCTGTATAGAAAAGCTATATACTTCCTCTCCTGTTCTCTTATTAATGGATGACTTAACCTCCAGTGTGCTGTCTGTCTGCACTGGTCTCAGAACAGTTGGAAACGCACCTTATTCCTCTGAAAGCAGCATGCACCCATTGATTCTCAATGTGATAATGCACAGTGCATATAGGATTTCTAAGGTAAATTAGTCCTTTAGTCCTCGCAGGAGGTCATCGTAATTAACAGTGTGCTGATTCACGATAAATCGCTGAAATTTCTAAATGGCATATTGGATGAAACTAGATATTTTACTCTTTTGATACAAACAAGTTTCAGTGTAAAAACTTAATGAGGTTTCTGACCAGATGCAGTTTTGTTGCCGTTTCTCCCAAAGACAAACTCCACTGAGATCAGCGCCATGTTGTTTTGTCACATTGAAAGTTTAACCCTTTAATGACAGCCCAGAGTGTCCTGAACTGAGATCAGTTGGTTTAAATTAAATTAAATTATGCATAGCATATAGCGAAGCCAAAACACAATGTCCTCGCTGGAGGACGCAGGGTTGCACAAGGTTAAACTTGTACCCCTGCTCTAGATACTGTCTTAACCCTGCTATTAGGCAAATACAGTTGACACAGCACTTTTTATCTTTGCCTTCTGCCTCTCTTTCTCTTCCCATAGACAAAGGAGTTTATCCATGCTGAGTTGCTGGCTAACTTATACTCATGTGGAGACCAGAACACTCTGATGGAGGAGTCAGCAGAACAGGCTCAGCACAGGGAGGAGATGCTACGCATGTACCATGCTCTAAGAGAAGCTCTCAACATCATCGGTGACATCAGCACCACCACTGTGTCCACTGCCATGCCTCCACCGGTTGATGACTCTTGGCTGCAGGTACAAGGAGGATCTTCAGGGCGCAGGTACTGTGTCATCTTTTTTAATTAATCAAATTTGTTTTCGATGTACACCTGTCTTTCAATTAGTAAAAAATTATAGGGCTTTTCATTTGGTTATTCAGTATTCAGTTCTCTGAAATTATAATGACAGAACCCACATTGTCATCCAATTGCAATGTAGGGTCAGGTCTGTCTACATGTTGGTCTGGAAAATGGTTTGTTGAATGCAATTTTCTTTCCAGTGATGACATATTTCCTTTTGAAACAGGAGGTTATGGTGGGACTTTTTGAAGGACTTGTCCTTTCTTAAAATAGTCAATAGTCTTTGGTTTTTCATCTGGTTAAACCATGATTTGTCACTTATTGCCAGACAGTGCTTACAGGGGAAAGGAACATTCTCATTCTAGAGAACATTTTATTAAACACAAAATTGTATTCGCCCCTGTGTATAAGATGTCATCAATATTTTGGTAAATTTTCCCAAAAGAGAAATACTGCAAATGTTAAATGCCACAGGTATGTGGTACAAGTATTTGGTCAACTTTTAGGAGTACACTACCATAAAAATGGCCTCAAACTTTTCCTCAAAATGTGTCTGGTGTTATATGTGTTTAACTTTGAATATTTCTTTCATTTTCTGAACAGATCTCCAATGTCTAGTCCCACTCCCCAGCGTCGGGCTCCACCTGGGCCCCCTCGTCCTGGTGGTCGCACTGCCCCAGGCCCCCCTACTGCTGGAGGGCCTCCTGTACCATCTAGACCTGGAGCGTCTCCTGACCCCTTCAGCGGGCCCCCACCCCAGGTCCCCTCTCGTCCCAACCGTGCCCCACCAGGTGTACCCAGGTGAGTCAAATAAGAGCATTTATCTGTACAGTAGTTTACTTTAGTAGAGACAGGTTTCCCACAGTCATGGAAATATCTGGGGATTTTAAAATTGTGATTTCCAGGGTTGTGTTTCCCAAAATATAATATCTGGGCTGTGTTTCTCAAAAGCGTTGCAAGCTTAAGTTGATCGTAGAGACCGTTGGCACCAGTGGTTTCTACGATCTACTTAGGCTTACGGTGCTTTTGGGAAACACAGCCCAGGCCTGGAATATGTATGGTAGTTAGTAAAATCTTAAAAAGTCATGGAAAATTCATTAAAATCTCTATAATGATTTTTTTTGTCTGGTTATGCTCAGCTCTAAAAGTTTATCAGCTATAAGTCTCTATAAAAATGAATTTAAAAATAGTTTTCCAGTAATTATAAACAACTGGAAAAAATTATGGAAATTCATTGCTGAAATGGTGTGGGAACCCTGTAGAGATGGTGTCAATCACATTTAAAACATTTAAAATGTTTTACCATTTTGACTAGGGATGTGACGGTTCACTCATCTCACGATTCGGTTCGGTTCATGATACTGAGCTCACGGTTCGGTTCAGTTCAGTTTACGATTCTTTAAACATTGAATCAAGAAAAGTTAAGATTGAAAGTTTTATTATTATTTTATTATTATTACTACTTTTATTATATTTAAAGATATATGCAAAGCATTTAAAATTTAGCACTGTTATTAAAAGTGCTATATGATCCATCAGAGATGCACTGGGATTAAAAATCAGCCTAGAACAGGGCAATGGTGACACCAGATGGAAATATTAGCTAATAATTAGCGTTCCTGAAAATATGGAATAATTTTAGAAACATATGCTGCTTACACACAGTCACTGATGACATACTGTACATTTAAACTATTTCAAATTAAAATAGTATTTTTCTAAAATAACATTGTCTCTGATTCTGAATCTAAATATTCTTTTCAAAAATACATATTTCATGGAAGTGCATGCTTATTCAGTTAAATAATGTCCCCACTTAAAACCCTACTGAAATGTACTGATGAAATCAAATCAGACATGACATTTGACATAGCATAGCATTATTATACATATTCAGCATTATATTTAGTAGATTAATATGGCACTATCATTAAACCTCTGTAAACTTTAATTTTCTCTCACGCAGTCAGAGCAGATCACTCGGAGAAGCATCCTAATTTGCCAAAAATCTTAAAGGTGCATTCAGTAGTATGGAGCCAATTAAAATTTTTTACACATTAACAAGTGAATTGTGTTTTTGTGAAGTCTGATCTGAATGGTGTACACTCACATGAGATAAAGACTTTACTCCTAATAGTTTTCTATAAAAAAGTGTTTTATTCTACATGGTGCGGGTCACCCCTTCAATGTGTTTCGCCATGTTGAAATCACATGACCCACATTGTTTCACTGAACGTTGAAGAAGAGAATCCTCATGCTCATTGGCTGCCGCCTGTGTAGATAGATATGCTTAGGCTATGCTTAGAACACTGTTGTTTGGTGACGTGAAGAGCAAAAAGAATCAGAATGAGCTTTATTGCCAAATATGCTTACACACACAAAGAAATTGTCATGGTGACAGAACACAATGGAACATACTTTTTTATCGTGCTTTAGCAGCGGAGATAACGGGAGATCCAGTAGCTGTACTGCCGAAGAAGCAATAAAAGGTTTGAAGCAACTTGTTTCAAGCAAGAAGACAGAAAGACCGGCAAAGGCAAAAAATGGTAACGGGACGGCATCTAAGTCTTCATTAGTTTAGTGCAAAGTATCTTGGCTCAGCGATTGTTGTGGATTTTGAGTAAACCATGACATTGGTTGCTTGGAAATAAAACGAGTCCTTCAACATGCTAAATTTGATCATCAAAAACAATTCTAATCTTTCCTTTACCATAATATTCTGTATCACTAGATAATTGAGGTTTATTTTACACTAAGCAGTTCTCTAATAAAGGAAATAACGTGAAACATAGACAGTTTCCAAAGATTATTGATATGAGGGACAATAATAATCTGTCCTTTATTGTAGAAGTCTGTTCGCTTGATTTCTGACATTTGTTTTTAGGCAAAGCAATTATATTATAGGAGTAATAAATAACTTTAGAAATTACCTCAAACTCCCAACATTTTCCAGATGCAAATAATATTCCAAAGCTGGCGGGGGCAGCAGAGACGATTGTGCTTATCCACATCGATAGGTGGCAGTACAGAGTCAAACACCACTGTCGTATCGGTACATAAAGTACACGAAGAAGAGCAGTGCTAATGCTAGCTAGAGAACTACTGAATGCCCCTTTAAATAAGTGTCCAAACTTTAGGACAACCCCACTGGCTTATTGAAAGCCAACTGTTACAGTCACATTACAATACTATGAAACATAACTATAGCATTGTCCAAGAATAGTGCTTCATTTATTAGCGATACAAAACGCAGGAAAGCAGTTTGATGGTGGACACTTTTGAAAGTCCCAGATAATGTGCTGCGCTTTGATGACAAAACACTCAAAATAATTACAGACTCCCATGAAAATGATAATGCAGTTATCAAAATTTTTATTTCTGCAGTCTTGAAATTAAAAGCTTGTCGATTTTGTTTCTCCATTTTCATACATCTAATGTTTTATTCACAGCAGCCATTCGCCGTTGTTGGTTGCTTGGTAACAGACATGAGAGTTGATTTTCGAACTCGATGGAGCGGTTTAGGATTTCCTAACTAGAGATAACATATGATTTTGTAAGATAAGGTATGAATCCTAAATCAAGATAGGATGTTTTTTGTATACGCCTCCAGATCCCTCCCGGCTAAAAAGGCGCTTCTCTCCCGCTAACAGTTCTCGCAGATTCAGCTATTTCCATGTGTATGTCCACGTTACGTAGGCGTAGGACATCGCGTGTATTTGATACAGATGCTTGTAAAATAATTCAAGAACAAACAAACAAAAACTGCCCAATCTCCATGATACGTATTGTCACATTTTTTAACCGCGTTGTACACGTTACATCCCTAATTTTGACTTATGAATGGCATGTTTGATGATGTTCCAGTGTAATTGGTCAGATGATGCAAATGTACTGCAGGTTTTTTGAGGAGTAATATAAGCGCTAATGGCGTTGAGAGCAATGATCTACAAACTACCCTCCATTTACACCTTTTACAGCCCCTCTGCCCTGTCCTGATCCCTGTTCTTTAACACAAGAAAGATCTCTCCCCTTTCACAATCCATTATATTTTCTGAGCACACACACTGTCCAACTTTCTGTAGGGACCTGTACTAACAAACCACGCACTCATGCTGGTTTTCTTTTCCCACCTCCTCGGCATCCATCCATGTGACAATCCACATGAATATTCATTCAAATAATGTTTTAACTTGTTAAATTCATTTATTTTTGTATAAATAAACATCATTGCATCCTCTTTGTGAGATCATTCACTCGTGATGCACTTTAGAGTTTGGGAGAGAAAAAATTAGGGAAACAAACATATTAACAGAGGAGTAAGAAGTTAAAGGACAGGCCATGGAGATGATAAGTTTTTGCTTCCTCCCATTGCTTCTTTCCTGTGTACACATATTCTCCTCAATCTCAGTCCCACTAAACCCCTCCCACAATGATTCCGGTTATTCTTTCAGAATTTCTATCAGTGACCAATGAGGAATTACGCAAATGGTATGTCTGACACATATTGTCCTTATGTGACATCATCCCCTCTTTTGCATGGATCCATCTTTGAATGTGTTAACATCTGATGTCCCCTCATTCTCTTTATATGACTGTTGCAATTAGTCCACCCCTCTTTGGACTTTATTCTTTTTTCTTTTCTTTTTTCAGAGTTTTATATCAGTTTTTATCCCACCTGGTTGGTGATACTGTTTATATGGTGATAAATCTTTATACAAACACACCAGTCTTAATGTATGTTGTTTTGTGTATTTTGGTTTTAGCACTGCATTTAAGGTTTAGAAATATTCAGGTAAAAATGTAGTGGCAAATTAATTCTCATCCCAGTCCACCAAGACAGACTGTCAGCCTCCCACTTCAGATGTGTCTGTGTTTAGTGTTTATGTTGTTTTATGAACACACACACACAAGTTCTCAGAAATGAAGCTAATGTGGGATAGTTCAACAGTTTATTTCATTTTGTTTGTTTTGTTGTTTTGATTTGCTTTGTTTTGCTTTGTTTCAGATCCCATGTAATTCATCTAGCTGTTTTTAATACTTTAGTCATTCTATAACTGTTAATTTTGATTCAGTGACATGCTGTGTCTGATTTTGTGTCATGTGCTTTTGATACTTGATAACATTTTTAACACATTTTTTAATTTGTTTGAAAGTTCACATTAACAATAAATTCTGTGTATTTGTACTGGAATATTAATTGAAGGACTCAAATTATTATTATTATTATTATTATTATTATTATTATTATTTTTACAGTAAATTAGATATTATAGGAATATTCTAATTTGCTGTTCTTACAGTTGCATCCTAAAGCTTAAAGGGATAGTTCACCCAAAGATGAACATTTTTCATCATTTACTCACCCTCAAGATATTTTAAGTGTGTATGACTTTCTTCGCCAGAACACATTTGAAGAAAAATAGAAAAATATCTCAGCTCAGTAGGTCCTTAAAATGCAAGTGAATGGTGATTCGACTTTTGAAGCTCCAAAAAGAACAGACAGTCAGCATAAACATTAAATGACTCCAGTGGTTAAATTAATGTCTTATAAAGAGAAATGATCTTTTGGTGCAAAAAAGATCAATATTTAAGTACTTTTTTAAATATGAATCGGTCAGCAGCAGTATATGTGTGTGAAGTAATCACAAGAATGCTGAGTTCAAGCGGTCTCTCGTGTGACGAATTCGCGTTGGCATGTTACGGACATAATCTCACGTTCTTCTCTCGGTTGAGACATCCAGGATAAGCACACAAACACACCATTGTGAGTAAAAAAACAGATGCAAATGCAGATCTAAACCAAAACCAACTAAGCTTCTGTACAGTGTTTCTCCTTCTCACTTGTAAACAGCACTGCTCTCCCGGCTGTGTCGCATGTGCAGCAGTTTTCGTGTGAACATGCCAACACGATTACGTGACACGCGCATTCCATTGCTAACCGGAAGCAATGCATTTAAGTTAAAAAGTTCTTAAATATTGATCTTTTTTGCACCAAAAGTGATCATGTTGCTTTAGAAGACATTAATTTAACAGCTGGAGTCATATGGATGACATTTTTGCTGACTGTCTGTTCTTTTTGGAGCTTTAAAAGTTGAATCACCATCCACTTACATTTTAAGGACCTACTGAGCTAAGATATTTTTCTTTTCTTTTTTCTTTTTTCAAATGTATTCTGCTGAAGAAAGAAATTCATACACACCTGGGATATCATGAGGGTGAGTGAATGAGATAATTTTCATTTTTGTGTAAACAAACCCAAATTTGTGTGTTGTTCCTAATTCTGTGTCTTTTCCCTTGTTGTCTGTCTGTCCCTCTGTCCATGTGCCTCCATCAATCTGTCTGTTGTTGAAGTTGGAGAGCACCAGCCTCCCACACCAGATCCAACAGAGCCCCAGACTCACTCACAGAGCATTAACACTGGCGATGAGCAGACAGAGGATAACCACTGACCCCCTCTGCCACATGCATGCACATACACTCACATGCAATGTACATAAAAACACTCCCATGAACACAAGGAAAGTCCACATACATTATCACTATTTTACTTGAAGGTGTGTTTTTCTCCTACAAAAACACATGAAGGAGAGGGTATCAGTAAATGTATTTTAATTACAAATTATGCTGATAATTGTACTGTACACAGGTGTGATGCCAGTGTATTTCATTACTAGCATAAATCCTTTGTATTTAGAAATGAAGAACACCAGTTATAAAATGCACAGGGATTGTCGAAACCAGCCTATTTTCACTGTTTACTTAAACACGTATGCACAAGAATGCTACACGTCACTAATTTGTTTTTGCCTTTACTATCTACGACTAAGCCTTAATCAACATTTGACAGGTCTTTAACCCCCCCCTAAAATTGACCTGCATGTTGCTCTAAATATTGTAGATTGTTCTACTGCTACACTCTCACATTTTTTAAACAAGTTTCATCTTACTCCTCTGCATTTCTATACAGCCATCTATAAAAAGTATCCAGTATATGGATTTTACTCTTTTAAATGCACAATAGAATTAAGGTGCACTCAGTCATTTTTTTCTCATTAAAAAAGTTTAACTCCTAAAGACATGAATTTTAATTTTGCAATATATGTAGGAAATCATGACCACTCACATTAAAATGAAGACTTATCAGTAACTTTATAAAAGCTGTTTTATTCTACATGGAGAGGGTCCACACATGGGGGCTGCCATGTTAGAATCACATGACCAGCTGAATACTACTTCCCTTAATCTCAGTAACCGTCCTGTTATTTGACACTTTGACTCACTGATTAAAGTAATCATGGCTGACTGTGAATACTACATTTCTACAATGACATCTAAAACTGAAAACTATTGGTTTTAAATGATGCCGCATCCAAGCCACTAGGTGTCAGTGTAAGTCCAAGATGACACAAAGACAAAAGTTATTGAGTGCACCTTTGAACTCATTGACCCTTTTCACAGAATGATGACACATTTCCGCCTTAATTTAGCAGCATAAATCTAGCAATCTTTTAAAAAATTATTTAGTGTAAATATATACAATTATTCCTTGTTCTTTGTTAAAAACAAATAGTCACCACTGCTGTGATGAGGTTTCAAATACGACTGTTGGGTGAGTCACAGTAGATATTGCATCTTTCTCTCTTCTGATTGCCATAATTCATCTCTCTCTCTCTATTGTCTCCCTCTTTTGGAAAGTAGTGGAACTGTAATAGTGGATTCTTTTCTTTTACTGTTGGAGTGAATGGGAGTGTAAAAATAACATTTGCTATGGTCTTCCATGTACTTTTATAGAAGTTTATCCCATTATTGTTTACTTTCCTCATCCCAAACCTAGAAATGTGAAAAGGGTCCATCAGAGGGAAGCTCTTGTTCTTAAAGATTTTACATAGTTATATTGCATTTATTTATATCTTCATTTACCTTGTTAATAATTGAAAATAATTGAAAGTTGTATTTTGATTCTCTGATTTGTGTTGGGTAGTTCCTTTATTTGTCTTTCCTCTTTTCAATATCTTTACGTTAAAGGAACAGTTAACCTAAAAAGTAAATTCTCTCATCATTTACTCACCCTCATGCCATCCCAGATGTGTATGACTTTCTTGTTTCTGCAGAACACAAATGAAGATTTTTAGAAGAATATCTTCGCTCTGTAGGTCCTCACAATGCAAGTGAATGGGTACCAAACAGATCCAGAGAAACAGATCAATATTTAAGTCATTTTTTACAATAAATTCTTCTCCCTGCCCATTAGGTGGCGATATACATGAAGAATGCAATCGCCAAAGACAAAAGAAGAAGAATGTGAAAGTGAATGTGAAAGTGGAGATTGATAGTAAAAAAGGACATAAAAACTGATCTGTTTCTCATCCACACCTATTATATCACTTCTGAAGATATGGATTTAAACACCGGAGTCTTATGGATTACTTTTATGCTGCCTTTATGTGTTTTGGAGCTTCAAAATTGGTATCCATTAACTCACATTGAATGGACCTACAGAGATGAGATATTCTTCTAAAAATCTTTGTTTGTGTTCAACAGAAGAAAGAATGTCATACACATTTGGGATGGCATGAGGGTGAGTAAATGATGAGAGAATTTTCATTTTTGGGTGAACTATCCCTTTAATGTTACCCACAACAACTACCAAATGCTTATGTTATCTTAAATCAACAATAATAAGCCCTTATTCAGGACATTAACATTGCCAATTTTGTTCTAACCCTCCCATTCTTTAATTTTCAAAGACTTTTCTTCTTTTCGTTCTATTTGCTATTCTTTTCTCTGTCTTTTAGCCATCCAAGCAAAGGAAGCCCTTCTCACAGTGAGAGTTCACATCCTTCGTCTGACTCTTAGAACCAGTCCTCCCTCCCTCCTTTCTCTCTTCTACCACTCTCTCTCTCTCTCTCTTTCTGTGCTTTTCCTCTGACAAAGAGCAGCATCCTGAAATTGCTGCATGCCTAATGTTGCTGTAGCAGCAGGAATGGATAGAGTGTGGTTGAAAGAAAAGATGCAAATGAAGAATCCTGGAGAGCTGTTGGGTTAGTCACTCCCTCTGTCTGTACTAATCACTTTGTTATGGGCCTCTGAGTGACATGCCCAGTGTGGACTTATGTGTCAATATCTGAAATCACTGCAATGTTAATTATACTGAAGATATTGGGTAATGTTTATGTTCACACCCTCTACAGAGGTCACTCGAAGGTGTATCTGCCATACATAAGCTTACAGTATTTTCTGTCTACTCAACACTACGGGATAATGGACACACAAAGTAAACTCCACCGATTTGTGAAACTTGTTATATGGTACTAAGTGTGAATGTATTCTCCTCTAAAAGTTAGAAAAATAATTTGTACGCACAATGTTTGTTTTGTTCACTGTCTGTTCACTAGAAGCCTTTGCATTTCCCAATGATACTAATAATGTCTGACTGAACTGTATATACACTAGGATATATATTATGAAGCATCTGGTAAGGGGAAAAGTGTCAGAATTTTGTTTACCGTGGATACCTGATGTTGTGCAGTTAATTTATTTGTTGATGCAACAGTGGAAAATAATGTAACCTAAGGGAATAGTTAGTGTAAAATTAAAGGTAAAATGCAGCTGAAAAATAAATTCAAACATCCTTTAACCCAGAAAGGTTTAAGAGTAAGTGTAGCCTCTGTTCTGACTGATAATGTGGTAAATGGATCTTACTGTAATGTGTTGATGTATATTTGTTGTGCATCTCTGGGATTTGTGCTTCTGTTGCCTTGTGTTGGAATTGTACATTTACTAAGTATTGAAGTCATTGTAATTAAAATGAACTGATTGTAAAAATATAGGTATATGCTTTGTATGTGTGTATATACATATATGGAGGGCTCTACAGGCATTACCAAAATCTACTCTCTAAATGGAAAGTGTGTGTGTGTGTGTGTGTGTGTGTGTGTGTGTGTGTGAGTGTGTGTGTGTGTGTGAGTGTGTGTGTGAGTGTGTGTGAGTGTGTGTGTGTGTGTGTGTGTGTGTGTGTTACTGCTGCCATCTGTGTCTTATTGTGGTGTGGTGTCATATACTGGCCAATGCTTCCTCTATGAAATTAAAGTGTCTTTGTGTGGAAGGTAACAATAAGACTGTGTTTTATTCTCTTGATGTATTTTTATATTAATATACTTAATACTTACAGTACATAATAATAATAGTGACAATAATAATACATTAAAGGGATGGTTCAGCCAAAAATGAAAATACTCTCATCATTTACTCACCCTCATGCAACCCAGATGTGTAAGACTTTCTTTTTTCTGCAGAACATAAACGAAGATTTTTAAAAGAATATTTCAGCTGTGTTGGTCCATCCAATGCAAGTGAATGGTGCGAACTTTGAAGGCCCAAAAGGGACAGTATGAAAGTAATCGATAAGACTCCAGTAGTTAAACCCATGTCTTCTGAAGCGATATGTGTGGGTGAGAAACAGATCAAACTTTAAGTCCTTTTTTAACTGTAAATCTTCACTTTCACATTCTGGTGTGGAAGAGACTTTCACATTCAGCCACCTACTGGTCAGTACTGATCAAAGGTAGAGATTGATGGAAAAAAGGACTTAAATATTGACCTGTTTCTCACCCATACCTACTATCATATTTCTTCAGAAGACATAGATTTAACCACTGGAGTCTTATTATTATTACTTTTATGTCTCCTTTATGTCATTTTTTTAACCTTCTGAGTTCTGGTCACCATTCACTTGCATTGTATGGACTGACAGAGCTTAAATATTCTTCTAAAAATCATAATTTGTGTTCAGCAGGAGAAAGAAAGTCATACACATCTGGGATGGCATGAGGGTGAGTAAATTATGAGAGAATTTTCATTTTTGGGTGAACTATTCCTTTAAATACGAGTTACAGATTTGGCATTATGTTGGGTTGCAAAATAAGTTATTAAAATTAATAATACAGTTACTGTATGTTGTGCAGAATAACATTTTTATGTCTCACTCATAAAACTAATATTCATGAAAATACTTTAGCTAAGCATTAAAATATCATACTTTTCCTAGCACAATATCACATCTAATTATAAGCAGTGTTATATGGTATTTCTATGTGTAAAACAATGCAAATGGGAATCTGCGATGTGGTCGGAGTCTCTGCTGATCACTGTAGAGCTGGCCTTCTTAAAGGTTCAAGACAAGTTCATAAGGCTGAGGAACACTCTGGGAATTAAATGTTGAAATCAGAGGAACAGGAAGTCCCTAATTACCAATGAACAATCCATGTAGTTGATGTAGAGTGCAGATACCCTCATAAACTACAGATTTCCCGCTCATTTTAGGAGAAGCCAGTAGCTTTCAAATGTGCTTCATAAAAGGAGGGAGGGAAAATGTGTGGCAGACCAACAAATAAAAATTCTAAAAGTTCTATGGATTGATTTTAGGTGTATTCTCCCTTATATTGCCTGTTTCACAAAATTCTTTACAGCACATAATTGTAATCTGTATTTAGTTGCACTGACATTAATTACTAATCAAGGAATAGTTTTGGAGTGCCCCAAGGAAGCTGCCACCACACTGGACAGCTATGTAAATTGGCATTCATTCTCGTCCAGTCTCAACAGTGCGGTCAGATGTTTAAATAATCAGTCTATAGTGTCATACGTGGTGTTGTGCTTGGCTCTCACTGTGTGGCTTTGTTTATGTTAAGTGGGTCAACACTACATAATGTAGTTGTTTTCTCAATGGAAGAACACAGCAATGGTCTTTTGGAGTGGGAGAGGAGGTGTGCAACACTTTATATGGGGCAATAAAACAATATTTCCTTTAGTTTTTCATATATATTTATATACTGATATATAGTCATAAATAATTTATACTATTTAGAAAAATAATAATAATTAACATCTTATTTCGGATTAGCTTTGCCATAATTTGTTGCAAATAATATTGACATTCTAAATCAATATGTGTCTCACTCAAAGTGTATTTTATTATTATTATAATTTTTTATTATTCTTTTCTTTCTTTTTAAAGGATCATCCCCAAATGAATACCTTTCAAAAACAGTCACTGATGAGCTGATGGTCAATGGTTTTTAAGCTGTTTCATTTAACACCAATAACCAATCAGTGTTCTCACATTGTAATGGGGCACATCCCATGTGTCGTTATGTCCTTGTTTAGGAACAAACCCCTTCTATTGTTCTGCCTTTTTGTGGTGTCACTCATTGTGTAGGACTAATGGCTAGACAAGAAGTGGAGGCTACTGTCTGACTTCTGTGCTTTCACACTGCTCTTGAGTCAGTGAGACAGGATTCCAGATCATGTTTTATTTTCTATATGATTACATTAGTGGTGGCTTTAAAGGGAGAAACTGGCCAGCTACATGTTGCAAACAAGCAGGGTCTCTTTTAGCACATTTAGGAACTAATTTTAAGGGCCTGTATCTGTTCTGAGATTAAAAAGACACTGAAATGTGCCAGACAAGTAGTCAAATCTGCCAAAAGAGAATAAAGGAAAACAGTGTCTGCCACTGATATATATAGCTTTCTGGGCTGACAACCCAGACGGAGGCAGAAAAAAAAAGTAAAATTCTTTTAGGATACTTGGCAACAAGAGCGTCTTCAGTGGTAGTTAAAATAAGGGGAAACAACTGGCCCCTGTACCTAATAAAAGAAAAGTCAGTTGGTTAAATTGGGTCTGAACTGATGCAATACTGTAAAAACATGCAGATATAGGCTATTGTAGCACTAATGGGACAAGTCAAATTTCTTGTTGGGACAAGACTTTTAAATGCACAAGCCTAGGAGACACATTTAAAATGACCAGTGCCTATTTTTATCAGACAAAACAAAATATTCTTCAACAGCTGCATTTGACTAAACTGATTTTCTTTCTGAGCATGCAGAATATCAAAAAATAATTTGGATGACCAGTGAAAATAATGCAATGAAATGATAATGAATCACAAAAAACAGTATATACGGAAAACAGTTACTCCTTCATCCCCAATTACTTTTGGACCCCAGTGAGTTTTGGAAAATTGTGCAAGTTTACTCAAACTCCCCTGCGTTTAAAATGCAGCTCTCTGATTGGTGGACGCATCCACACAGCCTCATCTGTCGCACACACACACTTCCTCTTCAGTGAGAAGGACTGATGGGGGGAGTTTCTGGAGTTTGAATGTTTGCGGTGGCACATCTGGACTTCTCAGACCCTGGTACAAAAATAAACCGAATAGCTGGGCATTTGTGTTTATAGAGATGGACTATGGGAGACAACACGCCCGCTGTATGGATATCCGAGAAAGGTAAGTGTAAACTACCTTATTTGGAATATTTCTGAGTCCTTTTGGAAAAGCCTAAGATGAATCTTAAAATACAAGCTCAGTTCATCTGTGGTGGTTCAAGAGTTTACATACGAGTTAATACCACTGTTGCCTGCAATGTTGTGGCGTGTAAGCAATGGTGATAACTGGAAATAACTTTATTTTCTTAGTTAAAAATACCAACATCAAATTTGAAGTACAGTTAACTTCTTCAGGTTAAGTAAACAGATGTGTTAGAATCTAAAGCACTATATCAGAGCTCTATTAAATGTAACAATGTCACATTGCACATTGTTATAAAAGAAGTGAAAAGAGTGTAATCCGCTCCTGTACTTCCTGATTACTGATGCGCTCAAGCAGCAAGTTCATGATTACAGGATAAAGTTGTAAAGGTTTTTCCCCCCCATTGTGTGTGTGGGTTTTTTCTAGCAAAAATTACGGCATTGGACAACAGAACAACGATTTTATACCTCGACGATGGTATATAACTTGACGTAAAACCGCTTTTGCATTATTTTGGTTAAACGCTGTTTATCAGCGAAACAATACAGGATAAAGTGTACCCAAAAAACAATCTATATATTATGGTAGACCTATTCTCTGAACTAACGTTACCCTTTTTTTTTTCTTTTTTTTCTTAAATTACTTTAAAGGAATAGTTCACCCAAAAATGAAAATTCTAAAAATCAAGATTTTGAAATTGAAATTGAAGCTTCAAATAATGCATAAAGGCAGCATAAAAGTAATCCAGACAACTCCAGTGGTTAAATCCATGTCTTCAGAAGTGAGATGATAGGTGTGGGTGAGACCCGGATACATTTTTAAGTCCTTTTTACAATAAATTCTCCTCCCTGCCCAGTAACTGGAGATATGCATGAATAATGCAAAACGCCAAAAACAAAAGAAGAATGTGGAAGTGAAAGTGGAGATTTATAGTAAAAAAAGACTGATATATATATATATATATATATATATATATATATCTGTTTCTTGCCCACACCTATCATTTCGGTTCTGAAGACAATGATTAGACCACTGGAGTCTTATAAATGACTTTTATGCTGCCTTTATGTGCTTTTTTGAGCTTCAAAGTTCTGGCCAGCACCATTCACTTGCATTGAATGGACTGACAGTGCTGAGATATTCTTCATTTCTTCATTTGTGTTCTGCTGAAGAAAGAAAGTCATATACATCTGGGATGGCATGGGGGTGAGTAAATGATGAGAGAATTTTCAATTTTGGTAATTATTCCTTTAAACCAGTGTGTCACAAGGTAAATTTGAGTACATTTATGAAGTCAGTGCCTAAGCAAAGCAACCACAGTTCATCATTTCGACATGTCCCAGATCTTAAAATTTCATTTTTTTGTTTGTTGATTTTGAACAGTATATCCATTGTTTTATTGTTTTATTTTATTTTTATTTTTTTTGTGAAATGTTTAGCTTGAAACATGTGCTTGTGTTATCTTCCTTTAAAATGAATACCAATGTTTTATATTTTGCTATCTCTGAGGTGAAGACATTTATACATTTGTTCACCCAAGTGTCCAAATGTGTGGGGCCACTGTAGCCTAAATGTCTTAATAATGTATTAAAATACAAGTTTAATACCTTTAAGAGGTACTTAAGTAAAAGTAAGTTTAAAAAAAAAACAAAAATATTTAAGTAATGAAAAGCAACTTAATTTGAATCTACATTACATGTCACCCATAAAATCTGAAAGATCAAAACATTTGGTCTGGGTTAAACAGTGCCTCCGACCTCTCATTCCTGCAGATTGCCTGTTGAGCTGTCAGAAGAAATTCCCTTCAACTTATCCAGAATGCCTTAAATAACTTAATGAGGGGCATTCCTTGTTGATTTATAAATTAGCAAATTAACAACATTTAGAGTGTACACAATCATCTATAGTAGGAGTAACTATAACAACTTCAGATAAAATGTAGGTTATAATAGTGTGGACATTATGACAGTCCAGCTATTGCATGATTGTCTGTGGATTAAGATCATTTCAGAGCCTCCTGCGGGGTGCACTTGTCTATCACTCTGTCATCAGATTTCATGTGCCAAACACATAAACACCTCTGGCTGTTCCCTCAGGAAGAGACTTCACAGGGAATCCCTTTGGCTACAGGATCCATCCCTCCCCAAGGGCCCATCAACAAAGAAGCCGTGCGGAGAGAGAACCAGGCTTACAGACAGCAGAGAGAGGAGAACTTCGGCGAGACACATCAGATCTGTCAGGGACAAAAGGGCATTGGCACCCAGCCACCAGACAAAGTAAAGAACCTCTGTGTCTATGAGGCTTGTGACATAAACGTGTGACATGAACTGAACATTTCTGTTTAATGCTGCGTGACCATATCAAAACAAACCATACACTGTTTAGCCCGGATATACCAGTGAATGGAACAATACGTCATCTGTGTATGATTATCCATGTTAAGAATAATTAATAACTAACTTTCTGCACGTACACCTCTGCTCTATATTTATTATGGTATGTGCTTGTATTTTGTTTTCTCTTTGATTAATTACTGCTGGTTGAATATTATTATTGAAAGCTGCGTTGGATAAAAGCATCTGCTAAATGAATAAATGGAACTGTAATTAATGCTAAGAGTCACTTTTTAAAAATAAGCAAAAAGCATGAATGTTGTGGGCGACAGTTAATTTGCTCTCATACAATAGAATCAATCTCATTCATATAGAATGTGTCACATTGAATAACATTTAAGTAGACACACAGTTGTGTTTTTTTCCGCATGCTGCTATTTCTTCCTGTGATTTCTGTATTGTCAGTGCTGGAAGGCCAAATGAGAAAGAATGGGGCAACGCTCTGAGCCAAAGTACATCTGCACATGTTAAAGTGGCGGCAGTGGTCAAAACCACTGTTATTAACAATACAGAAACGGCACGCAAGAAGAGGAGGAAGATTCACCCTTCTGGTTTCAGAGGAAAAGGTAAGAGATTCATCTTTCCCCAAGCATTGGTTTCTGAGTCACACATTAAAGGGATAGTTCACCCAAAAATGAAAATTCTGTCATTATTTACTTACCCTCATGATATCCCAGGTGTGTATGACTTTTTTTCTTCACTAGAACACATTTGAAGAAAATTAGTAAAATATCTCAGCTCAGTAGGTCCTTAAAATGCAAGTGGATGGTGATCCGATTTTTGAAGCTCCAAAAATCACAGACAGTCAGCATAAACATCATTGATATGACTCCAGCTGTTAAATTAATGTCTTCTAAAGCATCATGATCGCTTTTGGTGCAAAAATGATCAATATTTAAGTACTTTTTTAACTCTAAAGGCCTCGATATACTTCCTACGAAATCGAAGAACTAACGGGTGTGACATCATTTAGAAAAAAATCTGGCCTAAAAGGTGTTTTTGCATTCATTTTGGTGGTTCGTAACAGCTTGCTGGGGCAAACTTTTAGTAAAAATTCTTATCGGCTGCTAAACACCTTCTTACTGCCATTGGTCCATGTCATCTGTACGTGTGACCTGGAGCTCCACTTACTTTGAAGCCGATGGCTAATTTTTTTTTACGTTGTTCAGTGAGTCAAAATCAGTCAACATGAACACATCGATATGCAGCGTTATTAGCGAGCTGGTGCAAATGTACCTACATCTGTACGATCGTTCACTTAAAGACATTTTCCAAGACCAAGTCATGTGATTTTTTCTTTTTTTTTTTGTCTACTAAAGGAATCAAATCTTCTCAAATACTCTCAAGTGCCCATTCACTCATGTGCCATCTGCAGCAAAAGCCATTCACACATCTGTTTAAAGTAAGATATGCCTGTATCATCATTGTTTAATCTTTGTTCTGCACATTAACACTTTTATACACTCATTTTGGCAATTACAATAACAGAGTGTAACCGGCGCATATTATGGCTGCTTGTAGCATGTTAGTGCATTAGCATCATAAATTCATAAGGTAAACAAGACAAATGAAACATTTTCTACTGCATATATACTTTAAATCATCATCGAGTGGTTAAAACAGCTTCTTTTAAATAAACAGCTTTTTTTTTTATCATAAAGTCATTGAAAACATATTTTTAAGGTTTTACATGTAGTTTCCTCATATTTAAATTTACTTCTAAATGCCTCCCACAGCGGTGTGGCGGGTGTCTGAATTTTCGGAAACAGTATACTGATGCTCTGCTGTTCAGAACTTCTTTACCCCTGAAGGAAGAATGAAGAAGAACTTCTGCGGAAGTATAACGAGGCCTTAAATCATTGCTTCCGGCCTGCAGCGGTATGTGCGTGACGTAATTGGGTTGGCATGTGAGACACATGAGAACTGAGGCACGTGCAACACACATGGATGAGCGGCGCTGTTTACAAGTGAGTAGGAGGAATGCTGTACATTAGCTTGGTTGGTTTTTGGTTTAGATCTGTATTTATCCATTTCTTTACTCACAATGGTGTGTATGTGTGTGAATGTCTCAACCGAGAGGAGAACGTGAGATTACGTCTGTATCATGGCAACGCAAATACATCTCACGGGAGACCGCGTGATCTCCACCCTCTTGTGAAGCCTAACTGAAGCAATGGTTTATAATTAAAAAGTACTTCAATATTGATATTTTTTCACACCAAAAGCAATCTTATCGCTTTAGAAGACATTCATTTAACCGGTAGAGCCATATCGATGACGTTTATGCTGACTGTCTGTGATTTTTGGAACCTCAAAGAGAAATCTCCATTCACTTGCATTTTAAGAACCTACTGAGCTGAGATATTTTTCTGTTTTTCTTCAAATATGTTCTGGTGAAGAAAGAAAGTCATACTCACCTGGGATATCATGAGGGTGTGTAAATAATGAGGGAATTTTCATTTTTTGGTGAACTATCCCTTTAATGTTGGTGACAATTCTTATGGAGATGAGTGAACAGTTATTACAATAATGTTTTGCACTTTGAGCCACTAGATGGCAGTGTTAGATTCTCAGAGCAATGTTTGTAATGCAGCGCATGCTTACTGAATATTTTTTTTTTTTTTTTTACATCAGACACTATTGTATGATAATGTTTAAAACATGCTGCCTCCATTGTTGTAGCTTTTAGTTATGACCGTGTAAATAAATATAGTTATTTTGCAATAAAAATGCTAAAAATCGAAATATCTAAAAAAAAAAAACATATATATTAAATAATATATAATATATCTGATCAAATAATGAGATATGTTAAAAGTCTTATCAAATAATAAGTAAAAGTCATGGCTGTAATTACTTCCGGTTCATTCACCACACTGGAAATGGAAGGTCAATTTGAGAGCAGATTGAGGGATACAGTATTCCGCACAGTATGTACACTGTACATTTAAGCCCTTACTGCTAAACACAGCAATCTTAAATTTGGTTATAACATTGTAAAGCTTTGTGAATAGCTCAAAATTACGCATGCACCCTACTGTATATATTTTTCACTATTTTAATTTATAAAGCATTCCATTGCATAACCGTGTTATGGTATGGATCCCTATTTCTATACATTCTGCTCAAAACATTTGTGCTTACTGAAAGGACAGTGGTTGCACATCAATAAATACCTCCTGACAATAGCAGAGCAATTGTATATTTGTAGACTGAAAGCTAAAATCTGGGGTTCAGGTGTCCCATCTCAGTGATCTCACAAATCACAACACAATGATGAGCTTTATACATTTTTTGCCTGTTACATTTTTTGGAATATAAGACATTGCCTGAATTAATTTGACTGCATTACTGCATGCTCCGCTGCCAGCTGTTTATTGTTATTTTTGTCTGCGTGAATGTTGAGTTGCATGCATTTTCCATGGCTTCTCTTTCCCAATGGAGGCTAGGAGATGCTTTATGCAATCAGCATGGTTTTGCTCTTGTGGAGGGATGCGTACCATCCACAACCACATGAAGGATAATTACATTTTGAGTTATTTTGAGTCCAGCTAGCATGATTATACAGCAGGCACCAGCTGGTCATCAGTGAAATCTGGATTTAACCACTGGAGATGGATAGCCAGATCTAAAAATTAATGACGCAATGACTGTTTAATTTCCTGCATGGTCTGTCAATGAATGACTCTTAGAGATTAAAGTCCTTTAACGGACAAGAAAAAAGGCTTCTACTTTAGGCTGCTTTTACAGCAATAAGATGTAGTTTGACAATAGATTCTTTGAGAGTGGCTTTCTGTCCTAAGGAGAAAAGGTTTTTCACTACAAGAATAATACATTTGTATTTTCAAAGCTTAAGTTGTCTATAAGACATCAGGGTGTTTGACAAAGTCTACAGTTAATACATAATATGCATCCAAACTTTTTTGAAGGATTGATTCTAAATCTGATCATTGTCTTGAGTTATTTTTAATGTTGTGCTTTTTTTGTATGTTTTGTTAGAAAGGAGAGGGGTAGTCCAAGATGTTTGTGTACTGTTGTTTTCTGAGACTATTTGCTAAAGTGAGCTCAAACACATTATAAGGGAAACCTTATCTGAAATCTAAAATCTGATTTCAGATCAGCCCAAAAGAGCAACATCAGTCAAAGGTATTGCGTATTATTATACAGCAGGTGGACTTGGCCTTCCTCCCCCCCACGCCCCCTTTCACTCCATTCATCAGTGCTGCTCTCTGACCAATCACAGCTCTTCCTGTCTAATCAGCTATTCAAAATGAAAAGGCGGTTGAAATGTAAGCCTGTTTTTTCTTGCTGTGCTTTATTCTCTGGTTGCAAGATATGGATAGTGGCAGTTAAATTCATGAATAGCTATGAGGCATCAAATCGGAATGTATTTACAAATGTTTTGATAATTCACGTGTGATGCAAATGAGTTGAGACGTTTTATTTTTTATTTTTAGCTGCAGTTTAATTATGATATGGGCTCTAAGAGGGAAAAGAGAGAGACACTGGGCTGTTTAAGCCAATGGCAGAGAGTGTCCTTTATTTTACAAACTCATGGTGAGTCTTTCTGGCTCAACTCTTTCTTGACCTGCTGTTCTAAAATTATACATGCTGTAATAGTTAATTAAATTGTTTGTGTCTGTCTGATGTCAAATGCATCTTGAGGCAAAGACTTTAACATTCACTTGTTTGACTGCACATATTGTTGTGGCAAAAGATGACCTGTTTGTGACAGGTTTTGCTGATGTTTTGAAGGAAATATGTGTGCCAGTTTACATATTAGTGAAACAGAGAATGTATCACCAGTAGGTGTGTCAGGGGGCCTAGGTAGCTCAGCGAATAAAGACGCTGAATACCACCCCTGGAGTTGCGAGATCAAATCCTGGGGTGTGCTGAGGGACTCCAGCCAGGTCATTCAGGAGGGTAGAGTCACATGGGGTAACCTCATCGCGGTTGCTATTATGTGGTTCTCGCTCTCGGTGGGGCGTGTGGTGAGTTGTGCGTGGATGCTGCAGAGAATAGCGTGAAGCCTCCACACGCGCTCCATCACCGCGGTAACGCACTCAACAAGCCACGTGATTGATGGTCTCAGACGCGGAGGCAACTGAGATTCATCCTCCGCCCCCCGGATTGAGGCGAGTCACTACGCCACCACGAGGACTTAGAGTGCATTGGGAATTGGACATTCCAAATTGGAGAGAAAAAAAATTACAAAAATTATATGAGTCATAGAAATTCATGGGTCAAAAGGTGTGTGAACTCTTTATATAATTGTTTTTTGTATCTTGTGTATAAAATCTGTTTTTTCGTCTTTGTTCGCAGGTCAACTGAAACTGACAGTTACTCCTGGCAATGGGGTGCTTTATGTTCGAAGTAAGCACAATTACATGTCTGTAAACAGTTTTTGTACTTTGTACTTTTGAAGTTTAACAGTTTGTTTGCTGTAAATAAAGCTCTTCTCATGCATCCATACATTTTTTTTTTAATTTATAGGTTGTGCTTACAATGATTTCATACTTGAATCATTTCTAAACAACAGTTTGAATGCCTTACACTATAAAAATGTAAATATCTAAATGAACTGGTTTTAATTCAGTCAGCCTGATTTCTGTAGAAAAGACATAATGTAGAAAAAAGGTATCAAATGCATGTATATCCAAATAAGTATTTGTCATTACAGTTTTTGTTGTATTTACTTTTTGTATTTTAACAGAGCCTACCTCACAAATTTCAATGCTCATTTTCCACCATGTGTGATCTGTGCAAATTACAATGAAAGACTTATGACTTACAGTATATCCACTTTTTACACTACAGGCAGTATTTTCACTAATGTTGTCATTTCACAGTTTTGGAAGCCAGGGGACTCATGGGAAGAGAGTATAGACCAAGTGACTCATATGTCAAGGTGGGCACTTTAACATATTTGATAAGCAGTGTGTTTTTATGACTCTGCAGGCAATATTTGGCATGGCACATAAGCTCATCTGCATGCACATCAACAGGGAAGGTAACAACCAAGTTCTTACAGAGTAGATGGGAAAGTAGGGGAGAGAAAGGGGGAATGGAATCAGGACAGGCTGAACTTGAAACCGGGTCTCCATGAGTCAGCAATTTTTCATATGTCATGAGCATGTGCACAACCCACTGCACCACAGCTCAGACCCAATATATCAATAGAGAAACAACGTTAACTGTCCTGTTCCCATGTAGGTGATGATGTGATATTGTTTTTGTCATTATTTGTCACATAATTCCCTGTGGATGTCTGCCCTTCAAATGAACCCATGTTCATTTCATCTGAGGCAGGTTTCAGGCATGAGAAAGCATAAGTTGTGTTGGCAGCTGTCCACTTGCATTCAGATACAAGTGTTGATTGATTTTCCCTCCATATATGATGAATATGTCCGCTAGCAATGTTAAACTAATGAACTTGATAGGAACCGCTAACACGTTTTTTGTACGTTTCAGATAGCCATTGCTCCAGATGTTGACCACAGCAAGCAATGGAAGACCAGGACCATTCTAGACTGCAAAAGTCCTGTTTTCAATGAGACTTTTATGTTGTGAGTGATTTTCTTGTAGTTTTATTGTTCAGCAAACAAAAATGTTTGATGTTCAAAATGAGCACTTTGTGATCTGGGATTTTAAATGAGGAAGTAGAAGTGTGTCTTGTTATCTTATACTGTAGTTGAATAATTTATGTTAAACATTATGTGCTCCCTAACCCCTTGCGTGACAGGCTCTATATTTCAATCAATCTTTCTGCCTTTAAGACCTGAAAAGATTGAGTCTGCTGCCTCTCTTTTGTTGGCTAAATCAAGGCAAATCTCTTTAAAGACTTTTGAAGTCTTTGCAGGAGAAAGACATTGTGTTGTTGGATAAAGCTGGACATTGATGGATGAGCTTTTTAAGTGTTGTATTTACGTTCCAGAGATGTGGATGAGGACGATCATAAGAAAAGACTGTTAGTAACAGTGTGGAATCGAAATCGAACATCCAGGTAAAACTTTATCTTCTTTCATTTTTTATTCTGTAAAACATAATATCTTGTAATTGTTACCTCAAGGAGTTATTTCTACCCTTCAAATTCGTCTGTTGGTGTAACTAATGTATTTATGTTGATTCAGCGATGTTAAATTAAATCAAGTTTGACTTGAATCAAACCAGTTAATTTAGATGTTAAAACAAGGTTAACATTTTTTCCCTGGGCAGGGATCATGACCTAACTGTGTGTGTGTGTATATATATATATATATATATATATATATATATATACATACGTATACACTACCAGTCAAAAGTTTTGAAACACTTGACTGAAATGTTTCTCATGATCTTAAAAATCTTTTGATCTGAAGGCGTATGCTTAAATGTTTGAAGTTAGATTTGTAGACAAAAATATAATTGTGCTACCATATTTATTTATTTCATTATAAATCTAAAATTTAATAAAATGTAATAAAAAAAAAAGTTTCTGAAATTGATGACTTTGACCAAATAATAAAGAAAATCAGCCAATAAGTGCCCAACATAGATGGGATCTCCTTCAATACTGTTTAAAAATCATCCCAGGGTGATACCTCAAGAAGTTGGTTGAGAAAATGTCAAGAGTATATTTCTGCAAATTCTAGGCAAAGGGTGACTACTTTGAAGATGCTAAAATATAACAAAGTTTTGATTTATTTTGGATTTTGTTTAGCCACAACATAATTCCCATAGTTCCATTTATGTTATTCCAAAGTTTGATGACTTTACTATTATTCTAAAATGTGAAAAAAAAAAATTATAATAGAGAATGAGTAAGTGTTTCAAAACTTTTGACAGATAGTGTGTTTGTGTGTGTGTGTGTGTGTATATATATATATATATATATATATATATATATATATATATATATATATATATATATATTATATGTATACTGTACTGTACAAACGTTTTAGGCACTTAAGATGTTTCACAAAAACATAAGATGATTATTTATATCTTTAGTGTGTCAATAGGAAAAATATATTTTAGACTCCCAAACATTACTTTTGCAAATAGAAAAGATTAGAATAGAAGAACAGGGAGCCCTGCAAGAGATGGCATTGCCCCCACAGAATCCCCCACTGAACATCGTGTCAGTCTGAGATTACATAAAGAGACAGAAACAATTGAGACAGCCGAAATAGATACAAGAACTGTGGCGAATTCTCCAAGAAGCTTGGAACATATCTGCTAACAACCAAGAAAAACTGTGTCCAGGTGTACCTATAAGAATTGGTGCTGTTTTGAAGGCAAAGGTGGCCACACCGAATATTGATTTTTTATGTTTACTGGACTTTGTATGATGTTAACTGATAAATGAAAACTATTTATGTCATTATTTTTGAAGACATCCTCACTATGCAACATTTTTCACAAGTGCCTAAAACTTTTGCACAGCACAGTATACAGTATATAATCAATATGAAGTTATCAGGAGTTCAAAAAATCCCTGTCTGCTGTTTTTGTGTATTATAGTGTTTGAATGTGCCCACAGGCGCAGTGACTTCCTGGGCTGTATGAGTTTTGGTGTCCAATCTCTCATCACCTCAACTAAAGTAAATATTCTGCTGTCAATCATTGTTTACATGTACACACTGAACATTTATCCATAGTGCTTCACTTGCAGTGCTACAAAAAATGGTTTGGACAATATTTATGGTACAACGTTACAATGAAGTATACGATAACATGAGTTATAACATGGCCCTCTGGAATGCTTGATTCTGATTGGTCAGTTTGCACCATATAGTGGACATTTCTGAATAATGACCGCACATTCGAGGATAAAAATCAGACCATTCATCCGGTATTGCAAGTCATCTTTCCTACTCATTTCACTCTGCGATCTCTACAAGTGAGCTAATAAAAGAATTTCAACTCAGTGTTATTTCATAATATTTCATGTTTTTTAATTTAATTAGCAAGTAGTCTTGTTAAAAGTAATGAGCAGCCAGACTGTGATTTTTGCTAAATAAACTCCAACAGAACTCCAACGCAAACCTGAGATGGAATTCAGGGTTTCTGGAGACTCTGCGGTCTCTTTCTTCTCACATATTAGCTTAATTTAAACTCAAATCAATATTTCATGTCCATTTATTTATTTGTTACTAATCATCATGCTAATTCATGATACTAAATGCATTAAATAATGTTAACACTTATTGTAATGTGTTACTATATATTCATATGAAAGAATTGTTGGTAATTATATAGCTACATAACTCTGTATTGTAATTATAGTGTCCAGGTTACAAATATTACATCGCAAAGAATGTCAAAAGCAATATTAATGTGTGATCACAAAAGGCTCCATGTGATAACATGTACATAGTTAAGTATATGTAAGGAATTAGATTGACTGCCAAGAGAGCAACATAACATCCATTATTTAACCAAAAAGGTGTTTTAATTGTAAGACAACTTTGTCTTCACTAAAGCATAATTTTAAGGAAGATGTAATTTCTTGTTTTCTAAAACTATTCCTCTTCACTTCATTCTTCCCTTGGCAACGCATTTCCTCCACACCATCATCTAATTATGCAGTGGGGGAAGTGGCAATTGGACTGCTTATTGAGGCTTGAAAAATGACCTACAATTACTAAGAGCAGCACACTGCAAACATACTGGCATACTGCCTTCATTCTGCATGCTTGACTGGAAAAGAGTGAAATATCACATCTGATGTCGTTGTTCCTTTGAATTTTGTCCTGCTGTCAAAGGCAGAAGTGTTATGCACATGGGTTATCAAATAAGACACTAAAACATTTCTCAAATGGTGATAATTTTTGAAAAATTATATTAAGGCGGATAGATGTTTTATATAACACGCTGCCTTCCGGATGAGCAGGAAAGAAAAAGGGGCATCAGCTGCTGACCGGCAAAGGTCTCAGAAACATGCACACACTCACGCACACACAGTGCTAAGAGCTGGGGACAACCACAGGGTCTGTTCCTATGAGGGATGCATGAACAAGTCAGCAGATATTGGGATTGTGAAAAACCTTGCAGGGAAAGAGCAGCTTCTTCCCATGGCTGCTGCTTGCAGTCTCTCCCTCTCTCTATCTGACTGTATTTTTCACATTGTCTACTAACAGGAGATCAGGGGTTGGTATTATCTCCTGGGAGAAGAGCTGGGCAGGAGCAAACATCTGAAAGTGGCCTCGCGTCGCATCAGACAGACCGCTGGTGAGATTTAATGCTGTTTTCTGCCTCTCTCTCTTTTGTCTTGTTCTCTTTCTTTTTCTGTTTATCTTAGGTCATGTTGTTTCAAGCCCATATGACTTTCTTTCTTCCATGGTACATAAAAGTAGCTGCTCTTTTCCACACAATGAAAGTGAATGGGGACCAGGTACAGCTGTAGTCACCATACACTTTTATTATGGAAAAGAGCAACATTGGACATTCTGCTAGACTGTTCTTTTTGTGTTCCACACAAGAGAGTAGGGCATACAGGTTTAAAACGACATGAGGGCAAGTAAATTAAGCTGAACAAATTCCACATGATCATTTTTTTTTCTTGTCAGCAACAGTAGAATGAGTGATCATGGATACGTTTGTTGAATATTTCTTACATCAATAAACAAAAGTCAGCAGGTCCAATGACATTTTAAAGGAATAGTTCACCCCAAAATGAAAATTCTCTCATCATTTACTCACCCTCATACCATCCCAGATGTGTATAGGGTTGCAGCGGTATACCGGTTTCACGGTATACCATGGTATGAAATTTGACGGTTTTCATATCATGTACATTTGCTTATCTACAGTATATAGAAAAACAATGCAACCGTACGAAGAATCTCACCTGCACGTGCGTATCTCCTTTCCTCCTCGACTGCCTGTCAGACTCGTCAACTTGCGCCACACACACACACATGCAACAGAGAAAATGTCAGAGAGAAGCGAGGCGAGGGGGTCTGACATGAGTGTGTGTGTGAGTTAAAGCAGTGTTTCTCAACTGGTGAGTCGCGACCCACTTTCGCACGAGTGTAACGAAACCAGCTCGCGATCATGATATGCTCTTCTCTCTGGTGCGCGCGTGCAACAACAGGGCTTTCCTCAATATTGCGGAGCACAGACCTCAAAACTGATGTGACCATTTTCAATTCTAGTGAGACTTTTCTAGTTTAAAGCATTACGGAGGAAGTCAAGTCGAACCTCTCAAACAGTAGGCAGTCCTGACATGCCAAACAGCACTGAGGAGGAAAAGAGCAACACTGTGCTATGCGCTAATTCTTTTTCATTATGCATCATCACATTTACGAAATTGTTTCATGATTTTACATGAGTAAAAGTAACTTATATTTTGACAAAATATTATAGTTTCATATGAAATAATCTAAAGGTAGAATCTATTAGACCTCATTTTATACCAACAGTGGCAGTTTAGTTAAAGTTTCAAGATGTGTTTCAGCTAGTATTTATTTTTTCATAAATACTATAATTTGTTATTATCGTTACTATTATTCAAGACTGGCTACACTGACCTAACCATGGTAATGAGGAGCCTTTCCTCCTGTGTAATATGTATGTTCTGTTTGAATTATGTTTGAAATTATGAAAGAAACAGGATAATAATGGGCCCATATAAGTTAATATGCTCTTCAATTTTTAAAAGGGGGGAGAGAAAACTTCCTGTCACTTTTGTTGTTTACATCAACAACAGAAATAATGTCACTTGATGCATGTCCTTGTACTTGAAAACCATGAACAAATCTATGCAACATAGAAGGAACTGCGACCCAGGATACATTAAATACAGGTTAAGTTTTTACTATGGCGGGTCACCACTTAATTTCCAATGTAAAATCTGGTCCCGAAGCAAAACCAGTTGAGAACCACTGAGTTAAACGTACAGACAGGAGCAGTCTGGCTGTGCTGTCGTGCACCTACAGTATATGTTAATTGTTCATAATCGCAGGACATTACTTTAAAAGCTCACACAGCTGATGTTATTTTTCATTTAGTAGTTATTTTAACATGCTATGCTAACATGTAAACTAACATGCTTTAGTTATATAACATGTTATAGTTACATGCTATTTTTTTATTGTGTTTATAATTCTGTTAGCTTTCTTATTTATTCTATTTTATTTCTTTTCAAAAGGGAGACTTTTTTTACACATACTTCCATTTAAAAAAAAATGGTTTCATGTTTCAATTATAATAAAGCGTTTGTTCAACCAAAAAAAAAAAAAAAAAACCCTTATGTTTTCACTCCTTTAAGGGTCATTGTAACTGATAATAATAATTGTGTAATACCATATACCGTGATACTGTGAAACCATGAGATGGTTATCGTACCGTGAAAATCTCATACTGTTGCAACCCTAGATGTGTATGACTTTCTTTCTTTTGCAGAACACAAATTAAGATTTTTAGAAGAATATTTCAGCTCTGTTGGTCCATACAATGCAAGCTAATGGTGACCAGACCTTTGAAGCTCCAAAAATCACATAAAGGCAGCATAACAATAATCTGTACTAAAAGAGTATCACAAAGCAGATGTAGTGAGCATGCGTCGAAGGCATTCAAATTCACTCGCAGTCAGAAGAATGTACTCAAAAAGGCAACGCGGTCGGCTCGGCGCGATCCCTTCCGGAACACAGAACAACTAAGTATACCCAGGCCTTTATGAATGACTTTTATGCTGCCTGGTCACCATTCACCTGCATTGTAAGGACAAATAGAGTTGAGATATTCTTCTTAAAATCTTCATTTCATTCTGCAGAAGAAAGAAAATCATTCATATCTGGTAGGACATGTTGGTGAGTAAATGATGAGGGAATTTTCATTTTTGTTCTGAACAATGCCTTTAAGGAACATTTCACCCAAAAATGATAATTCTGTCATCATTTACTAACCCTCAATTTGTTATAAACTTTCATTTTGTTATAAACAAGAGGATTTATATATAGCAGAATGTCCAAGCTGCTCCTTTTCCTTCAAGGAAAGTGAATAGAGACTACGGCTTTCAAACATTTTGAAGTTAAGATTTTTAGTATAACAACTTAAATTTCAGTCTTTTCCTTACCCAAAATTATCATCTGGCATCAAAAGAATAAAGTGCGTGAGTCATATGGACTACGTTTTTATGCTTTTTGGAGCTTGACCGCCCCTAGTCACCATCCGATTTCATTTTATTGAAGAGAGCAGCTCGAACATTCGGCTAAACGTTCCACAAGAAAATATAAAGTCATTCAGGTTTGGATCAATATGATGGTGTGTAAATAATGACATAATTTTTATTTATTGTTAAACTAACCCTTTAAGTCAACGAAAGTTACTTTTGCATTCAACCAGGTGCTTTAAATGGAATTTGCATGTCTTTACTTACTCAGAAAATGCTTTGTTAAATTAACAAGCATTTCCTTGTACTTTTAAGGGGGATACAGAGGTCTTGGTGTTGAAACGTACAGCATCCCCACAGAGAAAAGTAACAAAGAGCTAGGGGCCGGGGGCCAGCTCACTGTGTACTGTGATGAGCTGTTGGAATGGGATGAGAATTAAAAGGCTAAAGCGTCATGCCGTGTCTAAGTCAGTTTAAATCCACTTAAGAGATCTTCCCTCCCTCCCAATGCAATTTCTTATAATGACCTTTACCAAGAAAGCGTTTGAAATATTAGTACAGATTTAAATGTGCATTTTGTTCATTGCATGTAAGTGATCATCTTAATTCCAACTCACAAAAGGAAGCTCCTGGGATGTGGATGGAAGGACATGTGTTGCGTTTGAGAAATTCAGCCGAGATTAAGTTTGATTAGGGAGAGAGAGGTGGGGGAAAGAAGGAGAGAGATCAAGAGAGAGAGAGGGCTTGAGTCAGGGCACTGTGCTGACTTTAAGAGCGAGAGCCAGCTGTATTGTGTCCCTCTTGAATGCTGTTTTCATGAAGAATGTTTAAAAGACATTATTTCCTGGGAGCGTAATCTCTATGGTTACAAAGTGGGGGAGCCTGTCGCTGGTTGTTAGGGTGGGGGTAATGCTTTTAGGGGAGTAGATTTCTTATTCTTTCTCTCTCAATCTCACACTCCCCCTCTCTCTTCTGGGGTAGTGAGCACTGTGTCACATAGATGCAGGCTTAGTTCATCTCTAGATAGAGTCACTTTCATTTGAAGCCTGCAGACAGTGCTGACCGGGTTCTGCTGTCCTCTCTCTCTGCTGGAAGAGTGTCAGGGTAGAGAGAGAATTGTACCCAGGGCTAAGATGTACTCAAAGAGCAATCTGTCATCCTGGGACTCATGGGACTCTCTTGTGTATCTTTCAGAAGCCGCCGTGTCCAACTATGAAGCTGGACCTGAGACCACAAGTCCGGAAAACATGCAGTCATATACGGTAAGGGTAATTTGAATTTGAAATTATATTTGATCGGAATTTTTTTATTTTTTTTTTTATTTTTTTTTTTTAAGGCTTTGATTTTTTAAAATAAATGTGTAAGTAGATTTTTCTTACTAATACTGTTTTAAATGCACTAAAAATCTGCTTCATGTGATAACATTAAATCAGCTGGCTTTGTTCAAATATTACTTAGCATCACTGAATCAACTTGACTACATTAGGTTAACAAAACTCATTTTAATGGTTAGTTCAGGTAGAAATAGCACATTACGGTAACAAAAAAAAAGTGCTTCGTATGGTAACATAAATTAACTGGTTTTATTCAAGTCAAAATTATTATTTATGAGTAAATATATGTGCAAATCCACCTGACTGCATTAGGTTACACTAATTAAATACATTTTTATCAGTCAACTCGGTTAGAGGATGTATTTCATCTTGATCTGACCCATAAAAAATTATGCCTAATGTAGTCAGGTTCACTCACTCATATTAAATGATATTTTTGACGTGAATAAGGTACATCTGCATGGTTTCATGTTATACAGTGTAGGATGTCTTTTCAGACTTATGAATTGCTGGCATTTTAATGTTGTTTAATGTTGTTTAGATGTTGTGAATTTTAAATGTTGTGTAATCTGTAAAAACAAGAGAGATATTTAAAATATTGATGACTCTGGAAGGTTACGGCCCATAAGCATTCTTTAGTAAACACAGGGAACACTGAAAAAAGTGGTAACCTGCAATTGTTACCTAATGAGCTATTTCTACCTGATCTAATTCTTAGAATTAGTTGTGTTGGTGTAACCTAATCTAGTCAGGTTGATTCAGATTTGTTAAATTTTTTTTTTTTTTTACTTGAATATGTTTGCTTGAATAATTAAGAGGTTAACTTTTTTTCAGTGAAGAGGTAACATCGCTGTTCATAAATTGAGCTCTGGAATAATGCAGTTTCCTAAATTTTATATTTGATTTCTCAGAATTCTTCGGTGCTGTAACCACCCTATCTGATGGGATTTAACTCAGATTTTAGTAAGATTAGATTTAACCATACTGTTTTGTCAGGAAAAGCTATTTCATATGACTGAATTCTTAAGGTTACAAATGCAGATTTTCTCTTTTAAAGTGCAGGCATTTTGAATGTGTTTTCAGTGGAGAGAGCTTAAATTGACTGGCTGCATGCAAACAGATGATTTTTTCAGCACATAGCCATCAGTGATGCGACAGACTCCATCGGCTCAGAAATACAAGTGCCTCTGTTGCATGCACTAATGATACGGACTGTAGATATATGAGGATGTGCTTTGGATATTGCATGATTGTGTCCAGCCATCAACCCACACCTCCGACACACACACTCACTCACTCTTCAAACCCTCCCATCCACTTTAGCGAGCAACTTTTCCCAGGACTGTTCTCCGCCTGCTCTGTTCTCCTCAGACAAAGCTGGGAAACGGGAAAAGCCAACAAAGTGGCTGTAATAGGAAGTCCAATCCAGCTCAGTGTTTATAATTTATCTTTGATTCCCGTCTAGCTGACACTCTTGCTGGTTCCCTGCATTTTTACGTGGAGGCCGGTCAAATACGCTGCTAATTGTGATTTCCTTTCCTTCCTCTTTTCCCAAAATCCATTTTTCAAAATATTTCGATGGCTTTCCAGGGTTTCTAGTAATGGGGGTTTTGTAAGTATAAAGTATCATCAAACTACACTGTAAAAACTGAAACTGTACAGTTGTGATCTTACAGTAAAGGGATGGTTCATTCAAAAATGAAAATTCTGACATCATTGGCTCACCCTCATGTTGTTCCAAACCAATATGACTTTGTTTGTTGCATGGAAGACACAAGGTGAATTTTCAAAACGTTTTTACAGGGTTTATTCACCATATAATGAAAGTGAATAGCGACTTCAGTCTGTCTAGCTTGAAACAGGACAAAAAATAAAAAATAAAAACACAATAAAAGTAACTGATACAACACATGCACTATGTCCCAAGTCTTTTGAAGCCATAAAATCTCTTTGTGTGAATGAAATTCAAGTCATTTTTCACTCTCAAATCAAATTAAATCAAATCATTGATATAGTGTGCAAAGTGGTCGATGTCTACAGAAGACTTGGAATAGAGTGCATGAGTCATATTGATTGCTTTAACTGCAGTTTTATGGTGTTTTTTGTCATTTTTGTAGCTTGACAGACCGGAGTCACTTTTCACTTACATTATATGGCAAAAAAAAGAATAATTTTTTTTTTCCTTTTGTATTCCACAAAAGAAGGTCATACAGGTTTGAAGCGATATTGGGGTGAGTTAATAATGACAGAATGTTCATTTTCGGTGAAGCATTCCTTTAAAGGGCCTTGAATAAAAGCAGTGTATATAGATGTTATTGAATGAAGCACATTTTTAGGTTTTCTAACCAGGTTTTTATTTATTTTTTTTGCAGTTTATGGACTATTGTAGAGTTTGTAAATGTCAATTTTCTAAAAGAAATGACCTGATTGCAGGGCTGTAACCACGAGAGACACTGAGGGGGACGTGTCCCTTCCCAATATTCAGTTTAGTGTTCAATCAATATGGATTTTTTTAATGAACAATTATTTTTCCTAATCATGTTTGTTTACATCCTTACCTAATCGTGCTGCTTTCTATACAGATACTATTCTAGTTGTGTTTTAAAATTGTGGTTTTCAGAAATGTTGACACTGTTTTCATGAATCTACATGTTGTTCAAAGGCTGGACATCCTCCATGTTTTTCAGTCTACGGTCCTGCTTTTCATAAAAAAAAAAAAACCATCTAGCACACTTTAATGTCTCTGGCTCATGATGAATATTGGTGTTTACATGAAATCAAGCCTATCTGTGTGAGCTCCATCTCAATGCAGAGAGAGAGTGAGTTCAGCCACTACAGTTGGGAGCTACTCAGGAAACATGTTGGCTTATCGAGAGCAGACATACTGCCTGGCTACTGACTGGGGGGTTGGAAGGTTGTTTCCTGTAATTCTTCTGCTCAGAGCAGTTCCCATGAGTGGGCATGCATAGCCACAATAGAGCAACAACGAAGGGAAGCATCATCACCTGTGTGACTTTTACTGAAGACACTAAGAGTCGACGACAGTGGCGTAGATGTAGGTGGATGTACATACGGTGAGCTATGCATACGATCCACGGACTGTGCAGGCTCTGCATCGAACGAAACTTGCCACAGGTTTGTCACGTTACTTTTATTGGCTTGTTGCGTGTAAATGTATTTGGTTTTGGAGCTTTTTAAGGAGTTCTGGTGGGTTCAGTCTGAGATATTCGGCAGGAATGTCAGGTTTTTTCCAACTGATGTTTCGGAATTTTATTGTTTGTGTTAGTTTACAATGTGTCTGTGAAGCCTAAAGGTAAAGATCTGAAATGATGCAGGTTTGAACTCCACAATAGGTGATACATGAGTTTTCACCTTTGGGCTAGGCACTTGGGTTGCTTCAGCGTCTTTGTAATGAGTGTACTGTGGAAAAACATGAATAAAAGTGTGAGCTAAATGACAAAGTAGTAAAGTAGTAGTAAGTGGTCAGAGCTCAATATTATGTAGGTTGATGATGAGTAGAACATTTCTACATGTCAGACCTCTGGGATTAGTTTAACAAACTGGAATATGGTGGCATAATGTACATTGGGTCCAAAAAGTCCCAAAGACAACATTGAAAATCTGGCATTTTTTTACATTTTAAACCTAGAAAAAAACGGTAAGATTTAAGATTTTGAAAGATTTGAATCAAATAAAAAGTAATTTAAAAATGAAGAAGAAATGTTTCTGCACTACTAGGTGACTAATCAAATTTCAGCAAATTTGTGACATTTACCATGTTGACTCTTTTGTACTAAAAGGTAGCATAAAATGTTAACCTAAAAATGTGCTTCATGTGGTAACATTTAAATGAACTGGCTTTATTCAAGTCAAAAATAACTTTTAACGTGTATTAACCAAGCTGACTATATTCGTTTTTTTATGGGTTAGGTCACTTAGAAATGTCCCTTTAAGATACCAATTGCAGGTTACCACTTGCAGTGCACAAGATGCTCATTGGAAGATTCTTTAATCATGCTGATTAACATGGATCATCAGGTTTTGCACAAACTTATGGAGTCCATTCCAGCTTGAGTGCATGTTGTCACTGAAACTAAAAGATAGATATATCATGGACTCAATGAAACAATGAAATTGTTAGTGAAAAATATAAATTTTTCAGACTTAAAAAACCCCCAGCAACAATAGAATACAAAATAGAAGCAAAACTGAGGCACTAGTGGTCTCAGTCTTTTGGACCCCACTGTATATCCTTGCTTTGCGATTGAGAGGACTAGATAAACAAGCTCCTTCCAAACTTTTGTTTAAAACTTCATGTAATGAGGGGTAGAACATTTCTCCACTTGAGACCTCTCAGATTTCTCCATCTTAAACTGGAATATTAAATAATGTATGAGTAGTCTCATAACAAGAACTAGTCTTCATTCAGTATTGCCAGCACTGATATACGTTCACACAGGTGAGAATCATTGTTTGAAACAATTGAGAATGAAAGAACAGCAAATAGGAGCAATGGAAAAGAGGAAACTGAAGTGGAATTTGATTAGATAATTATTTCATCAGAGTAATTCATGGTAATTCATGGAGCTTGTAACGAGGGCATCCATGTCGACCCAGAGAGAAGAGGAACAGCAGTGAAAGTTCTAAAGCTGTCATCACTCTTTCTCTTTTTATTCGCTCTCCCTTCCTAAACAAGTCTCTTTGTTGTTGTGCGGTCAATGTCATGTTAAATGTGAGACACCCCCCTCCCTCAACATTTCCTATTTAGTTTGGCTCCAGGTTGTATTGACATTTTGAACTTCTACTGTCCAAATATTAATTCTCTGCTGTTTTGTCAGTGCCAGGGCAGTTTTCGGCCCCCGTAATTTCTTTTTCTTGCCAGGGAAAAAGAAAGGCTCCCTGATCACCCAGCAACCCTGACTAATTTCTCAGCTTGTAGTTTTTAATATCCCTGACTATTTGCTGCTGTGGCATTACTGTCTTGGGGTACAGTGGTGCTCCAGGGGGGATATTGGTTTCTTCAGCACACACACACACACACACACACACACACACACACACACACACACCACACACGTAGAGACACACTCTCTGACCCGGTTACTGGAAGGTCTTCTTACACTGTACTCCTACTGTGAAAGGTCCATTCTCCTGAATGTCTCTTTAAAGGTGGAAGCTTTAATTGTAGTCCATTCAAAACAAATGATAGATTTATTATGGAGTGTTATTGTAGAAATGCTGTTTACGTAATGCAAAATTGCATTTTATTTACATGGATAGTTCACCTAAAAAAAAAGATGCAATGAAAGTAAATAGTGATTGAGACTAGCATACCACCTAACATTTTGTTTTGTGTTCTGTTTAATAAAGAAAGTCATACGGGTTTTGAACAACATGAGGAAGAGTAAATGATGATATAATTTTCATTTTTGGATGCACTGTCCCTTTAATTATTTAGAAATGAGCTGACCCCAACATTTGATTGAACTCTTGCACTTTTCTCATGTAAACATGCATATGTATGTGGTCTCTCAAACAGGTGACCATTTTGAGAGGAAAAGATGGTTTTGGTTTCACCATCTGCTCTGACTCACCTGTGCGGGTCCAAGCTGTTGATCCAGGTAATTTTAAGCACTTTCTATTAATATCTTTCTTCATGTCGTTTCCATGATTAGACTGTACCATGGACTGTAAATTATGCAATATAGTGAATGTATGAATATGATATCAGGAGGAAAATTGCATTGCTCAGTGGTTGCTCTTTTAGAGACCGGGTAGCTTAACAGAGATCTTAATTATGTTTAATTTAAGTATCAACTTTGCCTCGGACGTTTCTCCTAAAATTACTTGCGAGAAATGAAAATAGACACACATATGTGACAAATGTGGATAGATTGAGAATAGAGTTATTCATGTAAATAGCACAGCTCAGATAATTTGGTCTTGGAAGAAATTGATGATAAATGACTTTGATGTCATGGCAAATCTGAGCATAGTTCATGTCATTGTTGAGATCTCTTCTGGAACAATAACATTATGGAGACTCATGTAAGTATACTAGAGTCTTTTTCTAAAGTCTCAATTTGCTCTTTATTTAATGTTGTTGCTGTTAATAGACACAATTAAGGCGCGATCACATTTACCTTTACGCGGCGAAATACAGTCATCTCAGTGGGTATCCGTGCAATCTTGAATTTCGTGCGATGGACTTCTGGTGGCAAAGTATCACTATCCCACCTCCCCCTCACACCCTCTTCACCCGTGGAATTTTGCTGTGCAAAGGTAAATGTGACCGCACCTTTAAAAGAATATTCCGGGTTCAATACAAGTTAAGCTCAATTGACAGCATTTGTGACATAATGTTGATCAACACAAAAATGTATTTAGACTCGTTCCTCCTGTTCTTTTGAACAAAAGCAAAAATCTGAACATTAAAATACTCACTTTTTCAAAAGTATAACTACAAGACATAAACAATATGCATTTTAACATGATTTTAGTGAGATAAAATTATTTACAAACTTTTCCTGTGTAAAGTTATAGCCAATTTTACAACTTCGTTGCCATGATTATGTAATGTTAACAAACCCTAAAATGACTAAAAATTACAATTGAAATAACTTTAAAGCTCAAGTAATACATGAGTTTTAACAGACGAGTTAATGTAAGTGCTTTTATAAAATTATAAGCTTCACATTTCTGCCTTTAAACCCTCCAATAATTGGCCACATTCACTTCCATTGTAAGTGCCTCACTGTAACCTCTATTTTTGCTTTTTTTAAAGAAAAGGAGGGATGAGTCTGCATTATTTTTTGTGATAAACAACATTATGCCTCAAATGCTTTCGACTGAGTTTAACTTGTATTGAACCCAGAATATTCCTTTAATATATTAAAGAGAACCCATGTGTGGTTGGTCTTTCCTATGGGTATACTTATGCTTCATTTGACTATGGTCTGATTGGCTGGAGTGTTTTTCTGTGTTTTTCTTTTCTGTTTTTTTTTTTCAGGCGGGCCAGCTCATCAGGCTGGATTACAACAGCTAGACACATTATTACAACTGAATGGCCAGCCAGTTGAACACTGGAAGTGTGTGGATCTGGCACATGCCATCAGGTCTATAGTTTTTTTTATTATTATTATTTTGCCTATCCACGCCTGTGCCTATGGTAATAGTTGGGAAAGGTACATTGAGCCAAATGGAAAATGGATATTTCACCCCAAAATGAAAATTCTGTCATCAGTTACTCACCCTCATGATGTTCTAAACCTATTAGACTTTCTTTCCTCTGTGGAACACAAAAGGAGATGTTAGGCAGAATGACAGCCTCAGTCACCATTCATTTTCATTAAGACATTAAATGAAAGTGAATGGTGACTGAGACTTACATAATTCTAAACATCTCCTTTTTGTGTTCCACAAAAAAAAAAAAAAAAAAAGAAAAAAAAAAAGAAAGTCTAATAGGTTTGGAACAACATGAGGGTAAGTAAATTATGACAGAATTTCCATTTTTGGATGAACTTCAATTATTTAGAAATAAGCATACCACCTCTGGAGTTGCAAGTTCGAATCCAGGGTGTGCTGAGTGACTCCAGCCAGGTCTCCTAAGCAACCAAATTGGCCCAGTTGCTAGGGAGGGTAGAGTCACATGGGGTAACCTCCTCATGGTCGCTATAATGTGGTTCACTCTCGGTGGGGCACGTGATGAGTTGTGCGTGGATGCCGCGGATCTCCGCGGTAACTCGCTCAACAAGCCACTTGATAAGATGTGTGGATTGACGGTCTCAGATGCGGAGATTTGCCCTCCGCCACCCGGATTGAGGCGAGTCACTATTCCACCACGAGGACTTAGAGTGCATTGGGAATTGGGGAGAAAAAAGGGGAGAAAATCAAAAAAAGAAAAAAAAAAAGAAATGAGCTGACCCCAAACTTTAATTGAACTCTTGCACTTTTCTCATGTAAACATGCAAATGTATGTGGGGTGAAATGTCCCTTTAACGGATCTTTTGCAATGCAATCATTACAGATCATTAACATTATCTTTTTTTCCTGTAGGAATTGTCGTAATGAGATCACAGTGGTGGTATGGAGGACAGTGCCTGTAATGAAGCCTTACTACGAGGGGCTTATTCACAGGCCTTCTTACAAACCTTCCGGTTTTGACACTCTCTCTTCTAATACAAAGACACAAAACAAAACCCCACCTTTGCTCTCTCGACCCACCAACCACAAACAAAGTCGCTGTAAGAAAGGAAGCGGCCATGAAAACGCAGGAAATGGATTAGGAGAGTCGTTGTGGTCTTGGACTGGGAAACGAGAGGAGAATGACTACAAAACACGCACTCAGACCCTCAAAGGTACCCGTGTGACATCATCAAATGGCGACAACTACATAATCCTCTCGCCTGTCAGCCCTGGAAACCAGGTAGCAATTTTAAATACAATATAAACGTTTAACTTCTTCACCTTAAGTGTGCATATCTCACCGTAATGACAGTGCTTGTCTTAGAGGTTAGGAAGGCAAGAAGCTGTCAGTAGCCTTTACCAAATATTAGATTTGAGCTTTTTTACTGTTTAGTGGAAGATTTATGGTGACTTAATTTATCATGCACCCAGATGCTTAGGTCATTCATCACAGCATGATGCTGGTCTTTAGAAACTAGGGCTTCTATCTGTGCCAGCTCGCCAGTTCATGCACACTAACTGTAGCCAGGAGATATTTTCTTATTTATTCTAACTGACCCATTTTTGTGAAGGCTGAAGTATCCAGTGCCACTTGTGTGAATGTTTTACATTGCAGATATTGCAGCCGGTGTATTCTGACAACAGTGGAACAATAGGAACACTTGGTAAGACATTAGCCCATTTAGAGTTGTCTTTATCTCTTTTAAAAATTTAGGAGGAGATCTGATGTAGGCTGATCTAAGATCAGTTTAAAAAGTCACATTTCTACATAAGTCTGCTTTTAAGAGAAAATAATGAAAGAAAAGAGTGTCTGTACATAAACAGTTTCTGAGCACAGTCTTTATTTACAAAAAAAAGTGAATTTAACATGTTAGAGTATCAGTTTTAATATTCAGTTTCAAAGTATTTGTGTTGTGCTTTATACAATGCATATTGTTCCATTGCAGCTTTGTAGAAAATAGAAAAATAGAAAAACAGTACCTTACAAACCCCCCAGAGAGCATCCAAAGACAACACTGGCAAAGAAAAACTCCCCAAGAAGTAATACCATGCTACTTTGATATATAGTATACCATAGCACATACTCCAAAGAATACCATGGTATTACAATGGTACATGTCCAAAAAGGGTAATAGTACTTGGTAATGGTACTTTTGGTACTTTTTTTTTGCAAGTGTTTGATATATCCTGTCAATTCATAGGAAGAATCTATCAGACTCACACTAGCAGGGGGCTGCAGCAGAGCTCAGGATACCTGCAGGATGGGGGACTGCAAGCACAACCCACCTTATGCAGGTCTATGAGCGGGAAGACTACCACCATGCCTCCCTCATCCTACAGACAGAGCTTTTCCAACTACCAGAACTGCACCATCGTCCAGTCCCACCTGCCCCACTCCAACTATGGGACATATGTCAGTCTGGCCCCTAAGATTCTCATCTTCCCTGTTTTTGTGCAGGTGCGTTGAGTTTATTAATTGAATCTAATATTGGATCATTTATTGTATAATGTTTTTAAACTGAATTATTATTAGATTTTTTAAAGTTTACATAAAGAGATCATATAGATTAAGATTGCATTTAAGTAGTTTCAGCTATTAGATCATTGTCAATAATGGCTGCTTAAATTTGTTTGATCTACTATTACCTAATGACTTGTGTGCGATTATGTTTATATACAGTATAGGTCAAAAATACATTAAAATGCAATGCACACAAAAAATACTTGACTACACCTCACTATGATGAACACGTTTTCAGTTTCTTAAATTTTTAAACCCCCTTTTGATAAGTTAAACACTCTGTTGAACACTCTCATGTATTCAAGGTGCAAGGAAAGTATTTTAATACTTTTTACTTGATGTTTATGAGACTTGACATTTTCTAAAGTAATTAAATACATTTTTGTTTTGTAGAAAATGCTCTAAATATTTTTTTCAGAAATGTATAAACCTAGCATGGACACAAAAAATAAATCTGTACGAACTTGACAAATGTTAAAACTACATTTTTAAAAGATTTTTATCAATTGACATATTTGAGCTGGTTAATGTGATTATCCCCACAGCTTAATCTTTGACCAGTTTTACAAATATACAGCCCTTTGCCACTGTAATACCATTAAAGGACATTTCAGCCACAATTTGTGTATGAGTGGCAGCCAATCATGTCATTGAACCTAGGGGTGTTCGATTTCAAGTTTTTTGGAGTCGACTCCGATTCCCGACTCCAGCCGTTGGAGTCGATGCATTTATTTTCAATCAGGGTAGTTTCAAAATTCAGGGCCATCACCAGGGATGGCCATTAGTGGGCAGTGCCTTACCATGTGACATATTTTCACACCCCAAAATTACTTGTCAGGCATGAGCAGAAAATCAATGGAATTATAAAATCACTCGTATATAGCTCACTCAATCCACTGCTTATTGCGTCCGATTGCCACTTCGTAATAAAGTTGACGTTTTTCTGTAACTGCTGGTCAGTTTCTCCTACCCAACTCCAAACACTAACATTAGAGGGATGGGAGAAGCTTTAGTCTAGATGGCTTCCATGCCGATGGAAAAACAAATCGCACATATTTTCTTGCTCGAATCACTTTAATAACTATTAATAGGCATATTATGGAAATGTAATAAAATAAAAAAAATATTAATTTGGACTATTGTTTTTAAACGGAACATGCAGTTTGGTCGTGAAATCGCTTTTTTGTGGAACGTATGGTGAAAATGTTAAAACGGCAGCTTTTTAAACTCAACCGTCTTGATCACAACGGATTAAATAGCAGCGGGTTTAATTAAGATATATTGGTGTGGTTATTGCTTTGATAACATATCACTAGCTTACCTGCAGGGCCGTAGCAAAGAATTCTGGGCCCCCTGAGTGTATATTGGACTGGACCCTTTTTGTATAAAAAAAATACAGTTTAAAATTTGTTGTGGGCCCCCTGGATCCGTGGGCCCCTAGAGTCGTTACCACCTTTCACCCCATTAGCTATGGCCGTGCTTACCTGTAAGTTAATAGTGTTTCCTATTCCATGCATATTCTGGCGATGGCCTCGTGAAGATTGCAGCCTTTAATCGCACACTTATTTAGTTTTTATTTTATTTTAAGAGTTTTTAAAATGTGAGACATGAAGACATAAACTCCTGCTATTATAATTAGAGACATTGCATAACTTTACCTTAAAATGAATGCCAACAATGTCATTCCCTCGTTGCTGCGCATATCCAATTTTAAGAGGGAAAATATCAAGAAACCGGCTGGGTCAGAAATAATTTAATTGTCATATAGAAACTTGACAAATTGGGAGAATCCACTTCTCCAACCACTGTCCCTTGCATTGATGTAATACTACACAAACTTCTGAAAGTTTTAAAATTTGTCACACCTCTCTCTCTCTCGTTTGCATGCACGCACATTATCTCTCACTCAAACGCATATGATGAATAAGGTGGTGTCCCACCAACCAACAGGTGTTTGTAGAGGATGTGATTAGTTCTTAAGAATGCCAATTAATTATTTTGAGGCAATCACATCTTCCTGTTCAGAAAGTTAAGGAGTCGAACAAAAGAATCGATTCCTGTATCATAGTCGACTCCAATTCTAGGACGAATCAGAGTCGAGGTATCGACTCTTTTGGAGTCGACTCCCCATCACTAATTGAACCCTTTTAACTATTGTGTATTGCAGCCACTGGACCTGTGCAGCCCTGACAGAATCCTGATGTTATCAGAGGAAATGATCCTTCATGACAGTAAACACATAGCTCTTAAGGTAACAGTACCCTCGCTTTCCACTGTGGAAAATGTTATTGCCTAGAGGCAGGGCCGTAACCACAATATACTTTGAGGGGGACAATTCCCCCCCCAATAATCAGATATGGCCAGATTGTACCCCTCCAATAATTGATATCCTTGTTGCTGTTCTGCTGCAGTTCATTATGCACCGCTGTTTAACTGTCATTAAGTTGTTGCAGGAATAACATCATGGTTTAAAAAAGTAACATTTTTACCATGCTTAGTAGTCAAACACCGCTGGTCAATGTGATTTGAAGGTGGGACTCAAGTTTAAGATGCTAAGTGGAAACCTCATGGATTATCCCAGCGCAACGTAGCACGCATGCATCAGTGTCAGCAGTTCAGGTTAAGAGTGTTTGTGTCATGTAAGATGTCAGTATATAACTAAACATGCAATATTTGCCCACTGTTTTATGATTGAAATTTTCAGTCATGTCATGTACAGCATGTGAATCATATGTCATTCATAATTTTGAATGTGTAAACATTAATGGAGTAGTTTTCAGCATATCAGGCTTAAGACAAGAGCGAATGTGTGTATATTATAAAGGAATTGAATGAATATGGTAATCTGGCAGGCTTTTTAAGTTTCTTTTTAGTAAATTATCTATAAAAAAAAAAAAACCCACACTCACAAAGCTGAGTGTTATCACCCTCAGATTAGTACTAGAACATGGTAAGACCTGTGATTTCTTTACGTCTTTAATTAATTCTGAATTTTGTAAAGCATCTCCTAAGAGTCTACTTTTAAAAGAGACATTTTATTTTGAGGATGTGTTGTCAGGTTTGTGGCAACAACCAGTGAAAAGAGTCGTTCACCTAAAAATGGAAAATGTACTTTTACTCACTCAGTTACTCAACCTTATGTTGTTCAAAACCCATAAGATGGGATTTTTCTTGGAACATAAAAATAGATATTTTAAGCAGCTCTATTCCATAAAATAACAGTTTATAATGAGCAGAAGCTGTCGAACTTCAAAAAGGACAAATACTATAAAGCACTATTAAATGTTCAGTATAAAGACATCATAAAAATAGTCCATATGACAAGTGCATTATATTCCAAGCTTTCTGGGGCCATTCAACAGCTATGTGTTGTATGGACTACTTTTAAGAAAATGTTTCTTATGATTTTTTTTTTTTTCTCTTTGGACCTTAACAGCAGTGCTCAATATGAACTAGCGTTAGGATTCTTGAAGAAAATATTGTGTTAAGATTATACTGAGAGGAAAAAACAATGAGGGACAACTTGAGAGCAGTAAATAATTTTGTATATTTTCTTTTTGCTAGCCAGCTGACACAGTCATGTCATTTTACATATACATCAGATGAAAAGAGATTCAAATTATATTCGTAATTTCTTTGAGACAGCACAAAAAAGAAAGAAAAGATTACTAAAACGGGCAAATTTCTAGCAATGCATACACAGTGTCTGTCGTGTACTCTGTGGACTTTAAAAATACATGTATCTTTTAAAACCAAAAATGATACACTTTTGGGTCTTTATTGCATTTCATGGGTTTATTCAGAAAATTATTGCATTCAGAGCTTTACTATATTAAAGGACCAAAGAGGACTATTGTATTTGTGACCTCAACACCAGTGACGACACCCCCCCCCCCCCCCTCAAAATGGTTTGGTCCCCCCCAATGTTCAAGACATGGTTATGGCCTTGCTTAGAGGTTGCTCCTTCATTACTTAGGAGGATTAATGGAAAAATCATTTATACACTTCAGCTTTAAGAAATTTTCTCCAGTTGCTCTCATTTTCATCTCATTACTGTTACTGGGAGAGAATATAGCTGGGTTTCCATGAAAATGTTTCACATTTTTAATACGCATTTCTGAAAATTTGACTAAAGAAAATACGAAACTTTGCGCATTATCTTGAGGGAGCCCACCTTTTTGTCATGGAGCAGCTGAATGACCTCTTTGCTTCAGGGAGAGTTGTATTTGCTTAATAAAGCAATTGTACATTATGATGTTAAATGCTGCCAGGAGGCATCGCAGAATAAGTGCAATAGTTCACATACGAGGGCTCAAATAGCTATTCCCATTCGCCGACAGCCTCCATATACCTGGGAGCGCTCGCACTCAAAATAGTTCTGGTGGATTTTGAGGACCCACTTTAACGTCGATTTGTGGGTGAAGCACTTTCGACTTACCAGGGCTACATTTGAAGAATTGTGTGCCATGGTCGGGCCTTTCGTTGAGCCAGTCACATCAAGCTCTCGCACACCCATCCGATGAGCACATTGCCATTGTGCTTTACAAAGGGTCATGACACATCATCGTTCATGTGAATAAGCCGTTTCCATCACTTAAATTCGCATTTTAACTAAAGTGAAGATCAACCTCCTCCTAGCGCATTACATTTTATGTGAATTTTGAGAGTTTATTCGCATATCAAGAGTTTCCATTCAGGATTTCTTATGTGCAATTAGTTGGATGGAAACGCAGCTTATTAAGATATTAAAGAAAAGTTCACCCAGTTCATACCAAGAGTATAACTACTGTATATAGAGTGGAACACAAAAGATGTTTTTGCAGAATGTATCTTTTTTTGAAAATTAAATGAAAATGAACAAAAAACACACATAAAATAAGTCCATATGACTTTATTCCAAGTCTTCTGAAGTCATACAATAGCCTTGTGAGAGGAGCAGACTGATATTTTGTATGCCAGCATTCAAAGTAGATCATTGTCATGTTCATTCTTTGTAAATTGTCTGCTTTTCTTTAATTATTTAAGGCATGGCCTTTCAAATTCTTTCAGTGTAAAGTAAGGAATCTAAATCACATCTCTTGTCTCAGATAAAATAATGCAGGAGGGATTCTTATAACATCATGGTTGTGAGCTCTGAAGGTGACCTGTATCTGTAAAGAATTGGTGTCTCCTTTCAGCAGAATTTACTTTCTTTGCTCAGTCGGCGTTTTAGCTTGTTCTCATGATAGCACTCTAAAAGCCTCCTAGTCTAGAGGCCTTGATGCATTTTTTGCGCTGGAGGAAACACTACCTTTTCTATTTGATCCATTTCATTAAACAATTATTGGATATTTGTCTCTGTGACAGTAATGCCCGACACAAAATATGTGCTCCTCATAGAGGTAAAACAGATACCTTGATCTGAGTCTTTTTTTCAACTGCAGCTTTAGAGGAACCTGCAGTTTGGGAATAACATGACTTCTGGCTTCCTCAGCATGAGCAATATTGTGCTAAGATAAATCTGAGAGTGCCACAATAGCCTCTAAAAACTACTTCGTATCTATAGCAATTCCCTTTGAGAGTCTGTGACATCCTTTGTTCTCCCTGGCAGGGCCTCCGTCTGTATGCCAGCTGACCTCAGTTTTGCTTAGAGACCTGTTTTAGTAATGCAGTCAAGAGTTTCTAAAGATCAGAGTGTTTAAGAAGGATGAGCTGTTCATCGCTAACCACATTCCTTCAGTGTCCTAGAATGAGTGTGTGTGTTTAACTGTGATTTAGATGGGCTGATTTTATTAAGTTGGCCAAATTCCAGCAGTTGGCCAAGCAGTGGACACCGTTAGAGGCAAAGCACCCCAACCAGCCTTCTGGCTCCTGTATGGGACTTTTCAGCATTCTCTGTCCTAATCACTGACGTGCACAGAATGGGGGCTACAGGGGCCCCTGCCACTTTCGTTCACAAATGTAAAGGTGCCCTTTTAAGTGACGGTACCTTTAAGAGCGCGGAGATTTAAGCGGAGGTGTCTTTACTACACAACCCCCACCCCGCTCAACAACTACTGACAGCACATTTCTCTTCACACTCTGTCCATGTCCTTTTGCTCCTGCCCCTGCTAAGGTCTGTGCACTGGTCCTAATTGTAACTTTAAAGATGTTGTGTGTATTTTTTGTTACAAAAAAAAATAAAATCTTATGGAAGTATTTGGGGAAACTTTTTTGGAAATGATTATTTTTGCATTTCTGTTTGGTGCTGCTGATGGCACAAAAAATGCACTCTTCACCTTAACTAGACTTGATTATAACTTAAATTGGGTTAATCTAACAAAGCTTGTTAAGAACATGTATGGGCCCATTTTTACCCCAAAATCAATAGAAAAAAAAAGAAAAAAAAAAGAAAAACAAGCTTATTTTTGTGCGTTTAAGAATTTTTTCATTGCAACATTATTTATTTATTTTTTCTTTTGATTAAATTAAAGAAAAATGTATAACAGACATGTTTTCATAAGTTTTCACTTGTTACCCATCTAGTGTTACAAATATAATAATACTTTAGCAGAATTACCAGCAGATCACTGAGGAAAGGACAGTTTATTGTTCTGCCGCAAGTTTAAATTAAAGATGTAAATTATTAAAGACCTAAATAATTTAAAGACAAGTATAAAGAGTTAACTTTGTGTTCACATGGCCAGAAGATGAGTGAGAGTGACTCAAAAAGGTCAGTCTGTGATGTTTCAGTGTGGTACTAACTGTTGACTGTATCGCCCCCTGTAGGCTACAGTATTCATCTACACAGACCTGATGCTGTTGACCAAGGAGGATGAAGCGGGCCGCTGTAATGTACTGCAGAGTCCACTCTACCTCCATCAGATAGACCTGCAGGATGGTATGTTATTCTGTACACTGTATTATTTGATTAAACATGAGAACATGTGTATAATGTATGTATGTTTCATTATTTAGAGCAAAGGCAGTTCTTGCTCTTAGTATACTTTGTTTCCACTAACATCTGGCTAAGATAAACAAACTGAAATAAACAGAGTTTCTTAAAGATACTCTATGTAACTTTTGACCCTCTAGTGGTTAAAAAATAAAACTGCATGTGTCTTGTGGAAGAACATTATTTTGGTAATGATGTAAGTTGTGCTTCAGCTCTGCTCCTCTGCATGGATGAATGTGGTTCGAGGCACCGGTGTACACCTGAATACAGGACATCTTATCAGAGCGAATGGACAAATACGGATATCTGAAAACATGTGCTGTTGTTTTGACTTATTGGAAACATTGATATTTTGAAATAAATGACGTAATAAAAGTTTTGCAACATTCATAGACATAACGATTGCTAGTCTGATAAGGTCAAACAGTGTAAAGTTTTTATAACTGCAGGATATTCTGGCCAAATAGACCATGGTAGTAAGTAATTTATAGATTGTCATTAACTACGTTTCCATCCAAGGATTTTTTGCTGAAAAATTTTAGCGCATCAAAATAAAGCTGATGGAAACGCAAATTATCGCTAAAATTTCACAAGTGTCGACATAATATTTTTCCGTTTAACTCTAGCGCATAAACTCTGTCGATACATCAAATGTCGCGAAAAACTGGTTTGGAAACTTGGAAAATTGCCATTAACGCAAAAATGTCACATGACAGAATTTACCCCAATCAGTAGCCTGTGTTAATCATGATGACAGTATACATCCTTGAAAGCCAATTTATTGTACGTAATTATGGATTGATCTTAACAGCATAAAGATCCGATCACTGCAAACATGACATTTCCAGGAGTGCCAACACAAATATCTCGTATCATGCACATGGACAAGCACACGGAGAACAAATGAATGGCCAGTCTTTGTGATCAATTTAAATGCGGTAGACATCCGTTTATTTATTAAAGTTGCTTTTCCACACCATTCAAAAAAATAGACAGCAGTCATGGAATTAGCCCACAATACAAAAAACATATAATTTCTGTGCACAAAGATGTTTTAAATTAAAAATAAATACACAATACTAAGAGAAAAGCATCAGTGTGCTTTTTTTTTAAAAACACTAACAGCCCAATTCTATTAAATTATTGTTTAGTTTACTTTTGAAAAAATGCTGGCAAAATTCCCTGTATTAAATTAAATAAATTGCCAAACAAAAAACGCATTAAATTTAAAAAATAAATTACCAAACGAAAAAATACTATTTTTAGACCTATATATGCCTTTTCTTTACACAAACTTAAATTAGCCATACCCTGTTCTGTAGACTAAAGAAGTCGGCTGAATGACATTTTCTACACTTCAAGACTATAAACTATCAGAACTATTTGTCCAATGAGTTCACTTTCAGAAAACAATCTTTTGAACTTTTTAAAACGTTTAAATCTAATCCTCTTTACCTCAGATCGCATTTGCTGAGCTTCTTCAGAAAATGTAAATTGCATTATGACACTAAAATTAATTTGAGATGACAATCAAGTTCAGCTGGTCGTTAAAAGCTGCTGGACAGATATGCGGGACATAATGCAGTTGTGATGGCATTGCTTTAGATTAGATGATTGTTCAAAACAGCCTATTGAATATCAGGAATGTATCATTGTAAACAGGCAGAAGACGGCAAATTTCTCAAAAATGTTTTTACGCATTTTCACTTTGTCGATAACAAAATAGCACGAAAACTGGATGGAAATTAGGCTATTGTTACCAACCAGTGGTCAACATCATTTCAAGGCTCACATGTCCTTGGCAAGCCTAGGACTAAAAGATTTATTTATATAAATTATTGCTGTTATAAAGAAAATAGACACATGTGCTAGCAAGTGAAAAGTATATTATTGTATTTCACTACACACACACACAGACCTAAACCATATCAATAAAATATCTTACCTGTTGAGTAAGAAAAAAGCCATCTCTGGGTCACTTATAAATCCTTCAGATCTCGGAGTTGTACACATCTGAAAAGCCAAGCGGATGTTGGTTCGGGTTTTATTACGGACTCTTTTATTACGGACTCTTTCCCTTTTTGCTTGTAGACTCTGCTCGGTTCAGGCTTTCTTTGTTTTTACAAAGTGATTCCCTGGAGGACAGATCTAAAATATAAATCATTATTATAGGTTAATCAAAGTGTATTTGGGTAAAGACATGGTTTGGAAGATGGATTTTTGTTGCACTCTCTCATTAATAACATTTAGTTATTTTTTAACAAAAAAAGTTACATAGTGTAGCTTTAACATTTACTGGGTAAATGGTAAGAAACATTTTACAACTGTCTGTCTGTCTGTTTGTCAATCCATCATTCTCTCTGTCTATTTATACGTGTGTGTGTGTGTGTGTGTGATGTATCTCTCTCTGGGCTGTTTTTTTTTTTTTTTAGAGTGTAGGGGAGTTCCACCCTGTGTTATTTGTGACCATGTGTTAGTAGTAGCGACAGTCAGGAAGGAGGCGTCATGGCTGTGTGAATGTGTGTGTGTGTTATGAGAGTCCAGCTCTCCTCACCCTCTCTGTCTGCTGAAACAATGGTCATGTCTCCGGTACGACCTTTTATAGGCAGGGTGGGTGGGACTGTGTATTCTTCACCTTCCTGCCGACAGAAATACAGCAGCATGTGGCACAGAGGGCATTTATATCTTAAGCAAACCTTTATTTGACATCTCAGATTCTGAAATAACCATCACCATGCTGACCATTGTCTTTTAATATGTGATTCAAGCACTTACAGTGAAAGTCTATCCGGCCTGTGAATGTTATGTATTGGTAACATTGTGAAAGGACAAACATTTATTATTTCCGTTGGTATCGTATTTGTGATTCATTTCGATTAAAAGAATTTACTTTAAAATAGGTCTATTGTGCAGGGCATCTGCATGCCATATACAGTACTTTATGTAGGCTACACATCCAAAATAAGATGAGAACTGTTACTAAAGACCTTTTTTTTTCGCTGTTTTATACATCATTAAATAAAGACATTGGCTAAACAGTCAACTTCAATATTTCCCTCATGTAAAACAAACCTGTTATTCAAATTTACATGCAATGGACATGTCTGTGATTAGTTACAATGCTTAATCACAGCAAAAAATAAATAAATAAATAATATTGATGCAACAGGAGTAGACCCAACTGTAATGTTATAACTGACACTTTGCATGATTAGATAATTGTGGCTGCTGTAATTGTCATCTTGATTATTTATTGGATTAATTGTTTTGCCCTAATTGTGACTGTTTTTATGCAAGTTACATTGGCAGATTCTACTTGGTTTACTGTTTTGTTAACTAATGCAATGAAATTGTGTGGTTTAATTGTCCAAAACTTTTTGAGGTCACATACATAAATATATTAACATGTCCATGAACTTTCCTTTTCAACATCAAAATTGTATGTAATTTTTTTTTTCTTTTTATATATACTGAATGTATAATGGAACGTGTATACTTTAAGTTCTGTAACTGGTGACCATTTCTTTTACATTTTCACAATGTTTAATCTTTTAGCTTTTTTGCAGTTCACTTAAAATGTCCTGCAATGTGACAGATGAATTTTTGTCCCAATATTCTATGTAGTCTCTCTATAAACCACATGCATAACAATTATAAAAAATTAAAAAATGTCAAATGATTTTGTTCTGATGATGTACAGCATGTCACACTGCAGGATACTTCTGTCACTGCTTAACCCATTCATTTTGAAGCATATGGGTGTTTTGTAGTGCTTCTGGTTTTCAAGTAAATTTAAATACCACGCTATGTATTTCTTGTACATATATCATGGTGCATGTGGGTGTTCACATATACCCCCAGAGGAAATGGTAAAAAATAAAAAATAAAATAAAAAACACCATGACATCCTTTTCGTAACATAGCAATGCTCAGCCTAAGGATGAAGAAATTCACACCTCTTTCTTCTTCTCTCCAGTTCCTGCAGACAAACTGCGGCTGTACATCTCCTACTGGATAGAGGTGAGATCATGCGCCACCAACCTACTCATTCAGCAGAGATCTGTGCCTACAGTACAAAAAGAGATAGTTCACACAAAAATTAAAATTCTGTCATTATTTACTCACACTCATTGTGTTACAAACCCCTACGACTTTATTTCTTCTTTGGAACACAAGAAGATTATGTTATCCAGAATGTTTGCCTCAGTCACCGTTCACTTTCATTGCCTCTTTTTCCATACATTGAAAGTGAATGGCCTTAGACTGAACATTCTACAGTACATCTCCTTTTGTGTTCTGAGGAACAAAAAGAAAGTCATACAGGTTTGGAACACATGAGGGTGAGTAAATGATGACAGAATTTTCATACTGGGGTGAACAATCACTTTAGCATAATGTACTGCACTAAAAATCATATGCAGTTTAATGTGTTTCCCGAAGCGGTGACCCAACAGGATGGCCCTGCGGTAAACATTAATGGGAAGTAAATAGTGTGAGGCTGTTAAATGGAGGGCCTCTTGTGCCCAGAGTTTACGTCACATGTTAGAGCCCTTAAAGCTGCTATTTCTCGCTAAAGTAAACGTGCCAAAAAGACGTAGCCAGCTCACTCGAGCAAACACATTCATCGACCCAGCCATCTGCCCATCTCCCTGACAACACCTTGCACATACACACTCACACACTGACATGAATGTATGAGTGTGTATGAGTGCATATCTCTTATGCCATTCTCCTGCATAATAGCATATGATATCGAGGGTTCTTAAAAGATGATCTTTTATGATGTGCCATGCGTCTGAATAAACCTTTAAAGATGAATGAACCTTCAATTCCCTCCTTTTTCCCAAATTAATGAGACTGTGATGAGTAATTCTCTCCTTTCATGCATATACACACACCTTTTCAGGAACACTCCCGCAATGTCAGTTACATGCACTGTTTCTGTGTCTCTGTAGAGGACAGAGTGTCTGTTCAGCCTGGAAGCCTTTTCAGCTGAACAGAAGAGGAGGGTCGTTCAGTGTCTAAGAGACAATATCGACAAGCAGATTGCCCTAAGGGACAGAATCGGCCCTGATCAGGTAGAAAAACAAACACATGCACACTCACCCACACAAACACTCACACACATTTAACCATAGCCTGTCTGCATTTCTCTATCAGTTATGGAGTATACTGGCTTAGGAAAGGTAGTGCTTCATAAACAGGGCTAACAGGTGCAACCTAACGTTGCCTCCCTGTCCTTATCTTATCTTCAGATGTCTGTAGTTTAGCTCTTTCCTAAAAGTCAACGTGAAATGGCATTCACAAACCGTTTAATTTTGTAATGTGACATATTTCAGAGGGAAACAGGATATTAAATAAGGCAAAAATGGCTAATAGGTCAGGACTTGAGTTCGGGGTTAAAAATTTTGGCCAATACAATAATTATTTCAATGTTATGGCCAATAACCGATATGATGGTCAATATTATAAAGCTACAGTATACTGTTTTCCTCTTGTTTTTAAAAATAATGTTCGCACTAAAGCTCTATTAGAGAATTTTACATGCAAATATGTAAATCAAGCAACAACATTTTTTAATGTACTGTAGAAAAAAATTGATAACCTTTTAGCACTTTTGAAACTTGCCTTAGAAAAGGAGTACATTGTTGGAAGAGGAAAAATAAGCTTTGATATTATGTGCTTCCTATATTTAGGGCCCAAGCACTGAAAGTGCGGAGGTCCTATTGTTCTTCTAAGGATTATTAGGGCCCAAGCACTGAAAGTGTGGAGGTCCTATTGTTCTTCTAAGGATTATTATTATTCAATACTCCTCCTAGGGGATTCATGTGACTGGCACCAAATTTGTATAAACATCATGCCAAGACATTGTTGATGCTAAATAGATTTGTGATATTTTGAACATTGTCGCCATGGTGAAGCAATAAATTTATAGTGAAAAATGGAAAACAGGAAGTGCTTATATCTTCTCTGTGTGCATTGTGTGATTTTGATGAAAATTCAGCTGTATGCGTGGTAATGGGGGCTGATCACATGGATGCAGCTTTTGTGGGTCACAGTCATAACACCAAGTATGGCACTTTTAACAGACTTTGAAATAGCCCTCTTAAATTTATATGAATCGCTTCAAAATTCAAGACACTACTGATGTAAAATTGTCAAGGGATATTTGATATCTTAAATACTGTTGCCATGGTAACACATTAATTAGGGGTCAAGCCCTGAAAGGGCGATATTAGATGAACTATTGTAATCGTTAGTGTTCTTATTATTATTCTTCTGCCATGGGAGTCTATGGCAGCCCATAGAACCGTTCGCAGGAAAGTTATGAAATTTTGCACAGAGCTAGAGGACAGTCTGAACTGATACCACAGAAAATTTTGATGCATACCTTGGTTTTAATTTCCCCCGACTAGATTTTCCGCCATTTTGAATTTTAAGGAAACACGTTTTTCGCAACTCCTCCTACAATTTTTGTCCGATTTCCACCAAAATTGTTTTAAAGAAATTGTGAGATGGAGCTACATAAAAGTTCTTTTTTCAATGTTGGAAATCATTCCTGAGAAATGGCTTCACGAAGTTGACAGCGAGCACACCAAAATGGACTTTTTTTTTGTGACAAAACTTGGTATGTGTCATCGCCATCATGCCTTGAGGTCACCTGCAGCGTTTTGCCACACTGCCCCCTACTGGTCAGGAGATAGAAAAAAATGCTATTTTGGCTTATAACTCTTGAACGCTTCGGCCAAAAATTATAAAACTGGTCTCGATACCCAATTTTCCCATGTTGGCCATTTTGGGCGTCAGCCATTTTGAATTTTGTCGCAAAATGTTGTATTTTATGAATGCATTGGCGTATCATTATGCCATGCCCTGAAGGTGCCTGAGAAGTTTGGGTCCGGCACCACGCAGTGGTGGAAAAATGAATTTTTTTAACTTTGTGAGCTTATAACTTTTAGTGGCACCCCCTTTAAAATGGCCATGTAAGCCGGCCTCAGTAGCACCCCCATTTTCACATACAGTCACCAAAATTGGTACATATATAGTTTTCATCAAGCTGGACAACTTTCATAATTATAGTTATTAGCTCCGCCAAACAGGAAGTCAGCCATTTTGGATTTTTTGAATATTGCAGTCTCTGAACTTTTAAGTACTCCTCCTAGGGGATTCATGAGACTGTCACCACATTTAGACAATATTATGCCAAGACATTGAAGATGCTAAATTGTGAACAGATTTTTGATATATCGAACGGTGTTGCCATGGTGAGGCATTAAATTAATGGTGAAAAATGGGAAACAGGAAGTATATCATATCATCTGTGTGCAATGTGTGATTTAGATTAAAATTGAGATGTATGTTTGGTAATGGGGGCTGATCACATGAATATGGTTGCTGTGGGCCACGGCCAAGCATCACCAACTGGAAACAGGAAGTGTGGCACTTACAACAGACTTTGAAATAGTCCTCTTACGTTTACCCAAATCGCTTCAAAATTGTTAACAATAATGTCAAACACCACTGATGTAAAACTGCGAAGGTATTCTTGATATATTGAAAAGTGCTGTCATGGCAATGGATCAAATTCTATAATGTTGTAGTGTATTTGGGTGTATTTGACTAACTCAGCCATGTGTTTAATAACGCTTATGACATGGATGTGGCTATGGTGGGTCACAATCATAGGGCCTCCAGCTGGCAACAGTAAATGTTCAAGGGTATTCCAAAACTTGTCATAATTACACATTTATTTCATTTGCCACACACATCAAAGTTGTTAACAATTATGTCTGAGCAGAAGGTAAGACATGGTGTCTTGACCAAATGCATGTGTCCATCATGCATGGTTTTCCAAAAACCACCAGGTGGAAATGTACAAATGGTGCTTGGGCCTGTCATCGCTGCTAATCTGACCAATCTGACAAAATGTATTTCTCAATTTAGGTTACACCAACAAAAGTCATTTGTATGGGTTAGATCAGATAGAAATAGATCCTTGAGGTAACAATTGCAGGTTACCACTTTTTTTGTGTGTATACTGTATGACAGGTAGATGGAGGGGAGGGATTGAAAAATAAGAGGGCTTGGTGATGTCATCAAAAAAGGAAAGTTGTTTCAGGGGTGGTGCAATTTATTACAATTTGAATAAAGACTACAGCGTTTTTTTTGGTTGCATTTTATTTTACAGTACTTGTACTTTCAGAATACTTACAGTGTACTTACCCAAGAAAGTACTGAGTAATATTAGGTAACTACATGTACTTAATATGGGTTAAGGTTAGGGTTGGGGTTAGGTTTATGGTTAGTACCTAGTAATTACTGTAGTTGTTATAATTATATAGTACGTAAATGTGCTGCCGGGTTTTTTTTTCTTTGGAATAATGTGCACTAATTAATCTTTCACAAAAAGACTGAATGTATATTAAGAAAAAGTAAATAGGATCAATTTTAATTTCATGTTGGTGTAAGAGACAGATGCTCTCTCAACTACACTCCATACACTGTACATACAAGTTTAAACATAATGTTTGCTCCTTTGGTCTTCTGTTTCTTATTCATGCTCTCTCTCTCACTCGGTGGGCGAGTGACATCAGGAGAGCAGCGACATCATCATCAGACTAGCACAAACAGATACGCACATGTGATGGCGTGAAAGAGAGAGAGAGAGAGAGACAGAGAAATAAGGCTGCTGTAATGCATGCTAGTACAATGGAGTAATACATTATTTGTTGGAAGGGGGAAACACTGGCTCTTTGTGAGGTGAGGTCATTTATATGTTTATTGTGCATTTTCTGTGTGTTTCCTGCTTTTGCTGTCTGATTGTTGGAAGTGAGATTTTCTGTATATTTAGCACCTCCATTCTGATTTGATTGGCGTGCGTGATATTGGAGAAGGTGTGGTGGAGTAAGATGTATGAATTATTATTGATATATGTAAGTTTAAACACTTCATTGTATCTTAACCTGACACAAGGCATGCAATGTGATTTTGATAAGGACTGTGAGAGTAAAATCTTGTATATTACTGCTTAATTATAGATATGTTCTTTCATGTAATGTATACTATACACTTGAATGCATTAATGGTGGTTCATGTCAGAAATACTTGTTTACCTCCTTGTGTCAGATCTTTTGTGCTGTGGCTTTAAAGAGCTTGTGAGTCAGTCGCTCCACCAGCAAACTACTTTATGAGCTGATTAGGTCTGTAAGCCACATGAATACATTAACCTTTTCCACTGCGATACTGAGATGTAAAGCACACATTGATTCATTTTTTTTCTCTTTTATTATTTTCTCCCTCTCCACCTTTCCTTCCCAATAAAATGCAATATTGTAGTGTTTATATGCTTTCTTATTCAGTTAGGTAGGATATTGGATGTTTGTAAATGCAGTTTTCACAATCCTTAGGCTTTTAATATGCTGCTTTTCTGATTAGTATTGATTTATTTACAGCTTCTGTGGATCACCTGTAACTATATTAATAATTAGGGTTTGTGTACCAAGGGACTTGGCATAGACGGTTATTCAGTTTAAATTAGATTTCACTATCCTACAGTGGATAGTTATTTTTTTTTATTCTATATATATATATATATATATATATATATATATATATATATATATATATATATATATATATATTTGGGGTACAACGGGGCTAAAAGTTCCATGGGTTAAAAAGCTCCATTGATTCAATTTTCTCCCAAAACACTAAATAGCAACAAAACTACCACAGTACTTCCCTAAACACCTGTTTGTTTGTTTCCAGATTAATGAGATCTTTGCGTGTAATGTCTAAAGGTTGATTTTGTGGCAATTTGATCTGATTTTTTAATATTTTTTAAAGTGTTACTCATCCAATCATAATAGTGATTAGTTTGTTTATAGAATACTTGAGATGTAATAAAATGCCAAATGTGTTTGAAATTAACAGGAAATGGTTGACTTTTTCTGAAGTAGTTATTTTGAGTAAGCATCATCTTAATATGTCACTCAAAAAAGCATCTTGATGTCTCAAAATTATTTAGCATTTGTTGTTAAATTTTGCACTATAACTATTGCCCCGGTATCCACACGATATCACTTTAAACCCCCTAGGGGCCTTTTACCCCATGTGAGGGAGCCTTTTACCCCAAGTGTGGGGTAGAAGGCTCCCTCACCACCTTTTTTAAAAAACTTGATTAAAACAACCTTCCGTTTTTATTTCTTTTCACACAAATTATATCGCTCCATCAATATTCAATAAAAATAAATAAATATATATATATATATATATATATATATATATATATATATATATATATATATATATATATATATATATATATATATATATATATTTTTTTTTTTTTTTTTTTTACCTTCATACATTTTGTGACCAGAAATAGCTAAATTTCCCCAATATAGGGACCAGAATATCATAGAGATTTGGGGGCAGTTTCTTTTGACTTGGACCAGTAACCACCAATAAACCTGACAAAAACTACCTAGCAACCAGTGAGAACCCCCTAAAAACTACAAAGCATCGTGCTGAATACAACTCAGAAAGCCTTAGCAACCGCATAGCAATGCCCTGGCAACCACCCACAACAACCCAGCATCGTGGCACAGAGATTTGCATGGACAAGCACCACACATTTTCTTTAGAAATTTAGAAGTGTGATATATACTGTTTATACGTTTGTTTTTTATTTATTTATTTTTTTTACATAGTAAAGTAAAGTGATTTACCACCAGCTACTGTTTACAGGTGACAGTTTCAGTGTATGTGAAGAAAGTGGATTATATGGGACAAATATTCCTTTTTGGCACGTTTTCCCCATGTGTAAAGCACTGCAAAAAATTATTCAGTACATTACAAGCACTTTAAAAGTTCGATTCCTGTCAGAATAAAACAATAATTTGTCTTTGTTAAAAATGTTATGTAAAAAGTCTGATTGAAATTGTACCAGTCCAATTTCTGCGAAGTCTGAATAATAGACCTAGATAATGTGATACACTTTAATCTGACTAAAACTGGCCTCTGTTTTACATGCATACATACATGCTCCAAAAGACAGAGGTGTCACGCGACATGTATTTAACACTTCCTCAGCTAATGTCCTTTCGTTAAATATTCCATTATGCATTGTGTCATGTATATTTGGACAGACAGATGAAGACTGTGGCTGGATTATGCAAAAACCTGCTGTATCTCGATAAAAACTGTGCATGTTAACGTACTGACATTGGCAGCTTGTTTTTTCTTGTTTTAAGCATAAACCTCTTAAAATTTACACTTAAAACAAGAAAAAATAACTATTTGCCAATGCAATAAACAAATAAACATATTTCAACATGTATTTTCTGAAAACATGTCTTACAGAAATATCTTGTGCAATTTTGCTTCTCAAGTAAAATTTTTTTAAGGATGTTTATATATGTTTGCAGGAAAACACTTAATAAGTAAATGCTTTTTTGCTTCAAGAGACAGAGATTTCCTCTAATGGATCTTCAGAGCCACAATGAGACATACTCAGTGTGTGTTAAATCTAAAGCCATCTGTTATATTTCAAATTAATCTCTGTATTGACAGATGTTGGAACCAAAAGCAGCTGATCAGACTGATCTGGGTCTGCTGGGCTTCAACCCTCATAGTGTGTCTGAGCCCTGTTCCCCATCATGCCCCTCTGCATCACCCATCATTAGAAGTACCAACTGCAGCTCTCCAGCTCAGCGGCTCTCTTACCCAGACCTACATTGCAGCTCTGGAGATGCCAGCCAAACCATGCCACCTTCGCGAGACAGCTGCAAACCTATGTACATGGAGACCTCTGAGATCTGGAAGGAGAGACCGAAGGAGGTGAAAGGAGGTGGGGAGGAGTCAGATCTTGAGAAGAGAGAGCAGGGGGAGGGCGAGAGCGCATCCGAGACTATCAGTGTTGGCGCAAGACCCACATCTTCATCATCCTCTTCCTCTCCTCTAGTCATTCCCAAGCTGTGCTTGGATCGCTCCTTCAACACAGATGCTATGACTTCACCGTCCACTGACGACGATGATGAGGATGAGGAGGAAGATGATGAGGAAGCAGACAGTGATGAAGGCTTTCTGAAGAGGAGGAGTATGGTAGAACCATCTCCTTCTGGTGTGCAGCAGAGTGGAGGGTTGTGTGTGCAGAGATCACTCCACAGACGCACACACAGTGAGGGCAGTTTGCTGCAGGAGCCCAGGTCTCCTCGCTTCATCTCTGATCAGGCCATTGACTGTATAGAGGCCAAGCGGGACACTCCGGAGCGCTGGGCAATGCCCTCGCCACAGACTCTGAGGAAAGAGCTGACCAAGAATGGAGGATCTGTCCACCAGATCTGTCTGCTTTTCACTGGGAGGAGGGTGTGTATCTTCATTATACACAGAAACAAAGTCATATTGCAAAACTAATGCATTCTGAGTTCCAGAATTAATTGTTATAAGGATACTTAATATCAATATAACAATATCACATGGTAAAATAAGTAATTTTGATATCTTCCACAGGTCTGCGGCAAGCCAAACTGTAAATGTGACACAGGAAAAAGTGCTGTCAAAAAGAAGAAATCCAAGAATTTGTGAGACAAACCACTTTCTTTCTTCTTTTTGCCTATGTATAATTAAGTTCTTCATCTGTAGTTTATTGGTTGACTCTCAAAAAATGCTTACAATTGTCTGGGCATTTTTATATTTATTTATTTATTTATTTAGTTTTTTCAGTTTACACCATGGTAGTATTTATTGCAATGAATTTATTTGATGCTGATCATTGTGTCCGGACTGGATGGTTTTCATTACTGTATTACAGTAATATGAATGAGATGATAATGATAACTTTGGAGGGAAATGTGCTTAGTTTAATCAAAATAATTTACAATGCAAAAATAAAATTGTTCATAAAATAGGCTTCATTATCTTTATGCAACATATAATTAATTAATTAATTGTTTTCTTTTGATTTTGGGGTGACCTGGACATTTCTATGTGAGATTCACCCTTTTGAGGTATTTGATTACAATTGTTTTTTCACTGAGAGTTTTTTTTTTTTTTTTTTTTTGGTTAAAGAGATGCTAACATAATGTTTTCCACACTCAAATAAATAAACAAATAAATAAAAGTACATAAATAAATAAATTACTCACTCTTTGGCTTAACTTGATTCAATAATGGACAGTGGTTCCACATGTTTTAAATTCGTTTTCTTAAATTAAAATTACCATGTAATTTCAACTTAAATACTTCAAGTAGATGGACTCTTAACAGAATCAAACAAACCCAACAAAATTTAACATGTCAAAATAAGTCAAATTAAAATCTTTTAGTGATTTTCTATCTAGTGACAAGAAATGTAAGTATGCATGCTCCAATCTTCACTATGATGTGAAACCCACAAAACTACAACATAACAGAATTTCTTCTAAATCTCAACATAACAAAACATTAAACATTAGTAAGTCTCCCCCTTTATATTCATCTTGCAAAAAGACATAAAAAACACTTAATTTTAACTCTCCCCGTCAAGTCCCATGCAAAGCATGCTGGGAAAGAAACATTTTCTGCCCAGTTACAGTTAACCGAACAAAAAAAAAATATTCATGTTGTCCCAACGGAAAAGGATGAAGTAAAGCTGACAAAGCACTTTTTTAGTTGAATCAACTCAGTTAATTTAAGTTCCCTATGTTAGATGATTTTTTTGAGTAATATGAACATGGGAGGATTGAATAAAACTGACGATAGCGAACTTTCATTTTGTGTGCATTCTCTAGTTTATTTGGCAAAAGCATAACGCCTTTACTGTCAGTTTTCCCGCCACAATAAATCTCACGGCTATAGACACAATACACAGACAAGTGATCTCCTCCCATTGGCTCTTCAGGAACACAGTTTCAGTAGCCAATTATTCACCTGATTTAACGTCGTTTGTCTTCCTCACACAGGGCCAAAGACATGAGAAATCGACTGACTTTCCTGCGAAAGAAGAGCAACGACAGACATGGCAGCAATCCAGCTGGCAAGCTTGAGAAAATCCTTAAGTCAGATAAGTGAGTACATGTGATTGTTCCCTGTTTCACCTGAACTGACACCAGGACAGCTTAACTACTGTGTCACATATAAATGTTGGAAAAAAATGCCTGTGCAAAAGCCATAATGCCAGTGTGATCTGGGTGGTTGCTAGGGTGTTATGGCTGGTTTATATTGGCAAATTGTCAAAAGAGCCCATCCCAAATACTCTATGATATGCTGGACCCTAGATATACAGAGTGCCTCCTTCAGTGTAAATCTATGGTAATATTTTGCCCATTGTATCTTCTGCTAGAAAAAAGAAAACATCTTTCCGCTTATTACCAAGGCTTATGCACTATATTTATGCACCAAAGTTTAATATTTATTGTTAGGGTTTGTTAAAATAGTAATAGTTATGCTTGCCTTAACAGACTCTATTAAGATGAGTGTTTAATTACGTTAGAAGCCTAATAATTGAATTGAAAGATCTCTGCAATCAAAACAATACTGACGTTTTGGGATACTGAGTAGATGACCTACTTTGTGTACTATTATTATCTTTGTATGGCTCATTAGTGTGATGAGTCATGGTTTTGTTGACCACTTTGTCTGCTCTCGCTCTCAGACCAACTCCGGAAGAAGCTCTCAGATGGGCAGAATCACTCGATGCACTGCTTTCTCACAAATGTAAGATTCACATCTCTTATTTCGTATGACAGCTGTGCTGATATCTGCACTGGAGCAACTGTTACTGTCGCCAGCAGAGTTTATCCACATCAGTCTCAGCACTTGCATTCACACTGTATTCCAAATCCAGACTTTCAAAGATTTACCCCAGATTATCATTCTCTTTAAGTCTTTTTTTAGTGCTAAGAGTCATTTTCTCCCCTTTCAGATGGCCTGGCAGTGCTCCGCTCTTTCCTACAAACTGAGTTCAGCGAGGAGAATCTGGATTTCTGGCTGGCATGTGAGGACTTCAAGAGGATCAAATCACTGTCCAAAATGGCATCCAGAGCAAAGAAGATATTCACTGAGTATATCTCCATACAGTCCTGTAAAGAGGTAAACTGAAAACGACATTTCAGTGCCTCTATAGAAATCAAATCACAGATTCATAACAGTGTTATTGTGACTTATGTTATGAAGATGTCATGTTCATATTAAAGGAATAGTTAACCCAAAAATTACAATTCTTTAGTAACATGCCCTTCCTTCGCTTTAAACCTGTATTACTTTCTTTCATATGCGAAACACAAAAGGATAATTTTCAATAAATAGCCCAGTCTGTCTTGTCAATACAATAGCAGTTGATATTGACTCATTTTAAAGCTTACAAAATGAACCAAATTTATATCATAAACGTATTCCATGTGGCACATGAATCATATTCCAAGTCTTCTGGAGGCATACGATGCTTTTGTGAGAAACAACCCGCAATTTAAATATGAATATTCCAGGTTCAATACAAGTTAAACTCAACTGACAGCATTTGTGGCATAATGTTCATTACCACAAAATATTATTTCTAATATTCTCTTGTTTATATATAAAAAAAAAAAGAAGAAGAAAACATCACACTTTTAGCAAGGCACTTACAATGGAAGTGATTGAGACAAATTCATAAACAGTAAAATACACACTTTTTCAAAAGTACTGACACTAGGCGTAAGCATTATACATATTGACATGGTTTTAGTGTCAACATTGTGCTCCAAATGCTGTCGATTGAGCTTAATTTGTATTGAACACGGAACATTCCTTTAAGTCGTTTTCACTGAAAATATTGACGTCCATTGCATGTTCATTCATAATGCATGAAAGAGGCTTGCTTACAATGGCTCACACTCTAAACAATGCAAGTTCTCGACATGACATGAAGGTGAGTAAACTATGACAGAACTTTCATTTTGGGTGAACTGTTTTTTAAAAACAGCTACAGATTATTAGTAGTTCTTAGTTGATTAGACTTATCTTTAAAAGCAGATCTGTCACAAGATTATGAGCACTACATTTATTTATTTATTTTTTATCCCCTTTTCTCCCCAATTTGGAATGCTCAATTCCCACTACTTAGAATGTCCTCATGGTGGCACGGTTACTCACCTCAATCCGGGTGGCGGAGGACAAGTCTCAGTTGCCTCTGCTTCTGAGACAGTCAGTCCGCGCATCTTATCACGTAGCTCGTTGTGCATGACACCGCAGAGACCCCCAGCATGTGGAGGCTCATGCTGCTCTCCGCGATCCACGCACAACTTACCACACGCCCCATTGAGAGCGAGAACCACTTATCGCGACCATGAGGAGGTTACCCCATTTGACTCTACCCTCTCTAGCAACTGGGCCAATTTGGTTACTTAGGAGACCTGGCTGGAGTCACTCAGCACACCCTGGATTTGAACTTGCGACTCCAGGGGTGGTAGTCAGCATCAATACTCGCTGAGCTACTCAGGCCCCCATCCTTGTGCAGGCTTAAACAAAATTCACAATGCAAAGTTTTATTTATTACATGTTCAGCTTCTATATTTTCATAAAAGCTACCAAAACTGTGTAAGAGAACCACACTGCAAAAATGGAAGATTGAAAAGGACAAATAAAAATATTTTACATTTAATGTAGTTTATGCCAAAGTGAAAAAATTGCCACTGAAACAAGACAGAATACATTCAAGACAGAAAACAAGAGTTGATATCTTGTGCACCTGGTTTAAGGATGTTTATAGTTATTTGTACTTGAAAATATTTTTTTTTCTCAATAAGGGAGTAGAGGAAAACAAATAATCAATAATAAATATTTGTTAGAGAAAGCTACCATATGTACAGAAGATATATAGAAAATATACAGAAATATTATGCAATTTGTGTAAAGAGATGTGTAAGATGTACAGAATGATTTATTTTAATTTGCAATGCCAGCAATTAACTCTTTAGTTTACTAATATTCAGCCACAGTCAAGATACAACACAATTTCAACTGTCTTACACTTTTTCTTTCTTGAAAATGTGTTTTATTTCCAATGTTTCATTGATTCCAGGGAGCAGATGTGCCAGAAACCAAGAGAGTATGTGTTGTATCCTAAGCAGAGTGTTGTTTCTTTGTCCCCAAGGTGAATCTGGACTCGTACACCAGGGAGCACATCAAGGAAAACATGGAGAACATCTGTGCAGACTGCTTCGACCTGGCTCAAAGCAGAATCTTTGGACTTATGGAAAGAGACTCGTACCCTCGATTCCTCCGCTCTGACATTTACATGGAATTAACCAAACAAAAGAGACCTAACACTACCACAGATTCATCTCAAAGCTATGAAAACAAACTGTAGAACTTTTGGATAAGTATTGCTGGAGACAGGCAGCAGGTGTATGAAATGTGGATTTAGTAGTACAGAACGTGTCTACATTCACACTATCCATTTCATGCACAACTTCATGTTGACATGTCAGTCCGCTAAGCACCTTGGAGAGTGCAGACTGATGGATCATTTATGTCAATTTGTACAAATTGCTTTTGAATAATGCTGTGCTGCACCCTGATGGAAGGTTTTGGCAATAAGAAGGTGATGTATGTGTTATGAAAATGGTGGAAGGGTTGACTGAAGTCAATTCATCAGTGCCCAAAACACCTAGGAACTTGAAGTGTTGGTCATCATCCTGTTGACCCAATGGCAGTACATGGAAAATGCAAAGCATGTGAAGTATTGGAGCAAAGAGACATTTTGGTACTGTTTTGTTCTTCTTTACCAAGATATTTAGTTAATTCACTTAACTTTTCTTGTGATTACCATACCTCAACATACGGCAGAATATACACACCATTACAAAGATTAATTCCAATTACATGTTGAGATGATATTGGGGAAAAAAGCATTGCTTAAGTATTGTATAACACTAATGTCCTGTCCTTTTTTTCTGGAAGGCAGTTGACACAGTATGTATAAGAGATGACATGTGAGTCTAAGGTCTTATTTTATATTAAACAGACATTACAGTACATGTTCTTTGTAGAAACTTTTGTGGTTTCAAATCAGCTATGTGGAATTCAACAAGGCCTTGAGACACACCATTGTTTTTAATTTGTATAGTCTATTTCCTCTCAGTAGTACTCTGGAAAGAAATCTTTACAAACAGAACACCAATTTTTATTAATATAAAGGACTTGGATGTAACCCTATCATGTTTTAAAAGTGCAATATATAGTTGGTTATTACAGTAGTATTTCTTTAACAAACGGTATATCAAAAGGGTTGGAACTTGATTCTTTATATACAGTACATATTGTATCAATGCCCTGCCATAATGCATCATAATGGTCAGTGTCTATGTTCAAATGTAAGAAGTGATTCCTTCTGTAAATAGAGGCTGACATACAGTATATGGACTAACAGTTGTGGTGATTTTAAAAGCCTAAAGGTATTCTGGTTGTTGTCATTGCTATTAGTCAGTTGGTCACAAATCAAAGAAACTAAATAACAAGAATAATAAGATAAGAATAAATTTATAAAAAAAGAAGAACAAGAAGAAGAAAAAAAAAAAAGAAGAAAAGCCCAAATTCCTATATAGTGGCTGTGTAGTGACTGAACGTATAGGGGCATGTTTTGTATATAAAAGTCTGTATTTCATGTTGATCTACAAGGCACTAGTCAGTTTAATGGGAGACTCATGTTTGTCATGTTTTTTTCATCCTAACAATATCCTTCTTGCTCTAATGATTATTTCTTGTATTTATTTGTGGGTTCATATTCACTCATTGCTGGCTTTGTATCATATTCTGATTGAATAAAATTACACTCAGGCAAGTCAGTTTCTCATTTTTGTAGTCTTTTAGAAAAATAAAATAAATATATATATATATATATATATATATATATATATATATATATATATATATATATATATATATTTGGCCTTTTCCTATTATTGTTGTTGTTTTGATACATATTTAGGAATTATGATAGTCTCATGTAGAGGGTGTGTGTCCCACTAAAAATCCCCAGGGGTCAGCAAAGCTCCACAATAATGCAAGAGGAAAATTGTAATGAAACATTCTGTGATGGAAAGATTTTTATTGATAAATCTATGATTCACACAGGGTTTGTAATCAAAAGGTGTGGTCAATGAAGATTTGACAGTGGAGAACTGTACTGAGAACTACCTACTCTACAGTGCAGTATGACTAAATTGACTGTTCACCTTTTCAGATTGGGGTGAGCTAATACAGCAGTCTCTCACATAGTGGACAATAATGGCCAAAGATCTCATTGGGGCAGAACAGTTCCATGCCTTCTTCCTCCCTCCCTCCCTCTGATGCCCACCTCTTTGATGGGTCCAACATATTTTTGTGTGTGTATATATATATATATATATATATATATATATATATATATATATATATATACAATAAGTAAAACATTGTTTGATTAGATAATACAAAAAGATGCTTTAGAGTATATATATTCATTATATTTTATTTTTTATTGCCATATCATTAAACACATGCCTATTACTGGCCTAATTCCTCAATTTTCAGAGTTTAGGATGACCAGATGACTGTGACAGAAAATCAGGACACAGAAGGTAGTTGTGACCTTGTGTTGTGCTGCATAAAATAGATTTAGAAGTCCTGACAATGCTCGAAATTCCATGTCAATTACTGTGAAAAAGTTTATTTAGTGCAACAAAATCATTGCAAATAAACACTGGGATAGAAACATGTGCAAATATGAATAGATGCAACAAATAAAAATAATTCATAAAATTAAAATCATTTAAATCAACAATATACAGAAACACAACACCTCGAAAATATATAAAAATAAAATGTAAATATAAGTGTAGCCGGTGGGTAGTAAATAACTCAGGATACAAAAATATTTTTGGGGGGGTTTTATCTGACGGCTGTTCATCAAAAAAAAAGAGGGGAAAGAAACAGCAGTCAATGGGACCGTGTATATATATATATATATATATATATATATATATATATATATATATATATATATATATATATAGAATAAAGAACATTTAAAAACTGAAATAGGGTACAATGAAATACAAAAATGTATAAAAATAAATAAATATGGAAATGAAATAAGGTACAATGAAATAGTAGTCTACTTACTACCTTCAAAAATTATCCATATCAAACACTCAGTTTTAACATATGACTCTTCTGAACACATATTTAATGCAATTTATAAGCATTTTGTGTGAAATTTTATATTTACCCAAAGAATTCTCAAACAATGCACAAAACCGGGCGCTCTCAATACAAGTTCTCACATCTCTAACCAACACATACACACAACACGATAGAGTGCTGGAAAGCAGGTGTCGCAAAACTTTTTTATTTTTAAATATTTTTATTTATTTATTTAGGACTAGAGTTAAATTACATTAAAATTTTCCCCTTGGCTACATAAGTAATAATAATAACTATACACATTTCTCTTAATGAGCAGATCTTTTCATTTTGTGTGCATTCAAAGACTCTAATAGTAGCAAAGTATCCTTTTCATTACTTTTTTTGCGGATATCTGTCAAACGGGAGCAAATTTTTCTCTGCAAGGTGTGGAATCTGTGGACAATACCTAAGTAGTAAGTAGACAGTAAGTCCAACGTAAAGACATGATGTGGACGTGGCACTTAAGCTCCTAGCAATGCACCCGGGCATAAATATATAATGCAGATTACTGTGTAGTCCTACGATTTATTATTTTACTTTTTGCCTATTTAATTTAGGCTGCTGTTGTATTTGTTGTATCTGTTGTTTAAGTTTGTTCTGTTCTGTTCTGTAAGTTCAGTTCTCTGATATGTGTGCAACGATGTTGTGTTCTGTTGTTTCTATCGCTGTGGCAGACCTGTTTTTAGATAAACAGAGCAAGTTTTTGCTTGAACGCCCCATCTCGCGAGAGGGAGCAGTGCTCTCTGTAGTCTCATGAACGTGCAGACAAGAGCAACGGTCGGACAAGATTTTCACTAAATAATACATTCGATTTCGATTTGTTTCTCACCAAACGTTGTTATATGCTTTCAGAACAATCATGGGTCTTGTGACAATTTATTAGACTTCAGAATTATACTTTTGTGTCCTATAGAAGATTGAAGAGGTGGTCTCCATAAACTGCCATCCTATGACATCACTGAGCACAATTGTTTTTTCACAATCTCTCCCTTTGTGTTAAGAAAACTTTCTGTAGTCATATGGGATTATAACAATGCAGGGGTGAATAAACAATGACTGAATTTTCATTTTTGGGTGAACTAACCCTTTGCGGATTCCATACATTTGAATGGAGAGAGCCGTAAACTGACATCTACCTGTTGCAAAATTGTCCGCGTCTTCTCTTATAAAACAGCAATTTTATCGTAGTAAACTCCACACATAGTTCATTCCAAAAGGATTGTTTAGTGTAAAACATGTTGAAGATTAGCGAACAGGTGGGCAATTCATTAAGTGATGAGTTGTTTCCTCACAAAAGCAGTTTACTCAGCACACTGAAGCATCTCCCCCTATTGACATCCATTCAAAAAGAACAGCCTCTTGTCTACTCGGCAATATACTGCCCATAGAATGTCCATGGGACCACTGCGTTATGCTATTTTATGCTAAGCATGTAGGCTCCCCTTATTAGAAGGATTCTAGAAAAGTTTCCCCTGCAAAGTGGTGCGTGGGACGCAGGTTGAGTCCTATGTTTCTAGATCTAAAGTATCAAATGTCAACCACCTAATTTTTGCACATCAGAGCTTTTCACTTTTTACTAGAGCTAAGTAAAAACATTTTTAATCAAATTTATACATGACATGCTGATTAATCTGTCAAATTAATCACAATTAATTGCACATATCAATATTTGCTGAAACCCCCTCAAATATATCTAATTAAATATATAGCATACATAATTAAATTATATTCATAATATAATATATATAATATTTAATAGCGTATTAAAATTAAAATTATATATTTAATACATATAATTTCAGATCATTGCATTGTTTTTGAAGAAGATCTTAAATTGCTCCATTGGTAAGAACAATTCCTTATTACAGAATATCTGTAGGATCAGGGGTTATGATACATTTCCCTCCACGTTACCAGTTTTTATATACATTTGGTCTCTATACTCTCTACCAATGTTAATGAATGCTACTGTTTCATGCTAAATCATTGTGAACATTTGTTTAATTTCAGAGTTTTCTTTGTTGCATTTTTGTGAATGAGTATAGTTTAAATGATATACATCCCAGATGAAATAATGAGCACACAGGACAATTTGCTGTTGAAACCGTTTATTAATAACATCAAGGATGCATATTGCACACTTCTTGCAAATTCCTGCAGATTAAAGTAACAGTTTAAGTGATTTAGGACATTTCTTTTATATATTGAATGGAAATATGGATTATTTGAGTAATCTATCATTTAACACTTGCCTTTATTTTGTGTTTGGTAGAGACCAAGTTCAATATATAGGTGTGGTGAAAGATACTCTGAGAGGGTCAGTTTCTTTTCAGCTGAGCTCAGCAAGGTTAGCCTTTACCATCACAGGCTGCTGACTCAGTTCATTTTATTTTTTTTATTTTTTATTTTTTTTTGGTTGCCACTTTGTTAACCAGGGGTAGAGTTATTGTTTTGAGGCCTGGTTTGGTTTTTTCCCAAGTATTTATATTTGTATGGACTACATTTTATGACTGCACTTGGATGGTTCTTTTTTTAGAGAAGTAAAAATGCTTCTATTGTTGTCCTGCCTTCTTTGGCCACAACCATCATACCATATTATTTATAATAGCCATCATTTTAAAACATGGACACAAGCCACAATAAAGAGTCTGAATATTGTTGCATTTGATAAAAATTTTAACCATGTGGTAGTTAAAGAAAGCTATAGATCAAGCACACTTTAATATTTCACATTTGTTAGGTTTAAAAACTGATCATGGTCAAAATTAAGATAAATACTTCCTGGTTGTCAGAATTAGTGGTACACTGTTAAAGTGATGAACTAAACTTGTTACTCATCATGGTTAAGGAATTGCAGGTTGAAGTTTTGTAATTGCATTTAAATGCAGCTTAAGTGTAAAAATATTTCTGGGGGCCACTGTACCATATTATGTACTTCATAAATGTAGCAGTCAGTCAAGGTTTTACAAGTTTTTTTGTTTGTTTTTGTTTAAGAATAATTTTGTAAGATCAGAATCTTAGAAAACAAGTACTGCAAATTACTAAATGACAATCTTACTCAGTTTAATTCATTGTCTAAATGGCCTCTTTGGCTAATGAAATCGGAGAAGAGGTGATGTAAATATTTATTGTAAGAACACAGTTTCCTCTACTTTAGGTTGAGCTTTATCTCTTCTTGCAGGTTAGGGAGATGTGGAAGTCACTCCTTTTAACTTGAGGCTAATGTTCAAAAACAAATTATCCATGTGTATGAAAACAGCTACATTGAGAGGAAAGTGAAAACCATGTTTTCTGTACTATGAAAGCTTTTGATTTCACTCTACATCTGTTTGTCACAAGTGTTGTCAACGGTGACAATTTGAACCTGGGATGAGCAACTGTAAACACAAGGTTTCTACCAGTACACTATGGGGCAGTGAGGATACAAATGAAGAGTCAATAGAGACAGGACTTGAGAGAAACCAAAGTAGTCTTTACAAGGAGTCCTCAGAATCAGTACAGTTAAGTACAGGGTTCACAGTTTTCTTGAGAAAAAGATATTCCAAGCATAAAGTACAAAGTCAAAAAAAAATAGACAAAGCAAAATATGTCTCACTTGCAGCAAGAGACTTCAAGTCTGAGCAACGAAACAGCAGGTCTGTTTATATACACTAACGAACAAGGCACAGGTGATATCATTAATTAGGTTGTGCAGGTAGGCAAAGAAAACTAAACTCCCTCTTGCCTCATTCTGCTGGCCAGGTTGTGGTGTGACAGCCCACCCCCCTTCCAATCAGTGCAGCCTTCCAGTAACAGGACATGACTTGGGGGCCACGATCAGACACATCAATTGGAATTCCATGAACCTGAACAACACTCTGGAGAACAATATCTGCAGTTTCTTTAGCAGAGGGTTTAGGCACAGCAATAAAGTGAGAGGCTTTAGAAAAATGATCCACCACCACAATAACTGGGTTACCTTCAGATACTGGCAGACCAGTGATGAAGTCCATTGAAATGTGGGACCAGGGATGTTGTGGGTTGGGTAAGGGTTGTAAAAGCCCAGCCAGGCACTGGTTAGAAGACTGTCAAGATTTGACAGTCATCTTTGGCCACTTGAATTCCAAGGTCTTCCCCACCTCAGAGTGGTCAGCAAGGCGAGAAACATGACCCCACTGGAGGACCTCAGATCTTGACTCTTGGGGTACAAACAAACATCCTGCCGGAACCCCCTCTGGGATCGGTCTGCCCTGAAGAGTCTCACAGACAGGGTCTTCAAATGGACCGACAAACTGGCACCCAGGTACAGTCTTTAGGAATGATGGGTTCTGAGGAACAGTCATTATCCGAGTAGTCATAAGGTGGGACAGGGCATCGGCCTTCATATTCTTTGAGCCCAGTCTGTAGGAGGAGAAAGTTAAAACATGTGAAGAAAAGTGCCCATCTAACCCGCTGGGGGTTTAGACACTTCGCCTTCTGTATACAAGTAGTGCACGACCGATTTATCGGTCGGCCAATGTTAGCCTTTCACAGATATTGGTATCGGCGTATGTTTTCCGATATGTGCAGATATAGAACTTTTTGTTTTTCCCCAGAACATATAATGCAGAAAACAATGCTTGCGTGATTTAGAATTGGTGTCATAGTGTAGTTTGTCCAGCAGAGCGTGCTGCAACTCTATTGTTTACAGAGCTGAGGTGACAGTGGTTCTGCAGACAGAGCGGAGTTAAGTGGTGCCGAGTTAAGTGGTGTCCCTTTTCAATATAACTAATATAACATTAACCCTGTCCCTGACAACCATGTCACTCATGTTTCACACCTGTTTGCTGTTAGCCAGCTATAGTTTGTCAGTGCAGTCAGTAATGTAGCAGATTGAAAGGTAAGCATCGGAGCATCTTTTTGCAGCTCAGCAGACAATGGTGCGGTGGTGGATTGTGTCTGTTGTGTGTTGATTTCACGGTATGTTGTTACCTAGTTGGTGAGACGCAATGCTGGAAAGTAAATAAACAACATCCATCTTTTACTCTCCATGACAACGAGCTTATAGCTAACTAGCTAACCACGTAACTACTTTCATACCTTGTCAGCTGAGTGGAAGCTAATGTGTAAACATGTATTCACCAAACTGTTTTGTTCAAGATTCGCAGTTTGGTACCCTCTTCATCTGAACAATTCCAGTCATTGCATTTACAAAATTTAATATTTAAAAGTCTGGTTTTCCACCGGAATACGGTGTAACACCGCTGTGCTGTTTATCTCTTGACTCGGCAGCAGCGAACCATGAGTTATTGTTTGTGACCGTTTTGTTATACATTAACAGCGAAATATTGCTGATGTTTTGATAAGCAAGAAAACCGTACTTTAGTTGTCAAGTGTAGAGGTATTTGTACTTTGAGTATTACCACGGCATTTTCTATTACTTTATACTTCCACTCCACTTCATTTCAGAGGGAATTTTTCCAATGTTGACAATGTATAATAATGTCAAATATTCTTTGAGTACATTTTTATAGGCATATCGGTGCAAAATCAGTGCACAATCCACATATAGAAATGGTCTGTTTTCATTCCAGCTCAAATTAACTATATCGGCCACCATACCGGTAATTGGTGAATTTTCCCCCTCTAAAATCGGTCAGGCTCTATATACAAACGAGATTTTTGGGATCTGTCCATATGACAGGATGCTTTGACCACTCCAGCCAGTGGCGCCACTCCTCTAAGGCAAGTTTCACAGCTAGAAGTTCTCTGTTGCCGGCATCATAATTTATTACTGTAGGGGACAGGTATCTGGAGGAGAGAGCATGGGTGAACTTCGTCAGTCAGTATTAGACCTTTTGGAGAGAACAGCTCCAAAAGCAATCTCAGAAGCATCCATTTCCACAATAAAAGGCATTTCAGGGTCTGGGTGCAGGAGTATTGGGGCCATTGTGAACCGATTCTTTAAGACCTCAAAGGATTTCTGGGCTTCAGTGGTCCAGTGAATGCAAGACGGGGAACCCTTTGTCAGGGCAGTAATGGGTGCGGTGAGCTTACTGAAGTTACGGATAAAAGTTAACAAAACCAAGAAACCATTGTACCTGTTTCAGTGTTGTAGGCTGAGGCCAGTTTGTAATGTCTGATACCTCCCAGATCCATCTGCATGCCTTCTGGAGAGATCACATAACCCAAGGAGGAGACTTGAGATGAATGTAAGTCACATTTCTCAAGTCTGATGAAGATGTGATTCTCTTGTAGTTTCTGAAGAACCTGACGGACGTGGTGAATGTGCTCCTGGAGAGAGCTGGAGAAGATTAGTATATCGTCCAAATAGACAAACACAAAATGATTCAACATCTTAAACGGCACTGACGAATGCCTGAAAAACTAAAGGAGCATTAACCAATCCAAAAGGGCATCAACAAGGATTTCCAGTGGCCACTAGGGGTGCTAAAAGAGGTTTTCCATTCGTCGCCCTCTTTGATGCGTACCAGATTGTATGCACTGCACAGATCAAGTTTTGAAAAGATCTTAGCTTTCTGGAGCAATTCGAATGCAGATAACAGAGTTAGAGTGTAACGGTTCTTGAGGGTAATCTTGTTTAGTCCACAATAATCAATGCAGGTATGAAGACCACCATCTTTCTTAGCAACAAAAAGAACCCTGCACTAGCTGGTGAGGTGGAAAATCGAATTAACTTAGTCTTTAAGGCATCTTGAATGTATTCATGCATAGCCTTAGATTCTGGAGCAGAGAAGGAATACAACCAGCCTCTGGGAGGAAGTGTGCCAGGGAGAAGGTCAATAGCACAATCGTATGGTCTGAGAGTGTAACTCAGTAGCTCGCTGCTTGCTAAACATTTTTTCAGATCATGATATTTAGAAGGCAAATGTGTCAGGTCTGGTGAATTCTGGAGAGCAAACACCCACCTCTTCATCCTTGGGTTGACTCTCCTCTAGAATTATGGCCACCGAGGATGCAGGGGAGATGCAAGAATGCTTGCATGTTAGACTCCAGTTGAGAAGGGTCCCAGAGGTCCAAGAGAACTGTGGATTGTGACACCACAGATTCAGTGAAAAACAGAGAGCATTTCACAGTTAGTGTTTTCAATGGTTAAAGACAGAGGTTTGGTTCAGAACTTAATTACTCCATACCCAATAAGTCTGCCATCCAAGGCTTGCACTCTCCAAGATGAAGGACAGGCTTCATAGGGAATGCACATCTTCTTTGCCAAATTAATGTCCAAGAAGCTGTCGGCTGCCCCACAATCCACAGCTTTCAGAGAAATGTTTCTTTCTTCGGTGTGTTTCCATGTGAAAGTAGCAGACAGCAGGAAGCGGGAGTGAGGAGTGTCAAATTGGGTGGCTCCTCTCGCTTAAGTCCTCACATCCCTTAGTGACCTTTGGCTTTTACTGCAAATTCAGGGCAGCATGAACGCAAGAGTCCAGATGCTCAACAGTAAAGGCAGCGACCCTCTCTTATGCGTCTCTCTCCTAGTCTTCACTAGGGGTCTTCAGAGTCAGTACAAATATATATTCCAAGCATAAAGTAAAAAAAAAAAATAGACAACACAAAAGACTGGATAACTTGCACCAAGAGACTTCAAGATTAAACAACAAAACAACAGCAGGTCTGAGTTTATATACACTAAGCGGGCTTTCACACTGGGCACGTTTGCTGTGGTCCGATTCCGAGTGCGATTGTTCCCGGTGCCCCACGCAGCTTTGGTCTGGTTTCACACTCACTTAATTCTATCAAACCCCGGTCCATTTGCGTTCATCTTACGGCATCACAAACACGCATGGAGAACACAACGCGACTCATCATACTTTTTGTTTTTTTGTTATTTTGGTGCCATTATGCACAGCAGAGTGAACGACAACTGCGTATATGTGCGCTTCATGGTGTAACTCATCAGACGTCCAGGGGAAGGCGGCTTGCTGCTGCTCGCAAGCTGCGTTTTTTTGAGGAGACAGCTGATTGCAAGGAATTCATTTGCATCTTTGTTTACACTGCACGCTTATGCTCGTGTCCAAGGTGAAGTTATCGCCACTGTCATCTCCTATTATACCCTATATTTATAACCTATAATAGTATTTATATATAGTATTTATAAGGTGTATAGATAGATAGATAGATGTCGTCATCGGCTAAAACGCATGCGCAGGTTACTTTACTTCCTGAATGAGTGCGCACCCGAGTCCGAGTTGCTTTCACATTCACGCGAATCGCGCTACAGTTCCATTGCAACCGAACTCAGACCACCTCCTACAGGTAGTCTCGGGTTCGGTACCATGGTGCGCTCCCCGGTCCGCATGACAGCTTTCACATTACCAATTTTTCATGCGAACCGTACTGTGTTTCGAACTAAACTGCCAGTGTGAAAGCACCCTAACAAACAAGACACAGGTGATCTCATTAATTAGGTTGATGAGCAGGTAGGCAGGTGGGAGTTTAGCCTTTTCTTCTTTGCCTCCCTCTGCTGGCACTGTTTCCAACCATTTCTCTGAACACAACTATTCAGTTTATAGATACTTTTTATGACACAGTCAGTGCAGCAGTGTTTTTACACAACATGTTTACCAAGTATTATATCTACAATTACTGTGCAAGTTATTTCCTTTAGGCAGCTAGGCACGCCACTAATACTGAATCACTGAGCTGTTACTAACTGCAGTATAACACCCATGAACTACTGGAATTTACATTTGTATTGTACAGATTTAATAAATAAATACAAAAAAAATGCAATTAGAAAGTCAATCAATAAGAAAGCCTCTTTAAGCCAAGGAATCTCTTGGACATATAATGAGTTCCTAAAAGCAGATGTTCACTGAGCACAAATGACCTGAGCTGATGAGTCATAGCTTCAATAATGAGCCTGTAGGTAAAGGAAAGGACTCACACAGGACACACTGTCTCAGACACAGACAGGCAAGAGGTCAAAGAGACGATATTTATGACGCACACAATCCAGGTGTCTGTAGAATGAGGATGCTTTTTTCATGTGGGGATTGTGATGTATGTGGTTCCCCAGACCAGCGGTTTGACTGGATTCCAAAAATGTCAACCAAAACGCTGTGGATTTTTTTGAATATTGAAATATGTGTTTGAAAGAGTAAGGTCATTTCCACTTGTTCATGTGCTCTGCTGCTAAAAATATAAATATTTGCTTCCCTTTAAATTTATATATATATATATATATATATATATATATATATATATATATATATATATATATATATATATATATTAAAAAAAAGGCAATAATGTAATCTTGCAATTTTATTTTGTAAATAGTTGTTAAGAATATCAGATTTTTTTTCTTCATTACTCATAAATATTTTGTAAAAAAAAAAAAAAAAAAGAAAAAAAAAAGGTTACAATTTAAAGTAATCTATAAGGAAATGTGTATTTTGTAGGTGCTGTGACTGGTCACAATTTCACAGTTTTTCACCATTTTTAATCACCTTTCTGCCTTCACTAGTTAATTTTAAATGGTCATGTAGTGTAACAAATACATTTTTTAAAGTACAAATATTCCATGTAGTCAATTAATATAATCACAGAAACTGCATGCATAATGGTTATAAAAGAATTGGCCTAATGTTGTTTAAAATACTGTGAGACAGTGTAAAGAATGTCACAGAATGAAAGATTTTTCATGCCAGCAACTTTCCAAATATTTGAGATTGCCTGAAATTCAGAAAACACTGATTCACACCCATAGATGGTGCTGCAATCATAAGTTTAGCTGTTATTGAAGAGCCATACCATCTGAATAGACAGTCTACATTTGGACTGATAAACGGATGGTAGGGAAATGATGGAGATGTTTCTTCACCCCCCCCCCCCCCTCTCTGTGTGTGTGTGTGTGTGTGTGTGTGTGTGTGTGCGTGTGTTTGCATTTGAGGGGTGGGAGAGCATTCTCAGTATGGAGGGAATGTGACAGGAATTCTTCTCTAAATTCATCAGTTCAATCCCTACTTTACTGTGACTTATTCAGAAACATCAGAAAAGCTTAGAAAATATTCTTAGAAAAGAATAGTACACCTGTAATGACAAAGAGAGGCAAATGCCTTCTGAAACATTTGGCAGGAAATTGATTTTCAGTGAGTCTGACTTATATTTTGACTGTGTGATTTTTAGGGGTGGAAAGAGTACTGAAAAATCATACTCAAGTAAAAGTACTGTTACTTGTGAGTAGAATAAAAGTACCTGTCCTAAAAACCACTCAAGTACGAGTAAAAAAGTAGCTCATTTAAAAGTACTCATGAGTAGTGAGTATTCAGTACTGGGTTGCGAATGCGATGGCCTTCGACAACTTACTCATTTGACACACTGTTTTTTTCAAACACGCACACACACACACACACACATACACACACACACACACACACACAGGTTTCTTGCTCAGAAATGCTACAGGCGATGTATCGAACATTTTACAAGAGGTACTGTTCCCCTAGGTCCATCATTATTTTAACTAATGTGTTCTTTTGCAGTCCGTGTTCAGGACTGGAATGCGCCATAGATTGATAGCCAACTTCACATAAGTGCAGATGCAACATCCTGTCAGGTATTGGCAGACAGTGTCAGAATGACGTTGACTACAATTTTTATGGCTGCACACTTCTGCTTTTTTTCCTGCCGTAAAGGATGAACTCATCGCTAAAAATGGATCCTGGTTCCTTTCTCATCACAGGCCTCATTATCAGCAAATTGGAGAATGGGCGATGAGCCAGGATTCTTCATCTCTTAAAGGCATTAAGCCCTTTTCTTTATTCTCTCTCTCTCTCTCTCTCTCTCTCTCTCTCTCTCTCTCTCTACGTTTGCTCTCTTGCTGCATCCGAATTCCCATGCTTTCAGAGAATGTTTTGAAATTGATGAAGAACTTCTTAACCGTTAAAGGAATACTCTGGGTTCAATACAAGTTAAGCTCAATCGGCAGCATTTGTGGTGTAATTTTGATTACCACAACAATTAATCGAGACACGCCACTCCTTTTCTTAAAAAAATAAATAAAACAAAAATAAAAACAAAAATAAAATCAATGTCACAGTGGGGCACTTACAATGGAAGTGAATGGGGCCAATTTTTGGAGGTACTGTAGATGTTTCTGCCTTTAATTTTTTTTAAAGGCAGAAATGTGAAGCTTATAATTTAATAAAAGTACTTACATTAATTATTCTACTCCAATTTATGTATTATTTGAGCTGTAAAATTGTTTAAATCATTGTTTTTATCATCATTATAGAGTTTTAGAGTTTAAAGGGATAGTTCCCCCAAAAATGAAAATTCTCTCAGCATTCACTCACCCTCATGCCATCCCAAATATGTATGACTTTCTTTCATCTGCTGAACTCAAATGAAAGTTTTTAGAAGAATTTCTCAGCTCTTTTGGTCCATACAATGTAAGTGAATGGGTGACAACATTTTTAATGCTCCAAAAATCACATAAGTCAGCATAAATGTAATCCAAAAGAATCCAGTGTTTTAATCAGTATCTTCAGAAGCGATATGATAGGTGTGGGTGAGAAACAGATCACTTTCACATTCTTCTTGTGTTTTTGGTGATTCACATTCTTAGTGCATATTGCCCCCTACTGGGCAGGGAGAAGAATTTCAAGCAAAAAAGGATTTAAATATTGATCTGTTTCTCACCCACACATATCATATCACTTCTGAAAATATTAAGGAGTCATATGGATTACTTTTATGATGCCTTTATGTGCTTTTAGGAGCATCAAAATTCACTTGCATTGTATGGACCTACAGAGTTTAAATATTCTTCTAAAAATCATAATTTGTGTTCTGCTGAAGAAAGAAAGTCATACACATCTGGGATGGCATGAGGGTGAGTAAATGATGAGAGAATTTTCAATTTTGGGGTGAACTATCCATTTAAGGCATTACATCATCATGGCAAGGAAGTTGTAAAATTGGATGTAACTTTACACAGAAAAGCTTAGTAAGCAATTTAATCACATTAAAATCATGTTAACACAAAATTTGTTTACGTCTTGTGGCTAAACTTTTGAAACAGTGAGTATTTTAATGTTTACTTATTTCCCTATTCACTTCCATCATAAGTGCCTCACTGTAACCCAGATTGTAGCTTTTTTAATATAAAAAAGGGACAAGTCGAAAGAAATTTTTGTGGTAATAAACATTATGCCACAAAAGCTGTCTATTTAGCTTAACTTGTATTGAATCCAGAATGTTCCTTTAATAAAGTACATTCTTCAGGTTTGCAGGTGTGTAGTATAAATACATTCCTGGACATACATCCGTCAAGGTAGCACTGTCCTTTGAGTTGTATGTTCTTCGACCTATGACATACCACAAAAATAATGTAGTGTTGTTTAACAAGTAGGTCTATAATTTAACCACAAGGAACAAATTTCTTGGTATGTACTGTATAGCACTTACACTTGAAAAGAGCTGCCAGACTCACGGTTCGCTGTTGTTTTTTATTTGTCAACTTTTCGTATCTGATGGCTCCTCTACGACAGAGTTTTAGTGCCATATTCAAGTAATAATAATAATAATAGTAATAATAATAATAATAATAATAATAATAAAAACAGAAAATGTTGAGAATAAAGTCGTAATTTTATCCCTTGGTCTTATGGGATAGTAAAGTGTTCACTGGTTGCATGTTTCAGATGCAATACATTATGCATCGTATTCCTAATACTTTGTATTCCACAACCTACTCATCTGACATACTGTTTTTTGAATACTATTTACTAAAAAATTTTCAAACATGCACAGGTATCCGCTAACAGAAATGTAGGCACAAATTGCTAATATACTACTGGTATACACACACAAGCGTCTGCTATCAAAAGTGGCTCTGAGACTATTCCATGAAGATTCATTAGGCAGAGGCATATTTTGTTCCGAGCTGGATTTCTATGGGTATGTATTGAAAAAGAATCCAACTTAAGCCAGTTGCACTTTAAACAATTGAAATGTCTGAGAGGGAATGATTAGTCTGAGTAAAAATTAAGCACATTTTGCTCTTATAGTGATGACAGAGAATTATATAATATAAGATTGACTGTAGTGTCATTTCCGAACACATCAACTCTGAGCTACAAGAGGACACAGGGTTTACTCCATTATTTCATTACTCCATCATTCAAAGAGATTTTCATCAATAGATTATTTGAGGTCATTTGGCAGCTGTCCAAATCAGTGGGTCAGGCCTCATATTATGTTTGACAGTGATCTACTGCTGAATACACTTAGAACATTTACAGCTCACATTAAGAAATGGTGTAGAGTTAAATGCATGGGTGAGAAACAGATCAATATTTAAGTCATTTTTATTATAAATCTCCACCTTTGACCAGCCCCAACCAGTAGTTGGTGATATGCATGAAGAATGTGAATCATCAAAGAACAAAAGAAGAAGAATGCGAAAGTGAAGACAGGTACAGTTTCTCACCCACACCTATCAAATCACTTCTGAAGACATGTATTTAACCACTGGAATTAGTTTATGCTGTCTTTATGTGATTTTTGGGGATTCAAAGTTCTGGCCACTATTCACTTGCATTGTAAATACCTACAGAGCTGAGATATTCTTCTAAAAATCTTTGTTTGTTGTTCTGCAGAAGAAAGACAATCATACACATCTGAGATAGTATGAGAGTGAGTAAATGATGAGAGAATAAATTTTTGGTGAACTATCCCTTTAAAATTTTGTCTAGTGTTGTTAACCATGCTGTTAACTTACTCTTTAAAGGTGAAGTGTGTAAATTATGTGCCACTAGTGTCACCAAACGGAATTGCAAAAATAATCGCTGTTTTCAAATAGGTTTCCCAAACATTTCCCCCATTTGCCATGATTGGTTGGACAAATAGATAGTCCCAACCCAATCTCACGTAATTGTTCAACCCAGTGTTTCGATGTTGGGCTAGTCAGGGTGCTCAAATAAACAGAGCAATGTTTTTGATTGTGCCATAGCACTTCAGTGTTACACTTTTCCAATTAATCAACCTATGAAGGTCGTAGTTGTCACTGCACATAAAGCTGCATATTCAAATCCCTAAAGGGATAGGGAAAAAAGCATTGTAACGTGGAAAAACTATTAAATTTCACCTTTAATTCACTGTCATAAAAATTCTTAAAATCACTAGAGAGCATATGAGGTGAAACCTGGTCAATTCTAAAATATAATTTAATCGTTTAAACATCTGGGCAGCCCTTCAAATTCTGTGTATACCAGACTCACATAGTCCTTTCTGCTGTATTTGTCTGCCTTCTTTCAATGCCTCAAATGTTTCCTATTATTTCTTTCATTTTTTCCCCACTGTAAATACTCTGCTCTTAAATGCCTCTGCCAATGTTTAAAATACTCCAAAGTTTTCATTTTGCATCATTCACCCCAAAGTATGCTTAATTCAGTCTCCTTCAAACAGTGCCATGAACTGATTAGAAAAATATGGACAATTATAGACAGCTTAACCTCTTTTCCTAAAAAAAAAAAAAAAAAAAAAACAGAGGCTGGCATGTATTTCATTAGTCTCTAACCTGGGTCCAAAAAAGAGTCACAGAAAATAGATGTTAATGATGTATTCCACAGTGCGGGTTTTACATTATTAAAATTAAAAGAGGTCTCCAAGAGCACATATATGCCAAAAAAAAAAAAAAAAAAAAAAAAAAACATTCCTAGTGACCATGTTGGAACATCCCTGGTGCCCCCAAAGGTAATTTCAGACTAGCTCTACTGCAGATTGCTTTTGTTTGCACCCTTTAGAAAGGAGAGAAACCAAAGGTTTTACTGAAATATTTCCTGGGACTTTTGTTGCAAGTATAGAGCTGCTTTCCAAAGAGAAAAGAGCAATAAATATAGAACAGAAACATGAACACTCTCTGTTAAGTATTAAAAACAATTTAGGTGCCATTTAATATCGGTCAATTTAGCGGACTGCCAAGCAAATTCTTTACGTTTTTTCTTTTATTTAAACAATAAATTGAGTTTTATGGATGATCGGCAATATACTAATCTCTTTGTGTTTATATACACAACAACCCCAACCCTGGGTTTTGGTAATAGTAATATACTGTGCAAAATTAATTCTCAATGTTTAGTCCATTCAGATCTCTTGTTGAACTAAAAGAAACAGCAAAATTTCTTCTTGTTTGTATTACATGACACAAAGAATGGCAAGGATAATTTTCTTGAGGCTTAAGGTAAATAGTAATGCTTTTTCCAAATTTGGGACTGTAGGTAAAACTCCCAAAAGTGAATACAGTTTTGTCAGATTTTGAAGAGATAAGCAATTGTAGTGAGTTGTTTTCATCAGGGCTGCCATGGAAGGGTCATCCCAGGCTACAGTACATTACAATATATGTACTGTCACAGTGAGACTCTATCTGTATGTAATTTTACTGAACATCTCCGTCACACAGGGCAACACACAACACCATTAGAATGACAGAGAGCCATAAAGACAATATGGGAATCATTTGCGGATGAAATTGATTCCTAGCCATAGGAATGTTTTTGATTTGCTTTTTATTCCCATCATATTTATTTTTAATCAAACTGGGAAAATATAGCCTTCCAACACTGAAGTCACCTTCTATTGGGAATCAAAATTCATGTTTTACTATCAATGAACAAGAGGACCAGTTTTGTTGTAAGACTTGCATACATTAATACATTTTAATCTAAATCTTTTAATCAAGCAAGTTATAAGTGATCATGCTATATTTACAATATAAACACTGCTAAAGGACATTAGGCATGGCACACACTGGAATACCTGCAACCCTTTCAGTCATGACTATATTCACAATATAGCACAGCCTTGAGTGTCTTATTGCTTTTTGAAACAGTTACTGCATAATAAAAATATTAAGGACATACCTTTTTTGATTAACTGACATCCTTCTGCTACAAGTTCAATTTCAAGCTCAAGTTGTTGTATTTATTTTATTTATCATTTGCACAGCTTACACAGGGTTTTCCTGGGCATTGAAATGCTGAAGACAAGGCTCAGATTACAGGACATCAATAGTGTATACAATTTTCCAAGTCAAGACAGACACAGAGTTAGTAAATACAAAGGTAACAGAATAAAGTATGTAATACAAATCTTTTATATGTCAATAGTAAATAGAAACTTTAAAGTGAAGAAAAATCTTCAATATGTAAAACAAGAATAGTAATAATGCAGAGTGATCACATAGGAATGGGACAGGACCACAGATAAATTCCTGAGGTACAAGATGATGTATTGTGTAACCAGTCTTGCTCGACCTGCTCTGAATGGGATTCGAACTGGCATCTCCGGCATGGCAGACGGGCATGCTAACGAGGAGGTTAAAGGCTACAGCCTCTAGTGTCAGTTGATAGTGTGCCTCTTGAGGCCAGGGGAGTGAGGTTTACACACACTGCACAGCATGTACAAGCTGGCTACCGTTACACTGACCCCCCTAAACCTCACTCCCATCTGGGTCACAGCACCACTGTAACCAGTCCTGCTCAACCTGCTCCATATGGGATTTGAACCGGCATCTCCAGCATGGGAGGCAGGCGTGCTAACGAGGAGGCTAAAGGCTACAGCCTCTAGATCAGTCACTAATGCGCCTCATGAGGCCAGGGGAGTGAGGTTCACACACACTGCACAGCATGTACCAGCTGGTTACCGCTACAATTGCAATAAACATTACGTAAATTATATAGCAGACAGCGACAATGCAGTAAAATGACATTGGCCATTGGCCAATCAGCATAAAGGATCCTTTTTACAATGAGTTACAGTAAATGAAACATCTCTGACTTATTGAAGGGGACATAATGGGAGCTGAGAGTTTTTGATAATATATCTGAGAGCATGACAGCATCTCAAAATGCCCAGAGTGTGAAGTTATCATTCTCTTTGGAATGGGGTGATACGATGAAACGCTGGTAACAAGAGCTCGCAACCTTAAGGTTGATAGTTTAACCTGCTCAATGAACAAGCTATGAGCTATAACAATTGTGCCCTTGAGCAAGGCACTTAACACGAGAGTGTTCCAGGGGGATTGTCCCTTTAATAAGTCTTAAAATTGCTTATGGATAAAAGCATCCACTAAATGACTGCTTGTTCACTATGCTTACAGTAGATATTCAAAGGTATAGCGAGAACATAGAATTAATTTAATTAAGTTACCTATTCATACAGACCATATTTGTTCAGTTCCTGTCTACTGTGATGTGTGCAACACAATTTTAGAATCACACCTGTTAGTAAATATGGTTGCGAGTCTGAACTTTGATTGTGTGAATGAAGCGAAAGATTACTCTCAAGCATGATTCAACACATGAAAGCTTTCTAATTTAAAATTTACCTCTGTTCCCCTGCATGTCAAATTTCATCCAGAGCAAAAAGTGTCAAATATGTGGAAGAAGCACACCTTTTCTAGCTTTCTCATGTGAGGGAGAACATGAGGTTTCCACTGAAAAGCAAAACAAGAATTTCCTGCTTTCAACATGTTTCTCTCACAAACAAAATTCCACAATAATTTTAAACAGCTGTGTATCGCACCTCTTATATTGAAGGCATGCATGAATTCACAAAACTATGTGTTACACTGGCTCTGACCCAATGCCCTATTTGAGTGAGTCACCTAACTCAAATATTACCATAGATAGCAGTCTTTTGTCATTTCACTGTTTCATTGAGTAGCAACATCATTGATTTTCCTGCTACTCCAACTAGCTAGAGAAATCTCATCTAAACTGATCTTAGATCTGCACAGCAATATTTCCTCTATTGTGTGATGTCATAGTGCTGATAAGTGTGACAGTCAAACAGCATTCAATAGTGTTTTTGGCATGCTGTCAGAGTGCTCTTAGGTGAATGGACACAACCCAAGTAGAGTCAAAGAGCGAACCTGCAAAACAAAGCTGTCAAATTCAGTTCTTTTATCTGTGCTCCAACAAATGTAGCTCCAGTCAAAACTATGAGTTTTTATTACCCAAATTATTTTCTGTGACTTGTAGACACAAAAACTTATAGCTTCTAAACAATTGTCTTTATGTGTGAATTTATGGTGCTGCATTTTTGTTAAAAAAAACAAAAAAAAAAAAAACAACAACACATCAATATCTGGCCAAAGTTACAGCCTACAGACCGTTTGTTATTAGAAAGATAATGTCATGTGCATTATTTAATGTGCAGGCAAAGTTCCAAGTCAGTATTAATCACATCACAGATCATATAAAAACATTAAAGCATTGAAGCATTGCATAATTTATGATTATATGAATGATATAACTCTTAGAAAATGCATAAGAATTCTTACTCCTACCAAATTTTCACGTTTGTGTATTTACACATTTGACTACAGCTTGATCCTTATGAAATGACTGATTATAAGCCCAATTTCAAATGTTCCATATTGGTCTAAAATAGTAGATAAAGCTCCCAATTATGTTCTTTCTTGCAGAGAAATGGAATTCATGAAGGACTGAGGCGCCATCATAGTATAGAGACTGCATATTTCTGAGTTACAAACTTTTATCATCTATCCATTGCTCCATCTCTTTATTAGCCCTAAAAAGGTTCTTGTATCCTGGAGGACACAACATTTTGAGAGGCCTGGGAAAGGAGCAATGAGTTAGTTGTGAAAAAGATTTTAAAAGGGGTCCCCATAAATGCTGAGGACGTGTGACTTAAAAAATGCTGCCATGTTACTTTTAGATAAAGATTGCAAGTTGAGTTTTAAAGAGTGCAGCCGAACTCATGGTAAATATTGCTATATTTTCAATGTTATTTTCATGATTTCAGGTTTTAAGAAAATTTCAAAAAACATTTATTTGGGTCCTAATGTTATGGAAAAATAATAATAATAAAAAATAAAAAATAAAAAACAATTCTAAAGTATTTTTACATTATTGCTCTTTTTAAGGTTGTGCAAAATAAAAAATAAAAAGTCAAAATTAGCCCCCTTTCAGTTGTCACGAGTCACACCCCACAGGAAGTTGAATTTGAATGATAGGAGGTAGAATTCACTGAATTGCAATTCAAAGAAATTCAACACAGTTACACTACACAATTTCAGTAGTCCAAGACACATTTTGTGACAAATAATTATGAAATTGTTTGGACCAAGTATTAATAGGTAGAATAATTCTTCTTTTTTTTTTTTAAACTGAAAGACGTATAACTTCTGTCTAAATAAATAAATAAAACTAAAATGAACAGCCACCAAAATACTTTATTTTTCTATGGCACCAGAAATGGTCCACCATGTTGTTTTCAGATAAGTTCATAAAAATAGATTCAAAATTTGAATCTGTTGATTGTTAAAGTATAATACAGTATATTGAGCAAATTAGAGAATTCCTGAAAATTAAGTGTTCTTCCACCATGGTCCATAAAATGAAAATGTTTTACATATAGTGAAATACATGAAATACAAATTTATCTATGTGGCATTTTAAACATTGTTACATTTTATTATATTTATTATTGCTTATTAACACTGTGAAAATTGATGTGTTTGTAGAACATAAAGATATTACGTTTCCATTGCTTTTTAAAGTTGAATTAATTCACTTGTCAACCTGCGATGAATTTTACACATTAGCTGTACGTGTTACATATTAATTTTGCATATTTAGCAATTACATATTTAAATTAAGTAGCTTTAAAAAGATTTCTAAAACTCTGTTAATTTAGTCCTGTGACAACTGATTGAGCTGACGTAGAAGAAAAATGACCTAAATTAACAGAGAACATCCTTTCTTTTAGATAGGAGGAAAACCACTGGAGCGCCATACCCTGGATTCCAACCATAGATTCTAGATGACTGAGAAGAATATTATGGTCAATAGTGTTGAACACGGCACTGAGATCTTATAAAACAAAGATGACAGGTGAACTTGAATCCATGGAGAGAAAAATATAATAAGTGACCTTCAACAATGCAGATTCAGTGCTATGCAAGGGTCTGAAACCAGACTGAAATGTGTCTAAAATATTAAATGTATTTAGATAGGAGTAGAGCGAATAAACAACTCTCTCCAAAATCTTGGAAATAAAAGGCAGTTTGGAGATTGGTCTGTAATTGTTGTGTATTGCCGGATCCAAAAAAGTTTTTTTTTTTTTTAACAAAGGATGTAGAATTGCATGTTTAAAACTACTTGGAACAACTCCACTTGCTAATGAGCTGTTAATTATAGCAGTCACACTGGAACTGATAGTCATGAAAACTTCTTTAAGAAGGCGTGGAGAAAGAATATCCAGCTTGTAACTGGAACACTTAATCTTGGAGAATACATCTGCTAACTGTTCTGACGAAACTGGTACAAAGTGAGTCAGGGAGCTGGATGGGGATGGAATTAGTGGTTGATCAAATTGTGAAGGTACAACCGCACCTTTAATCTGCTCAATTCTGTGAGTAAAGAAGTTAAAAAATGTTTCACAGGTCTCTTGGGTGGCATCCAGAAAAGCATTTCTAGTTCTCGATTTGCGTTATCAGAGATTAATGTAGAGAAAAACATAGCTTTCACTTCCTTTACAGCTGTCTGATAGTTAGTTAAACACTCCTTTCAAATATCATAAGAGACCTGAAGCTTGTATCTTTTCCACTTGCGCTCTGCTTTTCTGCACTCTTGTCTGAGAACGCATTTAGCCAAGGTTGTGAAACACCCTTAATTCTCCTTGGCTGGAGCGAAGTGACATTTTCAAGTGCAAAAGTACAAGATTTATAAAGCTTCAACCAATGATTCAGTGTCCTGTCCAGCTAAGACATCATCTGTGAAATGCGTTAGATAAAATTCTGAAAACAGATTGGCAGTAGACGAGTGAATGGATCGGGAGTGATGTAAGGGCTGAGAAAAAGTAGGGAGAGGACAAGTAGAGACAAACTCAAACATTATTGAATAATGGTCTATATCTAAGACCTCTAAGCTGGATACAGAAAGATCATAAGATAACACAAGATCTAATGTATGACCCATATTGTGAGTAGGACCAGTGACATGTCATACAAAATTTAAAGACTCAGTGAGGGAGATAAACTCATTTACCAGAGGTTTTGATGGACAGCATACATGAATATTAAAATCCCCAAGAATCAGGAGTCTGTCACCATGAGACACCAATCTAGAGAGAAATTCCGAAAATTGTTGGATAAATTCATTATTAAATCTGGGAGGTTTGTACACAAGTGCACAGAAAGCAGGACCCAAGATGTCAGTCTTTAATAGTTGGACCTCAAAATTGGAATACATGTCTGTAGGTAGCATTCTGCATTTAAAAGAGTTTCTAAAAACTGTGGCAACACCACCTCCTCGCCCTGAAGTCTGTGGGGGAATTTAAAAAGTCACAGCCTGGTGGTGTAAGTTCCCCAAGCGCCATTTGTTCACCAGGATTCAGCCAGGTCTCGGTGATGAATAAAGTCCAATGATCATGATATAAAAAAAGTCATTCAGAATAAAAGATTTGTTTGATACTGATCATGCATTAATGAGGGCCATCTTAATAGTGGTGACATCTGTGTTTTGCGGTGAAATAAAAGATGTGCGTTTCAGCAAGCTGAGATGATCAAAATTGACACCTCGCTTCACATCACTTGCACCAGTCGTAGGTCGACGGCGTGAAGACCATATGGCCGGTATGTGGTGGTTGTCAGGGGAATCAGCCGGTAATCTGCAGGGATGTCGGCGTGACCCTCGATGGACATACTGGGGGCGATGTGCAATTCCAAGAGCAGCACAATAGTTGTAATCTCCATCTGACAGGCGGGCCGAGGAATTCAAATGCCGTAAATCCAGAGATGAGTAGAATAAAACCATATCGGAAGAAAGATGATTGCATAAACTTGCACACAAGCAGGGAGCTCTCTGCTGAAACTGGCGAAGGCCAACAGTAAAACTCCAACAGGCCAAGATGGGTAACAGAAGGCAGAACATCCTTAATGAATCCACCAACACGACTTGAATTCAGAGTCCACATGCTCCAGCCCCACTGGACTTCAGCGATGGACAGGGAATTAAGCAGCCTATTTAGGACCGCCTATTTAAGACTGCACGTAGCAGTCCCGGAGAAGACCATCGATGAGTGCAGCGGTGTTAATTTCCTTTGAGGTAATCCAGTCAGATGTGAGGTGTAGCGTAGAACACAAAACAGCTGAACACAATGATGATGGGGGACAGGTGAGGATGATAATAGTGCATCTTGGGAAATGTAGTGAAGAAGGTGATTTCAACATAAAAGTCTCTAGAAGAAGACAGGGGTAAACACAGAATAGTTTGTGACAGCTATCACTTTGTTTGTAAATTAAGAGGTGTCAAAACTATCCCAAGTTTCACAAGTGAAGTACTGAGTGCAGTCTTGGGTCCACTGTTGTTCTCCTAATACATGCTCCCTTTAGTTTATATTAGATTTCACTGGTATGCCGATGATACTCAGCTTTGTATGTATTCCAGACCAGATGAAGTTTTCACAATTTTCAAAGATAGCAGAGTTTAATAAGGAATTTCTGTAAAATTGTGACAAAACAGAATAATTATTAATTGGACCAAACACTCCTAAAACAAGCTGTTTGAATATAATCTGAATCTAGGTTGCAGGCCTACTGTTATGTCATTGACATCAAGCTGCCTTTTGAAAAACACATTTATAATGTTTCCAGAACAGCATTCTTCTGCCTTAGATATATTGCTAAGTTACAAGTCATGTCCTCAATTCCTGATGCAAAAAAAGCTAGTTAATGGTTTCATGACACCTAAGAATATTGCAATGTACTGTCTGGATGTGCTGCATTCTCCATAAACAAGCTTCAGCTGGCTCAAAGTGCAGCAGATGGAGCTCTTACCAGAGTTAGAAAATCGGATCATATCAACCCTATTTTATCATCTTCTTCACATTGGCTCCCAGTTAGGTTTTTCGGTAATACTTTATTTTACAGTGTTTGTATCACACATATTATATGTTATAGTAATACCTATAACAATATGTAAGTACAAGCAGCTCTACAATATAATTACACAGTAGGCTAAATATATGTAGTTTGTTAGTATTACTCTGTAATTAACCAACACAGCAACATAAATACTGTAAAATAAAGTGTGACCGGTTTTTGTGTTTATCAGTTATACTGTCCTTTAGCAATCTTCTACCTCTCTAAACTGTAATCCATCATGCTCATTAAGATCACTCAGTTCAGGTCTGGTGATAGCACCTAGATAGAATATCAAATCCATAAGAGGAGGTTTAGTCTTTTCCTATGTGGCCCTTAAACTATGGAATAGCCTTTCTGGCAATGTTCTGAAAGTGTGAGGCATACTCTTTCAATTTCAGTGTAGACTAATGGCTTATCTCTTTAGCCAGGCAAACACCTATCTCTTCTGTGAAATCTGCTGCCAACTGCAGCCTATGTCAGACAGAGAGCAAAGAAAGCTTCACTGACCACTGCCTGCATCTTTCCAGCTGTCTTATGATGGACTCTAAAAATTACAATTTAACAATTGTCTTTTCAATTGAATCTTTATTTAAAAAAATATTAAATAATAAGGCTCTCGTTAAATAACAAAACAATATTTATTAAATAAATGACTAGTATAAGATATGTACATTTTCTAACTACACATCTTAGGGAGATTTTCTTTGCCACAGTCACACATGACTTGGTCACTGGGGGTACTACAGCATTGTTTTCTTTAAAGCTACTTTGGAAAAATATGTTTTGTGAAAGCACTATAAAAACAAACCTCACCTGACTTGAACTAACCTTTATATATATTCTAAGCGGGCTTGCATACGGTATATTCTGAAATGTTGCCTCTATTCATTAGAGTATTTTCCTATTCACTACAGTAACATTAAAGGGATAGTTCATCCAAAAATGAAAATTCAGTCATCATTTACTCACCCTCATGTTGTTACAATATGAATTTCTTTCTTCCATGGAACACAAAAAGAGATGTTAGGCAGAATTTTACTATTAGTTACTACTAACTTTCATTAAATGGAAAAAAGATGCAATAGAAGTGAATGGTGACTGAGGCTGTCAGTCCATATAACATTCTGCCTATCACCTCCCTTTGTGTTCACGAAAGAAAGTCATATAGGTTTGGAACAACAAGAGGGTGAGTAAATGATGACAGCATTTTCAGTTTTGGGGGAACTATCTCTTTAATGGACACCTGTATCATAAACCCAAAATCACTGGACCTGCTTGTTCATAATGCTGCTAAAAGTGATAAACAGTTCGTATTGCATTTAATTACTCAAGAACCCTCAGAATTATTCACCAGTGTTCACTTACGAGTGTTCTCCTTTCTCTGTGTTCACTAATGGGTGTTTTGTGTTTATATGTGACCCTACCTCCCCAACATCACATTGCAGAATAATGATTAAAAACATTACAGTCTTTTTTATTGGATAAGAAAATATTTTTCAGTGTAAAAGGACCTAAATCCAGATATCCATGCCTTAATCAAAAGCAGTTCCAGAAATAGCAATCACTTTTACGGCATCATAACGTGAGACAAAACAGTGTTGTAAAATATAATGAACGAAATCCGTAAGCTTGTCTCATTAATACATTAAAGCAAACTCTAATTTAAGGTATGCCGCTTTTCTAGCTTTGCCATTGTTCCGTGTTCGTGATTTTAAGATGTTTAAAGAGAGGCAGTGGATGTTGGAAAAACTAATTGGTGTAAATGATCTGCATATAGAACTTCTTTAAAAAGTTTCAAGAAAGCTTCAATGATCCATTATTCAATGAAAAGCTTAAATGGAGTAGTGCACCCAAAAAGGACAATTTTGGAATCATACTCACCCCTATGTCGTTCCAAACACAAATGGCTTTCTTTTTTCCCATAGAACACAAAAAAGATGTGAACTTTTGTTCCATACAACACAAGTGAGTGGCTAACATTCTGCCTTTTGTTATGTGTTAAAAAGAAAGTAATTCAGGTTTGGAACAACATGAGAGTGAGTAAATGATGACAGAATTTTCAATTTTGGGCGAACTAACTTTTTAAGCTTTCAGCATTAGCAGGCAGAAGCTGTATGTCATGTTGTTGTAGCTTTTGCTGTTACCTCAGTAACCCATCTCAGTGTGAGATGTCATTTAAAATTCATGTCTGTTTGGGTGTGAGTTTCTACTGTTGAATTTTTTTTTTTAAGGATCTCACAGTGCAAAACATGTCTATAGGGATTAAGGAGAGCAGAGAGTAATGAGGTGGTCATGATACTGGAAAACAATATGAGCTGGTAGAGCTAATTTTTGCTTTAACATTAATGCCTGAATTATATGGGGAGAACTATTTAAGCAAATATGCAGGGATAATGGCTCTGCGTCTTCATAGAGGGCCAGGAGAGTTCTGGAAAGTAACACAATCTCTTGGAATCATCACTGCAGACCTGCATCTTATGTGGGCAATTTTTCAGGAGCAGTGAATTCTGTGGGTGTAAGCATAGAGCCATAAAAATATCACATATAGGGCCTGTGTACATTTTGTACCACAAACATCACATTCTACCCAGACACAAAATGGGGTCTAAATGGTGCTATATTCTTTTTTCTTTTGGTATGCTTTTCATTATTACAGCTTTTATTACCACTAACCATTACACATGAGTTTCTATTTTCATAGGGGAATGTGCATTACTTTAAGAGACAGACTCAAAGGGTTACTGTTTCCACATAATGACAAGAATCTAACATGCTATTCCTCAAGGGGAATGTATGGATCATGATGGGTCAAACTGGTGTAGAACGGTATGGAATGTGGACTTTTAAACCACACACACACACACACACACACACACACACACACACACACACACACACACACACACACACACACACACACACACACACACACACACACACACACACACACACACACACACACACACACACACGCACAGACATGTTGGTGCAGCTATCATTATGAGGACTCTCCATAGACATAATGATTTTGATACTATACAAACTATAGATTCTATCCCCTAACCCTACCCCTAAATCTACCCAAATCTAATCGAATACAACATTTACATGAAAAAACATAACATAAAAAGTTCCATACACTTAATTTACCCATTTTGCTTAAATGGGAGCATGCACTCGAGCTGGCATACATTTTAAGCAAAACTTGATTCGAGTTATCCAAATATGATTTGAGAAGGTTTCAAAGAGCATATTGTGTGCTTCAATGGGTGTATAGAAATCTGACCTTTTGTACAAGTACTTATTTTGTTACAAGGTCAGTGTTATGGCCAAATGGTCAAATTTGCTTTCATTTTAGTGACCTTGAAATTAGTGATCTAGACATAGTGCAGAATTTTTGTTTTAAACTTTTCAAAACCCAAAGCGTTCTCTTTATTTCCAGGTCGAAATTAGATTTTGAACCCCAGATTTTAATGTGGTCTCATACTTTTGAGCTCCTCTGTATCCATTCCATTACTGAACATTAATGGCTCCCACTTTATATTAGGTGTTTTTAACTACAATGGACTAACATTTCAACACATACAATACAATATATTTATTAATGCTGTTCTGCAAAATTCACAAGATTTGCTTTGCTGCTACTGAGGTTGAGGTACTGGTAGTTTTAGGAGTAGGGGTAGGGGAAGGGTAAGGGTAGGGTTAGGGGTCAGGGTCTGGGTTGGTTTAGGCCTAGGGGTAAGGTTAACAGTATAACTACAGCTGTAATTAAATACAGGTATTATAAATGTACAGTAATGTATTATAAATGTTGTATTATAATACAAAGCAACAACACATTAAAATACATCCAATACAATGTATTTATTGTGCAACTACATGTTGTTCTGCAAAATTCTCACAAGATTCAAATTTGCTTCTACTGAGGTTGAGGTACTGGTAGTTTAAGGAGTCGGAGTAGGAGTAGAGTTTGTATTAGGGTTTGGGGTCAGAGTTGGTTTAGGGCAGTGGTTCTCAATTTTTTCGGGTCACGGCCCCCTTTGAAACAAGAAGAGCTTCTGCGCATGCAAGAATGAACTTGTTTACATGAGCGCACCTGACATCAACGCTTTGGGCAGTCAAAAGCTGTGCACGCAAGATGTGGTGCCAGGCAAAAGTTTAATCAAGGCAGGAGAAAAGGCAGAGGAAAAGAAATTGCACACATCGCTTCTTATGTGTATTTTCACTATTTTTGTTGAATGTGTGAAAGTGAACAAGATTTGAGGACGGGTCAGTCTTCCGTGCCCCCCTTGCAATAATTATAAGTACAATGCAACAACACATATGTGCAGAGTAAGTACAATGTATCAAATGCTTAAGTACATTGTAGTTAAAGACACCTAGTATACACCTAATATAAAATGGGTCCCATTATTGTTTAAAAACTGCCTTTAAAGGTGAACTCAGTAATTTCTGGAAGTATGTCGAAGTAACTTAAATTGGTTTACACTGACACCTAGTGGCCTGGATGCTGCATAATTCAAACACAGTAGTTTTCATTTACCAATGCCACTGTAGAAATTCACTATTCACAGTAAACAAGGATTAATTTAATCCATGAATGAAAGTGTCCAATAACAGGGCAGTTACTGAGATTAAGCGAGTAGTATCCAGCTTGTCATGTGATGCTAACATGGCAGCCCACATGAGGGGACCCTCTCCATGTAGAATAAAACAGCTTTTATAAGGTTAGTGTTATTACTGAACTCTGCATTGATTTTATACATGCGTTTCAAAATTATTATTCACTGCTTTAGAAGTAAATATTTTTAACTGAGGAAAAACATTACTGAGTGCACCTTCAAAAGACCAAAGCTCTAAGCCTAAATGTTCTAAATATGATGCTTAATCAAGTCAAGTCATTTGTATGGTGCTTTTCACAACACAGTTATTTCAAAGCAACTTTACAGACAATTATGATGTTATAGAAAATAATGCTGTAATATCTTAAAGCCCTCAATTAGAAATTGAAATGAAAAATGTGATTTAAAAAATCATACTTTAAAAATTATTTATCTTTAGACCCCAAGTGAGCAAGCCAAAGGCGACAGTGGCAGGGAATCCAGTGGAGGTAGAACTTTTCACAACTAAGCCACACTGTTTTTGCATGTATTTCTGTCACTTTGGCATAATCACACAGATACCAAGAATAACTAAACATGAACCTCCATGTAGTGTAAGGTAATGTAATTTTTTAAATAATGCATTTGATCTTCAAAGATTCTCTGTTACAGTATATACTTGAAACTGCTGTTATTGTATGGACTGCATTCATAAGGTCTAAGAGCATCACATGGTTCCAATTAGATAAAACCTCCAAACAAATAAAGAAACTGCTATTTATTCTCATTTCCTGTGCTCTTGTTTGCAGTGCTTGTATTTTCACACTAACCGCCAGTCTTTAGTAGATGCGTTTTCACCCGTTCCTGTTCTATTTGAGGATGCCAAAATAGAGCTGAAAAATAACAAGCTCTACTACTTGGTACAATTTTTCACCACCATTGCCTGAGGTCAAGTGCATTTCCAAAACTCATTTGTTCTTCAGTTTTTCCTCACTTGCTGAAACCGGGGTAAAATCTCTCAGTGAAAGCGGGACACCCGCTCTGATTTCAGACGTCCTTTCAGCTGCAGCCGGGCCTCTGGGTGACCTCACGAGGCTGGGACTAAACTGGTTGCTCTTAAAACCACAAAGCCACAGTTGTCTCGCTCAAGCCAATTTTACTGCCAACTCGGAGTGTGGAGTGGCCTCCGATTGCAGGCAAACAAATTTGGCTGGTGTGGCCAGGGCGAATGTATTTCACCGAACAGTCAATGGAAAGATATTGCATTGCAGTTTGACTTTCAATTCCAGCGCAATGTAAACTGTGCTCTCTTAGGTTGGTTAAAGGAATAGTTCACCCCAAAAATAAAAATTATGTCATCATTTACTTACCCTCATGTCATTCCAAACCCTTATGACTTTCTTTTGCAGAACAAAGGAAAAAAAGAAATACTGTATTCCTGTCCATCAATACAATGGAAGCTGATGGCGACTCACTTTAAAGGCAAAAAAACCCCCAGACTTACCATAAAAGTAGTCTATATCGCTTGTGCATAATATTAAATATTTCAGTCAGTCTTTTTTAAAGACAGTTGTAGTTGTTCGTGCCTCACTTTGAAGCTTCAAAAAGGACTCAAAAGTAGTCCATGTGACTTGGTTCATCATATTCCAAGTTATCTGAAGACATATGATTTTGGTGAGAATCAACCCAAAATCTGGTGAGACACAACAGTGGTGAAGCATAAGCACTTGTGCTTTCTTGGATCACTCCTTTCTTAAGGAGTTTGGTGATATACTCTCTGACTTCCCTATACTGAGAAGGTGGGATACGCCTATAAGGCTGGGCCACCGGCACATCATCCATCACGTGAATCTCACGTTGCACTTTGTCTGTAAAACCGAGGTCTTCATCCTCTAGAGCAAAAATATCAGAAGTACTTTCACCACTCATCTCTCACTTTTTCATACATACAACACTTTTCAACATACAACTCCTCTGAACACATATTTAATGCAATTTATGAGCATTTTGTGCCAAATTTGAAATTTACCCAAAGAACTCTCAAATGATGAACAAAACATCATGGTTACTTTCATAACCTCCCTTCCCTGATAGAGGGAACGAGACTTTGTGTCGATGCAGTGACACTAGGGGTCACTCTTGGGAGCCCCAAACACCAATGAGAATTGGTGAGTGGAATTTGCATGCCACTTCCCTGGACATACGGGTATAAAAGGAGCTGGTATGTAACCACTCATTCAGGTTTTGTGCTGATGAGCTGAGACCAGGTCCCAGCCATTTCAGCGGGTAGTTCAGCGTTGTGGCAAGAGGGACACAATGTCTCGTTCCCTCCATCAGGGAACAGAGGTTACGAAAGTAACCATGACGTTCCCTATCTGTCACTCACTCGACGTTGTGTCGATGTAGTGACACTAGGGGTCCCTATACAAAATGCCACAACTAGCTGAACTGTGTTGCGTGAACTGGCGGTGTGTGACGGGCAAACTGCTGTTTGCCTCATAGCCAGCGCACCAGGCCATCATGTAACCTCCCCCAACGCTCTTATGAGCGTCGAATGGTCCATCAGGAACAAGTCAACTGCCCAACTATAGGGACAGGCTAGCCCAGCTGAGACCTCTTCTCCCTCTCTTTTCTCCCCAAAAAGAGTGGAATTTGTTAATGGACTGGGAGCCGTAAGTGTCTGTGTCGGGGGGGTGTCACTACCAAGGGGAAGACACCGTGGAGACCACACTCTGCCCAGAGAAGGGGGGAGGGGGGTACTTCAAGTGGAAATACATCACATGGTCTTACCGAGTCTTGTCGTATGTCATATGGAGAGTCACATGGTAGGTCCTACCCAAGGGGGGAGGAGTTTCTACAAGCATGGCGACCGGAGCAGAGGGTCCTTTGCTTATGAAAGACGTAGTTTACCAAGAGGGAAACGATTTTACGGAAGATAAAACACATGGGGTTACCTATAGGGAACCACCGCATGCGGAGCACCTACCACAGTACAGGGCCTTACCAGTGCACTTACCGAGCTGGCAGTGATTTACTCTGCAAACTCGACTACCACAGGGCTAAGGAGGAAGTCATCCAGGGATCACAGTCTGTGAACACTACTGGGAGTCAAGAGCACACGTCTTCCCCTCAAGGGAGGGGAAAAACACTATGCGCAAGCGGTACACCCAGCCAGCTGTCCCGGAATTTACCTGCTTGTGCCTGCCACTACACGGGATGAAACCGACTTAACCCGGAGATTGTAGAACCTCGCAAAGGTGTTGGGTGTTGCCCAGCCCGCTGCTCTGCAGATGTCTGCCACTGAACAGGGCCCAGGAGGCCGCCACCGCAAAGTGGCATAGTGAGTGAACTTTGACTTGACAACAATTTCGTCAAAAGAGACTGTTTTATCTCTCGCTTCGTTCTAAGTTGAACAGTAATCAAATCAGCAAATATGGATGCCACAGGCGCTTTGTCTTCAGACGAGAGGGACGCTGTTGAGCCAGATGACTCAGAACAGCGTGCAGAGCACACGGTATCAGCAAACCACACTACAAAAGTGCTACACTTCAAAGTGGTCTGCCACCGTGTTTTCATGGAGATGGTAGGGACAAAGACAATTTTTCTTTATGGAAAGCACATCTGGAACTTGCTGTTAATGCATGTGCTAATACACAGAGACAAGATTTAGTTGCCATTTTGCCTACGAGGTTGAGAGGAGATGCATTAGCATACTGGCTCTCCCTGTCTCCTGAGATGCAGCAGAACTACGAACTGTGTGTTGCTGCTTTAAATTACATTTTTGGATGGAATTTTTTTTACTGCACTTTCAAACTTTTGTGAATGCCAGGCAGTGCATGCCCAAAGAGCCGCTGGAGGTATTTGCTGCAGAGATTACAAGACTTGTTTTGGAGGCATTTCCAAATTATGGTGAGTCAGCCATTGCGATGGATAGGTTCAGATGGTTCATAGTTGGCCTTGACCCTGTTCTTCAAGCAAAATGTCATGAACATGGCACTACAAGCCTAGAGGAAGCATTAGCCATTGCATGTAAATGGTAATGAGCACAGGAAGTTCTCAGGCTTGCTCCCTTTCCCACACTAATCAACACACTACTCAAATACCAAACTTATCTACAGCTACAAACTCATCCAACATGGAGTCACTTTCAATGATGGTGTCCACAAAGACTGTATCGACCTCCAGTTCTCCAGAGAGACGCACAACCTACAGCCTTCCAGAAATAAACCGCCGTCACCCAGTGATCTTCAACACATCAGTTTTGTCGATGAGGACATCGATCTTCAGGGAAATGGCTGGTAGCAGGTACTATGGGCCAAGTGTCTGCTGAGCCTGAGAGTGGGCCCAAACAAACTGAACTGGTAACGTCTGACATTCCCACACCTTATGTTTTTGCTGTCATTGAGTGCCAACGGTGCCATGAGAAAGTCCTTTCCAGAGACTGGTGACTGTCTTGACACCCTTGGTATGCTGCCTATTACTATTAGGCCGGGTGAGGAAGTTTTCACTCATAACGTCCAGGTAGTCAGAAATGCTACACAGTCAGTTATCCTTGGTTGGGATTTTCTTCAAAAACAGCATGCTGCTATTGATCATAGAGAGAACCAGTTAAAACTGTGGAACTGTACTGTCCCTCTTTTATGTTCACAGCACATTGCACCTCTTAAGTGTAATGCTGTGACATTAGCACCTGTACTTATCCCTGCCATGTCACAAATGAACATTCTGGCAAAAATTCAACCCCCTATGGGTGAGCCAGAACTCCCATGCAATTATACAGAACTTTTGGACCCTGAAACTCATACAGTACCAAGGGTTATGTACCGTAACCCCTGTCAAAGCTGGTGTAACTTGTGTTTGAGTCATGAATTCAACAAGTGATGATTGTCATGTTCCCTGTGGCACTAGGCTAGGTGAGTTTTATTCCTTAATCAGTCAGACAGGTGAAGATTATGCAGTGTTGGAACCTACTGTAGCTCAAGTACAGACTGAAATTGAGCCCTGCCTGAAATCAAAAGTAAACTTCAGTCAGTCGGCAATGGACAGTGAGCAACAAAATCAGCTGGATGCTCTGGTTTTAAAATATTTCGATGTTTTTAGAATGCATGACAATGATTATGGCCGTACTGATTTGGTTAAGCATGCCATCCATACTGGGGATGCGCAGCCCATCAGGCAGAGGGCCTACAGGACATCGCCACCCATTCGAGCTGAGATAGACCAGCAAGTTCAGCATCTCCTTTCTCAGTATGTCATTGAAGAAAGTTGTAGTCCCTGGGCTTCTCCTGTCATTTTAGTTCAAAAGAAAGATGGCAGTTACAGATTTTGCATCAATTTTAGAAAACTAAATTCAGTCACTATAAAAGATTCTTACCCCTTACCACGACCAGCAGATGCTTTAGACAGCTTGTCAGGTGTGTGCTGGTTCAGTAACATGGTTTTGTCAAGCGGCTGCTGGCAAGTTGAGCTAAACCTGGACGATAGGGAGAAAACTGCATTCAATACAGGACGTGCTTTATATAAGTTAAAGTGATGCCCATGGGTCTTACGAATGCCCCTCCAACGTTTCAACGACTCAAGGAGCTGGTGCTTCGTGGACTCCATTGGAAAGTTTGTCTTGTCTACCTTGATGATGTTCTTGTGTTCAGTCAGATGTTCAGTGAACATCTTAGCAGCCTGGAGGAAGTGTTCAGTCGTTTCTGGTCTGCAGGTCTTAAGCTGAAAGTCAGTAAATGTCATTTTGCTCGCAGTCAAGTGTCTTACTTGGGTCATGTTGTGTCCAGTCAGGGTCTCCTGCCAGATGAAAAGAACCTGGATAAAGTCCGGTCGTGGCCTACTCCCAGAACTGTCACTGAAGTGACAGCCTTTGTTGGTCTCTGCTCCTATTATATGAGGTTTGTAAGAAAATGTTGCCATCATTGCCATTCCCCTACATGCGCTCACACAGAAAGGTGCTGTTCCCTGTCTGTCGCTTGCTCGATGTTGTGTTGATTTAGTGACACTAGGGATTCGATCTTGAGAGCCCCAATCACCTTTGCTTAAAATAGAAAAGGCCAATGAGAATTGGTGAGTGGAATTTGCATGCCACTCTCCGCCCCCGGACATACGGGTATAAAAGGAGATGGTGTGCACCACTCATTAAGATTTTTTCTGAATTTCCCCTTATTTGCTGCTGGATTTTATGGTGCATATCAGTGGTCAGCCTCGCACAGTCGAGTGTTGTGCTTCCCCTGGGCGTTTCAGCAGCTGAGACTGCAGGTGCTAAAAGAGTATATTCAAAAGAGTATATTTCCTTCTAAAATTGCTCGCACAAATGCTTGGCATCTTTTAAAAGATGTCCTTCTGCGTTTACGCTAGTGGATGTGGCTGTTATGCATTCGCATCCTCAATTATCTCGATGACTGGCTAATCCTAGCTCACTCGCAAGATCTATCGTGTGCGCACAGGGACCTTGTGCTTCAGCACCTCGACCAACTCGGGCTTCAGCCGTTGATTCAAGGCAAGCATGTGTTGGTCTGGACTGATCACACAGCGACCGTAGCATACATAAACCGCCATGGCGGCATACCCTCGAGTCGCAACTCACCCGCTGCCACCTCCTCTGGAGTCAGCAGATGTTGAAGTTGCTGTGAGCCACTCACCTTCCAGGCTTCCTCAACTGTGCAGCAGACACACTCTCATGGCAGGTAACACTCCGTGGGGAGTGGGGACTCCACCCCCACGTAGTCCAGCTGATTTGGGAGAGATTCGGGGAGGCGCAGGTAGACCTGTTCGCCTCCCAAAAGTTCTCTCACTGCCCCCTTTGGCACTCCCTGTCTGATACTCCCCTCGGCATGGGTGACTTGGCACACAGCTGGCCTTGGGGGCCGTGCAAGTATACATCTCCTCCAGTGAGCCTCATTACACAGACTCTGTGCAAAGTCAGGGAGGACAAGCAGCAAGTCCTGTTCATTGCACCGTACTGGCCCAACCAGACTTAGTTCTCGGATCTGATGCTCCTGGTAGTAGCACCTCCCTGGTGCATTGCCCTGAGGCAGGACCTTCTCACTCGGGCAGGGCATGCTCCAGCACCCACAGCCGGACCTCTGGAATCTCCATGTCTGGCTCCTGGATGGGACACGGAATACCTAGCGGGTGGTAAGCACGATCACTCTATGAGGCGGCTGTATGCCTTGAAGTGGCATCCCATGGAGATGTGCCGTTGGGTCTGTGCTGTCTGTGCTTTCCTTCAGGAAGGGCTGGAGAGATGGCTGTCTCCCTCTACCTTGAAAGTGTACGTGGCTGCCATAGCAGCTTACCACAACACACTGGATGGGAGGCCCTCACAACAGCGCGACCTGATCAACTGGTTCCTCTAGGGCGCGAGGAGGTTGAATCCTCCTAGACCATGCCTGATTCCCTCTTGGGATCTCTCTGTGGTCCTACCTGCCCAACAGAGAGCCCCCTTTGAGCCCCTGGAGCAGGCTGAGCTCAGTACTTTGTCTCTGAAAATGGCCCTCCTGGTGGCGCTCACTTCCATTAAGAGGGTGGGGGACCTGCAGGCGCTCTCTGTTACCAACAAATGCCTGAAGTTTAGGCCGGCACACTCTCATGTGATCTTGAGACCCCGGCCTGGTTACATGCCCAAAGTTCCCACCACTCCTTTTCGGGACCAGGTGGTGAACCTGCAAGCGCTCTCTTCAGAGGAGGAAGACCCGGCCTTGTCGTTGCTGTGTCCAGTTTGTGCCCTGCGAACCTATCTGGACCGCACGCAGAGCTGTAGATGCTCGGAGAAGCTCTTTGTCTGTTTTGGAGGACAGCAGAAGGGGAAAGCTGTCTCCAAGCAGAGGCTAGCCCATTGGATTGTGGATGCCATTTCTCTTGCATACCAATCTCAGGACTTGCCGTGCCCCTTGGGAGTTCAGGTGCACTCCACTAGAAGTTTTGCATCCTCCTGGGCACTGGCACGGGGGACCTCTCAAGACATATGCAGAGCTGCGGGTTGGGCTACACCCAATACCTTTGTGAGGTTTTATAACCTACGAATAGACCCGAGTGTTACATGGTAACAGCAGGTAGACCGGGCGGCTGGTTGGGTGTACCGCTTGCATTGCGCCTTTCCCATTTTTCAAAGGTGATAATGTGTGCATGGTGATTCCCCCTTGGTAATCCCGTATGATGAGTTTCCACAGTTCAGTTTACCCTCAGGTAAACCCTGTGTTTCCCCTCACCAGAGCTTTCTCTGCCTCGGCCACTGTGGCTGCATACCCTCTCTGTAGATAGGGTCCGCCGGTGGTATCATTCCATATGTGAACTTCCCCATTTGTAAGTCCATGTGAGGTATTCTCCACATGTTAACCTCCCTCCGTTAGGATGTGGTCTCTGTAGTGCTCTCCTTCCTGGAGAGGGAAGAGAACTTCCCAGCGCTACTCTAGAAAGTGCTTGGTGGGAAATCGCTTAACAGAAAATCAGGGAAGGCACCGCTGGTAGCCTACTTGGGGAAGTGCCTCCTCCCTCCTTAACGGAACTAGGGAGACGCCTTACCTAACTCGCTGGAAGGTCACGACGTGGTTGAGCGCTCGCTGCGAGGAACGCAGCAGCTTGCCCGTGTCCACTCTTCCATACCTCGTGACACGGTTCAGCACCTGTGGCGTTTCCTATAGGAACCCTAGTGTCACTACATCGACACAACATCGAGTGAGTGACAGACAGGGAATGTCTTGGTTACTGATGTATCCTCTGTTCCCTGATGGAGGGAATGAGACATTTTCCAGTGGTCGAGTGAATGTGAGGATGCTTTCCAATCGTTGAAGCACTCCCTCACTGGTCCTCCCTTTGTGGCTCATCCTATATTTACACAGCCTTTTCTGTTGTGCACAGATGCCTCTCAGGACTGTATACGTTCAGTGCTTGCTCAGGTTTGGGATAAAAAGGAGCATGTAATTGCATACACAAGTCAAACTCTCACTCCTTTTAAAGGAAATGGTCAACTTATGACCATGAGCTTTGGGCTGTGGTATGGTCAGTCAGACATTTCAGATATTTCTTGTCAGGAGCTCCATTCAAAGTTATCACTGACCACAAACCCTTGTTGAATTTGAAGAAGGCCCCAGTCGATAATGATCCAACAGGTAGAAGAGCACATTGGATACTCAAAATGGATGTTAACAGCTTTACCGTACTTCAAAGAGAAGGAAAGCAGCATAGCAATGCTGATTCCTTGTCCAGGCATCCTAGCTTGCTTGTGAAAGAAACAAAAGCAGTTCAGTGTGTAATTTCAAGCCCTAACATCACTGAAGGAGTCCCCTCTTCTGACCAAATGCAGAACATTTGTGATGTTTTCCTGACCCTGGTCTGACACTACCGGTTGACTTAAAAGAATTGCAAGCTCAGCAAAGGGATAATTTTTGTCTGAGTACGGTCATGGACTGGAAAGAGAAAAGTAAACAAAGGCCACCACTAGGCAGACTTAAGCATTCCTCTGCCACCCTGAGAAAACACTGGCATGAATTTCCCAAATTGTCAGTCCAAGATGGAATTTTGTGCCATAAAGTGAAACCCTCTCCTCATAGCCCACATGCTTACCAAGTAGTCTTACCTGCAGTGCTCATTCCCACCGCTCTTAAGTGTTTCCATGGAGAGAAGTTTAGTGGACATTTAGGTGCTGAGTGCACTTTACTGAGAGCCAGGAAAATCTGTTACTGGCCTTACATGTCTCGAGATATCCAGAAACACTGTGGTGAATGTGTATCCTGTCAGTTCTGTAGTGCTACCACTCCTCATGAAAGGGCCCCAGTGCAGTCCAATCACGCAGAGAGACCATTCCAAAAGATTGCTGCCGATATCACAGAGTTGCCTGTTTCTTCACAAGGGAATAGGTATGTGCTGGTTGTGATGGACTATTTCACTAAATTTGTCAACCTTTACCCTCTGAGAGACCATCGAGCTACAACTCTTGCACAGTGCATTTTCGAGGATTACATTAAACAGCATGGGATCCCTGAGTCAATCCATACAGACCAAGATAGACAGTTTGAGTATGATTTGATTAAACATTTATGCAATCAACTTGGAATCAAGAAAACACGCACCTCTCCCTACCATGCACAATGTGATGGTATGGTCGAAAAATTAATCGCACATTGAAAGATCAACTTTCTAAGTGTATCTATGAGAGTGGAGGTGAATGGGATAAATATCTGCCTCAAGTAGAGTTGGCTTATAGCTCAAGAGTTCATTCAAGTACTGGGTTTTCTCCTTTCTTTCTGGTGCATGGAAGGGAACTGTGTTTACCTGTTAACATCCTCTTGAACTGTAGTCCTGCGGTGACCTCCTGTACACAAGGTACACCAGCGGAATATACCAGTGCTTTGACCACATGTTTGTCATTTTCCTTCAGAGATGTGGCTGCACAGTCCACAGCTGCTAAGCTGAATCAGAAAAACAGTATGACATAAGGAAATTTTTCCACCCACATAAAGAAGGTGAACTTGTGCTTTTGGATGATCCAGCTCAGAAGCAGAATAAGCTGGCTCCAAAATGGAAAGGGCCATATATAGTTCTGAGATGAATGGATAAAGAAAACAGCCCAGGTGTAACGAATGAGATCACTGACCCAAAGAATCCCCAGTCAAGGAGCTGGGTGGGTCATCACAATCGCTTGAAGCCTTACAAGGGTTCTTTGTTGAACATGCCTACCAGTTCCTCTCAAGTATCTGTGCCTTCTGATGTTTGCAGTACAAATGCCCTTCAGCATTCCTTTCCCCTCAATGCACTGTCAGGAGCTTTGCCTTTTCGACCTTCTACTCCACCTTATGTGCCTAAGCGAACTGTAAAGCTCACAGCTTCTGCAGCAGGAACTGAATGTTCAGCTCAAACTGTTTCTCTGTCTCAGCCTGAGACTGTGCCAATGCCACGTCTACATCCTAGCACCTTGCTGTCCCCTTGTACGGCTCCTTCCGCATCAGTAGATTCATCTCAATTTACCCATAGTGGCAGCACAGTGAGGAAACCTGAAAGGTTCAAAGACTTTGTTTGTTAATGCCTATTGATTATTCTATGCACTTGCACACTGGTACAGAACATGCTATTAATGGAGTTAGTTATACAGTGTTGTGTTTAAAAGAATGTGATGCTTAAAATCTGCAATCATTGTTGTTCCAGACTATTTGACTCTGATAACTGTATATTGCACACACACACACATACACACACATACACACACACACACACACACACACACATATATATATATATATATATATATATATATATATATATATATATATATATATATATATATATATTCTTGCTTACTGCACTCCATGTTAATGATATGTTGTTCTATGTTAATGTGGTGAAAGGTGTTAAGTATAATATCATGCAAGAAATTAGGACGTTTCTTTAGTAAGCAAGGGAAGACTGTAATCTAAAATTGGCCAATTCATTACAAATGCCATTTCTAAATTTAGTAATTAATTTGGTAATTTATAATTAATTTGTACTTTAGAGTTTTATTTCACACAGAGTAGTAAAAATACTTAAAACAGTTAAAATGTTTTACAATAAGTTTTCCCTTATTTTATTTGCCTTACAGAGAGTATTTGTTTATGAATGTTATTTGTTCAGTGTCCCTTTAATTCGGGGTACATCGCTGTGGGTTAAAAAAAAATGGTTGAGAGGGGGACGGCACTTGCGCTCGGGTTTTTTCTTTTTGGAGTGTGCACAGGTGCTGCTGTTACTGCTGTTTGGCCAGTACTTCTAATAAAGAAGATAAGTTGAATTACACCGTTGTAACCCGTTTATTTTATGTCAACCACTCCTATGGAGACTGGAGTGTTCACCGATGCAGAGTCACAAAATAAGGGTTACAATATCATCAGGTTGCTGTCCACGAACGAGACTGCATTTATGACTTCATTTGGAATCTTTGAGTATTTTCTGTGCCCTTTGGGGTTTGCAATGGACCTTTGATGTTTCAACGTCTTATGCAGGCTTCCATGGGTGATTAAATTTTTTCAGATCATACTAGTGTACCTTGATGACATACTAGTGTACTCGCCCACTTTCCCTGAGCACTTGCAGAGACTGGAAGTAGTCTTTAATAGGGATGAGCACGAGTACTTGGGTTCTCGGACATGAATGATCAATCCTAAAAACGATGATCGATGGTGATCACGCATGATGTGACTTCTCACTTAATTCGAAATTCAGTGACAATTACTTGACAACTAAACACAAACGTGTCAAAGAGGGAGCTTATTTTTAATTTTGAGATCGATTACATTGTGGTTTTGAGGGGTACATTGATTGTCAGAGATGTCTAAGTTAAGCCTGAAAAGTGACATTTCTTGCAGAAAGAAGCAACTTTCTTAGATCATCAGATCTCAGATCGAGGTATTGGTACTGATCCAGCTAAAGTTGAAGAGGTCAAGCAATGGAAAATTCCTAGTTATAGTTAAGGAATTACGCTCATTCTTAGGATTCTGTAGTTACTACAGAAAGTTAATTGAGGGTATTTCTAGAATTGCCAGTCCTCTTCATGATTTAGTGAACCTGTGTATCAAGCAGTTTGGCATCACAAAGAGAGAGTTTAGTGCTTTGTGGTCATCAGAGTGTCAATCAGCGTTTGAGCTGCTGAAGGAGAGGCTTACTGTGTCTGCTCCTGTGTTAGAGTATGCAGATTTCAGTCTTCCTTTCACATCGGAGACTGATGCGAGCAGTGAAGACCTGGACATTGTCTTATATCAGCAGTAGGGTGAGTGTAGGAGAGTCATGACTTATGCCAGTAGGAGACTTTGTAAATCAGAAAATAATGACATAATTACAGTAGCATGAAGCTTGAGCTACTGGTCCTCAAGTTACATATCTAAGCATGTAATTTAAAAACACTATTAATTGTTTTGTTTTTTTATTGAAGTTATATTTTATTGTTATAATCATAATAATGCTTTCCATTAAAACAGTCCATGTGACATGCAAATATGCCTTAGCTTAGTTGTTTTTAAAAATAATATAAAAAATAAAAAATATAAAATAAATAAATAAATAAATAAATTCACAGCCTCATGAATTCTACGCATTTTCTCTGTGCTTAAAAATAAGTGGATGTAGTAAAGAGAGCTTATCATGCGACCTTGGTGTCAGTCTTGGCTTAAATCTCCCTCTTGCCCAGAGATAAGTGCAAACAGCTGCTGCTTGTAGCACAGACTATTCCTTACATTCAAGATTTTACAATGGGCAGCAGTAATTCCAGAATCTAAATTCTCCAACACGACAGAGCCTAAATTCCCTAACACTTTCCAAGTTCTTTATGATACTCCTGTGCCAAAATAACAATACTGGACTGTGTGCAGTTTACACCCTCTACATGAGTGGTATTGATTGTATTTTGGACTGATTACATTTGATTACTTTTTGATTACTTTGCTAAATTTCTAACGAATGTTTTCAACTGTTAATCATTTTCAAACATTTAAACCAGGCAGGGTTAACCTTACAGTAATACTCAACACTGATTACTGTCAGACTTTCAAAATATTTCATCACTTGAATTAAGATTATAATAATTTAATTTTAAAGCACAGCCACCACAAAATCAGACTTTAGCACCTCTTTTTACTTTGAGGTCGTTCTGAGGTTAAATACAGATTTACAATCAAAAGACACTCAAAATTAAAATGGGTTAGTGGTAAAGTTGCTTTGGCCAGGGGAGTCTGTTGGTGCCCTGAATTTCACAACTCAACGACCTCGTGAGTCATTAATGTAGGTTATGCTACAATGCTGAAATACCTGTAATATTAGATCTGACATAGTTACCGACCTTATTCAGTGGGGAAAAACTTTATATATTTTCTGTCAAAGGGTTCATAAATAGAAGTGTGGCTGGTAAAGACGTCTTTAGCTAGTTAGCAGACTAGCTAATTTGTTATGAATGGAGATTAACATCTTTAAATAAACTACTGGACATGCACCAAGCAATACAGAGCTAAAATACGTCTTGAATATACATTAGTAGCATGGTGTGGCAGGTAGGAGTAGGCAATGCCTTTCCTACTTTATTTAATGACTGCTTACAGTTAACTTTTGGCTAAGTTACATACCTGCAGATGCTTCCTCAGGTTCAACAATGAAACCTTCGATGTCGATAGCATTTTAATAGTTGGCAAACATATTTTGCACTGAACTGTTATATTTGCACCCTTTTCTGATTTCTGCATGAAATTATTTTTAAATTTCCAGCACTGGAATGCATTTTTATCACTCGCATGGTGGCAACTCTCAGACAGGTTGTAGCCTAAATCTTTCAGCGACAATGTGGATTGATGTAATTGGCAGACGTGGTGCGCTGCAAATTCAAACAAGAGAACCAATCAAAAGCATCAGAATAGCATCGCATTACTAAACGGCCTTTAAATGGCAGGAGGCATTGTGCACAACAAAAACAGGCAAAGCAACAAATTAATATTATTCAACATATCCTAGCTTTTTACAGAACATATTCAGATGTAACCCCCTTTGTAATCGTTAACATTTTCATAAGTAACTGTAATTTAATTACAATTTTTTTCTCAGTAACTGTAAAAGATTACAGTTATATTTATTTTGTAATTAAATTACGTAATGCCGTTACATGTAACTAGTTACTCTCTCTCTCTCTCTCTCTCTCTCTCTCTCTCTGTCTCTCTATATGCAGTATATATTAGACAATAGCTTTTAGTTTACATCAGAGCCACTTGCTTTGCTATAGTAAGAGGGCAGATGGTATCAAGGGGAGGGGATGTATTGAGAGCATTTTATTGGACAAAAATTTAGATATACCCTTGTGGACAAGATGAGCCATTGATATTTTCCCTCCTTTTCCAAAATACAAAGATTGTAAATTTGAAATGTGTAAATGTATTAGTGTACTTTGTGAACTTTTAAGATTACACACATGTAGATAGTCTCAAAGTTGACAGACAATGGAGTAAAAGCAACAAAAGTTTGACTTAATGGTGTCTTTAAATATGTCTTGAGTTCATATCAGAAATATAAGGGAGAGCAATGCACATGCAAGTGTGCTTCTATCATGTTTCACTCAGTAATTAAACAATAGGTACAATTACATTGAATTAACCAGTGTTTATTTTCTAAACAATACATATCAGGAAAAATAACATTGATTTATTTACTGTTAATAATTCTTGAGGAGTTCATGAAAATATACAGTACACTAGTCTGCTCTGTAACAAATAATACCACAATATTACATTATATATATATATATATATATATATATATATATATATATATATATATATATATATTAGGGCTGCAACTAACAATTATTTTGATAATTGAATAATCTAACTGTTATTAGAACGATTATTCGACTATTCGGCGATTATTGTAACGATTAATCATTAACTTTTTAGTAAGTTTAATTCAGTAAAGAAATTCACTGCAATAAATCCTATTGCTATCAAGTGTTTTTGTCTTGTTTTCCATTTAAAATTGTCTAAAAATCCTTAAAACAAGAGACATTTACTTGAGAAGCAACATATGAGATATTTAGACTTGCTTTAAGAGAATGTGTCTTAAATATAAGTGTATTTTGTATATAAGTGTATTTTTTCACTTGGTTATACTTCTGGGAGTGCAGTAAAGACAAAATATACTTATATTCAAGATCTATTCTCTAAAAGCAAGTCTAAATATCTTAAATGCTGCTTCTCAGGTGAATGCATCTTTTTTAAAGGATTTTTAGATATTTTAAAATATTTGTATTTTTAATATTCAGCATTCTCAGATAAAAAAAAAATAAATTCTGCAGTATAGCTGCTAAACATCCCCGTGCGAGCGTCCCTGTGACAGAGTGTGCATCAGTTTCAATCTCTCCCCCTTAGATCGGGACATTTGAGCAACTCATAGAAGAGGTGCTGACCGCACGGAGAAATGCCACTTTCGGAGTTTGTGGTTATTTACGTGACCTGCTTCCATATTATTTTAACTTTAATAAAGCTATAATGCATTAAATATAAATGCATTTAAGATATAATGCTGGGGTGTTTCGTTTAAAGACGCTCGACGTGCAAGTTTTGCTTCAGCGGAGCGGCAGCTCCAGCTCCACTTATTCCACAACGAGGGTGCCTCTGTATTTACTTATTTTGTATTTTTTCATTATAATTCCCTTATACTTTGCGATCTACATCACCTGAAGCAGTTTGGAAAGTTTAGAGTGCATCTGGACTGTGAGATGTTTTCTTCCTCTCCTCAGTCAGGCGCGAGCTGCAGTGCTGCTCTCACGTGTCATCATTAGAGTTTCATATGATCTCATGTTATGTTAAATGAGATCAAACGACTATTCGACAACGAACATTTTTGTCCACAAGTTTTTATTGTCGACATTGTCGATAAAGTCTAATAATCGTTTCAGCCCTAATATATATTACTATACATAAAACAGACAGCAGTAGCAAACCGCTCACATCAAAGATACTCGTGAAAAATGACAAATGGTGGGCAATAAAAATCAACTGGTTATTAAAACGGGATTGTGGTAAGTGCACAAAACAGTGCATTAAGTATATATACTGAGCAAAGTGGGTTTCTTGAGTCTAAACAGTGCTTATGGAGACCATTAGTGTAAAAGATCTAACCCTTAGCTGTTGACACTACAGGGCCATATTTGAGATATACCAGAAAAGAAAACCAGGTCGTTGCCATTATGTCTGGTCTTGATTTTTATCTCAGTGCAGTCGCAGATGAATTTGCGAATTTGGAGACCAAACAATGACACTGAGACACAATATGGAGCAGGGCATTGAAAATAAACAATAATGAGAACACTTTTGTAGAAAATATATAAAAATTACATATATTTGACTTGGAAATAAAAAAAAAAAAAAAAAAAAAAAAAAAAAAACAACAACAACACATGAATTCATGTATTCAGATGACATATGGGATTATGTTTTATGATATAATACATCTATCATCTTTCATCAAATTTTTCTTTGGGAACACAGTTTTGATCATGCAACTGTAATCAGGGTATCTGATTTGACAAAAAACATGATTGTTAAACTGGCTGAATATTGACGTCAAAAAAGTGCAGTCATATCACGTTACACTGTACAAAACATCACAGCTGCGAATAAATACAGAAACTATAAAATGAAAAGTGAAATAATGGCAATTTTTTTTTTTAATAATTAGAGACAGTAATCATAGATGCAAAGTGTCCTAGGGGAATTTTGTTCAATACAGACAATTACAGTAAATGCAATACACTATGCACTTTAAAATGGACTATTCTGCAAGCAAACACAACACACAGGAAATATGAAATATGTCTAAACCTTCAAATCACAATCATGATTTATTAATGTATACAAAATAGTAAATACATTTGCAGAGGTACAACTGTCTGAATAGATGAACATGAGGATGTGCCTCTCTCTGTGGCGGGAATGAACATTTAAGGAGACGCGTGTGATTATGGAAGGAATCTATGCATGAGGCTTTCTATATGTGGCCAAACATCAGCAGCTGAGCCACCACAAACAGTCTTTCAGTTTCTCTCACCTATTCTACTATTTACAAAAAAAACCACACGAGCCCCACGGCTCCAGCCTGTTTCAATGTATCTACTCAGCTATTGGAAATGGAATCTCTCTAACCAATGTCCACAGAATATACAAACATATGGAATCTAAAACATGGGTGAAAGTCAATACAGCAAAGGAACACTTTGTACAATTTTCCAAAGGTGACATTTCTATAACATTTTCCTTGTGTATTAGAGAATTTTTATTTATTCCTCATTCAAATTGAGTGGCTGGGAAAACAGGTCATTTTGCTTGTTTGTGGTAAAATTAGACCTTTACTTTCAAACTGGAACCAAGGGAACCAACAGAGAGAAGAAGAAAAAAAAAAAAACAGCATGGAAAAAAAGACTTTTGATCACACCAAGTAACACTGGAGACATATAAAAATAACTTAGATGAACTGTGTAAACATAAATAAAAAATGACAACATTCTTAATAAATAATTCATTATTTACAACATTGTATATTGCTAAGAGATTTAAATTACTAAAATACTGAAAAAGTAAGCAGCAAGGATTACAGGCATGAGGTACAGCAAAAAATAAAGATCCTGTTAAGTTTACAGTAGACTGTTCAAACATTTTCACCAAACTTCATTTGATTTAATCTTGCTTTTCATGGCTTCAGAAGAAAAGGGTAATATTGCGTTCATTTCCATTGAGCCTTTTAAATATTTCCAGAAAAAAAAAAAGAAAAAGGACAGAAAAGGAGATCACTATTTGTGTACAATACCCTAGTAAAGAACTATGTGTAAAGCTCAGTAATGGTCCATTTTCAGTGATGTCTGAAACTGGTTGTGATTCTAGTTTATACAATTGCACATATACTGTTATTTGTTCTAGGCATTCTTTCCAAGTGATAATTTAAATAAAGCAGCAGTTTTTGAGCCTTTACTATGCAATAATAACAGTTTAATATTAGGAAAAAAGATGTCTATAGAGGCAAAATATGACATTATCTTTTCATTGAAAGAAATGAATCAGTGACTCGATTCTCTATTACTACATACACTGTCATCTCATTTTCACTAATGCCACGCCCTGATTTATTTTTTATTTTTTTTCTCCTTTGGATGTTCTTTGATGGAAGCAGTGATTTATTTATGTCTGCATTTTAAATGTAATTACACACACCTCTCTTTTAACCTCTTCGTTTCAAACAAAGGTAGAGAAAAGAATCAATTACCAAATGAAAAAAAAAAAAAAAAAAACATTTTGAAGTACTATTCGATGATATCAAACACAAAAATACTATTTTATTTAACACTTATGATTACCTGTATGACCATAGCAGCTTGTTTATGGTAAACTTTTCTGTCTTTTCTTTCTTTATTACAATTTGATAGACAAAACAACTTTACAAACCAAGTGCAGCAACTGTGGTCAATTATAAAAATACTGATTGACAAAGATACACTTAAAAAATAGGCTACCATCAAATAAAAACACACAAAAGGCCATTCCTACCTTAAACTCTTCTCTTCTGCAAAACAAAATAATTGTTACAAACTTTGTTACACATTAATGCCATAGAAATAACCTCTCATCGTTTACTGGGCTGGCACAACCTTTATGTACTTTGTTAACCTCATTTCTTTTAACTTAACATGTCAATTGTTGTTTTCATGCTACATGTTTAATCTATTCCCCAGAGGAAAAAGCCCTTTACATTTATTTTTAAGAGTTGAGGGAGATTGTGAGTGTGCCTCATAAATGTGTTTAAGCCACTTTGTAGTTTATTACATATTTATATCTTTTAAAAGTGGTTTGTATTGGACTGATGATCCATTGGACTGTGAAGGTACATGTGTATTACATACATTAAATGAGATTATGTTGATTACCATTAAACATGTAAGCTCCAGTTTTAGACTGGTGCTCTTAATAACAATAAAGCATAATACCTGTTAGTACACTGTGACTACATTGTAATTCAATGTTGTAGCATTCATTTGCACTTTCTACCATCCTAACTACAAGCTGGTTGTTGCAGTGCAAACAAATACACTTTGCAATTATCCAGTAATGAAGTTATTATTCACAAATATGGGTATTTTGAGAATCTCAAAAACAAGGAGGAGCACCCATGGCATATTCACAAAAGAGGATTTTCTGTTACCGAACATAACATAAGATAAGAGTTGATGGCTCCTCATTCATCCTGGATTGCAGAGGAGGACCGAAATCTGTCATTAACTGATCTACTCTTTACATAGTTTAACAGCTCCATTCTTTACAAAAATAGTACTACATAAGACTGAACAAGCACAAAAAACCAAGATGAAAGACTAAATGTTGATTTTACAACAGCGAAGCCTAAATTACATTCTTTGTGTCAATAAATAACTCAATTAGATATATGATTTTTCATATCAACTTGGTATAATTTTTGACTGGTTGCATGGTACCTATTAAAATACATTATTGTCCCAAGCACATTTACTGCAAGTGACAACAGCACTCCGGCTGCCTATTTTATTTGTATTATTAATTATATCTGGTATGTACTATGCCAACTTTTACATTACTGAATTTCTTACATTACTGAATCAGCTCTATGGAGTAAAGGGGCCTTCGTGTCTTTATGTGATCTTATTTGTAGGTATTCATATGCAAAGTCTATCACACATATATTTTTGAACATTTGAAGAGACACTGAAACGTACATTATCAATGTATTTATAGGATATGAAATGTAAACCCTTTTAAGAATGGAGTCTTTGATCAGAAAGGTTGATCATTTGATCATAAATGATTGAAACAATGTTACACAGTAACATCAACAGTGTGCTACTTAAATTTCATACTCGTTGAGCTTTGATGATTATAAAATTTAGCTATACAATGAGTGCAAATGACTTTGGATCTGGATTTCATTTATAAGTAAATTTGCCATTAAAAAGGTATTTTTTGGAAAAGAGTCCACGCTATGGGATTGTGTCTGAGAAATGTTGAACTCAAGTCACCTATGGCAGTACCCTTCCAAATGTTCTGGCAATAATCCATCCTGTCTTGAAAGCAGCCTGATTTCATAAAAATTACATATGACGACATTTCTGAAAAATTATATTACGCAGACATATTGCAGCAGTTCCAAGGTGAAATGTCCACTCTGTGGCGCTAAAAGCGAGTTAAATATTCCCATAAACAGATGAGGTTTTTAAGGTTAGTGCTTTAAATCAACAAAACCTACCACCCCACTCTAAACCTAACCGATATTGTCATAAAAACATATGCGAGATGAAAAATCCAATTGCAGAAGCAACTACGTCATTTTGTGGTGCTTCTGTGACAATTTCGGCTCATGTGTCGACTCCAGTGCTCTTCGTGATTTTTAGACCAGGTCCTTTGCATCGCAATCGCAACACTTAGTTGAGATATCATGCAATTTGATTGTACTCAAACAAGCCTGTAAATGTAGTTGGTTACGCAATGCAAATGTTAAAATGTATCGCCTTAAAAAAAAAATTTCATTGCAAAAAAATAAATAAATAAATAAATGTATCGCCTTACAATCATGTGCTATAGAACATGTTTTGATGTCTTAAGATAGCATTGTGTGAGGAACAGGGCAAAAAGTATGTGTTTCTGAACTGATAATCTACCGTTTTAGTCATGATTTGTGTGAAAGTGAATAAAAGTTGTTGTTCTAGCGCCTCTAGTGTTTATTTCACCATTAAACTGGCGTCATATGTATAACGAGTCACGTTATATCGTAAAATCACAATATTGAAATAAAACTGGTATAGTAACCTGATTCTATGAGACCAGGTTGCTTGGAAGGATTTATATTGATATTGTACAAAACATACAAAAATGAATGTGTTCACTTTACATACAAATACAAACTAGATCACCTTGAGAAACCAATTGTAATTTGCAGAGGAAAACCTGTTAGTAGACCTACATGAATAAAGCTGTTTCTGCGTATATGAAGGTTTTCCCTGTAAAATGAAACAGCATTTTGACCAGAGGTAAAGTCTATGGCAGACTTTATGTTGTGTTATATGAAACTACAAACTGTCCATAGAGATATTTGGCTGCATGGCGAAAGCAGCAAAACTAGCAGCAACAGCTGTTCTAACACAACTTCTTTCACATCTCTCTCTCTCTTTCTTTCTTTCCCTGCTGGGGTTGTAATTCACTGGACCAACACCTCCTCTGATGATTTCAGTTTTAGATTTGAGCGTTTCTTGCTGATATACGGGATTTTGTGATTTAGGTCCACAGCTGCTGCACTCATACATCTTTCTATGCACTGTGAAGCATTCCTATCACCCCTCCAAGTTTCATACAGGCGCTGAGTTCGTCAGCCAGATTTTTGTTGAGTGTGTAAGAGCAGCTCAAATATTCTGAAGAATGGAAGCCATTCGTCTACAGCCTGTTTCATTTCAATGACACAGATTTGGATTTGGTGTCCATTGTTATTTGAGCCCATTTGTGTACTTCCTCTTAGACATTTGAAAAGAGAAATATGAGAACAGAGAACGTTTGATAGAGAAGACACAGTGAATGGCTAAACTGTCATTGAGACAGTTATGGGGTTTCATGAAAACATCAAGAGTACTCTCTTTCATTGACTGATTTTTGTTTGTTGTTGTCTGATTTGACTCTTTTGGAATCATTCCTTTTTTAATTCTCTGAATATAGTCAAACATCAACCGATGCATTTTTCCCCCTTTCCCACCATATTATCCTCTGACAGTACATAAAACAAACATCACCATGGTTGCAGTTCACAAATAATGATCAATTAAAGCAAACACAAAACAACAAAACAGTCAGTCTAGGCTTGTTTTAGCCATAGTTTGACAACATATATGGTTGCTATTGCCATAACTTCCACATTTTATTCTTTTTGAGATCTATTATTGAGGTGTTGTTTGTTTGTTTGTTTTGGAATGTCATACCCTCATATGTTGTTGCTGTTGGATGAGAAAACAAGGGCATGTTGGTTGGCATGTTGGAGTGCGGTGTGAGTGGAGAGTCCCTCTTATAAGCAGCATGTAGAGATGAATGTTTTCCCATAAGGCCCCCCTGGGTTCCACAGGGGGTATGAAGCTCAGCCAATGGACCGGTGGTGGACTCCTTTGTTGTTCTCCTGGGCATCGGGGTCTCGACATGCACAGTCTTCTCGAATATCACATGACATAGGGAATGGAATCACCTGCCACAGACAAAATAAAAAAAGTGGGTCAGTTCAAGGGGTGAGGGTTACATCTTTGTACGTTTAGACAGACACTGAAACGTTCGATATCATCATATTGGCAGCAAAGGCTTGAGAGATGGATAAGTATTTATGAATTCTTTAATGACAGGTTGCAACTGAAAATGCAGGAACCTTTGCCTGGGTACAGTTGCAGAGGACTTCAACGATCCCAATACCATATCGGGACTCTCATTTATCAGTAAATGATCGAGAAACTTTGTCTGACAAAGCTTTGTCTGACTTTTAGCTAAATTATTTATAAATGAAATCCAGTCAGGAATAATAAAATTAAAGTCATTTGCACACTTTTTTGGTTGAATTTATTTATCATCAAAGATGAAACATTTACAAGTATGTTGTAACTTTAATGTGTGTTTTACTCATTTACTGATTTGTATGTGTGACTAAGGCGTAGCAGCTGTGGGGGACATGGGGTACACATCCCCCGCACTCTTTAAAATGGTGATTTTGTCCCCAGCACTTTTTCAAGCTAAACCAATACCGAATCCAAATGGTGGATTTGTATACAGTATTCTTTGCATTTTGTTACTTTGGGCTGACTGAGCAACCATCCAGCCAGTCACAGGTAAGTTTCATGAGCCGAAACAACCTTTACGTAATAGGTCGTCAGTCACACAGTCTAATCAACCCGGCTCTGTTCATTTCTACAAAGCTGCTTTAAACAATGCTCATTTATCCATGTTTTTTATAGGCATTGATGTTGATCTAAATTAATAATCTAGAGATGAGGAACACACAAATGAGAGTTATTTATCAGCATATCGTTCTTGATTGTAAGCATTACTTTAAATGCACTGCAGAAAAACAGAAACAGGACAATCCTTCTTTTCAGCAAACATTGTAAGTGGAGTTTATGAGTCTTCATTAAGTTAAGCTTTTTACATTATGCTTGTGAGGTAAATGTTTGATTGGTTCTTTTTGCTAATTTAAGCAGATTAATCGACCTGTGTTAAATATTTAAAGCTATTTTTAATATCAACTCCTGTTTTTTTACCTCTATGTTGGTGTGCAGATAGATCTGCTGTGTTTTTAGAACACTGAAGTGAATAGATATGTAGACACACATGAAAACGTACAGACGTTATTAAAACTCTTGTCTTTTGGTAAAAGTCATGCTCAGCAGCTCAAAAATGGTAGGGAAATGATAGATTTGCTTTGTTCTTATAATGCTTAAAACCTCTACAAAAGTCTAAAGGATTATTAAAATATAAAAATTTTAAAGGAATATTATTATTATTATTATTTTTAAGATCGTTGATTAAGTGACTAACTAATTTCACACAAGACACTGATTTGTCACCACCTTCTGACATCATCAGAAATGGTCACTGAATCCTTAAATGGATCTGAATGAATTTTGGTGAATGTAGTCAAAACACTCGAGCCACTTGGATACATTTAAATCCTGCAATGCACAAGCACAGAGTAAAAAATAACATTGTTCACATTCACAATTGGCATTATTGTAATTGATTAAATAATTTATTCAAGGACCAGCTTGTGCTCAGTCTTTTATTGTCACATGTGAAACTGAAGCAAGTGCTCCACAACCTGCCCTTTATTTCTGCAGCAAATTTAGCAAATTTTGCAATTAATTTGCAATACTTGAATCTTTAAAATACTACAAATACAAGTATATAATACTTATATATTAATAATACTTATACTTATGTATTAATATATACTGTAAAATATTAATACTGCACTGTAAGTGCTGGGTCTGTGTGATCCACCTAGTGACAGCTGTGCCCCCCCTGTCACTTTAATATGACTGCTATGCCCCTGGTGTGTGAGTGCTATCACAACGGTTCTGACCATTCTTTAAAAATTAGACAGAATAGAATGAAACCGTATTCAGTGATGATTCTCATTACCATAACCCAGTATTGTTTTTATTGTATTACAGTAAAAAAAGACGACATTTTACAATGTCTTTTTAAATTATAACCAATAAAAATTGATGTATAAATACTATAAAATGTAAAAAAAATTCACATTGCGGTAATGAGAATATCATAATGACCATATATTTTTCACATTGTTGTAATAAGAATTGGGGGGGAAATGTGCATAAATGTCATGTAAATAATGTCACAATGTCACATTCTTTGTGCCAATAAATAGATAAATATATAATATAAATTTATTTATTCATCGGATTTGTTGTGTGTCACTGTGGTTCTAGCATGAAACCGTTATGAAGTCAAATGAGGTAAATACAATAACAGTGTAAAATATATGTGCTAGCAGTTAATTAATCTCATTTACAATAAATATAATAAAATCATCAATGTATTAAATAGTCCATTAACTTCAAAGCATTTGGAAACATTTATGCAGGTTCCGGGTTCAATACAAGTTAAGCTCAATTGACAGCATTTGACTTGCCCCTCCTTTTCTTTAAAAAAAAAAAAAAAAAAAGAAAAAATCTGGGTTCCATTGAGGCACTTACAATGGAAGTGAATGGGGGCCAATTGTTGTTGAAATACTCACTTTTTCAAAAGTATAGCCACAAGATGTGAACAATATCCGTGTTAACATGATTTTAGTGTGATAAAATCACTTACTATTTTTCCTGCGTAAATTTATAACCAATTTTACAACTTCATTGCCATGACAAGGTAATATCAACAAACCCTAAAATGACTATAAAAATTACAATCTAAACAACTTTATAGCTCAAATAATACATGAGTTTTAACAAAATAATTAATTTAAGTGCTTTTATAAAAACATTAGCGTCACATTTCTGCCTTTAAACCCACCAAAAATGGGCCATAATCACTACCATTGTAAGTGCCTCACTCTAACCTCTATTTTTGCTTTTAGAAAAGGAGGAACGAGTCGAAACTGATTTTTGTGGTAATCATCATTATGCCACAAACACTGTCGATTGAGCTAAACTTGTATTGAACCCGGAATACTCCTTTAAGCTGTTTAAACTGTGTGAAAAGTGTATACATTTTAGATGCTGTCAATATGTTGATTTTGTATGTTTCAGTGTATCCAAACTTATTGTGCTAGAACCACACTTTAAATATGAATGCCTACCAATACTAATGAAATCACATTGTTTAGTTATGGTAATACTGTATTGTTCTTTAATTAAAGGAATTATTGTAATTTTTTAGCTCAACCACAGTATTCTGATCCAAGGGTCTCCTTCAGACATTGAGCAAGAGTAGTGAAGAAAACAACAACAGTCATCCAACAAACCATCAGTGCACTGGGACCTACTGTACAACCTAAGTCCAAAATATATTTTTAGATTTTGCTGCTATTCATCTGCCACCAGCTATCATTAAAATCTCTGATGACAGTAATTGTCAGTGAGAATACCCCATGTGCCCAAATATTTCCAAAATGAAATTCCAAAAGATTTTTTAAGAACTTGATCCTCACCTGTACTTCTATTTTACATCACACACTTTTTGCGGTACACAGCTATACTCATCTATTGTTTTTACCTTTGATGTGATGACAGAAAGTGGCACACTATTTTCGTTACCTGCAAGCTATATGTTTACACTGTCTTTATTTACTCTGAACTCGCTCAGATTCTGATTATCTGACAGAGTGAACGTGTGCATATGGGTACAGAGGAACAAGGGATCTCTTGTGTGAGGAGCACTAAGGAGAGGAATGCCCTCTCGTTGCCCTGAGAAATACACAGGCCTTTCCTTTTGGTGTCCCCATCCACCATAGGGGAGTTTCCCAACTGTAAATTTAGCCCATTCATAGTGCCCACAAGCTCTGGCTGACAACATTCCCTCCATTGCCACACTCCTCATTACAACCGACCACACTTCTCCAGTTTTTGAGAGTATGTATGTGTCTGTCTTCAAAATGTTTTCGTCACTCTCAGCCATCCCTGAATTGTTTCCAGGAAAAGCAAACGAAACATAGCAAAACAAAAATCTTTCACGAGAAAATACTACTTTTTTTTTTTTTTTAAATGAAGTCTGACTTAAAGAAACATGAAGATGTAAATATTGGTGTACAGTTTAATGTTTGAATAGAACTCTTTGGGTGAAAGTCTGAGTGGAATGGACACTGTCCTTATATATAGATCAAATCTGTTTGGTTAGTACTTTAAAATACACAGTCTTTGCTGTGTTGCTACAGTAAATAAACAACCAGATTTTTTATATTTTCTGAAGACAATGTGACTGGTGCTTGGGTATTGTACAAGGGTATTGTGGGTGCTTGCCAGGGTGTTGCTATGTGGATGTATAGGAGTTCTGTGAAGTTTTAGCACTATGCTATGTGATTGCTAGGGTGTTTCGTGACATATCAAACGTGTCAAACGAGGCCACACGCTATATGATATTTATGATATTCTGGTCTCTAGACATGGCTCAGGTCCCTCGCTTGATGTTTTATTGTCAGCGAAGAGAAAAATCTGATCACTGAAAAGCATTCAGAGTCAGACTAGCTCTGACATAAGCTTGAAAGAAGTGAAGTTGAGAAGTCTGCAGATTGTACACTAAGCTAATCTGTCAGTGTGCCTTTCCTTTAGCAAACCTTGCAACAACTGAATATTCTCACAATGTGTGACCTTTTCTGGATTGATGTCATTGGGACAGCAGACAGTTTGTGAGTCCACCAACAGCCTCAGTGGGAATATGAGCAAGTTTGACTAATCTGCTCACAAATTTTTGACTGTTTGAATGTTTTGAAATTCTTCTTTAGTATGGTCACAAATTACTGCCAGACTTCAGTTTGTAAAATTGGAGAATCTTGACTTCCCATGTGATCATGTTGATACCACCAATACTACAACTAAACAATATTCCTTAATTACTTTACTCTACTGCTATCTCTACTTTACTCTTCTTATTTGTATAAGGGTACAGTAGTTGACGCTTAATGTGTCCATGGACTTTTATTTTATTCACATCAAGTTTTGAGGTTAACATTTATATGACCGTATAAAGGAAAGTATATATCTTAGGTCATGTCACTGGTCATCATTTCCTGTTTCACCAAGTTTGTTTACCTTTTCCTAACAATAAATCTAGAGTTCTGACACACTTGCTGCTAAATGCTGCAAACTTGCCTCAAATTTCCAACTCATTATTTTCACATGCAAATGAGCTTGCGATTCACCACAAACATTTGCCGGTACTGGTGAACCTGCAGCAAACCTATGGCAACAATGAAGAATTTGCCGCAAAGCTCATTCGCATGTGAAAATAATCAGTGGCGAATTTGCAGCAAATTTTTCAGAACTCTCGATTTTTATAAAGGGGGCCCTAGAGTGTAACAAATACATTTTTTAAAAGTACAAATATTACATGCAGTCTCTCAATTAATATGAACTAGGGCTGGGCGATATGACGATATATATCGTGGCGACGATCTAAAGTGTCAGTCGACAGAGATTTTGCTATATCGTATATATCGCGATATGTAAATATCCATGTGCACAGCGTGACCGTGTCTACCAGTGGGCACGCTTCACATGAAACTGAAACCAGGTTTGAGCGGGGAATGAATTCGCAGGTTATTTGCACATGCTGCTTTAACGCCAGATTCACTAAAGGAATTATGCAGATCAGGCAACGCCGTAAATGCGCCCACAAACTCGTGGCTGAGTCTTTGCAATTCTGATTTTGCGGGCCAGTTTTGAGCGCTCTACAGCGAAGGATGCAGAAGTCCACTGTGATCTGACTGACACATTCTGCTGGGACACCGTCACTGTGATCCAGACACCAGGATAATTTCTTTAACATGCGAGGTGCACTTGACTACACTGCACATCTGTATGTCTCCATCATTTGATAAATTTTTGCTGATGTGATCAAAAGAAAAGTTACAAAAATGAAGGGGACCTTTTCATCAAAACAGGTGCAATATCTGGTTCACAAAAGCTAACACAGATTTAAAAAATGTAATATGCAAACTGTGGCGCGACGATAATCACTTGTGATAATACAAACAATCTGTTTTAACACCTTAAAATGAAGCACACCAAAAGATGTGCTCTGCATTAATTCCGTCTTTTTTAATATTTTTTTTGTTTGTTGAAAGAAACGTTTATAAATATATTTTACATTTATTTTCTGCAAGACGTGTTATTTTCGTTGTGTATTTTTTTTATTATTAAAATTATGTAATATTTTCTTTGTTACTTTGCTTTGAAAATATCTTCAGTTTCTTGAGGAAAGTTTATAATAATAATGGTCAACAACATATCAGACTGAAATGTGGCATAATGTGAAACTGAGAATTATGTGAGTATTTATTTTATTTTTAACTTTTTTGTCAGGTTCTAAATAAAGAGGAAATTATATAAGAGGAAGTAGTTTTCATTTAAAAAGTATTTATTTCACTGATTAGATTTTCCAAAAATAGGCATTACAATATGGTTATTTATTACGTTAACAGAATTTTATTGGTTTTACAGAAAAAGAAAAAAAAAATTACTATATTGTGATATATATAGTTATCGATATATATAGTAATCGTATTATAAAATTACTCATATGCTGATATAAGATTTTGGTCTTATTGCCCACCCCTAATATGAACTCATCAAAGCTTCATGCATAATCATAAAATAATGAACAAAATTAAAATAGTTTTAGAAAGAGTTAAGCATGGCACACCACAGGACATGTCAACTTTCTCATATCAACTCCCCGTATCTACACATCATAAGACAATCTTATAAAAATATAGTTTCACTAAGCGTTCTATGAAAATCCGAAGAACTCTGGAAGAAAATTGTTTAGCATCCCTCTCCACTAAACACATCACCTGGGACCAAATTGACTTCTTCCGTCATGACTTCACCTCTAAAATGAAAGACCTCATCATTACGTGGCACACATTCAAAACCTGGTGATCCTCAAGCCCAACAAACTAATAGGATGCTTTGTGTCAATGTTGCTTTTCTGTCTGCTTGTAGCACGTCAGAGGCCCAGGCTAGTTTTTCCTAATTGCTCTGTGGGCCTTGTGAGGGCAGTTATCCGCTATTGATGGCGCATTTGGGAGAAAAAGACCTTGGCTGACAGGAGCTCTGACAAATACAAGCAATGTATACTATGACTTATTGGAACGTTGGATTGAAAAACACATGGTCCTTTCAAAGAAACAATGCAAAAAGCCTCACTCTAAGACCACTGAAATGGACACAGTACAAAGAACTCTAGTGAGAGCCACTCAGTGAGGCGATTGAATTCCGTGTTTACTAAATCCAATAAACCATCACATGGGGGGAGACTTTATGAATCAAAACATCATTTCAGTGCTGTCTGGGATGACCTGATATGCCCCAGATCTACAATAACTGACCTCTATCAAGTCATCCTGCAAGATAAGCCTGCCATATACAATAAAATAAATACTGTATACACATAAATAAAAAATACAGGAAGCCATGAAAGGACAACAGAAGCCTTAAGATAATTTTCAGAACTTCTGTGCATTCTGGTTAAAACACTAATCTAAGAGAAATACTTTTCATTTAGCGAATTAATGATTCCATTACACCCAGTGTACTAACTGTGTTCTGTAGATGGGTGGCATTTTCATGTCAAAAGTGTAAAATGTAGCAAATTTTGCTCTAAATATAAAAACAACACTGGATAAATGCATTTACCCTGTGGTGGAACCAGTTATTTAATTGTTTGCTTTTGTTTTGGCAGGTTCCTTTCAGAATTTGTACAAGAATACCATAAAAGTTTAATATGTACCAACTTGCAGTATGGGCATATTTAAAACGGGTGCAACTTAATGATATGGGGGTTGAGGAGTGCCAGGTTATATACCTGGTTATATAGTGTCCCCATAAAGTAGTTGGACACAAAAGACACATATATGAATGTCACTGCATTAAATAACAAAATGTAAAACCAAGTAGCACATATTTTGAAGAAACCACAAGATGTGCAATCTTTTCAAGCAAAATATTTGTTTTAAATGATAAAGCAATAGATATACTGTTCAAAATTATGACAAATGTATTTAGCCACTTTCTGGTTGATAAACGTTAGTGGAACATGATCATAGTTAATGTGATGAACTACAACTGTGTGAACTGGAACTGATTTCATACATCTTTTTAAAAACCACCTAGGGACCAGCTGGTTAAAAGTAATTGCAAAAATGGCCAGAAAAGTGCAGTTAATTCTGAGAAAAGGTCTAGCATCCTTTGTTTGCAGATGCCACTTAGTTCGACATTTTGTTATCTAATACAATGACATTCATAAAATAAAAGTGTTACGGAATTTTCCAAATACTCGTGTGCTTATTTACACTATCGGTCAGCAGCTCAGTCAGAGGAGGATGTGCAGTTTGTTTTATTATTTGCTTGGGTAATCCTCTGGTATGATAAAGTAAATGGCCTCCTGAGTTTATAAGTTCCTATATGATTTACAGCTGTATTTAAATATTAGGAGTCCAGCTCCAAATGCTGTTTCTAGACCTTTCACAACAACTTGTGCATTTTGCCTGGAAATGCGTCATCACACATGCCAACTTTTTTCTTTTTGGCACCACACAAAGGTAGAGTGATCTAGCCTGGTTCCAGAGTTCGCTGTTGTAATTTTGGAGAAGTTACTTCATTCTTTCTCTGTCAAAAGAGAACCTCACTCTCTTTGGTAGCCAGGAAAACTTGCTCAAGGAAAAAGCAAGGGAGGATCAAGTGAATGAGGGCAGAGGATGACAAGTCTGACAGAAGAAGAACAGTACACAAGACGTGTACAAAACCCATTTATGGAGCTTTTCATTTTAACCTCTCTCAAGGTTAATGCATGGATAAAGTATGATTTTCATTGCATTAGATGACAAAACATAAAACCAAGTGGCATCTGCAAACAAATGAGTTTTCTCAGAACAAACTTAAATTTTCTGCGCCATTTTTGCAATTACTTTTAACCAACTGCTTCCAAGGTCATTTTATTGATGTATGAAGTCAGTTTCCCAACAAGTGCACACAGATGCCATAGCAGAATAACCACAGCTGTAGTTCATCACATTAAATGGGCATGTTACACTATCGTTTGACTACTAGAAAGTGTCTAAATACTTTGTCTTAATACTGAACTCTATATCTATTGCTTTATATTTTAAAACCTAACTAACTTCTTTTTGTGAAACATTCTATTTGAAAAATATGCGTGCACTTTTAACTTGTTATCTAATGCAATGACATTGTTACATTTTCAAGTTTAGCCAAAGTGTCTTCTCTGGGCTACTGTATTTGCTAGCATGTGTTGCCATGGCATTGAAAAACAAAACAAAACACATGCATGTGCTTCGCACATTCATGTACAATTCCTAAAATGCACTGTGGGAAGGGTTCACAGAGTTTCCCCCACTCGTGTGGGTGTCCTTAAAAAGTTTCCCCACCAAGAAGATAATTATGACAACACAAGACGTATTACCCTGCCTAGCAGAATAAATCTATGGTAGCAGTGCAATAATACACTTTTTAGTATTTTGCAAACCTTGTAAAGAATTGCAGCTTGTTGATTTTATTTACTGGTTCTTTAGAATAATAGTTCACCCAAAACGGTAAATTCTATCATAATTTACTCACCCTCGTGTGGAAAATAAAAAGAGATGTTTTAATGAATATTGCAAGCAATCTATTCAGTGCAATAGCTGTGGATAGTGACTCACTTTAAAGCAGCAATTTTCAAACTGGGGGGCGCGCCTCCCCATTTGGGCACCAGAGCACTGTCTAAGACTTTGAAAACCTAAAACTTTAAACTTTAGACTTACTTTAAACCTAAAAAAGGGCCCAAACATATCATAAAAGCAGTCCATGCCGATGGTGCGTCATATTCCAAGTCTTCTGAAGACTTATAATAAGTTTAGGTGACAAACATAATAAGCGCTATGAGAGAGGCTCATTCACAGTGACCTGTGTGTTAACATGAGAACTTTTATTGTTTAGCTCTAAAACCAGTGCAAGTTCTCATGTGAACCATGGTGATCATGTGAATCATAGCGCTCATGAACAAGCAATGGACTTCAAGATTTGAACTGAAATGTCTTACATTTCAGGTTGTTTATCTCCAAAACCTATCAAATACCTTCTGAAGACTTGGAATATGATACATGAGTTGCATGGACTTCTTTTATGGTACTTTTGGGAAATTTTTTAAGCTTTAAAGTGAGGCACTATCCACTGCCACTGTACTGAAAAGATGGACCCCCATATTCATGATTAATTTCCTCATATTTTCGCAAGAATGGAGACAAGAATTTTTGGGTGAACTATTCCTTTAAGCTTAAAAAAGGTCAATCCTTGGAACAAACTAACAGTCTCCTCTTTAAAGTAAAAAAAGATAAACCTTACCTTTTTAGTTTTAACAGTAGAATGACAGCAATCTCCACCATCATAGTTGCAGAATGCTCGGTTGTTGATGGCATCGCAGTAATTATCCCCCATGAAGGGCTAGTGAGAAAAAAACGGCAACTGTGCTCAGTAACAGGGAATTTTTACTACTACACATAAACCTAAACAATTTCCTTTATCAATGATGAATATAAGGTTATATAAATTAACTCTTCATTGTCACAATTAACATGAGGCTCATTGCCATATAATAATCCTCACAATAAACTGACGTCCATCCATAAATTCACATAAACCCAGGAAGAAAGAAAGAGACAGCCATTCACACATGCATAAATCCACAACTGTGTAAAAATAGATGCACAGACTTGAGTCTGTTGCAATTATGTTGCCCTGGAAAAATTTAGTTGGTATTCCCGGGCTTGTGGATTGAGGAGGCTGCTTTTAATGGGGAAACTGAAGCCCTATTAAACTTATATGTGTCTCCCTTGGGAGTTACTACACATTTCCATCTTGACAGGCACAAAAGGTTGCCCAACACACCTGTGACCTTTTTCAGTTTGAAATCGTCTCTCTGGCTCGACCCAAATGCTTTCAGAGGGGTGCTGATTACCACCCATTGAAATTGGGTCAGGGGAAGGTGGGTTCAGTATAGTCTGCTGTTGTGGCCCAAATCAAAAATGGACTGATCACCTCAGTGCCGTATTACTGCAAGACTTATTATAAATGAGAGTGAGATTCCGATTAATTGTCAAAGCTTTTCTTAGAACTGAGGTGAAGAGCACTTTCTGAGTAGCAGGGCAAGAAATGCAAGAACCACATTTGCTTTTAAAAATGGTGATCAAAGATCAACACATGTAGAAATGTTGCTTTAGTCTTTTCGATAGTAAATGTAAATTGTCATCAGTACATATTTTATGCCAACTCTAGCACTTCCTCAATAGCTCTTTCAGCAAAAAGACACAGTAGTTCGGTGATTTGAGGAAAGTAGAAACACAATATCCACTGGATGATTTTTCCAGGTTCGTCTAAAATGCAAAAGAAAACAAATTGTCCTTCAAAACAAAACAAAGGTGGTAACAAATCCCATTTATCTGCTTTTGTTGGCCCTGTTAAACCTGACTCAGATGAAGCTAGATGGGTCCACAGAGCACGAGAGAGGAAGACACCAAGCACAGCATGTTTATTTATGTATTAGACTTCAAACGGTGTGAGAAGATGGCAGAAACAACTGTTCAAGGTTAGGCTCCAGAGAAAAGGCTTCGCCAGACCTCCATGAAGGTACAGAGTTTAGTGCTATGGCTGGGAGATTAACCTGAAACAATGACAAAATCCAAGTGGTGCTAATGGATGTTATCATTCTACCTTAGAACTAGAGTTCAGATTGTGTAATCAAACACAAATTGTGAATAAAGACATGGATAAAATGAATAAAAGCACCAAAAACAACCTGTTGAGAGTAGAATATGTCAGGTCTTACCTCACATCCCTTGATGCAATGAAGTGCCTCTGGGTTGGGGTACCACTTTAGTCCCATGGTGCATACAATATTCTGCATGAAAGAGAGAATGATTAAGTTACAGTAGTTTTGAATAGCTTCAAACATAAAACAGTTTGAATTCAGTGTGCACAATTCAGAATTGAATTTAGAATGCCTTTTAAAATCAAATTGATTTCCTGAATTTGAGTTGAATTTTTGAATAAAGATTGTAATTCAAATTTGAATAATTTGAAATTAAATTCCAAAGAAATTCATATACCTGCTGTAAGTGTAGTTTTCAGTAATACATTTTTATGTTTTTATGAATTATCCATTAACATAATATCATACATGCAACATATGAAGTATGATATTAATATATGATGATATTAATAATCAGTGTTTGAAATGCCACCTAACAAAAGTCATATGTAATTCATATACTGTATATATATATATATAAAAACTTCATTTGCCAGAATGCTTTAATTTACCCTGAATTTAGTAAATTCCTCTTTCTGTCATTCCAGTTTATATTCCAGTTCAACACTCAATCGTGGTCAGTTCAATTCACACTCATGCACTGAAAGGGAGTCATTTTTCAAATTTATTTATTTATTTATTTATTTATTTTCAACTCATTTCAACTCATTTTGCAACCAGCAATCACTGCGAGGGCAACATTTTCAATGAAACCTCAGGTTGATGTGATTTTCAGTTTGAATGTAACTGTGCTCTGTTTGTTGACAGATTTATTTCGCTATCATGCAAAATACAAACAAATAAAATCCTCTATGAACCCAGTGATCTGGACTGGATTGTTACATCCAGTGGTTGATTTGTAAAAAAATTCAAGGGGGATGGTGTAGTCAAATATTTTTTTGACTAATACTAATACTTATGGCTCATTGACAAATAAGGTTGTACAAGGTGTTATAATGAGAAATCTTTAAAAATCTAGTTTAAAACACTTGCCTTTTTGTCCAATTTGGTTTAATATATTTTTGAAAAACCTTTATAGCATTTTCTACAAAAATAAAAATGTACCTTTAAAATTGTCATGTGGTGTAACCATTAAGTAAAACGTATTATAATACTTTCTTTGCACCTTGAATACATGAGAGTATAAATAACTTAATCATTAATTTCCAAAAAGTTTTCAAACACATATTTCAAGATAATAATAATAAAAAATAAAAATAAAAAATTCTATAAATCTTTGAGTCAAAAATATCAAGAAGTTTTCTCAGGGTTACACCACATGAATAAAATGTACCTTTTCATAAAAATGTCAAAATAAATATCAGATGTTTTTTTAAAACTTCACGCTCAGTCTTGAGGGTCTAAAGATGTCTGCTCTGTTTTATGGTTTTTATGGTCAACATAAATAACAAAATAATTACCTACATGTTTGTTATACCCAATGACTTTGATTTGGCGGACAAAAGCGATTTGAATCATATTTTAAAACACAATTGTTTCACTACTTATTTTTTTAAATAAATAACAATAAAAGATTATTCTGCACTAGTTATGCCAAATTTCTTTTTTCAGGAATTTCAGCTTTTAATCAGACTTTGACTTCGTTTTTCTTTTTTTTACTGTCTCTGGACACCACATGACATTTTTTACTTAAAGCCCCAGAAAAGAATATCAATATGACTTAAACTCAGCAATTGAAAATGTTAATCACAGAAGAGGTGTATTCAAGTAAATGGTTTGTGTAAATTGCATTTTTTTAAATGTATTTTGAATTTAATAGATCTGGACAAAAATGAGCGTCACTTCATTTAGGACACATGGCCATAATATGCACCTGTTACCCTCTGTTATTTTATTTTATGATGAATCTTGTAAAAAGAATCCATGTTATGATCATGAAAAAGGTTTTTTTCTAGATCGCCCGCCCACTGCAGACACACATTCTTTCAAACTCCGACATACCTGTTTACAGTGTTTTCAGAAAACCTGCATCTTTTTTAGCAGTGGAGAGAGAGAGAGAGAGAGAGAGAGAGAGAGAGAGAGAGAGAGAGAGAGAGAGAGAGAGAGAGAGAGAAAGCTCAGACGCTCAAGGTTGGCAGATTGCAGGACTAAAGCGTCACCCTGGCAGCATATATCCAAACTGTACAAGTGTCCAGAGCTGACTGGGGGACTTCACCTATAGAAATCTGGCAACCTCACACACGTCGAAATCTAATTCTGACCGGCTAATCTGTCTTATTTAAAGTCTGTTATTTATCAAACGTATTAAAATTAAATATTAAATATTAAATATTTTACTTGCATGATTAGTTCTAAGTAATACATGACACAAATGATCTAAAGGGGATGGTAAGGGGGGATGGTGGTTTTACAAGGGGGATGCTTTTTGGTATTTCTTGAAACAGGGGGATAGCATCCCCTTGCATCCCCCTCAACTCAAGCCCTGGTTACATCAGCTAGCAATCAAAGAAAGAGCTAGACTTGAAGGATTACAGTCTTAAGAGCTTGGCTAAGTAGTGGAGTCATTAAACTTCAGGAGTGCTACCCAGCTTCCACCCCTACTGGAGCACGCAAAAGGGGGGAAATGGACCTCTGCCTCCTGGGTTAGCACAAGTAGAGAGGATGTTTAGAAAGGTGAAATGACGTGGTTTGGGGGAACTCCAGATGCAATGGGGAATGGAAAGGCTGAGCGTAAACAAAACATTTCCAAGAAAGCAGGCATTTGCCCTGTTGGCCAACTGTGGCCTTGCACACATACACACTTAGTATTCAGTGTCACACCAAGGGCCCAAGCGGCTTGTTTACTTAAGGGCTAATATAAACCGCCTGCTCCTGAACTTGTGCTTGTTTTTATAGTTTCTCTGAAGGCCCAAGCTGTGCAAGTGCTACCTGCCTTCTATTAAAAAGACTTTTATACTATTTGTATCAGAGACTGTTTTTCATTTTTAAGGCCTTTGACATTTTCCGCCCAAAACAGTCAAGACATAAAATTTCCTGATAGCTTCCAAGCTTGTGTGCACTGCGAGACACAGTGGGTGATTAATGGAGGGCTAGGTTACAAGAGATGTGCATGTATGCATACACAGGACATTCTCCTCCATGTCTCTGCCTTTGATTGTGATCAATAAAATTTATGGAAATAAATCATGTGAGTTTGAGCTCCAACAATTCCATGAAAGAACTCAAAGGACCATGTCAGGTCAATCTCCCTGCAAGGTTGATTTACATAGAACCAAAAAAAAAAAAAAAAAAACTATGATATGGAGGATTAGCCCAGAAGGAGCAGGAGAAGTCTGAAATTCTCATAATCCCAGCCAACCCATCAGTCGACCAAAATATCACAGTATAAGAGGATTCAACAACACTAACACCAGCTAAAACTTTTTTGAAAACGCTGTGCAGCTCCTAGTTGTCATCTCAAGATTGGACTACTGCAATGCTTTGTTGGCTGGCCTTCCAGCTAGCCTCTACAGATGATCCAAAATGTGGAGCCCACATCACACCCCTTCGTCTCACTCCACTGGCTATTTGTAGAAGCCTACTTCAAATTCAAGGCTCAGACATTGGTGGACCTCTGCCACAAGCTGCTTGAACAGCACCCTCAGATTTTAAAGTAAGTCTCTTTAGATAAATGTGTTTTCTAAGTGATTAAATGTAAATGTAAATAAAAGAGCAGTGCTCTTGGATTCAGGAGATAATTTCGTGCTTCCTAAAGCACCACTACAGTCTAAAAAAATCAAGTAAAGAACCACATGGCACAAACCACAATCTAGAAAGAATGAAAAGCAAAAAGGACCACACCAAAGAACCTCTGCAATACTACAGAGGAGGAAATGCAAATATGGAATGAAAAATCCAGACAACCTCATAACCACTCGTGGGCATGATGTCCCCCAAAAATGTCATTCAGTAGTCCATTTATAAATCAATGACATAGTAAAGGCAGAAATGGATATTCCTTGAGACCTGTCTGGCCTTGGTGACCCTAGCCACAGTGTTCTTGTTTGTGCTATTGATATAGTATGAAATCACTAGTTCCACAAAGATATGGAAGAATAAGAACATTTTTGTCTCTTCCCATGAGTTTCAATGAGTCATTTGATTAAGTCATTGCTTTGAGCTCTGGAGTCACTTGGTCTTTTGCGGTCTGCTTCTGTCAGTCAAGCAAAGACCCTACTGCTGTGATAAAATCACTCCTTTCTCCTCTTACACACTCTGAGGACTCTGAGAGGAAAGACCCATTCAAAACGTAACAGCAAGGAAAACGACCCATGGCCATTTTCTGTCATCTGTTGAATGAGAGGCTGAGCCCATCATCTGGAATATGACAATGGTTAAAAAGCAGTTCAGAATGTCATGGTTAAGGTTGAGTATTCTTTAGTTGACACTGTCCACTTCTTTTGTCCAGTTCTGTGGTTAGGCGGTTTTTTAGTGAAACTTATTCTGAGGAAAATAACATTTTGTTTGCCTGCTCTTTCACAACATTCATCATTTCTGAAGCACTCCAGGTCTAATTTAAGACACTCTAAGGAAATAAGAGGTATGTGTCACTACTGTCTAAAAACTTTTGTTTGTGTCTACTACATTTTTTGTTACAAAAGCTTCCTGAAAGGAAATACCTTAGTACTCTAACACAGTGGTTTTCAAGTGGATCTACTTCAGGACCCAAATTTCAACAAAACGTTAAAAACAAAAGATATGGGAAGTTTTTCTCCTCACTTTTAAAAATTGATAAGCTTATCTATTTTGCTATTCCACCACTGCACGATTATATGGTCAGTTACATTTTATTATTTGCATTTAGCATCCTCCATCCTGGCTTCCTGTGCTTACTAAACCTTTTTCCATCTATGCTCCTGCTTTCTATGGCACAGACAAAAAAGGGCATCAGGCAAATGTCACCAGTGTATGAATGTGTGTGGTCCAGACCACTTGGTTTATTTTGGACAGGTAAACATAATGATCCATTGGATGTTATAACAGAGTGGAGCAAACGTTTATCATTTCCCTTTCTGATGTTTATGATTAATCTGAGTATTAATCAAAATTCTTAAGTAACTACTGCCGACTTCTCCAGTGTGTTTACACTGCTCTGTTATATTATATATGACTTCAGAGAAGTTACATCTTAATTGTGTGTTAACCCAGATTGCATAGTACTGAATTATCAACATGTTTGAAATTCAACTTGTATTAGGTTGAACCAGATCTCAAATATTTTCCAAACATCTCCAGTATGACATCAGTCAAAAAATATGCTTTAAGTTTAGAATCTGAGATTAAAACATAAGAGACAAAAATGTCTATAAAAGTAATGTAAAATTAGCCCACTCAAATGTTACAATGTCTTGGTACACACCTTAACTTTGGGTGGGTTCCACGAGTGGTCTTTCATCACAGTTTCAACGGTCATGTTGCTGGGAAAGAGGACCACACTGCTGCTAGTATCTCGGCAAGCCACCTCACACTCCTCTCCTGTTGGGTAACACAGCCTGGTTTAGAATCAGTCTAGAATGTAATTTCCATTGTGTTTTGAATCTGTGTAACAGCTGACAAATGTAATTACATTTACAGGATATACTGTATGTATATACAGTGCCTTTAAGACACTAGTTCTTCTCATTTGCATATTTCACGTTGGGTGTAATATGCAGAAGGTGTGCTCAGAATATGCATGCAGGTGAAGAGTAATAGCAACAGATCTGCTCTGCTGTAATGATGTACCCCCTTTCATTTCTTTATTTTATTTGTAATGTTATATTGTTATGTACACAGAGTGTTTTATTTTGCTCTTCTCTATCCCTCATGTATGAGAGGAGAGTGTGCATCTATTAACCAGTCATTAAAGGTGTGGTTTCCCACATTTGCTGTTTGGCTCTCTGCTTTACTAAGTTAATCATCAGATTTAACTCTCATATCTCTGGGTAAAGTATTACAACTGACAAGCTAATTTCTACAAAGTAAACATCTTAAGTTTTAAATGTATTTTAAATCTGATATCAAAGTGAAGTTCACCTCAGTTCTGCTGTCTGATTTGTAATACAGTGTCTGCAGATACCTATGCCGTGGCCATTCTTGCAGCTGAGATGGATGGTTGGGCTGAGGTTCTGTGGGAGGGAACACTGGCCTTTCAGGTTGGGGCAGAGATGGAATGAGCCAGTCCAGTTCCCATCCTTTCTACATCGGATCACATTGGTGGTGGGAACCTAGAGGAGAGTCCAACATTTCTATTAATTATCATGAAAGATGGGAGCTTACAAACCAATTCCACTTTGCAAAATTAAATAAATAAATAAATGGTAAAATAGAAGTTGTTGTCTACGATGCTGACCACAGATGGGCATGACTAGGCAGGACCTTCCTTATGGTTCTGTTTGTCCTTTTCTAGAATTGTATGAATCTCAGGCATTAACCAGGTTCACTCTGTTCAAGTTGTTTGGGAGACAACCCAGGGGTCTCTTCAGTGTCCATACTGAAAAGACCAGCTTAAACAGCATGTAATTCTGGTGCTGGTCTTAGCTTGTTTATTCTGGTTAGTGCTGGTCTAGCTGATAGACCAGTAAAGTCAGGTTGTTCAGCAGTAAAACTTTGCTCGTGAAGCTTTGCTCCCAAGCAAAGTTTGTCAGCTAGAATGTTTTTCTCTGGTAATGCTGGTTGACCAAGAGAGTCTTGCTGGTTAAGCTAGTCATTAAGCCTTGTTGGAACATCAGCACAGCAGCATTCTGAGTTGTGGACTATGGAATGTAAAAGCTGCCACTATTAAATAAATGAATGCAGTGATAAAAATTAAAACGAAACCTCATTAACCATTTAATTTCCACAAAGTGTCTGTATAATATGTGTATAATAAAATTAAATGATTACATTTTCACTTTTGTTTTCACAGTGAAATTGTTTCATCCCTGTCAAATAAAAAATTAAATGCAATAGCTGATTTTAAATTTCATTTTCACTGCAATCTTGAGGAAAGTCTGTATTAAAGTCTGTATTAAAATTAAATTTTCCAAAGTATTTTCTCAATGTTAGCACAATAACAGTTAAATAAATAATTCAAAGTCAGTTTTAATGTAATTTTTTAATTTATCTTTTATTTTTCAATATCAACTTTCATTTTCAAAACCAACATGTAAATTCTATGTTAATGAGTGGGTGGTGCTCAAGAGAGGCAGGGTTCTCACAGTTTTGGCAGGGTACGTTCCATAGAGGACCAGCATTCAACACACAATGTAAACTTATGACTAGCTATGCTTTTTTCAGCAGGGTATGCAAAGGAGGCCAACAACAACTGTCACAAATCCGCTTAGTTGTTGACCACATTCAGAAAATAAGAGAGCCGATTGACAAGTTATGCCACTCATTTGGAAACACAGGGTCTGTTCCAAAACTTAGTGTGCTGCCTCGCTGTCTCCTTCCTGCATCTCCACAAGTGCAGCACACGAGACACGACTCGCAACTGATTTCAATACAGGTGACATGAGAGTAAAGACACAATCCTCTAATGAGCTTAAATGTGCACAGCACACACACATTTTGGGTAAAATAGTTGGTTTATATCATATAAAACTGTTATTTATCAATACATTTCAGTATTGAATGGATTATAAGAATATTTATAATCTAAATTTCTCCCATCTTGTATTTATTTTTCATCACGGTGCATTCTGGGAACAACTACCTAGGGAAGGATACATATGACATTTACATTACCTCAAGAACTGTGTCAAGCCCACTCTGCAGCTCTCCTTCACAATGGAGACCCCAGGTGTTGTACACTTTGGAAACAACTCTCTCTTGCACAAAAATATGAACTAAGACAAATAATTTCAATTTTCTGATGTGAGATCTTAAGAGCTTTTTTTTTTTTTTGCCTCTGGAGAGTACTGCCATAATTGCAGGGGACAGCAACCTTCGAAATGCATGCCACCATTGGCACGTGGAAGGGTAATGCAAGTGTAACCAGGCTTTGCCCAATGAGTTGATACTTTCCAATGCTGCTATTTACTAACTTGGAGGGTGTGAAACAAAACACACATGAATGAAAGCACACATGAGACTTCTTTCTGTCAGTCTACCAGTCATGCTGCTGATAAATAGTCAGATGATAGCCTGAGTGAGTGATAGGGGGCACATGATGGGTGGAATGCGTAGCCAGACAGAGTAATGGGAGGTGATGGACTGAGATCTTGATGGATGAGAAGAAAAAGAGAACAGGAAAAGAGGAGAAAGAGAAGGTGACAGACCTGCTTGCAGCGGCTGTGCGGTCTCACCGTGTGGCTCGCCCTGTTGCAGTTGATCCAGCAGTCGCTGTTGAACTGAAAGCCGTTTGTGCACTTGTAGGTACCGTGGAAAATGGGAGGAGGTGGCTCACATGTGACTGCCACACACTCACCGGGTTGCCAGGTTCCATCCTCAGTACACTGCCTCTTTAATGCACGCCTATGGTACATCACAGGAATTGCCCTATGACATGTTCGTCAATCAAGGGGAAAGATGGATAAAGTGAGCAGCATCATCTTTCATATTTTCTGACACAAAATATACACACATTTTTTTGTGCGTTTTCTCTAAAATAGCTCGCAGAAACTTGTTCACTGTTATTTAAAGTAGTTTTTTCCACGCTGGTATATTATTGTTGTATGATCGATTTCAGATTTAACCTTTTCTAAACAGCATGTAAAAACACAACTAACTGTTGGCCAAATGATCTCTTCCTAAGTCTGCAGACAGAAATGTGGAACAGACTTTATGCCTATAGAAAATGACCAACAGGGTATATGATGACACAATTGCTTATGGTATCAAACAAGTTAATTAACAGAAGTAATAATCAGGTACTTTGAAATGTAATGAGCATCCAAGTTGGTTTCTCTCACCTCTTGGGCTTGTCTGTGTGGGGCACATGGTAGCCAGGCTTGCACTTGTACTTGCAGAAGGAACCAACTTTGAGACCTGTAGCATTGCAGCGTTTGGTCTGCAGGACTGCATTGGGTACAGGAGGAGGGATTGGACAACGAAGCTCACACAGAGCCTCAGGGAAGGACCACATCCCATCCTCCATACATGTTAATACATTATTACTGCCTGCGGAGGGGTATGGGACAAAGTTAGGCCCTGTTTTCATCTGTCTCAAGTAATTCCATCACAAGCAGTCTGCTGATTTACATGTCACCTCTAGCCAATTGCTGTTTACAATTAACTTTAAGTTCAGTCATGAAACTTTACATGGCACAAGTCTATAGGTCCTTTGAACATGTAATCTTTTAGCCAATCAACTAGTGTACTCCCTTCTGTCAAGCATTTAAATTGCCTCAGTTGTTTGCAGATAGTTTGCATGGTGTGAGAGTTTTCTCTCTGAAACCCTCCTCCTCCCCAGCACTGGATGTTGATCCATTAACAAAAGTAACAAAAAAGTTGTCTCCCAAATATTGAATTAATATGATATAACTTAAGTATAATATAACTTCTCACAGCAATTTTTATTTTGTGCTTTATTTTAGCCAAGCACTTTTATTTACTGAATTTCACATGTGCATACCTCACATGATGACTTGGTAATTGAAAGCATGCCACAAATTTGCATTTAACCTGGAAATTCTTTTAAGAATAGATAAAAAATAAAATCTACAGTACTTTCATTTGATGTTCAGCACTGCTTTCTCAATGTGCGTTGAATTTTTTTATATTTTAATTTTTATTTTTTGTGCGTTGGTTTCAAAAACACATTTTTCATTTATAGAGGTGACCTCTCAATCCCAAGGGACTTTTATTTTAAGAGCAGTCACGCTCTACCCACCCATGAGCTGAGCCGGCTCACGGCACTGGAAAGTGCATTTCTTGCCGTAGGTGGTGCCCTCAGAGAACTCAAAGACAGCCGGGTGCACGTGGTACTTGTCGGGCCGCCCACAGTCCACAGGTTCACAGGTCACCTGCTTGTTCCATTTTCCATCTGCACAGGTGAGGGTCACCGTAGATTCAGACTGTTGAGAGGAAAAACATGAAGGCAAAAGCTTCAAATATTGGAAAAGAACATTTTGTTTTCTCTCTGTTAATTCACTTGGTAAAAGTACAGCAACCGCTTTAATTTCCCAACAGTCCATCAGAGCAGACCATATAAAATGCACATCTGATTACAGTTAAAAAGGAAAAGAAAAAAAGGATAAATTAATGTATCTCAGAGAAAAGAAGCAGTGGAAAGCAGGCCGTCTGAGTGGCTGATAATAGATGGCTCAGGTACAGCATATAAAGCTGTCAGAGTCAGTCATTTGTGCTGTCTCACTAAGCCATTTCAGACCTGTGCGACGCCTGTAAAGACATCTGCACAATTTAAAACACAAGCATTCTCAGTTTCTCAATCATACTCTCTCATTTCTCTCTCTTGTCATTGTCTCTCTGGAGTGGAAATGCCACTTTCCTCTCTCACCCTACGGAACCACAGAAGTAAACAAACATCACAGCCCATCCAGCTATGTGTTGCAGGGTTGGGCAAAATTCAGAATTGGCCCTCTTTCCATTGAAGAGTTGGAATTCAAATTTAGTTGGCAATCCCTCACAGTATGTTGAATTGGCATTTCAATTTAAATAACAGGAAGAGAAATTTACTTAACCCAAAAATGCATATGCAACCTTACCTCCCTTAAATGCATACAAGACCCATACAAAATCTAGATGTTTATTTTTTATAAAACAACTTTTTTTTCCAATAAATTAACTGTAATGATAATTTTATTGATAATTTACACTATATATTTTTTATTCAATCCTGAAGAGTTTCAGGACTTTTGGTAGTAGGATTTTTGGGTGACAGGATGACAGAAATTTAATCAATTTCCATGTTTGGTTGTAAAATATGAAATGTCTCAACTCTGCACACGAACACATACATATATGTACAATGAACTAGGATAAAATGTTTTTTTTTTCTTTTACAAAATATTTAGCTATAAAAGATCATATTACTGTATGTGTCAGGGTTGTGTAGGGAAGAGGCGAGAGGGTCAGATCCAAACACAGAACTTTTAATTATAAACAAACAGAAGAGAATACAACTCTGAAGGAATCTTATGAAGAAGAAGATAACACAAACATAACAGCAGTATGCTGGTTAACAAAGTGCTACATACAAACATACCAACAAGGACCGAAAAAGGAACCAGGAATAAGAGGGCATATATACACAAGGGCTAACAAGATGACAAGAAACACCTGTGATACAATTAAGGCAAGGAACTGAAGACATAGACAATGGAAGAAAACAAAGGAACTTTCAAACTAAGGGTCCTTGTAAATTTCAAATTAAGATTCCTTGGGGGGAACACATAATGACATAACATGACAGTATGATCTATGTAGCATTATTTGTTCTTTGAAGTGGTGAAGGGTACCTTTGCTGTGAACTAGGTATCAAACCTTTGGTTGCTTAATGGGGACTGTCCCTTCAATAGGTATACTGTAATGTCATTACAATTCATGCAAACGCATCTACATGTTCTTGTTACCCCACTGCACACTTCTGATCACTTCTTCCTTATATTTATCCTACAATTACCTCATTTCTCAACATTTCTCATCCTCCTCAGATCTCTTTTCGGCGTAATCTTCGCTCTCTCTCACCCACCCGTCTTTCCCCTATGATTTCATCCTCGCTTCCTCCTTCCATCCAGTTCTCCTCACTTGATGCTGATAATGTTAAACACTTTATACTCCATTTTAACATCTTGTCTAGATGACATCTGTCCCCTCTCATCCAAGCCAGCCCATGCCACACCCCCCAGCCCCTGGCTATCTGATGTTCTCTTTGAACATCGCTCTGAACTCAGGGCAGCGGAGAGGAAATGGCGCAAATCGAAAGAACCAGTTAACCTGAGTAGGCATCAGTCACTGCTCTCTTCCTTCTCTGCCAACATTTCCACTGCTAAAACATCCTACTATCAGAACAAAATGTTTCATTTATCTGATACTCGCACACATCTCTCTTTCAATCCTACCTGCACTCACACACATCATTAAAACATCTCTTCTCACTGGTACTTTTCCCAGTACATTTAAGCATTCAACCATCAGTGAAGAGAAGTCTGCCTTAGGCTTATTTGGGCTCTTTCAACCCTCTGAGGATTTAGTTATCTTTTTTCTTGCAACATACTGGGAACATTAAATGACCTATTATAAAACCAATACATTAATCATTGCTTTTATTACAGTAACATCATGTTCTTGTTCAGAAACCCTCATTAAAATCTTTACTGTGCCTGCAAATAACCAACTAATCAAATCTGTAGTATGTACAAAGCAGGAATAACAGTCATGAATTTGTCACCAGGATCAAAAAGTAAAGTTTAATATAAACCATATCCGGCGGTTTGGACACATGCCATAGGTGGGCTTAGAGTCCAGACGGTTTCAATGAAGCACACAGTAAAACATGCATGTCTCCACAGATCTCTCCATTTGTTTATGACAAGTGATGAAAGGCTGGTTACGAAAAAGATGTCAGTGATGTTTATTGAACCCATTTCTGTGAAGCCAAAACAGTATTTGCTGGCAAGGCACAGATTTTATTGTCCACAAAACAAAACACCAAGATGAATGAACAGCAATTTTGTTGTTGCTTTCATGTGACCAGGGCCATTTTATTCTCACTTCTTTTTTCTGTTTTTATTGTAGATTGAACTGGTCTAGAATGCAGTGAGTCTGTGGAATCCAATGCTTATCTAATGTTCTGTACCCTCTCAGGAAATGTACCAGCACCTAAAACTGAGCAATGCAGCGGGAAGCTTTTGAAATGCAATCCAGACACAGTTACAAAACACTTAATTTGCCCCCTTTCTTTCCCTCTTCCTGCGCTGAAGCTCTTATTGAAAACAGCAAACCATGAAAGTGTGAGTCTTGAATGTTTGAGCTGCATATCACAAAACAAAACAAAACAAAAGCAAAACTGGCCTAAAGACTACATTCCACTTCATCATGTAAGAGCAACAGTATAGTTAAAGACCAGTCTTTGACCTCATATCACTGGCACAATAAAATCCAAAGTGAATGGCCATCAGCCTGCTCAACATCTCCCCCAGGGTTAAAGAGATCACTGTCTATTTATCATAACAATGCCAAAAAGCATGTTAGCGTGCATACCTGCCTTCTTAATAAACCTTCTGAGGCTACAGAAGTACATAAAAGTGTCATCTAACTTTCCCTCCCCAGACCTCTCTGGCTCTCAAAGCCATTTGAAAGCTGAATGACACTTCTGACACAAAGTTTATTAGCCGACACTTGCTGTATTACAGAAGCAGTAAAAGAAATGACTACATTCATGGGAGGTTGAACAGGAGAAACACACACACATGCAGGAGGCTGTTTAAATGCCCAGGGACCCACCTGTATGGTATGTAATCGTGGTCACAAGCACACATATAAAGTTACACACAAACACGCGGTTTCAACTTGAGTTGGATGTACATAGCAAAAATCATTTTCTTACTTGGTATAATCTTGTTTACAAGTGTTTAGAACAAGATAGAAAAAAAAAAAGTATTTTCCAATGGGGTGAGAAAAATAAACTTGTTCCCTTGAATTATCTTACTCCATTGGCAGATTTTTTATCTTGTTTTAAGCATACACCTCACTAAACTTTGATGTTTTGTTGTTTTCTCTCAAAACAATACTTAATTCTGTTTCTTATGGATGTTTAGATTTATACTGGAAAACAAGACAAAAATACTGAGTAAGAAAGTTATTTTATGCAGTGTAATATCTTCATAGGCTGTTCCTTCTAGTGAGCAGATGGGGAACGGCTCGTCGGAAAAGAGGACTGCCGTCCCATCGGGGGGTGGCAAGTTGTGGAGGGGGGATAGAGGGGTGTCTGCGTGCGGAGTTTCCTTCTTTTAAAACTTTACAGCTGCTGATTCCTCCACCACAAAGTATTTAACTACCACTGACTACTGTGCCTAATTCAACACAGATGCCTCTGTTGGACTTTCTTCTGCACCCCACCTCCATCCTGTCTTCCTCTCTCTGCATACACACATACACAAATGCATAGTAACACACGAAAGCAAACTCAGTCAACACACACACACAACCACGCATAAAAAACAGGGGGTAAAGCAAACCTCGAAGTCTCCATTTCCCTCTGTGCTGTTGAAATGTTGTTTGCCTAACACTGACTGCTTTCAATAACACCTTGGCAAAAACAAGAGGCCGACAGTCAGGAGGTTGTGGCCACAAAGACAAGACACTTCAGTGGTTGTTTTTGCTGTAGTTATCGGCTCCCAAAACTGTCCTCTGTGTGTGATGGTTGTGAGATCATAAACCTTGATGCTTGCAATTGTGTAAACAGAGATCTATCTCCTAATGCTGTTTAAAAAAAAAAAAAAAAAGGACTTTTTTTAAAAAGGACTGTATTGGTAGCCGCTCACTGATGCTACGGAAACAGGTTAATGATGAAATGTCTAATTTGTCACTGACTAGAGTCTTTAGGAACACATATTATGAGCTCCCTCAAGATGGCTAATAAGTTCTAATGACTGTGCTGGGATCAGCACTTTCCCTCTGTGAAGGGCCAAGGGCTTCCTCACACTGCCGTCCTCATCTCACTATAGCACGCAAACAGGGCTGTAACCACGGTAGACAAGCACCATCAAATATTCTGATTAGTGGTCGATAAAAATGTTTTTCAATAAAATAATAATAAAAAAGAGATTATTTATTTAATCTTGATTTACTTTAAGCATTCCAAACAAGACTTGAATGTACATAAATTCAAATTTCTTGTAATTCAATTCATAACTTAATTTTTTAAAGACGTTTTCATAACTTACAATTTTTTAATACATAGATCCTGCAAATGTCATGTGTTCTATAGATATTATATTCCAAACATATTTTTTTTCTAAAGGAATCATTCTAAATACCCATTTCCAATCATTATTCTGATTAAATTAAGCTTTCATTAAGTGTTTTAATGTGTCTGTGTGTTGAAACCACACTACAATAACTACAAAACGTTATAATAGAATATAATACAATATACAATACATTATTTTTATTACTTTAACTTGCAAAAAAACATTTTGATAATTATTTTGAATGTTGCACCAAATGATTTGGTTTCAGCCCTTAGAATAATGCAATAAGACATACTATAAAAAGTTATAGAAATAGTCTTTTTCAAATTGAACAGAAATAAAACATGCAGAGTTTGTAATATCTGACTGAAAGAGATTGAATTTACAATTGCTATAGAAATGCACAGAGATATTGTATTTTCACGATAAAAGGAAAATTCCTAAAAGGAAATTCTATATATTGTACAAAAACTAACATTGGTGTTTTAATGAAAACAGACAAACAAAAAATGTGTATAAAATGTTTAAGACATGCAAATACTGGAACTTATTCATGGAACATAAGTGAAATGATTTGATGAAAAATGAGCAAAATGAAATGTTGCATTCAATTTAATGCAAAAATGTACCAAATGCTTTTTTTTTTTTTTTTTTTCAAATGATTAGCACAGAAATTCATGAATGAAGTTAATACTTTGTTGCAATATTTATTTTTTGTGCAATGTTTATATTTACATCTATATTTACATCTATATTTATATTATATCTGATTACATATTTTATATCTATACATATCTATTTATAAAGAGGCTTCCAATAAGGTTATAACCAAACTATACCATCAATGCTGAAGAACATTAAAGCATTTAATCTTCAAAGCAATAGATGGGCCTGCTTTAAACACTGCTACACCAAATCTCAAGTCATATAAATAAGAGAGTGCAAGGTTTAAATACAGCACAGTGGACGACCGTGGGTGCATTCTAAACAAATGTTTTGTGAATACTTTACAGTTTTATTTCTTTTTACAATGCAATGCTGCAAATACAGAGGTATTACAGTTCCTGTAGCAGATGTGGTGGTCTTTATGAAAACGCTCCTCTTTTACCTTACATAACCAGACTAGACATCCCCCCAATGGCCTCTGAAGCCCCCCGTCCTGGACCCCAATGTGCACCGCTGTTAAATAAGCCGAGGCCTCCCAAAAGCAGAGAAAAACTGCTGTCTGCTGCCTTTCTTTCCAAATGCATATAACTCATAAGCCAAGTTTCTCAATCGACAGCGGCTGCTGGCAAAAACCCACCCAACATACAGTAGAACTCATGTGCTTACAAAGAACACACACTTTCTCATTGTTTTTCCCCCTTGTTCTTTTTTTCGTGAATATCACCAAGAGAACAAGAGCTGGGAAACAGAACAGAGTTGTTATTTGAAAGGCAAGAACAGCAAATGTCCCAAAACGTTCTTTGTTTGTGGAGTTAGCACTGTGCTAACACTTGGCCAGGTGGAGTGGGGTAAATTAATGCTTTGCCACCGCTGACATTTTGTGTGTGGAACTGGGGTCAACGGGTTGCAGTAATCGGTGCTCGTTGCTTAGTGAAGACGTACTAGGCTGGCAGATCTACAGTGCCACTGATCCGTGGCCATGCCTTAAACAAAATCCTCTGGGAGCGTGGCGGCGGCTGAGCATGGTGCTTTTGATGTCAAATAGACTCGAACAAATTGCATGCTGACCAACTACACCCCGACACTTTCTTCACACGTTCAAACAGCAGTGTACCAGAAAATGCAAGCGCAATTAGCAGATGTGCAAGGCGCACACACTCACACACAAAGACACAAGTAGACCCTCGTGTATATGAACAAATAGAGACAGACACACACACCAGCCCATTTTTAGAATGCTTCCATCGTTACATGTGCAGCCTTCTAAGGCCACATCCATTTTCATTTGAAATCTCAGTTTTCAGTTTCCTACATCATCCTTTTATATGGTAATAGAGAGCGTTTTCAAAAGTATCTGTTTTTAGTGCAGTATAAACACTGTTCTAATGTGAATGAAAGGTACAATGGAAAAAAATCAAGGCATTTTAAAAAGAAAATTTAAAATGTGGACGTGGCCTATGGGTTAAGAGTTGTGATTGTGGATGCACACCAATGATTCTTCAGATACTCTTAATGACATCAGATAACAAATCAAAGACAAAGCTAGCATTGGCTGATTAAATCAATCTTTTACAGCAAATGAATTGAATCAACTCATTATTTTTCATCTAACAAATCATTGTGTTTGCATAAAGTGAATTGTTCTTACGTAATGAATCGGTTGAACATATATGCAAATTTGACCTAATTGAATGAGAGTTGTTTGTTGAAATCAAACTGAATCAATCGAATTGACCACTGATTGCTGAGTCCATCATTCAGTTTGAGAGTTGTGACTTGTGGATGTACATAAATAATTTTCAAACAAAAATTTGTAGACAAAATTAGCCATCAAATTAATATTTTGGATTAAATGAATCGTACTTTTGCATCAAATGAATAATTGTTTTGCACTGAATGAATCTGAATGAATGAATTTTTTTTTTGGCGTTAAATGAATTTGTAATTTGTGAATTTGATTTGCAATGAATCGGATGAAATTATATGCAAAACTGAGCATGAGTTGTTGGTTGAAATCAAACTGAATCCATTGAATTGACTGCACTGATTGTTGAGTCCATCACTTACTGATTCGAAAATCACACTTTCGGTCATATCCCGCCAAAAATTAACCAAAAACTCATAAATGAGTCAATCCAAAGAACACTAGCAATGTTTACAAAGGATTTTTTTACTTTAACATCAATTTTAAGTTACAAAATTGTACTATTTAGAAATACTTTTCTAATTACATTTATTAGATAATTAAACAACCGATTAATGAAAAAGAAGTACTCAGAATAATCAATTATGTAAAATGAGTACGGCTTCTCAACCCTAAACAAAACCACAATATGTAAGAACCAAAGGAAGCAGCCATGCACTGTGAAAAATTATCATTGTGTTCATATTTGCCAGACAGTGATTTCTGGAAGCAGGAACTTCCTTTCCATCACTCACAGATGACCGTTGAGGTTGCTATTCAGTCAACTGTTTTTCCAGCCTATTACAATAACAACAACAAAACAACTTCCAGTCAGAGGGGAGGTTGAGAGTAATGTTTATGAAAAATCTACAGCTTGTCTTTTATTGGAGCCACATGGACCATTCCAGTGGCTGCAGTGAGGGAGAAAGGCATAAAATCAACATCAAGTCAACAGCAGAGAGCTCACTGCTCAGAGCGCAAGCTATTGTGGCCATTCACTTACCCTCTCACAGTTTGCTTAACAAATCCTACGTGAGCCATAAATCTTTACTGCTACTTTCTCTGTATGTGGTCAGGGCATGAGTCAATGATTATTGTTTAATCTAATACAAGCCCTTGTGTGTGCATGTGAATGATTGTGTTGTGTACTTCTCTATGAAACCTGGTCAAAATTCTTGGCAAAAAATGTAAGAGATTTTATTGCAGGACATAAACACACACACACAGACACACACAGACGCGCACACACGCACAAACAGAGATTGAGAACACATATAAAGTACTACCCAAATATATTACACAGTACATTCAAAAAGTGATTAACTAAATATAGTGGTACCTGTGTTTTGATGATGTCATCATCTCGATGGATTTTCAGTATATATCCTCGGTTGCAGGTGATAGTGCAGCGCACTCCATTGAAGTATCCAGGACTACTGCACTTCATCTCAGCATTGTTGAGCATTAGCTTCTGACACTCGAGGGCATCACACGAGTAGTGAACACAACTAAGTGATTGTGAAATTTGCAAAGATTACAGAAAGTAGTTACATCATGATCATTTAGGGGCCGTTCACACTGAATGCATTTTTGTGTTAAAAACGTGGTGCTCCTTTCACAGTGAGACACAAGAGTAAAAGATGTCTGTTCAGAGCATGTTTACATAGAAAAAACATATTTAAAAAAGTGGATACAAACACAAAAATGCATTTGGTGTGAATTCTTGAGAACTTATTCACAACAGAGCTCTTAACATGAAAAGTGTATAGACTGAAGAAGACTGAAACACTAGTTCAGCATGCTGCATGGTTGACACAACTTTCAAGCCTCTGCACTGACATGAGTGGAAGCAATGGTAGATTTATTTCCTCACCTTTGGCCCATAGGGTTGTAGATTTCATTGCTCTGGCAGCTGCTAATCGTGATGGGGTCAAAATATTGGAAGGAGCGCAGCCCTACACCTGAGATGGCCACCAGAGGAGAGGCGAAGCTTACTATGATGGCCTTTGTCCTGTAGAAGGCCGTGCTCAGGTCGTGACTCACAGGAATAACTAGTGGATTGTTCCGGCAACTCAGCCTCCAGTCCCCTGAAACATCCAAGCATGGCACAATATTCAGTATATCACCTCATGTGATAGTAGCGCGAATTTCAAGTACAGCATTTGAGTAGTCTCTTAGCATCAGCTCAGGCGGAGGACAAGATTTTCAGCTTGAATTATGGTCTTTCCTCAAAGTTAGGCCGCCCTGAGGTATATTGCCATTTTCATTCATGTGGTAGCGGCTTGCATCATGTGAGAGAATTACAAGTGGAGCAGACGCCTTACAAGCAGCTTTCGACCTCCCAATAATTTTTTAACATGTCTAAAAAATTTGGGCACAGTCAGCTTGAATTCATGAGGTGTTTGTGCAGTTAAACAAGCCAATTTGCTGATCTGCTTGAAGTTTACCAATCAGGAGAACGCATAACAATGCTGAGTGTAAAACTGAGTGTTCATGAGGCTTTTACAAATTTGGAGAAAATGGCCGTATTACAACTGTGCTTTTCCATATCATGACTTCATCACTGAGAATCATTCAACAGAAAGGTCATACTGTTCTCTGCTCTTCAAACAACTCCTTTTCAATACCTAGAGGTTGCGCTAGAAAAACATCTCTATCACTCTAATGGACTGAGTTTTTTTGTGTGAAATTTCCATCATGGTCTATTTTTATCCATCATACTTGTATTTATTTCAGTTCTAGGGCTAAATTCAGGAGCATGCAGCATCCATTATAATGGTATTTACACTTAGTAATGGACTTCTAGGCTGAAAGTTCTACCTGTCAAATCAACCACTGCGCTAAAACAAGATTTTAAAACTTTGACTACGTGCGACTTTTAAGCGCATTCACATGGACAAGATTTCACAGATCTTCCTCAGTATGCCTGATATCAACATGGAGTGACACAGATTGGAAGCAAGCACATCTGAAGCATAATTATACAGGTATTCCACTAAAATAACTACTGATTTTGCTCTAATCATCATGTTTGCACTTAGAATAAATTCAAGTATAATTGGCAGAAACGGTGCAAAGATTTTGCACACTTTCTTTTTAATCTTGTACTTTTTGGGCGCTTTATTATCATGCAGTAACTGGCAGTAACTCACTGGCCTTATGATTGATGTATGAAAACAGACAGCCTCCCCTTGAAATCCAAATCTGTCAAATGTCGGACAACATTTGGAATAATTATCCGTCAATGTTTAAAAAAATCTGTAAATGATGGAGAGTTTTCAGTTAACGCAGCCCCTGGCCATACCCGTCTGCTTTTTTATTTCTAAATCACAAGCTATTACTGCCACAAGGAAATAAAATCATAACCTCTAGCTTTATGTTTTATAATGTTAAATAGCCCAATTCATAGGATCGCTTTGGAATTTGGGAGGTCGTAAAGTCGTACCACTGCATCTGTACGATTATCAGATAAACTGACCGTAACGTGAGCAGGGACTCATGACTTACCAAGTGTCAGAACTCGCACCGTGAGCACCTGTATCAGAACACTTGCAATTAAGTACATGAGTCATATAGACTAGTTTTGTGGTGATTTATTTTTTTTGGTCCTTTCTGGAGCTTGATTGATTGTATAAATAACCATTCACTTTTGTAATAAATAAAAAGCAGCTAAACATCTCCTTTTGTTGTTCCACAGATGATAAAAAAAAAAAAAAAAAAATAACATACAGGTTTAGAAGAGGGTGAGTAATTGATGAACAAAAAAAAATCTTTTTGGGGGTAAATTATTGAAGAATTGGATTACTAGTTGAACAGACCCTGTGCTGAATGTGTGTTTTTGGACAGTAATGGTTTATTCTAATAATAAACAAAGAGAAGTAAAATGAGTGATATCATATTATTGAGACGATGTGAGACTAACCAAGAGGATGTGTTTGCTCTTTAGTGTCCACCAGTTGAACTGTAATGTTGTGCTGTCTCTGGTCGATGTCAACAGTTCCGTCAGCAGCCAGATGGATAATGACCGCAGCAGCCACCATAGGATGAGCATAATGAGCCTTATGAGAGATAAAAGATAGTGACTGACATCCATTTTTAACACATACCTGTAACTGGTTACAGAGATTTTGCCAATAAGGATGTGCTCCTGAAATAACAACTTCTGTTGATCCAATATAGTTATATATAGAGTATAGTAACTCATTCCTGACCCCAAACCCTAGCTCTAATCATTAACTATCATTAAATTCAGAGGGAAACGACAGGTTGATAATAACTTTGTTCAAGTCCCAATCCCAGCTCAAACACTAAGCCTAAATTCTAATCAGTTCATAAGAATGTTGTTCCAGAACCAACAAGGACATTAATCCAGGACAGACTGATCACACTGTGAATTCGGTGACAATTGGTCCAAAGTTTTCCTGCTGAAATTGGTCTGCGCTTAGAGAAATTTGAACCACTTCCCCCAGTGGCAGAAGCTGGAAGTGTTGTTGAACATATGGGCACGCGTGAGCTCCAGTTTTTGTGTGAAATGACTGCCGCCAAAAGTGAGTTGTATTTTTAGTTGTAAATTATGTAATAGAGTGAACAGGAATGGATATTTTATTAACCTTCACCCTAACCCAAACCTCAAACCTAGCCATCAGTAGAGTAAAAATGTAATCTTGAAAAATGTGCTTGGGATGGCGCAATTCAGCAGAATGGGTTCGATTTAGGGTACATTAACTTTTAGACAACATGACAATTTCCATTATGTTCATGTCAAGAAACATGGTCTACTTAGATAAATCACAGTAAGTTGTGTGTTAAACTGTGATTTTTAATAAGTAGGATATGTTCCTGGATCAACATCATTTCAGCATAGTCGTATCCCTATCCCCAAACTCTAACCCTTAACTACCGCTAAATTCAGAAGTAAACGATAGGTTAATGAAAATATTTTTGAAGACCCAACCCCAGCCCACAGCCTAACCCTAAAATGTAATCAAGTTATTAGGAATGTTGTTCCAGGAACAAGGATGTTGATTCAAGAACTTGGCCTAGTTGTCAAAATCATAATAATACTGATTTGTCCACTTGATGTGACATGACATCAGTGTTTGAAACTGAAACCATCTCTTACCTTTAGCCAATATTGTGAAGTCCAGCTGTGCTGTTGTGACTCCTCACAAGGAAACCAAGCGTATTGAGACACACCATGGGACAGGTCAAACACCTTCGACTGACAGCTCTGAGTGAACATACACAAGTGATATTTATTTTCTTTTCAACCCATTATATATCCTTTTATTAAATCTGTGGAATATTTGTCTGATAACTGAAGACAATGATGGATTTAAAACAGCCATCACAACCCAAAGCGGATGATCTGTCTTTAATGCAAACCATTAATAAAAACATTTTATGTTCATTTATCTCTTGGTGAGCTCATTTAATTGGAGCAACGTTTTATTGATACATATTTTGTTATTTGTGCACCTGGATTCAAATAATTTTTGGAGGTGCATGCTTTTCAGGATTTATAATGCAAACCATTGCCTACTTTATTATCTGCTTTAGTTTATATATACTGTATATATTGATTTTCCCTGCATTTTGATATCCATGATGTAACAAATGTTTAGGAGGCTGAAAGGTAACAATCGTGTAATCATGGAGACACTGAGTTCTAATACCAGATGATTTTACTTATATTTTCAATAAAATTTGTAGCAGGGGTGCATTTGATTGCATTTATTTTGTGCATTTACTGACCTGATTCACTTGAACTGTACTTCATTCACTTAAGCTGTATGGGGCTATTAATATAACATCCATCCTCCTACCATTTTTGGCTTCTCGCAGGTGAGGAGACATGGGCATTAGCAGAGAGACAGCCCTAAATGGGCCAGCCTGACAATGTTGGAACTTTTGTTGGGTGGGAACCTTTAAAAATTTTTTATTTACTTTGTATATAAATTTAATTTTGATCACCGACCTACAAGTCAACTGGCCCATCAGAAAAAATACAAATAAAATCTTGGAGCTCCCTACAGTACGTTCATTTAATCCCTGACTGAGAGAATGTCTACGGTTTTACAGAACAAATAGACAGATAATAATCTTCTTCCAGTCTCTCCATTACAGCAATTCTTTGGATTTGTTTATAAACAAATTACCTTAAGGGCCAGGCACTAAAACCCAACTGAAATACCAGATCAAAAGGTAACTTAGACCACCTGAAAACTCACAATTAGCCTCCAAGTGGCCGGGTTAAAGTGCCACTCCAGATCAGCCTGAAAGGAAGTGAAATCCGGGTGAACAGGGGAACTGACCTACTCTCTGTGAGCACACCACACTGGGATCAGAACTGGCCTAAGTTGCAGTGACTGTTGAGTGCACAGTTTCAAAATTATACATAAAAAAAAGGAGATTGGCACTCTGTGTGAGCATGAAGTTAACCAATCATACAAGCCTTTAGGGAGGGTCAAGTTGGATCAAAATTTAAACACACTGCCGGTAACTGTTCTCTGGTATTAAGGGCAACTTTTGACTTCTTGCCAAAGAAAAAGCTAAAAACGTCTTTTCTTTCAGGCCAGAGTGCATTAAAGGAATAGTTTACCCAAAAATGAAAACTCTGTCATCATTTACCAACCCAAACCTGTTGTTGTTTCAAACCTGTATGACTTTCTTTCTTTTGTGGAATGCAAAAAGAAGGAAAAAAGAAGGAAAAGCTACCCAATCTTCATCTTTTTTTTTTTTTTTTTTACATAAATAGTCATTCATTTTACTACAATGCTGACCCTAATGTCTTTATAGAGGCCTTTTAACTCAGCGGCTAATTCCAAGTCCTCACAACTCTGCTCCGTTGATTCAGTGCGTATTGCAGGCAGTGTATTTCATTACACTGTAGAGTAATCAGACAGCAAAGCCTAACTTTGAACCCCCTGAACCCAACTGTGGGGTAACAATGTTTTTACGCTAGGTGACACTGGAGAGCTGCATGGCGCCTCACAGAGTGAATGACACTAATTACGTGTTCTGTTTTTGTGTATGTTTAACAACAGCAGGAGCAGTTCAGGGCAGCAGTGCAAACAGTTGTCTGTTTGTGCTTGTTCCTGTCTGCTCTTAATATCAACCTCATTTTCCCTTTAAAAAATTAGATAGATAAATATTAGATAAAATATTACACTGTAAAATTTTAAAGATGGAATTTATATTAGTTAAATGCTTTATAACAATATCACGATTATGTGATAATGGAGTGAATTTACATCATTTTACTGCTTTGATTTGAGCGGATGTTGTCACTTCTAAAATGAAAAACTGGGAATTTAATAATAAATATTCTAGGTATTTCTTCATTTCTTTGCTTTCTCTAATCAAATTTACAAAACATGTACTTGGGAATTTATTTTGATCGATATATAGGTTTTTCTAAATATTACTTTTCATCCTATTAGTCTTTTGTAATATTCCTAATAAAAGACAGTTCCTTAAAGGAATATTCTGGTTTCAATACAAGTTAAGCTCAACCGACAGTATTTATGGCATAATAAAAAATAAATAAATAAATAAATAAAAAAGAAGCAAAAATCTGTGTTACAGTGAGGCACTTATAATGGAAGTGAAAGTGGCCAATTATTATTATTATTTTTTTTAAATACATTTCAAAAGTATAGCCACAAGACGTAAACAATATACATGTTAACATGATTTCAGTGTTATAAAATCACTTACTAACCTTTTCTGTGTAAAGTTATAGCCAAATTTACAACTTTGTTGCCATGACGACTTAACACTGTAAACACAAAAACCCTAAATTGGCCATAAAATCTTTGATTTAAACAACTTTACAGCTCAAATAATACACAAGTTTTAGTAGAATATTTAATGTAAGTACTTTTATAAAATTATAAGCCTCACATTTCTGCATTTAAACCCTCCAAAAATGTACCCCCTTCACTTCCATTGTGCCTCACTGTAACCTAAATATGTTTTCTTTTTTTTTATTTTATTTTAAGAAAAGTAGGAACGAGTCAAAATTATATTTGTGGTTAGAAACATTATGCCACAAATAATTTCGATTGAGCTTAACTTGAATCAAACCCAGAATATTCCTTTAATGACATCTTTTGACATCAGTTTTGGTGGGAAAATAACAGCACCGACATAAGTATAAGGAATTATGTTATGTTTTGTAGTATCAGTTGGTGTCTCCCTCTAAAACATTCCATCCTGTGATAAAATTACAGGAACTGGTACGATAATATCAAAATCCCTCATTGAACATACTGTTAGCTCACTTTACCTCTTTATTTACATTCTGTAAGTCATCCTATTAATTTTCATGCTATTGTGTAAATAAGTTATGGCATATGTCTCATCACTGTCACGACTGCTATGTTGCTCGGAACTGCACCCAAGAATTTCACACACCATTGCACTTGTGTATATGGTTGTGTGACAATAAAAGTGATTTCATTTGATTTGATTTGAAGTTATAATTAATAAAGTTTAGGTGCCTGAGATTAAACAGAGCATATTTCTGAAAGTCTGGTAAACCCTTTAAATTATTTAGTTATTTTATTTTTATTTATTTTTTTCTAAAAAAAGTGAATAATCATTTTCAGAGTTAAAAAAAGGTAATACATAACACGAATAGGTCAGAATTATTTTATGCATTATAATTATATATATATATATATTTTTTGCATTCCATCTGCACATAATCTTTCTGGGCAAAAACGAGCATCTAAACTCAACAAAAAAAGAAATGTCCCTTTTTCAGGACACTGTATTTTAAAGATAAATTTGTAAAAATCCAAATAACTTTACAGATCTTTACTGTAAAGGGTTAAACAATGTTTTCCATGCTTGTTCAATGAACCATAAACAATTAATGAACATGCACCTGTGGAACGGTCCTTAAGACACTAACAGCTTACAGATGGTAGGCAATTAAGGTCACAGTTATAAAAACTTAGGACACTAAAGAGACCTTTCTACTGACTCTGAAAAACATCAATAGAAAGATGCCCAGGATCCCTGCTCATCTGCGTAAACGTGCCTTAGACATGCTGCATGGAGGCATGAGGACTGCAGATGTGGCAAGGGCACTAAATTGCAATGTCCATACTGTGAGACGCCTAAGACAGCGCTACAGGGAGACAGGAAGGACAGCTGATCGTCCTCGCAGTGGCAGACCACGTGTAACAACACCTGCACAGGATCAGTACATCCGAATATCACACCTGCGGGACAGGTACAGGATGGCAACAACAACTGCCCGAGTTACACCAGGAACACACAATCCCTCCATCAGTGCTCAGACTGTCCGCAATAGGCTGAGAGAGGCTGGACTGAGGGCTTGTAGGCCTGTTGTAAGACAGGTCCTTACCAGACATCACCGGCAACAATGTCGCCTATGGACCAGACAGGACTGGCAAAAAGTGCTCTTCACTGACGAGTCGCGGTTTTGTCTCACCAGGGGTGATGGTCGGACTTGCGTTTATCGTCGAAGGAATGAGTGTTACACTGAGGCTTGTACTCTGGAGCGGGATCGATTTGGAGGTGGAGGGTCCGTCATGGTCTGGGGCGGTGTGTCACAGCATCATCGGACTGAGCTTGTTGTCATTGCAGGCAATCTCAATACTGTGCATTACAGGGAAGACATCCTCCTCCCTCTTATGGTACCTTTCCTGCAATGCCACCAGCCATACTGCTCGTTCTGTGCATGATTTCCTGCAAGACAGGAATGTCAGTGTTCTGCCATGGCCAGCGAAGAGCCCGGATCTCAATTCCATTGAGCACGTCTGGGACCTGTTGGATCGGAGGGTGAGGGCTAGGGCCATTCCCCCCAGAAATGTCTGGGAACTTGCAAGTGCCTTGGTGGAGGTAACATCTCACAGCAAGAACTGGCAAATCTGGTGCAGTCCATGAGGAAGAGATGCACTGAAGTACTTAATGCAGCTGGTGGCCACACCAGATACTGACCCCCCCCCCCTTTGTTCAGGGACACATTATTCCATTACTGTTAGTCACATGTCTGTGAAACTTGTTCAGTTTATGTCTTAGCTGTTGAATCTTTTTATGTTCATACAAATATTTACATGTGTTAAGTTTGCAGAAAATAAAAGCAGTTGAAAGTGAGAGGACGTTTCTTTTTTTGCTGAGTTTACCTTTGTTTAGTTACAACAAAGATACATAGGTACAATATTCTCATAATTTGTCTCTCTGAGTGGAATCATCCTGGAATTCATATATCTAGAAGTGATGATGTAATATTATTATGACTTATATTCAGAGACTGGCAATTCACTTCATTCACAACTCCAAGACAGCTCTGCAGGGAGAGAGCTGACTGGAGAGAGGGGGATTCATAACATCTTTTTCATCTCTAAATGCCTCATAAAATTTGAATGAAAAGGTTACAAAATTAGCCACAAAACTAGAGAATTCTGATGTAATGCTTAAAAGAGAGTTAGAATGGGAGAAATGGGGTGAAAAAAAAGAAAGAGAAGATATTTGTTTCCACACCCCTTACTTTGCTCTTCTATCGTCTCCTGAGATTTCTCTCTCTCTCTCTTTATCTCTCTCAGCACACCACAGTAACCTCACTGACACTGTTCCCCGCTCAACCACCTCCCCTCCATTGATTCAAGTACAATACTGTACACAGGGCTCGCCAGTCAGTTCTACAGACAGTAACCTCTGTTGGCTGATTGGCCACACAATAAAACCGATTAGTCATTCCGATGCAGAACTAACATTGATCACAAAACGTTTCACTTTTAAGCCGTTAGTCTGTTTTCAATGGAAAAATGGAAAACATCTCAAACAGGGCTTTGATTTACATTCATATAAAAATAGTTGCGAGACCATGAAGTGAAAGTAAAATAAACTCCACACAAAGGCGTATTGGCAACAATGTGCGATGCATTACAGTGAGGAACAATTCCAAGTGATTTTAACCTATGTGCCAATGTTTCCCATTACAAACCACAATACAGTTTCTAGCAACAATGAGGTTCAAGCTCAACTGTGAAAAATGACCATATCTCAGTGCCATAAATCCTTAGGTTGCGCACAGCATGATAGGAATAGTTCTGGGACATGATTAATTCAGGAGCTTGCACGATTTTGGGCACAGGAGATTCATGCTCCTCCACAAACATCACAGGAGAGGAGAAGGGAGGAGGAGTAGTGGCCAATAAAACGGTAAAATTACAAATGTATCATGTTGAAATATCCAGGGAGTAAAACAACACAGGTTTTTTTTTATTTTATTTTTTTTCAGAAAGAGCCAATTCTTTACTATTTCCATGTGTAACGGGTTCAGGCAAAGTCTCAAATCTCTTCTTAACAGAATGTACTGAACACTTCTCTGCTATTTAATGTGAAACACTGTACTGTTCAGTCTGACTCCATTGTCCAGATATAAAGTGAGATTTCAGAGAGATTTGACTTTGTGTTATAGTTAAAGGTGCCACGTATACCCATAAATTACAACTATAAATATTTCAGTAAGTCATCTTTTACTAGGGTTTTATTTTTATTTTTTTTTATTTTTTTGCATTCGTGTATGTATATACGTATACAGTATACAGTATATACTAACTACACAGTCTAAAGTATTTGTAAAGCATTAGTTTACACTTAATTCATTAATTATAAACCGTCATTCCTACAGTGTTAATAAATGAATAGAGTACTGTATATACAAATAGAAATTATTTACATATTTACGTATTTTCATGTTTCCATTTATCATGGTATAAATATTGCTTGCAAAACTTGCTTGTTTTGATTATTGGGTTACCTCCCCCCAGTCCCCCCTGGAATCTACGCTCCTGCTAATATGTATAGTTCCAAATTTATGTATTTTCATCATGCTTAAATTGCAAAACCATTAAAACTATAATTAATCGTGTACAAATGTTAGTCATATTTTTGTTTTTATTTCATAGGCTGACATTTTAATGACAATTAAAGATTTAGTGGAACTTGAACAAAATCCCCAATTGAAGACCCCTGATATTAAGGGGATTAAGAGTATATCTTAGGTCCTGTAAATAGTCAACATTTTTATCATCTTCACTAGATCATTTTAAATGGGCCTGTGTCAGCTTCCCAAACATAGTGTATTTCATGTCAGCTATCCACATTCTAAACAGTATGTACTGCGTGTGTACATTGGCATGTATGCTTGTAAAAGTCACACGTGTCTCCCTAAGTACATGCATGCAGTCTCACCTTTGTCACTGCAGGATATCCAGCGGCCACCTCTGCTGGACAGTGTACCTTCTCCTCATTGGAAACCTCCACTCCATTGGCCCACTGATCCAGAAAACCGCTCGGTGTGTAGAGACCGCAGTCCCTTACGCTAGCCTCCCGCTCAAAGTCCTCACACACGCCATCACCGTCGTAAAAGTAACACAAGCTGGGCTCATCTTCAAAGGATAGAGATGGAGATGACAAAGGGATAAGAGCCATACCGAACTACTATATCCAGATCCTGTTTCAGATATTGTTAATAGCAGGCAAGTTAATCAGATAATTAGTAGCTGCTGTTTTACATAAAATGAAAGTAGATGATGCCCAGAGGCTGTCAAGCTCCAAAAAGGACAAAAAAAAAAGCACAATAAAAGCTTCGTAACAGTAGCACATACAACTTGTACACCATAATCTAAATCTTCTGAAGCCATACAATAGCTTTCTGTGAGGAACAGACTGAAATCACTATACACTGAAAATCTTGTTGCCTCTATTCCCTTTCATTGTATGGAAGCGTCTTGGACATTTGGAAGACATGAGGCTGAGCAAATAATTATAGAATTGTCTTTTTTTTTTTTTTTTTTTTTACTAACCCTTTAATTTTAACAGTAAGTAACAATGGAACCTTCATATGGTGAGTCTATAGGGCAATCTCACAAGTTGCAGAAGTCAGGGGCCGGTTGCACCAGCTATACGTATGTTAGAACTTAGCCTAGTTGTGGCGTAAATGGGCACTAAGTCACAATTTAAACACTACTAAATATTTGAGTGTTGCACCATTAAAAATAGGTAGGACGTAACCCTACGTATAAACTAAATATTTACAGAAGACTCCAACCAGGAGTAACAGATAGAATAAAAAAGCAGAATGATATTTAATGACATCAGTGAGCTCATGTTTTGCGTGACAGGCATCAATCATTTCGACATACATTATGATGTTGACATTTACACTCGTTTACATTTACAAGAGAGAGAAAAAAAACGTACTTTTATTCGGCTCTTTAGCATGAAACCGTTCTAACGGTGCAGTTTTCAGGGTGCATCGCCCGGTGTCAAGTTTCAACACATTCAAAATATATATAGGATATTAAAATGAACAAATGTCTATTTTTAATGGGGATATAATTTATTACAGCTGACAGTTACGTGAGCAGACAAGGTTTGAACATCAACCGTAATGAGATAAAACTGAAACACAGCTTTTTAACACTTCTGTGTACAAATTTGAAGGCTGTTCATTGGATCAATACAGGTAAACGTCATATTATGCAACTACGCATTACTTTACGGAGAGCTTACAACCAACTAGTAAAGTCTTGCCTTAAGAACAGGTGGTGCAACCAAATTAAGCACTGACTTGTAGTAATTACTAAGCCCTTAGTGTGAACTTTACGTCCCAACTTACGTGAGAACTTACGCACAGCTGATGCAACCCTACCCAGAAGTAATAAGTAATAAGAAATTTAGTTAAATGCTGCTGAAGCAAAACCTCTGCCAAACTGATGGTATAATCTGTTGTCAAAAGAGTATTTGTCTATAAAAATAATTCATCTGCATATTTTAAGTAGTAAATAAATTCCACATAGGCAATTTGGATAGTATGCGTATAAACAGCTTTTTTAAAGTGGTGATAATACAGCATGCAGTGTTGGGGAGTAACGGAATACATGTAATGGGATTATGTATTTAAAATACAAAATATTAGTAACTGTATTCCACTACAGTTACAATTTTAATCATTGGTAATTAGAATACAATTACATTCAAAAAGTATTTTGATTACTGAAGAGATTACTTTGCATTTTATTGTCATTTGTTTCATTTAATATTTACTCCTTTCAGATGGAAAACATTTATACATATACAGGTGCATCTCAATAAATTAGAATGTCATGGAAAAGTTCATTTATTTCAGTAATTCAACTCAAATTGTGAAACTCGTGTATTAAATAAATTCAATGCACACAGACTGAAGTAGTTTAAGTCTTTGGTTCTTTTAATTGTGATGATTTTGGCTCACATTTAACAAAAACCCACCAATTCACTATCTCAAAAAATTAGAATATGGTGACATGCCAATCAGCTAATCAACTCAAAACACCTGCAAAGGTTTCCTGAGCCTTCAAAATGGTCTCTCAGTTTGGTTCACTAGGCTACACAATCATGGGGAAGACTGCTGATCTGACAGTTGTCCAGAAGACAATCACTGACACCCTTCACAAGGAGGGTAAGCCACAAACATGCATTGCCAAAGAAGCTGGCTGTTCACAGAGTGCTGTATCCAAGCATGTTAACAGAAAGTTGAGTGGAAGGAAAAAGTGTGGAAGAAAAAGATGCACAACCAACCGAGAGTACCGCAGCCTTATGAAGATTGTCAAGCAAAATCGATTCAAGAATTTGGGTGAACTTCACAAGGAATGGACTGAGGCTGGGGTCAAGGCATCAAGAGCCACCACACACAGACATGTCAAGAAATTTGGCTACAGTTGTCGTATTCCTCTTGTTAAGCCACTCCTGAACCACAGACAACGTCAGAGGCATCTTACCTGGGCTAAGGAGAAGAAGAACTGGACTGTTGCCCAGTGGTCCAAAGTCCTCTTTTCAGATGAGAGCAAGTTTTGTATTTCATTTGGAAACCAAGGTCCTAGAGTCTGGAGGAAGGGTGGAGAAGCTCATAGCCCAAGTTGCTTGAAGTCCAGTGTTAAGTTTCCACAGTCTGTGATGATTTGGGGTGCAATGTCATCTGCTGGTGTTGGTCCATTTTGTTTTTTGAAAACCAAAGTCACTGCACCCGTTTACCAAGACATTTTGGGGCACTTCATGCTTCCTTCTGCTGACCAGCTTTTTAAAGATGCTGATTTCATTTTCCAGCAGGATTTGGCACCTGCCCACACTGCCAAAAGCACCAAAAGTTGGTTAAATGACCATGGTGTTGGTGTGCTTGACTGGCCAGCAAACTCACCAGACCTGAACCCCATAGAGAATCTATGGGGTATTGTCAAGAGGAAAATGAGAAACAAGAGACCAAAAAATGCAAATGAGCTGAAGGCCACTGTCAAAGAAACCTGGGCTTCCATACCACCTCAGCAGTGCCACAAACTGATCACCTCCATGCCACGCCGAATTGAGGCAGTAATTAAAGCAAAAGGAGCCCCTACCAAGTATTGAGTACATATACAGTAAATGAACATACTTTCCAGAAGGCCAACAATTCACTAAAAATGTTTTTTTTTATTGGTCTTATGATGTATTCTAATTTTTTGAGATAGTGAATTGGTGGGTTTTTGTTAAATGTGAGCCAAAATCATCACAATTAAAAGAACCAAAGACTTAAAATACTTCAGTCTGTGTGCACTGAATTTATTTAATACACGAGTTTCACAATTTGAGTTGAATTACTGAAATAAATGAACTTTTCCGTGACATTCTAATTTATTGAGATGCACCTGTAAATGATGTGATCCAAAGTGCATTTGAACAGCGGTGAAACATTTTCTTATGATGTGTTACATTCATATGAGCAGACAGAGAAGTAAGTTTGAAGTAAGTTTGGAGCAGAAGAAATAGAAATAAACCTTGTGTAAATTGTCATCTTTACGCTAAGCTAAAATGCAATTTCTAGCCATTTTACATGCACATGTTATCATGAAAATTCATGTTGGATCATAATTTCTTTTTTTTTTTTTTTTCTAGTAAGACCTTTGATATTAGGGCAAAAATCTTATTCTTGATAATAACTTCTGCATTGTTTTCCTGTAAAAAATATCTAAAAATCCTTAAAACAAGATAAATTAGATTAATCTTGTTTTAGAAACAACACTGCATAAGATATTTAGAGAGAGTTTTTATAGTCAAAACAAGTTAAAAAATCTACCAGTGCTGAAGACGTAATCCAAAGTATTTTGAATACATTACTGACCTTGAGTAATCTAACGGAATATGTTACAAATTAAATTTTACTGCATGTATTCTGTAATCTGTAGTGGAATACATTTCAAAAGTAACCCCCCCATCCCTGACAACAGGTATGCATTAAACTCAAAATAACCTTATATTTAATTTAGTTGAGTAGAGTACATTCTATTTTATTTCTCATGAAGATTGTTTAGAGCAGTCATTGTTTTACATGGCATTACTTCATAGCGATAATGTATAGTCTATTTTTCACTGCTGTTCATACAAGGACAGTAATAAATCAAATCATTCATGATGACAGATAGATTTAATCTTTTATGATTGTCCTGCCCAGACACACTTCCGGCAAATTGATCATCTCAATTAAACTCACACTACCATTGTCAACAAAACGCTTCTAGGTTTTTTAATAAAGACGTTTATCTTGCTATAAACCTACAAATGTGCTAGTATTTTAAATGTTGAGGAGGGTTCATAGTTGGTGCCCTGGTATGTCCTATTTCTGTCTATCCCTAGACTCCTGGGTGTCAGCAAAATCAAGATATATGTAGCTGACACTAGGGGAACATGCTTTTAACTGTCCTGTCCTGTCACCTGTTCAGTCATCCTTATAATCAACAACTACTAAGTGCCAATCAATGCCAACAGCAGACGGGAAACATGTTTGCAGGATATGCACTTATCAATTTGAACACTCTTTCCCTGGCAGCCTCCAAGCAATATAAGCAAACAGGGCCTATGTAAAATTAGAGCCATCCTCTGGTGCACAGCAGCTACAATATATCATTCAGAGGAAGCTACAATGTTTAAGGGCAGCAGGATCCACGCTGCACCTTGTCACATCATTTCCTGTACTAAAAACTAACAGGAATTGTTTTATTAATACTGTGTTACCACGTCCAGTTCTCGTGACACATTAAAAACAGAGTGCAGGAAAACATCAAGAACTGCAGGACTGATGTAACCGTAGATCTGTGCATTTCTACTTGATCATACGTTTGTCTGGGGCTCGTTCAACATAAATAAAAGTTGTGCAAAAGTTGTACAAAAAAACTCAGCTAAGATAAGACACATTTTATTTATGTCAAATGTTTTGCTGTTTTGAACAAAGTGACCGATCAAGAATGGAAAAAGAAAGACACCTTCGAAAGTGATATTGAGAGCTCTAATAATTCAGACAAAGATTTAAAGGGATTACTCAAACAGTCATAATTTAGTTTCCCTATCTGTCACTCACTCGACATTGTGTCGATGTAGTGACACTAGGGGTCGCTCTTGGGATCCCCAAACACCTCTGATTTTTGAGAATAGGCCAATGGGAATTGGTGAGTGGTATTTGCATGCCACTCCCCCGGACATATGGGTATAAAAGGTGCTGGCTCACAACCACTCATTCAGATTTTTTCTTCGGAGCCAAGCGGTGTTTATTCATTGAATTCATTAATTGATTTCCACTGCCGTTCCATTCACCTCTGCATATGCTGTTGTATATACAGCGCATTTCAGCGGTTTCTCCCCCTCGTGCAAGAATAAGTGCAGAGAACGCCCCTGGGTGTTTCGACAGCTAAAAGAGAGTATATATTCTAATAATAAAAGAGTATATTTTCCTCTAAAAGAGTGGCACTGATGGAGAGCATCTTTTTAAAGATGCCTTTCCGTCTGTGTATATTTCCTGGTTGCGGCCGTTACCTTTCCGCCTGGGATACAGCCACGCTAAGACAGCATTCGCGGATGGCTCATGCTCTCATGCTCTCACTCCCCGCCCCAGTCCTTCTACCTACGGGTACGCTGGTTTTCCCCAGTCGAGTTCTGGGATGAGACAGGCGGCTTGCCCCAGGGCGAGTTTGGGGGAGACGCATACTTGCGCAGTCCTCCCTGGTGAGTTCCCCTGAGGGAGAACCTCCTCTATCAGGGATGGGGCACCATCTGGCAGGGTGAGCTCTCGATTCAGCATTGGAGAGCGGGCTGATCCAGTCGGACGCGGAGGACTCAACTAGGCTCCCACCTTTGGGTGTGGTTGCCCAGTCTGAGGCCGACGTGGAGCTGGCAGCCATGCTTGCCCGGGCTGCTGTGAGCATCAGGCTTGAGTGGAATCCTACACCCTGCCCTGAGCCCTCTCGGCTTAATGATTGGTTCCTGGGCTCAGAGCGTCGCTCACGGCCATGCCCCGCCCCGGTTCCATTCCTCATGGAGGTGCACGAGGAGCTCACAAAGTCGTGGCAGGCACCTTTTACTGCCTGGACCTGACCTCTGAGCCCCTCCGCTCTCATTTTCCTCGAAGGTGGGGTGGCCAGGAGGTACACAGCGATTCCCCAGGTGGACAAGGCGGTTGCGGTGCACCTGTGCCCGCAAAATGCCGCCACCTGGCGGAATCACCTGAGACTCCCGTCCAAGGCCTGTAAGTCCACGTTGTCCTTGGCGACCAAGGCATGCAGTGCCGCTGGAAAGGCCACCTCTGCCCTGCACGCCATGGCCCTCCTGCAAGTGCACCAGGCAAAGGCGCAGAAAGAGCTGCACGAGGGTAGTCCTGAACCAGGAGTGATGCAGGAGCTGTGCTTGGCAACTGATCTCGCCCTCCAGGTGACGAAGGTCATGGCACGGGGTCACGGTGTGGGCTCTCGGGCAGGCGATGTCCACTTTGGTGGTCCAGGAGCACCACCTGTGGCTTATCCTGTTCAAGATGAAGGATACCAACAAGGTAAGCTTCCTTGATGCCCCCATCTCCCAGGCTGGCCTGTTCGGCGACACCGTCGAGGACTTTGTCCAGCAGTTCTCGGTGGTCAAGAAGCAGACAGAGGCTATCCAACACATCCTGCCCTGGCATGGCTCAAGGTCCCGCACCTGTCTGCTTGACGCCAAGGGCGTCCCCACCACAGCACGGAGTAAAGCCCCCCGCAGGAAGCTGACGCCCTCGTCTCATGGTCTGGCACTAAGAGCCCTAGGAAGGCCTCCAAGTACCCCTGAGATGGACGACCCAGGGAGGAAGAGGCCCGCTGGAATCCCAGAGCTGGTATACAGACCACTCTGTCACCCGGTGGAGGGCTGGGAGGAGGATCTTTTGTTTCCTTTGAATTTGATTTCACCGCACATCCCTGCTAAGGGAAGTGGGCTTCCGCATCCTCAATTACCTCGACGACGGGCTGATTCTAGCTCACTCTTGAGACCTGTTGTGTGCGCACAGGGACCTGGTGCTCAGGCACCTCAGCTGGTTGGGGCTTCGGGTCAACTGGGAAAAGAGCAAGCTCTCCCCAGTTCAGAGCATTTCTTTTCTCGAGATGGAGTTAGACTCAGTCTCTATGATAGCGCGGCTCACGAATGAGCATGCACAGTCGGTGCTGAACTGCCTGAAGTCATTCATGCGGAGATGAAAACAGTTTCAGAGGCACCTGGGGCATATGGCGTGCTCAGTGGCGGTCACATTCGGGTTGATGCATATGAGACCACTCCAGCACTGGCTTCAGACTGGAGTCCCGAGATGGGCATGGCACCATGGCACGCATCACGTGGCCATCACGCCGATCTGCTGCCACTTGTTCAGCCCTTGGACAGACATTGCATTTCTGTGGGCAGGGGTCCCCTTAGTGCAAGTGTCCAGGCACGTTGTTGTTATGACAGACGCCTCCAAGCGAGGCTGGGGCACCGTGTGCAACGGGCACGCAGCCGCGGGCTCCTGGACAGGGCCTGGACAGGCCCTGGACGAGTTGCTGGCAGTATTGCTCGCCCTGCAGAGGCTTCGGACGTTGATCCAGGGCAAGCACGTGTTGGTCCGGTTGGACAACACAGCAATGGTAGCGTATATAAACTGCCAAGGCAGCTTACGCTCATGTCGCATGCTGCAACTCGCCTGCCGTCTCCTCCTCTGGAGTCAGCAGTGACTCAAGTCATTGTGAGCCACTCACATCCCGGGTGACCTCCACCACGCAGTAGACGTGCTGTCATGGCAGGTTATGCTCAGGGGAGAGTGGAGATTCCACCCCCAGGTGGTCCAACTGGTTTGGAGTCAATTTGGCCAAGCGCAGGTAGACCTGTTTGCTTCCCGGGAATCCTCCCATTGCCCGCTCTGGTACACCAGCTGACCGAGGCTTCCCTCGGCACAGACGCACTGGCACACAGCTGGCTCCGGGGGCTGCACAAGTATGCGTTTCCCCCAGTGAGCCTGCTTGCACAGACCTTGTGCAAGGTCAGGGAGGACAAGGAGCAGGTTGTCCTGTTGGCACCCTACTGGCCAAGAATGTGAAGACCCCCAGAGATACGCAGTCGGGTCGGTGCTTTCCTTCCTGCAGGAGAGGCTGGAGGGGCGGCTGTCCCCCTCCACCTTGAAGGTGTATGTGGCCTCTATAGCGGTGCACCACGATGCAGTAGACAATAAGTACAGGGAAGCACGACCTGATCATCAGGTTCCTTAGATGTGCAAGGAGGCTGAATCATCCCAGGCTGCACCTCATTTCCTCATGGGATCTCTTCGTGGTCCTGTGGGGCCTGCGGAGAGCCCTTTTTGAGCCCCTAGAGTCAGTTAAGCTAAAGGTGCTCTCATTGAAGACTGCCCTCCTGACTATGCTCATGTCCATCTAGAGGGTTGGGGACCTGCAGGCATTCTCTGTCAGAGACACCTGCCTGGAGTTTGGTCCGGCATACTCTCATGTTATCCTGAGACCCCAACCAGGCTATGTGCCCAAGGTTCCCACGACCCCGTTTAGGGATCAGGTGGTGAACCTGCAAGCGCTTGCCCAGGAGGAAGCAGACCCAGCCTTGTTGTTGCTGTGTCCAGTGCGTGCTTTGCGCATCTACTTGTATCGCACACAGAGCTTTAGACGCTCTGAGCAGCACTTTTGTCTGCTTCGGAGAACAGCGGAATGGGAGGGCTGTCTCCAAATAGAGAATCACCCACTGGGTCATTGACGCCATCGCTTTTGCATACCAGGCCCAGGATGTGCCACCCCCCCTTGGGACTTCGAGCACACTCCACCAGGAGTGTGGCGGCCTCCTGGGCCCTGACCAATGGCACCTCTTTTGAGCCTCCCGGGTTGAGCCAGTTTCATCCTGTGTGTTGTCAAGTACGAACAGGTAAGTATGCAGGGCAATTGGCTGGGTGTATCGCTTGCATAAAGCACCTTTCCCTCCTGGAGGGGAAGATGTGTGCTCTCCCCCCAGCGAAGTTCATGAGACTGTGGTCCCTCGATGTTCTTCCTCCTTAGCCCTGTGGCAGGTGAATTCGTTGGAGAAATTCGATGCCGGCCCAGTACGTGTGCTAGTAGGCCCTGTACTGGGGTAGGTGCTCCACATGTGCTGGTTGCCAGTAAGTAACCCCGAGTGATGTATCTTCCACAGTACGGTTTCCCCATTGGTAAACCCGTGTCTTCCTTGCGCAGAGTTCCCTGTGCCACCGATCATGTGTTTGTAGAGCTCTGTCCCCTCCGGGTAGGACCTACCATGGGGACTTCCTCCACATGCGATACTGCCGGTCAGTAAGTCCATGTGATGTATTTCCACACAATTACCTCCCCTTCGGGCAGGGTGTGGTCTCTGCGGTGTCTTTCCCCTTGGGAAAGAACTCCCCTCCGACACGGACGCTTATGGCCCCAGCTGAACGACTTCCACTTTTTGGGGAGAAAAAAGAAGAGAAGAGACCATGGCTAGTGTGGTCTGTCCCCATTCTGGGCAGTCAGCTTGTCCCCGAGGTGCAGGGGACCGTACGACGCTCGTGGAATGTTGGGGGAGGTTACGTGAGGGCTGGGTGCACTTGCTACGAGGCATGCAGTGGCTTTCTCGCACCTGCACCGCCAATCCACGTAACACAATTCAGCTAGTTGTGCCATTTTGTATAGGGACCCCTAGTGTCACTACATCGACACAACGTCGAGTGAGTGACAGATAGGGAATGTCTTGGTTACTGTCGTAACCTCCGTTCCCTGATGGAAGGAACGAGACGTTGTGTCCCTCTTGCCACAACACTGAACTACCCGCTGAAATGGCCGGGACCCTGTCTCGGCTCCTCAGCGCAAAATCTGAATGAGTGGTTGCGAGCCAGCTCTTTTTATACCCGTATGTCTGGGGGAGTGGCATGCAAATTCCACTCGCCAATTCCCATTGGCCTTTTATCAAAGATCAGATGTGTTTGGGGCTCCCAAGAGTGACCCCTAGTGTCACTACATCGACACAACGTCTCATTCCCTCCATCAGGGAACTGAGGTTACGACAGTAACCAAGACATTTTCATGAGCTTTTTTCACTTTATTTTTTTTGCTGCTGCAGCGCCTTTAAAACATCTTTGCAATTGCCATTAATAAGAATGCTAACACAATAGCCGTCACTGACAATGTAATATGTTTATATATCTATTTGTCTGATTTCAGAAAATTGTGGGCTCAGGCTCATTAAAAAAAGTACAGAGTCATTTTTGCAGTGTAATTTCAATCAATGCTCATTTCCACTGGAGTACTGAAAGTTGCCGCATGTTTTCATGGTACATTAAGCTCTTTTAACTCAAAAGATTAAGTAAAATGTCATTCCTCGTGATACAGTATGACCACTTTAAAAAACTTCAAGGGCTAGTTTGCCCAAAAATGAAAATTCTGTCATCATTTACCCACCCTCATGTTGTTACAAATATGAAACACTATCTTTCTGGAACACTAAAGGAGATGTTTAGTCAGAATGACAGACTCAGTTCCCATTTACCATCATATTATGGAAAAAAAGATGCAATGTAAGTGAATGGTGAAGCTAACACTTTGCTTGACATTTCCTTTTGTGTTTCACGGAAGAAAGAAAGTCATACGGATTTGGAACAACATAGGATGACAGAAAAATGGGGGGGGGGGGGGGGGTGAACTACTCCTTTAATGAAGCAACGAAAATAGAATGTGCTGAATTTCACTGGCCATTATTTAAGGCAGTGAAGGATGAACTCATTGAACCTATTCCAAAGAGGTGGAAATGCCAATTAAGCACTGTCATGTACTGGTGCAACCTCAGACTTCCAGAGGTGGCCTAGAGGTCAGACAAGCCTTCAGCTTGATGAATATAGGCTACATTCAACAGTGAACTTCAAAGGCCCTTCTTTTTTTCTCTTCTGTCTCCTTTCATCCTTTCTTTTGTCTTTTTTAGGCTCTTTAACTCCACTCCGGCTTTCCTTCCACACGTTGGGAAGAAAAGGTGATTGGTGCATTACTGCTAACAGGAAGAATTGCCACAAAAGTCTGCTAGTGCTCGTTAGGCAGATCATAGAGCTCTACAGCAAAGAGTAAAGTCCTTTGTGAGGGTACTTAAATGTCCGTAAGGGGGTCCAGTTATGTGGCCAATTGTTTTGACAGAACTGATTAGCTCACAAATTAAAGCACTCCATTAACATCACAACTAGCTAACAAGTTTTGTACAATAAAGGGATAGCACAACAGAATTTTCTCTGCCTTACACACATTGTCAATGTAGGACGCTGGGTGACACTGATGACAGACTGAAGCCATGAGATTGATGGCTGGGCACCCGGGCAGAACTGACATCAATAGAGAGCTGAGAAGTAATGGGCAATGCAGCTAAATGTTGCCGAAGCACAACATCAATCAAACTGATGCTACAATTTGTTGTCTTAATAGTTTGAAATTGTAGTGGAAAGTGTATTATATTTAATTTAAGAGAATAAGCATCAAACACATGAAGAAAACACACACATATGCACCAAAATTAATTAATTAAATAAATACATAATAAAAAGGCTTTTCTCGCCAAAATATATTTCAAAAATACTGTAAATATATGTTGAAGAAATTATGTTTTCTAAATGTCCCAGATCATTTTGGTTTGTTTTTTTACTTGTTGCTTAAACCTTCACAATTCAAAATATATTACAACATGTACAACTGGGACAAGAAATATAGTCAAAACATTGGGATATCGCAACTATTCTCTATTCTCTATTCTTGCTGAAATGTTTTTTGTTTTGTTTTTGTTTTTTAAACGTCTGCAAAAATATATCTAGAAAAATAAATCATATATTAAATATATTTAAAATGTATATGATTCTATTCTGTAATAAATTTAAGCAATATACTGTTTATTCCTGATATATTCTTTGTTTATTTCTTTTAAAATACACAAAACATATAAAAAACTTATATATTTTTTTCCAGGTTCAAAACAAGTTAAGCTCTGTTGACAGGATGATGCTGTGGATTAACACAAACAGTATTTTCAAATTCTGGCCCATGTTAATAAAAACAAGCAAATGTAATGGTAGCTAGCTTGTATGTAATAGCTGTGCAATGTGTAAACTTCACTCTTCTGGCCTTAAGAGATGCACTAGCTAGCTAGGCTAGAGGCCATGGCTTTTATATCCACCTTGCTAGTGCGTCCGACTCTCATGCAGGGGATCGCCAGTTCGAATCCTGCTCGGGGCGGGTCGAGAAGGGCCAGTGACACAACATTGCATTTAAAGTGATGCACTTAACTTGTGTTGAACCCATGACATTGCTTTAACATTTCTACCTAAAGATCACAGTCACATACCAACACAATTGAACAAGGGCTCTTTCTTGCACTGGTTTGAGCAGCCATCTCCATTAGCAAAGTTCATGTCATCACACTGCTCACCAAGATATCTGAAAGGCAAATGCATTGATGCTTGTAAGTCATACTGAGTCAGTGTTATGTCACACAAATAAAGGTTATTGCCACCAAATGTGTGTTAAAAATAAAGTCTTTGTCAGAGGGTATTGCAAGTCACACTGCAAAATATTTTTTGTTAGAACACACAAAAATAAAATACATTTAGTAAGGTTTATACTTAGAACATGAAAACATACAGTTTTATTCAATATACACAACAAATAACACATCTATGAGCTTCAGCATCATCATTCAACATTTTGCCTCCAACAGGTCATTTTTAATTGTCCTGTTGTGTGACAAATTAATTATTAAAAGTACACATATTCATTCTAGTCTCTCAATTAATATGAGGTACTACAACTGCATGCATAATAGTTATAAATATTTAGCTGAAAAATAGTTTATGTATGACATGACATGTCACATTGCAGGACATCAATCCAAATTATTATTATTATTTTTTAAATTATTATTATAGTATCGTATTACTATATTATTTGTACTGAAATTAATAATACAAGTCTTAATATCTTATGCAATTTTGGTTCTTAGGTAAATTTACTATGTTAAAAAGGATGTTTTGCAGTGCATGGAAACTTAACACGCTGACTAACATTTTCCATTGCTAAACAAATAAACCACAGTAATATGCACTTTTTCTATCAATTTTAATACATTTTATTTATAGTTTAAATTTCACAAAACCTTTGAATATGTTAGTTTGATTTGAATGCTATGTAAGTAAGATATCTCACTTTTGGATAAGTCCATCCCCACAGTAGGGTGAGCCCTGCTGGTGAGAGATTGGAGGAGATGGTTCGCTCTCGGCTCTTCTAGACACTGTCAGCACATGGTAGGTGTATGTCTCATCAGACTTTAAGTCCCTGAAACACACAAACAATCAGCAGAGAAGATGAGTCCAACTCTTAAAGTTGGAGTGATGAATTTTAGTTCACAAACTTCACAGTTCACAACTTTTGCTTCTGCTTGCCAGAAACGTTCTGCACGTTTTCTAACAAATGTATAAACATTTTTTTTTTTTTGCGTTTCTCCAACCATTCAAAGAAATTCTAATCTGCTAATTTCTGCATATGTTTGTTGAGAAGCTATTAGCAGTGTATAAATGTTAGATTTTTCAGGCTGAGGCATAGTTTAAGAGTTTGCCATTATACAGGGATATAACCAATCATTGCCTTTAAAGAGGTCATGTCATGAGAAATCAAATTTTCCTTGATCTTTTGACATATAAGAGTTTATTGTACTATAAATACATACAGTAAGTTTCAGAACTCAAAACTTCAATTGTTTTAGAGAGAACATTCCTTGGCACCCAACTGCAAAAACGGCTCATTCTCTACTTCCACGACTTACCTACCTCACTTGCGAGCCTTCACTGATCCATGACCACCTGACAGCAAGAGATCAATGTCTCCTATAACATAATCGGCTCTTTGGTGAATGATAAGGAGAGAGCTGGACAGGTACAGCCATTGCTACACACCTATAGAGGGACCATTGCTGTAGTTGTTATTTAACTAACAAAGAGTCGGGGAAGATTCGAAAACACGGTCACTGGCTGTGGAAGTCTCTGCATAGCCTTCCGAAGGATGACAACATTAGGAAAGAGCAGCTAAAGTTTATTGTTCCTGATCGATCAATATGGGATTATATGTTTTTTTTTTCTTTTTTTTTTTCTTTTTTTCTGCACATTTCTCTAAGGATTCTTTGTATAGTCAGCCATTTTTATCGCAAAATAAATAATGTTCAGTACTCCAACATAAAGCAGACTGTGCTTATTACATGGTTACTTACCAAAGAAATGGAAGCGTATCGTAGTTCTGTCAGGAAGGACTCGTAGTAGCATTACACCATCCATTCAATTCAGGCATCTCATCCAATCATAATCCAGCCTTTGCTTTATAAACTCTGTAGCTGTCTTTCATTGATCATTCTGAGCATTGTTTCAGCCTCCATTCACCCCTTCACCACCAGTTTACCTCCCATCCTGCCATAGGGGTAAGTTCCTCTCCCCTGCTGTCATTGTCTTCAGGCAGGATCTGGCAATCCGAACGAGAATCTTAGCGCTGAACAGAAGGATGGTGCTTACGCCATATCCATGATTATTCTCAATTATTCTGAGTCTTTCTGGTAGAAATACATAATTTCTCAAGATAACTGAAGATTAAATGATTTTATTTTGTAAGAAGAAAGCATAGCGCAGAGTGTAACGAAAGACAATGGTGTAGAATACATTTATGGCTGCCATCTCATCTGTATTGTATTAGCCAGGACATCTGGTATTTTGGCTGAAATAAACGTATTGGGATGGCCATTATCCCATATTTAAGCTCCAAAACAGTCTTGGGCGATCCCCTCACCTGGTTGACCGGTGAAATTATGGAGGGTGTTACTCCCAACCTGAAGAACCTCCCGTATTTTCCATTAAATGGGAGCCCGACCGTCCATTAAAACTGGATACAGATTTATTAACTCTACAGATTCACAGCTTGTGTTAGTCTGGACTATTATGACTGTTTTTAGCTAAATATAGCATTATTACACTACATTCTGGAATACATAATTCTGATAAGTCAGTGGCGCCATCTAGCGGTCTGATATCTATGAGTAACAACCGCATATCAGACATATCAGACTGGACATCAGAGTATTACGTGTCATCTTTCCTGCTTCTCGGATCACGGTGCGATCTCTACAAGTAAGATAATAAAATAACTTAAAGGAATAGTTCACCCAAAAATGAAAATTTGCTGATAATTTACTCACTCTCAGGCCATCCAAGATGTATCTGAGTTTATTTCTTCATCAAAACAGAATTTAAGATTTTTAGGATTTCATTTCAGGCCTCCTCCTATAAACAATGCAAGTGAATGTCCTCCATTTTTTGACAGTCCAAAATGCATATTTAGGGTGCATCAAAATAATCCACACAACGTTTTTTAGAAAGAAAACAATACTTATATACTTTTTAACAACAAATGTTCGCTTCCGTACATCTCTGTGATGTGCGCTCATGAGAGGGATGATGTAAGCTTATTGGTAAGGTCACGCGTCACGTGGAGGAGGAGACAGGAAGCGCGTCATTGTTTACATTGTTTTTTTATTATTTGGAAATGATTTTTTATTTTATTTTATATTGTTTTGAAATTGTTTTGGACTTTTTTGGTTTGTGAACAGCACAAGTTTCTCTTGTAAACAATGACGTGCTTCCTGACTCCTCCTCCACGTGACGCGTGACTTTACTAATGAGCTTACATCATCCCTCTCATGAGCGCACCTCACAGAGATGTATTTTGGACCGTCAAAAAATGGAGGACATTCACTTGCATTGTTTAGAGGAGGAGGCCTGAAATGAAATCCTAAAAGTCTTAAATTCTGTTTTGATGAAGAAAGAAACTCAGATACATCTTGGATGGCCTGAGGGTGAGTAAATTATCAGCAAATTTTCATTTTTGGGTGAACTATTCCTTTAAACTCAAATCAATATTTCATGTGCATTTATTTATCTGGCAAGTAGTCTTGTAATAGGCTGGATGAGGAGGAGTCATTTTCAAAAAATAAACACCAACAGAACTCCAATGCAAACCGGAGATGGATTTCAGCTGTTCAGCGATTTATTCCTTCTTATATAATTACATAATTTCAATGCAAATCAATATTTTATGTCCATTTATATATGTATTTGCTTAGTAGCTGTGTAATAAGTGGGATAATGTAAAGTCAGCCTGTTATTATCGTAAAATAAACCCAGACAAGTTATCATCCTGAAGGGGTTTATTTTGTGATAACAACCGGCTGACTGTAGATTATCCCTTACTTATTTGTACAGCATTACCAAATCCTGTATACCTAATAATATAAGTATTAGGGAGCAACAGTATGCAGACTTTGTTCAGTTTAGATTTTTTTTTTTTTTTTTTTCAGTCAGATAACTGTAGTTTGATTGCGTGCTTCATATAAATTGGGACCTTTTATTAGTAGGGACATAGCTATTAATAATTGCCTGAACTGAGTGCTTTCAGGTGATTTCGAATATCGCTTGCACATTTTCATTCTTTGAATACCGCGAGTGTTGTTTGCGCTTCAGTGATGTTAGCCAATAATAACACAGTGGGTGTGTATATTAAGTATATTATATAAGTCTTAAAGGGGACAGCACAGAAAACCGAACGTTTTATACATTGAGGGCCAGAGACAAGGTGGAAAAAGGTAATTTAATACTATTTTATGACTGTTTTTTTTTTGTTTTTTTAAAAAAACATTATTTTTCTTTATTAACATTATAAGTATACCTCAAGGAAAATTAAGTAAAAAAAAAAAAAAATGCATGACATGACCCCTTTAATTTGAAATTATTAATGAAAAGTAAAATGTCTCCTTTCATCCTCAAACACCATCAGTTAGATGCTAAGAAAGGATGGCTATTGTAATGTGATCTCAGAGTACAAAGTGTGCTGTACACACAGCACTCGTCATGACTGTAATACAAACCTTCATATACGTAAAGACTCAGCTGAAATTCTGAAAAGTAAATCTCTAGTCATTCTCTATGCTGGGATCAGTACAAGGCAGGGCCTCTAAGGTAACACACTTTGACATTATAATAAAGCAGCATAGGATCTGCCATAAAGACCACTCAATTAACGCAAGACAACCCCCATAAAATGCATTTCCACTCTCATTCTATCTATCTCAATGAATTGACAAAATAAGAGAGATGGAGAAAGACCAATTTGGAAGGCAAAGGGCTGGTACGGTGCTTTTCTTTCTGACAATACCCCCATCTGTCTGTTTTACTAGTCCCTAAAATAAGGAATAGTTCACCCAAAAATGAAAATTCTGTCAACATTTATTTACTCATGTCGTTCTAAGTCCATATGAATTTCTAAACATAATTAGAGAAATTCTGAAGACTGTGCTTCTCGCTGTTTCACATGCAATTATAATGAATGGGGACTGGAGCTTTCAAACATCAAAAAGGATGCAAAAGCAAGAAAGTTCACAGAAACAAATTTCACAGAAGCAAAAAGTCATACTGGTTTGGAACGACATGAGTCATGAGTTAATGATAACATAATTTAATTAGTTCCTCTAATTCCAGTTTTTTAATGAATCCTGCAACTGTTCTAAAAAAATAATCTCACCTCTTCCTACTATGAACCCAGCTACTTGTGCTTTGGTAATAAAAAACATTTTAATCAGGACATAGATCAACCTTTAAACCTCTATTTGCACATTTGCTTCTCAGATCCTTTACACGGGTTTAACTTTACGCCTGAAGAAATATAAACTCGGCAAGATTGCACAGTGTGCAGAAAGCCTCACAGCTGGTTCAGGTACATTCAACTCAATCAGCTACACCATGAGGCTCTAAAACGCCACAAACTCCTCCAGCTGCAGTCTTCCCAAACAGTCAAATATGGGTCAGAGATCCTCAGTGGTGTGAGAATTGCATAGTGCCAGAAGACACTTTGCTAGAACTGCATATGCAGTCTGAGCCAACCCCAATGGCAGGAGCTGGAAGATACTGGCCCGCAATGTGGTCTTGTGGCTGTGTTTTTCTAAGACATGTTTGTTGTGGAGAGGCAGAGCAAAGCTAAAAAAGTACTACTGCTATCCTTAACAGCCACAGTGACTCCTGAGGTAGACCGTTGGCTCAGCTTACACAGAGATGGAAATAATATTTTGCAAGAAAGTATCAATTTAGCCATCAATGTCTTGTGGTTACTTTACCAATTTGTGGTATGGCTGTTTGTTTGTGAAATCATAATCATTTATTTGAGCAACTAGCTTCATGCATTACTGAAAACATGCAAAAGAGATCATTCTTAAAAATAAATGCCAAGATACAAAGTCTTTGACAAGCAAAATCAAAAGTTCGAAAAGAAAGAAAACAAACATGCATGGTGCATACAATGCAGGAAATTAAGAAGACATTAAATTTGCCATGTTTTGGTTCTGTCCAGCAATCCCACAGTTCTGGATTAGGATCAAAAGGAAATTAGATACCATATTTGACTGTATGTAAGGGCCCATGGTTCTTTATTGGTGCAGGGCAATCTGATACTAGCAGCACATAATACTCACTCAAATACTGCTATTTATAAGTCAAAAGTGCATTTTACTTAGTAGGACCATGGATAAATGCCCTTCAATTCATTATAAAGAGAATACGGAGAATAAAAATAAATAAAAAACATTTCCATTTGAGAGATTTAGTGCTTCATTAAAAGGAAATGTACAGTTGAAGTCAAAAGTTTACATACACTTAGGTTGAAGTCATTAAAACAATTTTTTTAACCACTCCACATATTTATTATTAGCAAACTATAGTTTTGGCAAGTAATTTAGGACATCTACTTTGTGCATGACATGAGTCATTTCCAGTGGGTCAGAAGTTTACATACACTAAGTTAACTGTGCCTTTAAGCAGCTTGAAAAATTCCAGCAAATGATGTCAAGCCTTTAGGCAATGAGCTTCTGATAGGAGATGTACTGAAATGGAGGTGTACCTGTGAATGTATTTTAAGGCCTACCTTCAAACTCAGTGCCTCTTTGCTTGACATCATGGGAAAATCAAAAGAAATCAGCAAAGAATTGAAAAAATTAAAAAAACTGTGGACCCCCACAAGTCTGGTTCATCCTTGGGAGCAATTTCCCAAATGCCTGAAAGTACCATGTTCATCTGTACAAACAATAGTACGCAAGAATAAACCCTATGGGACCACGCAGCCATCATACTGCTCAGGAAAGAGACACATTCTGTCTCCTAGAGATGAACGTAGTTTGGTGCGAAAAGAGCAAATCAATCCCAGAACAACAGCAAAGGACCAGACAACAGTTTGCAAGTGCACATGGGGACAAAGATCTTACTTTTTGGAGAAATGTCCTCTGGTCTGATGAAACAAAAATTGAACTGTTTGGCCATAATGACCATCATTATGTTTGGAGGAAAAAGGGTGAGGCTTGCAAGCCGAAGAACACCATCCCAACCGTGAAGCATGGGGGTGGCAGCATCATGTTGTGGGGGTGCTTTGCTGCAGGAGGGACTGGTGCACTTCACAAAATAAATGGCATCATGAGGAAGAAAAATTATGTTGATATATTTAAGCAACATCTCAAGACAACAGCCAGGAAGTTAAAGCTTGGTCGCAAATGGGTCTTCCAAATGGATAATAGCCCCAAGCATACCTCCAAAGTTGTGGCAAAATGGCTTAAGGACAACAAAGTCAAGGTTTTGGAGTGGCCATCACAAAGCCCTGACCTCAATCCGATAGAAAATGTGTGGGCAGAACTGAAAAAGTGTGTGCAAGCAAGGAGGACTACAAACCTGACTCAGTTACACCAGTTCTGTCTTGAGGAATGGGCCAAAATTCCAGCATCTTATTGTGAGAAGCTTGTAGAAGTCTACCCAAAACATTTGACTCAAGTTAAACAATTTAAAGGCAATGCTACCAAATACTAACAAAGTGTATGTAAACTTCTGACCCACTGGGAGTGTGATGAAAGAAATAAAAGCTGAAATAAATCATTCTTTCTACTATTATTCTGACATTTCACATTCTTAAAATAAAGTAGTGATCCTAAATGACCTAAGACAGGGAAAGTTTTCTACGATTAAATGTCAGGAATAGTAGAAAACAATTTTAAATATATTTGGCTAAGGTGTATGTAAACTTCTGACATCAACTGTAAATACCTTTAGACATATAGTATTTGGTCTCCTTTTTATTTTATCAGATACAACTATAGAACCTAATAGGAAAGTGTAATAATTCTGTGCAATGGAAAACAATGTCTTATACAATGTGCACTATATAAGGTTCTTTGTTTGGTTTGATTTTGTCTTTGTTCTCTTTGGTCTGACAAACTCTAAATTTGTGTTACAATTTACTGCAGTTGTCTTAATTTGTGTAAATAATTTGTATTTTCTGTTGAAAACTAATAAACATTCGATTACAAAAAAGAACAAACAAAATGTAATAGTCAAATATGTATAACAATTCTGAGAAGACCATGGAGAGGATGAAACGGGCTTGCATGCCTTACACATCGCAATCTTTCAGAGGACCTTCCTGTGTTTGGGTTTTGAGATGATAACAATATTTTTCAAGCCTCCATGCTGGAATTTGTGGTAGCTCATGACATCATTGCTTTTCCTGTGCGGGATACCCCACAGTGGTGTGGGAAAATACTTTAGCTTCAGGCTGTTCACTCTTATCCCATGAAAGCAACAGGGTAGGAGCATGCCACAGTGACAGCATTTAGGATGTAGATTAGCAGTGAAACAATAAGGTAACCAGACACTAAAGTAACCAAAACCTCTGGGTATAAATATGACCAGTTTAACTTCCTGAAATATGCTTTTATTTCATTTTTTTTTTCTGAACAGAATAGCGGGTTAGTTTCTATCAACGCCTGTAGGTTTTTGTCTGAGACTTTGTAATGAGTTTCTTTTCATTCCCACATAATCATATAACACCAGCATGTCAGCAGTGCTACTCTTTCTCCCTCTGTCTGACTGCTTCAGAGAGGTATACGCAAAATTATAAACAGATGGGGTACCTCAGTGGTAACCATCTTTAATGGATCAACACTGTATATCCTTATCTGAACTGTGTATGAATGATCAAATTCTCTCTTTTTCCTCCAACATTTAGGGCACTTCCCACGAATAGTTTACAAAACTGGGTATAAAATGCATTTCTTTTTATTATTTTTGAGCAAATGAACAGTGCTTCACCTTCCGAAAATGTTGATCGTCAAACTTATATTAGCCGTTTTATTTTACATTTATTTTATGGCAGAGGCTATTTGCACTAAGTGTAAAAAGCAAAAACAAACAAACAAACAAACAAAAAACAACGACAGCAACAAAAAAACATCATCTTTGCAGTAAGTGCAAATAGTGGCAGATACTGTTTGCACTACTAATTAAATATTGTGTTTATTTAGTGTCCCACAGACACCCTACACAAACCCCTACCCCTAAACCTAACCTTAACCTTCCTTTACAAAAATTAACCATGGTTTCACGACCAGTGCCACCATGGTATTTTGTAGTAAAACCATAGTTACCACAAAATTAAATATGTTTACTATATTAACATCATAGTACTGTAGTAACACCATGGTCAATTGCATTAAACCTATAACTTGGAGGGGCCTGGGTAGCTCAGCGAGTATTGACGCTGACTACCACCCCTGGAGTCGCGAGTTCGAATCCAGGGCGTGCTGAGTGACTCCAGCCAGGTCTCCTAATCAACCAAATTGGCCCGGTTGCTAGGGAGGGTAGAGTCACATGGAGTAACCTCCCCGTGGTCACGATTAGTGGGGCACGTGGTAAGTTGTGCGTGGATCGCGGAGAGTAGCATGAGCCTCCACAAACTGGGAGTCTCCGTGGTGTCATGCACAGCGAGTCACGTGATAAGATGCGCGGATTGAATGTCTCAGAAGCGGAGGCAACTGAGACTTGTCCTCCGCCACCTGGATTGAAGTGAGTAACCACGCCACCACGAGGACCTACTAAGTAATGGGAATTGGGCATTCCAAATTGGGAGAAAAGGGGATAAAAAATGTAAATAAAGAAAACTATAGCTTTGGCCAAAAAATAAATTACTACAATATTACAAATTTTACCTAGATCAGATCTTTCTCTCAACCCACTGACCTTCACTGTAATCATATCACTGCGATGAAATTAACCTTTATATTCATTTTTATTTGTTATTATAAGTGATAGTAAAGGAAATATTAAGTGGGAGAAATGCAGGATTCAAACCTGGGTCGTGTGCACGAAAGAAAAACATGCACACCATCCTAACACCGCACGCCAGCAAAGCAATACTAGGAGGTGCAGTTTCTATTGAATTTCTGTGTTTCCACCAAACTATTGGAGTGCAAATACCTGTGATGTGTGGCAGATGCTATTTACACTTAGTGCAAATAGTCACTTCATTATTTTATATGTGGTTTACATGAAATATGAGTTTACCGAAATTTGGTACACACGTATATGTTGACGTTGACGAATAAGGTTTCCGAGATGATAAATAAGAGAAATCTAGTTTAAATACATGTAATTTCACAGAAATGTAATATTTGTGTTCATGTTGGTTTAAAAAATGTCCATCAAAAAATTGGTGTAACGACCATGTAAAATGTACTAAAATACTTTCTTTGAACCTTGAATACACATGAGTGTAACTGCCAATATTTCTTATGCCAATATACACTATCGGTCAAAAGTTTTGAAACACTTACTCATTCATAATTATAATTTTTTCTTCACATTTTAGAATAATAGTAACATCATCAAAACTGTGGAATAACATAAATGGAACTATGGGAATTATGTTGTGACTAAACAAAATCCCAAATAAATCAAAACTGTGTTATATTTTAGCATCTTCAAAGTAGTCACCCTTTGCCTAGAATTTTCAAACATGTACTCTTGACATTTTCTCAACCAACTTCTTGAGGTATCACCCTGGGATGCTTTTTAAACAGTATTGAAGGAGTTCCCATCTATATGTTGGGCACTTATTGGCTGCTTTTCTTTATTATTTAGTCCAAGTCATCCATTTCAAAAACTTTTTTTTTTATTTTTTATTAAATTTTAGTTTTATAATGAAATAAATTAATATGTTGGCACAATTATATTTTTGTCTACAAAACAAATTTCAAACATTTAAGCATACGCCTTCAGATCAAAAGATTTTTAAGATCATGAGAAACATTTCAGTCAAGTGTTTCAAAACTTTTGACCGGTAGTGTGTGTGTATATATATATATATATCAGAATTACTTTTAATTCTGGAACTAGAAAGCATGAGTTAACTCAAAGCATGTTCATCATAGTACTGTATTCTAGTTACTGTTTGTGTGAATTGCATTTTTAATTACCGGTAATGTAATCTAATAAAAACTTAATAGATCTGAACAAAAAATTTGTATCACATCATTGATTCAAATACAGTTTAAAACCCTGATTTGTCGGATATGATTTTCTTGCAATAAATATTAAATAAACAATTAAATTCTATGAAATTCATCAAATTCAAAATAGCTAAAATACAGATAACAGGACTTTAGATGTAACCTAAACTAAGTTACCTCTCATTAGGCGCTAGCTAGTTTGGGACCACATGTTGGTTTGTAATTATTGATAAACTTATATTTTCCATAAATTAAAAGAAAAATATTTTTTGGATAATTGTTATTACAAAAACTTTGGTAACAGGGCTGAATGGCTAAGCTTGACGAATGCTGGAAACACAACAATTTGTGTAAAAGTTTAGAAAATGTATTGAGATTATTTCCTTTTGTTTTTTTGTTTTTTTGTTGTTGTTTTTTTGCAATGGGGAAAATCATGTGGTTACATGATTTTTTATCATTATAATTAGTTAATAATGAATAATGTTTTACTACAGTGAACTAAATATCAGTTCAACAGAATATGTCAAAATGAATTTGCATGTTTTTAATTGATGGAAAAAGCTGAGAAGGGGCACAGTTTTAAGGGGGTGGGGATAAAGACATTATGTGATGAAGTTACATGATGTGTACAGACATTACATGATACGTTTAAAATAACCTATTTTTCATGCTAGTTTAATATTTTACCTCAAATATTTTATAGTTCTCTCTACAGAGAAATTTTTATTTGTGCCTCTAATTCTTTAAAAAATTAATGGGACATCAAAAACTGCCGTATTCTAGAAAGTGTCATAGAGAAAGAAAGAAAAAAACTTGTTGTTGTGCAATGTGGTCTTCTCTCCAATGCAGCTGGATTTAAACTATGCAGAAGAGAGAAATCTATGAGTTAGCCTTTTTTGGTACTTGTAATTGGGCTCTATAGAAAAGCACACTTATCTACCCCAGTGATACCAGACTACTGAAGGTACCCCTCTCTTTCAGACCAGATGCTGAAAATAATCTTATTATAGTATTCTGTGTATACCCTCAAAAGAAATCAAAGAGATGCATCTTATAATATTAAGCCCCTTGTGCAGCTGCGAGCTGCTTTAAATGTTTAAGTGGAGAATGATGATAAATTATAAAACTTAATGACATCAAAAGAGTGGAAATAACATTTCATTTCATCAAAGTTCATGTCATCAAGCAAATTACTAAATACAACAACAAAACCCCACTCATATAATTCACCAAACCACAGATGTTTGGTCAGACCGCGAGAGATCCATCAAGTGGTGCTTGCTATATGCTGTATGGATTATACTGCTAGTATACAGAGGATCCAGCACAGTTCTGGGAAAGTAGTTTTAGAAATGTAAAATTCCTGAATGTTTACCTTGAAGTAAATAAAATAAAATCTCTTAAGATTACAACAGAAAAAGTAAATAACACTGCATAAAACTAAATTTGTAAGCAGTAATCTATCCAACAAATAGGCTGTGTAATGGATTTTTTGTGTATTACTTTTCATTGCATACTGTGCAATGTACCACCTACTAGTTTTGAAAAAAAAAAAAAAAAAAAATGCATTATACAGTGAAAAAATGTCAAAGAGTAGTGTTTTGTTGTCACTTGTCCTCATTAAGTTGCATGTTTCCTTAATTGGCGCCCAGTTATCAACAAAAAAAGTATATATATATATATATATATATATATATATATAAGCAAAGAAACAGATGATAACAATTGCAGCTGATATTACATCAATATAACTGATATTACTTATTTTGGTTCATGTCACACTGGAAGGTGAAAGTGGAGTATATTGCGTTGTGGGATCTGGTATTTCAAGCAGTGTGCACTGTTGTTTACTGCACAATTCAGCAAATGTAGGTAATTTGGGTATTCCATTCATGCATATAATCTGCATTCTGTCCAAAGTATACATTATAATAGTAAAAGTATTATTGTATAGGGTTGTGTCGATGATAATTTTTCAATATATAGCAATGCCTGTTCTCATGATATTGTATCGATACTTTAGATTTCTGTCTCGACATTTCTATTGATATATTTGTGTATTCATATCATGTCCTACCGTTCAATAATGACGAACCAGGTCGTCTAAATAGGCATAAACTCTGAGTCCGTCATCTCTCAGTGCGGTCAGAGCCGCTTCTATGAGGCATGGAACATTTTCTCAAAAACTCAGGTAAAACTTTACAATCAGCCTGATCTCACAGTGAAATCAGAAAGAGTAAGTCAACTTTTATGAAGGTAAAATAGTGCCTAAATGATTTGCATGAGCAGAGTAGATTTGAGAAAACATAAATAAAATTGCAAGCGTTAAAATAAATTGTATGCGTACGTTTTGTAAAGGTAGAAATCAAGTTGCAAGTGTAAGAAAAAAAATATTAGCAATATTTAATGCTTTGCATAAGTGTAATTCATGTGTTGTGAATCTGTAATTTCACATGAATTCATAGTAAATTTGGTGTGTATTCTTCTAACTTCCTTTTTTTTTTTTTTTCATGCTTACACTTTTGGCACTGTTTTTGTGCCTAAACATGGCCAAAAACATTGTAAACCTGCAATCAGCAATATGCAAGCAAAGAAAATGTGTCATGAAGAGCAAAACAGATTGACCACTTAGAATTAGTCTGTATGTATAAAATAAACTACTGCAAATGTGTAAATGACTTTTGTTTGTTTGAAATAATCCGATATACACTGTTCCGTTTTCCCTTTGTTTCACTTTTGGCATGAATTTCTCACTGAAAAGAGTATTGCAAGTGCAAGTGGGAAGACGGGTCTACCTGCTTCTAGTAACCAATCAAATGAGGTTTTCCTTGACCAGTTTACTCTGACCTGATTGGTTTAATAACATGACAGACAGCTTGTTCTTCATATGGCTCAGCATCGTTCCTCTAGGTATCTCTCCTCTCTTAAATATTAAACTGAAATATTAATACATACATGTTCTTTTATTGCGAGTGTAAAGTTGAGCTGACACCATTTATTGATATAAATCTCAATCTGGTGTTCAAGTGTTTCTTCTTGTTGCTGTTTATTATTTTAATTATATTTTAATTACTTTCAGTTATCATTGTCATGGCAAATGGATGGTTGGATGGATGCTGATATCATTTAACTCATTCTAAAAAACAAAATGATATAAGTAAACTATCTATCTATCTGTCTGTCTATCTATCTATTCACAGAGTTTTATAGGGCTTATTTTATTAATTTGTTTTCTGGCATGAGTTCTGTGATACCAGCTAATTCCATCTATTCACCAAAATGCCTTGCCAATGATAATTAACAATACATATAATTAAATCATGTATGTATTAATATTTCAATTTAATATTTAAGAGAGGAGTGATACCCAGAGGAACGACGCTGTGTTGAAGAACAAGCGGTCTGTCACATTATTAAACCAATCATTTGATTGGTTACTAGAAGCAGGTAGACCCGCCTTCCCCCTTGCACTTGCAAAACTCTTTTCCCTGAGAAACTCGTGCCAAACATGTAACAAAGGGAAAATGGAACAGTGTATATTGGATTATTTCTGGAAAATATTTATGCAACAAACAAAAGTAATTTACACGTTTGCAGTAGTTTATTTTATATATACATACTGATTCTAAATGATCAATTTGTTTTGCTCTTCATGACACATTTTCTTTGCTTGCATATTGCTGATTGCAGGTTTGCAATGTTTTTGGCCATGTTTAGGCGTTAAAACAGTGCCAAAAAATGTAAGCACGAAAAAAAGGAAGAAGAACACACACCAAATTTATTTTGTGTTAATACAAAATTACAGATTCATAACACATGAATTACACTTGTGCAAATTTTACAGTTTTTTTCTTACGCTTGCAACTTGATTTACACCTTTACAAAATGTTCTGTATGCATGCAATTAATTTTTTCACTTGCAATTTGATTTATGCTTGAACAAATCTACTCTGTGCATGCACGCTTATAACTTCATTTACACTTTTACAAATCTTACTCTGCGCATACAAATCATTTAGGCACTATTTTACCTTCATAAACTTTTCTTTAGAAAAAAATCGGTACATGCTGACCAAAATGTAAAACACTGCCCCCATTGGCCAAAGCGGGAAGTGTTGTAGGGCATATAGGCACATAGAGCTCCAATTATGACCAGGAGAGGTCGCAATAAGCTAGTTATGATGAGAGTTTATTTCAGCTCTACAGGATGTAATACAGTGAAGAGGAATGCATATTTTATGGACTTTATCCCACAACCAAAAGCTAAACCTAACTATTAATGGAGTAAGAATGAAATGTTAAGGGGAAAAGTGCAAACGCGATTACTTCCTGGTTTCAGTGTGGATACAAACTCGTGTCTGCTAATACAACGCACTGCCTGAGAGCCACGTTGGAAGGTAAACATACTGATACCAATGCAAAAATGTCTGGTGAGAAATGTGGCATACTGTGGCCGATCCTAGGGCACCGGAACTGTCGGAAACAGCATGCCGACTTCCCGTGTGGTCATGTTGTTACAACAAGGTGCCATTCATTAACATTATTTAATGCATTAGGTATCATGAACAAACAATTAACAACATATATTTTTAAAGCATTTATTCATCTTTGTTAATGTTAGCTAATAAAAATACACTTGTTCATTGTTATTACATGATGGGTCATAGTGCTTTAAATGGAGCTTTAGCGACTGAATGGAGCTTAAATGTAGTTCAGGCAGACCACGGAGTGCCAGCCGGTACATCAGCTGACGCTTAGCTGATCTATGAACTCCACCTCCTACCAATTAGACAGTACATATAAACTCACCATTCAGAACACACACCTGCTCTAGTCTGTCGAACAGACGTTCGCTCACCCACCCCTATCCCCAGCTCCTCCTCACGCTCAAGCCAATCTTGAGCCTTTCTGCACGCATCTTCTGTCCATATGGAGATTACCTCATCTTTCAGTGCCATAGACTGTTATCATAGTCTTCCTGATTCCTTGTCTTAACTCAACCATTGTACTGTATCACTATTTGTACTGAATTATTACCATATATATCAGATCTGTCATCAATGAGTTGTCAATTTGCTTGTAAATTATCTTGAAAATTGTAATAGGCGTTTGGGGGTGGGGGACCTTCATGTGCCACTTTCAATAGAACTTTAAATCATGCATGTATTAGCTACTACTCAATGTAAGGGAAGCAAAATATACTAATTGTGTACATGCTTAGATCATGAAGCATACATTCAACTGTTGTGCAATTTTGTGGGTCATTTTGCCCTGTTGCATTCTGTGGCATAATCATAGGGACACATTTGAAAATGAAAATACTTATTTAATATATGTGTGCCTGCCATGACCAAGTGTGTTAGGCACTGTGGAGGTTCTCAGAGGCCATGCTGTTTAATCACTCTCCGTACTGTTTCAGCATTGATCTATAGTGGCTGTTCTTTAGCTGAGACAGGACATTACAGCACATTTCCCTGCCACACTGAAGAGCTCTCATTAGGAAACCTGCCTCTTTTAGCCAGCCAACACTTTGATTGGGGCTGCTTTCACTGGTCACAATGAGTGATTGCCTGCCTCAATTCGAGCTGAACGAGGCCTGCACTTGGAGGATTAAATGGCCATGTAATTTTGCACCACTCTGGAACTGACAAAAATTTTATGGTCCTTGTTTTACTGGGCGATATGAAAATGATCTGTAGTTAATTGACACACAGTGATGAAAGATAAGGAGTTTGAGGACTCAGCCAAGGCCACCCACATGGATGGGGGAGGGGGGCAGGTGATAAAAAGAGACAGTGGACAATAAAAATAACAAAAGGACAAAATAACTGACAAGAACCCTGCTTGTAGTAGTGTATCTCAACTCAGGTCGCACTAGCAGTAGCAAACTATTCATAACAATAGCAAACTGTATACAGATAAAATAAACCTCATCAAATGCTCTGTTTAAATTTTGTCTAAATTCTTTTCACAGTAGATTTCATTAGCTGACACTGGGTAAACAATCCCTCATCTTCAAGTAACTCAGTTACATATTACATACTGAAATAGAAATTGATCAAACCAGCCCAAACTGGTTTACTGGTATTTGCAGGTCTCCCAGCCTGGTCAAGATAGATCAATTTAAACTAGAAAAGACCAGCAAACCAGCTTGGGCTGTTTTTTTATTATTATAATTTTTTTTCAGAAGGGTTTGCACTGAATGCAACTACAGCAGTTTAATCCTATGAACAAGCCTCAGCGCAATAAAATATCAATGCTCACAAAAACACAGATGGAGAGCAAGGAGCTACTGTAAAATTACCATAAGGCCACCTAACTTTAGGAATCACTCGACCTGGTACTGAATTATGAATTTACTAGATTTGTTTTTTAGTTATAGTGAAGATTTTTTTCTGAAATATCTTGTAGTACCTCAGAACAGCACTTTTGCTATGTGTTGCCATACAGTTCACATAAAAAGAACAGTTACATGCCTGACGATACACTGTTAAATTTGTTCACCATCTGGTAAATACAGCTGTGCAGCATTAATGCATAAAGCAAGAATTTTTAATTAAAAACTACACTGTCTATCTAAGTAGATTAATAGGTTGGCTGATGAATCTTGACACCTAGCTAACACAGCTTGGACTTTGATACTACAAACTAAACACAGCTTTATTGTATGTTAGGATATGTCCGTTAATTAGAACTTCTTAATTCTAAAAGAGATGAATTGCAGAAGTTAAGATGTTAAGATGAAAAGAACACATTTTCGTCAGAAACCTTTTTCTTAAACCACCTCTGTGTGCAGTGATAACGTATGAAAGCTGCAGCTGTCACTGTATTTACTGTACTTTCAAACATCGGCCAACTTTTCGGAAACAAGACAAGACATCCTAAACAGTCCAGTGTGAGGACAGTGAAGTTCATCGGGTTCACATCAGGCCTGGTTTATTATCCACTGAGTTGATTTCTTGTGAAAGCTAATGTACAGCATTGGCAGCCTGCCAACTGAGGTGTAGCCTTGTGCTCTTGGAGGGCCCACCATTCAGAAGCTCTGGAAAACAAGCCCAACCCAAATGGCACACAAAAGGAAACAGAGACAATGCCTGCCATCTAAATGACTAAAGTCTTCATTTATGTATTGTTATTAAGAGACACATTTGCCAGAATGAAATAATGGATTCTTAATAGGCATACATCTCTCTTTTTGTCTTTATTCTCTGAGGTGTAACAATTATAAAGCTTACAACATAAGGATCCAAGTTTGAAGCCCTTCTTAAAGGGACAGTTCACATAAAAATGTGAATTCTTTCATCATTTACACACCCTTATGTTGTTACAAACTTGCATGAACAAAAAGGATCTATTAGGGGGAATGTTAGCCTCATTCAGCATTCACTTTCACTGCATGATTTTTTTATTTATTTATTTTTTTCATACAATGAAAGGGAATGGTGGCTGAGGCTGTCAGTCCCCAACATTCTGCCTAACATCTGCTTTTGTGAACTACAGAGGAAAGTAAGTCATACAGTAAATGTACTGCACTGTAAATGATGACAGAAATTTCATTTTTGGCCAAACTATCCCTTTAAGAAGATCCTTGAAATTGGATCCATATGCTGTAAACTTCATGATTTGTCACATACCAGTAAAGAATGTCAAAATGTAATTATTCTGAACGCATTGCAGTGTTGCAAAGTTACTGATCAAAACACACACAAACAACTCCCTTCCCCTTCCATTTGTCTTCAAGTGAACACAAGACTTGTTTTTTGAAATATCAACAATCAAACTGTACAACAGGAACGTTTTTCACGCCTTTGAGAATTGGCGTCTTTGGTAGAGAGTCACTGTTGTGTTTTTTATATAGGAGCCTATGTGTAATTGTGTATCTGTCTGTAGACAACAGGAGCCCATGAAAAACCACATTAGGTTTTAGTTCAAGCATTTGTCAAGGTCAGGCTATAAGAGCCATCTTCTCTTTCAAACTGTATGTTTAGATGTTTGGGCTGACAAATGCCTCACGTCCCTCTGTCTTCAAACAATAGTGGTTACATCCATGAAAACATCCCGAGCGGCATCCTTCCACCACCAGGATTGTAAGTAACTGGACAAAAGAGGTAAATGATGCTCTGCAAGATGGCTTGGAGGAGACAGACAGGGAAAATATTGCCACTGTAATAAAGACCACATCAACTTTGATGTGGACAAACAATGCAATTCTCACCAAGACCTGTCCAAAAACATGCCATAGATTGCAAAGTACCTAAACAACAGTGCTAATGAGATCAACAGATATGACTCTCAAAAGCACTGACCATGTGTCCATCCATCCGTCCGTCTGTCTGTCTGTCTGTCTGTCTGTCTGTCTATCTATCTATCTATCTATCTATGTCCTCCAAGAGAGGCACAGTCTCTTCAAAAGCTCTCCCAATGTTTTGTGGGCACTCATAATTTATGAGTATCCCATGAAGTTAAACTGCCTGGGAGCACTTCGGCATGTATCTCTCAGATGACAACAAGCTGGCTGTGAAATTCTTTTAGCTAACCCAAACCCCCAGGGAGTAAAGGGTATGTCTGAAGACCTCACACATCGTACCTAAGACAACTCTAGCACTCTAAAGCACATCAACACAAACGGTTGGATACGGTTGGAAACGGTTTAGGGATTCATAGGGAACATAGTCAAACCCAAATCAAACTGAAAGTTAATAAAAATAATGTGCCTGTATTTCTGAAATTGTGTTAAAGCCATACTGAGGGAATTTTCAGACCAGTAGCTCATTTAATTTGATCAGCAGATGAAAGAAAGTCGCACGAGTTTAAGATGGCAAAAGGGTGAGTAAATAATGAGAGAATTGTCATTTTGGGTGTACTATTCCTTTAAGATGTTCATGTGACTCATTTATAATACATGGATTATAAATTATGTAACATAAATTAGACTATTCCATATGTAACACAAAATACATAACACATCAGTAAGGGTATTGCAGTCTAAGGGTTAAAGCTCTAGGCTGATAACTGAAAGGCTTGTGGATTCAAACCCTGCAGGGAATGATATGTGTTGGATAAAAAAAGTTAGCTAAAAGTGTTGTTGCTAAAAAGTTTGTTCTTTCTTAAAGAATGAAGAAGAAGGCTTCATAATAAGACTTTCTGATATGCTAGACCAAGTTTAAATATTAATAAGTTTATCTTATTAACAGAGAGTACCCTGCTGAAACAAAAACAAAAAACAGTAGCTGGTTACCAGCGTATGATGTGTTTTGAATGTTGGACCACAACACAGGATGCTGGTGTGCTGGTGTTTCAACAAAGCTTTTTGACTAGCATAACCAGCATGACTGCACTGGCTAACTAGCAATACCGGAAAAACTAGCTAGACAAGCACTAAACCAGCACTAACCAGAATAAACCAGCATGGGAACTGCATGATGGTTAAGCTTGGCTTTTTTTTTAATTATTTTTTTATTCAGCACGGTATATTAGAATACCATGCAAGTTCATGGCTACAAAGCACACAACTTACCTGTCCACATATCTCAGAGTCGGTTCTTGAAGGATCAGTCCATGTGGTGAATGTGTGAATGGTGGCTGGCGTATCAGCCTATAGTGTAGAGGATGGCATGTCTGGCATAGAGGGTAGTCAGGTTTTGAGGACAGCAATGTAGCATCAATTTCCAGGTGCTGCTCCATGGTGAAGAACTGCACCCCATACACCTCTTCCATCACGTCTAGTTTGAGGGTTAACGGTGTGTCACAGAACACATACTGTGGACCCAGTGAGATGTTGTGACCACTGAGTGTCAGAAGAAGGATGTCATGGATTGCAGGCAGTCCAGTCTCCTCTGAAGAAAAGAAGGTGACCCAAACCATGAGGGAGTCGGGCACCAGAGGATAGGCAAACTCCAGTTGAAGCATGCAGCCCTGGGGTGGGCAAGATGCTGAGCCAACACTACTAGAGTCTAGCCCAGCATTGGGGCTCCATGTGTGGACGCTTGGTTCACAGGCCTGCTCCACATCTGGTGGACCTAAGGACGACAGAATGTTGAATATTAATCATTTCCAATTTGATTGATTTTCCCAAATTTTTAGCACTGTAGATCTGACACTATCAAATCATTGTTCTATTTGTTTTAGCAACCCAACCAGTCTGACACAGCAGAACTGACTCAACCAATTATGTGAGTCTCGGGCAGGATCTGTTTTATTTTCAGTTTAGTAACACTAGTGCCGTAGAAATGACAGACTTCAGCTTTAAACAATTTTCATAATGAAACTAGGTAGTGCAAGCTACTGCCATGTTATTTCTCCTTAAACAATATAATGTTATATATGAGAGGGATAAACTGATTCCTTTGCAGTTTACTACACAACTAGATATTGGCATTTTCTGAAGAAAATCAGTGTAACTTGTCCATTTATTATTTTCTGGCATGATACTAGGGTCTTGTGGGTGGTTGCCAAGGCATTGCTATGCTGCTGAAGAACCCCTAACCCTAAGGTCAGAAACATAATTTACCCAAGTATGCAAACGTAGACCCAAGCACTTGGACAACGGATTGCCAATGCAGTCAGGTTGAACATACTTGTGGTGTGTTCACATCATGTAGGAATTACCGGTCTACTAACACGATTCCAACTTGTAAAAAGCATTCACATCTTCATAAAATTACAAGTTGTAAACTTCTATGAAAGCTTAGATTTGACAGTTGTGATGTCATGTAAAAGGAACCAATATGGTAGTGGCCTCAACAGTCTAAGGTAGTGAACACATATTTACATTTTATATGGCATTTTATCAGAGTGCTTTCTTTGTTGTTAATCATTTTACAACAACTTACAGAGGTAAATTAATAAATTAAAACAGTGACCAATATTTTGCTGTTATAAACAACAAAGTTGTTTTGGCGTTATGAGTGTTGCCATAGAAATAAATAGGACGTGAACACCCCCCAGTAGAATCTCTGAGTTGCTATCTCATAATTACAGTATTTCAGACACAACGTGAACGCAGCAAAACGTGCATTCTTGCGTTACAGTGGTGGTAACAAACCTCAATAATCAAGAGAGTGGTTTACCTTCAAAAGTTTGTGACATTAAAACCAAATGTGTAATTATTCAGGTAATTTTCTATAAATATATTGACTTTAATGTACTTGCTCAGCAATATTATCTTCAAACTGTTGATCTGCCATTACAGTAGTTGACTTGAAAGAGAAAACTTAAAGTAAAAGTGGACAGTTCACATGAATACCCACTATAGGGCCCCTTGTGGTAATGCTGAGAATGAGAACGAGCACTTGCGTAGAGTTAAGAATTGTGGTCTGACAAATTTCAGAGTGCAAAATCAAGCTTGCGTAGCTTGAAGCCTCAGCAAGCACCACTAATTATTTGCAGATGAGCCTTGAAGACAGCAGAAATTAACCTGCACAAAATCAATTACTCTAAGTTTTTACATATGGTAGTAGATTATTAGGTGCTTGGATTACTGAGTTACACTGTAAAATCAAACAAATAGTTTCTAAAAGGGCCAAATGATGTTCTTTAGTGAGATGGCAGGAGGTCATTTGCAGAATTCTGGCCCTGGGCCCAGTTTTTCTTCTTAGAAAAAGGCGACTTAATGGGGGTGGCAGAGAGGGGGTGAGCTTGGCAGGGAGGCCCCACTGAATCTAGAAGGATCTCTGGAAGGAAAATGTGCTTAAATAAGACCTACAGCAGAGGCCAACAATTCCAAGCTTGCTGCTATTTTAAGTGAAGATAAAAATTGTTTTATGTAAATTACAACGATGAGTGTCTGTGGGGCATCATTAATTTAATTGCAGAACAAAGCTAAAACAATCGGTTCACATGAACATAAATCATCTTACATGGATTTTTAAACACCATTTAACAGCAGCAAACATTATTGTGGAAACATTTCAAACAGATAAACAGTGGCACCAAAAAGAATTTGGACACTTAAGCCACACTTAAACATGTAGAAATTTCACTGCATTAGATAGTAAAATATCAAACCAAGTGGCATCTGCAAACAAATTATATTTATACTATGTATTTCCATGTGGATCACAGAAAGACTAGTGACCACTTTGCAGAAGGTAATGCAGATACAAATGATCCATGACCTTTTCTCATTAGTAACATTTTACTGCACATCTTTGCAATTACTTTTAACCAACTGGTCCAAAGGCAATTTTTTTGCATGTGTGTGTGTGTGTGTGTGTGTGTTTGACAATCAAATAGTGTCCAAATACTTTTTGTCTTAATTTAAAAAATTACAATGATTTAAAATTTAAAACCTATCAAACTAGTCTCCAAATACTTCTGTCTTAATTTTGAACAGTACATCTATTTATAATTTAAAACCTATTAAACTTCTTTTTTTTGTAAAATGTTTTGCTTAAAAAGTGTGCTTGTGCTATCTTTCTTTAAAATAAATGCCACATGGTTTGAAATTATTGTCATTGTTATCTAATTCAATGACAATCAAACATATTCAAGTGTGCCTTAATATTATAATTTTTGGTGCCACTGTAACTACATTGAAATAATGAAATAATAAATAAATAATGAAATTGAAATAATGTTGATTTGACTTGTTACATGACAAATGAAGAGGAAGTCAAGCATCATTAACAGTAAGTTAAATGATAAATGGAAAAATGTGTGGAAAAGTTTTGTTAATATTTATTTGGTTGACCTTAGCCAAGCATAGGTAACCTTTCTCACAAGTCTAATTAGCTCTGCAGACTCAAATATCTCCTTTGTTCAGGGTGGGCAGTTGTTGCTCAATTCGATGGCCAAAACAAACTAGGATGTTCTGGAATTGGATCCATTTTCACAATATCAAATGCACACATTTTTGCAAATTGTCTCCAACATAGGTCCCCCTATGTACCTCAGTTGCTGATTAAGGGAATATTAGAAGAAATATTAGATGGAAAAGGGCAGAAAGGACAGAGCTAGAAATAGAGCAAAAACTGGATTGTCCAAAACAAGCCAATATGGTTTAGTTTAGTAAAGCATTTACTTCAAAAGTTAAATTTTAGCAGGACTGATAATTTGTCTTAAAATTAAATATTAAAATGTCATGTAAACGATTTAGTAACATCGGAAAAAGAGACCTAGATAATACGACTGTATGTCAGCTTCATCTAGCATGTATACACATTAATCGGACCACAGCTGAACAGTTTCCTGGTGAAATACAACAACTTGACTTTTATTCACTTTCACACAAATCACAAGTAAATTGGCAGATTATCAGTTTATACACTTAACTCTGTTCCTCACATAGACCCCATATACACCTCGGGTGATCCGATCACATGTGGTCTGGTGAGACACATCACTGTTTACACCTGTTATTAAGATGCGTTTTGGGTGATCCGATCACAAGTGGTCAGATGAGACACATCACTCTTTACACCTGGTTCCTTAAATGCGTCTCCTGTGACAACTGGTGATTGTATTTGGAGGGGAGGGACTCTGTTTCATGACGACATACATCAGTCACTATGTCAGTGTGTTACTGCATGACATAAAAGCACAACAAAGTCAGAAAAGACAAAGGAAGCACAAAAAAATGGTGTGCTATTTCTCCCAGATGCAGCTGAAATTTAATCTAAGCACAAAAGCAACACTTCGAGCAGAAATGTCCGCTATTTTAGTGGATTACCTGTATTAACCTGAGCTGCAGATGTTCGTGCTTCACATAAGTGTCCCTGCATGTTGATTTCAAACACACTGAAGGAGATCGTGTTTGTGTATATATCCGCTTTTTCAAATTTTCCGACTGGACTGTTATTTCCTTTTAAAGCCGCTCATAACCGGCAAAATGTAAACTCTTGTTTTAGTACAGTGGTTGATTGACAGGTGAGGGGTGGTGTTTCGCTTAGCATTTACACATCAAGCACATTTCTAGAAGCTCCTGTCTCCAAGACAAATTTTTTGTACGTGTAAGCATACCTGGCAATAAAACTCATTCTAACTCTGATTCCGATTCTGATTCTGAAATGTGATGCATTTAGATGCATTTTTGACCACATTTGTATGTGGTTTTTGTGATCCGATCACAAAACGTTTAAGACCTGTATTTAGTGCTGACATGTGATCAGATCACCAAAAACAGGGTCTTAATGTTATCTTAGGACATCAGAACACTTATACAACTACATTTTCAAGCTTATTCAAAAACAACCAAGTTGTGCGCTAGTTCAACTGAGAGAGTGTTGCACTTAAATAAGAGACCAGCAGAGCACGCAAGTCGACACATGAACCAAAAGTATCATAGAAGCACCATAAAATTACATGGTTACTTCAGCAATTGTGTTTTTCATCTCACATTTGCTTTTATGACACTATTGGTTAGGTTTACAGTTAGGTTTACAGTAGGTTTAAGGTTTATGGTAGGGAAGGGAGGTAGGTTTTGTTGATTTAAAACTCAATAAAGTGTTAATTTTTGAAACCTCATCTGTTTAGGAAAACATTTAACTAATTTTTTGGTGTCAAATAGTGGACATTTCATCTCGGATCTGCCGCAATATGTGTAATCAGGCTGGTTTTGTTGCATGCTCAAAAAGCAGAGGTGATTTGTAACATTTATTTTTATGCTTATGACGTCCTCACTTCGCTCAACTACACAAAACCCTGCTGTAGTTCGATTATAACTGTGCGTGTAAACATATTGACTAACATAACTGGTCACCAGCATATGTTGTGTTATGGATGCTGGTGTGCTGGTGTCCCCAACATGCTTTACCAACTTTACCAGCTTTACCCAAAGACTTATTTGTTCATCCATTTTCACCAGAAAACGCCATGCTGGTCAACCAGCTTTAGATTTAGCTAGGTTTTTTTTTTCTTTTTTTTTCTGGTGAACAGCATGGCTATGCACCAAACCAGCATAAACCAGCCTGGCACCGCATGTACAGTAAATGCATGCTGGTCTTAGCTGGGACAGTCAGAATCCGTAAGTTATCTTGGTAATGGCTGGCACTAGGAAACAGACAACAGCAGCATGGCAGACAATTGAACTCTTGAGGTAAGAGTGGGATGGAGACACAGATCATTCCTAACATTCCTGGTTTTGTGTCTCACATTTGTTGTTCTCTTCTCCATGTTTTCAATCAACTGTGGGATCCTTCTCATGAACACAAGCGACCACAGGGTAATTTGCGTGGCAAATCGAGTTGACTTTGCACAGCACTCTTGCATCCATATATTTGTTATGCCCGTGTTGTTCTTTTCTTCAATTTTGGCATCGTGATAAGGGCAACACTTGCAAAATGTTCTGCCATTTCCAGAGAGTCATCTAAGGACATTTGAAGGGAAAAATATCCAAGTGGCTTGTTTAACCTAGATGATTAAATGAATAGTGAGCCCAAAAAGGAAAATTCTGTCATCATGCTCATGTTGTTTCAACACCTGAATGACTTTCTTTCTTTTGTGGAACATGAATGCAGAATGTTAACCTCAGTCACCATTTACTCTCATTGCATCGTTTTTTTTTTTTCCATATAATGAAAGTGAACGGTGACTGATGCTTGCATTCTGCCTAACATCTCCCTTAGAGTTCCACAGAAGAAAAACATGTCATCTGGGTTTGGAACAACATGAGTGTGTGCAAATTTTTAAGTGAACTATCCCTTTAAAGACAGAGGGCATGCATTAGACCAGGTAAGCGCTGTAGACAGGTGATTTTCAGAGAATGGTGAAGGGCAGAGGTTCAAGCCAGCTGTGGGTCGTCAAAGTCAGGTTTTGTATCCGATTGTAAACAGTGGAAAGATGGCCCAGGTTATGGAGCTCACCAGGGAAACCATCCAAATGCAAAGCATAGTTAAAACACTGTGTCCATGGCAAGTCTGGGCATGCCTTCTCAGCTGAATGTGTGTAGGCACTGCTGGGCCAACTTGGCTTTGAGGGATGCAAGCATGCACTTACGGCTTTACCCGCCAAAAGTCTGACTCACCCACTTTTAAAAGCAACCCAGATGAAGAAATTAAGTCATTAAACAGAAAAAATTAAAAAATAAAAATAAAAATGTAGGTCTCTGAAGTTGTTTTCAACATTTCAATGTCAAGTCCAATGTCAATTTTTTTTAAGAACTAAAATAAAATAAAGACAGCCCAGAGAAATGGCTGTTTCTACACATTTAAATTACATCAGTTAACGCATTAACTTTAGCAGCCCTAAAATACTAAAACAAAAAGCAACTTAAACTGAAACTAGAAAAAAATTAGAATAAAATTGAAATAATTAAATTAAAATTCTCAAACTATAATAACCCTTCTATATTTATATATATATATATATATATATATATATATATATATATATATATATATATATATACGTAAAAGCATCTAATTATGTATTTATTGGTTTACTGTTTCTATTTAAGTGTTTTTTTTTTTATGTGTTGGTGGTGGGTATTATCATAAAAGAAAAAAATGAAATGAAAAGAAAAGAAAGTAGAATAAAAAGTGAACAATTATTGGGAAAAAAATATCATGTCTTTAAAAGAATGTTTATTTGTATAATGTATTAAATGATTTGAATGGAAAGACATAATAAAGTATAAATAAAAAAAAAATTAAAAATAATAACCCTACTAAGACAGCTTCTTTCTAATAATATAACAAAATAAAAAAAGAAAGAAAAAAGACTGGATTCCATGGAATTCAGATAAGGAGAAGCCTAAGGATAGCAGTATGGCCTCATCCTGTGATACTGGATCAGAGGTTGACCTATGAGTGCAGGGTCATTGATACAGCACAGGAAAACATGACTCATTCCCCATGGTAAAAAAACAACATTCATTTATGTGCACAAAGCTCTATGGACCGCATTTTTAGAGCCTTAAAATAAACACATGAGAAAATCAAAATTTATGACAACCCCCATGACTAATTTTTTCCACACTTTTTAGTTCCTTTCCTCAGATTACTTTGCCGTTCTGTCCGATATTGGCCTCACTTGGCATCCTGCAATAGGTGCAATGCTTTAATCATCTATACCACTCCATAAAACTGCACATTAATGGTTTTGAACAGAACTCACCAATTAAACACAATTTCCAAGTGTCAAAAGAATCAGATCCCTTCCACTTTGCCAAAGCAGTCAGTTTAAATTCAAACAGGAAACCTTCTGAAAATGATTCAAGTAAACCACTAGCAAAACCACTAAATCGCCTGTAAGTCTCTGAGTATGCAATGAGATTTATTAATGACATAATGTAATCATAAATTATTTAACTATTAAAAAGTTAGTATGGTATTATTGTGTTCATTTACTCTATATGTAGAGAATGTTTTGGACAGCACTTAAATACAGTAACATCTAAGACAGCTGCTGGACATAAATCAATAAAGAGTCCAATCATTTTAAAAAAGAAGGATCTACAGTATTTTTTTTTTTTTTCCTGGAGCGGTCAGTCTGCTCTCAAAAGCATGTCAGTTACCACATATCGGCATCCATGGCAGGGTTTTCTTGATCATATTTAGATCATATTTTACTCTAAAATGTCTCTTCAGAATCAGCAGCGTTATTAAGTCTTACCTTCTGCCTCACGAGGGCTCCAGTGGCCGGAGGGGGAGCAGGGTCTGGGCGAGGAGGAGTTGGAGGCGTACTGCAGGAGCACCCCAACTTCAGTACATCGGTCACACACTGATCCCACTTCTCTAGGAAATCAACAGACAGCCAATGTAGCAACTTAGACACAGTAATGCCACAAACTGTTGTTTAATGGCTAGAACAATTGAGAGAGACATGTAACACCTAATCAGGTGAAAGACTGCTGTGTGACGTGAAGCAGTTACAGCAATCTTAACATATTTGCTGTTTAATATGTACAAAACAGCTGTATGGAGTGAGATTTTGGACAAATGAGATTTCACTGTGGGCGGGGCTACCCAGTGCGATGCCACAAAAATAGGAACCAATTGACCAACAAAATGTCTTGCCACTCGCCACGGTCCCATCTGCATCTGGTTAGGACAAAATCAAATTTACATTGAAGAGACACTATAACTTTTATTACTCATCCCTTTAACACACTGCACCTGGGTAGGACACAGAGTAAGGTAGTGGGAGAGAGAGGGAGGCATGGAATTGGGAAAAAACTCAAACATCTGTCTCTATGGAAGCATCACAACTACAACACGTGCACAGCACATGCACTCCCGCTGCGCCACATCTCTGGCATGTATATAATCTTTAACCTACTCTGACCAGATTACATCTTGACATGGTCGACTATGACATTTTTAGTATCTTAAAATTTTTATTGGAGAAGCCAATCATTTTTATCTTCAATTAACTACAGGGACTTTGTTCATGTGCTACTTGTATTTTATAAGACCAGCATGGAATTGGAATTAACTAAAAAACCTGATGAAACTTTCAATATTTAACAGTAAATACGTAATAACTAATGAAACAAGTCATTAAATTGTTACTGTTGTATCTTTACTCTCACTTCAGCATTCATTATCATTTATTACTGTAGATAATAACTGATCTAGGAACAGCTTTGGACCCTAGTTCTTTTTCACCTGTCAAAGTAATGGCCAGTAAGGGCAGGGAACCATTCCAGTGTGAACGATTCTTTGTCTTGCGCTGTTACTCGAGGAGGTAGAGGAACAGGAGCTGGTTTACTGCCAGGTCTCCAGGACTGGTAGATCAGATCCAGGTAACAGTGCATTCTGGCCACCTGGTTGAGCGTGAAAGAATCTGTGCAGTCATCATCTATAGGGGAACAAAAAGAACCAAGTTATAAGAAATCATATATGTTACACTTCTGACTATGAACTTGTGTGTGGATGCAGGTATGCATGTCTGTTTATCTCTGTATCGAGTGTTTTACCAAGACTGCTCACCAGATATTCAAAGACTCAAACACACACAAAAGGCTTATGTGTGAATGTGTATTATTTTGTACATGCAGTGGTCCCAAAAAGTATAAGCCCCACTTAAAATATACAAATGCCATAGCATTACATAACAAAATATCAAACCAAGTGACATATATTTGAAAGAAGGATAGCACAAGCACACGTTTCAAACACGTTTCAAATCTTGAGATGAATTGGTTAAAATTAATTGCATAGTGAAGTTAGTGTCATTATCATCATCATCATTAAAAGGTCTAACATCATTACCACTTGGTTTCATAGTTTATATTTTTCATAGAATATATTTTCAAGTGTGGCTTAAGAGTCCAAATACGTTTTGGGCCACTGTATGGCCACTTGTGTTTATATCCACTTGTGTATGTCTCTGTACGTCTCACCAGCATAGCTCATGTAATTGTTGAAGGGAGTGTTTGTGAAATGCCGTCGACCGCAGGTGTCATTGGCAGGCTCAGGGTCTCTGCAGTACTTATACTTAGGCGTGGGGTTGGTATCAGCACACAGATCTCCGGTCTCTAAGGAAGGCTCAGTCTCTAAGCAGGCATCATTACAGGACTCGACTTCTGAGATTCCCCTGAAGACATGGTACAGTCCAAGACTGTGGCCAATCTCATGGATCATGGTGTGAGTGTGGCCAAATGTGCCATAAAATGAAGGGTTCAATACGATCCCACCTCAAAAATAGACAAAACGAGAAGACATCATAAGCATTTTAAGTGCCTTTTCTTTTATATTTTTTGGAGCTTTTATGATTGACAGGAAAATATTATGAAAGAGACTTGGGGGTACTGCTGTGGTACCATGGTATCAAATGGTTATACCATGGCATTTTGATATATACCATGGTGCTAAATGATTATCATATTCAGCTACCATGGTATATACATGGTAATCCAAGGTACTATATACATAAGATTACCATGGTAATATACATCACTTATTATGCTCATCAAATTGTTATTAACGTATACATTTGATTGGTTTCAGTATTTATTTACCTAAATGTGTTAAGGCTTCTTTATCCCAGGGCCAAGTGGCCACACCAGCAAGATCTTCATCAGACGAGTTGGCAAAGAAGATGTTCAAGTGTGTGGATCCATCCAAATTCAAAACCTCTTTCAGCTCTTTTACGTCCATATAAGCCCTAAGACAGCAGAACAGAAAGAGACTTGTCACATTGCCCCAAAGTTTCTAAATACATTTTTCCTGATGAACATGTGTTTTCAACCTTATACCCTGATTCTGTATCTATACATTCATAAAAGTGTCATTACAGAGGAGTACAATCCTAACCAAGTGCACTAAACAGAATTATCTACAGAGAATAAAATACAGTATAAATCAATGAAACAAACATTGTTTGATATTCTACAAACATTTCTATGTTTGCATTAATTATGGGTGAATGTCAAGTATCCTGTCAAGAACATGTCATTCCAAATAAAGACACATTCCCTTCAATTCTCATTTCTTTAATGCAATAAATAAATATAATTCTTATTATCAGAATGTGAAAGAAATAATGACATATTCTTCAAATTGCCAAATATATATGGGAGTAATTGCTATACTTTTTTAAATTTAAGATAAAAAAGAAAATAAATAAATTGTCCAGACAGGATTATCCTCATTACTGCATTGCCACAAAAAATCGTCAAAAATTGCTTGCATTCAAAAAGGCTTCATATTTTTTTTATGCAAAATAAAATTTCTCTGTTTAATTATTTGTTTTTGGGGTGAAATATGACCCAGGCATGTCATTTTCACCCTTTTATAAATTTATTGATCATTTTATTAACCAAATATCTCAGTATCACGATAGATGGAAAAGCCCATACAAACAAAATACACAGAGAGTATTTGTGTGAGTGAGTGTGTGTCAGTTTTGTCAAGAGAAGCAGTGTTCTGTAATTTAATGGCCCTAGTAAGGCTGTCACACAGGGAGTTTGTATTTGGAAGGAAACCTGAGCCTCGCACTGCAGCCAGCTCTGAGGTCAGGGGTCACTGGCCCTGTCTAGTTAGGAATGTATTGTGTCATTTGGATAGTTCCAAACACGGCCCCTTTAAAATGCTTTTTATTTCACCTCAAACACACTGGGAATGTTATTCTCATGCAAGCCTTCCCCTGCTGTGATAACTGTCAAGCAAGTCAAACAAAGACATGTTGCTCTGGAGTGATGAGTGCTGGCTTGCTGGAGACATACATTTCCATATGTACAACAGCATGTAATGATGCATATATTCATATTTGTGCAGACATATAGTATTTAATACAAGGCCGTACCCAAGTCTTGAACACTGGGGGGGACCAAACCATTTTGGGGGTGGGGGATCACGGGTGTTGAGATCACAAATACAATGGTCCTCTGTGGTCCTTTAATATAGTAAAATGCTGAATGCAATAATTTTCTGAATAAACCCTTGAAATTCGATAAAGGCCCAAAAGTGTATAATTTTTGGTTTTAAAAGATACATGTATTTTTAAAGTCCACAGAGTACACGACAGACACTGTGTCTGCATTGCTAGCAATTTGCCTGTTTTAGTCATCTTTTCTTTCTTTTTTGTGAATGAATATAATATGAATTTCTTTTCATCACTGATGTATCTGTACAATGACATGACTGTGTCAGCTGGCTAGCAAAAAGAAAATATACAAAATTATTTACTGCTCTCAAGTTGTCCCTCATTGTTTTTTCCTCCCAGTATAATCTTAACACAATATTTTCTTCAAGATTCCTAATGCTGCTCTCTTCCATACAAAAACAGTTCATATTGAGCACTGCTGTCAAGGTCCAAAGAGAAAAAAAATCATCATTAAAATACCATAAGAGTAGTCCATACAACACATAGCTGTTGAATGGGTCCAGAAAGCTTGGAATATAATGAACGAGTCATATGGACTATTGTTATGATGTCTTTATACTGAACATTTAATAGTGCTTTATGGTATTTGTCCTTTTTGAAGTTCGACAGCTCCTGCTCGCTATAAACTGTTATTTTATGGAATAGAGCTGCTTAAAATATCTATTTTTATGTTCCAAGAAAAATCCCAGCTTATGGGTTTTGAACATCATAAAGATGAGTAACTGAGTGAGTAAAAGTACATTTTCCATTTTTAGGTGAACTACTCCTTTAACTGGTGGCTCATTTTTTGAGCACAGACCTGACAAGACATCCTCAAATTAAAATGTCTCTTTTAAAAGAAGACTCTTAGGAGATGCTGTACAAAATTCAGAATTAATTAAAACAAATAAATTATTTAGAAAATCTTACATTGATTTTAAATTATTACTTAATAATATTTGCATTAAATGACACTGTTCCTACCAAAACCTAAAAGCACAATAGAAGTTACAAGTCAGGTTTTACCATGTTCTAGTTCTAATCTGAGGGTGATAACACTCTGTGTATTTTTTTATAGATAATTTTCTTAGACAATGTCAAGAGAATTTTCTAAAAAGCTACTTCAAAAGCCTGCCAGATTACCACATTCATTCAATTCCTTTATAATATACACACATTCGCTCTTGTCTTAAGCCTGATATGCTGAAAACTACTCCATTAATGTTTACACATTCAAAATTATGAATGACATATGATTCACATGCTGTACATGACATGACTGAAAATTTCAATCATAAAACAGTGGGCAAATATTGCATGTTTAGTTATGTACTGACATCTTACATGACACAAATACTCTTAAACTGAACTGCTGACACTGATGCATTCCTGCTATGTTGCGCTGGGATAATCCGCTTAGCGTCTTAAACTTGAGTCCCGCCTTCATCGATTTTATTTGATCTCAAATGACATTGACGAGCGGTGTTAGACTACTAAGCACGCTAAAAATGTAACTTTTTGAAACTATTATGTTATTCCTACAACAACTTAATGACAACTTAATTAGACAGTGGTACATAATGAACTGCAGCATAACAGCAACAAGGATAATGGGGAGGGGGGCAATCTGGCCATATCTGATTACTAGGGGGGGACCCTCAAAGTATATTGTGGTCACAGCCCTGATTTCATATCGCCTCTCCACTAACCTCTCCTGTCTTTAGGGGAGGCCCCACTTAATTCTCTCAAAACATTTCCCTTTTGAAAAAATTGGAGCAAATCCCCCACCTCCAACACGTTCAAACCTAGTAAACATACACCTCCACTATTCAAAGAAAAAAAAAAGGTTTGAAAAAACAGTCAGGCCTCATTCCTCATCTTAAGAGCAACATCTGTTAGCCAGTTCACCGCAAGGACCAATCAAACGTGGTATCTGTTGTCATGCTGCTACACTCAGGGTTAGCCAAGACATTATGAAAATGTATGTATGTATTACTTTGTAGTGCTTTTTGATGTATTAACCTTCTAAGGAAGACACAGGCTTAGGAGACAGGATGACCATTTCCTGTTATTTATTTTCATGTAAGCCTTACACCATGGCACTATGTCTTGTAAAGTCATCACTCTTTGTCATAAAAGATCAACACAGGAGGCCACGTGGCAGTTCAAAAGAAGGAGAGTAAGTCCATTTGTAATTTGTAAACATTCATTTGCGTGTAACAATTATATTTTCACTCATGTACAAAGTCTGTACAGCTATTAAAAGAAGCATCTCTGACATTGTACAACCCATTTTTTAAGGTTAAAATGTATATGTAATGTGTATATTTTAGGAGCTGTGACTGGTCACCCTTTATTTTAATCACCTTTTTGCCTTCAGTAGTTCATTCAAGTCTAAATGGTTCTGCTGTGTGACAAATTAACAAAATATTCCATGAATTCACTCAATTAATGCAAGTTCAATGGAACATTTGCATGAAAAAATAAAATGAATAGCTAAATGTTTAAAATAGCTTTAGATGGTTAGGGGTTGGATCATACAGTATACCTCATTCATTAAAAAATCCAAAGCACAAGAACTTGTGGAGTTGGAAGGAAATATTAAAAGTGCTGAGGCAGAGCTGAAGCGCCGTGTGTCATCTGATGGCCTCAGATAACTGACCCGATTGAAATACAGATATAATACTATTTTGTCACGGAAAGTGGAGTTTTGGTTATTCAGGGCAAGACAGTCATACGTTGAGTTGGGTGACAAAGCAGGAAAACTTTTGGCTAGATATATAAAGCAGAGAGAGTCTTTTTCTATCATTCCCTCAGTGAAATCTGCTTGTGGTGAAATATTTACCTCGGCTATTGATATTAATAATGCCTTTAAAGAGTTCTATCTTGATCTCTATGGTTCCACATCTTCATCCACTGATGAAGATATTAGGAACTTTGTGGAACCATTAGATCTCCCTAAACTGACGACTGCAAAAAAATTCTCTTGATTCTGAGATAACCTTGGAGGAGCTTGTTGAGGTAATTAAAGCCTTGCCTACAGGCAAGGCTCCGGGGCCTGATGGCTTTTCCTCTGAGTTTTTCAAATCTTATGCTACAGAACTGGCTCCACTTTTGTTAGAAGTTTATACAGAATCATTAAAGAATGGAAAGCTTCCGCCAACCATGACACAAGCCCGGATCAGTCTGATTCTAAAAAAGGACAAAGATCCAAGCGAGTGTAAAAGTTACCACCCAATTTCCCTGATCCAGTTAGATGTAAAAATGTTGTCCAAAATTCTGGCTAATCGATTAAGTAAAGTTATGACATCACTTATACATATAGATCAGGTGGGGTTTATTCGAGGCCGTAGCTCTTCTGATAATATTAGGCGTCTCATCAATATCATGTGGTCAGTAGCGAATGATCAATCTCCGGTTGCTGCCATCTCTCTTGACGCCGAAAAGACATTTGATATGGTAGAATGGGATTATCTTTTTAAGATTTTGGAAAGGTATGGGTTCGGGAATACATTTATTGGTTGGATTAAGTTACTTTATAGATACCCTGTAGCAGCGGTGCAAACAAAGGGGTTAATTTCAGATTATTTTACTCTGGATAGGGGCACCTGGCAGGGTTGCCCTCTTTCCCCATTATTGTTCTGTCTTGCCCTGGAACTATTAGCAGCCGCGATAAGAAAGGAGGATGATTTTCCAGGGGTGACGGCGGGAGGTGTGGCACATAAGATTCTGCTTTACGCAGATGATATTTTATTATTCGTCTCCGACCCTACTAGATCTATGCCTTGCCTCAAATTATTAACTCCTTTTCCAAATTCTCAGGATACAAAGTCAAAGTCTAAATCCGAAGCTAATGCTTTGACAGCTTACTGTCCAGTAACGGCCTTCCAGCCGGATGCTTTCCAGTGGGCCATACAGGGAATTAAGTATTTGGGAATTTTATTCCAAGCAAATTTGTTTGATTCAGTCAGAGTTAATTTTGATCCCTTAATAAAAAGGTTTTCGAATGATGTGGACAGATGGGCTTTATTATACTTATCGATGATTGGGAAGGTTAATGTTATTAAAATGAATTGCATTCCAAAATTTAACTACCTGCTGCAATCTCTCCCTGTAGATGTCCCCCTCTCTTATTTCAAGCAATTTGATAGCATAGCGAAGTCCTTCATTTGGAATGGTAAACGTCCCAGGTTAAATTTCAGTAAGTTACATAGGCCGATTGACAAAGGTGGGTTAGGCCTACCCAAGATTTTATTTTATTATTATGCATTCAGTCTTAGACATTTGGTTCATTGGTCACTTCCACCTGAGAGAGCTCCTCCCTGGTTTTGTATTGAAAAGGAAGTTCTTGCCCCTATCTCGCCACTGCAAAGCCTTTCGATTAAACTAGCCGGAGAGGTTAAGTCGCACCCCGTTTTTTTGCATTTGCACTCGATATGGACAAAAGGGTCCAGAGTGTTTAATTCTGATATTTATTTAAACGTAGCCTCGAGCATATGGCTGAACCCTAAACTATGTATTAATAAGTCCCTTGTCTGTTGGTCAGATTGGATTGTGAGGGGGGTTAATACACTTGGTGACCTGTATGAGGGTGGAGTATTGAGATCTTTTGAAAATTTGATTCAACATTTTGGGATTCCCAGATCTCAATTTTATAAGTATTTACAGCTGCGCCACCTGCTCTGCTCTGTTTTTGGGAGTAGCATACACCCCCCTAGAGCGGCAGATACTCTGGAAGTGGTGATTGATGCTTTTGGGAAGGGTCATGAGGCATCAGTGTATTACTCCCTGTTAATTCAGAGTCTGGGGGACGGAGCTTTAAATTCTCTCAAAAGATTATGGAAGAAAGATTTAAACTTGGTATTGGAGGAGGAAGTGTGGGCAAGGATTCTAAAAAACATAAAGTCTGCATCTAGAGATGCAAGGGTTCGCCTTATGCAATTTAAGATTTTATATAGATTTTATTGGACCCCCTCTAGATTGTATAGGCTTGGTCTTAAGGACACAGCCATCTGCTGGCGATGCCATACTGAAGATGGAGACACCATCCATGTTTTTTGGGGGTGCCTTAACATCCAAGAATTTTGGCTGAAGGTGCAAAGTTTTATGTGTGATGTGTTGGGCACTCAGGTCTCGTTCTGCCCCAGACTCTGTATTTTGGGAGATAGGGAGGTCATGGATTTGGTAGATAAGTACATGAAGGACTGGGTTTTGACCAGTGTGATGATTGGTAGGCAGGTTATTTTGAGGAGTTGGAAGTCGGATGGAGCATCCTCGTTCCCGGAGTGGTGCGCGGAGATGGGGAGGGTGGCTGCCTTCGAGGAGGGGTCGAGCATTAGGATGGGGGTTAGGGAAACTTACAATAAGAAATGGGGCAATTATTTAGCATTTTTGAGGGAATCTCGAGGTGGGGCAGTGGAGGTAGTAATTTTTTTTATTATTATACTTGATTATTGTATGTTATTTTATGTTGTTGTTTTAGTTTTCTGTGTGTGTGTTTCTATATTCTATTGACCACAGGGGTGTTCGTGGGGGGGTCAGGGTGGGTTGAGAGTTTGGTAGGGGGAGGGGATATAGTGGGGGTTTAATGTTTAAAGTTTTTGATTCATTATATAGATGTTGTTGTATTTTTTTGTGTTAATTTATGAATCAATAAAAATGTTAATAACAAAAAATAGCTTTAGATGGAGTATAGCACATTACACATTAGCAGGACATGTCATACAGTATATAGTATATATATATATAGTTGTGCTCAAAAGTTTGCATACCCTTGGAGAATTGGTAATATATGTACCATTTTTAAAGAAAATATGAGTGAGCAGGCAAAACACATTTCTTTTATTTCTTATGGGATTCATATTCAACTGTAGGTTATAACAGAATGGCACAATCATAAAACAAAACATGGCAACAAAAAAAAAAAATGACCCCTGTTCAAAAGTCTGCATACCCTTAGTTCTTATGCTGCGTTCCATTTGTTTGAGACCGGAACTGACAAATAGAACGCCCTCCGATGTGGGAATTCCTACTCGGAAAGTCGGACGAACTCAGAGGACTCCGAGTTCAGCAAGCAAGATGGCTGCGAAGAGCATCGACTGTAGTATGCTGTGGGTTTAAAGTTTTTTTTAGCAATTTTGTCTTTTTTGTGTCCAATTTAGTAAGTCGTATACACATTACTGTGTTACCTTTGCCTACAGGCATGTTGCTACGATCCTGTTATGCGTGAATTACCACGTAATGTGTTGTTTATAAACTGGTACAGATAAAACTGGCTAGGTCGCTGCTGCTAACAACAACAATGGTCGATGCTGCTACAAGAACAATGGTCAATTTTGCTACAACAACACTGCCTAACGTTACAAACCATAAAACCGTTTACACATAACACAGTTAGGCAAATTTTTATTGCAAATATATGTTTGTACTTCCATAGGGCATTGCCCTTTGTTTACACCGTTGGTTTGATTAAAATGTGGTTAACATGTTTTGATACAATCAAATACTGGAAACATTAACATACCTTCTCCGCTTTCTGTCATCTTCCTCGAGGTCTCTTAGGTGAAGGGTATACTGATTTTGTAGCTCTCTGTACTCCAAAAGAGCTAGTGCAACAATTACTTTCCTGGAGGCATCCATCTTTTTTTCCGACTTGACATGTTGTGTGTAAAAGGAATGCATCCAACTTGGATTTCTTGTTTTTTTTAATGGATATGACATCGATCCGAGTCCCGAGCTCCGACTTCCGAGACAAATGGAACGCAGCATTAATACTGTGTATTGCCCCCTTTAGCACCAATGACAGCATGCAGTCTTTTGTAATAGTTGTCTATGAGGCCCCAAATTCTTGCAGGTGGTATAGCCCATTCATCTTGGCAAAATGCCTCCAGGTCATGCAAAGTCTTTGGTCGTCTTGCATGAACCGCACGTTTGAGATCTCCCCAGAGTGGCTCGATGATATTAAGGTCAGGAGACTGTGATGGCCACTCCAGAACCTTCACCTTTTTCTGCTGTAACCACTGGAGGGTCAACTTGGCCTTGTGCTTAGGGTCATTGTCGTGCTGGAAAGTCCAAGAGCGTCCCATGCGCAGCTTTCGTGCAGAAGAATGCAAATTGTCTGCCAGTATTTTCTTATAACATGCTGCATTCATCTTGCTATCAATTTTCACAAGATTCCCCATGCCTTTAGGGCTCACACACCCCCAAAACATCAGTGAGCCACCACCATGCTTCACAGTGGGAATGGTATTCTTTTCACTATAGGCCTTGTTGACCCCTCTCCAAACATAGCGCTTATGGTTGTGACCATAAAGCTCTATTTTGGTCTCGTCACTCCAAATTAAAGTGTGCCAGAAGCTGTGAGGCATGTCAAGGTGTTGTCGGGCTTTTTTGTGGCATTGGCGCAGTAAAGGCTTCTTTCTAGCAACTCAACCATGTAGCTCATTTTTGTTCAAGAATCGTTGTGCTCCTTGAAACAACCACACTGTCTTTTTCCAGAGCACTCTGTATTTCTCCTGAGGTTACCTGTGGGTTTTCTTTGTATCCCGAAAAATTCTTCTGGCAGTTGTGGCTGAAATCTTTCTTGGTCTACCTGACCTTGGCTTGGTATCAAGAGATCCCCAAATTTTCCACTTCTTAATAAGTGATTGAACAGTACTGACTGGCATTTTCAAGGCTTTGGATATTTTTTTATATCCTTTTCCATCTTTATAAAGTTCCATTACCTTGTTACGCAGGTCTTTTGACAGTTTTTTTCTGCTCCCCATGGCTCAGTATCTAGCCTGCTTCTTGTGAGAGCTAACAAACTCATTTATACACAGACACTAATTGCAATTTAAAAAGCCACAGGTGTGGGAAATTAACCTTTAATTGCCATTTAAACCTGTGTGTGTCACATTGTGTGTCTGTAACAAGGCCAAACATTCAAGGGTATGTAAACTTTTGATCAGGGCCATTTGGGTGATTTCTGTTATCATTATGATTTAAAAAGGAGCCAAACAACTATGTGATAATAAATGGCTTCATATGATCACCATCCTTAAATAAAAGACAGGTTTTTTTTGCATGATCAGTCATATTTTCAAAATCAATGCCAAAATTTCACAATTTCTGCAAGGGTATGCAAACTTTTGAGCACAACTGTGTATATATATATATACACACACATACAATGATCAGCAACAACATTAAAACCACTGACAGGTGAAGTGAATAACATTTATTATCTCGTTACAATGGCACAGTCAGTTCTTGAATTTCATGTGTTGCAAGCAGGAAAAAAGGGCAAGTGTAAGGATCTGAGCGACTCTTACAAGGGTCAAATTGTGATGGCTAGAAGACTGGGTCAGAGCATTTCCAAAACGGCAGGTCTTGTGAGGTGTTCCCAGTATGCAGTGGTTAGTACCTATCAAAAGTGGTCCAATGAAGGACAACCGGTGAACTGGCGACAGGGTCATGGGTGCCCAAGGCTCATTGATGCGCGTGGGGAGCAAAGACTAGCCTGTCTGATCCAATCCCACAGAAGAGCTATTGTAGCACTAATTGCTGAAAAACTTCATGCTGGCCATGATATAAAGGTGTCAGAACACACAGTGCTTTGAAGCTTGCAGCGTATGAGGCTGTGTAGCCACAGACCGGTCAGAGTGCCAATGCTTACCCCTGTCCACCGCCGAAAGCACCTACAATGGGCACGTGAGCGTCAGAACAAGACCATGGAGCAATGGAAGAAGGTGGCCTGGTCTGATGAATCACATTCTCTTTTAGATCATGTGGATGGCTGGGTGCGTGTGCGTTGTTTACCTAGGGAAGAGATGGCAGCAGGATGCACCATGGGAAGGAGGCAGGCCGGCAGAGGCAGTGTGATGCTCTGGGCAATGTTCTGCTGGGAAACATTGGGTCCTGGCATTCATGTGGATGTTACTTTGACACGTACCACCTACCTAAAGATTGTTGTGACCACGTACAGCCCTATATATATATATATATATATATATATATATATATATATATATATATATATATATATATATATATATATATACACACTGATTAGCCACAACATTAAAACCACCTGCCTAATATTGTGTAGGTCCCCCTCGTGCTGCCAAAACAGCTCTGACCTGCTGAGGAATGGACTCCACAAGACCTCTGAAGGTGTCCTGTGGTATCTGGCACCAAGATGTTAGCAGCAGATTCTTTAAGTCCTGTAAGTTGCGAGGTGGGGCCTCCATGTATCAGACTTGTTGGTCCAATACATCCCATAGATGCTCAATTGGATTGAGATCTGGGGAATTTAGATGCTAAGTCAACACCTTGAACTCTTTGTCATGTTCCTCAAACCATTCCTGAAAAAATTTGCAGTGTGGCAGGACGCATTATCCTGCTGATAGAGGCCACTGCCATCAGGGAATACCGCTGCCACATATATATATATATATGTGCTCAGTCTAAATGTCTGTGTTTTCTATTTCCAAAAAAAAAAATTCAATTAACATCCACCAACATTCCTTTATTGACAGTAACTGCAGAAATAAGTTATTTTGTTGCCCACATATGATCAGATATGGGGGCATGGGAGGAGGGTTGATGTTCGCTAGGCAGAAAATTGCTGATTAGTTGTGATTGTGAATTTACAAGCCAGCAAAGCTGTCAATGAGCAGGACCACAGAATGGAAACATCTTGTGTGGTATTGTGGATCTTAACTGGTTTTGTTTCAGGACCCAGATTAGACACTGGTCATCAAGGGGCAACCCAACTCAGTGCTAAAATTGTTAATCGTTCAGAAGTAAACAAAAATGCACTTAAAATCAAACACTGAACTGTATTTATACCACCATGAACAGCATATGCCAAATAACAAGCAAAATTAATAACAAGGTTTGCTTTCTAAATTTCAGTGGTTTCATGCTTTCGGTATCCAACAATTCACAGCACAAAACGCATTGTGGTTGACATAAAATATGTTTATTTTCACAGCAAGTGAACCTGTATATAATGTAGTCTAAGTTGCATTTTCACTTACCTTGCATAATTCTGTTCATGGCTTTTGAGGATGAGGGAGTGTCAAGCAATCTGTCCATGTTCGTATCTGCCTAATGTAGCAAGTTTAGATGAATTTGTGCAACTTACCATAATGTTTGATTGGACACACAGCCTTTGACGTCAACAACAAACGATGGGGGAAGCATTTTCTCCTCCCTTTTAAAGGAATAGTTGAACCAAAAATGAAATTCTCTCATTTTTTGAGGGTGAGCCTCAGGCCATCCCAGGTGTGTATGTCTTTCTTTCTTTTGCAGAACACAAATTAAGATTTTTAGAAAAATATCTCAGCTCTGTAGGTCCATACAATGCAAGTGAATGTTGAAAACTTTGAAGCTCCAAGAAGCACATAAAGGCAGCATAAAGGTAATCCATACGGCTCCAGTAGTTTAATCCACGTCTTCTGAATCGATCCAGTTGGTTTTAGGTGAGAACAGACCAAAATATAATGTCATGGTTACTGGTGTAACCTCCGTTCCCTGATGGAGGGAACGAGATGTTGGTGTCGATGTAGTGACACTAGGGGTCACTCTTGGGAGCCCGAGACACCTCTGGTCTTTGATAAAAGGCCAATGAAAATTGGCGAGTGGTATTTGCATGCCACTCCCCCGAACATACGGGTATAAAAGGAGCTGGTATGCAACCACTCATTCAGGTTTTACGCTGAGGAGCCGATATAAGGTCCGGCCATTTCAGCGGGTAGTTCAGCGTTGTGGCAGGAGGGACCAACGTCTCGTTCCCTCCCTACCTGGGGTTTCTAAATTTCAGTGGTATCACGTCTCGTTCCCTCCATCAGGGAACGGAGGTTACACCAGTAACCATGACGTTCCCTATCTGTCACTCACTCGACGTTGGTGTCGATGTAGTGACACTAGGGGTCCCTATACAAAATGCCACAAGGCTGAACGGTGTTACGTGAACTGGCGGTGTGCGGTGGGCAGACTTGCTGTGTGCCTCATAGCCAGCACACCAGGTTGACACGTAACCTCCCCCAACACAGTTATGAGTGTCGAACGGCCCTTTTTGGGGACAAGTCGACTACCCAAAGATAGAGACAGGCTTAACCCAGTCGTGGCCTCTTTTCCCTTCTCTTTTTCCACTCCCTAAAAAAGAAGGGGGATTATCCGACTGGGCTGCCAGGTCTAGTCGGGGGGTGTCCCTCCCAAGGGAGCCTTCAAGGAAGATCCTGCCCAATAGGGGAGGAGTTACTACAACATGGAGACTTGGGCAGAGGGGCTCTGCCCAAGGAAGATGCAGTTTGCCAGCAGGGAAATTAATTAGCGGAAGATATAGATCGCATGGGGTTAGCCTTACAGGGAATCGCCACATGCGGAGCACCTACCCCAGAACAGGGCTCTTAGTTAGCTCGTGTACTGGGCCGGCAGCGAGTCTCTCCGAAAACTCGACTGCCACAGGGCTCGGAGGAAGTCAACCAGGGAACAACTTTTGTGAACACTACTGGGAATTAACAGCGCACGTCTTCAGCCCAAAAGGAGGTGGAAGGCGCTATGTGCAAGCGATACACTTGGCCGGCTATCCCGGGCTTATCCGCTTGTGTTGCGTGCCACTACCTGGGATGAAACCAGTTCCACCCGGAGGTTGTAGAACCTTGCAAAGGTGTTGGGTGTTGCCAAGCCCGCTGCTCTGCAAATGTCTGTTAGAGAGGCACCTCTGGCCAGGGCCCAAGAAGCCGCTACACCACGGGTAGAATGGGCTCGTAGCCCTACCGGGGGTGGCATGTTTTGGGCGAGATATGCCATAGTTATGGCGTCAATGAGCCAGTGGGCGATCCTCTGCTTGGAGACAGTGCTTCCTTTCTGCTGTGCACCAAAGCAGACAAAGAGCTGCTCAGAGACTCTAAAGTTCTGCGTGCTATCCAAATAGATGCGTAAATCGTGCACCGGACACAGCAACGACAGGGTTGGGTCTGCCTCCTCCTGGGGCAGCACTTGCAGGTTCACCACCTGGTCCCTAAAAGGAGTGGTGGGAACCTTGGGCACATAGCCCCGTCGGGGTCTCAGGATCACGTGAGAATAGCCCGGACCGAACTCCAGGCACATTTCGCTGACAGAGAACGCTTGCAGGTCACCTACCCTCTTGATGGAAGTGTGCGCAGTCAGGAGGGCAGTCTTCAAGGAGAGTGCCTTAAGCTCGGCTGACTGCAAAGCTCAAAGGGGGCTCTCTGTAGACCCTGAAGAACTACAGAGGTCCGATGAGGGAACGAGGCGTGGCCTGGAGGGATTCAGCCTCCTGGCGCCTCTTAGGAACCTGATGATCAGATCATGCTTCCCTAAGGACTTACCGTTGACTGCGTCGTGGTGTGCTGCTATGGCAGCAATGTACACCTTCAAGGTGGAAGGGGACAGCCTCCCTTCCAACCTCTCTTGCAGGAAGGAAAGCACTGATCTGACTGCGCATCTCTGGGGGTCTTCCCGACGGGAAGAACACCACTTAGCGAACAGATGCCACTTAAAGGCATACAGGCGCCTCGTAGAGGGAGCCCTAGCCTGAGTGAATGTGTCTACCATCGCAGGTGGGAGACAGCTTAGGTCTTCCACGTCCCGTCCGGGGGCCAGACATGGAGATTCCAGTGGTCTGGGCGCGGGTGCCGGATGTTGCCCCTTCCCTGAGAAAGAAGGTCCTTCTTCAGGGGAATTTGCCTGGGGGGAGCTGTCGCGAGGAGCGTGAGGTCCGAGCACCACGTCAGTAGGGTGCTTACCAGGACAACCTTCTCCTTGTCCTCCCTGACCTTGCACAGGGTCTGTGCAAGCAGGCTCACTGGGGGAAAACGCATATTTGCGAATGCCAGGGGACCAGCTGTGTGCCAGCGCGTCTATACCGAGGAAGGCCTCGGTCAGGGCGTACCAGAGCGGGCAGTGGGGAGGATTCTTGGGAGGTGAACAGGTGCACCTGTGCCTGTCGAATCGACTCCAAATCAGCTGGACCACCTGAAGGTGGATTCTCCACTCTCCCTTGAGGGTAACCTGTTGTGATGGCGCGTCCGCCGTAGTGTTGAGGTTGCCCGGGATGTGAGTGGCTCGCAGCGACTTGAGGTGCTGCTGACTCCGTTGGAGGAGACGGCGGGCGAGTTGTGACATACAGTGGGAGCGCAGACCGCCTTGCCGGTTGACATATGCTACCGCTGCCGTGCTGTCCGTCCAAACTAGCGCGTGCTTTCCCTGGATCAACGGCCGGAAGCTCCGCAGGGCGAGCAGAATTGCCAGTAACTCGAGGCAGTTGATGTGGCAATGCAGCTGCGGACCCGTCCAGAGGCCAGCGGCTGCGTGCCTGTTGCAAACAGCGCCCCAGCCCGTTTTGGAGGCGTCTGTCGTGACCACGACGCGCCTGGAGACCAGTTCTAGGGGAACACCTGCTCGTAGAAACGAGAGGTCGGTCCAAGGGCTGAAAAGACAGTGAGAGACCGATGTAATGGCCACGTGGTGTCCCATGGCGCCATGCCCATCTCGGGACTCGAGTGTGGAGCCAGTGCTGAAGCGGCCTCATATGCATCAACCCGAGCGGGGTGGCCACCGCTGAGGATGCCATATGCCCCAGGAGCCTCTGAAAAAGTTTCAGTGGAACCACTGTTTTCTGTTTGAACGCCTTCAAACAGGCCAGCACCGACTGGGCGTGATCGTTCGTAAGGCGCGCCGTCAAGGAGACTGAGTCCAACTCCAAACCGAGAAAAGAGATGCTCTGAACCGGGAGGAGCTTGCTCTTTTCCCAGTCGACCCGAAGCCCTAGTCGGCTGAGGTGTGAGAGCACCAGGTCCCTGTGTGCGCACAACACGTCTCGAGAGTGAGCTAAGATTAGCCAGTCATCGAGATAGTTGAGAATGTGAATGTCCACCTCCCTTAACGGGGCAAGGGCAGCCTCTGCGATCTTCGTAAAGACGCGAGGAGACAGGGACAGGTCGAAAGGGAGGACTTTGTACTGATACGCCTGACCCTCGAACGCGAACCGCAGGAAGGGTCTGTGTCGAGGAAGGATCGAGACGTGAAAGTACGCATCCTTCAGGTCTACCGTCGCGAACCAATCTTGATGCCGCACGCTCGCTAGAATGCGTCTTTTCGTCAGCATCTTGAACAGAGTCTGTGTAAAGCCCGGTTCAGTACTCGCAGGTCCAAGATTGGCCGCAACCCACTGCCTTTTTTCGGTACAATGAAGTAGGGGCTGTAAAACCCTTTCTTCATCTCGGCTGGAGGGACAGGTTCTATCGTGTCCTTCCGTAGGAGGGTAGCGATCTCCGCGCAAGGTAGCAGCGTTTTCATCTTTCACCAAGGTGAAGTGGACACCGCTGAACCTGGGCAGATGCCCAGCGAAGTGAATCACGCAGCCGAGTCAGACGGTCCGGACCAGCCCTCGTGATTGGAAGGCGCAAGCCATGCATCCAAGTTCCGCTCAAGGGGGACCAAAGGGACAACATCATCGGATGTACCGGCAAGTGGGGCCTCGCGGCGGGGCGGAGCTCCAGGTGCCACACCACGTCGTGGCCATGCTGAGTCTGAGGACATCGAAGCACTTACCTGGCTTCTTGTGACCACTCCCGGAACAGCCTGGGATGGGGGAGGAAGAGGCCTGTCCTCGCGACCCATGGAGACTGTCACATCGGGGGCGGATTTGTGCCAACTTGCCAAAAGGAGTGGTGGACGGTGGTCGTGATGCCAGCCGTACACATCGGATACGTGACCCAGGGAACAAGGAAACCACTCTTGCTGAGCTCTTGAGTACTGCAGCCACTTGGGCATGCAGCGCAATTAAATGCAAAAAGTAACAAAAAGATGAAGATCTGCTTACCAGCTCCAGAGCAGTGGGTTTCGTTGTCCCTGGGTCGCCCGTCTCAAGAGCACTTTCACGGGTTCTGGGCGGCCGCGAGACGGGTGGCGTCTGCTTCCTGTGGTGGGCTCCACGCCGGGGCCGGGCCAAAGGGGTGGGCTGCGGCGGAGCCGGTGCAGTCACCGCAGGGGACGCCCTTGGCGATGAGTAGATGGGGTGCGGGATCTTGAGCCGCGCCGGGGCAGGATATGCTGGCTAGCATCCATCTACTGCTCTACCATCGAGAACTGCTGGGTGAAAGTCCTCGACGGTGTCGCCGAATAGGCCCGCCTGGGAAATGGGGGCAGCAAGGAATCGTGTCTTTTCAGCCTCACCCATCTCGACCAGGTTGAGCCAAAGGTGGCACTCCTGGACCACTAGTGTGGCCATCGTCTGCCCGAGAGACCGCGCCGTGACCTCCGTCGCTCGGAGAGCGAGGTCGGTCGCCGAGCGCAGTTCCTGCATCAATCCCGGGGTGGAACTACCCTCGTGCAGTTCCTTTAGCGCCTTGGCGGACTTGCAGGAGAGCCATGGCGTGCAGGGCGGAGGCGGCTTGTCCAGTGGCACCGTAGGCCTTGGCCATCAGAGACGACGTAAACCTACAGGCCTTGGACGGGGGCTTTGGGCACCCGCGCCAGGTGGCGGCGCTCTGCGGGCATAGGTGCACCGCGAGCGCCTTTATCCACCAGGGGATTGCCGAATAACCCTTGGCCACCCCACCATCGAGGGTAGTGAGAGCGGGGAAGCTGAAAAGATCGGGACCGGGCAGTAAAAAGTGCCTTCCACGACCTTGTCAGCTCTTCATGCACTTCCGGGAAGAAAGGAACGGGGGTGGGGTGTGGCTTTGAGCGGCGCCGCGAGCCCAGGAACCAATCACCGGGCCGCGAGGGTTCAGGGAAGAGCGGTGAATCCACTCTAACCAACGCTCGCGGCTGCCCGGGAAAGCATGTCGTCATCTCTGCGTCAGCCTGTGACTGGGCGATCGACCCCGAAGGAGGAGCCCAGCTGAAGCTTCCGACTGGACGAGCCCGCTCTCCGATGCTGTGCTCGAGAGCTCATCACTTTTGCGGGCTCCGAATAAGAGGTCGAACTCGCCATGAGCCGGCGGACTCACCCGGAAGCCCGATCAGGGCAGACGAGCGTGTTAGGGAATGGGAGGTCCGCGGGGAGATACCCAGCGGAGGCGGTCCCATTGGGGTCCCCAAATCGCCCCCAGTGCTAGCCGCGCTGGCCTCAAACCCGTGGATAAAAGGACCGAGGCGGGAGCCTCTGGGGTGGCTCGCTTTCTTACGAAGGCGAGCCGCGACCGCAACGTTGCCATGGACATATTCTCGTAATGAGAACATGACCATCCACGAACACTGTCTCCGTGTGAGCAGTGCCCAGACACGAAAGACAGTGATCATGACCGTTAGAAGGCGAGAGATAACGAGCACAACCAGGAATAACACACAATCGGAAAAGCATCTTTAAAAAGACGCGTCTTTAATAAGACGTTCCATGTGTGCCGCTCTTTTAGAGAAATATATACTCTTTTAGAGGGGAAAAATGCTCTTTCAGAAAATATACTCTCTAGATTTTCTGCCGAAGTGCCCAGGGGCATTCTCTGCAGTGCACCAGTGCAGAGGAGGGAGAAGCTGCTGAAATGCGCCGTCAGATCCAGCAGAGGTGAATGAACAGTAGTATTCAGCTCAATGAGCATGACCATTCGGCTCCGAAGAGAAAATCAGAATAAGTGGTTGCATACCAGCTCCTTTTATACCCGTATGTTCGGGGGAGTGGCATGCAAATACCACTCGCCAATTTTCATTGGCCTTTTATCAAAGACCAGAGGTGTCTCGGGCTCCCAAGAGTGACCCCTAGTGTCACTACATCGACACCAACGTCGAGTGAGTGACAGATAGGGAACTCCATTTACTTTTATGCTGTCTTTATGTGCTTTTCGGAGCTTCAACGTTTTTACCATTCACTTGCATTGTATAGACCTACAGAGCTGAGATATTTTTCTAAACATCTTAACAAAGATGCATTAGAAAGAAAATCATCCACATTTGGGATGGCATGAGGTTGAGTAAATGATGAGAGAATTTTCATTTTTGTGTGAACTATTCCTTTAAAAGTTAATTCCACACTTACTAAGAAAACAATTCAGAAGGTAAACATTTTTGAAAGCCTGAACAATTTACAGACTGATCAGAATGGATATACTTACAAGGAACCTTAATTTGTCTTTTGATTGGTAAAGAACCATTCACTGACCCAGGTCTGTCTTACGAGCACCTTGCATGCATCTATTGTGCAGATCACTGGTTTATCTTGCCTCTTAAAAAAAAAAAAGAAAGAAAGAAAGAAAAAGAAATACATATTCCAAACTGAGATTTGAGAGGATTTAGAGATGTGAAATAACAAACAATAACGCCATCTTTTTGTGAAAAAATGAAACTGTTAGGAATTATCAAAAGGTGACAGAGGTTAGCTTGTGAAACTTTGGAAGCCAGCTCAAGGGACAAACCTACAGAGAGCAGATGATATAAGGTTTCCTTCCTAATAATTTCAGGAATTTCATTATTTCCTATGAAAATATTTGGCTGGCTTTTTGGCTGTACAGAAGGTGAAGAGAGGGTCAGGGACTTTCATGGCAAGATGAATAAGTCAGCTATAGCGCAAGTGCAAAAATAGTTGTTTTTTAAAAGCAGACCTTTGCTTTAATAAAAGTTCCACTACTGTAGGTCAAAGCCACCAAATCTGAGTTCAATTAAGTTTAATCCACTAACTCAATTGCAAAAACACAACACGAATCAGATGTGGACGTAGGCCTACTACAAAAACAGCAGGCCAAAGTACGCATATGTCCGGCCAAAGTATGCAGGCATCAGTGGACATGTATTGCACTATGCTGCTTTGGAACTGCTGAGTAGGGAAGTGGGTGACACTGCAAAACACAACCTTTAAAGCCACAAAATGAATCACTAAACTCAAATTTATCAGTGGTGATCACCATTGTAAACAACTAAAGGTACCTGTGCCAGTGTCAGTGTCAGTTTGAAAATAGCTGACTGAAGGCTCTAGTGCCAATTTCACATTAGTTTTCATAGATATTTGTACATTTGGATAGATACTAAAATGTACAATATCAACATATTTACAGCAATCCAAAACATAAGCACTTTATCTTATGCACGACTTTAGAGACGTAAAATCTTTACGAATCCTCTGACAAATTGTCAGAACTAAAATTTGATTTCAATACTCAATGTGGGTTGTACAAATGTCAAATGGTTTATGTTTCACATGCTGTTAATATGTTGTTACTGTACGTTTTGGGGTCTATGCAAACATACAAAAGTGTGTATGTGATAGAACCACACTTTACTTATGAATACCTATGAAACCTAATAAGATCACATTGTCTTAAAAGAGAGAAGTCCATTCACATATACTTGACATATACAGTATAGCCCCGAGTAATGGGAGCGGTGAGGGTCCATTAAATAAAAAATAAAAAAACAACCTAGACACAAACTGCAGACGTCACTGCTGATCAGTTTCGCCTAGCTGCACTCAGAGTGCTCCAATGTGGTATGTTGATGCATTTATATTTAATACCTATTAAATGCATGATCATCCATTTACACCCATGTATTATTCATCTGAATCAGTAAAGGCGGCCTTACATCCAGATGTACTGAGTGTGGCTTTACGTGGAGATGCTCGGGGCGGGTTGGCGTAGCAGTGTTCACCAGTTGGCTGAGAGGGCTATAATTTTCTCAGCCTTTCACAGATCTTTTCATCAGCTTCAAGTACATAAGCGGAGTGATCAATCATCTACACAATTAGCATCAGGCACAAGCAGGCGTGAGGTTCGCATACTCATGGGGTAATTTGTAGCTGACCTCTACAGAAAAATATAATTCACAGACAGTATCCATAAAAAAGAGATTGAAGGAAGGAGGATACATTTATTGTGAGGTCTTAGAAGGATTGAAAATTTGATATATGAACAGATAAGGCTAAGTGAATAAAACAATTAGATAAGGCAAAAAATATCGGAAATATTGTGTGAAAAGAATACAACTGAAAGGGCCAGTTCACCCATACATGATAATTCTGTCATCATTTACTCACCCTCATGTTGTCCCAAACAAGTTTGACTCTCTTTCTTTTGTGGGTCACACAAGGAGACGTTAGACAGAATGATATCCTGTCATAGTTCACTTTTATTGTATGGAAAAAAAATGCAATGAAAATGAATGGCGATTGAGAGTGCTGAGACCAAAGTAATGGTGGGGGGTGGGTCATTCTGTCTAACATCTCCAAAATTGTTTCATAGAAGAAAGTCATATGGGTTTGGAACAACATGAGTGTGAGTAAATGATGGCAGAATTTTCGTTTATGAGTGAACTAGCCCTTTCACAGTTGTACTCTTTTCACACAATATTTCCAATATATTTCCAATCACTTCCACTTCAGCAGAATGAGTACAATGCACTAGAATAAATATGGATGCTCCAATGTGCTTGTCTGCAGGAATCACCTGCCCAATGTGTTGCCTACAACATTCATATCTGAACAGTGTATTCCTACAGCAAATCCTCCATTACTTCCTGCTTCTGTTATTTGTCATGCTATATTCAGTGCTCTCATTCTCTAAAAAAGGACTAATAACATGAACATTTAAGGACAAGCAACCAGATCAGCATGTAGATCTACTCCATAATGAAAACTGACATATACAGCAAAATATCTTTAAGGGGCCTTTCAAAAAAGCTTTCAAAAAAGCTCTCTGGGCAAGATAATAATATCTCGCTCGATTAAACTTCCTAGCGCTTGACGCATGCACAGAGTGCTAGATGGTGCTAGAAAGTGTGATCGAGTTTGAAATAATGATGGCCAAGGAGACTGCTAATGTCAAGATTTATAGTGAAAAAGGAGTGTAACGGGGTAAAAGGGAAAGGAGGAGACGAGAACCGGCTTCTCCCGCTCCAGGCGATCGGCAGTGAGCTCCTCCCCGCTCGTGGGCAGTGGTCTTATCTTTGACCCCGCCGCGTTTTAGCGGCCGGTAGGGGTCTCCTCTGCCCTGGCAGCGGCCTGGGAGCCCCTCCTTCCCTCGCGGTCGGCGGTCGTTCCTCCAATTTCAGGCGGCCGGGCTCCTCAGTCCCCCGGCGGATGGTCGCGACTGCTCCATTGGGGTGGATGGTAGTGGTGAGGACTCTACTTCCCGGTTTTCGGCACCAGTGTAACGGGGTACAAGGGGAAGGAGGAGGCAAGAACTGGCTTGACAATATAAATAATCATTTAATGATTAACTTAAAGCAAAAGACATATAACACACACACACACACACACACACACACATATACAGGGCAGCTGCCTGTAGCTCTCTCTCCCGAACTCCGCCTCCGGCCACCTTTATCCCTCTCGTTGGCTTGATTAGCCTGATTAGGGGCCGGGTGTGTGTCATCACAGCCCTGCCCCACCCTCCTCCTTGCCACAAGGAGTTATACTGTATTTTGGTCTGTTCTCACCCAATATTGATTGGATTGCTTCAGAAGTCATGGATTAAACAAATGGAGTTTTATGGATTACCTTAATGCTGACTTTTTGTCACTTTTGGAGCTTGAAAATTTGTGCACCATTCACTTGTATTGTGTGGACAAACAAAACATCATATCGGCATTAAAATATCACCCATTTGTGTTCCGCAAAAGAAAGAAAGTCATATTAGGCAACATACAATAAGGGTGAGAAAATGATAAATTATTATTTTTGGGTGAACTATTCCTTTAATGTATTCAGTTTTCAGTTGACACCAGAAATTCAGCAATTTCAGGACAAGCCATTTTGCAGCTACTGAAATATTTTTTTTATTTATTTTTTTCTCCCCAATTTGGAATGCCCAATTCCCAATGCGCTCTAAGTCCTTGTGGTGGCGTAGTGACTCGCCTCAATCTGGGTGGCGGAGGACGAATCGCAGTTGCCTCCACATCTGAGACCTTCAATCCGCTAATCTTATCACATGGCTTGTTGAGCGTGTTACCGCGGAGACATGGTGCATGTGGAGGCTTCACACTATTTTCCGCAGCATCCACGCACAACTCACCATGTGCTCCACCGAGAGCGAGCACCACATTATAGTGATCACAAGGAGGTTACCCCATGTGACTCTACCCTCCCTAGCAACCAGGACAATTTGGTTGCTTAGGAGACCTGGCTGGAGTCACTCAGCACACCCTGGATTCGAACTCGCAACTCCAAGGGTGCTAGTCAGTGTCTTTACATGCTGAGCTTCCCAGGCCCCTCTACTGTAAGTCTTAATAAACATTCATTGAGGACTGTAAAGGAATGTTTATGTTCTGAAACTTACAGTATGTTTTCATAGAACCAAAACTCTTTGGTTTAAAAAGATAAAGGAAATATCTCAAATTCCCTTTAATAAATACAATTTGACACATTCTTAAGGGGATTAGACCATCAGTATCTGCAATCGATTGGCTGTTTTACGAGGACATTTTTTTTAGATTACAAACTGGTAATTATAAGGGTATTGTGCTATAAATGTGGTTTATGAGGAAATTTCTATTGTCCCCATAATTCAAATTGCTTAAAAAAAAAAAAAAAAAACATACTAAATGAGGTTTTTTTGAAAATGTAAAAATGCAGAAAGTTTTTTGAGAGGGTTAGGTTTAGGGGTAGGGTTAGGGTTAGTGGATAGAATCTATAGTTCGTACAGTATAAAAATCATTATGTCTATGGAGAGTCCTCATAAGGATAGCCACACCAACGTGTGTGTGTGTGTGTGTGTGTGTGTGTGTGTGTGTGTGTGTGTGTGTGGGTGTGTGTGTGTGTGTGTCCAGTGATGCTAATGCAATGGAGGCCCCCACTGAAGCCCCCAATGAAAGGGGTTCCTCACACAAATGAATCAGCTGGCTTCGCAGTGGCATGTTAAAGGACTATTTAATTACTGCTGTTTAAAAAGAGGAAATCCTTCTGTCCCCATGGCTTAACTCTTTTTCCTCACCCGACTTCTAAACACAAGGGCTTGAACTGAGCATTTGTGTGGGTGTGTGCCCATGTGTGTGTGGGTGTTTCTGTGCATTGGATTGCCACATTTGTGTAGACAGGTGGTTTCACAAGCCTTCAGAGAAAAAAAAAAAAAGAAAAAAAAAACAAGGTGCTAAGAGTGTGCCTTTGCTGTCCAAATCCTTGATAAGAGAACCAGCTATTAGCCGGCTTAGATAACAAGCCAAGTGACTAAGATTATGCCACAGATAGAAGTCTTACATAGGGCTAAAAGAGATACTCTTTATTATTTGCACTGGATTTTGAAGAGGTCACAGGAGAAAGTAAGGGGCAAAGAGAACAGCAGAGCACTGAAACATATCTCCACTCTAAGATAGATAAAGTTACTATTTACAAACAAATTCTCAGTGACGGCAATTCCAGGTTCTATTGGAACCCCAGGAAAGATCTGCTGTCAATGGGCACTTAGCTAAAATTGAGTAAAAGTGTTGTTTGTAGGGTTAAACATCCTGTTTCCAAAAGATTGTTGAAGATTTGGGCTTTTTTAGATTTTCATCAGGATCTGTGAATCAGGACAAACTTAGGATCACGTCTGCTCTAAGACCCAGTCGCCCCACTGCTAGTGTTGGCATATTTTAACTTTTAATTACGGAATTGCACAAATTCCAATTGCAAACGACTGCTTTTAATATCCAAAGTGCAATCGCTGTGACAGATATGAAGCCAAATTCTATCTAACGATGACCTTATATAAATAAAACCACCAAAAATAATCTAGTATGGGATGAACCAAACCCTGTCTCTCCACCACCGACGCGCATATGGTTTGTGAAATGAAGTGCAAATAAAACAATATACTACTTCTAAAATATGTCTTCGCATTTACAGTGTTTTGAATGCAGCAAGTAACGTTTTCAAGCAAAACCAGCTGTTTTTAAATTTGAATATATAATCTCAAATATTATTATTTACTGTATGTGTGGACCACTAAGTTAAGCATTAAAAACGCATATTGCATGTTTTTGTGTTTAAGAAGAAGGCATATGGAGTATTAGCCAAAATCCCACTCATGTATCAAAGGTGGGTCGTGACCCAAAACATGGGTCACAGGTTTGTTCTGATAGGGTTGTTGATTGTGAATGATTAGTAGCAAATAAATAGATAGCAAAATGAATAGGCTTATCAATCTTTAAAAGGGAGGAGAAAACACCTCTCATATCTTTTGTTGTTTATGTCAAAGACTGGTGCATCCAATCAAACTCAATGGTACAGTATTTTAACCAAAATCTGTCACTTGGTAATAATGGCTAATACTAAAACCATATTTAGAAATAAATTATGGATTATTACTAATAATAAGGTTTGTTGGAAACTGCAGATTTCAAAGTTGACTGCCACAAATGCATGAGTCTAGGGCAAAAACAAATTCACCACAGCATTTGATTCCATTGTTCTGTTCTTGCACAACTCTTTGTTCATGCATACTTGTACAATCAAAAAGGAATGTCAAATCACTTCGTTATGTGGCCCTCGGCAAAACTCTCCAGACATACCATAATCAAATCAAAACAAGCAACAAGTTGGAGTGCTCGTCTTTCTCTGGTTGACCACATATGCTCTTGTCTAATCTCACACATGAACACACACACACACACACATACACATTAACAGGACAAACTGTAATTACGGCAACAACAAAAAACAAAGACAGTGAACTAAGTCACTGGAACCACAGAAGAACAGGAAGAAATAATATTATGTAATTTGCAAACAGTGCCACACTGCAAGGAGGTTACGAACCTGAAAACGTATCAGATAGTACCTATCAAAGGTAAGTAATGCCTATTTGTTTTATTCAGATATTTAATATGAAAATAGTCATATTCATAATATAATGAGCATGCAGCCATATTAAATTTATTTTTCCTGAGAATAAACTTGGATCTTGACATACCTCTCCTTTTTTAGCTGGCACAGCTCCCTGGTTCTCCTTAAATACACTTGTTTGCTCTGATTAAAACTAAGAAAACTAAACCCTGTGCACAAAATGAACATAAGCAGTTTTGCTTTGAAGCGTATGCTGCAAACATATGCTGAAAAAAACATGTGGATGGTTACGATTTGCAACAGAAACAGTTGCTGAGGAAGGAGAACAGTGGAAAGGAGAACTCTGGTTTGTTCAATCATCCTGAGAACAAATGCAGTGCTTTACCCCAACATTATCCAGTGCCCCCCACAACCTCAACATTTCTGTATGGTCCTTTTTCCTGAGTAGCACTCCCAGAAGAGTCTAATGCTGTAAGTAATAGTGTTGGAGATACTGTTTTAAGCTGTGATTGGCTCCGCAGCTTGTCCAGGGGGACATACTTTCCATTCCCAGTTACTCTCTATCAAATCACTTTTATAAGCTTACAAAAAGGAGAACTATGTCTAAAATCTCCTCAGTATTCACATCTGGTCACCACGAGAGCAGTTCATTTCATCCACAGAGTAAAAAGTGATTGGTTGCTCAGCTTTGAATCAAGGCCAAAATAGACCACAGGGATGCATGAAACACAGAAGTACAGGCTGGAATCCCACTAGTACAGAGGCAGTCACTACAAAGTGAGTACAAAAACATAGGGCCACATCTCATCCTTCATGGTGTTTTATTGTTTCTCGAAACTGCAGACATCCTTTACTTCAATTCATGCTTCAGACCTCTGACTCCCATTCAACACTTAAGATGTTTTCAGGATGTCACGTCATAATACATTAATGGAACAAAACTGAGATAGCTGAAAGCTTCACACATAAGAATGAAGATAATGGTGCCCTAGAGTTCTCAATAGTCTTTCTAAAATCTTTAAACAGCAATGAACTCCTAACCTCAAGTAAAAAAAAAAAAAAACTTATACAAAGCAATTTCAAGCCATACTGTATAGACTCACTTTGATATGTGAATCACTAATTAAACAATTAAAATCACTTCTGCATAACAAATTAACTGATTAATCTGAACACATATATTAGTATATTTTTTCATCCTAACCAGGCATGATGTATCAACAAGCAAAATAGCGAAAAGCAATTTGTCTGTCTACACTGAAGGCGAAACTGCTGAGCGACGTCACACAGTCATAGCCAATCAGAAAATATTTTATGTTTAATAAACAGTTATATGGAGCAGGAGTTTGGGACAATTACATTTCACAATAAGTGTAACACCACAGAAACAGAAACCAAGCGATCGACAAAATGTCCTGTCGCTTCATGCTTGTCATGGTCATGACTAGTAAGGATGAAAACTTAGATTTACAAGAAAGAGATAGCTTTTATCACGCTGCGTTAGGACAGAGAATGTTGGAAAAAAAGTTTTGAGAATTACCTGAGGGGTGACGCAGGATTAAAGCAGGTCTTAGTGACATCAGTGATATTGGGGTTGCAGCAGTCTCCATGATCATAATAGAAATTGTCCCAGTTACACTCTGGGTCACAAACCCCATTCCCCTGTTTGTATTCAGGGCAGCGTGTAGTCTGCCTCTTACAGTATCCAGCATCGAAACCTGTAAGGGTGTGGTTACATTCAAGATCACACTCTTCATCACCCACTTTGCTGATATCACAGTTGGCCAATATCAGGCGGTTACGTAAAGATGAGTTGTAGACATTGTGAACAGTGTGCTCCCAGGTAATGTTGTAGACACGGAAAGCATTGTTCAAGTGCTGGTGCTGAAGGTTAATCTGGTGTTCAGTAACTGTTGGCCACTGTCCGTCATCATCGTAAACATTTATCACTCGATAACGCACTGTCTTGGGCTTGCGGAAGCTCCAGAGCTGGTAGTAGTTCATCACTACCTCCACATTGTCACACACGGTCTGTCCACAAGATGGAGGTTTCAGTACAGTATCAAGAGAGCCACTTGAGTCTCCTGCAAGATTCCGGTCCGAATGCTCCAGCCGGGGGAAGCTGCCATCTTTCACTGTTAGCCACTTTCTTGACATGTTCTCAAAGTTTTCATACAACACTAGCTGAGAAAGATTGTCGGAGTGGGTGTGACTATGACCCATGTATCTAATGATCTCACGTTGGGTCAGAGCCCGATGCCACAAGCTCAAGTGTTCCATTGTTCCCCTGTAGTTGTGGTTTAAGGCATTGCCACTGATCATTAGCACCTTGCACTTCTTGGTAAGTGGGCTGAAAATTTCACCAGATTGGTCTCGGCTTACAGCAACCTGCGCCCCATTAACATACAGCTTCATAAAGAGACCATTGTAGGTGACAGCCAGATGTGACCACTGATTGGGAATGTAGGGGGCGTTTGAGGCAATCAAGGTAACTTTGTGGGCTCGGTCTGTCTTAAGGGAGAAGAAGAAGCGAGGGTCACGGTTGGCTTGGTCGCTGACTGCTTTGATGCCAACCAACCATCCTCTGTCACTGGAGGCGTAGAAGCATTTATCATAGAGCCCTACAAGAGAATGACACATACAGTACTAAATACATTTTATTGCCACTTACAATCCAACATGATCACACGGGAAATCGACATGTTGCTTCTGAATGTTCATGTGCCCCATTCTGCCAATTACTGACAAGTGCCATCCGCATTAGATATTTTTGCATCAGCTGACATGTGTTAATCTTTCTCTATGCCGCTACTGTGTATTACATGTGCACTGAGTTCTGAGTTCTGGTCCCATGGAAAACAGGAAGTAATTATGACCACTCTCAGACATGTGTTCTGGTCCTATGGAAACCAGGAAGTTATTGTGTTCACATAAACAATGGTGTGCATGATTCTGAGGTTGCATTTTAGCTCTAAAATTACATTGTGCTACACTGATGGTTAGGTTTAGGGCTGGGGTTTGGGTTAGGGAGTAGGGTTGATGAAAAATGTATTCCTGTTACAGTAAATGTATTACATAATTTCAGCTAAAAACACAGCTCACTTTTGGTGTCACCCTGTGGAGACTTCACCTCAAAAACACGTCCAGCTTCGGCCACAGAGAGCAGTGGTTTCAAATTTCAGTAAGCACAGAAAGATTTCAGCAGCAGAACTTTCGACCTACTTTCACAGTGTGATCAGTCTGTGCAATCGCAATAGGATAAACTATCATAATTTCAATGATGAATTGCAGTTTGTCATTTAACTTATAGTATATACACACCAACGCAGAAGTACATAAATTACGGCTGTTTATAATCAATAAATCCTGGACACATTTAGTAGGTACTGATTTAGTCAGCCATTTAATATAGTGTGCAATGCTAGATGCAATTTACTGCACACTGATACGGATAGTGACCAAAAACTGCATGCATGTTTGTCCAGAAAAGTTGGTAACACAACATGATTCCCATGATCAAGTCATTGCCACTGTCTAGTCCAAGGACTACAGGCCTACAAAGAAGCATCTGCTTGCAATCAGTCCCAGACAATGTGGTCTTGTATCAACAGAGCAAAGGTTACTTGAATTTTTAGTCTATTTTCTTGAAATGTTCCGCAGCAGCAGGGATGTTTGAAATCAAAAATGGTCCTTTTTTCAGCACAGTCTGTATTATGATAGGGGCTCTAAAACCCTTTCTTCCTGTTTCATTTGGAAACCATGTGCTGAGCTGCAGAAGGAAACGTATTCTTACATTTAATGGGTATGTGTCCTTCATGATCAACCAGTATAAAGGAAGTATGCAAGAGTATTTAATGTGCATCACTACACTTTATTACTGCAGAAATCAGATGGTGTATTCTATAATCAATTCTAACATTCAATTTACATTTAATTTAACAAGCTCTACAAATCCGCTTAGCAATGCTGCTTAATCCAGTAAATTGTGGAGCAATGAAAATTTGCACTTGGAGTCAAATGGTGAAGATCTAGTGAAGTTCAGTCTGCCTATGGTTCCTAAATGAAGGATACTCTTTTCCCGCAGCGGCAAGAAGTGCTGGTTAAAGGTAAATGGTGAAACTCAATTAGGCAAAATAAGCTGTAAAGTGTTACCAGGGTAGCAGAGAAAATATTACTATACCATTTTACTTCACTACACACACATCATGATATGTCTCATAACTCCAAAGGAGCACTGAAAAGCTTTTGGATAAAACTGCTTAAATAACCGTCAGTGAAGCTTAACACATGAGGATCTTTTAACCACTAGGACTGACCACTTTAAAAAGCTCATTCATTCAGGAGCGTCACTCAAAGGAGCAGACAGGAGCATGTAGTTCCCTCTCACTTCTGGGCTGCCAGCAGATCCGCTGCCAGCATCTATAAAAATAAATTGTACCATAAAACTGAGGAAATTACAATCTGTGAAATCCTGGAATGAGACCACTAAGTGGGAAATAACAAACAGGTACATTTCTTGCCAGTCCTAAACTTCAGACATGCAAGGGGCTCAATTTAGGTAAAGGAGAAAAGGTGTTGGATGAATGGATGAATGGACTTGACAATGCAAAATTCATACTGATCTACATTATGATATCCTTAAAACCCAATAGCTCATTATAAATACATAGCTCTATCAATCTTAAAGATAATGGATTAAACACTATTGTATGATAAATTATTAAGAGAAACTCTCACACACAAATAAAGCATTGCTTGCTTAGTAAATTAACTTGAAAATGAAAATCTATCCAGTCATGGAATTAAGTAAATGCTTTTATAAATGTTAAAATGTAATTCTGAAAATATGTGCAGCTGACCCCTTGTGCCAGACATGGCACAGCTTGTAATCCCTTCCAATATTTCATAAAAGCATCCATTTTATCTCAGTATCCAGCACCATGGACAGAGCACTACAAAGTGAACATTATGAAATGAAGGACACCAATGCAACAGCTGTCTGGGAAAAAGGACTATACACCTGAATTGTCTATAGACCTTTATTTAAATATCTGGAAAGGTTTTCTTAAGTTTAAACTAGTCAATGCCCTGTGTTAACTATCTGGTCAACATACAGTACCTATTTGTGCACTTTATGGAAATTAAATGTTTGTTTTTTATTTAAATTCTAATGCATCCATAATGAATGTAATCAAGGCAGATTGTTATTAATTACAATATAATACATCTTTATAATGCCTCCCACTACAAAGTATCTATTAACATTAAAGGAACATAAAGTACCTGTCAACAACTACATTAACCAACCATAAATCACCATGTTTTGTAACATGATAATTGAATATTTAACTTGTTATGGCCATCATTACAAACCTCTATGAGGTGTTATTGACAGTTTTATGAGGTGCTTATTAAGTTATTGTAATGAGCCATAAAATATCCCGTCCCACTGTATAAAACACAAAAGACAGAGACCTCAAAGACAAGATTAAAGGAATATGGCAAATGTGAACATTTATGTTCAAAATTAAACCAACAGCCAAAAGACTTCTGTCTGTGGATATGCTTTAAAACTTTTTGTAAAAAAAAAAAAAAAAAAGAAGCCATTTGTATGAGAGTTCAAATAATAAGCTCAGCACATGGACACTTTCTGTGCGCTCTGCATTCTCATGTCTCAGGATCTAATAGACTGCACTGGCGAGTCTATTGCATGATGTTTTGTGGCATGGATGACCACTTAAAGACTATTTTTATAGATTTATCCATCTGCTTTGACACGTAAAGCTTTTTCGTCTTTATTCATCTACCTGAGGACTACTGATTTCAAAACAGACCATATGTGTCTATACGCTGAACTGTTCAAATGTGACAACTGATAGACAAGGGGCCAGAACTTACATGGACCACAGATGTCACAACATTTAAGAGTTTGCTTAAAAACGGAACAACAGCTTTTGATGTGGAGAAGCTATATAAACTCTGCCAGCGCCCCCTCGTTGCTTCTTAATGTCATTGTGACTAAGGAGATCATTGTGAGGACAGAGGACAGAGGACAGACTAATTTTAGATGACTCACTGATAAGATATATTCAATCTATCTATTATCATGCAGCTCTCTGAAGACATAAAGCTTGGGTAGAGACATTGTTCCCAACTATATGTAATGAATTTGATTTTAAAAGTACTGATAATATGATCTGCAACTTAAAGCATGCATTTTGAAATCTATAACTGAAGAGTATGTGCATGTGCTGACTCTCACAAAGTGCAGAATTATTATTATTATTTTTTTTAAATTATAGAAGTATTATTAATTTTTAATTTTATTTAGCAATTATTTAAATTTTTAATTTAAATTGCGTATGACTTTTTTGTAATATTAAACTAGTTCTTGTGGGACAGGTTTTCTGTGATATCAGTAGGAAAGGGAAACAGGAAACTAAGGGGTCTGTTAATTACAGCTGACAAATCTCTTTAGAAACATTTGAGCAGCTACACACTGCACTGGGTTTCACCATAGCCTTCAAACACCGAGCATTTTTGAGAGATAATAAAATGATTTGATTCGTCTATCATTACAGGACATTTCCGTACATGTTCCCACAAAACTGCATGCTACAGGGGTTCATAGGGTGCACGCGGAATTCGTAAATCGACTCGACGTATTACGCTCTCTGTTGGCTGGAGAAGGGATGAAAAAGAAATCAAATAAATTTGTTAGAGAAAAAAAAAAAAAAATACAACCGAACACACGCCTTCCTTTTCTACTCCATCCCCTTTATAGAAGTGCGTAATAGCCTATGCACAATTTTAAAGCAAAATAAATAATTAAATAAAAATTGTTCGATTGTGTAATTCAAAAAATAAATAAATAAAAAATTAACGCGTTTCTTCAGTGCAGAATATATATTCTCTTTTCAAATAAAAATGTAATGAAAAAATGTGACTAGGCAGTACTTTTATGATAAAAGAAAATATGCACACGCTATACTGGTCTGTTGGATATTAGATTGTATAGGCGATGTATATATTTCGTGCAGAGCAGAAGAGCGCGTAAGGACCACAGTAGCCTATGCATCAAAGGGATGACGTATTTCTTTAAGCTTTTTCTGACACGCAGACACTTCAATCAGCTCAATCTTACAGCATCATACAGAAAACCTATAGACAATGCAGTTATTACATTTTTGTGTGAAGTTTCGATGGAACTTTTTATGGTGTTTAACAAAAATAGATACAAATATTAATAATAGACACAATTTTTTTATTTTGTTTAAAGAGTTTATTAATGACTTTGAATATAATTTTCAATTAACAACATATTTGGTTATTTAGTGAATTTTGTTACCAAAGAACCCAAATTGAGATATTGCAGTTACACTGTCAGTAAGACATAGAGTAATAACTAGTCTGATGCAATTCAAACGGGTAATTTCAACTAGGCTACAAGATGAAAATGCAACCAAAAGTTTGGTCATGATAGCCTGGCAACACCGCATGCAAAACCCAAGAGAGTTTTTGATAGTATACGTAAACAACATCAGCAGAGGCGCATCTCTATATGCCACCCTCAGAGAGATCAGAAATTGGGCAACTATTCTTAGTACGTCTAGGCATTACCTCATAAATAGTGCGACTAATATAAAGAAGTGTTAGTGCCAAGTGTTTATGCAACTATCCATACATTGGAGGTGGTGCGTTTTCCTGCTGAATCTTTATGAAGCTCGCGCATGCTGCAATTACATGGATATTCTTTCTGCAGAGAATAGATAATGCAAGTTCAAATAAAGCAAATCAAACCTCCGATAACAGCTGGAGAGCGTTGCCCACCCTCGGGTTTTATCCACATTTCCAGAGTAAAATTACCCCTTGGCACCTCTGCATTGGGTTTCAGACGCAGTTGGTCTCCTCTACCGGTAAAGTAAACAGCCCTCCGCCGACCCGCATGGGTGCTTTCCCCTGGCCGTGACAGGCGAGGGGAGCGCCGATCTATCCGGGGAAGTGAGCGTTTGCCCCGAGGCAAGCGTGTGGCACAAGCTCCTGGGAAGGTACTTCTGGCTTCCCTGATGCGTACCAGGTCTCTTTTAGACCTTACAACTCGCCGTGGAATCCCACACTCAGATCCCAAGCACACGATAAAAACCAAAAGGCATTGAAGCCAAGTGCAAATGGGCAAAAGTTTCATTTTCAAGTGGAGTTAAAGAGATTTTTTTTTTTTTTTTTTCAACTGATAGGGAATTTGATTAAAGAGATTTCAAAATACCAAATAGCGCTTATGAGATCTTTCCCGGTATTTTGGTTTTTACAAAAGCCTGTCAATACGCGTATTCAACACCAAGCAAGACGGCAATGCTGTCTTATTTTTTCCTTTATAATGTTAAGCCACGACCCCCTTTCCTTGCCCCTTTCAAAGACACTTCAACACAGATTGAGGGGGGAAAGGAATATGTTAATTCATCCAAGTGCTCCACCTTCCCAATTGAATGGATCCCATTAAACTGTAGTAATCAATCAGCGTGGAGAGGTCAAAATCATTTCCCTTTCACGTTTTCTTTATCCGCATTTCAAATAAACTTGGTAAATACGATTTTCCTCGAAGATATCAGTGCATTTCACCTACTAAACCCCATGCGTAAATGTAGGTGGCTAATATTAAAGTGGTCATGCCAAGACCAGAATTTATTTATTTAGAGGGTTCCACGTAGATTAAAGTTGAATTGTGCATAGAAGTCTTGCTTTCAATCGAAAAGATGACATGATTCAACTATAATGCTTCATATTTCAGGCAACTTTCTATGTCACATTGTTTTACTTTTGGCAAGGGTTAATGCGACATTTTCGGGTTAATTCTGTGTCAGACAGTAGCGGGAGTCGCAGGTTACCTGCTCGCTGTTTTGTTACTCAGTGCGCATCTGAACCGGGACGGTGTTCTTATTTTGCGCACCGCAGCGTTGAGAACCCTCTAGCGGCTGCACGATGAACACTCAAAAAACAAAGGAATACAAAAATATGGTCAGTCAGTTTACAAAGCCTATATATTTTTTTATTGTTGTTTCCTTTGTCCGTTTCCGCCACAACGACCTACCGGCTGGGGAAGTAGACTGACAGAGAGCCAAAAACAGATAACGCAGGCTAATGGGGAGGATGACGGTACAGTTAAAGGCAGACAAGCTGTCCAGAACAATGATCAGGGTTGATCAAGTGAATACATTTATGCATTGATTAATGGTAGGGAGCACACAGGGCAAACTGACATGTGTGAAATCAATAAGCTAACTTGAGTTTCGAAGCTTTCCAAAGTCTCTGTGCAATTGCTTTTCCTTTTTGAATGTCAGCAGAGGGAGTCTGGAAAATGACTGGATGCACTTCCTACATGTCTGCTCCTGATCACAGTGTTTTGGTTCACACAGCTGCTGAGGGACTCCTTGCAAACATGTGACGTCAATACTGCTGAAAATCAATGGGCACTGGTGCTAAAGGACCAGCGGGAAACCTGGGGTGAGCCACTATAGAGCCCCTCATTCGGCAGGTTCTTATCTCAAAGTTGCTTTCAACCATTCTTATTCAGCAGGATGTGCAAATCACTTTAAGCCCTTTGCTCAGGAAGGTTTTTACAATGATACTCCAAGGCATCTTGTCTCTTATCACTTGAAATGGATAGAGCCTACTAATAAAACTTATCACAAGGACCAAGAGGCACAGCACTTTAACTGGAAACATATTTTTGGAGGTCTATACTATTAAGCATAAAGCCTCCAGTCTGTATTCTAATGTGTCACCTGTCAAATGAATGAAATTGTTCATTTCTATGATTTCATAAATCTTTCATTTGACGAAACACAATTATTTCTCCTACAACTGACCTTGTTATATTGGGCAGAAACGTATAAGGAAAATGCACTTATTGTTGCCATTTTGAATAAAGAGTAACAGAAAAGGACAAAAGCTCCAAAGTGATGGGGAACTCCCCTAACTTCTGAAAACCGTGTTCTGCTGTCATACCAGATTCATTTGTTTCAGATATCATAATCTGTAAGTGGGAGACAGGGGGCAGTTGTAACACACTACATTTCCTTAATCAAAAACAATTTAGAGTAACTGTATGTATTACTTAGAGTGATGATACCACTTGCTCAGTGGAGTTCTCTCTGCTTGAGAAGATGCATGATAATTTCACATTTTCAGATTTTGATGTATAAAAGGGATTTTGGGCAACTATTTTTTCTTCTGCTGTCTAAAGTTTACAGGATCATCAGATGTCAACACTTTAGTAGCAACCAAATAAGATTCTACCATGGCTTTGCAGTGGGGGTCAACTGTAAAACGTATGAAATAAAATGTTATTACTTTTGAGTCTTCAAATTATGTAATAAACAATACTTTAAAGTATCTGGAGTAAGACTGTTCTTGATGATCAGTCCAATCAGATGATCAATAGATTTTAGTAAAATGTATTTAACTTATTTCAAATAATTACAATGTAGGTCTCACTTAAGACTTTTGCTTGAAATACATACAGTATTACTGGCAGCTAAAAGAATAAGTACCATATACTGTAAAGTTAGAAAGTATTCAGTGAAGTTTTAAAGCAATGATATCATCATTGCTTTGATGTGCCCTCTTATGTGAGATACAGAGGGTTCATTTCTTTTTTTCTTTAGCATTGCCCCAACCACTTTTACAATTGCCCCTGTTATAGTATTACTCCCCTGCCTGACTTGTTGCAATAAATTCAATTTTATGATCAAGTCTTTCTTAATATAAATATTGTAATGTTACTAATACTGTAAGTAAATATAATGTAATTGTTTAATCTTCACCCAAAGATGGCATGTAGATTTGCAGTCTGTGAGTTATAAAGAAAATTGTAAAAAAAAAAAAAAAAAAAAAGTTACAATTTCCATACATATGCCCCCCATATTTTAAAACCCCCCTCCATGTATTTGAATTTGTGCAGCCAATTAGTATTTTATAATTTGTCCTGTTTGGTTTTGCTGTTCGGCTGCAGAATACTGACTCACTTTCTTACATTCAGCATTTTCAATGGGATGCACACTGACGAAACCGTGGGGCATGTGCTGCATTAAAGAAATTAAACTTTACAAATCATTCACAGATAACATTAAGAGAGCTCCTCCGGCTCTCTGTGGTCTCTACTTTATGACGTTTCACAATATCAGCAAATTGACTGCAAAGTAGTATCTAATAACATGCTTAGTTATGGACAGATTTAGGGCTGACTAGTGCTTTCTTTCAGGCGTAAATCATCAAGCACAGTTCTGAGCTTATATTGTGATTAATCGCTGATTGTGTAGACAGCTGAAGATGTCATCAATGACGTACATATCCATGTTTTATATTGTTTTTTGTTTTGTTTCCAGCTCCCTCATCTGCAATCAGGAAATGCAAGTCAGTTAATTTGAATTGATCCTGGCTTGTCTCCTACATGGAGACCTACTACAACTAAAGTCTAAAAGCAATTAACCAAACACTTAATCTTTTTGCTGATGCTGAGGCATAAGGATTTCATAATGTATTTGATGCTCACTCAATACTGGAATTTTTTAATTGCTTGCTAAGGCAACCATCTCTATTAATATTCCTTATACTTAGGGTAAGGAATTTGAAAAAATCCCTAATACTAAATGTTAAACTCTAGACATCTGTGATAGTTCAAACTGTCACTATTACTGTTCTATTACTGTTCTAAGCAATCAGATTTATGATTCTGGTCTGGAGGATCATAAAACAGGTGAAAAAGTCTTACAATGACTTGAAGGAGGGAGCCACACATAGGCACTTGACATGAGACAGTAAACATCCACCCAGTACACCCTAGCAACCACCTAGCACAGCCTAGCAACCACATATCAATGCCCTGGCAACCACCCACAACACTATCATCATGGCGGTGAGTTCTGCATGGGCAAGCACCACTCATAATTTTTAAATCTTGTTACTCACAAACAAGATAGTTTAAGTAACCATAGTGTTCTCTTTTACATGAGCATTGGCTTTGTCTTCACTACAAGTACACATTGATAATCTTTGTGGAATTTTCCATCACCTGCACACAGGGCTGGGTTGGATAGAAACTAACCATGTTATTGTGTAATAACGACTATAAAAAGAAACCCTCTCCAGGAACTGTCATAGGAATGCCAGGAATTGTCATATTTGCACTCCTTGTCCATTAAGACGTATACTATTCTTTGGCACTACAGGAACAAGTTGTCCACATAAAATGAAACGGCAAGAAAGCAATCGTTACAATTGTTGAAGCATCTTTATATATATATATATATATATATATATATATATATATATATATATATTGACAGTCAAAAGTTTGTAATAATGGAAAGCTCCTCAGATACTCAGGTGGCATTTCACCCCACGCTTCCTGTAGCAGTTGCCATAGATGTGGATGTCTTGTCGGGCACTTCTCATGTACCTTACAGTCTAGTTGATCCCACAAAAGCTCAATGGGGTTAAGATCCATAACACTCTTTTCCAATTATCTGTTGTCCAATGTTTGTGTTTCTTTGCCCACTCTAACCTTTTCTTTTTGTTTTTCTGTTTCAAAAGTGGCTTTTTCTTTGTAATTCTTCCCACTAAGGCCTGCACCCCTGAGTCTTCTCTTTATTGTTGTACATGAAACTGGTGTTGAGCGGGTAGAATTCAATGAAGCTGTCAGCTGAGGACATGTGAGGCGTCTATTTCTCAAACTAGAGACTCTGATGTACTTATCCTCTTGTTTAGTTGTACATCTGGGCCTTCCACATCTCTTTCTGTCCTTGTTAGAGCCAGTTGTCCTTTGTCTTTGAAGACTGTAGTGTACACCTTTGTATGAAATCTTGTATGGCAATTTCAAGCATTGTATAGCCTTCATTCCTCAAAACAATGATTGACTGACGAGTTTCTAGAGAAAGCTGTTTCTTTTTTCCATTTTTGACCTAATATTGACCTTAAGACATGCCAGTCTGTTGCATACTGTGGCAACTCAAAAACAAACACATAGACAATGTTAAGCTTCATTTAACGAACCAAATAGCTTTCAGCTGTGATTGATATAATGGCAAGTGATTTTCTAGTACCAAATTAGCAATTTAGCAAGATACCTCAAGGATAAGGTGTTGGAGTGATGGCTGCTGTAAATAGGGCCTGTCTAGATTTGTTCAAAATGACTTTTTTCAAATAGTGATGGTGCTGTTTTTCACATTATTAATGTCCTGACTATACATTGTGATCAGTTGAATGCCACATTGGTGAATAAAAGTACCAATTTCTTTCCATAAGAGCAAAATCTGTACATTATTCCAAACTTTTGGCTGCCAGTGTGTGTGTGTATATATATATCAGTAGTAATGGGTTTATTAATGTACTGTAAGTACTTGTAACTTGGAACACAGAGAGTATATGCAGAACAACCTAGATGTCATATAATGCAGAATCAGTTGAAAGTTTAGATGCTTTAGTGCAGGGATGTCAAACTCGGTTCCTGGAGGGCCACAGTCCAGCAGAGTTTAGTTCCAACCCTAATTAAACTCACCTGAATCAGCTAATCAAGGTCTTCAGGAGTGCTTGAAGATTACAAGCAGGCATTTTGGAGCAGGGCTGGAACTAAACCCTGCAGGGCTGAGGCCCTCCAGGAACTGAGTTTGACACCCCTGCTTTAGTGGGTCAGTGTTACTAAATCAGAACAGAGAGGTCATTGATGATACAAAATGTTTGCAGCTTTCTAATCTTTGATTATGCCAATCTCCTCCCTTATTTAAAAAATGCATGTACATGCATTGTGTACTGTATGTAATCGAGCAAGTGTGTGAACAAGCATGTGTGTGTGTGTGTGTGTGTGTGTGTGTGTGTGTGTGTGTGTGTGTGGTTGGGGAAATTCCACCTGGTGTTTATTGTACCGAGCTTTCAAAAGATACCCATCATAACAATGGTGAGGGATGCATGTACTGACATCTATTGTATCCAAAATAGGAATATGGGCATTTCACATTCATCCAAAGATCATGGTGCTCCCCCAGTGGAAGAAATCAGTTTGTACTGTAGTTAGGGAGACTTGGAAAAACCCTGCTCTCAGACCAATATAACATTTTGTAATGACTGAATGAAGCAATGCATCATCTTAATCTGAGCGGCATGAAGTGGTTGTCATTAGGATGATGTTGCATAAATAGCCAAAATGAATGGTACTTTGATTGTTGTAATCCTCATATTTGTTGGCAAACGTGATCCATCTGAACTAAAAAAAAAAAAAATTCCAAGGAATTAACTGACATTGTTACATTACACCTATATTTACAGCTTAATAAAAGCAGTCCTTAAAAAGGACTTAAAAAAAAAAAAAAATCATGTTAATAATCCAACACACAGCAACTTCATTTGTTCATTCATTCATTTGTTCGTTCAGTCGTTCGTTCAATTTCATTTTACATCACAAATTAAATAATAATCATCTGATAAAATCTGATAAAAGAGTCAGTCATCTGTTACTCAAGAACTGAAAGTATGAATTTGTGTGTGAACCCAAAACCAGAACTACAGTAAGTAAAACCAAAATAGAGCACACTTCATCCACAAACAGGAGCAGTTCTAGGGTCAGTGGATATACAGAGCTCAGCCCAGACCCCTGTGGATAGATATGGGGCCATCCTTTGATGAAATATCGAATATTATTCAGCTTTTTTTCAATGTAACATCTGTGAGGTGTGATTTATAAAGTAAATCATTAAATAATACTGAAACTAAAACGTTCCCGCTAACTTTTGTCTCAGCTCCAGATACGCTCAAAGATCAGAAGTTGCATGCTTTTAACACTATTTATGTCCCTTTCGACTTTCCGTAGTTCAATGACAGTTATTGATTTGTCGGTTGTTTTAAGTTAATTTAGAAGACAGCAGCCTGTAAATAGGCCAAAATAGGAGCTTATGAGGAAAACAAATACTAGATTTGCTGAAACTTGCGAGGTTCATAGCACTGTGTCTTAATAAAAGACACAGCCACAATCAAGAGTGCTCTACTGAGTCGGTATATGGTATTATCGATACTGTGTAGAAAGACATTAATGTACATGTATATCAATAAACTCAATATATTGTTTGTTTTATTCTCATATCATTAAACAAGCCTACAGTTGACAGCAATCTGTTTTGCATCGAGTTCGTCAATGTGTCTAGTTCTCACATTTCTTGCATTCCATCTGTGCTATTTTTAACTGTCGCTTTATATACTCTACAAGTGCGTGCCTCAGACGGACACATTTAGAGAAGAACTGGTATTCAACGTCATAAACACAGCATTTTTAGGATGCTGTGTCAAGTTAAATGTAGTGGAAACTTTGAAAATTGTGTCTCAAGATTCCTGTATTCTGTTGTGCTTCCTCAGTTCTCATTCTGTGGCTGCGCTGCTTGTGGGGTTTGTTGAGGCGCGTGGCCAATAATTGACAAGGCATGTAAAAACAGATGTACTTCAAGCTTGAATTGCTCGTATGGTAGAAAAATCTGTACTTTTATTATGGAATTTACATACAAGTCAGGGGGCATGTTTAATTGCATTAATTTTTTTAAATGCGTTATTTTTTTATGTAATTAATTGAACTAAATTAACACATTAAATCGACAGTCCTACAGTGTATATACAGGTATATACACTCACCGGCCACTTAATTAGGTACACCTGTACATATGGAGTTAATGAACAGAGGTTCGGGAGGAGCATGTTAATTTTAATCTGACAAATCACAGCCCACGAGCAGGAGTATATAAGCCGCTGCTTACCTGCTTCCTGTGACAACTCTCCTGACATGAGAGTCTTTCCCGCATTCGGCCCCACCCATTTCCCACGAACAGACCCAGGCAGACGGATCATCGGATGCAACATCCCTGCAAAGCATTCGGCTCCACCAGAACAACTCTTCCATCCAAACAGTCTCCTTATTCAACAGAAGCTGCCACAGCAGCTCTTTGTTTTTTAGAAGTGTTGACGGCTACCACGTTAATTGTTATATATATATATTTATATCTTTTTACCCAGTCTGACTTTCTATGCTCCATTCGATGAAGCAGTTTATAGCACGAAGTTGCTGCCGCAAAATGGCTGCTCCTGCACTTTAAAAATGTGAAACAGTCCTCTACGACTGCTCATATGTTCTCTTATCTAAACTTTCCACCCGGAAAGCAGTGCCAGCTGCCCGGCGGGGTGGAGCTCGAGGTGCCACATCACGTCGTGGCCGTGCTGAGTCTAGGGACATCGAAGCACTTACCTGGCTCCTTATGACAACCCCAAGAACAGCCTGGGACGGGGGAGGAAGAGGCCTGTCCTCATGACCCGTGGAGACTGTCACATCAGGGGCGGCTGTGTGCCACAGCCGGGCACTCAGGGGCGGGAAGACTGCCGCTGGAGCGCCATTCCTGTAAGGATAAACCCGTGGATAGTAGTCGTGATGACGACCGTGCACACTGGGTATGTGACCCAGGGAAGGAGGAAACCGCTCTTTTGCTGAACTGTTGGGTACCGCAGCCATATAAACATATTTTTTGCATAATCACGATACACTGGATGGGAGACCATCTCGACAGCACAACCTGAATGAGTGGTGCACGCCATCTCCTTTTATACCCGTATGTACGGGGCGGAGAGTGGCATGCAAATTCCACTCGCCAATTTTCATTGGCCTTTTCTGAATAAAGCAAAGGTGATTAAGGCTCTCAAGAGCGAACCCCTAGTGTCACTACATCGACACAACATCTTGTTCCCTCCATCAGGGAACACAGGTTACATCAGTAACCAAGACATTTCTTTCTTCATCAAAACAGAATTTAAGACTTTTAGGATTTCATTTCAGGCCTCCATCTCTAAACAATGCAAGTGAATGTACTCCATTTTTTGACAGTCCAAAATGCATATTTAGGGTGCATCAAAATAATCACGTCACGTGGAGGAGGCAGGAAGCGCGTCATTGTTGCAATAGAAACTTGCACAGAGCACAGACCAAGCACTGTTCACAAACCAAAACAGTCCAAAACAATTTCAAAACAATATAAAATTAAATAAAAAATCATTTCCAAATAATAACAGCTTCAATGCAGTTAGCTACTTTTTGTTAGTGGCTTTCAGTGTAGCTACCTACTTTTTCAAAAGAGTAGCTTATACTTTAGCTTTAAATTATGAGTAACTTTTTCAAAGTTTCAAAGTAGTTTCCTCTGCATTGCTACCATCATTATCAGGCATTAGAGATTTTGGTTATCTTAATAAAAACAAATGAACTAGGGATGGGACAATACATTGAATTTCAAAATATCGCACACCAAAATAATGAATTTTGCACCTCCAGACCTGCTCATTTTAGAAATGTAATTACTGGAGTACCTGTAAAAGTTATTGAAAATCACTTAAAGTGCTCTAAATCAAAGTAACTTTACACACTATTTTTGAAATTAAATAAACTATGGACACCATCAAAGATAAGATACACGCATTCCACTTGCATTGAATAATGCGTTTTTAAAATGCATTCTCTTTCTTACAGTTGTTGATCAAAAAGTAAAAAGAAACATTCATTTTAATCATACACAGGTATGATTAATGTCCCTGAGCTATGCTAGGGAAAGAAACACCTGTCCTTTGCATGTTATAGAAAAGTTTTGATCGAACCTGTCATATTTTTTCAGGATATGTCCTGTTCAGTTGCTTGTCCTGTGCCTGATCAGCCTGAATGTAGCCAACTATTTTTGAAGGTTCTTTTGTTTGTGATCTTTTCTTGTAGAAAATGGTAAATTAAAAACCCTTTGAGCATTTATTTTGTATACTGGAGAACTTTATTCTGATGAGAAATTATAAATGTGCATTTTGCTCAAGCATTTTTCTAAAACAAATAAACAAAATTTTCTGTCATTCTTTGTCATTTAAGTGGTGTTATATTGAATCAAGATTATATTGAATCGTGAACCTCATATCATACATTGAACCGAATAGTGAGATAACCATATTGTCCCAATCCTACAATGCACATTTTCCATATCTGCAGCTTTTCCCTACATATATAGGCTTACCTAAATTGTGTGTGCGCACAACCAGTGGAATCTTCAGGTGATTGGATTGAAAAGCCTCATCATGTGGATAGATGAATATTTCAGTTCTTTATATAAGACTCTTCCTCCGAGGGCATTAGATGTCCCCACTTCAGAGACCTGTGTCATTTGCTCTGAAAGATGTTAGCCAGGGAACGCGTGAGTCAGGATGTGTTCCTCTGTGTGACAGTTATACTGCTTAGGTATAACGTGGTGGGAACATCCAGAGCCCAACTCCCTCATGTCACCCTGCAGTACAGGTGACAGGTTATCCTTCAGTACAAAACACATCCCTGTGATATATAGTGCCTATCCATCATGTAGAATAAGAGAAAGGTAATGTTTTACCTTAACCATTTGGACTGAGAATTTTTTTTTTTTTTCTTGCAATTTTCAAACATTTCCCTTTATTAAACTGTCCTACTTCAACATTTCTTGCTATTTTTATATGTTTTATATTATTAGGTTTTAATTCATAATTTGGTGATTGTCAATCACAAGTCTGTTCTGATAGGGTCACAGACTGCAGGAAAAAAACAACGCTAAATAATACATTCTTTATGAAAATGTCTGTTCCTACAGTTTTCATACTGCATATTTGTTAGTTCCACATTTGCCATGGTTATAATGTATGATGCAGGAAAGTACAGGTGTGCATTTGTGCTTTGTGCAAAGGTTATATATCTTCCATGTTTACTGCAAGTGGTACCCTGGGGCCATGAAGCTCGTTGAACAAACTCATGGTTCCAGAATTGTTTTAAATTGGCAGAATTATCAAGATTAATTGGTACCATGATGCTGCTCATCAACTTTCTCTGTCAACTCAGGCTTTGGTCCTGAATTTAAGATAAGTTCACGCACTCGTGAACATCAAAGTGATGTTTGCAGCAAACAGCCAATCGTGTGAAACATGGATAGAAAGAGTGTGATTCAAATTCACTTCTTACGAGAGAGTCGGTATGATTTACCTCTGTGCTGAAGGGCCGATCATTATGAAAATACAAAGAATTTAAATACATTTAAACAGCACAACAAGAGATTGTTATAAAAAAATATGAAAAAATAAAACTAATTTACACTGCAAAAGAGACTGCTATTAAATCATGAAGGACTGAAACATGACGATTTATACAGCACAAGGGATCACTGTACAATTATGAAGAAAATAAAGACATTTACACAGCAATAAGAAACACCACTGCTGCTGTGAGAGCTAAAGATGAGTGCTGGAAAAAAATTCTGAATGTGATAAAAAATAAAAAACAGCTGCTATATCGATGCGCAAGTGAATTCATATAGGTCCACAAGAAGAACACACAGGCTTATTAATTTTAAAAGTTTAAAAACTTGATTTTGAATTGAGAGCTTAATATTATTTAATTCTATTACAAATATAGGCTATTGAATAATTAAAAAGTAAGCAATTGTAAAACTGTATGCAATAATTAGTATGCAATCCTAAGACTGTTTGTCTTATATATATATATATTTATATATAAATATTTATATAAATAAATATATATATATATATTTATTTTGGACATATTTTGTTTACCACTTATATTGATGCTCATATGAGGATATGAGGGGAGGCACAGTGGCTCAGTGGTTAGCACTGTCTCCTCACAGCAAGAAGGTCAAAAACATGCAGGTTAAGTGAATTGGAGACTCTAAAATTGCCCCATAGGTGTGAGTGAGAGTCCCCCAGCCACTGGGGGTTGCATCAGTAAAGGCATCTGGCATAAAACTGTGCCAGGTCAAATATGAAACAAAGGAGTTTATGAGGCATTCATCCCTTTTTATAGCCATCTTGTAGAGTGATTAAACTTTTAATATTTTTAAATCGATCATTATTGGCATCATTATATAAATCCATCTTACTAGCTCTTTGAAAGCCGAATATTATATTATGATTATATTTTCATATATATTTTATGGCTAGAGTAGGTCAATGAAAAACAATGACAGTGTATTTAAACAAAATATAAGACTTCATCTGCCAAAAAATAATATTTAGATTCTCAAATAAATAATTTATCATGAAGAGTCAATTTTGTGGATTTCTACAATTTACCCTGTAAAGTGCGCTTTAAGAGACACAGGGGTAGCGATTTTATTTCGTAAGATGTGTCACTTTACTCACAGCTGATTGGTTCAGCAATTAAAAAAATGCAACTTTGTCTTCATTGTTTTCATATGGCTATAACCTTTGTATACTTGCCTCCTTGCACTTATTATGACTGAAGATCCCTTTAAAGTATATTACTATGATGCATTAGCCTGTCAAAAAGGTTGACATCTTGCCACCACTAGCAGTGGTCAACACCTCTCATTGATCAATCAGGCAGTCTTTTCATCTGACTCCTGGATTGACAGAACATCAGAGAATGATCAAAACAATATGGACAAAGAAGAAGCCCCCCTTCAAGAAAGAAGTGCATACTTGTAAGAACTGGGTCAAAGAAAAGGAAATGCTTCTCAGTGGTCATATGGCAACACATGTAACCAGCATTGTGTTTTACTTGGCAATGATTAATTTTAGGATTTTGAAACAGAAAGGTCTCATATTAGTACAAAAGAACAGCTTCTTACTATAGCTTAATGTACATATGGATGATAGAATCCATGTGCACAATTTTAGGCTACCTAGAAGCTGTCGGATTATGCAGTAAACTACATACTGGAAGCAACATGGTGAAAAAACCAATGTGTCTGCTCCATACCCGTTTTGCAGTTAGTGCTTCATCAGTATCAGGGCCGTAACCACCAAAACAATTAAGGGGGATGCATCCTCACAAATATTCAATTCAATGGTCGACCAATATGGGTTTTCCAGTGGCCAATTCTTAAACTATTACATTTAGTCCCCCCCTAATATTGAATATGTTATTTCTATCTTGATAAGTACAAAATGTTACATAAACAATGTCTCTTCTACCCTAGACTGAAGTCTGCATGTCCCATTATAAAAATTTTTGTTGAATTTAATTGAAAACGATGCAAGTAGCACTGCAAAATTTTGAACAGTCCCAAAGTCATAGATGGGTGCTGCCGACGCATGGTGGTATGCGTACATTCATAAAAAACAATCATTTCAAATTTTAAGAAGTTCACAGTAGACCTTATAATAATGTGAACGAAATAATGTGAAGCGCTTCATAACAAAGCATCACCAATAAAATGCACAGACAAATGGAACTTTAGCGACTGAAATGGAGCTTAAGTGTAGTTCAGGCAGATCACGGGGTGCCAGCTGGATCATTAGCAGATGCTTAGCTGATCTATGAACTCCAGCTCCTACCAATTAGGCAGTACATATAAGTTGTGTTCAACTTGAACTGCATCTCGATTTGAGATCGGCGAGATCTGCCAGTTGCAGCCGGGGAGGAGTTAAAAAGAGAGCCGGACACTTTGCTTTTTTTTTTTTTATTACAGACGAAGTGGAATTCAGATAGACAGATGTTTGAATTTTACATAAAATAACCAGAAACATTGTTCGTTTGAAAAGTTTGTGCTGCTTAATACAGTGCCTGTAGTGTGTACAAGAAGAAAGTCCAATAATAGCTTGTATTATTTTAATACCAATAAAGGAGACAGTATTTTTATCCATCCATCCATCCATCCGTCTTCGACCGCTTATCCGGGACCGGGTCATGGTGGCTGCAGACTAAACAAAGTAGCCCATATGTCCTTTTCCCCGGCCACATCCTCCAGCTCATCTTGGGGGATCCCGAGGCATTCCCAGGCCAGCCAAGAGATATAATCCCTCCAGCGTATTCTGGGTCTTCCCCTGGGCCTCCTCCCAGTTGGACATGCCCGAAACACCTCCGCAGGAAGGCGTCCAGGAGGCATCCTAATCAGACGCTCGAACCACCTCAACTGGCTCCTTTCAATGCGGAGGAGCCACGGTTCTACTCTAAGCCCCTCTTGAATGTCATAGCTTCGCACCGTATCCCTTAGGGTGAGCCCTGAAACCCTACGAAGAAAGCTCATTATGGCTGTTTGTATTTGCGATCTTATCCTTTTGGTCACTACCCAAAGGTCATGACCATAGGTGAGGGTTGGAATGTACACCGACTGGTAAATTGAGAGCTTTGCCTTCAGGCTCAACTCCTTCTTCACCACCATGGTCCAGTACAGCGACCGCATTACTACAGACGCTGCACCGATCCACCTGTCGATCTCACGCTCCAACTTTCCCTCACTCGTGAACAAGATCCTGAGATACTTGAACTCCTCCACTTGGGGTAGCTGCTCTCTCCCTACATGAAGAGAGCAATCCACCCTTTTCCGGCAGAGCGATTTAAGAGCAGCCATTTGGCGCAGCCTCTGCAGTTGCTCCAGAGGAGCTGCACAAGCTCTGAATGATGACACAGCTCATTCACGATTGGCCAGACTCAAAACATGACAACGTTTTCACGTGTTTCATGGGCTGCGTTCGCAATTGCATACTTCACATACTACTCTTACTACTTCTGCTATGCCAGTCTATGGCAGAAATAAGAGTAGTATATTAGTGTGTCATTAGTATGCCCATCGGGTAGCAGGTGAAGGAGGGTGCCTGTGCGGATTGGACCTTGGTTGGTCAGTATTTTAATAATTTTGTTTTTATGAATAAAAATGATATTACTATGACAAACATAATGTTGCATGATATAAACATGACAAACCGTTATAAAATCACAGTCGGTCTGCGCAGCACTGCATGAAGTCGAACACACCTATAAACTCACCATTCAGAACACAAACCTGCTCTAGTCTGTCACACAGATGCTCGTTCGTGATGATTCTTCCAACACGCAGCAGTCCGCATGGCCCTCTGTTCAGATGAAAGCTTATATCAATCTAATTCCTCCATCGCTGCTATTGTGGTTTATCAAAATCTGCTGCCAGAGCAGCTCATTATTTCTTAATATTTTGTGGTTATAGTGACCGCCACTTTAATTACAAACATTACAAACACCTTTAGCATGAGGTTGCTGCCGTAGCAGCACCTGCTCTTGCAAACTTAGGCTGGGCATACACGGTGCGAGTTCTGACACTCGGGAGGTCGTGAGCCCCTGCACGTTACAAGTCAGTTTATCTGATAATCGTACAAATGCAATGGGGCATGACACAACTTAATGACCTGGTGAATTCTGAAGCAATTGCATGAATTTTTGTGCTATTTATCATTATAAGACAAAGCCAGAGGAGGAGATTTAATTCCTTGTAGCTTGCGAATTTATATATAAAAAAGGAGACTGGCATGGCCAGGGGCTGCATTAGCTGAAAACTCGTCTGCCGATTAAAAAAATATACAGTATATTTATATATATATATATAGATAATTATTACAAATGCTGTCCAACATTTATGACTTCATACATCAATCATTACGTCAGTGTGTTGCTGCCAGTTACAGCATGATAATAAAGCACACAAAATGTACAAGATTAAAAAGAAAGTGTGGATAATTCACACAACTTTCTGACGGTTATATTTAGATTTAATCTAAGCGCAAACATGACGTTCAGTGCAGAATTTGGAGTTATTTTAGTTGAGTTGGCTACCTGAAATATTCAGCTTTAGATATAGGCTACATCCTTCTTATCTGCGTCACTGCTTGCATGTTGATAGCAGACATTCTGAAGAAGATCCGCGAGGTCTTCTTGTCCATGTGAATGTGCTTTAAAGTCGCACGTAGCTCAGCGATTGATTGACAGGTAGAACTTTCATCCTTGGTTTCAGAGTTAAAAAAAAATTACATATCCACTATCATTTATATACAATTATAACAGATGCTATACCCCGTAATGTAGCCCTAGAACTGAATGAATGCAAATATGACAAATAAAAATAGACCATGACGGAAATTTTACAACTTTGTCCATCAGAATGATAAAGATTGTTTTCTAGTGCAACCCGTATCGCAAATTATTTGTTTGAAGAGCAGAGAACAGCATGGCCTTTCAGTGATGTGGTCATGTATAATATGGGAAAAACACAGTTTTAACATGACCATTTTCTCCAAATGTCTAAAAGCTTCATGAATACTCAGTTTTCATTGATCGTGTGAATTGTAACACCTTCTCCTGTTGGTCAACTTCAGGTAGATCACCAAATCGGCTCGAACAACAGCACACACCTCATGAATTCAAGCCGAGAGTGGCCACATTTTTTAGACATAATTAGAAATGATTGGGAGGTCGTGAGCTGCTGGTAAGCCGCTCGGCTTCACTCGTAATTCCTCTCACACGATGCAAGCCGTGACCACATGAGCACCAACGATTTTCACGTGATCTCTCCCGACTGGAAAAAAAATCACTTGGGAGCTCGCACGACATCCGAAAATTGCACCATGTATGCCCGCCCTTAGCTCACGCCCAGCTCATGTTTTGCAAACCTCACACCCACGGAGGATATGTGAATCCAGCATTACCCATACTACAGCTCCCAATGGCTGCATTATGCTTCTGTTCATGCAGGAGGCCAAAGTTGGCATGACACGCACCGCGTTGTGCTTTGCATCTCAACTCACCTCTATGGCAAGCCACGAGTCTCAGAATAACGCGATTGTTTTAACACATGTACATCTAAAACAGCATATTTTGCTGTGTTCTAAACAGCCATAAAGCAGTAAAATATGCTGTAGTAATTTCAAACGGTGTAAAAATGTGCAAAAATGGTTTAAAATGCCTTATTGGACGGTGTTGTAACGAATGTGCGCTGGCAATGACGAAGACGATGATGTAAAGAGAACCCAAGTGCAGTTTATTTACAAGGTGCAGTATCCAAACATGGGTATAAAACAAAACATAAACGACTTGACTTGACTATGAAGCACAAAACACACCCACATTCAACAATACTTGACCAGGGACAATGGCAAACATGAGGGCTTCAATACAAGACATGGGAGAACATAAACCAATGAACAAACAGAACTCTAACAAGATAATTAAACAGTAAACCAATGAAAACATGACACATGAACATGGAGGGAAAACATGAAATCACATGACAAGGGAACAGGAACTAAACTTTTCAAAATAAAAGACATGAATCAACAAAATACACATGACAGTTGTTTAGTTTATGAGAAAAGTGCAGCTTTTTTATGCTGTTTGGCTTAGCATATGATGCTGTAAAAAAATCAGTTTTTGGCTGCACAAAAGTGGTGCTTTTTACAGCGTTTTCTATTTAGTATAATGAGCCCCGTCTGCTGGTTTTCACAGCCAGTAAAGTTTGAGGTGATCAATCAATGATGAACTCAGTCAGGCCGGACCAGTGATTTAAAAAAATTACATATAGTGAGATTTGTAATGAATTGCTATTTTTACCTCATTAATTCATCTTAATGCACCAGTGTTTTTCTTCTCTATTTTTCTGAGGTGACATTTTAAACTTGAAATTATAATAAGATGTTGTGGAGGCGAGGGCATGGTCAAGCGTTTGTCTGGGGAGAGAGGAAGCAGTAAGATTAATTGCTGGTAATTGCTGTTTCTTTGTTCACAGTGAGAGATGGGGGAAATTAAAGGAGCCAGGCCTCAGAGTGAAGAAGAGAGAGCCCCAGCTGACAAGCTTCATGTGTGTTGGCACTGCCATTCCCGTTTGAGTGTTTATATGTGAAGCTTCACCATTATGCAGAAAAGCAAATGTGTTTGTGTGTAAATAAATTTACATTTGAGTTGGATTTGCCATCTCCCGCTTCCTCATTCCTCTAATCTGTTACACTGGTGCCAAAACCTGGGAATAGAGGAAGGACATGCTGTCATGGAGTTGTCGCTATTGAGGAAGCCTTCAGGTCCCTTGCCAGCATCCACCAGGGCCAACGCCAGGCCCTCATGGAGCTCTGGAGAGAGCAGCAACAGCGCTTTGAGGTGCTCCTTTGGGCCCAGGAGGAGGACCTGCGGGTGCTGCAGAGCTCAGTACCCCAGGAGGGGGTGGCCTCCCCATCCCCGGCAGCAGTGCACCCCCACGTGTTGCTCAACAAGATGGGGCCTCAGGATGATCTGGAGGCCTACCTTGAGCCCTTTGGGCACACAGCCGAAGCTCTGAAATGGCTGCCGGAACAGTGGGCGGTCCATCTTCTGCCGCTGCTGACTGGGGAAACCCAGACCGTGGCACAACAGCTTCCGGTCGCCAACCTCCTGGACTACTCTGTGCTGAAGAAGTCCATCTTGCAATGGATCGGGCGCAGCCCAGAAGAACACTGCCAGTGTTTCCGCTCCTTAACATTGAGCGAAGTCGGCCGCCCGTTTGCCTTCGCCCAGCAGTTCCGTGACGCCTGCCAGCAGTGGGTGCTGGCCAAGGAGGACAGCGATGCCGAGGATGTCATCAACCTGGTGGTGCTGGAACAGTTCGTCTCCCGGTTTCCGAAAGGGACGGCCGATTGGGAGTTTGGTCCTCGCCTCATCCATCCACTAATTTTGGGAACTAATTGTCCAGCTTTTCGATCATTATTGACAGGGTTGTCTGTGGATGGGTCCTGTGAGAAAGTAAATCAGTGTGGGATGTGTAAAGCGCTGGCTGGGGAGGCGTGGCCTGGGCTGTCTGCGGCTGCTCCATGTCAGGCTGACGCTGAGGAAGGGGAGGTGTCATCCTCCCCCACCCTTAGGGAATTCCCAGTAGGGGATTTCCCACTAGAGCAGTCATGAGACTAAACCCTGAAGCATGCGTATGACCAAGTGAAAGTGATTGACGGTCAATGTCTCCAGCCAGGCATCACACTCACATATCCATATAAATCCTCACTGATCAGGGCACGGCTTTTATGTCATGTACACTACGCAAGCTGTACGAATGATTGGGTATTAAATCGATTCGGACAAGTGTATACCATCCACAAACGGACGACTTGGTTGAATGATTTAATAAGACCTTAAAGAATATGATTCATAAGTTCATGCACGAAGATGCTCAGAATTGGGAAAAGTGGCTTTAACCCCTGTTATTTGTAGTGCGAGAGGTCCCGCAAGCCTCCAAGGGGTTTTCATCATTTGAATTGTTATTTGTGCTTAAGCCCCGTGGCGTGTTAGACATCATGAAAGAAAATTGGGAGGAGGGACCTTCACAGAGCAAAAATGAAATTCAATACGTTCTTGACCTGAGAGCAAAACTCCACAGATTGGGGCGTCTATCACAGGAGAATTTGCTACAGGCACAAGAACGTCAGTCACGGCTGTATAACAGGGGAGCTCGGCTAAGAGAGTTTAACAAAGGGATATTGACAGATCCCCTTAATGCCGATGTCATGTGAAAAACAGCCTTCTCCACAAGTTTGGTTTACACCAATGGTTCCGTTCAATTTGTTTGGGGCCCCTGCTATGTTTTAGCATCTTATGGACATGGTCCACAGACCACACACTGCGTATGCTGCTGCCTATTTGGATGATATCAGTATTTAAAGAAATAATTGGCAGTGGCACATGCAGCATCTGGGGGCCATTCTGAGATCGCTGCGACGAGCAGGGCTCACAGCAAACCCAAAGTAGTGCGCAATTGGGCGGGCAGAGGTATGGTATCTGGGGTTCCACTTGGGTCACAGTCAGGTGCGGCCCCAAAAAGGAGGTGAGACCATTCCTGTGGCTGGCTGGCTATTATTGAAGGTTTGTGTCTAATTATTTGGATGTTACTATCCCACTGACTGATCACACTAAAAAAGGGAGCTCCAGACCCGGTCCAGTGGACGGAGCCGTGCCAACAAGCATTCACGCAGGTAAAAGTTGCACTTTGTGGCGGGCCACTTCTGCATTCCCCTGACTTCTCTCTCCCTTTTGTTTTACAGATGGACACATCGGACAGGGGGCTGGGTGTGGTACTGTCCCAAGTGATGGAGGGGGAGGAGTTCCCGGTGCTGTACATTAGTCGGAAGCTCTCTATGAGATAGACGAAGTACAGCACCATAGAGAAGGAGTGCTTGGACATTAAGTGGGCATTCACCCTCTGTTTGGACCATGCCCCGTTCCAATGGCTCCACTGCATGAAAGATGCCAATGCCCGGATCACCCGTTGGTATCTGGCACTCCAGCCATTTAAGTTTGAGGTGGTCCACAGGCCTGGGGCGCAGATGGCTGTTGCGGACTTCCTCTCTAGAAGGGGGGGGGGGGTGGCAGGCCGGACAGTTCCCCCAGCCTGAGTCGGGCAGTGGGGGTATGTGGAGGTGAGGGTGTGGTCGAGCATTTGTCTGGGGAGAGAGGAAGCGGTAAGGGTTCTTTGTTCACAGTGAGAGAAGGGGGAAATAAAAGGGGCCAGGCCTCAGAGTGAGGGAGAGAGAGCCCCAGCTGACAAGCTTCGTGTGTGTTGGTGCTGCCATTCCCATTTGAGTGTTTATATGTGAAGTTTCACCGTTATGCAGAAAAGCGAACATTTTGTGTTGGATTTGCTGTCTCCCGCTTCCTCATTCCTTGAATCTATTACAGATGTATTATTCAAATAATGGGTTATCACCTGTAGGTAATGTATTCATCTTATTAATGATTGTTATTGACAACATCAGTACTGTTTGTGGTCAAATGAGGACACTATGGGCCCGTGATCTTTTCTCTAAATGCAGCACAGTTTGGATGGGAGAGTTTTGTGATATTAAATAAATAAATAATATACACATGTTCGTGTGTGGTTTTTCCTGTTGGCAGTTCGTTATTATTTTTAATCATTATGAACATGACAAATAGAATGAAGATTTACTGTATTACTGTAAAATACCATGAATGAAACCACAACATGTCATATGCATAGATACAAAATAAAGCTGTTATTATTATTATCATCATAATCATTATTTTCCAAAGTAAGCTACAGTGTATGTAAGATGAAAATACACATGGAAAGTACATGTGACTGACTTGTTTCTGGGATAGCTCTGCAGTATATTACGTAAGTGTTGCTCACCCTTTATCGATCTCTCATTTCTAATATTGTGCACTTACATCCCCTATTTTAGTGAATGAGGGGATATGAGGCGATTTTGGACACAGCAATAGTTTATTTGTAGTAAATTGCCATTGTTATTTTTACTGTATGAAACATACAGTATTTTTTAACAAAGCATTATCTCATTGGCATATTACCATTGTGATAACTTATCACATATAAAGGCATATTATTAAATCAAAAGAATATGTCTAGTCATGTTTTTTTTTTTATTATTGAATACGGTTGAATGTCTATTGCACCACAGTTGATTAAAAAAGTGATTAATAAGGATGTTTCTCATTGTAATAAGTCATTATTATGAAACCATTTCTTAGTGTTTTGAGATACGGTACTAACTTTATCAACACATTAGTCTCCATATCTGACTTATGGAAGTCATTTGTCTTTTTACCCTTTAATAAGTTCAGAGTCTAGTAGCTCAAATTAATAATGCACTTAAGTGTTTTGTTGATCATATTATTTATGGCCGAGTTCAAATCTCCTGCCTCTGTGAGATTTTTATTTTTTATCTTGCATACTTCTGCCGTTCTATCTAATAATACCTCTTATTTTAATCTGAGCAATGATGTCAGCATCATTTAGTACGTTTACATTTGATGGAGTGCAAAATGTTGAGGCAGGAGCATGATTTTCCAAATCAATGAGTCTACCGCCGGTCGTTTACGTCTGGTGTAAAATGGAAGGTCTCCAGTAAACATGAAAACCAGTTGAACCATACACCGACAGCAATGCAAAATAATTTTTTTCTGGCCATCTTGATTTGTTTGACTTGAATGAGCAATTGGCAGAAATAATCTGCAGCAGTGAACTGGTCTGACCTGACTCAGTTCACCATTGATTAGGTGAGAACACCTCAAACTTTACTGGCTGTGAAAACCAGCAGGCATGGCTCATTATACTACATAGAAAACGATGTAAAAAGTGCTGCTTTTATGCAACCAAAAACTGCTTTTTTACGGCGTCATATGCCAAGCCAAACAGCGTAAAAAGCGGCACTTTCAACATACACTAAACACCATCCAATACGGCGTTTTAAACTATTTTCACACGTTTTTAATGGCGGTTGAAATTACTACACCATATTTTACGGCTTTATGGTTGTTTAGAATGCCGCAAAATACGTCATTTTAGATGTACACGCGTTAAAACTGTTGCAATATTTTGAGACTCGTGGCTTGCCATACACATCCACGCTCCTCTCCTTGAAGCCTTGAGATCACCTGCACCTCTTCCCGCAGACCAGGACTAACGCTCACGCAGGTGAATTCAATCCATCTCATTTGAATCTCACAGACAAGTTGTCCTTATTTCTGTTTGCCATGTTGTTGGATATTTCAAAGCAATATATTGAACAGTGTATCAGAGATATTCTCATGACTATAAAACCTAATTGCTGTATGGTTAGCCTACTTAAAGTGACCCATCAAATCTGTCATAGGGTGAAGGCTCGCCCCAGCAGGTAGTAGCGGAGGGTGAGGATGGCCCACTTGATCGCCAGACACTCCTTCTCCACGGTGCTGTACTTAGTCTCTCTGAGCGAGAGATTACGACTAATGTACAGCACCGGTCGCTCCTCCCCCTCCACCTCCTGCGAGAGTACTGCCCCCAGCCCCCTGTCTGATGCATCTGTCTGCAAAATAAAGGGGTGAGAGAAGTCAGGAGCATATAAAAGTGGCCCCCCACAAAGCGCAGACTTTATTTTTAGAAAAGCCTGTTGGCACATCTCTGTCTACTGGACCAGATCGGGGGCCCCCTTTCTAGTAAGATCAGTCAGCGGGCTGGTGACGTCAGAGAAACTAAGCACAAACCTTCGGCAGTAGCCAGCCAGCCCCTAAAACTGTCTCACATCCTTTTTGGTCTTGGACCTTGGACAGGCTGCAATTGCTGTGGTTTTGTCAATCTGGGGATGCACCTGCCCGTGGCCCAAGTGAAACCCCAGATACCGAACTTCCACCCGCCCAATTGCACAATTCTTCGGGTTGGCCATGAGCCCCGCCCATTGCTCTCAGGACAGCCCTCAGGAGTTGCATATGCCACTGCCAGTCATAACTATAGATAATAATATCATCTAAATATGCAGCGGCATATGCTTTATGAGGTCTGAGGAATTTGTCTATTAGACGCTGGAATGTGGCAGGGGCCTCAAACAAACCGAACAGAAGGGTCATGAATTGGTGTAATCTGAACAGTGTGGAAAAAGCAGTTTTTTCTTGGGAGATTGGAGTTAAAGGGATCTGCCAATAACCCTTTGTTAAGTCCAGTGTCTAATAAAATTGAGCCGCACCCAACCGATCAAGCAATTAATCAATCCGAGGCATTGGGTACACATCAAATTTGGACACCGCGTTCACTTTGCGATAGTCAACACAGAACCGGACTGACCCATCGCCCTTAGGCACCAGAATCACCGGGTTGGTCCAATCGCTGTGTGACTCTTATATTACGCCCATATCATGCATAGCCTCTATTTCTTCCTTAACGACCTTTTTGGTGTTCAGGAAGGCGATAGGGCCAGCTAAGAATCACCACCCCCGCGGTGGATTCGATATGGTGTTCTATGAGGTTCGTGCAACCGGGAAGTGGCAAGAACACATCCACAAATTCCGTTTGCAAGTTGGCCACATCTATGAGCTGCAACGGTGAGAGGTGGTCTCCACAAGGGACCGGGGTAAATGAATTTGGTTTGAGTGTCACCTCTGGCCCGAGCTCCGCCCTCTCGGGGACTACTGTTGCTAGAGCCACAGGGACCACCTCCCTCCATGCTTTTAGGAGGTTGAGATGGTAAACCTGACATGCCCCGCCCCTATCCGTTCGCTTAACCTCATAATTGAGATCTCCGACTTGCCGTGTGGCCTCAAAGGTCCCTTGCTACTTGGCATGTAATTTAGAGCTTGAGGTGAGTAGTAATACAAGCACTTTATCTCCCGGTGTGAATTCCCGTAGTTGAGTGCTCCTGTCAGACAGCCGGCTTTGCCGTTCCTGAGCTTGGAGCAAATTCTCCTGTGTTAATCGCCCCAAAGTGTGGAGTTTTGCTCTAAGATCAAGAACGTACTGGATTTCATTTTTACTCTTTGAAGGTCCTTCCTCCTAAGCTTCCCGTATGACATCGAGCACACCGTACGGCCGACACCCGTACAGTAGCTCGAATGGGGAAAACCTTGTGGAGGCTTGCAGGACCTCTCGTACTGAAAATAACAGGGGATCGAACCACTTATCCCAATTCCTGGCATCCTCGTGTACGAACTTACAGATCATGTTTTTAAGGTTTTATTAAATTGTTACACCAACCCATCTGTTTGTGGGTGGTAAACACTGGTGCAAATCAATTTAATACCTAACAATTCATACAGTTCGTGTAGTGATCGTGACAGAATGGTAGTGCCTTGATCAGTAAGGATTTCTTTTGGAATCCCCACTCTGGAGATTATTCTGAAGAGTGCCTCCGCAACACTACGTGCTGAGATGTTGCACAGGGGCACTGCTTCTGGATATTGCATTGCATAGTCCACCAGAACTAATACAAAGCGATGCCCGTTCTAATGGCCCGACGAGGTCCATGCCAATTCTTTCGAAGGGGACCTCGATTAGTGGCAGAGGGCACAAAGGCACTTTTGGGGTGGCCAGTGGGTTCACCCACTGACATTCCCGGCATGCCACACACTACTTGCGAATGTCTCCGTGAATACCTGGCCAAAAGAAACGGGCCATTATTCGGTTGAGTGTTTTCTCATGCCATAAATGGCCAGCCATTGGATTATGGTGAGCTGCCTGGAAGAGGGTTTCCCGACGGCTCTTTGGTACTAACATTTGGGTTGTATTTTCTTTTGACTGAGTGTCCTGCGTCACTCGATACAACCTATCTTTGATAATAGAAAAATACGGGTATGTGAGTGCAAAGTCAGGCCAGAATTGTTGACCATCAATTACTCTCACTTGGCCAAACGCATGCTTGAGAGACTGGTCATGTGACTGCTCTAGAGGGAAATCCTCCTCAGGGAATCCCCTGACTATGGGAACCCTCTTCCCTGCATCATCATGATGTGGAGCAGACATAGACGGCCCTGGCTCCACCTCTCCAGCCATAGCATTGCATGCCACACACCAAGATAACATTTTACAGGACCCATCCACACATATTTTCCTTAATTGATACTTACACCCAAGCCAAATCATTCCCAAAATCAGTGGATGGGTAAGGCAGGAAATAACCGTGGCCTCTACTCTATGCTTTTTCCCATGAATAGTATCTCAGTGGTAACCACTGGATACCTAAGAATATCTCCATGCACACACCGCACCCTTACCCATTTATTTGTATTTGGGATGCAGGAGAGAGAGAGAGAGAGAGAGAGAGAGAGAGAACAGAGAGAAAGAGAGTCTGCTTCGCTGCCTCCCGGAAATGCCGTCATGTAGTCCTCTGCCATTTGGACGGCCTCTTCCAATGCCGCCGGGCTGTGGCACTTGACCCACTCGGCCATCCCACGAGGAAGCTGGGTGATGAACTCCTCCAGTACCACCAGGTCGACGATGTCCACGGTGCCGCGGGTCCCCTCAGCCAGCAACCATTTCCGGCAAGCATCCCGGAGCTGTTGGGCAAAGGCAAATGGGCGGCCGTGTCTCCCGAATATCAGGGATAGGAACCGCTGGCGATTTAGTTCCGGACTACGACCGATCTGCTGCAGGATGGTTTTCTTCAGGTAGTTGAGGAGGCTGGTGGTGGGAAGTTGTTGGGCCGCTAGCTGCGCCTCCCCAGAGAGTAGCGGCAACAAGCGGGCCGCCCACTGGTCGGGCAGCCACTTCCACACCTCTGCAGTCTTCTCGAACAAGTCGAGGTAGGCCTCCGGGTTGTCATTGGGCCCCAGCTTCATCAGGGTGATGGGGGAAGTGAGCTCCGTCTCTCTCGACCAGGCTCCGGAATACCTGCTGGTCCTTGGCTTGGGCCTGGAGTAAGAGTTGGAACCACTGTTCCTACTCCAGGCATAACTCGATGAGGGCTTGTTGCTGTGTCTGCTGGATGCTGGCGAGGGATTTGATGACTTCGCCCAGCGGTGATGATTCCACAGCGGCGTGGTCCTCCAAAGTCCCGGGTTTCGGCACCAGTGTAACAAGTTATTTTGGGCAATGGAGGAGACAGGAGGCAACGAAGCAGTACAGGCAAGGTTTTTAATTTCCTTTCACCTCAGTTTCACAGTACTTAATGCAGTCTTTACACTCAACCAGGTAACACAAAAATGCTTTTTCTGGAACACACAGCCAGATCATCAGTAAGCGTCAAGCTCATACTCTCTCTCCCTCTCTCCCCTTCTCTGGTGAGCTGGTGGCCTTTAAGTCACCCTCCACCATCACTATAACAAGAGACAGGTGTTAGAGATAATTACAACCCAGGTGACGAGCCTTACCGCTCTCCCTCTCCCGCAGACAGACACATTACCAGGCCCCCATCCCCACAGCATCACAAGCTATCTATTAGCTGTATGTATTAACAACAGCACCATTTCTCAAATGATTTCCACATATTTATTAATGCATCAATACTGAAGGAAAATGTCAATAATGTGGAGTTCATTAATTGAATCAATCACAGTTTTGTTTGGAGAAGAATATACTGAGCTCCAATCATACGCATCAGCTAGGTAAATATCAGAACAGATTATCAACTAATTTTATAAATAAGTACTGAGTTTTGGGTGACTCCATTCAAGTCATGAAAACATTTTAAAATGATATTCATTTAATGATGTGGTATAGTATGCACATGTGCCAGTATGTATCCTGATTGCCCCAAGATGATGCACAATTTAACTTAGCAAACATTAATTTAAGTTTGCCTCTGCATCCTCTGCCTCTGCTTAACAACTGTAAGGAGATGAGAACAGTATCTCTCGTCTACAAACAATCTTCATTTTATGCACCTGCCTTGACCCACTGGTCACCATGGTGGCTGCTTCATGCACTATTAGACCTATTCTGTACATGAACTGTATAACAATTTCCATACAGACTGACCCGCAGTTCTGAAGCTAAAACTCTGCGATTTATGCTTATGCTTATTCTGCAGACACCGGACATCATTATTTGCCCCTCTACAGGCATGAGAGCATATCCACTTAGTTTCACAGGTGCTTGCGGATACATTGCAACCCCTATAATCGATAACTACTCTCTTTACCAACACCATGGCATCTTCTAAAGCTTGGAAACTCAAATTTACAGTGCATTTAGGCAACATGACCAACTCCTTTGATTTGCTGACAAGTGTTGGAAGTGTTCTGTTCTCACAACTCATAGAATAGCATGGCAGTACACCACTCTTCCATCATGCGGTTCAGCATCATGCAAATAAGATAGTAATGTGATGTGCCGTATGTTTTGTTTTTGGGATGGTCTTAATGAGTAGAATGCAATAGACTTTTGACTGGCATTTGCAAACATTAACACATTACTCCTGTTTCAATTGTTCTGTATTGGCTGCCAATCTGTTACAGGATTGATTTGAAATTGAACTTTTCTTTAAGTCTTGGAATGGCACCTTATCTTTCTGAGCTAGCGTGTATAAATAAACCTGTTCAGAGACTGATCAGAGACATTGACGGTTCCCAAGCCAAGACTAAAGAAGAGGGGCGACCTTGCCTTTGCGGTAGCTGGCCCTAAGTTATTGAACAGTCTTCCTGTGTTCCTCAGATCTGCTTGCACAACAGCTGAATTTAAGTCAAAGCTAAAGACTTATTTCTTTGATCTGGCTATAATCAACCATAGAGTGTGTTGCATGTGTTTACATTTCTGATTGTCATGTCCTCATGTATTGTGGTTGTACAGCGCAGTGGTAAACTATTGTTTTATTGTGCTACAAATAATTGATTGATTGCAATAAGCGTTTGCAAACCAGAGTATAGTGAGTAAATGTGAGCATTGCTACTGCCCAACATTGCATTAAGCTTTGAAGAAATGTGGGTTTTCATCACGTTTTCACTATTTCAAACATAACAGAATACAAAAACCTGATGTTCAATGATCCCAATATGCAATACATAAATCTCGATATAATGATTGTGTTCTAATGGCAAGAGGGAAGTCTGCTCCCCCAGGCCAAGGTCCAAATACCTCTTGATATGTGAGATGCTCTCATGAAAATAAGATCCTCAGTACGGTCTCGATTTAAAGCTTCCATTTTGATTTTTAGGTCTGGGTTAGATGACCAGTTATTCATTAATGTCTCTAATTGCTGGAGTTGTTTAATGCACTCGAGAGGCGCAAGAGCAAGATTTACATTTTATTGCTATATTCTCTGTAATTTTATAAAAGCAGTTATGCATTTTATAGTTTGCAACCACATTTCCTTTTTGTTTCCTTTACAGAAGTATTCACATAACAATTCTATTCCCTTTGCAGGTGCTCACAGTACCATTCCCTACAAAGTGTCTGTGGACTTCTCACGCTCCTGACAAGTGTGTCTGCAGATCACTCCTTCACAAAAGTCACATAAGCTTTATTTAACTAATTTGCATAAAGCAGCAGTGAGTCCATTTTTCTCCCTCAAAGCACCATTACTGCTGCTGATTTTAGTTGAAAACTAACCATTCCTATTTATCATAAACATTCAAGTCAGACAAGTAAGAAAGGTGTTTCTGTAACTGTCTCACAAACTAATACTGATTTCTGTCCTTTCTCTTCCATGATCTGGACCCCGAGTCGATGTAAGTCCTAACGAGCCCCTGTTCGCTACTGAGGACGGGAACGTCATGTCTACCATCACCACTGCATCTGTCAGCATCATGGACTTGCCTCTAACCTCTACACAGCTCACTACTTCTGCATCGGAGCAGCTCCTACAGCAGCTTCCACTGTCCCCACTTCCACATTAAAGACTGTGGTGCAATGGTCACCTTCTGCCTATATGTGCTATATCCACAGGAACAAGGACATTTTAAAAGCCATAAGCATGTCATTACGGCACACATCAGTGATCCTCCGTGCCTCCTTTACAAGGATGTTTGGACTAATTTCAAGTCCCTTCCATTCTAGTTCCCAACTTTAATTCAGCTATACAATCTATCTCATCTCTCCATTGTCAATCTCTACATCCACCACGGTTTCTCAGGAAACCGCTTCCCCCACCAGCTTTTCAGAGGCATGCCACTGTCTTAATATCATTCATTCGGAAGCCGCGCTTCCCTGCAGTCGTAACTGTGGTAAATTAACTCCGCCACGCTCCTTCGAGTATCATGCCACGCTGTCTTTTGCCTTCTATCGTCAGGGAGCTTCACTGCAGTCATAACTGAGTTATGCTACCTCTGCCTTGGTTAAAGGAGCCACAATCCTTCGAGTATCATGGCACGCTGCCTTTTGCCTTGTATCTTTAGGGAGCTTCACAGCAGTCGTAGCCGAGGTACGCTTCCTCAGCTTGGTTAAAGGAGCCGTGCTCCTCCAGTATCATGGCGTGCCACCTTTTTCTTGTCCCATCAGGGAGCCGCGCTCCCGACTAACCTTAGAACTAAATGTTTTCCATCGTTATGTTTGGGGGTTCAAGCCTCAGCGAGGTATACCATGTGTTCAGCATGGAAGCTGAACCCCACAGAGCAGAGCCTCCCTGCCAAAACTATTGTCAAGAGCTTGTACAAATAAATTCCAATCAAACAGAGTGGTCCTGACTGAATTTTAATCGTGTTCTTCAGGGATGTGCAAAACTACCAATTCTCATAATCAACTAGATGGTGGGCTGTCTTGGCGACTGGTCAGCTAGTCGGTGTTAGAACCCTTGTATAATTTTGCTGCGTTATGTCCACTAGACACTAATCTTAAGCACTTCATAGAGATATATGGCATATGGGTGTTAAGCGCAGCCCTTTGGCAGGGTATCAAATGGATATTCAACAAATAAATATGCTAAACAACTATAACTTTTTATCACACAAAACTATTGAATTAAGAAAAAAAGAAAGGCTCAGATATAAAGCGGCACAAAAGTGCTTATGGGCCTCCTGGACACAAAATAAAGTGCTTCAATGCCAACAGAGCCCTTGGACAACTAGTTGATTAGTCGACCATCTCTACATTTATTAGCATTAAAAAAAATTACGTTGGTAAAGGACACAAGATAAATGGAAGTGTTCTTTTAAATGAATGTTGTAAGTAACAGCTTGTTGGAGTGATTCTTCGATACAAAGATAATGATGTATTTTTTTGGAGGGTAGGTATAATCCTTCTACCTGATCTGAAGCCTTTTTCTCAGACAATGAAACAAGAGGTAGAATAATTAATGTACAGTAGAAACCCACAACTAGCATCTCTACCTAACATTGGTGCTTTAGGTACGTATTTATTCACTGAATGGAAACTACACTTTAAAAATTTGAAAACATGTTGTTTTAAAGTTGAGGTCCAGGTAGCTCACAAAGAATCCATGAGAACTTAAGTGGCCGGTATTAATGATGACCATAAAGGTAACAAACAAGTGGTCCTTTTAGACAGCAGGACAGACTTTGTCTGTTTCTTCAACCCTAAGAAGACAGCATGATGGACTTCTGCCAATTTACACAAAGTTAGTTCTCCCCTGTGGCCTGGAAAGTGTACCTATAGGAAACTGTAAAGACCTTAACCTAAGCATCTAGCCTGAGCATAGTGCATGACAGCTCCTGATTTCTCAAATCAAACAGACCACATAAAAATTAAGGATATACCAGTTTCATATGGAACCCCAGGAATGACATTTCATTCAAATAAACAGTTTCCCCTTCACAGACAGTCGGATCTCAGCTCTACAGCCCAAACAGGCCAATGTAGGAAACATTTATGACTGGTCAGGAAAGAGATCGGTTACACTTTTATCCCCTGCAATTAAGTTCACTTTTAAACCACTCCTCCCCCTCCCATGATCCCCTAACTTGGTCCACACAGCTTCAGTATCTTCTTGCTCCCTTTTAAGACTGTCTCTAATCATCAGATTTAAGGTACTACTTTTTTATTTTATTTTTTTTTATTTATTTTTTTATATTGCATATGAATGAAAAATTACTTGACAAACAAACAATAATAATAATAAGATCTGCATTTAAAGAAAGAAATGCAAGAGCATTAAAAAAATATGTGATAAGTTTTCAGTAAGTTTATTAAGTTAGTAGGTTTTATGTTTTGGTTCCATGACGGTTTGCCTCTTTACATCATCATCTACCTACCCTCATGTCAGAGCTGCTCTTTTCAATACAGCAAATGTGCATGTTTATCGCTGAGTGTGTTTACATGCACACTCTTCTACAAATAATCCTTAATAAGCCGACAATGTGTTTGGTCATGTAAACGGATTGAATGACTTTCCTTTATTGGTGTAAGGTCATAAATGCCTTAAGAGTAAACCTATCAACATGGATAGTTTTTTGCCATTACCCCAATTTTGCCATTACCCCAATTTTGCGCACATTGGCTTCTCCAATGTGCGCAAGTGTTGCGTGCATACATCTTCACGGTTTAATGTTAAAAGCAGAGAATAACTTGATTGTTTCAAATCTTATATAATTGCGCTTTTCTCTTTGTCAGATTTTTTACAAATAGGCAGATTTTTAGGAGTAATTGGTGTGCATTTAAAAGGGCTCAGTGGCTCCTGGTCCCCTTTCATACTCATTAAAAACTCTACCACTTGAAGGAATAGTTCACCCAAAAATGAATTGTCATTATTTACTTACCATGATGTCTCTCCAAACCCCTATAACTTTTTTCTTCTGTGGAATTCAAAAGGTATATATATATATATATATATATATATATATATATATATATATATATATATATATATATATATATAAAAAAAGTCTTTACAGGTTTTACTTATAACTGTAAGTGAATAGTGACTGGTCCATAAGCACAAAAACGTATATATATATATATATATATATATATATATATATATATATATATAATATATATATATATATATATATATAAAGTATCATGCAGAGTATCATGCACTTACACTATATGGCCAAAAGTTTGTGGACACCCCCTTCTAATTAACGAATTTGGTTACTACATTAAATCCTTTTGTAATGTTTCTTTATGAAATGGCTTGGGCTTTGTGTGCTTCCAAATTTGTGGCAACTGTTTGGGGATAGCCCTTTTCTGTTCCAGCATGGCAATGCCCCTGTGAACAAAGTGAGGTCCATAAAGAAATGGTTTACTGTGTCTGGCGTGGAAGAAACTGACTGGCCTGCACAAAGCCCAGACCTGAACCCCACTGATCACTTTTGGGGTGAACTGGAACAGCAACTGGAAGTCAGGCCCCATCGACCAACATCAGTTCCTGACCTCACTGATAACCTTGTGTCTGAATGAGAGCAAATCCCTGCAGCCATGTTACTACATACAGTATAGTGGAAAGCCTTCCCAAAAGAGTGGAAGCTGTTATTACAGCAAAGGGGGAAATTGATGCCTAAGTTTTTGAAATCAAATATTCATCAAGCATATATGGTGTCCACAAACTTTTGGCCATATAGTGTATATTCCAAATCTTCTGAAGAGATATGATCACTTTGTGCTAACAACAAAATTAAAGTCATTCCTTACTCCCAAATCAAATGAAATCACTAATAAACCGTTTAAATAAAATATGATGTTAATGACATCAGACCTCATAGGTTCTTGATCATTGCAACCATCGTATTTGATTTAAGTGCTTTACTTGATTATTATGATTTGATTTGAGAGTGAATAACGACTTAAAATTCATTTGTTTAATTGCACAAAGTGATTGTATTACTACAGAAGGCTTGGACTATACAGCGCTTGAGTCAAATAGATAACTTTTACTGTGGTTTTAAGATGTTTAAGAAGTGCGTGTGTGTATGCGTGCACGTGTTTGTTTCAGGCTTGACAGACCGGAGTCACTATTCACTTACATTATGGCAAATAAACCTTTGAAGACTTTTTAAAAGTTAATCTTTTGTGTTTCACAGAAGCAAGAAAGTCATATGGGTTTGGAGTGACATTAGAGTTAGTAAATAATAACAGAATTTTCATTTTTGGGTAAATCCCTTTAACAAACACATGCATATGAAGAACTTAAAGGAATAAGTTTCCAAAACATGATTCTTTGATCATGTCTTGTCTAGTGTTGCTGTAGCTTATCTGGCAGAACACTGAACTAGCGAAAACAAGGTCATGGGATTGATTCCCAGGAAACACACAAACTGACATTGAATGCACTACTGTAAGTTGCTTTGGATAAAAGTGTCTTCCAAAAAGAGGTGCATGTTTCCCCTAAAAGAATGTTTATATTGCTTTGCCTGCTCACTAATTCACCTGCTGAAGATGGAGGTTTTTACAAAAGAGCGTCCCTCAGCTTTAATTAGTGTATTGCATTTTAAGGCAGTGAGGGAGTGAATGGAGTACAACAGAATTCATATAGCTGTCTTGCAAAGTGATGAAAATAGCTCCTTCTGCCAGCAGATCAGAACATGGGCTTCTTTATGATGAATGAGCTACAGGGACAGGCTGCTCTTTTACAGCATGACTTGTATCCTCTGCCCAAATCCAGTGTGAGAGAAAACAAGCTCCTCTCAGATCGTCATAAAAAGATAACTTTAACCAATTTCAATGAACAATGAACTGATCACAGTAATCCTTTGGTGCTCTAGTTGCCTCCATAATATGTCTGTGTCAACAAGATCTGTTAATATGCTCCATATATGATCTCACAAACAAATATCAGAGAAATTACTCAAATCCATTTAAATTAAGATCACAAGATTAGTCTAGGGGAAAATTAAATCCGCTACCATAATATAAACTGCGGGAGATAACACCGGACAGATGTGGGTGAGAGGTTACAGAGATCATAGTTAATCCATCCCAATAGAGGTCAATCAATGACCTCTCTTGCTCCTCCTGAAGGTGTGCTCAAGAATGACAAATCCAACCAGAAGAGGTTTACATTAAAAAAATGAATTAATTTGACCACAAATTGCATTTCAGGTACCTGGTACTCCTCACGAGTGCTTGTGTATCCTTTAGCTTAGTGTATTTTATGTATTCCATAATGTAATGTGTCATGCTTATTTGAATGTCACTGTTATTTTTATGCTATTACTGATATTTTGACTCATTATGCGATTATCTACAGCAGTGATTGCTGCTCCCCATTGTTGCCATTCATTTTTCAATGATACAAGATCAGCTTCTCTGTCCTTTTTCATGAGCTTGAAGTACATCCAAAAAGAGATAGTTGGAATCAGTCACCATTCACTTTCATTGTATGGCAAAAGATGAAATGAAAATTTGTAATGACTGAGACTAACATTCTGCCTTACATCTCATTTTGTGTTCAACAAAAGAAAGAAAAATCAAACTGGTTTTAACAACATGAAGATGAGTAAATTATGACAGAATTTTAATGTTTCTATGAACAATTCCTTTAAGATTCGACGTAAAAGTCTCAAAAGAAACTCAAACTTGTGGTGACACTCCTCCACCTCAATCCCCATTCAACCCCCAAGATGCACCAAATCCCCTCCTCCACTCTTCCAGTGACCTCATACATCCTAAGTTTTCCCCTTCAAATCGCAGGGTTGTCCTTTTTAGTGCTATGGTTATACATTGCTACCATTTTCAGATTTTGCTCGGTGTGGCCAAGGGCATTTTCTGTGTTACCTCTACAAACCCATATGTGACTGAATGAAGATGTAAAAGGGATCTTTATCTCAAAACAGTTTTCTGGAGACTAAACTGAAGGCCATTTTCATCAGTTCCATCAGACTGTCATGAACTGGGGGGCATAGTGAATATATTTATGTGTGGATGTGATTTCCAGGGTCTAGGGGATTGAGATATAACAAAGATATAGCTTCCCTTGCTTTGATTTGTTTTCCATTTGACCATTAACACCAAAAGAAGTCCCTAGTGTAAAGGTTGTCTGTTGTTGTCAATGTTGCTCCAGTGCATATACCAGGCATGTGTTGCTGTATCCATAGTTACTCCTAGATTGCATCCTAATTTGCCAAGTGTTCTCGTGAGACCACCCACTTCCAATATCCCCAACCAGCATGTGTTCCTCCAGAGTACTGACCTTGCTCTCTCCATACCCCCCATAACCTTCCACCCAGACATTAGGCTTGACACTCAAGCTACAGTTTTTCCAAATTTCACACAAATATCTTGACTCCACACCAAAGCTTCATACTCTATTGGTACAAGTAGTATATTCAAAGTTAAGAAAACAAAATTGAGCATCATCAAATTGTGTGAAGGTATGTGTACCAACTGTGAATATTTTCAAATGCTAAATTTGCTGATTGTTTTTCCAGTTGTTTACATTTTCTAATCCCATCAACATCCTTCAGATTTTGAAGGGTTTACCACACCTACTATTTTGAACATTTGCTGGATCAGCTTTTCAATTAGAAATAACTGACATGAATTGAAATTTGAAACTAAATTAACAACCGAACAGAGTGTTTTCTTAGAAGCTGTGTTTCCTGTTCTTTGTTATAACTTCAGATATAGATAACATGTAATGATGAATAGGAAAGGCAAAGAATTATTAGTACTTAAAATAGAAGAACAACTCGCTAGAGGAAACTTTCCGCAAGGAAAATTATATAATTACAAAAATAATACAATATTGTATATTAATTAGCTTCTTGAAAACTCTTAGCAAGCAAAAGTTTCAGGCAAGTTTTCGGGTGGAATATATTGGTCAGCCTACTGGAATAAACACTGTCTTTGTCGGGATTCCGGGCCGTTCGGCTGTGCCTGACTGATATGTGTGTGTGTGTGTGTGTGTGTGTGTGTGTGTGTGTTTCTGCTGCTGCTCGGCGTATCGCCACGTGGGTTTGTTTTGTTTTGTGTGTGAGTTTGACAGTTGTCATGTGCCGACGCGCATGCATTGCCTCCTCTGGCAATCAACGTGCCAGTTCCTTTGTGTGACTGTTCTCACCTGTTTGTCATTTGTCGGCATGTATATCTGCCTACCTTGTGTGCTCACTTGTCGCTGGATTTTCTCTTTGACTTCTTAGTCTCTGCCAGTCGTGCTGCTTATAGTAGCAGCATAGTTTTTCTCTAGGAGCAATAGTCCACTCTCAATCTTTGTTTTTTCTTCTTCAGTGATCATCCACTCCTATATTCATTGTTTCCCCTCTTTTTTCTGCCACTCCAGTGTCTGCCTCCTGTATCTCCCTTCAGAACCTGTAGACCTGTTGGTGCTGGTCGTTCTTGGGATCATCTTGCTGCAAGAGTGCTGTACTATCCTGTTGAGACTTCTCACTGTTTTCTGCGAGCTGAATTCGGTGCCCGAATTGAGGACCTTGTGGGATGTTTTCTGTTCAACTGAATTTCAGATTTTTCCTTTTATAAACTGTGTTTCCTACATCTGAGTCCCGTGTCAGATCCATGACAGAAAATCCAGCCAACATGGTACAGATTCCATCCGCTCCACGCTCGCCCAGCAGGCAGAACTAGTGGAATGACATTCTGAGTTACTTGCGGGTTCCCATGAGGCTTGGAGGACCGTTGTTTCTCAGCTCTCCGATCTTGGTGCCCAGGTAAAGGATCTTCATCTCTCCTCTCCCACTTCAACACCAGCTTCTGCTCCTACAACCCTGTAGCAGCTGAATCGCTCCCGGCGCCTGTCAGGGACCTCTCCTCAATCCTCCCATGCCATATTTAGAAGAGTCGCAGGGGTGTCGAGCCTTCATTTCCTAATGCTCCCTGGTTTTTTCCCTTCAAATTTCCTCGTTTACTTCGGAGGCATCCAGGGTAGCCTATGTCATCATGCACCTGGCAAGGCAGGCACAGGACTGGGGAATTGCTGCCTGGGAGAATCATCTGCCTTGCTGTGAATCATTCGAGAAGTTTAATGCATAGTTGAGCAAGGTATTTGATCGTGCGGCTCATGGGAGAGAGGCAGCTCAGTGACTGACCGAACTCCGGCAGGGTGGTGGTTCGGTGTCCAAGTATTCCATCAAATTCCAGACACTGGCAGCGACCAGTGGATGGAAAGAGAAGGCCAAGTGGGACATTTTCTTTGGAGGTCTGTCGGAGGCTATGAAGGTTGCCATATATAGATTAGAGCTGCCCGACAACCTTGATGATCTCATCAGCTTGGCCATAAGGGTGGACCACTGCCTGACACACCATTGAGATCTTCGCTCCTCTTCCCTACATCCTGTCCATGATCTCTCACCTCCATTCACTGCCGGTGTGGAGTCGGAGACCATGCAACTTGGATGCACCCCGCTACCACAGCGAGAGAGGGAGCAGTGGCACCGCCTTGGGTTGTGCGCTTACTGTGGAGGAGGGGCATATATAGCCTCAGTCTACCCGGTAAAAGCCAGGTGCTCACTAGGGACCAGGGGACGACTGGTGAGTGCCACAAAGTCTAGCTCGTCTCCTATGCTCCACAACTCTCTGCCGGCTATCATCAATTCAGATTTCCCAATGGGTGACAGCTCACATTGATTCAGGGGTGGAGGGTAACCTGTTGGACGTGGAGCTTGCTGCCTGGTAGGGAATTCCTGTGGTCCCTGTAGAGTCACCCATCAGTATCTGCTCAATCAACGGTTCCTCCCTCAGGCAGATTACTCAAGCCATGGTCCCAGTAAGTCTGAGGACCTCCCAGAGCTTCCCACTGTCATGGACCATGTTTTCTGGATCCATGGTATTCCGGTTGATGTGGTCTCCAACAGGGGTCCTCAGTTCGTGTCCCGGTTCTGAGGGGAGTTCTTTTGGCAACTGGGGGTTAAGGTTAGTCTGTCATCTGGGTTCCAGACCAACGGTCAGATGGAATGGGCCAACCAAAGTTTAGAGGGGATGCTCCGTTGTGTGGTCACCAAGAACCCCTATTCCTGGAGCAAGCAGTTCATGTGGGTTGAGTACTCCCAGCTGGAGTCGTCTATGGGCCTCTCTCATTTTCAGTGCTGCATCACGTACCAGCCACCATTGTTTCCTGAGCTTGAACCTGATGGAGCAGTGCCCTAGGTCCAGGCATTTCTCTCGTGTTGCTGTCGTACATGGAGACTGACCAGATGGGAACTTCTTGCTGCTGGGAGACGTATTAAGGCTCAGGCGGATCGCCATCAGACGGCAACTCCCAAATACACTGTCGGTCAGAAGGTCTGGTTGGCTGCCAAAGACATTCCTCTCAGAGTCCCCTCCCGCAAACTCACTCACAGATTTATTGGCCCTTTCCTTATTGTTAAGGTGCTTAGTCCTTCTGTCTGAAGCTTCTCCATGCCTTGTGTCAGATACACCCTGTCTTTCACGTGTCCAAAATTAAACCCATGTTTCGGTCTCCTTTCCATATTACCAGCGTTCCCACATCACCTCCTCCCAGAATTATCGGAGGAGGCCCTGCTTATACGGTCAGGTGATTAATGGATGTCAGGCTGGGGGCATCAGTTTTTGGTGGATTGGGAGGGCTATGGCCCGGAGTAGAGGAGTTGGTTACTGGTCCGGAATATTTTGGACCGTTCTCTCATCAAGGAGTTCTGGCAGGTGACGCTTCCTTCCTTTCTGCTGCCGCTCAACATATCGCCACGTGGGTTTGTTTTTTGTGTGAGTTTGACAGTTGTCACATGCCAACAAGCATGTGTTGCCTACCCTGGCAATCAGTGTGCCAGTTCCTTTGTGTGATTGTTCTCACCTGTTTGTCATTTCTCGGCATGTATATCTGCCTCCCTTATGCGCTCACTAGTCGCTGGATTTTCTCTTCGACGTCTTAGTCTCTGCCAGTCGTGCTGCTTATAGTAGCAGCATAGTTTTTCTCCAGCAGCGATAGTCTACTCTCAAACTTCTTCAGCGATCATCCACTCCTATATTCATTATTTCCCCTCTATCTTCTGCCAGTCCAGTGTCTGCCTCCTCTGTCTCCCTCAGAACCTGTAGTGTAGTTGGTGCTGGTCATTCTTGGGAATGTCTTGCTGCAAGAGTGCTGTACCATCCTATTGAGACTTCTCACTGTTTCCTGCGAGCTGAATTAGATTCCCTGACTTGAGGACCTTGTGGGATGTTTTTCTGTTCAAGTTAATTTTTTATTTTTCCTTCAATGAACTGTGTTTCCTGCATTTGAGTCCTGCGACCAATCCATGACTGTCTTACTCGAGCATTACTTAAACTAAAGCTGTTTTCCTCAATATGGAGAGGTGTTTTTTTTCACTGACCTCTCTTACTGCTCTTGCTTGCTTCAACAACATCATACTAACATATCAATCTGGCCTTGCTTGTGTGGGATGTTATAGAGGATACAACACCTGCTATACTAAAAGTCCACATACTGCCATGCATGTTATGCACATGGGCGCCGTTACGATTTTTGAGCTCTCTGACAACTTAGCACTCTGGGCCCCCAATCTTATTGCAATCTGTAATTATTAATAAACATAAACATAAGCATGATTGCACATTCAATAAGAAACACTAAACAAATTTAAGTTTAATAGTTCATTAAAATAACTTAATGCTTTTAATGAACATACATATTAGAATGTTTGATCATGTCACTTTAGTGAGCTGGGACTGTGCTTCTAATGAAAATGTTGTCTTTTCATGTTTTAAAATTTAATTTAAGTTATATCTTGGAAAATCCAAAGGCAAACAAAACCAGATTGTCCCCACTACAATCAGATAGCATATAACAGATTTTATACAGTAGAAATACTGAAAGCTAGGTCCATAATTCATGGAGGTCTAGGCTTTAAAGCCCTTGATTTTACCTCTTTTTTCATTTGTAAGAATATTCACAGGTAAGAAGCCAGATGGCTCATCATTGAGTAAATTAATGTAACTATGGTTTCTTTAAAACATACTATATCATTTTGTTATGAAAAAAAAAAAAAAAACAGTAGCCAAAACACATTTTAAAATCTATAATCAAAACTGCATTTGCTATAATAAAAACGAAGTAGACTTCTCCCTCCCCTTTCATAGTTTTAACATTTCTGTCAAATCGCACCAGTTACTACAGTTGGTGTTGATACAGTAACGCCACATATTATGTTTTATAGTCTATTCCTTGTCAGTGCTGTTTGGAATGTCAGGTTCATATCCAAATTTTTGTCCAATAAAATGCTCTCTAAGTTATTTCATGGTGTCTCTAAAAATAAACTGTTTTATAAAACTCTTACAAAGCTTATTTATCATTAAGCTATGAACTGACATTTCAGCCAACCTCAGATATAGAAAGACACTGTCATTCTGAACCACATTTCCAAATCAATTCCCCCAGGAGTTTATTCCTTATCTGCTTTTTTCCAAGCACAGAAACGGCTCAAGGAAGCAGCTGCACCATCGTATCTGTTTAAGAACTGACTTTGACTCCCACCCAAACCTGCTGAAATGGCACAGCAAGCTGGAGCAACCTGTTCCATCCTGGATGTTAACCTAACATATCGATTGTTCTGGGAGCAGAGTACATTGGCGTGAGCTGGATGGCCATGTGTAGAGAAGCAGAGACACCTGACTGGAGGAGATTTTAATGGACTCTGGCAGGTTCCTGTGGCCACGTCATTGTGCATAAAGTCAGCCTGCCGAACTGCTCAGCTCCCCACAGGAGCAACACCAGCTCCAGCCTGAGGATCTTACTGACTCCACTCTACCACCATGGCACTGACTTCATCTCATAGAGAACATTTTTATGAATGTCATCGATCTCTGCACACACACATTGTAATGTAAAGGTGCACTCAGTGTTTTTTCTTTTTTGTTGATTGCTAAACTTTTAAAAAGAAAGAAATAATTTTTTCTTTTTTTGAAAAATATGTATAAAATGATGTACATTTATGAGATGAAGATGGTCATATCAGTCTTAAAGAAAAAGCTGCTTTATTCTATACATCGTGCTGCGCCATGTTAAGATCATATAACCAACTGAATATTACTCACATTTAAAGGTGCTATATGTAATATTTTTACTGTACTAAATCATAAAATGACCATAACATGTCATTAGAGAATTAGGAAACATGCTAAGTTGAAATACTGGCTTCACTGATAACAATGCTACAGCCAGTATATTCTACTTTGAAGTTTCCATTCCGGCCGGAATTTCTGTTAACGTTTTGGCCTGTGTGACCCCGCCCACTGCTCAATCACCAATAGTATTTCGACACCGCCGGGTTGCCAGATTTGAACAAGTTTGCAGGCAAAAAACACTGCGTGCTGCAGCCATGGAAGCCAGCAAACGAACTGGATCAGAGATAACAGATTCCATTCAACCTAAAAAGCCTCGCCATCTGTCAAAAAACCACCATGACTAGAGGCGTAGTAAAACAAGGATAAATATTGGAGATGCCTTTGGAAGATGGGGACAGCTTAAAGCCCAGAAATCCTTTAAAATGGATGCTGAGTTGGCTAATTTGCGTGTCAACATTCTGGCAACCCGCATGAGCTTCAAGTCTGGGGCAGGGCAGACAACTCTCCAGTATTTTGAATTTGGACTGCAGTACCCATTTCAAATGCATGTTGTCAATCTTAAATATAGCACCTTTAAAAAAATAAATCCCTGCAATTTTACACTTTTACTTTAAATAAATCATGGATGAATCCAAACAGCATATTTCTACAATGGCACTGATAACAGCACATTTTTGACTTGGACTCAAGTCACAAATTTGATGACTCGCGGCTCGACTCGATAGAATCAAAAAAGCAATGACTTGCAACTTGACTTAGACTTGAACCCTCTGACTTTGAAAGACTTATACTTTCTAAAACCAAAGATAAGTGTTGTACATTTAAAAAATGTGCAATAAATCAACGATTCATTTCCCAAATAAACGATTCATTTGATTTTCAAATATGCATTTCAACGCTCTACATTCAACCAATCAGACAACCAACCAATCAGCTTCCAGGAAAGCTGGACCAAGTTTGAAGACCACAGCGTGCATTTAAGGACTAGGACACAACATAAATTATACCAAAGGTGATATCATTTGGATATAAAGAATACAGCGTTAAAGGCAACAAAAGGATTGCAACATGTAGAACCTGAGGTTCCAAAATTACAGACACCTCATCGACAACGTCCAATTTTGTGAGGCATCTGAAAACCCACAGACAGAGGTAAGTTGTTAACTAATATACGTCAGCTATGGTTCAGTAACATACATGTCTATGGCAGCACATGGCAGATTTACAGGCTAACAAAGTCTGCATATCGAACCACAAACTATTTTTACTGCGGTCAGTAGCATTTAATGTTTAACGTGTTATAGCAATTGGTGTAATGGGCAAAAGCTACTCGGTTTATTATTACGTCGTTGTATGACCTTGATAAAGGAACGGCATTTATTGTGACCACACACGTTGGTGCCTTTTTGAGCATAACTACTTGGAACGTGCATGTAAACACACTTATTCTTTTGCGGACACGCTGGTCCTCTGTCACGCGTTTGGCTATATTTATTTGATTATATTTGTTATGGTTCTAAAAATCACAAAACCGATCCTTTACTCTGTTCGCAGCCCTTTACAGTATATCACTCGTATGTGCAACTTAAATGTCTGCAATTAGCCACTGCCTGGTAATATTTCAGATTTCATTCACCAGTTCAGCACATTCAGCATCCTTTCACTGCATGTTTAGAGTAAAAGTTTGGTTTGCCTTAATGTGTGTCCAAAGATAAGATCCATGTGTCATCTTTATTGCCCTCTTTGGTCTTTACAGGTAGATGCCAATAAAAAAAAAAAAAACAGTAACAAACATAAACATTTCAACCCAGCCATAGCACAGATATTGTATACAAGCCATTTGACCACATTTGCATCAAAATTCCTGTTCTTAAAAAGACACGACAGTACCGGGTTTTAGGACGTGTTCTACATGTTCATGTAAATACTTGTAAATAGGATAAATTAGGCATGTGAACTATAGACATTCACACACATGCAATATCTTGACTAAACATATGACCAAAGTAATGGAAAAATTATTTTAAAAAAGACAAGCTGAGAGAGAATTTCTTTCATATGTAAGCAAAATGGACATAACTGAATGTAACGAGGAGGAGGGCGTGGCCGGGCCGTGGGGGTGCATGGCCAGCGCTGAATTAGATGATCAGCGGGAGAGCAAGATAAAGGGGGACCAGAGATGCCAGTTCGAGAGAGAGACGCACAAGGCCGCGCTGCATGTGTCTATGTTTGTTTTATGGTGTTTTAAGTTGAGTTTTACATTAAACTTTATGTTGACTGTTGCCGGTTCCCGCTTCCTCCTTGCCTGTCCTTTACCTGTTACACTGAAATATACCAAAATTAATTGAAATAAAATTGAAAGCATGTGAGTCTTAAGCAAGTGATATATATATATATATATATATATATATATATATATATATATTAGTGTGCATGTGGAATTATGACATATGTATCATGATACCACGTAATTAAATGTTACATTCTAGTAATGATTTTAGAATGATTGTAAATGTATTTTTACTTGGTTCTGCATGTTGTACAGAAAATACTGGTTTTTAAAGATACAGAACCATGTTGGTCATGCGAGTAGTCTGCACAGCTTCACTGGTTAAATGGATATCTATCCTTTGTGATAATGACCGGCTAAATGTACATTATCTCACTTATTACACATTTACTTGCCAAATAAATAAATATGATATGTAGATTAGAGTTTAAAATAGAGCCATGTAATATTGTTTATTATCCTACTTGTAAAATACTTATTTTAAACTCGTCCAAATTTATTTGATATGTATTTATTCTGAATATTGTCATTCATAGAAATTGAATTAATCAAATGATACACAGCAACCTTCAGTCTCACAATTCATAGAAACCCATGTTGGGCAGTACAGTGCCAGTCATCCACAACAGAAAGTTATAACCAATTCAATCATGTCTGACTTAGTTATTGATTGCAACCTACCTCTGTCTATTGTGGAAAACAAGAGTTTTCGTCACTTTCTCTCAGTGGTTGACCAGGAGTACACCCCAGTCTGTCGCAGAACAGTGGCCTCAAAAGTAGAAAACCTTGCTGTCGAGCAATGCAACAAGCTAAAAACTGCATTAAGCAACACAAAAAAAAAAAAAATGTATCTGTCACAGTGGATATTTGGTCCGACAGAAAAATGAGGGGGTATCTTGGGTAACTGTACACTTCATTGAGGCAACTGATGAGAGTATTAAGCTTAATTCTAATTTACTGGTCTGCAACCGTTTCAAAGGCCCACACACTGGTGAAAGAATCAGTGAGAAATCTGAGGCCATCTGTGATGATTTTATCATTAAAGGTAAATGAGACTATATTATTAGTGATAATGCCGACAACATGAAGAAAGCCTTCACTGTGTGCTTCCCCACTGAACAAGAAAAAGACACAAATGATGAGGACCAACTTGATGATCCACAGCTCTGGAATGATCTAAGCCAAGAGAAGCAGCGATCCTTGGATGCTGCTATGGCAAGAAAACTGCGTCTTCAGTGTTTCGACCACACTCTTCAACTGGTGGTGGGGGACGGCTTGAAAGAAACAAATATGATGTCACGTTCTCTCTTAAAATTATCAAAAATCAGCTCATTGCTTCACACAAGCACAACATTCAAAGAAGTTTTTCAGTCTGAATTTGGTGAAAGGAGCATTCCAGCTGCTGTTAACACAAGATGGAACTCAACACAGAGACAGGTACGGGCAGTAATTGAATGTGATCATCCAAAGGTCAGTTGTGTTCTGGAAAAGTCTGGACATAAGGAGCTATTGTTCACAACAAGGGAGTGGAATCAGTTGAAGAGTTGGTGGACATCCTGAAGCCGTATGCAGAGCCAACAGATTTGACCCAGGGGGAGAGGATGATTACCATCAGCTCTGTTGTTCCCTCTGTTCTTGCTCTGAATCACCACTTGGAGAAGCTGAAGTCTCAGGTCTGTTTCCTAAGCAACATGGTCAGAAGTCTGCAGGCATCCCTGACCAAAAGATTTCTTGGAATCTTCGTCAATGTGAAAATGGCCAAAAGATGGGACTACTGCGCCTTTTTCAGACCCAGTATACCTCAAAGTAGCTGTCTTGGATCCAAATATTTCTTTGCAGTGGGTGGTGCACCATGTGCTTGTCAACCGTGAAGTCAAGGAAGTGGTTACACAAGGAGTGAAGGGTAAATAAATATTATCATGATTAATAATTTTTTCTGCCATGGCACACATGAAATGATTGAAACAATAATATATTTTTAGTTTAACTTACTGCATCATTAGCAACATTGTAATAGTAAAAGTTGCCTGTTGCGGTGTTCATCCTTTGCCACAGTTGATCTTGCAAGATGCTGTCGAGGATGTAAGGGCTGCTTCATGGATTGAGCATGAAAAGCAAGAGGGTCAGCAGCCTGAACAGGAGGAGGAACTGTTTGCAACATATCGTAAGAGATCAAGGAAGTCCATTGGGACCACTCCAGCACAAGAGCTAAGTCACTACCTTGACATTTCTGAAGGACAGAATGCTCTCTTGTTCTGGGCTATGAACATGAAAACACTTCCTGCACTATTTCGAGTGGCCATCAGGTTCTAGGCAGTGCCTGCCTCTAGTGTTCCGGTGGAGCATGTTTTCAGCCATAGAGGCATCATACTACGGCCTCATCGTGCACAAATGACTGACAGTTTGATCTTTTGCAAGTGCGGTGCATCATAGCGCCCAAAGAGAAGAACAGTTACCCTCAATAACTCAAACATTCACTCACTGACTCACATTTACACTCTCTTTCCCTCTCTCAAATCTAAAGTATGGTACGTAGCAGCAGCAGTTCTATATGACTGTCTTTCTGGGTTATTCTGTATCCATGTTTCTGCCTTCTCTTGCACAAACACACACACACATACGCAAACACATACACACACACACACACACACACACACACACACACACACATATAAACACACACACAGACACACACTTGTAAAGTGTGGTTACAGTTGTTTTGTTCTGCAACTATATTTCGTCTCTTGCAGGTTTATCTTAATCTATTTCCTTGAGGTACCAATAACATAATTGTTCTAGGGGTTAGATATAAAAACACTCACTGACACATTCTCTCTCACACACATGCAAAGTGTGTAGCAGTTGTGCTATTTTTATAGAATAATTTTGTCTTTTTTTTTAGTCTGTTACCAATAATAAAAAAAAAAGAACAGTTTTTTTTTCACTGCTTTTCCTTAAGTTTGTCACACTTGAAACTTTCAAGCACATCCTAAGGAAGACAAATTGAACTGAGATAGATGGGTGCACTTAGTGAAAAAATAGTCTATACCTCGTCTCAAATGAAGTTAAACTGCGAAGTGATGAACATATTTTAAAAGCCTTCTAGATAAAATTAGTATAAATTTACTATAGTAATTAATACTCTGACACTAATTTGAGCAAAGCATACTAATGACTTGTTTAAGATTTGAAGCTAAAAGTTGAGGACTTGTAAATTGACTTGGACTTGCCAGCCTTGACTTGGCACTTGACTTGTGACTTGCCTGTGTTGACTTGGGACTTGACTTGGGACTTAAATGCAATGACTTGAGACTTACTTGTGACTTGGAAAACAATGACTTGGTCCCACCTCTGCCACTAGGTGTCAGCGCAACATAAAAAACTACTGAGTGCACTTTTAAAGGTGATGTTACGTAATTTTTTCTATGTTAAAATACTGTCTCCTATCTTAGTGTTGCCAAGTGGAGAAATTTCATGTAATTTAACTCTAGTCATAAATTGGACATGGTCCCTTTAAGAGTTTGGCAACACCCGCTTTCCAGCACTGTCTCCTGCTGGTTAGAATGTGAGAACATGTATTGTACAAGTGAGCTCCTGGTTTTGTTCATCGGTTGATTATTCTTTGGGTTAATATCAGATTTTACAGAAAATAATTTTAAGTTGCATTAAACGTGTTCAGAAGAGTTGTATGTTAAAATTGAATGTTTGTTATGGATCATTTTTGAAGGATGTATATGGATTACATGTGTGGAGTTTGACCACGTTGTGTACACACATTTGAGAACTGGGTATGTCAATTTAGTATTAATCATATCTTATTTTATGATTTATAGCCCAGAGAGTTTTCCAGTTTAGTGAATAACTGTAATACGTGTTATATGTGAAAACGTGCAATGAGAACATTTTTTATGAGAATTATTTTGTTTTAAACTGCAATACATGTCCTTAAAGCTACACTATGTAACTTTTTTTTATTAAAGAGCACCTATTATGGTTTTTAAATGAACCTAATTTTGTTTTAAAGACCTCATGCAATAGATTTACATGCCTCCAAGGTCAAAAAACACTTTCATTTGCTCATTTACTCATAATTGGGTAGTGGTGGCTCAGCAGTTAAGGCTCTGGGTTACTGACCAGAAGGTTGGGGATTCAAGCCCCAACACTGCCAAGATGCCACTGTTTGGCCCTTGAGCAAGGCCCTTGACCCTATCTGCTCCAGAGGTGCCATATCATGGCTGACCCTGCACTCTGCCCCCAGCTTAGCTGGGATATGTGAAAAAAAAAAGAATTTCACTGTATATGTGTGATAAATAAAATTATTTTAATTAATTGTTATAATTTAAACTGCAGCATTACCTTTTTTTCCCCAGTGTCAAAAACGACTCGTTCAATGATCCCTTCTAAAGGATTCATTCTAAACTCCTCCTTTCAGGGAGCCTACTCTGCTCTGATTGGTCAGATGTCCCAGTCTGTTGTGATGGGTCTACCGCTTAGTGTAGTGTTTGAGGGCGGGTCAAAGCTGTTCGCTAGCAGCCAGTGAAGACCAGGGGTGGGTTTTTTTATTACCAAATTACATAGGTTAGTACAGGAATTAAGTCTGGAATTACTAACGACTCGTTTCAGGTGTTCAGAATCGGTTCTTTCTTTTGGGAATCAATGGCTGTGTCTCGTTTGGAAGGATGCATCCTCCGGAGGTCGCGTCCTTTGAAGGCTGCAGTATACTGAGTGTCCTCCTTTAAACAAGTCTCGTTTAAATGAGACGGCCTTCGTAGGACGAATGGATACGGAACGTAACATGGTTGCTATGACAGCACGCCACTCTTTAGCAAGTGCCAGCGCTTTGAGTGAGAAGGAAACAAAGTCCCTCTGGAAGGGAATGTATGAGGTACATTTTAGGAGAGTTATAATGATGTAGAGAGAAAAGAAAATAGATTTTACAGGTGTACTTTTAGTCTATTACTTTATTTTAATTATATATTAATATGATTATACATATTATATACACTGCACCCATCTACTGAGGTACTTCAACTTGGAAACTAACATTCCTTGCGTTTGAACATCATATTTACGGGCAAATTGGCATCAATTTTTTAGACATTTCCGTTGAATCAAAGAATTGTGGGTTGTGAGTGCCCACGAAGGATACACCTCAAGCATCCTCCGAATACCCGTGAAAGAAGGTCGCATTCGAAGGCTGCATTTGAAGTGTCCTACTCACTTTTCTGAAACAGACAGCCTCGATGACATATGCGGCCGACAAATGCGACCTCCGGAGGATGCATCCTTCCAAACGAGACACAGCCTATAACTCCATTTGTCATGCACTTTGATTTTTGAAACTTTGCAGACTTTTTTATATTCACAAACAGCTATATAACACACTACATGAAAGTTAATATTTGAAAAACCATAATAGGTGCTCTTTAAAAAATTAAAAACATTTATTAATGAGTGCAACAAAAATCCATCCTCCAAACCATGTATTTACTTAACCTATAATAATGATATTATATTATAAATATTTTAGAGCTGTCAGGACGGATTTTGCGGGAAATTGCATACATACGTAATTTGCCCATGCCTCACATAATATCCATACACAGAGAAAATAAGATCCAGCTTCTGTATCGCACATGTGGGAGTAGCTGAAGCTGAATGTTTGTTGTCACAACCTTTTTTTATAAATACCTATAAAACTGAGATCTGGGGATCCCAAAATGTTGAACCAAAGTTTCTAAAGATCTCAACACTCTATTCTCATATAGGTCACCGAGTCTATTAACCTTCCTCACAATCCACACTGACCAGCAGAAAGGGGACTTATTAATACATAATTTTGGGATCTGCCATATGCTTGAGGCAACATTTAAATAAATATTCAAGTTAAACACTCTGGACACTTTTGTCCATACCAAGTATACGAACAGGGTGTAACTTCTAACCAATTAGTTTGATAGAGAGGCTTTGAAATGGCGAAATAGGGGCAAGAACTTCCTGTTCAATACCAAACCAGAGAGGGGCTTTCTCAGGTGGAAGTCACCAATGAGCCAAATATCTGAGACCGAATGCATAATAATAAAACAAAATCTTGGGTAGGCCTAGCACAACATTGTCAATCGGCCTATGTAATTTACTGAAATGTAATCTGGGATGCTTATCATTCCAAATGAAGGACTTCGCTATGCTATCAAATTGCTTGAAATAAGAGAGGGGGACATCTACAGGGAGAGATTGTAGTACGTAGTTAAATTTTGGAATACAATTCATTTTAATACCATTAACCTTCCCAATCACATCGCATCACATCACAATGCTCACATCGCTCAAAAACCTTTTTATTAGGGGATCAAAATTAACTAAATCAGACAAATTTGCTGGGAATAAAATGCCCAAATACTTAATACCCTGTTTGGGCCACTGGAAGACACCCGGCTGGAAAGCCATTACTGGGCAGTATGGTGTCAGAGACAAAGCTTCGGATTTAGACCAATTAACTCTGTATCCTGAGAACTTAGAAAAGGAATTAATAATTCTGTGGAGGCAAGGCATAGATCTAGTGGGATTGGAGACGAATAATAAAATATCATCTGCGTAAAGCAAAAGCTTATGCGCCTCACCTCCCGCCACCACCCCTAGAAAATCATCTTCCCTTCTTATTGTGGCTGTTAATGGTTCCAGGGCAAGACAGAACAGTAATGGGGAAAGAGGGCAACCCTGCCGGATGCCCCATCCAGAGTAAAATAATCTGAAATTAATCCATTTGTTTGTACAGCCGCTACCGGGTGTCTATAAAGTAACTTAATCCATCCAATAAAAGTATTCCCGAACCCATATATTTCCAAAATCTTAAAAAGATAACCCCATTCTACCATATCAAATGCCTTTTCAGCGTCAAGTGAGATGGCAGAGACCGGAATCTGATCATTCGCCACTGACCACATGATATTGATGAAACACCTAATGTTATCAGGAGCTGCGGCCCTGAATAAACCCCACCTGATCTATATGTATAAGAGATGTCATAACTTTACTTAATCGGTTAGCCAAAATTTTTGACAACATTTTAACGTCTAGCTGGATCAGGGAAATTGGATGGTAACTCTTACACTCGCTTGGATCTTTGTCTTTTTTAAGAATCAGACTGATCTGCACTTGCGTCATGGTTGGCAGAAGCTTTCCATTCTTTAGTGATTCCGTATAAACTTCTAACAAAAGTAGAGCCAGTTCTGTAGCATAAGATCTAAAAAATTCAGTGGCAAAGCCATCTGGCCCTGGAGTCTTGCCTGTAGGCAGGGCCTTAATTACCTTGTCAAGCTCCTCCAAGGTTATCTCAGAATCAACAGAATATTTTTGCTCAGTTGTCAGTTTAGGGAGATCTAATGGTTCCACAAAGTTTCTAATATCTTCATCTGTAGACGAAGACATGGAACTATAAAGATCAATATAGAATTCTTTAAAAGCATTATTAATATCAATGGCCGAGGTACAAATTTCACCACCAGCAGATTTCACTGAGGGAATGGTAGAAAAAGACTCTCTGCTTTATATATCTAGCCAAAAGCTTCCCTGCATTGTCCCCTGACTCAACATATGACTGTCTTGCCCTAAATAACCAGAACTCCACCTTCCGCAAACAAAATAGTATTATATCTGTATTTCAATCGGGTCAATTCTCTGAGGCAATCAGACAACATTCGGTGCTTCGGTTCTGTCTCTGTACTTTTAATATTCTCTTCCAACTCCACGAGTTCTCGTGCTTTGGATTTTTTGATGAATGAGGCATATTGTATGATCCGACCCCCTGAGAACTGCCTTAAGTGCCTCCCAAGCCATGCACACAGAGGATACTGAGGACCAGTTGGTCTCCATATAAACATTGATTTCAGCCTTTAACATTTGTTGGAATTCAGGATTTTGACAAAGGTTACATTATACATTAAAGCACCAGCTATATGATTTCTTTTTCTCCATATGTGGCAACACCTCTAAACTCACCAGGGCGTGATCTAAGATTAAGATGTTTCCAATTGAGCAATCAACAACAGAAGAAATGAGGGACTTGGAGACCGCTGTCTTTTTAATAAACAGCCATCAGAAGAAAACCCCAAAAATATATTTTTGTGTCCAGTGTGGTTACTTGCAACTCGCCAGCTCCATTAGTATGCATAGACAAGTATATAGTTGTCAGTAGCCAATGTAAGCACTGCAGTAGAAGTCTGCATTCCTGCGGAACTTCCGCAGGACCCAATTAGATTTTTTTTCCACTGGTGGATTAATTTTCAGTGTTGAAGGCAGGAGCGGAAGGTATGTCTATGAGTTGTTAACGGGAGCAAGCGGTCAGATAATAGCCTAAAAAATTTGATGTGGAAATCTTTTTGTAATTTTATTAGTTATTGAATAATGAAAAAAAAGAAAGAATTATTTTATTTTAAAATTACTTTATTTTTGACAACAATAAACAAAATACGACGTAAAATTTTAAAAACAGCATGTGCATCAAATTATCTAATATTTAGAGCAGGCTATGCAGGTAGTCAGTGGGGCTTAAGAAGAATGGCAGAGCAAAGCGTGGACATCCTGTGACATCAAAGGATGTGTAACTCGGACTAAAAAATTGTCAATTTAGTGTTAAAAAAATCAACCTCAGGCAAGTCAGATGGGAATCATGTCATGCATCATCTGATAACAAATAGCAACAACAAATTTATGTATATATAGCTGCAAGCAGCGATGATGGGCCCAAAGGTCCATTTCCACCTGGTGGAAAACAATGCATGATGGACACATGCATTTGGTCGAGTAAACAAGTAAGACACCATGTCTTACCTTCTGCTCAGACATAATAGTTAACAACTTTGATGTGTGTGGCAAATTAAATAAATGTGTAATTATGGCAAGTTTTGGATTACCCTTGAACATATATTATTTGCCAGAAAGAGGCCCTATGACCGTGACCCACCATAGCCACATTCATGTAATGAGCATTATTAAACATATGGCTGAGTGTGTCAAATACACCCAAATACACTACAATATCATGTATTTTAATCAGTTGCCATGACAACACTTTTCAAGATATCAAGAATCCCTTCACAATTTTACATAAGCGGTGTCTTGACATTATTGTTAACAATTTTGAAGTGATTTGGGTAAATGTAAGAGGACTATTTCAAAGTCTGTTTTAAGTGCCACACTTCCTGCTTCCAGGTGGTAGCGCTATGACCGTGACCCACAGTAGCCACATTCATGTGATCAGCCCCCATTAACCAAACATACAGCTGAATTCTGATCTAAATCACACAATACAAGCAGAAGACATGGGACACTTCCTGTTTCCAATTTTTTTAACCATTAATATATTGCCTCGCCGTGGCAACACCGTTAGATTTTTCATAAATCTGTTTGCAAATTAGCATCTTCACTGTCTTGGCATAATTTTGCCTTAATTTGGTAACAGTCACATTAATCCTTTAGGAGTATTTAAAAGTTCAGAGCCTGCAATTGTCAAAAAATGGCCAACTTCCTGTTGGACAGAGCTAATGACTGTATTTATAAAAGTTGTCCAGCTTGATGAGAACATTATATGTACCAATTTTGGTGACTGTATGTGAAAAAGGGGGTGCTACAGAGGCACCACTTACATGTCCATGTTCAAGGGGGCGCTACAGAGCCCCACCCTAAACACTCCCCCTACAACTTTTGCACAGGCCTAATGGCTGACAAAGTGCCTCAAAAGCACCCACAATCTTTAATAATAACAATAATAATAATAATAATAATAATAATAATACATTTTCAAAAAATCTAAAATGTCTGACTTCCTTTTGGGCGGAGCTAATGTCTGTAATTATGAAAGTTTTCTGACTTGATGAGAAATATATATGTACCAGTTTTGGTGATTGTAGGTGAAAAAGGGAGTGCTGCAGAGCCCCTTACATGCCCATGTTCAAGGGGGTGCTACAGAGCCCGTCCCCCCCTACACGCCCCACCAACAACTTTTGGCTTCTTCCTTGCTGAGGCTTCTTTCTTGCTGAGCAGCCTTTCAGGTTATGTCAATATAGGATTTGTTCCCTATCTGTCACTCACTCGAAGTTGTGTCGATGTAGTGACACTAGGGGTCACTCTTGGGAGCCCGAGACACCTCTGGTCTTTGATAAAAGGCCAGTGAAAATTTGCATACCACTCCCCTGGACATATGGGTATAAAAGGAGCTGGTATGCAACCACTCATTCAGATTTTCTCTTCAGAGCCGAAAGGTCGATGCTTACTGAGCTGACTGTTCATTCACCTCTGCTGGATCTGACGCCACCTTTCAGTGGCTTCTCCCTCCTCTGCACTGGTGCACTGCAGAGAACACCCCTGGGCACTTCTGCAGAAATAAGAGAGTATATTTCTCTAAAAGAGCGGCACACACGGAACATCTTTTTAAAGACACATCTTTTAAAAGATGTCTTTCTCTTTGTGTGATATTCCTGGTTGCGGTTGTTAACTCTCAACTTCAGACGGTCACAATCACTGTCTTTCGTGTCTGGGCGCGACCCACGCGGAGACAGCGTTCGTGGATGGATCATGTACTCATTGCGAGAACATGACCATGGCAATGTTGCGGACGCGGCTTGCTTTCGTAAGAAAGCAAGCCACCCCAGTGGCTCCCCGCCTCGGTCCTTCTACCTACGAGTATGAGGCCAGCGCGGCTAGCACTGGGGGTGATTTGGGGACCCCAATGGGACCACCTCCACCAGGTATCCCCCCACAGACCTCCCATTCCCCAGCACGCTCGTCTGCCCCGATCGGGTTTCCGGATGAGTCCGCTGGCTCGTCTCACGGAGAGTTTGACCTCTTGTTCGGAGCCCGCAAAGCTGATGAGATCTCGAGCACAGCATCGGAGAGCGGGCTTGTCCAGTCGGATGCAGAAGCCTCAGCTGGGCTCCCTCCCTCGGGTACGGTCGCCCAGTCACAGGCTGACGCGGAAATGATGGACATATTTTCCCGGGCAGCCACGAGCGTTGGGCTAGAGTGGAACCCTCTGCTCTCCCCTGAACCCTCGCTGCTCGATGATTGGTTCCTGGGCTCGCGGCGCCACTCACAGCCATGCCCTGCTCCAGTTCCTTTCTTCCCGGAAGTGCACGAGGCCAAGGTCGTGGGAAGCACCTTTTACTGCCTGGTCCCGATCTTTCAGCTCCCCCGCCCTCACTACCCTCGATGGTGGTGTGGCCAGGGGCTATTCGGCAATTCCCCCAGTGGATAAGGCGCTCGCGGTGCACCTATGCCCGCAGAGCACCGCCTCCGCCCTGCACACCATGCCTCTCCTGCAAGTCCACCAAGCCAAGGCGCTAAAGGAACTGCACGAGGGTAGTTCCACCACGAGATTGATGCAGGAGCTGCGCTCGATGACCGACCTCGCTCTCCGGGCGACGTAGGTCACGGCGCGGTCTCTTGGGCGGGCGATGTCCACCTTGGTGGTCCAGGAGCGCCACCTTTGGCTCAACCTGGTCGAGATGGGAGAGGCCGACAAGGCACGGTTCCTTGTTGCCCCCATTTCCCAAGTTGGTCTATTCAGCGACACCGTCGAGGACTTTGCCCAGCAGTTCTCGACGGTGAAGCAGCAGACGGAGGCTATCCGGCACATCCTACCCCGGCGTGGCTCAAGATCCCGCACCCCGCCTGCTCATCGCCAAGGGCATCCCCCTTTGGTAACTGCACCGGCTCCACCGCAGTCCGCCCCTTCGGCCCGGCCCTGGCGTGGAGACCAACGCAGGAAGCAGATGCCACCCGTCTCACAGCCGGCTGCCAAGAACCCACGAAAGGCTTCAAAGTGCCCCTGAGATGGGCGAACCAGGGACGACGAAACCCACTGCTTTGGAGCTGGTAAACAGGCCACTCCATCCCCTGGTGGAGAGCCGGGAGGAGAATCTTTTGTTGCCTTTTCATTTAATTTCACCACATGCCCAAGTGGCTGCGGTACCCAAGATTTCAGCAAAAGAGCAATTTCCTTATTCCCTGGGTCACATACCCGGTGTGCACGGCCGTCATCACGACCACTGTCCACCATTCCATTTTGGCAGGTTTGTCACTCCAGCGGCGGGCACAAATCTGCCCCCGATGTGACAATCTCCATGGGTCATGAGGACAGGCCTCTTCCTCCCCCGTTGCTGGGGAGATTTTTTAAGCATGTTAAGTGCCCCAAAAAAACCCAAATATAGGAAAGAAAGAATAAAAACAATGCGTTGCCATGGCAACAGTGTTTAAGATATCAAATATCCCTTTACAAATTTACATAAGCAGTATCTTGACAATATTCTAAATAATTTTGAATCAATTCATGTAAGCATAAGAGAGCTATTTCAAAGTCTGTTAAAAGTGCCATACTTCCTGCTGCCAGTTGGTGGTGATATGAACGTGATCCATAATAGCTGCATAAATGTGATCAGCCCCTATTACCAAACATACAGCTGAATTTTCAATACAATCACACAATGCACACAGAAGATATAAAGCACTTCCTGTTTCACATTTATCGCCATTCATTTAATGCCTTGCCATGGCAACACCGTTCGATAAATAAAAATCTATTCACAATTTAGCATCTTCAATGTCTTGGCATAATGTGGTGACAGTCTCATGAATCCCCTAGGAGGAGTATTTAAAAGTTCAGAGACTGCAATATTAAAAAAATCTCAAATGGCCAACTTCTTGTTGGGCGGAACTAATAACTATAATTATGAAAGTTGTCCAACTTGACTGTAGGTGAAAATGGGGGTGCTACAGAGGCCGTCTTACACGACCATTTTAAACCTCTTAACTGTCACTGGCCAACATGTGGGCCATTTGAGTGTGGCTATAAAGTATATGCTTTGTTTTATATCAAAATCTTCTTCAATGTTCACAAACTTGGTATAAAATTAAAGCTTAAAAACTAAACTTTCATCTTCTGCAGTCTATTTTGCAATTAGAACGTTACCATGAAAAACATATTTTAAAATGTTAAAAGAGTGCAATTTTAAAACATGCGACATGTAAGAAACAGTACTTTTGTTTCATGTTCTCTGTTTATGATCCGATCCAATGACTGAAGAAAAAACAACATGCATTTCATTGTGAGGGTCCACTGATGAAAATATACTCAACTATTTTATCCAAAAAAGGGGTCGGCAATCTATGGCACGCGTGCCAGCATTGGCACGCAGAGGGGTAGTCACTGCTCTAGAATTTCAACTAAATAAAATAGTCTACTCCTCTCTTGCTGTTGCTGGCATCAGCAACAGCGAGAGAGGAGTAGACTATTTTATTTAGATGAAATTCCACACCTGCATTCCAATCTACATCTTGATGTAATCCTTCCTCATGATCACACAAAATGTTTTCATGAGCTGAATGGGAGACTAAACAAAAAGTTAAAATGTGATGAGACTGCAGTATACCCAACAGACTCCTGCAGCGCGTGCAAGCTATTCGCACATCACGAGCCGGCAGTGCTTCACATTCGCTTAATCACGCGAGTAAATGCCATTAACTAAGAAAATAAAAAATGGCACTCCATGTCAAAAAGGTTGCCGACCCCTGATCCAAAACATTGAAAATAGGTGGTAAAATTGGGATAAAACCCAACTGATCCTATATTTTTATGTTATCGTGTAATCAAAAATGTCTAATTTCAATAAAATATTGATACTAATTCATTTTTATGCTATCAAAATAGAAGTTTCCCCTATTCTGTGGACTTTTCTGCGTATTTTGAGCCAACCCACACCTTGATCTGTGATTCACAGCCAGGGCTCTCATTCAACACAGATCAGACACACCGAGGTATTACCAAATGCGCATTGGCTATTTGCCTGGATCAATCCGGCCAATAGATCTCTAGTAATGGTTTGACTGGCAGGTCATGTAGGCAATAGTGTGAGGTTTCCTTGGTTACAAAAAGCTGTAACATGTTTCGACTGGGTTGGGCAGAGGAAACGGGATTCAGATATGGGTTTCATCACTCTTTTATTAGTACTTCATAACTCGAAGTCAGTTTGCTTTTCCAGTGTTCATATTCTGCACACAAACATGTCATTCTTCATGGTGTCTCTCTCCCTCCTCTCCTCTGGTGTGGGCTACTCTTATCACCTTGTCAGGTGTCACTCTTCCTGGATTACTGTAATGAGAAACAGCTGTTAGTCCTAATTATCACCCAGGGATGAATACTTTACTGCTTCTCCTCTCCCCAGACGAACGCTCCACCATGTCCTCGCCACACACCCCCACTGCCTACCACTCCCCCCCCATTTCTGGAGAGGAAATCTGCAACAGCCATCTGTACCCCCTGCATGTGGACCACCTCAAACTTAAAAGGCTGTAACTTCAGATGCCATCGGGTGATCTGCATGTTAATATCCTTCATGCGGTGGAGCCACTGTAGCTGGGCATGATCCGAACAGAGGGTGAAGGCCCACACCAACAGGTAGTACCGGAGAGTGAGGATAGTTCACTTTATGGCCAAGCATTCCTTCTTCACAGTGCTGTACTTAGTCACTCTCAAAGAGAGCTTCCGACTAATGTACAGCACAGGCCGCTCCTCCTCCTCCACCACCTGTGAGAGCACCACCCCCAACCCACGGTCCTATGTGTCCGTCTGTAAAATAAAAGCAAGAGAGAAGTCAGGTGTATGTAAAAGCATCCCACCACAAAGCACAGCTTTCACCTGCCTAAATGCCTGTTGACACTGCTTCATCCACTGGACCAGATCTGGTGCTGCCTTTTTAGTCAGATCAGTCAGCAGGCTGGTGACGGCCGAATAATTAGGTACAAACCTACGATAGTCTCGGGTAGGCCGCAATTGCTGCAGTCTTGTCAATTTGGGGATGCACCTGTCCATGACCCAAGTGGAAGCCCAGATACCGTAACTCCACCCATCCAATTGCACACTTCTTTGGGTTTGCCATAAGCCTCGCTCGCTTCAGCGATCTCAGGAAGGCCCTCAGATGTTGTACATGCCGCTGCCAATCATTGCTGTGAATGATGATGTCATCTGGATAGGGAGCAGCATACACCGAGTGTTGTCTGTGGACTCAGTCCATGAGCCGCTGGAATGTAGCTGGAGCCCCGAACAAACCGAATGGAAGTCTCACAAATTGATGTAATCCAAAGGGTGTGGAAAAAGCTGTTTTCTCACAGGATATTGGGGTTAATTGAATCTGCCAATAGCCCTTTGTCAAACCCAGTGTCGAAAAAAACGAGCTCTACCTAACTGATCGTGCAGTTCATCAATACGAGGCATTGGGTATGCATCAAATTTAGACACAACCTTTGCTTTCCGATAATCCACACAGAACCAGACCAACCCGTCACTCTTAGGGACCAGCACCACCGGGCTGGCCCAGTCACTGTGGAATTCCTCTATTACCCCCATCTCAATTCTTCTCATATAATTTTTTTTCTTGTGCTTGGGAAGTTGATAGGGATGAGTACGTACCACTACCCCAAGCGGAGTCTCAATGTGGTGTTGTATGAGATTTGTACAACAAGGCAGGTGTGAGAAAATGTCTGCAAATTATTTTGCAATTTGGCAACCTCTGTGACTTGAGATGGTGAGAGGCGGTCCCCACAAGCAACCGGGGTGATATGATTGGCTTTTAGGTTCACCTCCAGTCTGTGCTCCACCCTCTCTGGAACCACCATTGCCAACATCACAGGGACCGGCTCCCTCCATAATTTCAGGATGTTGAGGTGGTATATTTGACATGTCACCTCTATCTGTTCATTTCACCTCATAATTGAGATCTCCCACTCGTCGTGTGATCTCAAAGGGCCCTTACCACTTGGCGAATAATTTGGAGCTCGATGTTGGGAATAATACAAGCACATTGTCTCCCGGTGCACAATCCCATAGCCCAGCTCCCCTATTATACAGCTGGCTTTGACGTTCTTGAGCTTGGAGAAAATTCTCCTGTGTTAGTTGACCCAAAGTGTGGAGTTTTGCTCTAAGATCAAGAACGTACTGAATTTCGTTTTTACTGTTAGAAGGTCCCTCCTCCCACGCTTCCCGCATGACATCGAGCAGGCCATGCGGCCGATACCCATACAGCAGCTCCAATGGGGAAAACCCTGTGGAGGCTTGTGGGTCCTTTCGGACTGCGAATAACAGGGGTTCGAGCCACTAATCCCAATTTCTAGTGTCCTCATGCACGATTTTATGAATCATATTATTCAATGTTTTATTAAACCATTCCACCAACCCGTCTGTTTGTGGGTGATAAACACTGGTGTGAATCGATTCAATACCCAATAATTTGTACAGTTTGCATAGTGTATGTGACATAAAAGTAGTGCCTTGATCAGTGAGGGTTTTATAGCCTCCTTGTTAGTGCATCCGCCTCCCATTCCGGGGATTCCCGCTCGGGGCGGGTCAAGTAGGACCGGTGACACTGGTGCCATGACCCTGATGGGAGTGAGGTTTAGGAGGATGAGTGTAACGGTAGTCAGCTGGTACATGATAGCTGTGCAGTGTGTAAACCTCACTCTCCTGACCGTAAGAGATGCATTAATGACAGAGGCTAGAGGCCATGGCTTTATAGCCTCCTTGTTAGCACATCTGAATCCCTTGCTGGGGTTCACCAGTTCAAATCCTGCTTGGGGCAGGTCGAGTAGGACCAGTGACAGCTGGTGAAGATTTTTGCACCAATCAACATGGTTGGTAGTCATGGAAGATACTTAGATTCAAAATGTATGGAATTCGATTTTTAAAATATGACTTTCTATAGCTTGATATTATTTAAGATTTCACAACATAGTCCTACTATCCCCATATGAGTACATACATTTTCAGTAAAACTATATGCACTTCAATTTATTTATTTATTGCATGTTTATTATGTGCTACTAGGTACCAATCAAAAAGAGAAATGAAAAATGCACACACCAGTCACACTTGGGTCTCAGGTGGTTAGTCAATGGTGAGAGTTTGGGGCAGGACTATGAGTTTGCCTGACCAACTGGAGATGCGGGAGTGTTTGGGAAAAACAAAAATTTCAAATCCAGAAATTACACACTTTACCTTTAAATCTTGCACTGTGTGTGGGCAAGGTGCAATTTGTTTATAATTTCCACAGGGTTAACTTCTCATTCATGGAGGCAATGACCCAGAGTTCTAGAGAGTTCCCTATACATGAAAAGGATGTCGGTCATAACAAGATTGGTCTGCTATGAAACTGTAAATCTGGACTAAAAGTCACCAGAGAGGTTTAAGTCCATCCTGACTAGACATATTGGTTCAGTAAAGTCATGTTATCCCTTGTGTTTTAATTCTGGTGACCAGATAGAAAACACAATGAACTAATGTAGAACACATGTGAATGTATAATTACCAACAAGTTACACAATGGATATTGTCTGCACAATTCCAGATGTTATGTAGAAACCAAAAAATAAATCTCTTGGCATCAATGCCCCCTAGTGATGCTCAAATATTAAGTAATTGTCTGACAATGCAAAAGACATGATTTAACTGTTACTTGAGGTTCAGCCTTAGTGCTTGACTACACTTGTATTCTACATTGCATTAGGAAGATGTCATTAGCCAAGTACATGAATATAAAAGTCTTCAGGCAGCAATGCTCCTTAGTCATATTACATGCCACCACATCAATTTAGCACTAAATATTTGAGTCCTCTGAGAAATTTCTCTCATATAAATGATGTTTGTAGAATAATACTAAATGTACAACTTGCTGGTTCTTGAGCCCTCACATGGTCTTTAAAGAGAAATTGTCCTTTTTTTCCAAGACCACACAACCTCTGCAATACACAAGCATAGCACACAACCCCAGCCGATGATGTCATCTCTAACTGACCCATCCCCCATCAGTGAAGAAGATTCAGTGCAGATTCGAGGGCTTGTGCACTGAGACACCTCAATGGTAATTATTAAGCTGTGTCATGAACATCCTCTCTTTTTCCATTTTCTCAAGTCAGTGGGATCCAACAGACATTTATTGCAGATGTTTATTAGATAAATGGACTGTAATAAATTTGAGAGCTCTACATGGACTCCTTTCTTAAAATTTCATTATCATCGTTTTATGTTTTAAGTTTTATAATAATATAGATTTTTAATATAAATTTATTAGTCAGTATTGTCATAAATACCTTTGGCTTGCCGACTGGACATAAGGCATTATTCCTGCTAAAGCTACTTTGGAACAACATGTATTGTGAAAAGAGCTTTATAAATAAATAGAAATGATATCTATGCTCAAAGCATTACCAGCCTTATGTTTCATTCTTATTAGCTAGGCTATATGATGAGCATTTAATGTTTTTGGGAAATAAAATTCATTTGTATATTATTTAAAGTCTGATGAGCAGAAATGGAGAGCCTTTTCAAATACCTTAAACCTATATCTTTTGATGTTCCCCTCCCACTAGAGATCAGTTTTTCTTAACTTTCTTAGTTCTTTGACATTTAGGATGATATTTTGTTCAACAGTGTTGAATGTAAGTGCATCACCTCACTTCTCTCTTCAGGCCATCTGAGGAGAGGTCTTTGCTAAAGGATCCTTTTGTTATTTCTCCTTGAACCCATGTGCTCCAGACTAAAAGAATAAAATATATGTCTGGATATCAATGAATAATAAACTGTTGTTTGAGATAATAAAGGTCTTTAAGACCACACTTCCTTGATCACGTGCCAAGCATCCTCCAGAGAGCAAAGAAAAAGCAAACTACTCTCAGAAACGTCTACAGTTTCACGTTCTTTAAGAAACCATAGGTTTCTTGTGAACTTAAATTCTTCTGCCATATGTATGTCCCAGTGTGAACCTATATCCACATGCAAGCACAAAAAGAGTCATTAGTTGGTCAGATGTTGTCTTTGGATCCATAATCGTCTACAACTGTTATCTCTGACTGTGGTCTTTATGTCCTGAAAGAATGTATTAAAACTAATGTATACTTCTCTAAAATAAAAAATATTTTTTCTCTTTTAAGTATAAAAAAGACAAAGGCTGTAATGTCTCAGTACTGCCAAAGCAAACAGCCTTTGTGTGTGATAGATTCACATCTGAGCATACAGTCCAACCTAGGGAAGCAAGCTCTCTGAAAGGGGTTATCAAAATGATCATTCATACCATTCAAAAAGTAATACATCAGAATTAATCAATGTTACATGAGCAAGAGTGTTGTTGTAAGGGACAGACACACATCTCTCATGTTAAATATCCTGTGAGTGTATCCATTTGGTCTGCTTAACTGGTGGACAGTTTTCCAAATTGTGATATAAAACCTCAAAGTTTGTAACAAAAAAAGATACAAACAGTGAATTGTCCCAGTGCTGTTACCCTTTAAAAATGCTGCATGTCAAATCAGATTAAAAGACCGAAATTGTTGTATTGTATAAATACTAATGTTAGTTTATAAATTTTAGGTTTTTGTATCATAGACTGGAAAACTGTCTACCTAGAAAGTTAATAGACCAAATCACTCACAAGACCTTTAAGTTGAGAGAGGAGTCCCTTTCCATTCTCTCATGCCTGTGCACTCATTCAGTACTGTATGCCTGATAGACATGATGTATGTGATGACAGACGTGAGGATCTGAATGATGGATGGCTGCATTTCCTAGGTTTGTTTAGAGTGTAAGGGCAGTACCAATCAACATATGCATACTCTTCACCTCTCATAAACAATGAAATAAAATCCTTTCTTGGACTTACCTGCTGTTTTGTTTTTGTTCTCCTGATTGAGCGCATAGAAGGGGAAAATCCAGTGATGTTCAAACTGCCAAAGCTGCTAGTAAACTGCTGTTATAACTGCAAAACAGTTACAATGATAGAAAAAGTGAATTTCATGGATTCTTGCCCATTTAAATATGGGCAGTACTACAGCGACACTACTAACTTTTTCAGCAGCATGACAGTAGCGCAGAAGTTTTTTTTATAGTATTGCAGCTGTTTCTAGTAACGGCCTACATTTTCCAGTTTGTGTTGTTGAGCGACCAAACTCCAAGTTCCTGTTTTTCTCACATTGTTTTGTGCACACAAAGCTTCAATCCTGAGCAGGTTGGATGAAGTATCAATAAGTGATGTTTCGTTCGTGAACTAATCGACCTTTTTTTTATTCTAATCTTTTAAGTGTATGAATCTTTCTCGTTCAGCTCAATCGCATGTGCTCTCTCTCATGTGTGGCATTGGAAAGTCATATTCATTCTACAGCATTGACTCATACTAAATGGTCCTCTCTCTCTCATTTGTAGCGCTGAAAGGTCCGATTAATTTGATTGAACCGGATCTTTTGAACAGTTCATGTAAATTAACAGATTCAACAAAAATATTCACTGATTCAAGTCCCCATGAGACACTTGGGGTCTTCATTTATATAGTGGAATATTTAGTTAAATTTAGTTAAACATCTGCTTGAAGTTGATTCTGCATCTTTTTGCTCATCAAAGTCACGTTGAATCTACGTAGTTCACGTCACTGCAAACAAACATAAAATGTATCTAATTGGTTTGCTTACCTCAGTTGAAACGACGTTGATTTCAGTTGGGTACAACAATGTCAACATATTCTCTACTTTTGTTTTTAAAATCCCAAATACTTAAAAATGAATAAATCAGCATATATATGTACTCTTTATTAAACACACAGCACATTCTGTAACGATGCTGGCAAAGACAATGATGAAGACGATGACGACGATGAAGAGATGAGCCCAAGTGCAGTTTATTTTTCAAATGTGGAATCCCAAAACCCTGACTACAAATGTGAACTAAACATAAACATGAACTTGATTAGACTAAAACTAGACTTGACAAAACTTGACTTGGCTTGAACAAAACAACAAGGTTACATTCACACAATACCTGACCCCAGACAATGGCAAACATGAGGGCTTAAATACAAGGACATGGTTAACTAGTAAACAAGACAACCAATCACAAGACTAAACTATAAACAAGATAACAAGACTAAAATATAGCTACAAGCAGCGATGACGGGCCCAAGCACCATGGGTCCATTTCCACTTGGTGGCATTCGGAAAACAAATCATGATGGACACAGCAACATCTCAACATTAATGTAAACTTGGACCCTAAACATACAATGTGTATTAGATATATGCCATATATGCCATGTAAAATTTTCCATCAGCAGTGTCTAAACAATTTAAGCAATTTGGGTAAATGTAAGATAACTTTTTCAAAGTCTGTTGTAAGTGCCACACTTCCTGCTGCCAGTGGGTGGCGCTATGACCGTGACCCACAATGCCCACATACATGTGATTAGCCCCCAAGAAAAAAACTAAATTTTGAACTAAATCACACGATGAACGCAGAAGATATGAGACACTTCCTGTTTGCCTATTTTTGCCATTAATTTAGTGAATCGCCATGGCAACACCGTACGATATTTAAAAATCAGTTCGCAATTTAGCATCTTCGATGTCTTGGCATAATGTTATCTAAATGTGGTGAAGAACAGTCTCATGAATCACCATTCAGAGAATCTATCTATCTATCTATCTATCTATCTATCTATCTATATAAATTTTTAATTGTAATTGTAAATTTTTTACTAGCTGATTAATTGTACATTTTTGCTATAATTTAATTATTTATTGAAAAAAATATGTAGATCTAAAGATTATATTGCAATGAAAATATTTACCATTTTTATTTATCCATAAACGTCTTTAAATTAGATTAACAAATGTAATTCATGGCATTAGGTGTTAAGGTAGTCTAAGTAGATTTTAATATGAGCACAGAAGTCATTTAGGTTTGTAATTTCGTTGCAATACAGTTGTTGCATTTTTTTTTCTATGTGCACTGTCAAAATAAATGAAGTACATTAACTTTGAGTCTGCATTCATTATTCATACGCACAACTGTTTAAATAGCCTCTAAATTAATGTAGGGCAAATGAGGACATAAATTAGTTTAGAATGCTACATGTTCACCCATAGAATAATTATTCAAAGCATAAACTACCAACTGGTACCAACAAACAACTATTTGTCACGGTTCCAGCATTTGTGCCAGCTCATACTGTTATTTGTTTTTCTCTCTCCCTCGTGTCTCACGGGTGGAGATGGCACGCGATCAGCATTTCCATGGGAACAGTGATCGATCTCGGGGAGATGCTGATCACAGCAATGATTTAATCGCCTGTGACCATCTGCTTCACTCTGATTGCACTCCCTACTTATTCATTGTGTGTCACCTCATTATTTGCCTGTTTATGGTTAACTGTCATGTTAAGTGTGCTCTTTCATGTAGTTGGAGCATGCTCGTGTGTCTGTCGGTTGCCCCTCTGTAGAGGTGCGGTTACCTTCCTGCTTGCCGTCACCCTCGCCAGTTCTGTGCGCAGTTCATGTGGAGGAGAATTCCTCGGCCTCTGCCTGCGTCTCAGGGACTATATCATCTGGGCTTTGCTTCGCAACACACCAACTTCAACGGATTCTCTTCGGATTGTTCCTGACTTCCACAGAGCACACTTATCATACGAACAAACCCTTCACTAGCCCATTGCGGCTCGTTGGATTTCAGCCTTCTGCAGCCGGCGCCAGGTGCGCCTTATCTTGACATTGAGAACTTTGTTAATAAAACCATTGAACCGTCATCTCTGCTTTTGTGTCCTTTGTCCCCTCCGTGACACTATTGAACCACGACCTTGCCACAATGTCATCATGACGGACTGGCACTGCTCCAAAGTTACGCTGTGGCAACGAATACAGAAATTACACTTTTCCGGTTGTCACAACGTAATCAGTTACATTGCCACAACTAAAGTTTGGTCATCAAATTACGGTATATTTAGGAAATGGCCATGAAATTTGGCTAGCTGGAATTACAAAATGGCTGAATTTGCTGCTGCTTTTCTCAAATTTTGCAATGCAGTTTTCTGCATTTTTTGGGGTTGTTTTGCAGTGAAAACCCACAAATCATCATTATTTACCTATGTAATTGTGTTAATTACATTTTAAATGCAATTACATGTAAATATTTTAGTGCATAATAACTGAATATTCAGTTAGCAACCAAAAAAAAATTCACACAAAAATAACATTACAATTTTCTCCTCAGAGAATGCAATAAAACTTGTCTAGGCCTTCAGTGCGATTCATGCCATTAAGAAAACACAGTTTCACAATGAATAAGACACCGTATGCCCATCATCTATTACGTGGCAGTCAACTAATAATACCAATTGACATTTTAAAAACACGTCCACACACGAAAGCTAGAACCAAGGAGGTCTAATACAAAGAAAAAGCTCACTAATAATATTTGCGATTTCAATTTTGTTTGCAATCAATTTTGTTTCGTCAGGGTACATGGTTACTTTACAAAACTTGATCTGACACTGAATGCTCAAACAGCCTAATTTACACTTAGAAAACTCCTGATATTGCTATAACAATGCAAAAAGCACCTGAAGTGAAAATGTGCAGCAACAAATAATAAAGAATTGGCAAGTGTGATCAAACTTTTCTACAGAGTTCTAGTCTTACACTGAGAGGCCGTTCATATTGAGTGCGTTTGTGTCTGTCTGTGCTGTTTTATATATGATTTCAATGTAAACATGCGTTAGATAGATGTCTTTGACGGCTTGTTTGTATTTTTAGATGCCATGTCAAGTTAAAAACAATTTAAACTGTGAAACGTCTCGAGTCAAGACACATATGTTTTGCTCTTTTGTGGTGCTGCATGTAATTTTAGTGCAAAAACAAATGCATTCAAGCATGTGAACAGCACGTTGCATAAGAGGTTAAAGGTTCTAATCCATCCATATAAAACTATATACTTTAATTAACAAAGATTGCATCCGCACCTAAGTTGATGTATATAATGAGTGGGGACACATTTATTTGCATTTTTCTATGGGATTCGACTGGAAAAGAGTATATTCTAAAATCTTTTGAAGCAATTCAGGTTAACATAATAGGGATATTTCAAAGTCTGTTAAAAGTGACACACTTCATTCCGCCAGTTGGTGGCACTATGGCCGTGACCCACAATAGCCACATCAGTGTGATCAGCCTGCAAGGACAAACATTTGGCTAAATTGTTATGTAAAATCACACCATGCATGCAGAATATATGAGACACTTCCTTATTCCATTTTTTTTACGTTATTTTATCATTTGTCATGGCAACACCGTTCGATATATCAAAATTCCCTTCACAATTTAGCATCGTCAGTGTCTTGGCATGATGTCGCCCACACTTGGTACCTGTAACATGAAATCCCTGGGAGGAGTATATCAAATTCCCGAGCATGCATTTTTCAGACAATCCCAAATGGCCAACTTCCTTTTGGGCAGAGCTTATGACTGTCAGTGCAAAAATTGTCTGGCTTGATGAGATCTATATGTGTACAAAGTTTGGTGACTGTAGCTCAAAAGGGATGTGCTACATAGCCCCCCAAACATGCCCATGTTCTAGGTGGCACCGCAGAGCCCCTCCCGCACCCCCCCACCTGTAACTCTGTCATGCCCTAATGGCCAGCGACTCTGATGTGTGTGCAAACTTTCAAGAGTTTTCACGCATTTTATGTACCCCAAAAGTACTGAAAACCTTGAAAAGAATAATAATAATAATAATAATAATAATAATACAAATAAAAATAATAATCTTTAGAAGAACAATAGGGCTCCACACTTTCAGTGCTTTGGCCCTAATAATCCTTAGAAGAACAATAGGGCCTCCGCACTTTCAGTACTTGGGCCCTAATTAGGGAGCTGGGGGGTCCTTGACATGTGGCCTGGTAAGACATGGCGTGGGGTGTGGCCTGGCGAGACAGGGTGTGGGGCATGGGAGCAGGGCAAAGCCAATGGAAAGTGGGGCCCTGAGAGGCTCGAGGGGCAGAGCCAATGGGGCTGAGGACCAAGGCGGAGCCATAGGGATGGATGTCCCCGGTGGAGCAGAGGCAGGCCTGGACCATGGAGTAGAGGCGGGCCTGGACCGTGGAGCAAAGGCTTGCTTGTGGCATGGCATGGAGCAGTTTGGGACTTGGCTGTGACATGGCATGAAGCAGAGTGAGATGTTATTTGGACAGGCTCAGGCGTTGTTGTGCCATGGCATGGAGCAGGATGAGGCGTGGCTGTGACATGGCGTGGAGCAGGCTGAGGCATGGCTGTGACATGGCATGGAGCAGGCTGAGGCGTGGCTGTGACATGGCATGGAGCAGGCTGAGGCGTGGCGGTGACATGGCATGGAGCAGGCTGAGGCGTGGCGGTGACATGGCATGGAGCAGACTCAGCCACGGCGGTGACATGGCATGGAGCAGACTCAGCCACGGCGGTGACATGGCATGGAGCAGACTCAGCCATGGCGGTGACATGGCATGGAGCAGACTCAGCCGCGGCGGTGACATGGCATGGAGCAGACTCAGCCGCGGCGGTGATATGGCATGGAACAGACTCAGCCGCGGCGGTGACATGGCATGGAGCAGACTCAGCCACGGCGGTGACATGGCATGGAGCAGACTCAGCCACGGCGGTGACATGGCATGGAGCAGACTCAGCCACGGCGGTGACATGGCATGGAGCAGACTCAGCCACGGCGGTGACATGGCATGGAGCAGACTCAGCCGCGGCGGTGACATGGCATGGAGCAGACTCAGCCACGGCGGTGACATGGCATGGAGCAGACTCAGCCGTGGCGGTGACATGTATGGAGCAGACTCAGGAGTGGCGGTGACATGGCCTGGAGCAGACTCAGGCGTACTGGTGACATTGCATGTAGCACACTGAGGATCCGGGGCAGAAGGTGGCGCAAGCTCAGTGACCATGACGTGGAACTCTGGCTTGGTGGTCATGACGTGGAACTCTGGTTTGGCGGCCATGACGTGGAACTCGGGCTTGGCGGCCATGACGTGGAACTCGGGCTTGGCGGCCATGACGTGGAACTCGGGCTTGGCGGCCATGACGTGGAACAGTTGTGCGGGAATGACCTCTGTGGTTGTGGGCATAGACAGAGACTCAGAGATGACCTCTGTGGTCATGAACATGGACAGAGACTTGGAAATGACCTTTGTGGTCATATACATGGGCAGAGACTCGGAGACAACCTCTGTGGTCGTGGGCATAGACAGAGACTCGGGAACGACCTCTGTGGTCGTGAACATTGGCAGAGACTTGGAAACGACCTCCGTGGTCGTGTACATGGGCAGAGACTCGGGATCAGAAGCCTTTCTCCTCCTCCTCCTCCGGATGGCCAAAGTTGGCAACACTGTCTCTGGGACGGACGAGGTTGGCAACACCGGCTCTGGGACTGATGAGGCTTCCAGCTCGTTGGCCGTGTCAGGCGTGGGCATTGGCTCATTGGCCGTGGCAGGCGTGGGTGTTGGCTCGTTGGCCGTGGCAGGCGTGGGCGTTGGCTCGTTGGCCGTGGCAGGCGTGGGCGTTGGCTCGTTGGCCATGGCAGGTGTGGCCGTTGGCTCATTAACCAACTCTCCTACGTTGAATGGTGAATCACCCATCAGTAGGGCAAGGTCGATATACCGAGCAAGGCCGTCGGCACACCGACCGTTTGGCATCAAAGAGGAAATCGGCTCTTTCAGCCGAAAACAGAAACAGTCTTTGAGGGCCACCTCATTAAAATCCACCCTGCAGGCCAGAGCGCAGAATTCCTCTACATAATCCTCCAGGGGACGACTCCCCTGGTGTAGACGAAGGAGTTGAACTACTGGGTTCATCTTGTGTAGGTCAGGTATTCTGTAACAATGCTGGCAAAGACAGTGATGAAGACGATGACGATGAAGTGACGAACCCAAGTGCAGTTTATTTTTCAAACGTGGAATCCCAAAACCCTGACTACAAATGTGAACTAAACATAAACATGAACTTGATTAGACTAAAACTAGACTTGACAAAACTTTACTTAAACTAGACTAGACATAAACTAGACTAGACATAAACTAGACATAAACTAGACTTGACTTGACTTGACAAAAACAACAAAGTTACATTCACACAATACCTGACCCTAGACAATGGCAAACATGAGAGTTTAAATACAAGGACATGGTTAACAAGTAAACAAGACAACCAATCACAAGACTAAACTATAAACAAGATAACAAGACTAAATGAACTATAACCAATGAAGAGACAAGACTATTAAAAAAGTAATCAAACAATGAACCAATGAAAACAAGACACATGAACAGGGGAAACACATGACAAGATCACATGAGGGAACAGGAAATCACATGACATGACACCATGTGACCTGAACAAGAACTAAACTTGAAAATAAAAGACATGAAAACAAGAACAAAACACATAAACGTGACACATTCAGATACTCATTGTTTTATTTATACAAAATATAAATTTACGAATACAAAATTCTTTGGAGTGAACTTTTTCTACAGTATATAAATCCTAATACTTAGCCAATTATAGGAAAAATGCCTTCAAACTGTTGCATTCACAAATGGATGTATAATAACAAATTACAGGCTAATTTAAAGGTAGTGTCAATTTTACAGTCTAAATGACCATACAATATCTAAAGGTTTTCTTGAAGTGTTAGTTCACCCAAAAAAAAATAAAAAAAATTATTATCTTATCATTTAGTCAACCTCATGTCATCACAGATGTGTATGACTTTCCTTTATCTGCAGAACACAGCTTAAGATTTTTAGAAGAATATCTCAGCTCTGTAGGACCCTACAATGCAAGTGAATGGTGACCAAAACTTTGAAACTCCAAAATCAACCCAATCAGTTTTTGGTGAGAACAGACCAAAACATAACTCCTGTTTCATTATAAATCACATCAGCAGCCTCCTTGGCGATCATGATTTAAAGTTTGATTACACTTCCTAGCGCCATCTAGCACTCTGTGCATGTGTCAAGCACTAGGAAGTGTAATCAAGCTAGAAATCATTACCGTGCCTAGAGACTGCAATGGCAAGATGTACAGAGAGAAAGGAGTTACATTTTGGTCTGTTCACACCTAAAACCAACTGGATCACTTCAGAAGACACGGATTTAACCACTGGAGTCGAATTGATTACTTTTATGCTGCCTTTATCTGCTTTTTGGAGCTTCAAAGGTTTGGCCACAATTCATGTGCATTGTATGGACCTACAGAGCTGATATATTGTTCGGGGGGGGGGATTGTGTTCTGCAAAAGAAAGAAAGTCATACACACCTGGGATTGAATGAGGGTGAGTAAATGATCCAGAACGATCCAGTGCTGGTCGGACCAATCAGACTCTATGCTACAGGACTGTTTTGATCACACGGACTGGGAGATGTTCCGGTCCACCTCTGATGACGACATCGAGGTTTACGCTGATAGCGTAATGTTTTTCATCAAAAAGTGCATGGAGGACGTAGTTCCGACCAGAACAATATGGATCTATCCAAACCAGAAGCCATGGATAAATAGCGATGTTCGCCCGGCAATTAATGTGCGGACCTCCGGTTTCAATTCTGGGAACGCGGAGGAGCATAAATAAGCCAGTTATGCCCTCCGAACAGCAGAACAGCAAAATGCCAGTACAGGAACAAGATTGAAGGACAGTTTAACACCACCAACTCTAGAAGCATGTGGCAGGGAATTAACATCATCACGGACTGTAAAAGGAATAAAAACTCCGCCATGAACACCGCTGCCTCTCTTCCGGATGAGCTAAATACTTTTTATGCTCGTTTTGAGGGAAATAACACCACCCTCGCGGAGAGAGCTCTCGCAGCCGAAGCTACAGAGGTTAGTTCACTCTCCGTCTCTGTAACGGATGTAACCCGATCCTTCCGACGGGTGAATATCCGCAAAGCCGCGGGCCCAGACGGCATTCCGGGCCACGTCATCAGAGTGAGCGCGAACCAGCTGGCTGGTGTTTTTACAGACATTTTCAACCTTTCCCTCTCTTTGTCTGAGTCCCCACATGCTTTAAAACGTCCACCATTGTGCCTGTTCCAAAGCAATCAAAAATAACTTGCTTAAATGACTGGCGTCCTGTTGCTCTGACCCCCATCATCAGCAAATGCTTTGAGAGACTAATCAGAGATTACATCTGCTCTGTGCTGCCTCTCTCTCTTGACCCATTGCAGTTTGCTTACCGCAACAACCGCTCCACTGATGATGCCATTGCATCTACACTACACACTGCTCTCTCCCACCTGGAATAAAAGAACACTTATGTGAGAATGCTGTTTGTAGACTACAGCTCAGCATTCAACATCATAGTGCCCTCCAAGCTAGATGAGAAACTCCGGGCTCTGGGCTTAAACAGCTCACTGTGCAGCTGGATCCTGGACTGGTTGTTAGAATAGGCAGTAACATCTCTTCATCACTGACCCTCAACACTGGAGCCCCACAGGGCTGTGTTCTCAGCCCACTCCTGTATTCCCTGTACACGCATGACTGTGTGGCAACACATAGCTCCAATGCCATCATTAAGTTAGCTGATGACACGATGGTGGTAGGTCTGATCACTGACAATGATGAAACAGCCTACAGAGAGGAGGTGCACACTCTGACACACTGGTGTCAGAAGCACAACCTCTCCCTCAACGTCAGTAAGACAAAGGAGCTTGTTGTGGACTTCAGAAGAAAAGACAGAGAATACAGTCCCTTCACCATCAATGGAGCACCAGTGGAGAGAGTCAGCAGCTTCAAGTTCCTGGGTGTCCACATCACTGAGGAACTCACATGGTCCATCCACATTGAAGTCGTTGTGAAGAAGGCTCATCAGCGCCTCTTCTTTCTGAGACGGCTGAGGAAGTTTGGAATGAACCGCCACATCCTCACACAGTTCTACACCTGCACTGTAGAGAGCATCCTGACTGGCTGCATCTCTGCCTGGTACGGCAATAGCACAGCCCACAACCGCAAAGCACTGCAAAAGGTGGTGCGAACTGCCAGACACATCATCGGAGGTAAGCTTCCCTCCCTCCAGGAAATATATACAAGGCGGTGTGTGAAAAAAGCTCGGAGGATCATCAGAGACTCCAGCCACCCGAGCCATGGGCTGTTCTCACTGCTACCATCAGGCAGGCGGTATCGCAGCATCAGGACCCGCACCAGCCGACTCCATGAGAGCTTCTTCCCCCAAGCAATCAGACTTTTGAACTCTTGATCTCCCACGATCAAAATACATCAGCACTGCACTTTATTACTCTTACTCTTATATCTCACACCGGACTGTCATAAATTATATTATTATTATATTATATTCTCTCTTAACAACTTACTATCAACCAACAGCCTGAATGTCAATACAGTACAATACAGCCTACTGTACATTCTATATATACTACTATATATACCTTTTTATTTTTATTGAATAATGTGTATCTATATTGTGCGTATTGTATACTGTACAGTGTATGTTATTATTTGTATATTGTTGTGTGTAATTATGTGTATATTAGACTTTAAATTGTGTTGTGTTAATTTGATGTTATTGTAAATTGGTATATGTCTCATCACTGTCACGACTGCTATATTGGTTGGAGCTGCACCCAAGAATTTCACATACCATTGCACTTGTGTATATGGCTGTGTGACAATAAATGTGATTTGATTTGAAATGATGAGAGAATTTAAATTTTTGGGTGAAATATCCCTTTAAATTAAGGGATTCTCTGCAACTGGATCAAGTTCTTTGCTCTTTGCATATTTGCATATATCTAATTTTGAAGAGAACTTGCAAGTAGACAGCCATCCGTATAAATGCAGAAAAAAGTCTTGTGTGGTGTAGGTAGGACTGGAATAGACGTCTGTACAGGTTGACACAGATTAAGGCCAACATCTGTAAGTTCTTGGTCTTCAACTGGGGCTCACAGAAAAACAGAAGACCTGCGATAAAAAAACAATGCAATTCAAATATCGCCATATTACTCACTTCAGTATCAAATCTTATCTGGTCACAGGAGTATTCCCAATACTATAACAACTCTTATGATGCCTTTTAAACCCTTTAAAAGAGTTTTGTATCCTGAGCGATACAGCATTTGAGGCTGAAGCGAGGAGCAGTGAGTAAGTTGGCCAAATTTCTGTGAAGATTATTAAAATTGAGTCCCTGCAAATACTGAGGTAATGTGACTTTATTAAAACTCAGGCATCAATTCACAATCTTAATTTAAAGTAGCATGGCAGCATTGTGAGAAATCCACTAACCTCATGGCAAATGTCCCTACCTTTTGCTTGTTGTTTTCATGAAAAATAGGCTACATGCTGCAAAATTGTCTATAAAAGAAGTATGTTGAAAAAAAAAACCGTAAATGTCGAAAAAAATGTAATATGATAGAAAATAGCAATACATTAATTTGTTTTCATAAATTAATTTATGGGGTATTTTTATATTCTTGCCCTTTTAAGTATGTTCTATTTTTGACCTAACAATGTTCTGATGTACCGACCAAATAGTGAATGTTGATTCAACATTGAAAATTGATCAATGACTGATCCCGACCCTTACAACAAAAAATGTACGTTGAATCGACATCTCCTTGCTATCAGGGTATGTTTTTGACCTAGTCATACATTCCAGCATTTCGTTGACATTTGGCCTTTAAAAATGTTGTGTGTTTGTGTGTGTGTGTGTGTGTGTGTGTGCGTGAGAGAGAGAGAGAGAGAGAGAGAGAGAGAGAGAGAGAGAGAGAGAGAGAGAGAGAGATTTTATAATATATCTTCAATTAAAGGTCACAGATCATGATATTACTTTAGGGGATTAGCACTCGTGTTTCTCAAAGATGATTGACATGCAACTCTGGGGACATGAGGAAATAGACATTATCAAAGCCTTTTTAGCAAGTCAGTTCACTTGGCGGCCATCTTTGGAACGTTCATGGGCAGCTATATTCTATGTAAACAAGTGGCATACATGCAGCTCCTTTCTACTTGAATGGGCAAAGGCTGAAATCTCCAAATGGTTGGTCAAGATTATGATCAAAGAACATTTAAATCAGCAGTAAAATCTCACTACACTGGTTTCTTATATTGTGCTTCTTTCCCTCAGATGACCCTAAAAAACAAAATTTTCATGGCATTTGTAGCTGATGTGCATGTGCGTTCTTGAGTTGATTGAAAGGCGACATCTGTATCTGAAAGGTGATTGGCTCTTTTACCTGTAAGGTGGGACTTCCTTTCTACATCTGTTGACCGTTGGGCATTCCAATTTCTCCCATTCATTTTAATAAAATTGACATGTCTCTGCTAAACCTTATTCACAGTAACACTTTGACGTGAATGAAAATGAGGCTGTGAGGTATAGACTTAAAGTGTCTTCAATGCCATGCGCTGTGTAAAGTTGTATAATGATCGTGTACATCACATCTCATTTTCCACAACTCGTGTTATTTGTCAACTAAAATGTTTATTTGAAATGTTATGTTTTTATTTAATATTTTTTCAATATTTCCTTAGTGGAACAATCCAAAACACTTTAAACAACAGTACAACCCATTGATAAGACCATACGTCTATCCCACACAATCTCGTTGACATTACCATCAAAAATCAAACATAGCAGTAACTGTGAAAAAGGTCCAATAATTGAAAAATATTTATGTTATTTAATATTTGACTTTTTGACCCATAGCAGTGTGTAACATTATAAATAGTCTTTATTATTTTTGCCAAGCCTATTAAAATAGTGATCGATTAAAATTAAACAATATAAACACCATTACTTACTGAGGACTTAAATGTCACTGAATTGTAGGAATGACCAATATAAGTTAGGGTGTGCTCTCGTTTCTTAGCTGTCAGCTATTTATTATGAATTTATCTGTTCAAGTTTGATGCTGACAAGATTAACAGAACAAAAAATCTCAGATGAAACAAAATTTGGATGATTTTTATTTGATGGTGTCCAAGACATACAGACAAGACATATTTTCTTTCCAGTGTTTTGACTGTTGCCATTTAGAGTTCCATTCTCATACAGCAATCTTTGCAAGCTTCAGCTCACCCAGAGAGGATGTGCTTGATGAAGGATGTGTAGTTAATGCAGCCATTGGCGTCTTCTTGTCCGGCCATCAGACGGTCCACCTCATCTTCTGTCATTTTCTCCCCAAGAGTTGCCAAGACATGACGAAGCTCAGCACCCATCACTGTTCCATTCCCTTCTTTATCAAAGACTCTCAGGCCCTCAACAAAGTCCTCAAAAGTCCCCTGGTCCTTGGCTCTTGCGATATGCTGCAGCATAGGCAGAAAAGTCTCAAAGTCCAGGTATTTGGTGTTCATTTCTTCTGCCTTGGGCTTTCCCAGAACGGTCAGCACATCAGCATTGGTGGGGTTGTGTCCCAGGGCCCTCATCACATCTCCACACTGGCCATACCTGATCTTCAACTCCCCTGTTGGAGTTTCATCAAAGAGAGTAAAGGCATCTCTGAACTCTTCAATCTGGTCAGCAGTGAAATCCAGCGGGACACTCTTCAGGTCTAGCTCAGGCTCTTTGGGTATCTCTGGAACTGGAGCTGGAGCAGGAGCCGGGGCCTCTTCTTTCTTCGGCTCTGGTTTTTTGGGATCTGGCTTCTTAGGTTCTACTTTTTTCGGTGCCATAATGCTGAGGTTGAGTGTGGAGATGGGAAGATGGAAAGTGTGTTGTAGGATCAGCTGTTGTGCTTTTATACTGACATGTCACAGCATATGATAAGACTTATCAGAACTGGAATAGTGGCAGACTATAAAAGGAAATGAACTAAAACAGACTTGAGTGGTGCTCTTGCCACACTGAAATGCTTCTGTCTATTAGATAAGACCAGACTAACCACCCCTTTCCTCAAATGTAATGAACAGTTTCAGTGAATGCTTTTAGAAAATAAGTAACTCCAACTTTATCAGTAATAGTCTGCAAAGTTATTTTCCATAATCATATAAGCTTTTTTATTAATAGGATAATTAAGTTAGCATAGACACTTAACACATAAGGGCAAAGTGTTTCTATGACTGATAACAGAAAATAGCAAATGATAAAAACAGTTTTGATAAATTAAAATTAAGTGAAAAAAGCCTAATAATTTGATCAACCATGATCAACAAAGGTAAACCATGTGCTTAGGAACACAATTAAGAAAAACATGATTTTAGGAGTGAAGAACATATTTTCTAGCAACTGAGTGCATAAGACCTTAGAGAGTAGAGAAGTGTGAAAACCTTCAGAGCAACAGTTTCAGTGACGCAATTCTGTTCAGGCTCTATGCAGCTTCCAAGGACAAATTACGTATGGTAGTACAAAATTAAGGAGGATATTTTTTTAACATCATACAAAATACAGTGCTTTTGTTTTGTATTATATAGGAGCAGTAATAAGCAAAACTGTACATAAAAACACTTTTTTTTAAAGGTATAATTAAGTAGGTTTTTCCCACAATGACATTTAGAGCTGCTAGTATCTTGCCAGTCTGGTGATAAGGATGGATCTATTCTGAGAGCCAGCACATACCATCACTCAGACACAGTGATGATATTTGTAGCAGTATTTTAAAGGGATAGTTCACCCAAAAGTGATAATTCTCTCATGATTTACTCACCCTCATGCCATCCCAGATGTGTATGACTTTTTTTCTTCTGCAGAACACAAATTAAGATATTTAGAATAATATTTCATCTCTGTAGGTCCTCACAGTGCAAGTGAATGGGTTCCAAAATTTTTGAAACTCCAAAATCCACATAAAGGTATCATAAAATTAATCTATACAACTCCAGTGGTTAAATCCATGTGTTCTGACACGATATGATAGGTGTGGGTGAGAAACAGATCAATATTTAAGTCTTTTTTTATTTATTTATTTTTGTATTAATTCTTCTCCCTACCCATTAGGGGGTGATATGTGAGAAGGATGTGAATCACCAAAAACAGAAGAAAGAGAATGAGAAAGTGAAGAGGAGATTGACTGAGCAGGGAGGAGAATTTATAGTAAAAAAGGACTTAAATATTGACCTGTTTCTCATACACACCTATCAAATCACTTCAGAAAATATGGATTTAATCACCAGAGTCATCTGGAGTACTGTTATTTTGCCCTTATGTGGATTTTGGAGCTTAAAAAATCTGGCAACCATTCACTTTCTAAAAATCTTCGATTGTGTTCAGCAGAAGAGAGAAAGTCATACACATTTGGGATGGCATGAGGGTGAGTAAATGACGAGATAATTTTCATTTTTGGGTGAACTATTCCTTTAAGGACACTTAGCACAAAACGAGATCCCAAAAAAGAGACAGAGAGATACCAAGACTGTTTATGATTATTTATGATGAATATCAGTATCTAGTCTAAAGCTTACTGAGGTACATAGGAGGTCAAGCTTGTATTTAGCTAGTCTCTCTCTAAAACCATCAAACCAGACCAGCAAACCACCTTAAGCTTGTTTAGCTGTTTTCGCTATCTTTTTTTAAACTGGGGAAAAAATTACATGAGTTACAAACTGATGCCTTTCAGGCTAAACTTGACCACATAATTTTAATAATTTTTGCACATCCATATACTAAGGGTCATAACACTATTGCATTAGTATGGCTGAAGTGGTTATATTCATGGGGTGACTCTGGTTTAATTTCTCTTTCAAAACGGTTCCTGAGTTTATAACGTCACGATAACTTTTGGGAAATGAAAGTCTGCCATCTAGTGGCTCTAATGTGGTTCGTTCATTCTTGGACACGTGTTCCCAAAATAGACATCTAAAATTATTCAAGTACAGAATAGTTAGTTTTAAATCAAAACATATTGAAGTGTGATAAACTTCATAACTACTTGTTATGCCACTACTTTCTGTGTACTGTGTGTGTCTGCAGTGCATTTTATTAATTGCATGTGTTGCTTTTGTTTAAATACTTCTTGGTATTTAAAGTAACATTGTTTTGGCACTTCGAGTTTTTGGCCAAGGTCTGTCAGCAAGGGTACCAAGTGTGTGCATTGATGTCCAACTGTGAGAAAGTGGCACAGCTGGAATGAACATCCATTAATGAGAATACAGCCTGAGGACACATCTGTAGTGTCTTTTTTTTTTTCCCTGTCTGATGTGTCAGACTCAGGGCTAAAAACAGCATGCCTTTAGCACACCAGAGATGAATGTGTTTATGAATAAATGGCTTTTCTAAAGTAATTTGTTTAATTTTTTTAATGTCTCAATTGTTTCAGTGACTTTCATTGACTATATGGATTGTCTTCATTTAAATAATGCACTGTGGTGTGTTAAATTAATGTTATTTCTGGCTTAAGGTTCAAAAGTATATCAACCAATTACAACATTAAGAAACTGAAAAATTAGAATATTATAAAATAAAAGATTCTCTTCCACTTTCCTGCTGAACTGTACATTGGAGATATATAATAAAAAAGGTTGTACAGAAAAAAAAAAACCCACACACACACAGTGAACTACAAGGGGGCAATGTAAGTGTATGAAATACATTCCCTCACCCCTTGGGATATTGTTGAACATTTAGAGAAAAAGAGAATATCTAGCAGGCTGGTTGTAAATCACATTTAGGAATTTAATGGCAGCAGCTGTTTGTTTAGATGAAAGTCTTTCTACAGATCCTCAGTACTGCTCTGCAGGAAGAAAAGTAACATTTAATCTATTAAGTATTATGTATAAACACTCTTTCATTTTTACATTAAACAGAAAAAAAATTGTTTGATGGTGAAACCTTTAGTAAAAACCTACTGCATTGGAGTCACCAGGGAACAGTCTCTCTTGTACAATGGCACAAATGTCGGTGAAAATGTCATCCTCTTCACGATCTGCATCCACCTGACCAAGCACAAGGAGATGTGTGTTTTTAAAAACACAAAAAAAAGGCAGCCTTTATACCATGGTGGTAAGTACTGTTATATTCACAGAACTGCATGTTCTGGTTAGGCCCTTACCCTTACAATAAGTCCTCTCTCCTGGTAGTACTTGGCTATAAGTATGATGTTGTGTTTGAAAGTATCTAGTCTCTTCTCAATAGCATGAGTATTGTCGTCAGGACGACCCTGTTGGGAGGCTCTCCTCTCAAGACGCTGACGGAGTTGCTGATTGGAGCAAGCAAGCAAGATCACCATGTCTGGAGAGCCAATCTGTGGGAAACATGGTCAAATGGGGCTTTTCCACTGCACGGTATGGCTCGACTTAACTCACTTTTTGGGGGTTTTCCACTGTGGATAGTACCTGGTACTTTTAGTACCACCTCGGTTGAGGTTCCAAGTGAGCCGAGCCGATACTAAATGTGACGTCAAAACCCTGCAGATCACTGATTGATCAGAGAGAATCTATAAGCTAGATGGCAGGTTAGCTTACCCTCATGCGTCATCTTTGAGCTAACACAGTGATGTCCTCATCTGTGCTATGGTGTACGATTACTCCTATTTTTTTAGCGGTATTTTGTCTTGCTGCCGACAGTCTCTTTTGAAACAAAGATTGTGGCTGTTTTTCACAGCAAGACATGCTGAGAATCAAGAACACCATTCATTCGATATCCTCCATTGCTCCTTTGTGTCACATTTAAGATGTCATGGCAGTAGAGGTGGCGCAACTATGACGATCATCCTATAATCCCACCCATGTTGAGGCTGCACTAAACTACAGTGGAAAAGCAAGCAGAGTCGAGTCGAACCGTAACGTGCAGTGGAAAAGTGCCAAAAGGGTCCTTAAAGGTGCTGTAAGCTTTTGAAATACCATGCATGAAATGTACTGTATATTACTTCACAGATATCACGGATATAGGTGTCCCGAGAAATCAAGCCTGCCTCTGTGAGGACCCTAGGCTCTGTAAACTGCACAAATGAGTCAGAGGAGTGGCCCACCAGTTTTTAGCCAATCAGAGACCTAGTCAATCAGAAATGCTTTGTCTGTGAATAATTTTGCATGGTCCGGTTTGCTGACATCAGGTTTCCTGATATTTGTCTGAATATTTTAGAGAAAGGGCGTAGGGTGGAAAATCATAAAATGGCAAAAGCAAGCAGAATGGCTGAAACTGCTTATGGTACCTTTAAGCATTGCCACACCATACCAATGCATATCATTTAAGTTTTCAATCTAAAAAAATTAAACAATTTTAATCTTTGTATTAATAGTATTTACATCATTCTGCACAAAATAACTTACCTGCTCATCAAAGGTAAATGCCTGTGATATCTCTCTGGGGAATCCATCCACAATGAATCCTTTGGCATCCTGCTTCTTAATAAACTGATGTTTCAGCTCTTCAATGGTCGTCTCCTGAAGGAAATCATGCCAATCCATGAGTAAGATGGCAAGCATGAGGTGACTTAAGTGCAAGCTCAAGCCAACATTGAAAATCTACTATCAATACTATAGCTGTGAATGTGCCAAGTTCTGACAAAGCAAGCAGTTAAAATATGGAGGGCCAAATGACTCATTTAAATCATTAAATAAAGTGAATTCATTAAATAAGTTAAATATTGAAATGATTAAATACATATAGTGAATTGCATGCAAAATTAAATATAATGTGAGGCAGGCGAGGAATGAGGATCTAAATGCAGCTTTTAATGGAAATCAAAAGATAAACAAAAGTACTCCAGAATAAAACGAAACAAAACATGGGAAACCAGGCACAGAACATAACACATGTGAAGACTGACAAAACCAGGGGAAATACAAGGGCTTAAATACATTGTACAAACTAACAGTAAAAAGGAACTAAACAAGAATTTCAACATAAAGTCAACACAAGAACAGTGAATGTGACAGAACCCCCTTTTAAAGGAGCGGATTACAGATGCTCCCAAAAAAAAAAAAAAAAAGCCAATTGTCCATGGGGTGTGGGGGAAAAAACAGGTAGTTTGGGGGCACAAGGGGCAAGGGGATCAGAGGAACAAGATAAAGTCAGGGAGGCTTGGAACCAAGGCAGAGCTGGAGGGATGTAGAGCCAGGGCGACGCTGCAGGCTCAGAGGACCAAGTAGACCAGAGCAAATCAGGCGGCCGGCCCGGAGACCAGAGCAGATCAGGCGGCTGGCCCGGAGACCAAGGAGATGACCTCAAGGTGGGGACTGGGTCAGAAGTCCTGGGAGGCGGCCGCAGGGCCGAGACAGGGTCAGGAGACCTGGGAGGCAGCCACTGGACAGGGACAGAAGGCAGCCGCAGGGCTGAGACAGGGTCAGGAGACCTGGGAGGCGGCCACTGGACAGGGAGGAATAGTCTCTGGGGGAGGGGGTGGAGCTGTGGCAGTCTCGAGACAGAGTCCTGGATGAATGGGAAACATCCTCAGTGGTCACGAACATGGGCGGAGACTCCGGGAACGACCTCCGTGGTCGTGTACTAGGGAACAGAAACTTTTCTTCACCAGATGGCCGAAGTTGACAATGCTGGCTCTGGGAAGGATGAGGCTGGCAACTCTGGCTTGTTGGCCGTGGCAGGCGTGGGCGCAGACAATTTGAGGTAGGTTCTTCATGGACCTACGCAGATCATCAGTGGCAGATCATACAACTTGGAGACAGGGGCCGTGGAAGGCTTCGAGACAGGGAGCCAAAGACGAAAGTTTTGGCCCGGGGTTCCCGCCATAATCCACTGTATAATAGGAACCGCAAAGTTCCAGAGCCTTCTCCATATATTTGCAGAGCATCCAGTGAGGATTAGCCGGAGGCATCATTTCCCTCAGTGCACTATTCAGACCGGCCCAGAAGAAAACCACCAGAGAGCGTTCTGGATAGTGCACTTCATTTGCCAGCTCTAAAAACTCACGGACATGATCCTCAACTGGACGGTCCCCTTGTTGAAGGAATAGAATTCTGACAGCCACTAGATCCATTCCTTGGTCAGTCTTTCTGTGAGGAGACAGGTGAGGAATGAGGATCTAAATGCAGCTTTTAATGGAAATCAAAGATAAACAAAATACTCAGAATGAAACTAAACAAAACACAGGAAACCAGACACAGAACATGACAACACATGTGAAGACTGACAAAGAAACCAGGGGAAAACAAGGGCTTAAATACATGGGGGCAAACAAGGGAACGAGGAACACCTGTGGAAACAATTGGGGAAAACCAATCATAAAATGAAACTACAAAAGGACTACAAACTAACAGGAAACAGGAACTAAACAAGAATTTCAACATAAAAGTCAACATAAAAACAGGGAATGTGACAATTAAATACATAATGAAATTGTAAAATATATATATATATATAGCATTTATGAATAAATTATTAAAAAAAGTCCCTTGCATTTCATGTTAGCACTATTTCATTTCCATTTTCTTTTTAGGGTTGATTTTACAGTTAAGCATGAGCTTCATGTCTTTTCAATTTCAGGGTTATGGTTATCGGCATGTCACTCAATGGCAGTTGGTGTCACCTTTAAAACTGATTTCTTTGGACCTTCTGGTAGTTTGGCACATTTCTCACAATGCAGCTATGGCTTGGCTTGGTACAATCAGAGATTTCTTGTTGACTCTTGCAGATGAAGTTGCTAACCAAAACATTGCAGCTTCTGTTCTGTCTCTGTTTCTTCTTCACTCTTTATCAAACTTTGCACGTTTCACACTCCCAACTTTGGAATGCTGACATTCTAAACCAATGAGTAAATCTCAAATGAGTGCTGATTACACCCACCTGTTTTGATTGGCGTGTCAGTAATTCTCTTGCTTAAATTAAAAAGATCCCAGAGCAAGCTCTTAAATGAAAATGGAGGTAGAGAGTGTCAGGAATACCCAGACTCGAAGATGGTGTTGAACCCAACGGAAGGAGTTTATTGCAACACAAACACAAAATAAACAAAAACCAACAGGTGAATAGTAATCAAACGATTTGGTTCAGATGTGTAGTGACGAGCAGTGATGAAGGACTGGGATAATTCTGGAGATGGATATTCTTAAGGTGGCGAACGTACAGTTGGGTGCTTACATAGGAGAGGAGGATATCAGGATTGCTGGAGAGGAATCGCTAGGAGTCTTGCAAGGAGGATGCTTGGAGGACCAGGTAAGTGAGTCTGTGTTCTTAGTCGAGACCAGAAAATGATTGAAAGTAGAATGGGGTTTAAGTAGAGGAGCTGATTGACGCGGTGATGAGAGGCAGGTGCAGGTGATCAGTAATCAGGAGAGAGAGAGAGAGAGGGTAGAGTGAATGTGGTAGAAGGGTCAGGTGGATCCGTGACATTATCTCCCCCCCCCCCCACGGACCACTCCAGAGGTACGAGCTTCCCAACGCTGTGGCTGACCCCTTCCACGTGGAGCTGGTCGGTTAGGGTGAGAATCGTGGAAGTTGGAGAGTAGGGTTGGGTCCAGGATGTCATCTCAAGGAATCCAAGATCTTTCCTCGGGGCTGTAACCTTCCCAATCCACGAGGTACTCGAGACGACCCCTGCGGCGTCGGGAGTCCAGGATGTCTCGGACTGTGTAGACCGGTCCATCTTCTAGGATAAGCGGCTGGGGAGGGGGTCGTCAGAAGCATCCGGTTCTGAGGGATGAGAGAGAGAGACGGGTGGTAAAGTTTTAGAAGGGAGATGTTGAAGGTAGGGTGAATACGATATTGGGGAGTGGGAGTTGGAGTAGGTAAGTGACAGGATTAATTTGTCTGGTGATGGTAATGGGACCAATGTAATGGGGACTTAGCTTTTTGCATGGGAGGCGTAACCTCATGTCCCTTGTGGAGAGCCACACCTTCTGCCCAGGTTGGTAAATGGGAGTTGGGGACCTCTGGGCATCAGCATGGATCTTCTGGTGACGCACAGCTCGCTGCAGGTGGTGGTGAGCTAAGTCCCAGACCCTCTCGCTTTCTCTAAACCAGTGGTTGACAGATGGGACATCAGATGGTTCTCCAGACCAAGGGAAGAGAGGAGGTTGGTAGCCGAGTATGCACTGGAAAGGTGTGAGGTTGGTGGAGGGTTGACGTAGGGAGTTCTGTGCGTACTCGGCCCAGGACAGGAAACGACTCCAATGGTTCTGGCAGTGATGGCAGAAGGTTCTGAGGAAGTGGCTGATCTCCTGGATCTTCCTTTCTGTCTGCCTGTTGCTTTGAGGATGGTACCCAGATGTGAGGCTGATGGTCACTTCCAAGAGAGAAAAGAAAGCCCTCCAGACTCTGGAGATGAACTGGGGACCTTGGTTGGAGATTATGTCTTCTGGAATACCATAATTTCAGAATACATGGTTAAAGAGCACCTCTGCAGTTTCTAGGGTGGTGGGAAGTCCCTTGAGGGGGATTAATTTGCAGGCTTTGGAAAAATGATCCACGGTCACCAAAACTCAGGTATATCCCTCAGAGGAAGGCAGATCAGAGATAAAATCGACCCCTAGATGTGACCAGGGTCAGCACGGGACGGGCAGCGGAAGGCGTTTACTATATTGCACACTCCGGACATCTCTGGACGAACCTTCGGACATCTTTATCCATGTGTGGCCACCGGAACTGGTCCTGGATAAGCAAGAGGGTCCTATTGGTCCCAGGGTGGCCAGTGCCTAAGGAGGAGTCTACGGAGTCAATGAGTGATAAATGCCGGGATGGAAGGGACATATGTTTTGTTGGTGGGGCACCCCAATGGAGCTGGTTTAGTGGCGGTGGCTTCACGAATGCTATCGTCCAGGGACCATCAGATGGGGCTTACTACGACCTGAGGAGGGAGAATGGTGTTAGGTTCCTCAGGACTCTCTTCAGGAGTGTAGAGGCGGGAAAGGGCATCTGCTTTGAAATTGTCACCTGGACGATAGGAGATGGTGAAATTGAATCACGTGAAGAAGAGGGCCCATCATGCCTGGCAGGGATTGAGGCGGCGAGCCTCTCTGTGGTACTCAAGATTCTTGTGGTCAGTCAGCACCAAAAAGGGATGTTGAGCCCCCTCTAGCCAATGCTGCCACTCCTCCAGGGCCAATTTGATAGCCAGAAGCTCCCGGTTTCCAATGTCGTAATTTTGCTCCGCCGGGGAGAGCTTTCTGGAGAAAAAGGCATATGGGTGAAGTAGAGATGGTTTCCCCTGCTGCTGAGAAAGGACGGCTCCTCCATCATTCATGGAGGTGTCAACTTCAACTACAAATGGTTTGTTTGGATCTGGGTGTACAAGGAGTGGGGCTGAGGTGAAAGCATCCTTAAGGAGTTGGAAGGCGTGTGAAGCCTCGGGGTTCCATGATAGTGGTTTGGGTTTAGATCTGAGAAGGGAGGTTAAAGGAGTAGAGAGGGTACTGTAGTTCCAAATGAAACGACAGTAGAAGTTGGCGAAACTGAGGAAGCGTTGGAGCTCTTTGATGGTGGTAGGAGTGGGCCAGGATTGCACAGCCTTCACTTTCCCCTTGTCCATATGAATGCCCTCTTGGCTGATGATGTAACCTAGGAACTGGAAGGAGGTTTGATGAAAGGAACACTTCTCAGCCTTAAGGTACAGATGGTATTCTCTCAGCTTTTCCAACACAAGTGCGACGTGTAGACGATGGCGAGTCTCATTCCGGGAGTATACTAGAATGTCGTCGATGTAAACGAGGACAAATCGATGGAGATACTCTTGGAACACCTCATTCATGAAGCCCTGGAATATGGAGGGGGTGTTGACCAAAACATACGGCATCACCAGGTACTCATAATGGCCAGTTGGAGTCACGAAAGATGTCTTCCATTCGTCCCCCTTCCGAATCTGAATGAGGTTGTATGCACTGTGAAGGTCCCGCTTAGTGAAGATAGTAGCTCCTCTCAACAGTTCCAAAGCAGAAGGGACGAGGGGAATTGGGTATCGGAACTTGACCGTGATCTTGTTGAGGGAGTGGTAGTCGATACAGGGTCTTAGACCTCCATCCTTCTTTGCTACGAAGAAGAAACTCGAAGCAGCAGGGGAAGTGGAAGGCTGGATGTAACCCTGATTGAGGGCCTCCTCAATGTATTCCTCCATGGCCTTTTGCTCAGGAATGGATAGAGGGTAGATTTTGCAATGAGGCACTGGCTCACCGGGAATTAGGTCTAATCCTATGGTCTATGAGGAGGTAGTTGTGAGGCGCGTAAGGGGCAGAAGATGTCCTGAAAGCAGGAGATAGCAGGATGGGATTTCCACAGGGATGGAAATGGTGGGGCTCTCAATGGAGGTTGTGTTAAGACTGAGGAGAAGAGTTTTCTTGGCAGAAGCCTTGGGTCTAGGAGAGGGAAGATGTGGAAAACAGGAAGGAAAGCACCGGGGTCCCCACTTCAGGATGTCACCGGTAGACCAGGAGATGACAGGGGAATTTTGAATGAGCCACGGATGTCCCAAAATGATGTCAGCGGTGGAACTCTCCAGAACCAGTAGGGTGATGTCTTCAGTGTGAAAAATTTCTACTTGGAGTTTGATGGGACCCACACAGTAACGTATAATGCTCCTTCCTAAAGGCTTGCCGACTATGGAGTGTATTTGGAGCTTGGGGTCACATGAATGTCTTTGGAGTTGGAGCCGGTGGCAGAGCGCGTCCGAGATGAAGTTGCCGGCTGAGCCAGAGTGGAGGAGTGCGTGTACCAATAGAGAAAAACCAAGAGCTTGTGTCAATCAGCTCCTGGACTGGGTCCGAACCAGCTGGGTTAATGGCTTTTATCAGTCTGGTCTTCTGTCAGGAATACCCAGACTCGAAGATGGTGTTGAACCCAACGGCAGGAGTTTATTGCAACACAGGTGAATAGTAATCAAACAATTTGGTTCAGCCGTGTAGTGATAAAGGTCTGGGATAATTCTGGAGATGGATATTCTTAAGGTGGTGAACGTACAATTGGGTGCTTATGTAGGAGAGCATGATATCGGGATCGCTGGAGTGGAATCGCTGGGAGATCGGGATCGCTTGAGTGGAGAGGAATCGCTAGGAGTCTTGCGAGGAGGATGCTTGGAGGACCAGGTAAGTGAGTCTGTATTCTTAGTCGAGACCAGACAATGATTGAAAGTAGAATGGGGTTTAAGTAGAGGAGCTGATTGACGCAGTGATGAGAGGCAGGTGAAGGTAATCAGTAATCAGGAGAGAGAGAGGGTAGAGTGAATGTGGTAGAAGGGTCAGATGGATCCGTGACAGAGAGCTATTGTTTAAATTAAATTGATTCAAACCTAGTGCTGAAATTAAATACATGGGAGGTTTTATGTACCGAATTAATGATGCATTTAATTCATTCACTACATATTTAATGATTTATTAAAATTTTAAATTATTTATTTAATGATACATTTAATTAATTCACTATGTATTTAATGATTTATTTAAATATGTATTTAATGATTTAATGATGCATTGAATCAATTCACTATGTATTTAAAGATTTATTTAAAGATTTAATGATTTATTTAATGATGCAAATAATTAATTCACTATGTATCTAATGATTTATTTAAATATTTATTTAATGATGCATTTAATTAATTCACTATGTATTTAATGATTTATTTAAATATTTAAATATTTATTTAATGAATTAATTTTGAGTAATTTGGCCCTCCATAGTTAAATTGCCAAACCTGAGGTGCAAGTTCTCCGTTGGCAATGATCTGAGCAATCAACTCCCATTTCCTGTCACTGGCGGCATGATGCAGCAACTGGTTCCTTAAAATTTCCCCCACCGACACATGCTCAAAATCATAGTGATGTGCAATCTTTGCTGTCTGAGTGCCTTTTCCACTGCCTGGTCCCCCTGGGAATTTTTGCAACAAGATAAATCCCATTTTACATCACAGACACAGCAGAATGTAAATGCTAATATCAAATTATTATATCAATTTCTACTAAATTTCACATCAACCAGCTCAAAGCAAATAAACTGATGAATTCAGAAAAAGATCAGATCAGACTTTATATTCAGGACTAAATTCTACAAAGCACTTGTGTAGTTTCTTACGCCACTAATGGCACTAAATGGAATTACAAAAATAATGACTATTTTCAAGCGAGTTTCCCACAAGTCCCACCCCAAACAGATGCCATAGGTCATGCCAATGTTGCTATGTCAGGTTGATGAGGATGCTCAAACAGAGCAATGTTTCGAAGTGCCACAGATCCACAGTGTTAACACTTTTCAGGGAAATCAATGGCGTATAGATGGCTACACATTAAATTGGGATGGGGGAAAGTATTTAATTATCAAAAACATTACACTTTTCACCTTAAAGTAACTGGCCCAAAGAATTTAATTAATACCCAGATCATCCCCTACTAACATGAAACTAAATCCATCCAAAAGTTGTGGCCAACATCACACTCTACTGGTTGAGAGTGACTCACCTATTATGAATATGATATGTGGCCGTGATTTAGATGGGTCAAAGACATCATACTCCTGTATGAGCCCAGAGGACTCTGTCATGTCTGAGTCACTTTCTATGGAGAACTGGGCCTGAATTGGTGGTAGCCTGTCATATCGACGGTAAGGTCCAGGGCCAGGGCCAGGGCCAGCATCTGGGAAAAGAATGGATAACATTAATGATTTCTGTATGACATCAGAAGCCCTCTTACTTAAAATGGAATAAATTATCAAATTCATGACTGTAAAGCAAAAGTATTGTTTAATAAAGCTACTTTCAATTGCTTGAATTAGTAGCTACAGGCTTCAATGTGGCTAGACTTTCATTATTGAGACATTTAGCTAATTTTCAAACATTTGAACCATCTTGAACCTTCCTTAATTTCTTTGCCATTCTCTTAAGTCTTCATTTTCATAGCTGTCCTTCAGATTCAGAGCCTGATTAAAACGATTTTTATCTAGAAAATGTGGAGGATATTTCAGTGATTTACAGGTAATGGAGGGACTCAGTATACTGAAAAAGAAAATGATAAATTTACACTGCATCTGAAATGCATAAAAGTATTAGAAAAGTATCTCACTGTACTGTATATATGTCACGTATAACTAACTAATGTAACGAAGTCCATATTTTATTATTAGCTAAGACAATGCTCTCCAAATTGGCTAAATTACCAAGCTTGCAGGGGGCTTTCTTCCCTTGTGCAGGGGTGATTGGTGGAAGTGGTTTTCGATCAGGTGTAATGAAAGTGTCCCAAGACACACACTCGGGGCCTCCCAAATCTCGTGTTTTCCGCAGGCAACCTTCCAAGAATACCAAAGGGTCCTCAGGCCTGTGGTACATCAGCCCTGTTAACATGCTCTGTGAGATAAGTTAATACAATGTTGTTATGTGAATTGCTTATAATTGCCGTGAGTGTTACAGAAATATGACTGCATTTTTTTCAAGATTAACAATTCCATTACACTTGACATTTTTTGGCATTTAACATATTAATCTGAGTTTTCTTGCTTATTTATCTCAAAACAAAGTACAACATGGGAACACATTTCATTCATATGTCCATTTCCCAAACAGAGCGAAAGCATTTCTGGATGATAAGGACATGTGCGATAACGAGAGTTGAGAGAGTGAGAGACACAGATAGAAATTAATAACATCTAGGGGGCGAAAATAATAATTGCAAATTGTTCTATTCATCCCACACGTGTTAGCAGCAATTCAGAGTGAGTAGGAATGGAAAATCCAGCCTCTAAATAATCAGCTGTTATCTTCTTTTGATGCAAATACAACTGCTTGAGAATTTACATGTCAATCCGCATGGGTATCAAACAGCTAAAGGCGCATTCAACCTGAATAAAGGAACAGTGTCCAGACAGAAAGAAAACAAAAGGCTGAATTTGCTTGTGATATTAGTTTCATAAAAGACCATACCATGTTTAAGAACTAAAACAGTATCAATATGGAGAGGAAGCATTTGAAAGAAAAGTGTTTTAATTGTGACTCACACTGATACACTATCTTCTTCAACACAATGTTTCAATGAAATAATGTCAGAATATTTAGTTAACATACTTCAAATCCACCTTAGTAAATGTAGCATTGGGATCTTCCATGCACTAAGTATTGTATCTCATGTGCAGTCACAGACTGAGGACTGAGATGGTAGACCTACTGTAGTGGTATGCACATGAAGTATAACCTGAATGTTTGCATTCCTCAATGAACTGTTCAGGCACAAGACATGCTTGCACACATTTGCTCTCTCTCTCTCTCTCTCTCTCTCTCTCTCTCTCTCTCTCTTGATTTCCATTGCCTAGATTTCCCAGGATGAGTCATATAAAGTAAATAAAGTAAATTTCTTGTTGCCTTGGTGACAGCCAAAGTGTTCCTCATGTGCTAAAACTCATGTTTACAACCTTCACCCTTTGTTTCCTGCCAAAACAGATGTGCCTGAAATATAATGACGACCTACACGACACCTGAAAAATTGCACATGGAACATAGTAATAGAATAAAATAATATTGATAAACAAACCACTGTCAGAATGGTTTCTCATGTGATATGTTCCTCATAGATGGACACTGTATTTTGTATGCAACTGAATATCTCCCACACAAGCACAAACACTTGTTGACGCTGTCTGAGGAGAATCCTCCCTCATGCAGACAAGATTTAGACTTGCCGCTTTGCAATTAGAGCACCCTACTTGAGGATCACCATAGAGACACCTTCAAGTACTGTATCTAATTTACCATGTAATTTTGCAAGCTAAAGAGATTTTGATTAATTCATGTTCTCATCTGATTCATTACTCTAGTGAGCCTAAGATTATCTGACGTAATGATAGTTGATAGTGCATATAGCCACCATTCTATCAATATTTATCATAAACTCTAAAGAACTAAAACTAAAGACCTGTTGTAAAATCAAAATCAAATCAAGTGTAAGGTGCATAATAGTAAGGGTTATTTGTAGCTTTAGCTCTTAACCACCTATTGTAAAGAGACATAAGAGAGATGTTGCAGATGTGTTTTACACTAACTGTTATTGCTAGGCTATTTTACATTATATATGAGAGAGAGAGAGAGAGAGAGAGAGAGAGAGAGAGAGAGAGAGAGAGAGAGAGAGAGGGCTGGATGCTTAACCTCACCTCAAAAAGGTGCGGGATCTGTCGTTTGGAAAGGTATTCCTTTGCGTCGCTTGTGTTCATTGTGTTCAAATATCCAGAGGAGCGTTTGTAAGTCAGTAGCGCAGCAGCTGTGTGCTCATCTGTTGCGCTTCACCCTCAGTGCAGCTGCGCTGCCTTTGACTATCTCTTTGGTGTGTACGCCGCTGGGCTTTGACGCCGATGACCTCCAGGTGATGTTTTTATTCAACAGCAGTTTTAGTCATGCTCACGAATACAATGCACAAAGTTAACCTTAGCACCACAGATAGACTATTTGTAATCAGTACCAAGTTTTGACAAACTAAAGATTCCTGAGATAGACGTTTTCGGTATACGATTTTCTAATGAGGCTATTATTAGTTTTTTTTCCTTTCCAGTGTGACGATCTTTTATGTTGTGACAGAAAAAAGCATGCCTACCATATTCTACCTACTTTGATCAAAATAGCAGCCACAGTTCCGCACGACTACTTCATTTTTCTTACTATACTAAACATATAAGTGGTATAGTCACCAGTGTAAAAAAATAAACAACAAAAGGACAGAAATATTCTAAAAGATTCTTGAGGGCTATTCACACAAAATGAGGTGCTTTTTTGTACGCCCAGTGATGTGCACAATCCAGGGATGACAAAAGTTGATATTCAAACTGTTCTGAGGCCAGTTTCCATAAGCAGTCCATTCATACAAAAACTCTGTTCGTTAAGCTATAAACTGATTAGGCAGCAAGGCACAATGTCAGCTGCTTTCGTTCGCAGCTCTGAACAGAAGTGTTCCACGATTCATAATTGAAGCCTATATTCATTTTCCGGTCTCCAGCTTTTTAGTGGATAATGTGATTTTTAGTGTATTCAATAATAATAATAAAAAAAGCTAAATAATAATAATAATAATTAATAATAATAATAAAAAGCTCCAAAGTGCCCATACTTTACAGAATCATTATAACCATCTTTTGACAGGGCTTCACACCTCAGTAGTGGGTTGATGCAGGCTGTTTCTGAGCTTATGGGGGCCCTAAGCAAAATTCTGATTCGAGGCCCACTGCTGTCACATCTTGCTACAATTCTTTCCTTGCAGTTACATTCACCCTTCCCTCTTATGCCAGAAGGAGGCCCCCTATAACTGTCTAATTGAGCCGTAACAGCTGCCCTAGTCTTACCTGCAGCTTTTAGTACATTTAAAAATAAAAATAAATAATAAAAAACGGCCTTGCTTTGTGGGGCCCCCTGGTGGCTTGGGGGCCCTTAGTGGCTGCTTATACCATTTATAGCTAGAAACAGCCCTGGGTAGATGACAAATGATGACACATGGTTAGTTGCGTTGATATCCAGGGACATGCACAGATATTTTGAGGGGCAGGGGTTCTAAATCTTTATGAGGGAAAGTCACTTCAAAATTGTCTGGGGTTGGGAGTGGCATTAGGGGAATACAATCTCCGTCTGACAATAACATTTTTGCTATACTTATTTTTTTTTAACCCTGTGGTACTTTTAAATACTTTATATAGGTGTACTTTGTATAGGTAGGCCTGTTAATGTATGAAAATAAAGTATGCTTAATAATTTAAGTATTTTTTATTCATAAATATTTTGAATCACTTCATCTCCTGCCTTCTGTATCCCCCCTGCTGACTCTTGGGCTGGTAGGAGAGTAAGTTAACATAACAAGCTGTTGATGTTGACTGGTTTTGGATATCAGACAGAACTCTGATATATGGATATCTTCTGACGGAGAGAGAGGACTCGTGTACACTGGATCTAACATGCATTTTCACTGCCTCATGTTTTCATATTCTAAGCATATCATTGAATATTGTACATGGCATCGCATCTCTGACTATAGGCTATATACATAAGTGGTGGGTGAATGAATTGCAGGGTAAAGGTACATCAAATAAAATTAAGTAAATAAATAAATAATATTTAAAATACAAATACATTTTTCCCATCTGAACCCATACATTAATTTCAAGATTTTCAAATTGTAGGTTCTACCTACTGTACAATGTTCATACTCCATACAAAACACTCCAAATGAATAAATAGTTGATTATTTTTATTTGCACAGATACCAGTATTCATACTGATAATTATACATCTCAAATTTATGCCTATCAATCCATCATTCTTTATATAACACGTAATACTCGTGCGCATGACGTCATCGTTTTCACAAATTCGCGTTTTTGTATGTTTACACGGAGACGATAACGGCATCGTTTTCAAAAACTTGCACTTTGAAACCCGTTTTCAAAAGTTTGAGTTTTCAGGCCCCAAAACGCCATTGTCATGTAAATGAACAGCCAAAACGCATAAAAAGTTTTCCGTTTTTAGTTGAAAACATTGTCGTGTAAACGGCCCCTTAAAAAGAAAGGAATAGAAAAAAAAAGAAAAACAAATTGAGTTTAGTTTACATTCACTCATTGTTGTTACGTTAATTATTGAGCCGAAATTATCACAATGGGGTGACGGTGTTGACGCATTGAAGCTGTGACCTCAGAGACTTAAACATTGTTTTTGTTAAAAATAAAAAAATAAAAATTAAACTTACCAGACCATGTGTCCTACTGTTGCATCCACTATGAGCAGGAAGTGGGAAAGGGGTACTCAGACTTATAGCTGATCATGATATTGTCTGATTTATTCAGGATTATAAAAATATCTGTTGATGCAAAGTGAGGACATAACTTTGATAGGCAGTTTTTGATATATATATATATATATATATATATATATATAATTTAAAGTTTACTTTATGTATTTCTTGATATCTTACAAATCCCTACCTTTCATTTGATATTTATATGAATTGCATTTTTAAACACTTTGTTTGGCAGTTTAATATTGTGACCTGTTGCTGAGGACAGGAGAAGTTACATGTGCTTCCAAGTATAGTGCATGCATTAAAAAAAAAATAAATAAATAAAAAAAATGAATGCCCTGACTATACACATTTCCTTTAGATTTAACTTTTTCAGTATTTTTATTATTCTGAATTTCTTGTTTTTTAATATAAAGAGGACTTTTTCATGTACGACATGTTTTGTCCCTTATCTCAAGAATCAGTGCAATAATTGAAATATAAATAAAAAGTCTGATCTTTAAGCCAAGCAGGCACACAGAATAAAAACTTAATGGCGTGTAACACGTTAAGGACAAAAAATGATGGCGAGTATCGGCGCAGTACAGTATCGCCTATGTTACCAAGTGTATTCTCCAAATATTTCACAATATGCATAATGAATTGCAATTGCCGAAGAAAAGAACAACAATTAACTTATTTTGCTTACTGTATAGAGACGTGTGCAATTATGAACGAGGCAGAAATCGGAACTAAATGTTCTTAATTTAAAGTGTGCTTTGTTTCCTCAGTCACGCATGTTGCGAGAGTGCGTGTGTAATCTGAGATGGCCTCTGTAACTCATTTGGGTATTATTATAGTCATTATAATTGATTTTTACATTCCGTAATCGATGCATCGACATTTCAATATAATATTGATGTATTTTACAGCCCTAAATACTATTGTTAAGTGTAAAAAAAAAAAAAAGTAATTTAATTTAGGTGTGCAAACTTTCATTTTGGGTGGCATTTTAGGGGCACCTCAGAAAAATGGCAGGGGCTCGAGTCTCTAGAGCCACCCCCTCTGCACGTGCCTCATGCTGATATAATTTACTACTTCGAGTTGTTATAAGTCATGGCAGCTAACAGCTGTACATGTTGAGCATGAACTCATTTTTACTCCAAAGTTACACTTAAAATGGTTGTTGTTCTCCATCTGGATTGCTCCTTTAGTTTTCACATTGCTTCTGATGGGGCCGAAACCAGAAAGCAGTCCAGCGGCATGAGGACCATGGTTAGTCATGAAAACTGTGGATGACTATGCATTGCGATTTAGCTTCTTTTTTTTTTTTAGCGCATGAATGCATTTGGTCTGAACGGCCCCTTACACCGTTTGATGGAAATTCCAGCAGTAACAATAAATGTAGTAAATACGGTATGTTGGGGGAAGCTACGGTTACCATGGAACATAAGGGCACTGATCACACTATGTCCATTGAAAAAACAATGTAAAGACATACTGAAATCATACCTACTAAAACATCACTTGAAACAAAAAGCCATGTAAAACAGTGCACCTTAAAATGACTTTATCCACTTTTCACAGACAATATATATATATATATATATATATATTCACAATTTTAATGCTACAGATGGATTAAACTTTACATCTTTATGGGAATCTGTTACTATTAGTATTTAGTTCATATTACTTATCAGCAGAACTAGATGAACTGATCCCAGCCATGGAAATCCAGTGTCATGTCAAATGCATTTGCTTCTATCTGCTGGGAATCAGCAAATTCATATTCAGGGTGCTGAAACATACTTTCCACTTGCTTCTAAATTATGCAGAACAGTTGTTTGTCACACCGATCTATATCGTGTTGTGTGACAGCAGTTAGTACTATTACCTTTCAAAGGCCTCAGTATGTTAATAATTTTCCATGGTGTTGTTTTCCTTGAAATCTGCACAACCACCTTTGTAAAATAACAATTATTGGAACAAATATGCTCCAGCAAACAGGTGAGTTTCCATTCCCTCTGAATGACATCAGGTTTTACGATCACCTCTGTGTAATTTGACTGCAAAAATATGAAATAAATCAACATGAAATAATTTTGCTAGTGTCCTAAATTACTACCCCCTAGCCCAAACCTCTGAAGATCTCCTAAAATGAGCAGCCAGAGAGTCCTGTTGGGGATTTCTGAAGCACTTTGTGGAGGTCACATCAGAATGAGCAGTCTCTAGCCTGAGTCCTCAAAGGTTTTGGACTTGTGATTTAAGTCTGTTTCATCCTTTTTATCAGAGTGAAAAGAAACCCGTTGTTCATCCATCCGTTTGGATTGCACTCTCTGAATTAGGCTAAAGAAGTCTTCATCTGGGTCTGGTGCTGGAGGCAAAGAGCATCTCTGAGCATTGATTCTGGAGGACTGGGGAGGAAGAGATGTAATATGGTAAAAGGTTCATGCAGTCAGGTCCCTTTAAATTGATAATGATCCAAAATAATAAAGAGAATGACAAAGAAACCCTGCTTTCATGATGAGTTAATGGGCATTTGAGCAGGGGCGGATCTACTGTGGTGGCATGGGGTGGCAAATGCCACCCTAAGAAAAAGCATTGCCACCCATCTGCCACCCCAGCATAAGTATCCAAATGTATTAAATACAAATTTAAGTATATTATCGTTGATTTTGACATTGTGTAGGGGTTTATTCATGTCAAACTGCCTAAACTCTCACCGAGCAGCAACCAGTCACAGCATCGACCAATTGCCTACCTACAATTGCAGTGCATGTACAGTGTTTGGGCTCTTGTGGGTTGATGAGCTTATTTGCTCAACAACAAAGACCACATGGACAAATACGTCTAAAATGAAAAATTCTCAGTTGTTTCCAAGTATTCACTGACTGATTATTAGATACATCGTTGTCAGATGTGGGTTGAGACGGGTAAGAAGTGTCCTCACCACTTTTTAAAATAGCTTTCATCAGGTATGTGTATTATCCAGATGAAACATCTCCAATTCTTGAGTAGGAGTTTCTATTTCATCTGTGTGTGTTTTGACTGGCGATCCGGCGCTGGAATGTTTTATTTTGAATGTTATGATAATTGTTTGTTGCGGCTGTTATCAGTGTCGTTTAGTGTCAGCAGTTTTGTGATCTTTTCTGTGTCCCCCACTGTGATGGCTTTCTTGGCCGTATTGTTTGTGTGTATGTAGTGTGTGTGTTGTCTTTTTCTCTTTCTCTCTCTTAATCACTCTCAGGTATGGGGTAAACAGGTGAGCTGATTGTTGATGGGGCGCACCGGTGTGCAGTGTGTTTCCTTCCATATATAAACTGAGTGTTTCATGGCTGGGTTGTGTGATGGGAGACCGTTGTTTGTGAACTGTGTCATCTCGTTCAAGAGCACTTAGGTGCATTCCGGGTTCCCGCTGCTGGTGCGGAGAGTTTGTGGTTGTTGCTGTCTGAATTTCAGAGTTTGATGTTTTTCATATACAGAACTGTCAATAAATATGTCTGTGTTTCTCGTCTCCCCGCATCTTTTATTGCATTATATTTTTAAAGTGTAACACCCATTCACTGACGTACAGATGCAATCTTGTTTTATTAAAATAAAAAGTTATATTTGGGTGAATTAGAATCCAAAACCTCTAAAAACTAAAGGCTAAAGGTTACCACTAGATCAACCAGTCATGTTCTTAATCAAAGTGCTGATCTATGTACTCATCTACTGATTAACAAAATCCCAAGACTGATAGTGGCAGATGTAGAAATGAAATTACCATATTATGTGAAATATTTATTTGGGTGCTTGAATCGGACATTAAGAATGACTGTTGATCAAAACAGGTCATTTAAAAGAATCTTTTAATGTGCATAGCATAATAATTAATTAATTAATTAATTAGTTTTGCAGCACTGCCCCCCACAGTACAATTTTCTGTACAGTTTATTTTTATTTAGACCTAACTTTGTCTTAATATTCACTTTCAAATGGATTATTCCAGCTGTTACAAAGGTGATAGGCCTACAGGACTTTATTAGCAGAATAACATGGGATATGCATGCATTTTATATCCATGTGTACACTTAACAAAGGTGGTGACATTTAGTCCAGATTGCCGGTTCTATATGTGAAGCATAGGAACATTTATAATTTGTTGATGTGTTTAATAGACAATGTCTTGGTGCTTTGGAGATATATTGTTACTTATTTTTTATTATACAAAAATATATATATTTTTTAATGTTGGCAAATTAGTATCAAGATGTTTGCTCTGTGGTTGCTCTGAAAATGCAGTTCTATCACAAATTCATGGACATTTATAATTTGATAGTGACTTCAGTTAATGAACTAGTACTTGTTGCAATGTAGCTTGGTACCTCAATCCATAAGAACTCCGCATGGGTGCTTGCTTTAGTGCTGCCACCCTTCATAGTCTGTATGCCATACAATAAAAAATGTCTAGATCCGCCCCTGCATTTGAGACTGCTGAATTTAGGCTAAGCGTTGTTTAAAGGGATAGATAACCCAAAAATAATAATTCTCCATTTACTTTTATTTTCTGGAAAAAAAGATGCAATGAAAGTGAATGGTGACTGAGGCTAACATTTTGCCTTACATCTCCATGGAGGAAAGAAAGTCATACAAGTTTAATGTTGACAGAACTTCCAGTTTTAGATGAACTTTCCCTTAAAGTGTTAATCCCTCATTTATGATTTTATATTTTATTGGGTTACCTGATATTTTATTAGCATGTTGAAGAACTCATCACTAGGTTCCTGTGGACTACATGCTTCACACAACTGTCCCAAATTGTTCTGTGCTATTCTGATGCCCAGGCGATCCCCTATACTGGCTCTCTGGTCATCCAGTCTGCGGCTCTGGGAACTGGCTATCAGGTCAAAAAACTCCTCAGTCTGGGTAAGGGAGATGAGGGAGGAAGCTCCAGACAGTAAAGTGGACTCAGGCATGGAGGACAGTGACCCGGGTGAGGCCTCTTGGGCCTGGGCATTGGGTTGTTGAGGGTGTTTGCAGCACCGGTTCTCCATGCCGCTGCATGTGGGGTCTCTGAGCACAGTGAAAGGGCAGACCTCATTAGAGGTGACTGGGCCTCACCTTTAAAAAAAGAATACAGAGCAAATTTAATACATTCTTTTGTCAATTCATGAATTTGCTTGTCATGATGCCTCGTTTGTGACAAAAGCACATGGTAGCCAATCTCACACAAGTGACAACCTTGAAAATCACAGATCAGATGAAAATTAGCTGAAAAGCATGGGGAAAGTGTTAGTAACCATTTCAGTTAGATTGTTAATAATCAAGTCATATGCGAAAACTGTGTTTTCTCATTCCCAAAATTAAATAAATATATTCTGTCCTCATTAAGGTTATTATAAACGTATTATATTCTGATAATGCATAAATGTTTGGTTGTATTGTTAATGCACGCTGGCTTCTGTGAACCTGAAAAGTTTACTTGCCAACATGTGAACTGTGATAATAACTTATTTAGAGCTGGCATGATGCGTAAGTTGTAGTCCTGCAAACAATTTGAATTAAAAACAGCATTTACAACCATTTGCTCCCTTTAAAAATAACAATAATAAATAAAAACATATATATATATATATATATATATATATATATATATATATATATATATAAAACTGAATACAAGAAGCTTTTAAAACATAATTATAATATTGTAACATCACAGAAAACCTTTCATATAGTTTCATCATAAATGCATCATTTAAACATGACATATTTCAGACATGACAAAGTTTTGAAATGACTTACAGTTTAATCCTTTAAAAAAAAAAAAAGAATCCAAAAACAAATAAAGTTCACAAAGGCGCTCTCTGGGACCTCATCTGAAACCAGCCATACAGCAACTGCCACATCCTCTGGCACTAAATTATTTTCTTTGCAGAAATGATAAACAGACCTTTCTCTCCCAAGATTGAAACGTGTGATAATGAACAGGTGGTGTCCAGCTTGCAAATCTTCTCTAGCATAAAAACAAAATAAATTCAAGGAAAAATGGCTTATATTCCATCAACAATGTGAATGACTTCCCTATCTTCCACACCCAGCTTTCATGTGTGCTGGGCTGTCTGTTTTAGACAGAGAGAAAGGGAGAGAGTGTGTGTGTGTGTGTGTGTGTTGGGGGGTGGGGGGTGTTTTGGGTTGCCATAGGAACTGGAAACCGGCTTCCAAATCTCACTCCCGTTGTTCACTCACACAAAGACATAAACACACCAACAAAAACACACAAACATACACACACTGTCTGGCACATATACACACACTGGGTTGCATTCCTGCATTGTTGAGTCCCATTCATTGCCTCCTGGGGGATCAGTTGCCTCTCTCTTTCCACAGTCAGGAAAACTGGAGCACAGTTATACTAGCATACAGTTGCCAATATTGTTGTTATACCTGACGTTTTCATGTCTTTCTTGTAAGCGATGCTGAGACACTGTTAACAGAGCATAAGGAGGAGGGGGTTGCTTGGAAGCAACCATAAGGAGGAGGCAATAACCAATAAGACTGGAATGAACCAAAGGAACATACTGTTGGCCTTTTGGGCCCTTTGGCTGAAATGAATGGATGAATGCCACTCCATTTAGAATTCCCCGGAGGGAATGTTCCATGTGCCAACCAGCAGGCAGCTGCTAGTGCAGTACTCCAGATCTTTAGTTCTTACCACAATACATGTGCAGTACACATCAGTACAGCAGCAGGAGTATTAAAGTTATACAGTGACATTCAGAAATCATCTAATATGTTGGTTTCAAATACCTAGTTCAATGTTTTTGTGTGTGTGAATTTATCATCCAAACTAAAATTCATCATATATACTTTTTATATACAGTAATTCATTTTTTCTTTTTAATATATTTATATATTTTTATTTACTACATGATATATTGACATATATAATATCATCATATATTTACTATAGTTGTTGGATACACTGTGAAGACAATGAAAGCACAGACTGGCAAACATTCAGGCAAAAAATGTATTTATTTTTAGTACATTTCAGTTCGGGGCAAGTTGTTAAATTTTTTAAAGCAAGTTGTACAATAACTTTTTGAGGCTAAAACTTTAAGGTTTGTGTTTATAAAGAAATTGATTTTCAAAAGTAATCCTACAACGAGAAATATACACTGGAGTAAAAAGTGTGAAAACTAGCCCCGGTCTCCCCTATATTGACATTAATTACATCAGCAAGAAGTTAAGGTTTTAAGTTCAAAACTTAGAAATAACCTCAAAATTAGAAAGACATTTCTAGAGGTTGAGATGGACAGCAGCACTGTGGATATATTAATGGTTTGCATGAATGATTCAGGTGGACCAGCAAGGGGTGTGTTGTTGTAATGAGCTTGGATGGTATTAGTCTCGCATAGCCAGATCTTTGACTAAAACGGGATAGGTTTTGTCTATAGAATTGGCCAAGAATTTCCCACTTAGACAGGAAGAAATGTCTACCTGACATGTAAAGCAATCAATCACAGTGTCAGGTGTATTTTGTTGATTCATGTCTTTTATTTTGAAATTCTAGTTCCTGGTTCATGTCATGTGTTCCTGTTTCCCTTGTCATGTGATTTCTGTTTTCCCTCCATGTTCTTGTGTCATGTTTTCATTGGGTTATTGTTTAATTAGCTTGTTATCAGTTCTGTTTGTTCATTGGTTTATGTTCTCCCATGTCTTGTATTTAAACCCTCATGTTTTCATTGTGTAGTTGTCTAGTATTGAATGTGATGGTATGTGTTAGTCAAGCCGTAGTCAAGCCGTAGTCAAGCCGTAGTCAAGCCGTAGTCAAGCCGTAGTCAAGCCGTAGTCAAGCCGTAGTCAAGTCTAGTCCATGTTCATGTTTTGTAGTTAGGGTTACTGGTTCACGTTTGTAAATAAACTGCACTTGGGTTCTTCATCTCATCATCGTCTTCATCATTGCCATCATTGTCAGCAGCCAACAACGTTACAGAATACTTGACCCAACCATGAACCCAGCAGTTTTACTTCTGCACCTACGTCAGGGGAATCGCCCCCTGGAGGACTATGTTGAGGACTTCTGCGGTCTAGCCAGCCAGGTGGACTTTAATGAGGTTGCCCTCAAAGACTGTTTTAGATTTGGTCTGAATGAGTCCATTTCTTTTTTGATGCCTGGCGGTCGCAGTTCCCTCAGCCTGGCTCAATATATCGACCTCGCCCTATGGTTCATCGGTTCCCCGTTCACTGTGGGGGAGGCGGATGCCGAGCCAGAGTTCCACGTCACGGCCGCCGCCGAGCCAGAGTTCCATGTCACAGCAACGCCTCAGCCTGCTCCATGCCACATCACAGCAACGCCTCAGCCTGCTCCATGCCACGTCACCGCAACGCCTCAGCCTGCTCCATGCCATGTCACAGCAACACCTGAGCAGTGGGACCTGGAGATGGTTCCCACCCTTATACCCACCCTTAGTTCTCCTGAGCAGGCAAGGGGAACTTTCGGCCCTCCGATCCCGCCTGGACCCTCCAAGCCCTGGACTTCGCCTTGGCCTGTCGGTCCCTCGACATTACCTCATCTCGGCGTTCCCTCGGCTCCACTACGGTCCTTCAGCCTGTCGGCTGTGCCGGGGTCCCTCGTCCCTCCGGCTCCTCCTTGGTCTGTCGGTCACCTGGCTCCGCTTTGGCTCTCCGATCCTCTGGCTGCGCCTCGTCCCTCCGATCTGTCAGCTTCACCGGGGACCTCCTTCCCTACGGCTTCATCTTGGTCCTCATTCCCACCGGCTCCACCTCAGTCTTCCGATCCCTCAGCTCCGCCTTGCTCCTCCGAGCCTCCAGCACCGCCTTGGTCCTCCCTGCCATTGGCTCCACCCTGGCCCTTCGAGTCTTTGGCTACTCTCCGGGCACCATGTTCCATGGCTCCGCCCCTCGAGCCTCTCATGGCTCCACCCCCCACGGACTTTGCCTTGGTCCCATGCCCCTCGCCCTTTCTTGCCATGCCACGCCCCACACCTCAAGACACCCCCCCCCCAGCTCCCTACAGAACTTTGAATTTATGTCGTGTTTTACGTGTTTTGTTTATGTGTTGGGGTGTCAGGAGCCACCCCTTAGTGGGATGGATATGTCAGGTGTATTTTGTTGATTCATGTCTTATTTTGAAATTCTAGTTCCTGGTTCATGTCATGTGTTCCTGTTTCCCTTGTCATGTGATTTCTGTTTTCCCTCCATGTTCTTGTGTCATGTTTTCATTGGGTTATTGTTTAATTAGCTTGTTATCAGTTCTGTTTGTTCATTGGTTTATGTTCTCCCATGTCTTGTATTTAAGCCCTCATGTTTTCATTGTCTAGTGGTCAAGTATTGAATGTGATGAGTGTAGAAGTTTATGTCAGGCCACGTTTATTGTCAAGTCAAGTTTTTGTCAAGTTAAGTTTTTAGTCAAGCCATGTTCATGTTTATATTTAGTTAGGGTTTTTGGATTTCACGTTCTGTAATTAAAACTGCACTTGGGTTCTCATCATCTTCGTCTACATCATCATTGCCAGCAGCCAGCACACGTTACACACAGTTGGTTTTGACTGCATACAATTTAGGAACGAGGTTACTTAAAGCTAGACTAAGATTTGTTTTGTTAGAAATGAACAAAATGTAATGAATGAGAAAGTACACCAACAACCTGTCTTCCAAACCATGTTTTTGCCTTACCCTGATTCACTACGGTACGTCTACAAAAGAGATTTTTATATAGAGCTGTCGGGATGGATTTGGCACAAAATCACAGGCATACGTCATTCGTCCTTGCATGTTAACGTCATGTCCGTAAGTTCAGAAAGAAGGTCCGGCCCTGGCACAACTCATGCGAGTGTTGGAGAAGCAGGAAGCGAGTGCAACAGCTGTTCAGCAGTGGCATGAAATCACTCTCCTCATGGATTTTTAACTGTTTGGTGAAGTTGTTTACATGCTATAATGCTTGCGTATGTTCTCTGGTAGCCTAAGGTTGTTATGCTCTAATGATTCAAATGTGTACTGATCGTGATGTGTTTATAAGTTTCTTTTTTTTTTTTTTTGCAGTGAAGTTTCTGTTTACTAATATTCATGACTTCTGAGCATTTTATAAAATTGCTGAAGTTTCAAGATTCCCAAAGTGTGTGTCTCTAACTATGTGTGTGCCACTGTTTTCTTAAACTTTTTTTTACCTCAGTCAAAGAAATGCACAAGTTGAAAGATTATTATTGTTATTTATTTATTTATCTTTTGCCTGATGAAGACCTGATGGTCTAAACAATGCAAGCAAGTGTAAGCCAATAAAGTATTTTTGGAGAAATAAGTGTTCAGACCTTGCCATTTTTTTCCATTAAGCAGATCCCCATGAATGCATGCTCATCTCAAGTTGTTTAGAATGTACCGATTTCATAGAACAGTAATGTACTGTATATTAATTTGTTTAGCTTGTAACCAACTCTCTGTTGTTACTTTACTTCCAAATAAATGATTAAACATTCTTTAATTGTAATATTGCATATTTCTGTGAATTATTTTCATGTTCAATAAAGCATATACTCATTATTTATATACAGTGTTATTGTCTGCAGTGCATAGACCTACTATTGTAGTATTATGTTCACTCACATTCCCCACTGAGGCTGTTGACTGTAACATAAAATGTCGTCAACTGAAGTCATATCAGCCATTTCACGAGTTTCACCTCTTAAATTGATATGTGTAGTACAATGCAAACACTAATGTGTATTGTGTAGTGGATAAAACACTTTAATAATCATATTAAAATATAATTAAGAATGTTGTTTATCTTCCTCAAAGTAAATATCAGTTATAAATGTTAAAGCGAATAACATAATATCAACATGAAAATAGCTCGTCATGACTCCGCTCTGCAGGTAATCTCTGAGTGATCGCTCAAACCATCAGATCCATCCGACAGAAGAGCAGTGCCGAATCACAACTGTTGTGAAGTGTTCCTCCGCAAGTGTAACGTTTGCTAGCAGTAACAGGCAGACGAAGATGATGACGTAGTGAGAACCCAAATGCAGTTTATTTACAAAGTGCTATCCAAAAACCATAAATCCAACGTGAAAACAAAACAGACATAAACAACTAGACTTGACTTGACTTAACATGAAAGAACAATGACATGATGTTACAAGGACATGGGCAAACACATGACAATGATAACCAATCACAAGACCAAACTAATAACAAGATAATCAAACAAAGATCCAATGAAAACAAGACACATGAACAGGGGAAAAACAGACAGGCTCACATGAGGGAACAGGAAATCACATGACATGAACACATGACTATAAAACAGGAACTAACCTAAAAAATAAAAGACATGAACACAAAACATAAACAAAAACACATTTAAACATGACATATGCCCCCCACAAGGGGCAGCTCCCAATGCCAAAACACAAACAAACAATAGGCTCGGAGGACCAAGGCAGCGCCAGAGGTTCGAGGACCAAGGCGGAGCTGGGGGATTGGAAGACTGAGGCGGAGCCGGTGGGGCTGAGGACTAAGGTGGAGCCATAGGGATGGAGGTCCCCAGTGGAGCCGAAGGATCGGAGAGCCAAGGCACAGCCGGAGGATCGGAGAGCCAAGGTGGAGCCAGGTGACCGACAGACCAAGGAGGAGCTGAAGGGACGAGGAACCCCGGTGAAGCCGATAAGCTAGAGGACCACGGTGGAGCTGAGGGAACGTAGAGCTGAGGTGATGTCGAGGGATCCAAAGGGCCAAGGTGGAGCCCAGGGCTCGGAAGGTCTAGGCAGAGTCAGAGGGTTGAAAGTTCCCCTTGTCTGAGATGTCACAGGGGGCGATGGTCGAGCCGGTGACTTGGGGGGGGAACCGGCTGATTAGGAGAACTCAGGGTGGACACAATAGAGGGAACCAACTCCAGCTCTAATAGCGCAGTGAGAGCTGGCTCTGAGATGGACGAGGCTTGCAATGCTGGCTCTGGATCAGACGAGCCTTGCAACGCTGGTTTGTTAGCTGTGGCAGGCGTGGGTGTTGGCCGTGGCAGGTGTGGGTGTTGGCTCGTGGACCGTGGCAGATGTGAGTGTTGGCTCGTAGACCAGAGGCAAGCCTGTGACATGGAATGGAGCAGACTGAAGCTTGGCTGTGACATGGCATGGAGCAGATTCAGGCGTGGCTGTGACATAGCATGGAGCAGACTCAGGCGTGGCTGTGACATGGCATGGAGTAGACTCAGGATCCGGGGCAGAAGGTGGTGCAAGCTCTGCGACCATGACATGGCACTCTGGCTCGGCGACCATGACGTGGGACCCTGGCTCTGCAACCATGATGGTGGACGGCTCTGACATGGCAGTCAATGTAGGAGTGCATAGTTCCTCATCAGCCACTCCTACAGTGAAAGATGAACCACTCAGTTGTGGAGCTAAATCCATGTATTGAGCCAGATTGAGGGTAATCCGACCATCAAGCATCATGGAGGAGACCGGCTCATTTAGCCCAGAATGGAAATAGTCCTTGAGGGCAATATCTTTAAAGTCCACAATGTAGCAAAGTCCACAAAACTCCTCGACATAATCATCCAGGGACGATTACCCTGACGTAGGCGCAGGAGCTGAACTGCTGGGTTCATAGTAGGTCAAGTATTCTGTAATGTTTGCTAGCAGTAACAGGCAGACGAAGACGATGATGTAGTGAGAGCCCAAGTGCAATTTATTTACAAAGTGCTATCCAAAAACCATAAATCCAGTGTGAAAACAAAACAGACATAAACGAATTGACTTGACCTGATTTGACTTGACTTGACTTGACATGACATGACATGACATGACATGACATGACATGACATGACATGACATGACATGACATGAAAGAACAATGACACGACGTTACACCAAACAATACCTGACAAAAGACAATGGAAAACATGAGGGCTTAAATACAAGGACATGGGCAAACACATGACAATGACAACCAATCACAAGACCAAATTAATAACAAGATAATAAAACAATGAACCAATGAAAACAAGACACATGAACAGGGGAAACACATAACAGGATCATGTGAGGGAACAGGAAATCACATGACATGAACACATGACTATAAAACAGGAACTAAACTAAAAAAATAAAAGACATGAACAAAAAACATGAACAAAAACACATTTAAACATGACACCAAGGAACATGCAGTTTTATGCTTCAACCGCTATAAGGCCAAAAGTTACATAGTATAGCTTTAAAAAAAAAAAAACATTAATGGCGCAACAGTCTTGTGAGTGGTTGCACATAAACGCACATAAAAATAATGGAAAATGTGTAGAGAGTCTACACACAGGACACAAAACCACAGCACAGACTATTTCACAGACATAAAGAAAACAAAGCTAAATGTAAAGTTCTGCTTGTGGATATCCACTTTACTTGCTACAACGGGCCTCAAACAAAACTCTGAATATCTTCTAAAGATTTGATGTCACTAACCTGGAAAACTTTGGAAAATCCAGTGATTGTTTCATCCTTAAAAGTACTCGTTGTATCAACCCAGAACATTGTGAACACAACTCAGTTTCCAGGCAGAATGATAAAATGTTCTGCGTGCTTTTACTCACCGAAGGTCCATCAAACCTGTCAATTGGATTGCTGCTTAAAAGAGATAGAAAGCATTTTCCAGTTTTGAGTGCAATATCCATCAGACGGTTATTGCACGGACTGAGGCTGAGACAACTGACTGATCATGAAACTGGTGAAAAATGAGATTTTGTATAAGGACACATGTAAATAGATAGAAGAAATTCTCTTGGCAGGTTGACATATGGTAAGACATAACATACTCTATTTTGCTATTTTTTTTACATGCAGTTGTTATGATCATATTAAGTTGAGAGACTACATGGAATAGTTATACCTTACGCTCATATTTGTCACCATAGGACCATTTAAAATGAACTAGTGAATGCAATAAAATGATTCAAAATGGTGAAAAAATTAAGAAAAATGGTGACCAAATACACCATATACACCAAAATACATACACACATTTACATAACTTATAATCTAAAATCTTGTTTTTTTTTTTGTTTTTTTTTAAAGCTTTCATTGTCATGTCAACTATGCAAATACACTCTTTGGAAATTTAAGATAATTTCTCAAAAGCACTACATGAGCCATGTGAGACCTGCAAATACAAAATGCACCATCTTCTGATGCCCTATTAAGCCATCAAGGCCTTTACAGTCTTTAGACACAGCACTGGAGAGAGAAAACAAATCTTTCTGTTTAAATGCACTGCCAGAAGCTTTTCAACTCTCCATTAGGGAAATGCTCTGTCAGATAGGAAAATCCATCAACTTTTGTTAACAGACCCACTGAACCATACCTGTCCATTCAGGGTTATCACTCTCCATTTAGCATTACATAGACTTACACAAAATCTTCATTTGTGGATGCAAATTTACCTGCCAACATAGGTAATGTTTGCTACAGCATGTGTGTCAGAGCATCACAAATAAATGCATTAAAGGCAATATCTATTGGTAGTGCATCCTTCATGTTGATGTGACAGGAAATTTCTTTGGCTTTCTATGTGAACATTTGGATTCATGTGCAAATATTAAATTGGGCACTCTGTAAGGGCAGGAACACGTTTACTGAAACACCCAGCATGACTGCAAACAGGATGCCACCACCTGTGCACCATGGGTTCCCATTGATCAGATGCCCTTTATTATTGCCACATAAATAATATTACAGTTAAATTTTTTGGTCCAGCTAAAGCTAGAGAATCTCTGTTATCTTTCCTATTTCCACATCTTTTTTTTTTAGCATGTTTTTAGGTAATTGAGATGATAAAAGTTGACTATAGTTTGTGCAATACAATCAAGATAACGCTGAGAACGTGAGACGAGTACCCCAACAGTTTTTTTATTTATTTATTTTTTCAACCTTAACTGGCAGTTTCTTTAATTTCAGGCATGTTTAGCATGAACTTGTTTAAAAGTAATAAAAGTAAAGTCTTGTTTTAAACATTTTTCACACTATTTTTTTTTTTTTTTTTTTTTGTAAAAATTTTTAATTTTTTTTATCTACTAACAATGTAAATCACAAAAGATGTGACGTTTTTGTAATTTTTTCTTTTCTTTTCTTAAAGTCATGAATACTCCCATCACAGTGTCAGTTTCACCACATCTCAAATTCTGTATTGTGTTTACTAGAATTCTTTTGGTGGAAAGATAAATGATAAGCATGGTCTTCACTGACACTTGTTAACTTGGTCGATGCTAACATTTAAAATTATAATTTTAATTGTAATAATAATAATAATAATAATAATAATAATAATAATAACTTTATTAGAGGTGAAATTGTTTAATGTGGTGGAATTCATGCCATAAATGTGGGACAGTCGTAATTTTTAAAACATTTACAGAAATCATTTTCACACTACAAATCTTGATATGGTTTATGTTTCTTTCACTCTTTGTTTAGATTAGTGTACTTTTAAACATGTACTAATTAGAATTTTTATAATGAATTTTCATAGTTTATTATTGAATGTCTGTTTGGGACAAGGCTGAAACAACATAATCTATACATAATAGCCATATGAAAAGTACAAAAAATAAATAATGATGGCATGGTAAAAACGTCATCTATTCAGTAATGTGACCTTCTTAACAACAAAAGTTTGAAATCTGTTAGTTTTAATAAAAATCAACCTATGACATTACAATTAAAGAAACACCCAAATGACAGAGTATTCAGAAAGTCTGGCATTTCCATTTAAAAACTGCTCACAGTTAAAGTCATCAGTCCGTGACTCTAGCTTGTTGCGTAATTTTGGCGCTTTATTTAGCGTGATTGTCCATCACACTCTAAAGCCTTTATTGAGTTGCGTAGCGTTACCATGTGCATTAATGTCAACAACAGAGACGGCGTTACGGACAGACAGCAGGTGACGCTACAATTATCGTGATCCAGTGATTTTTATGGTAGGATGGCTTTATGTTTTTAAATATATTCTATGATTTAATGCCTGTTTATGCATAGAATTGTATTCATTTTACTACGTTCGCTGCTGTTTTAGTGATTTTCGTGGCATCCGATCCAATGACTTGCTCACGTGGTTATCAGCAGGTAACATAAATTCAGGGACTAGGGCAGTGTTAGACATAAAACAACTCAAAAGTGTCAAAAAGCTATGTCATATTGTTATTTGAATGGTGTTGACATTATCAATAAAATTGAAGATGCCTGCATGCGGATAGATAAAACAGTTAAAAAAAATAACTGCATAATAATAATAATAATAATAATAATAATAATAATTTATGTATGTGTGCATGTAACGTATTCACAGCCAATATTACAACATGAAAGCAAACCATTTACATTATGATTGTGTTGAAGAACGTGGTAAAAATTTACCACTTGATGTCATGGTTGTATTGAGAGAGGAAAAAAATGGTCATTTTAAAAAGAAGTATATAAAAATATAATAAATATATATAGTGGCAAGCATATGGAGTGGAAATAACATCTGTCTATAAGTACACATTTTTAGAGAATTTATTTATAGTGTATCAGAGTAAGAATTGCTCTAACTGTTTTATGTTTTTTTTTTATTTTATTTTTTTTTTTACTCTTTCTTTTTCTGCAGTTATTCTTCTGTCTTCTGTGTCTATAATCTAAAGGAACTTATTCCAATTTCTGCAACAGTTACAGTGTCATTTAGTAATTTAAGTAAGGCTTTATTAAGACCATATTTATAGACTATAATGAATATCATTTGCTTTCCTTTCAAAGACACAAGTGCATGCAAAGTCACCTCAGTAAATCCAGAAACAATCATGGATGTGTCACGTTCTTTAGATACAACATGTCACAGGTGAATGTTTGATTTTCACACTTTATTTAGCATCTCATGTCTTGCTATCCATGAAGCTTAGTGTGTAATCTCATTTTCAGTCCACTTAGGATCCAGTCAGACTGTGACTTGTCCGCTGTCATATTCAGGATGTACTTTCCTCCTGAACTCTTCTGATCCAAACAAATCTGTGCAAAAAGGATTTTGCAATGAGCATTTATCAAACAATTCCAAAACTAATGCACCAAAGACACCTCAACTTCTGCAGACTATGACTCATCCCCAAAAGTTCCAACTTTCTCCAAAATTAGACTCACTGTCTAATGCAGAGTTGTTGAAGAAGAAATTACCCACATCTAAAGCCTTGCACAGTCTTCTACTGAAGATCCAACAGCAGAGACTTCAGAGAGAGACCATAACTTCAGCATCTGAGGTGAAACATCAAGAACATCTAACTAGGGAAGTTTGCAGGTTGAGAAGCAAAGGTCTGTAATGTCACTGAGCATTGTGGAATATAAGAGGTTACAGAGCACATTTATGTAATACATACAGAGGAACATAAATATGTCAATTATATGACCTAGAACTCTGCAAGGCTGTGTTAAATTAAGTTACATTGTAGTTTGGTGCTATCTCTTCGGCTAGAAGCAAAACCAACACTGTGCAAGTGGAGTAATCAGATTGCCTGTCCAGAAGCACCCTGTAAGCTGTTTTTCACCCAGTGCCTGCCACCAAACATCTGCTCACTGGGGTGAGACTCTTATGAAATATGAGAAAAACAATTTAATAATTCTTCCTGACACAGAATACAATGCAAGAATGTTTCAGAGGTTTAAAGGCACCTTGGCCTACAAAATGTCTTACATAACAGAGATATAACAATCTGGTTACATACTAAAATAACCTTTTTAACCAATTTCTTTCTAACCATACAGCAGAGCACTCTACATACATAACTGCTTGGAGGAATGCCCAGGGGCTTGTAAAACAAATTTTGAACTCACAATGTTCTGCAATTTCAAAGGCTGAAAGGGTCAGCAGAAATCGTAGGTTTCAACAGCAGTTCACTCATAAATTTACATTTAACAATTTGGCATACACTTTCATCCATATCAAAAACTGACAGTGCATTTAAGCTATTTTTAGTTTGTTTGTTCCCTGGCAATGTTGCCTATGAGCTCGGCATCGCTAGCCTCATTAAATGTGTACAAAGTATCAGGCTCATCATCTTGTGCATGTTTTTTAAATCACAATTTGCATATTTGCATTCTTTCTAATTTACATGCAGTAGTTCTCAGATTACCCTTAAATGCATTTTCTTTACAGATCAGAGTGAATGCATAAATAAGAGGGTCCCTCAGCCAAAAGGTTCAAGCAAGTTGAAAAAGGTTGAGAATTCATTTGAGAAGCATATCAGCTGTGTGCAAAATCAAGATCTGTCTCAGCCAATCTTATATTCTCCTATATCTAGAATGATGTTTAGCAGCAGTGCTGAATCTTCATGTCATGTCAAGGAACCTCCATTGAGAAACATAAATCAATACATTTCTAAGGCCTCACAAAAATCCAACCTTGAATATATTGACTGAAAGTTATCACTTTGGAATCACAAATACAGCAAGACCACTAGCAACAGATAAAGAAAATAGAGGCCAAAGAAACTCAAACAAACAACCAAGATATAATATCCAAGAGGTGTGTGAATACATGCATCACCAGGCCATTGAGAGGAGGAAAAGGGCACTGCAAATGAAGAAAGAAGCAGAGCTAGAGGACAAGTGAAAGCAAAAGAATGTGCAGGAAGTGGCCAAGAAACAAAGGGAAGTGCTCCACAGGGCCAAGAAAAACAGCAACAAGAGTTTAAGGTATGTAAATGAATGTTGTTTAGAAAAAGCAGTAAGAAAATGTTGCTTTGTCATTTTCCCAATACCACAAATTGTGCTTAAACAGAACAGAGGCAGTTTTGAGGAAAAGAAGAGGTGTGCTAATTTACCCGAGACTGCTGAAAGACAATTGCTTGCCTTTCCTAGAACCTGAGTGTAATAGTGCGAGTCTATGGCAAAGCCTGTTGTACCTTCTCTCAGCCTTAAGAGGGCAGTATTAATCAGCTAAGTGTTTACTGTAAATGACAGAAATAAACAGTGGGGTCCAAAGTCTGAGACCACATCAAAAGCTTGGGATTTTAATTTTAATTTAAACCTGGAAATTCTGAAATATTTAAATGAAAGTGTTCTGAAGATTCTGTGCTATTTCTTGGTCATTAATTAAATAAGCATATTCATAATATTGACCATAAAAAGGGAACAAACCAAATACAAAGAAATTCAGATTTGTTATTTTATTTTTTATTTTGTAATTGTTCAATTTAACTTTTTACTTAAAGTGTTACACTAATAATATCATTTGTGTGTGTATATAGATAGATAGATAGATAGATAGATAGATAGATAGATAGATAGATAGATAGATAGATAGATAGATAGATAGATAGATAGATAGACCCATTTCCAGCAGCCATCACTCCAACATCATGCTGAACTGCTAATTTGGTACTAGAAAATCACTTGCCATTATATCAAACACAGTTGAAAGCTATTTGGTTCATTAAATGAAGCTTAACATTGTCTTTGTGTTTGAGTTGCCACAGTATGCAATAGACTGGCATGTCTTAAGGTCAATATTAGGTCAAAAATGACATAAAAGAAACAGCTTTCTCTAGAAACTCATCAGTCAATCATTGTTTTGAGGAATGAAGGCTATACAATGCTTGAAATTGCCAAAAAAAAAAAAAAAAAAAAAAAAACTGAAGATTTCATACAAAGGTGTACACTACAGTCTTCAAAGACAAAGGGCAACTGGCTCTAACAAGGACAGAAAGAGATGTGGAAGGCCCAGATACAACTAAACAAGAGGAGAAGTACATCAGAGTCTCTAGTTTGAGAAATAGACACCTCACATGTCCTCAGCTGACAGCTTCATTGAATTCTACCCGCTCAACACCAGTTTCATGTACAACAGTAAAGAGAAGACTCAGGGGTGCAGGCCTTATGGGAAGAACTGCAAAGAAAAAGCCACTTTTGAAACAGAAAAACAAAAAGAAAAGAGTGGGCAAAGAAGCACAGACATTGGACAGCAGATAATTGGAAAAGAGTGTTATGGATCTTAACCCCATTGAGCTTTTGTGGGATCAGCTAGACTGTAAGGTGTGTGAGAAGTGCCCGACAAGACAGTCACATCTATGGCAAGTGCTACAGGAAGCGTGGGGTGAAATGTCACCTGAGTATCTGGACAAACTGACAGCTAGAATAACAAGGATCTGCTAAGCTGTCATTGCTACACACGGAGGATTTTTTGATGAGAAATCTTTGAAGTAGTCTGAAATTTTTTTTTTAAAATTGTAGTAGTCAATTTTCACGTTATTAATGTCCTGACTATACATTGCGATCAACTGAATGACACTTTGGTGAATAAAAGTACCAATTTCTTTCCATAAGAGCAAAATCTGTACATTATTCCAAATTTCTGGCCACGATTGTATATATATATATATATATTTACAAAAAATTTGATCTCAGTGATTTAGACTGTGGCATGATTGTTGGTGCCAGATGGGCTGGTTTGAGTATTTCTCTAACTGCTGATCTCCTGGGATTTTCATGCACAACAGTCTCTAGAGTGTATAGAGAATGGTGGGAAAAACTAAAAACAACCAGTGAGCGGCAGTTCTGTAGGCGAAAATGCCTTATTGATGAGAGAGGTCAACGGAGAATGGCCAGACTGGTTAGAGCTGACAGAAAGGCTACGGTAACTCAGATAACCTCTCTGTACAATTGTAGTGAGCAGAATAGTATCTCAGAATGCACAACATGTCGAACCTTGAGGCGGATGGGCTACAACAGCAGAAGACCATGTTGGGTTCCACTTCTTTCAGCCAAGAACAGAAAACTGAGGCTGCAGTGGGCCTACCATTTGTGTATCTCATCAGCAATCCACATTTGTCAGACTAGGCAATGTTTTTCCAATTGTCTGCTGTCCAGTTTTGGAAGCCTGTGCCCACTGCAACCTCAGTTTCCTGTTCTAAGCTGATAGTAGTGGTACCCGGAGGGGTCTTCTGCTGCTGTAGCCCATCCGCCTCAATGTTCGATGTGTTATATATTTAGAAATGCTTTTCTGCATAGAACTGTTTTAACGTGTGGTTATTTGGGTTACTGTCACCTTCCTGTCAGCTTGGACCAGTCTGGCCATTCTCCATTGACCTCTCTCATCAACAAGGTGTTTTTGTCCACAGAACTGCCACTCACTGTTTGTTTGTTTGTTTGTTTGTTTGTTTGTTTGTTTGTTTGTTTGTTTGTACATAATAAAGTGGCCAGTGAGTATAATATATACTCTGTATGCTAGCATCATTTATTCACAGCTGTTTTTAATCAGTCTGATTGTACTTCAGTTGCTTCAAAACTCTGATGCATCTCTCATCTTTGAGCCAGCAGAACGGAGCAGGTTGACCAGGGCTCAGGCACACTCGCTGAAGTTGGTAGTCATGATGCGAGCAGTACTCAAAATGATCAAGCCGTTCAGAGACACAAAGTGGAGGCTCCCAGCAAGACTATCTGTAACAAGGTAAATGGAAAGAAGGAGGCAAGAACTGGCTTGATAATATAAATAAAGGTTTAATGATAAACTTAACCAAAAAGACAACACACACAGGTGTCGGATAGCTGTCCATAACTCTCTCTGTTGGACTGCCATCTCCAGTCAACCTTATCCCTCTCGGGTTTAATCAACCTAATTAGGGGCCGGGTGTGCGGAATCACGACTCGGCCCGTCCTCCGCCCTGCCACATTCCTCCATCGTTCTCTCAAGCCAGGGAGCCCCCGGCATGACGTACATCCCCCCCCACCTCTCTGGGGGGAGGTGTGCCCTTCCGGCCCCGTCTGCCGACAGGTCGTCCCCACCTTCCTGGAACTGGGTGGGTGACAAGGGGAGGGAAACAACAATAAAAATAAAAAAACGTACATACACGCCAAAACGGCCGATGATACCAACTTAATATAATAATATTTAAAAAGAGAGGGAAAGGCCAACGCGGAGCGGCAGCGGGAGAGAGAGAGGAGAGAGAGAGAAAAAAAAACTGACTCGCCGGTTCTCCGATACGCCATAGCCTGGTCCTCGGCCACTCCTCCACCCTCTAATGGACGACAGCCATGCCTCCCCAGGCGGATCGGAGGCAGTCCTCCGGCCCCTGGCGGACGGAATGCCCTGCCGCGTTTTCTGTGGACGGAAGGGGTCTCCCCCGCCCCTGGCAGCAGTTCTCCTGCTCCAGGCAGTCAGCCAGGAGCCCCTCCCCGCTTACGGTCGGCGGTCTCAGACCCCGCCACGTTTCAGCGGCTGGTAGGGGACTCCTCCACCCCTGGCAGCGGCCCTGACTGCTCCAGGCAGTCGGTTAGGAGCCCCCCGTCCCCCGGCGGATGGCTGTGGCTGCTCCGTTGGGGTGGATGGTAGTGGCGAGGACTCTACTATGGCACATCCCTCCTCCTTCCCGGGTTTCGGCACCAGTTTAACAAGGTAAACGGAAAGAAGGAGGCGAGAACCAGCTTGATAATATAAATAAAGGTTTAATGATAAACTTAACCAAAAAGACAAACACACACAGGTGTCGGACAGCTGTCCGTAACTCTCTCTGTCGCACTGCCGTCTCTGGTCGGCCTTATCCCTCTCAGGCTTAATCAGCCTAATTAGGGGCCGGGTGTGCGGAATCACGACCCGGCCCGCCCCCTGCCCTGCCACACTATCGCTGCTCTAGATACACGCATGGACGTTGAGGCAGCCCTGCTGAGAATCACAGGCCAAAAAGAGCCTCTGAGACAGTCACAGTCTGCTGGCCAGGGCATCTGTGAAGCTGAATCAAGGGAAATTTTGTCTGATTGTGCATCTGTGGATAAGGATACAGAGACAGAGATAGAACAAAAAGTCATGTCCATAAAAAAAGAGATCAAAGATGAGAAAGATGATGTGGGTATGTGCTCGAGAGGTTATTAGAATAATCTAAACCATGATTGGACATTTACAGTCTTTGAAAGAAATGTATGTCTTTATTTATCTATTTATTTATTTTCCATTCTAGATTTGGGACCATATGCTGCAGAGACAGAGTTTATGCCACAGATTGATCAACAAGAAAAAGGACAAGAAGTAGAAAGTAACAGCAGTGAGAGCACCGACTCCACCAGCAAGGTGTTGAATTGTGACTTTGCGGACTTTGAGGATAACATATTTAAAGATCCCATGAAATGGCTTGATGAGCACAGCTTCCTTTCCTGTGTTGACAAACACTACATTTACTAGAATTACTGAAATAGCCAAACCATTTAATCAGAAGAGGGTGTCCACATACCTTTTGATAATTTACTGTATTTCCTTTTGAAACAAGGTGGGGTGGGACATATTGAAGTCTTGTCCTTTTAAAATACCCAAATAACCTATGGTTCACACATAGCTTTGGACCATGATTTGCTAACAGTTCAAGATCAATTAACAATATTTTTGGTCCATTTTTTAATTTTAAATGCGTATATCTGCTAAAGGTTAATTTTGTCAACTATAGGTGTATTCATGACCTCAAGCATAGGCTATTGATGGGCTCAAAGCTAACAGACAAGGACTAAGAGCCACCAAAGTCCAATTCTGATTTCATGTTTTCATAAAACCATGAATTAATGTATTCATTAATGCATAATGTATGCATTATTGTATGTAATCGGTTTACCCTTTGTCTTAACTTACAATGTTAATTTGTTAAGATGTAAGCATCTTTCTGCTGCATAGCTACAAATTGCAAATCACTAGAGCACTAAAGGTCATATGAGGCAAGTGTATGTCAAAGTATTGAACACACTTTTATATCTGGCTCCTCAATTTATTGAATTTGTAGTAGAGTGACCTGAGTGAGATGAATAGCCAGCAGCTCCAAGGCCACCTCTCTTTGGCCCAAAGCCAGCAGTTTCTACGGGAAGAGGAGCTACGGGCACGCCAGTACAGTGCCCTTTTCAGGCTTAGAGAGAAAGTGCTCTGGGAAAAGACTTAAGCTGAGCTTGAATGGTTGGAGCATTGCAAAAGGTGAATGGGACGTCCCCCTCTGTATCATAATCTATTTTAAATCAAGTTGAGTTACTCATAATTTCATGATTGACGCAATTTGTTTATTCAACTAGTGTTTTATCACTCATTCATGTTTTTGGTCAGCATTAACAGCAACATGCATATATTTCTTTTAGGGATGTTTCTTTGAATAATGCATAATTTTTGCTGTTATTTTTCCTGCTAAATGGCATATCATTGATCTGTAATGTTATGTTTTCATCAATCAAGGAACAGCACAAGATGATGTACATGCTTTGGCTGAACTCAAACAGAAGCAGGAGGAAGTAGTCCACAGATTCCGACAAGAGCAGGTGACTTCATGAAAAACCTTTGGAACTCCTGTGACAATTGTTGCACTGTAAATTATTAATTATTAATATTGAAAATATTAAGCGGTAACAACAGAGTCCTGTATTGTGGCATGATGTAATTTTTTTCATAGTTATTTGTGAACTACTCAAATACAGCATGATTCAGAGAGTATCAGTGACAGAAAATAATACTAAAAATTATTATTATATACATGTGTGTGGGTGTGTGTGTGGGTGTGTGTGTGGGTGGGTGGGTTTGGGTGGTTTACGAGGACATTTGTTTAGGTTACAAACTGGTATTTACGAGGGTATTATGCTATAAATGTGGTTTATGAGGACATTTCTAGTGTCCCCATAATTCAAATCACTTAAAAAACATACTAAACGATGTTTTTTTGAAAGTGTAAAAGTGCAGAAAGTTTTTGTGAGGGATAGGTTTCGGGGTAGGGTTAGGGTTAGGGGATAGAATCTATAGTTCGTACAGTATGAAAATCATATGTCTATGGAGAGTCCTCATAATGATAGCTGCACCAACATTTGTGTGTGTGTGTGTGTGTGTGTGTGCATGTGTGCTTGCTTTTGTGCGTGTGTGTGTTGATTTCAGGCAGAGATCCACCACTGGCGTAACATATACAGATCCTGTTGGCAGCAGAGGTGGTTGCTACTCCACCATCAGAGAGACATTCTTGATATCAAGCAATCAGCTGTTCATTTCAGACAAGTGTTGCAAAAGCAGACTGCCAAAGAAACAGCAGGATACCAAACCAAAGAACAATGCCCAGAATATGGTATCCACGAATCAGAAATCTCTCCTCTCTCTTAATGTGGTACTAAACTGGCATCATATCCTTTATCTCAAGCAGGATATGAAACAGCATTTGCAGCTTATTTACTGTGCTTCTGTAATGTGAGGTATTTCAGTGTGAATCAGAATATGCAGGACAGGACATGATTTTATCCATGAAGAATTGACTGGATTGTGAAAAGTAGGTGATCCAGTCAGATCTGAATGTGAGTGAAGGACTCTATAAGACAGGTGGCTGGAGGGGCTGAAAAAGTTAGAGGAATTGGTGATGTCAGTTATAAAAGGAAAGTTGTTTCAGAGGTGAATGAAGTTATTACATTTGGGTAAAAGATTACAAAGACAAACATTTAATTTCTTTGGAATAATTCAGAAATATTCTGATGAATAATTTACATTAATACTAGTAGCATGCAATATGAAAATAAAAAAGGTCAATTGTAATTTCATGTTGACTTTATGAATATTGGGATGCACCATACCTACAGTACATGTTGTCATTGTAATAAAGTGATGGAATGGACAGGAGAGCAAAACCAGGTGATAAATACTCCAAATGCACAGATGACACATTAAGCAGTGAATAAAACCTTCTCATTTTTATGCTTACGTTTTGCAGCTGGAAGAGTGTGTTATGCATCATGGGATTATGCCAGATGCTAGAGGTACAGATAAAACACCCAGAGAGGAAGGAAGGCAAGTATAATTAGACTTTCTTTTATTATACACTAACACATACTGTATGTTTAGGATGTTTAGATCAGAAATACAGTAAGCAGAGGCATTGCCAACAAATTTATGTAGATTACCTCGTCAAGGCTTTCTTAAAAAGGAAATACTGCAGTGCACCACTTACTGTCTACCAAATCTAAATCCGTACTGTATGACACACAGCAGACGAGGAAACAGAGCAGAAGTGTGTGCATATCGCAGGCTTGTTGTATGCAGCATTTACTGTATCTGTGTTGGTCACAATGCAGCACTCACAGTAATTACCTTTTGAGAGAGAGAATTGGAAGGAAGTCAGGGAGATAGATAGAGTCAGAGGAGGGGTGTGTGTGTGTGACTGGGGTGGGGGGGGGGTTGGCTGGATGGGAGGAGAGCATTATTAGATGAGAGAGAAAGAGTGAAGCAGGCAGGAGGAAGTTAAAGAGAATAAAAAAGAGGGCATAGCTGTAGACAGAGATGCAAGATGACTGCTCTCGCAGCCCCTGGCTCAGCTGGCACTGCAAGTTGACACGATATCTGGGGAGTGGCAGCAGCATCTCACAGGGGACCTAAAGGAGGAAAGGCTACTGTTCCTCTGGCTGCTTGCTTCCAACCGAGCCCCTTGTGATGGCAGTATGCCAGTCATGAACAGGTCAGGGTAGGTGGACAGCATTTCTCTCTCTCTCTCTCTCTCTCTCTCTCTCTCTCTCTCTCTCTCTCTCTCTCTCTCTCTCTCTTTCTCTCACTCTCTCTCTCTCTCTCACTCTAACTCATGCACTTTTTACTCTCTCTCTAATTGCATGTGCAGACATTAAATCTGTGAAAGTGTGTACAATTATACAGTACTGTATTGTGGACTTTTGTGGAGAAAAAAGTTATCAGAGTATAGATCTCAGTATATTTCAGAGGATTTGCTTTCATCTGTAGCTCAACTGGTAGAGCAGAGCAATTTCAAGGTCACAGGTTTAACTCCCAGGGAACAATAAATACCTTGAATGCACTGTAAGGTGCTGTCCACAAGAATATGATATTTCTCAAAACATAAAGTTTTCTCTGTGTGTGGTCACTGAAAACAGAGCTTTTTGAAAACGTTTTTCAAAGTGCAAACTTTTCAAAACAAAATTTTTCATGATGGGTGAGGATAGGTGACAGAAGTTTTGGAATACAGTGACATCTTGAACACAATTTGTGCATGGCAGTGGTTTCTAAAATATTGGGCAAATGCTAGAAATTAACAGGCAAGAATTTGACAGCGATGGCTGAACACTGTTTTTTTTTTTTTTTTTTTTTGTGGTCAGCTTTCATAGGTTTGCTGCCATGTTTACAAGTCAGCCTACAATTGCCTAATCATTATACTGCTATACAGAGGTGTATGCATAAACTACATCCGTTAATTAAGTAAACCTCTTCGGTCGGGAAAAAAACAATTAACTTCAAAATGCATGCCTATAATTTTCTTCTGTGGTTTTTGATATAAAAGCTTTACTGCACAATATCGCCAACTCATGGCCTGGCATGGTTGTGTGAGCATTTAACAGTAAAGTGTCATTGCCTAAATGCTGTTTAAAAAGGATTTGTTTAAATTATTTTTTAAATGGAGGGCTGCAAAAAAAAAAAAAACCCTGCATTTTCAGAAATATCCATCTATGTGTGGACAAGGCCTAAGTTGCTTTGGAAAAAGTATTTTCCAAATGCAAAACTTGTTCTTTTCTTTCTTTTTTCTTTCAGCTTATTAAGTAAGGCAGGTTTGATGAGGCTGTTGTCTTCAGATGAAGTGTGGAGTTTAGGACGGAAGAGAAACCAAGTGGAACTCGTCCCAGCAGAGCAGAACATTCTACAAATCTCAGAATCACATCATCCTCCATCCAGTCCCTCTCACAGGTATAGCCGACAAAACCAAGCTCTTCTTCGCCTTATAAGTCCAGAAAGAATAGTCAAGACGGACAGTGGGAACACTCCATGCCAGCAAGACTCTGTGAAGACTTTGAAACCAGGATCTAAAACTGATGGTATGTGAAGAAGTTTGTATTATTTGGATTGAGAAGTTTTACACAAACACATCTGGAAATATCTGTTTCTAATTGCTATCTATATTTTTTTTTTTACCCATATCACTGAATATTTGACTATCAGGGAATAAGCAGCTCTCAGGCTTCTGAAGTTTAGACTTAATTTCTTAAAGTAAAAAAAAAAAGAAAAATTCGACTTCATATAGTCTGATTTTACCTTTGCACTGACTTTCTCAATACATTCGTCTTGCTTTTACTATTGAGCAGACTGTCATTCATATTAAATGCTGATTTGCAATCTGTCTAGTTTATGCTGACTAACTACCTTAAGAATAAATCAATGCCCATTCTGATTTACTGTGACATTTATAGTATGTGCCTGCACATAAACACCATAAAAATCAAAACTGTTTAACAGTTCACAGAAGCAGTCCTTATAAATACTGTCTAGTCTAGCTGGTGGACCAGCACAGCCATTTTGTCCTCTTAGAATCAAATAAGACTGAAGATTTAAGACTGCACTGAACACTGAAAAAAAATAAAAAATAAAAATGACAGAAAAACAAGAATTACAGTAGAACCCTTTTAGATTTAGTGTCTGATCCAATTAGCATTTGTTCCAAAATATTATAGAAGTTTAATTTCTTAAAGAAATGTTCTGGGTTCAATACAAGTTCAAGTTCTAAAAAATAATTTTGAATCATCTCATGTTTATTTAAAAAAAAAAAAAGGAAAAAAGAAAAGAAGCTCAAATTGTGGTTAAAGTAAGGCATGTACAATGGAAATGAATGGGGTCAGTCCATAAACGTTAAAATACACACTGCTTCAAAAGTATAGCAACAAGACATAAACATTATACGTGTTAACATGATTTAGTGTGATACTAACCTTATCTGTGTAAAGTTATATCCAATATAACAATTTATTTGCCATGAATACATAACACCGTATAATCACTGCAAGCTATTTTATTACACTAAAATCATGTAGAACAGAGATTTTAACACATTAAGATCATATTAATCTTTACGTCTTTTGGCTATACTTTTGAAGAATGTGTATTAACGTTTATGGACTGGCCCCATTCACTTTTATTGTAATGGCCTTACTGTAACTTTTTACTTACTGTAAATAATTTTCTATGGTAATCAAAATTATGCTACAAATGCTGCCTCACTATTATTTAAGCCTCACTTTTACTGAACTTGGAACATTCCTTTAAGAATTTATTGACCATGCAGAGTATTGTATGTGACTTCTGTCTTATACTTTGAGAAAAACAAATATGCACCTCACTTTAATATCAACAAGAGGAATTCATTAAACAATTTGAATGGACTGTCAATGGTTATTGCTTTCAGAACAAGAGACTCATCTCAAGGTACAAGGATTTTATGAGGATGCCTGCACACCCAAGTTTAATGAGGCCTGCAATGAAGAAGTGCTGGCAATACTACAACACCCAACTGAAAGACCCCTGAAGCCTGTATTGAAAATAAAACATTTACCATTCGGCCATGAGTTTGATTCAGATTCAGAAAGGACCACTATAGAGTCTAGTTTGTCATCTGACACAAAAGAGGATCTGCTATTTGACTCTAAGAGTGGCCATTTTAAACTTAAAGGGCAAGATAACATAAAGAAGACAAGTGTAGTTCATGGCAGTCCAACACCAAAAATCACCGCTCTTAATGTGCAGAACAATCAGACATTGCAAAGTGTACTGTCATTAAACAACAACCTCTGTGACAAGGATGCTGGGGGGCAGTGGAAATTTTCATTTTCAAACCCTAAAACCAATAAAACTTGTACAGACCATGAGTTTCTTGAAGAAAAAACTCTTGCAAGTTTAAATGAGACAGTCACAGACAACCCATTAATTGAAAACCTGATCCTGGAAGCAGGAAGTGCTGATTTAAGACAGACTCAGGATAGTCCATCTTGTGATGTCAGTCTGTCTGAAATAGATGAAAAGTCAGAGGCAATTTCGTTTCAGAGTGAAGCACTTGCTTGGTCTGAAGAAGAGCGAGACTGTCTCAATGAGGAGAAGACTGAAGCAAGCTCTTGCTCTTTAGTCTATGCAGAAAAGTTCATTGTGGTTCCAGACATTTTTCAGCATCAGCTTTATTTGAACAATAGACCTGCTGAAGAATACAATACATCACCATGTTATGAAAGGCAAATGACTGTAGAGTCCACCCTCTCAGAGATTCTCTCTCCTGTAGATGAGGTCTTGTCATACGGTAGTGCAGAACTTCCTCCCTTGGTTAAAGGAGGGGCCAGGTCAGGACTAGACAGCTACAGTTATCCTCCTCCCCCACCTGCCTTTGAGATAATTACATGGACCAGTGAGGAGGAACTGGCAGCTCCACCTGATTGTGAGGAAGATCTCTCCATTAACAGCGAGAACATCCCACCTCTCCCTGTGGACTTATCTCACAGGAGAAGAGAGTCTCAAAGTCTAGCCTCTAACAGTCTGAGGGCAAAGGAAGTAAACAATGACGATCTTAATGGAGATCTTTGTAAAACCCTCCCCCTAGCACTGAGCATATGTGAGGACATGGAGAATGATTGCTCACTTTCTGAAGATAGGAATGAAATCTCAGATCCTTTCTCCTCCTTTCAGATTGGAGACAGAGTTCTTGTATGTAACTCCAGACCTGGTGTGCTGAAATATAAAGGGCTCACAGCATTTGGAGATGGCTTTTGGGCAGGTGTGGCATTGGACACTCCTAATGGAAACCACAATGGAACCTTCAGAGGTGTGAAGTATTTTCACTGTCATAAGAGCCATGGTGTGTTGGTCAGAGCAGAGGACATCTCTTACATACACAGAGAACATGGTAGTGATATAGACACTGGGGTGGATGAAGATCCCTTCTCAGATGAGGAGCCACCTAGTGCACAGAAAGATAGGAAACAGAAAGACACATCATCAACAGGAGGACAAGGAGGACATACAAATAGTCAGTGTCCTCCTAGAGATGATTCCATAATGCCAAAAAACTCACCTCAAAAAGAACCACAAGGAGATATGTTAGATGGAGCAAGAGACCTCTCACATCCCTCAGAAATGCCTTCACCTAAAGTAAGTCATGCTCACAAGAGTATCAAATATTAAAGCTGAAGTGCGTAACTTTCGGTGTTAGAATACTTTCTCTTATTCCAGCTTAACTTGCAGAGACAAATATTATGATATTATAATATAATATAATACGTTATTCACAAAATAAGCTGTTTGAAAACAATGTGCCACTAGTGGTGCAGAAATTACACACTTCAGCTTTAAAGGAATAGTTCACCCAAAACTGAAAATTCTGTCATTATTTACTTATCCTAATTTTGCTCCACACATGAATGACATTTATCTTCCATGAAACACAAAAGGCACATTTTTAAAAAGTCTTCCCAGAGTCTACTTGCTAGAGTTAAGGCTACTCAGGGGGCACAAAGCTGGATCGCTGTAGCCTTGAGGGCCACACTATTTTATAGTAATTCTGCAGTATATACAAATAGATATTTCATTATATATATAAAATGTATTACTTTTTGTAGTAAGAATTGTATATTATTTTATTAAATAATTATTTATATATTATTTAAAAATATATATTATTGTACATTATATAAATAGTACCATTTCATTATGCTTTGGTTTCAGTTTTTCAAAGAGCCATTTTCTACCACATCCTTTGCAATATAGAAAACAAGATCAGTTCTTTTTTCACTGTCAAAGACACTGTCAACTAATAAACACCATGAGAGTTCCGCATCATATACACCAGAGATCCGTTCAAAAACAAGAGATATATCAAATATTAATTCTGAAACTGCTCCAGTGACAAATCATTAGGATTTGTTCACCCTCTTTAGCGTTTTGCGGTAACTTAGAATACTAATACGCATTTGGATGAAGACTCAATGCCATTATTGCAGTGTAAGCTATTATTTTTTCCTGATATTATTGTTGTCATGACAAGCGTATATCTCTGTTGAGCTATTCTAACAGGTTTGAGGCAAATTTGCACTGTAATAACTGACTCTCAATTGAGATTGAGAGCACGCATGTTAGAGTGACGGGCTGTGCGTGTTCGCACATTCTATCTTTATGAATGCATATGCAGACTGACCACGGCTCTTGTGTAACATCAGCCCTTGATGTTACCCTCTCTAACTGTACTGTGATTCAACCATACAGAAAATGACCGTAAGTATTTTTAAAATTGACACCACACAGTTCATACACATTTTATATTGATAAATATATTTTTGATGGTGACATCATAATGCGGGCAACAAAAAGATGGGCTGAGTGTTTAGTAGCGCTGCTGTAATTGAATAGTAACTCCTACAGCTATATTCATTAACCCTCATTGGTTCTCATCTCATGACCAAACTGTCTGGATTTCTGGGTGATCTGGTGGTGAGTTTGTTATGTTGTGGCGTGTTTATGTTTCCCTTGTGTGTTCCTCTGTTTGTTACATGTGCTCGTCAGCGCTGCAGGGTTGGTGGGCTCATTAACGTTATCATCTTCACCTGTTCCTTGTTTCTCTCCTCCTATATAATGCCCTCGTGTTTGCTGTCTTGTGCCAGATTGTATTGTGTGTTCTCCATGCAGTCAGCCTCTGTCTATCGGTCGGTTTTGTTTGTTCAGTGTTTCTCCCAGATAATTCCTCCTCATTATTCCCAGTGCTCATCGGTTCCCTGTCATCTACCATTTCACCCGCTGCTGTTACTTACCCGCTCTGGATCGCTGTTTACAGCAATCGTATAAGTCCCTTCAGTTACACTCTCTCCAGCGGTCATTATCCATCTTCCAGCTCCTTTGCCATTCTCCACCCGAGGAAGGATTCCCCTCAGCATTCTCCGGCCGCTGCCCTCTGCTATGTTTATTGAATTGTTTTGGTCATTTGACTGTCTGTTTTCTGTTGTTAGTGTTAAATAAAATGTTAAACAGTAGTCCTGTTTGGGTCCTCCTTGTCTGGTTGTAACATTACAATCTGGCCAACATGGACCCCTAAGAGCATCCGGATCTAAGAACCGCTGTTTCCCAGCAGGGAGTGCTTCTCGGCCGCCATGAAGAGCAGCTTTCTACCACCAACCAGATTCTTGAGGCTGTTGCTAATCAATTCGTGGATCTTACGGAGCAGACGTGGCAGCTTCGGAGCATGGCCATATCCGGCTCTTCTTCCTCGACCCCTCCGCCCGCTCCTCCTCCATCCAGCCCTCCTGTTCAGCGGAGTTCGGAACCATGCCTAAATCCACCTGCTCTGTATGACGGCAATCCCAAGTCCTGTCGTCCTTTCCTGTCCCAGTGTTCATTCATATTCTTGCTGCAGCATTCAACGTTCCCCACGGAAAAATCGAAGATGGCTTACGTCATCACACTTCTCACTGAACGGGCATGTGAGTGGGGAACGGCTTGTGAGTGGTCGGCCCTTGCTCAGGCTGCTTTTGACAAATTCAAATCTTTATTTACTTCAGTGCCCATTCTTCTTTTTTTAGACCCTACTCGTCATTTCGTGGTGGAGGTAGATGCATCAGAGGTGGGCGTCGGAGCAGTCCTGTCACAACAATCTCCTCATGATGGTCTGACTCATCCTTGTGCTTTTTTTCTCACCGTCTCTCGCAGGCTGAACGGAACCATGACATCGGCAACCGGGAGCTTTGGGCGGTCAAGCTGGCCTTGGATGAGTGTTGTCACTGGTTAGAGAGGGCTAAAGAACCTTTTGTGGTCAGGACCGACCACAAAAATCTTGAGTACATTCGGTCTGCTAGGAGGCTTAATTCACAACAGGCTCGCCTGGCTCTCTTCTTTGGGTGGTTTGATTTTAAGATCTCTTATCGCCCGGGCTCTAAAAACATTAAGCATGATGCTCTCTCTCATGTCTTTCACGAGCCCGAGCGCCCGACCTGCCCCAATGCCATTGTCCCTCCTGAACGTGTGGTGGCGGCGGTCTCATGGGGGGTTGAGGCTCGGGTCAAGAGAACACTTAAAATGGTTCCCGCCCAGAGAGGATGCCTGGAGGGTCTGTTGTTTGTCCCAGAGTCGGTCAGATCGCCTGTCCTCCAGTGGGGTCAAGCATCCAATGTCGCCTGTCATCCAGGAGTCAGATGCACTTTGGCACTGGTGCGTCAGAGGTTCTGGTGGTCGACTATGACAAGGTTTTCGTGCTTGACAGACAGGAGTCACTAAGAAAGTCATATATGTTTGGAGGACATTAGAGTGTGTAAATAATTAAATAATTTTCATTTTGGATAAAATTTTACTTTAAAGGTAACATTTCTGTGCCATTAGTGGCACCAGAAAGAATTGCAATCTGTTTATTGGAGTGACCCGGCATAAAAACAATGGCTCAACAAATGCTGTGAGATTTGAGCAGGACAAACTGTTTGTCTGGGTGACAGGGGAAATGTTTGAAACTTCTTTGAATATATTTATTTATTTATCTATTTATTTATTTATTTATTTGCAATTCTGTTTGGTGCCATTTTTGATGCAGAAATTACACACTTCTGTCACAAAAATTACTCATTTAACAATACCCCATTCTGTTTATGATATGGTAGACTGGCAAATTTATCTACATCACTAAATAATATCTGCTTTTTGGCTGTGAGTGTTCTGATGGGGAAAACATGGATCATTCAGTTGCTAAACTGACAGAAGAGTTGGGGAAAGATGTAGTCCACTGTACTCAGGATACCAGAAAGATACAAAGACAAAGGATGAAATTAGTGCATGATTATATATCTATTGATACTGTAAGTCACAAAAATTATCTTTGAGTTTAATTTGATAGCATTTAGGAATTAAATAACTAAAGTTAAGTATATACTTGACAGAAATTTGATATTTGAAATCACTGGTAAATATAATTTTCTTACCAGCACGGGACTTTTCTCTCTCTCTCTGACCTTTAGGACATCAGAAATGGTGAAGAAAGATATTTCATGCCATGTCTCTTAGAGCAATGGCATCAGGCCCAACCCGACCTGCCACCAAAGATAAAGGTACCACCCCATGAAGATGGTATCATATACAGATTAGTGGATGCTGCAATGGAAATACTATGTGGCCAAGCAAATTACAATGCTTTTGAATTTTATGAAACACCAAGCTATCTTTACGATGATGACAGTCGCAAACGTTATAGACAGGTAAGTCAATCCCATTTAGGACATGTAATGTCCAAGGTTCCGTATGTTAACATTTGTTAACATGAATTTGCAATGAACAATACATTCACAGCATTCATTAATCTTGGTTAATGTAAATTTCAACACTTAAACATTTTTAAAATCAAAAGTTGTATTTGTTAACATTAGTTAGTGCATTAGTGAATTTGTATTTCTATTAACATTACAAAATATTAATAAATGCTGCAAATACAGTATATATATATATATATATATATATATATATATATATATATATATATATATATATATATATACAGTTGAAGTCAGAAGTTTACATACACCTTAGCCAAATACATTTAAATTCAGTTTTTCACAATTCCTGACATTTAATCGTAGAAAACATTCCCTGTCTTTATTTTAAGAATGTGAAATGTAAGAATAATTATATATTTCAGCTTTTATTTCTTTCATCACATTCCCAGTGGGTCAGAAGTTTACATACCCTTTGAAAGTATTTGGTAGCACTGCCATTAAATTGTTTAACTTGGGTCAAACGTTTTGGGTAGCCTTCCACAAGCTTCTCACAATAAGTTGCTGGAAGTTTGGGCCCATTCCTCCAGACAGAACTGGTGTAACTGAGTCATGTTTGTAGTCCTCCTTGCTCCTCAGTTCTGCCCACACATTTTCTATAGGATTGAGGTCAGGGCTTTGTGATGGCCCCTCCAATACCTTGACTTTGTTGTCCTTATGCCATTTTGCCACAGCTTTGGAGGTTTGCTTGAGGTCATTGTTCATGTGGAGGACCCATTTGTGACCGAGCTTTGTGAAGTGCACCAGTCCAACATGATGCTGCCACACCCATGCTTCACGGTTGGGATGGTGTTCTTCGGCTTGCAAGTCTCACCCTTTTTCCTCCAAACATAACGATGGTCATTATGGTAAAATCGTTTATCAATTAATGGTTACATTTTTGTTTCATCAGACCAGAGGACATTTCTCCAAAAAGTAAGATCTTTGTCCCCATGTGCACTTCTGTTTTGGAGCAGTGGCTTCTTCCTTGCTGAGCAGACTTTCAGGTTATGTCGATATAGGACTCGTTTTACTGTGGATATAGATACTTGTCTGCCTGTTTCCTCCAGCATCTTCACAAGGTCCTTTGCTGTTGTTCTGGGATTGATTTGTACATTTTGCACCAAACTACATTCATCTCTAGGAGACAGAATGCATCTCCTTCCTGAGTGGTATGATGGCTGCGTGGTCCCATGTTTATACTTGCGTACTATTGTTTGTACAGATGAACGTGGTACCTTCAGGCATTTGGAAATAGCTCCCAAGGATGAACCTTGGGATGGATTTGTGGAGGTCCACAAGTTTTTTATTTTATTTTTATTTTATTTTTTCTGAGGTCTTGGCTGATTTCTTTTGATTTTCTCATGATGTCAAGCAAAGAGGCACTGAGTTTGAAGGCAGGCCTTAAAATATATCCACAGGTACACCTCCAGTTGACTCCAATTTGCCAATTAGCCTATCAGAAGCTAATTGGCTAATTGCCTAAAGGCTTGACATCATTTTCTGGACAAAGTAGATGTCCTAAATGACTTGCCAAAACTATAGTTTGCTAATATGAAATCTGTGGAGTGGTTAAAAAATTTTTTTTTTAATGACTTCAACCTAAATGTATGTAAACTTCTGACTATATATATATATATATATATATATATATATATATATATATATATATATATATATATATATATATCAATGTTTGTTAATGACATCTAATGCATTTACTAATGTTAACAAATGGAACCTTATTGTAAAGTGTTACCAATGTAATAATGTTCTAAATGAATAGAATAGAAACACAACTCTTATCCAGACCTATTTGTTGAACAATGTAGGTGATCTTTCAGTTAACATCTGATGTACTTCATGAGGTTTTGGGTGATCTGTTAAGGACAAAACAACCTGCTCAGATTACTGATAATGAATCTGTGATCTCAGCTTTGAAGTCAAGGAAAATTTCAGTCACATTTTTGAAGGTAAAAGAAATTACATATACAAAGAACTATATAAACCATTCTCACCAACATTTGAAATTATATTCATATAGTTTTTTTTATGTTATAATATTTTCAAGGGATGATTGTACTTAAGGCTGTTATTAAGCAATGTGTATTTGTAAATTTTCAGTGTGTTAATCTGAAATTATTTGCAGGCATCAGTAAGAACAGAAATACAGAAAATCCTTTATTTAGAGCGAAGTGAACATCAGATGAAAGAGATGCTTCAAAAATTGTGCAAATACTGGTATGCCAAGAGAGACAGAGTGGATTATATACTGGTGTGTACTTTATAGCAGGGACTGGCCTTTTATTATAATGTGCATATGAAATTAGTGGTTTGATCTAACTTCAGCTCATATATTATTTAACATCACAGTTAGTATGAAAGTAAAACTGAAAAGGTCTTATTTTGTCTGTTGATCTAATTCCAGATTCAGGAACTTCACAATGAGAAGAGAGCTTGGCTAGACTACAGGTCTGACCAGGACACTGTGAAAATGCGTCTGACTGAAGAGATTTTCAGCCTTCTTTTGGATGACACAATATTAGTCCTAAACCATATGCACTTTTGAACTTAAAATACAAGTTTCAGAATCTTCACAACATTTTCATACTTTACATTTTTGTACCTTTCATAACTCATTATTTTTAGGTGAATCTCACATAACTCATATTTCACCCCTTTATCAAGAAAGAAGTGGCGCAGAAATTCACACTTCTGTTGCAACCAATATTACTTTCAACATTAATCCGATATTGCTCTCAAGACAATTAAGCAACCCCCCCCACCCCGCAACACTTTACTGTATAGTGCAAAACATCTTATTGTCAGTACTGTAATACAGAATTTTTTTTTAATGCAAAATAAATAAATAAATAAATAATATAATATATATATATATATGTATGATTTATAACTTAAATTGTAATATACATCATGGTAGCTTTTGGGGCAGAAAATGGTTAATTGTCATGAAAATAATGCAATAATAATAATAATAATAATAAATCAGTCCTTTATGGAAAATACAATGTTTTGTTTTTGTTTTGTTTGTTTGTTTTAATTATATTCACCTTTTTTCTTCTAAGTATTATTTTTGGTTTTATTTTAATTATGCTTTCTTGTGTAAATTAAGCCACAATCAAACTGAAATAGCTATATTTCGGGGTTTGTAACATTTGCTGTGTTTGAATTTATTGAAAATAAAGCAGCAAAACTTACTAAAAGACTTGCTAATTATTTTTATTTATTTTGTAAAATGCAATGAAGAACTGTGTATTTCACATTAGCCTAGTTTCCATCCACTTTTCTCTCTATTTGTTATCGACAAAGTGAAAATGCGTAAAACAAAATTGCGATTAAATTAATCACAAACAGTGGCCATTAATTTGTTCTCCGTGCACTTGTCGATGTGCATGATAGGAGATATTTGTGTTGGCACTCCTGGAAGTGTCATGTTTGCAGCATCAGATCTAAATGCCATTAAGATCAATCCATAATCACGTACAGTGAATTGGCTTTCAAGGATGTATTCCTTGTCATCATGACTAACACAGGCTAATGATTGGGGTAAATTCTGTCATGTGACATTTTTGCGTTAATGCCAATTTTCGACGTAATATTTTTCCATTTAACTGTAGCGCATAAACTCTGTGTCGACACTTGTGAAATTTTAGCGATAGTTTGCGTTTACATCAGCTTTATTTTGATGCGCTAAAACTTTTTTCGCAAAAAATCCTTGGATGGAAACGTAGTTAATGACGGTAAATGTGCCACACACATACTATGCGTCGACAAGACGCTGATAGGATGCGCAAGGAGGAATTCTGCGTCCTGTTAACGCAGTAACGATGCTCTCGAAGATGCACGTCGCCCTACTGTAGTCATCAGAACGAGCGAGCAGAATCTGACTGAATGTAGAGAGCTCAGTTATCTGTGTGGCTCCACATCGCACGGCGTTTCCTTCATCACCTCCGATGGCAGCTGTGTTTTGTCTAAAAATCATTATTTTGATGGCACTGCTGTTTGCTGATGGTCAGTCTGCTCGGTTATACACAGAAGAGGATCCAGTGGTCATCCTGACCAGCGATACTCTGAAGCCGTCCGTGTTCAACTCGTCCACCGCCTGGATCGTTCAGTTCTACTCGTCCTGGTGTGGACACTGTATCCAGTACTCACCTACATGGAAAGCACTGGCAGACGACGTGAAGGGTAGGAGGATTTCCTTACAGTAATAATCTTGCTGTTTATTTACTCTCCTGGAAAAGCACAGTCGTTTTTCCCCCCCCCGTAAATAAAGAATAGTATGGGAAGGTGTCATTTAGAAATGATTGCCCTTAAAAAGAGTACTGTAGTGGTCCCATGGTATAGTGATGGGAATACAAAGTTTCTTTTGGACATGTATCAATGCAATAATGTGTACAGACACAAATCATGGGAGTATCTTGTTTTCAGACATGTACCATGTCTGTACCATGTTATTTTTGAAGTACAGAAACAAATACCAGGGCAAATTAAATGGCAATCACTTAGTATCAAGTACCATAGTTTTGCAATCACAGTTAAAAATAAAAAATAAATAAAATAAAAAATAAAATAAAACAAAACAAAACAAAACAAGGATTTGCAATGATATCAAATCCCAAAATTCCTGGTATTATTACCAAGAAACAAACTGTTTGACAATAATTGTCATTTAAAATTAATAGTCATGTAGTTGTGGTGTCTTTTATAATGGTAGGCAAAACATTTTCTCTAAATGATTTGTCTTTTGATTATCACATTTGTTCACTGTAGATCATTACATGAGTATTACTTAAACAGGTGTAGTGTGTGTGTGTGTGTGTGTGTGTTACTTAAGTACAGGAGAGCTTGTGAGGAAGTTGATAAGCCCTGTGCTGTTGATACACCTGTATGTAAATCCACGAGAATTGCAGACTGTTGCATTTTCACACCTACCTGATTGTGATCAAGGTCTCATGTTCACCCAAAACACTCACTCTATTTGTCTCTGTTTTGTGCAACAAAATGCACAATAATAGTATCATGTTTGAGTTATTGGACACCACTGTATGGCAGGCCAAACTGACTATTATTCATTCGCATGATATGAATTGTTGATATCAACAATTACATTTTCACCAGTTAAAATGCTATTTCCTGACATCTGAAATTAAATTACAACTAGTGGAAGTGCCAATTCTTGATATCAGTAATTACATATGTACTCGTAAAAACATTAATTCTTGATATAAAAAATTACATCACTCGCAGAAACGCACATTATTGATATACATTTTTTTTATTGTAATTATTAAAAACTGCGCAGGTCCTAGAGGGGGCGTGGGAGTTTGCTCATCCAGTTTACATGTGTTTTGATGGACTTGGAGAAGGCATATGACCGTGTCCCCCGGGATGTCCTGTGGGGGATGCTGAGGGAGTATGGGGTGTGTTAAGGAGTGTGTCCAGTTTGGGGGCCTCAGCATTGCATCCCTGCTATTTGCAGATGATGTGGTCCTGTTGGCATCATCATGCTGTGACCTCCAGCGTGCACTTGGGAGGTTTGTGGCCGAGTGTGAAGCAGTTGGGATGAAGATCAGCACCTCCAAGTCTCTGCCAGAAAAGGGTGGATTGCTCTCTTCAGGTAGGGAGAGAGCAGCTGCCCCAAGTGGAGGAGTTCAAGTATCTCGGGATCTTGTTCACGAGTGAGGGAAATTTGGAGCGTGAGATTGACAGGTAGATCTGTGCAGTGTCTGCAGTAATGCGGTCGCTGTACTGGACCATGGTGGTGAAGAAGGAGCTGAGCCTGAAGGAAAAGCTCTCAATTTACCAGTTGGTGTACGTTCCACCCCTCACCTATGGTCATGATCTTTGGGTAGTGACCAAAAGAATAAGATTGTGAATACAAGCGGCTGAAATTAGCTTCCTTCGTAGGGTGTCAGGGCTCACCCTAAGAGATAGGGTGCGAAGCTCTGACATCCAAGATATATATATATATATTTTTTTTTTTTTATTTTATTTTTTTACATTTAGACCACTTAAATTATTGATTGCTATCAGGATGTGAAGAGACTTTCAACCAGTATAAAAAAAAATTTCTGGAAAAGATTGCACACCCTAGTTTTAACTGGTGAAAATTGAATAGTTGATATTAACAATTCATGTCTTGTGAATGAATAAAAGTCAATTTGGCTTGCCATACCACTGTGCTTTTGAACATGTAGGAATTGTTGATGGGTAGTTTACAAATAACATGGATATACTTCTAAACATCAAGATTTTTTATTAAAATGCATATGTACAAGGGACTGTGTATATTTGAGGTCACCATTTCTTGACATAAAAAATAAAATAAAAATAATAATAGTGGTGCACCAATCAGGAAATTTGAGGTCGATACCTAACACAGTTTTTTACACTGAGATCGTCCGATACTGACCCGATCACAAATTTTTCTTTATAACATGCCCTTTGCTTCACTTTTGCTACAATTTATACAGTTTGCTGCAGTTATATGTTTATGCCCCATGCTGGAAAATTACATTCAATTTACATTAATTGTGAAATGCTAATATTTATTTGAATTGAAAACAGTTATGAATAGTCCTGTTGTTACTATCAAAGATCATTGTGACATACTGGCCACCAGTAAACACCATGAGAGCATCACACACAACAGAGAAAAGTTCAAAAATAAGAGAGATATTTCCATTAAGCTCCAAAACTGCTCCATTGAGAAATCACTAGTATTTACAGTATTTGTTATCTGTCTTTGGTGTTTTGTTGTAACACAAATCACTAATTATTAAGTAACGTTGTGAAAATGCTGTGCCGTTATTGAAGGTTAAACTGTTATTTGTGATACTGTGACAAACATTTATCTCTGATTTAAATCGGGGTTCTCACAAAATAGCGCTCGTATAAGTGACTAACGACAGACTGAGAGCGCCTGGGTTTCATTCCACTTCATTTTAAACATCCACTCCCTGACTTCCCTAAGCGCTTCCCCTCGGGGAAATCCCCGCTGCCATTTTGGAAGTCCATTCCACTTTGTTAAGTGGGAAAGTGAAGTTTCTAATGACAACCCCTCAATTCTGACTGAGTCAGCAAGCCTACTCAGATGTAGGCTTCAAGCAGCTCCATATCCAATACAACTCGACTGTGACAACAGAGATTGCACTTAACCTACTCCCACACAACTTTAGTGTATGGTGGAAGTGAAGTTAGGTCAGTTAAGCAATTTAGAAAAGTTATATTGAGATATAAAAGCATAATACTTGTAGCTCCCTATGTGTCCATTGTAATGTTACCATTTTTGTTTGTGTAAAACTTGATCAATTTGTTCTAACAGTTTATTCTAATAATAATTTAAAAAAAAAATGGTTTCTTCACAGACAAGATTTATACATTAGCCTCTGAAAATACAACTAAACTTTACCTTTTTAGATTGCATCAATCCCCAAAAACTTTGTCTTCTCAGGTGCAAAAAACACAAATAATTCCACAAAATCAGCGTGCTCCACGTGATCAAGGGTTTATGGTGTTCCAGTTAAACTCATTGCATGAGTTCTGTCAGTAGTGGGCCCTCCAAGTCCATGAGATGAAGGGAAGTTAGTGAGAGAAGGGCATACAAATTTGGAGTTGAATGCAGCCCTGGAGAGGAGAGTCCGTATGTTTAAAAATGAAACTGAAAGCGCGCGTGATCACTCAAACTGTCTCTGTCGCTCCACACACACATCTTACTGTCGCAACTCACGCAACATTACATATACTCAGATTTGTATTTGCTTCTTTATTTGTTGTTTAATTAGTTTTTACATCCATTTGAAGTATCTTTGTCCTATCCATGTCTAACTGTACAGCGAGTCAGAATTACTACCGCAATGCCTCTATAAAATGGGGATCTTACAATTCATACACATGTAACACACTTTTAAAAGAAACCAACATATTCATCTAAATTACAGCATATCTGAAAGTGTAAATTCGCAAATGCTTATTTTTTATTTTTTTGCCAATAAGAGCAAGTGCTCATTCATTAGAGTAGCAGTGAATGTGTGATTTCGTGCTTGCAGCAATTAAAAAAAAAGTGAAAAAGATTGGAATCTAGGCACCATCGGCCTATCGCCGAAGATGCCGATCACAAATTTAAGAATGTTGTGCTATGCAACTAAAATATGTCTGTTACTAGCCACTAGCTAGTAAATGTTCAGATTTCACTAGCCAGTGATTGAGTTGTGTGGTGGTGAAGAACTTGAGCACAGCGATCCTTTTACTGAATAAGAAGCTGGCGATTAAGAAGCTGGATTCAGCCTTGTCTTTTACTGCGTGTTGTGTCTCTGGGGCACACTCTGAAGGAAATGTAACTTATTTGGCTGCAGTGGGTCCTGAGGTGTCGTGATCGCGGTGTCACCATCGCTTAAATTGAGCTATGATATGCCATAATTACGTTTACATTGCATTTAACAACGTCAGTTCTGATTTTGGTTCAACTTTTCCATTAATTATTTTCACAACATTCTCCATTTTAAAGAATGGCCAGAGATCAGTGTAATGCACCTGTTGGACGTCTGTTGGAAGGTAAAAGTGTTGCAAAACTCAAGAGCTTATACATTTGAATTTGAGAACTTGGACAATAAATATTTGTACACAGATTACATTATGTACAACACAGATTATGCAAGTAATAGTTTCCTTTTGCTTTGTTCCGTGTATTGTGTATCCAAAGACGAGATCCAGGCACTCCATTTTCATTTTATGTCTCTTTTCAAATCCTTTCTGTTATTTACAGGCAGTTGGTGATCAAAAAGATAAAAAGAAACGTTAATTCTAATCATACATTGCACAGATGAGGGAAGAACAACCGTGCAACTTCTCTTTAATTAATGTGCGCTCATTCAACCGTAAAAATTTGCTCACAGAGCTGCAGTTCTCTTAAAAAGACAGTACCAATTTAGTACTTGTTATACATATCAATGTAAACTCAATATAAATCACACAAGTTCATATAAACAAACATGTAGCAAAATGTAGTAAGTTTAATAAATGTGTAAATACATAAATATTTAAAGGCATTTAAACTTTAAACTTCAAAAATCACTGTAAATGTTGAAGAATTTAGCAAATAGGCTCATGCATCATGTATGCAAGGGTTTGGTAAAAAAACCTTTTTGAAAATAGTTTTGAAATAGAAGCACTTAAATTATTATTTTTATAATATAATTATTTAAAAAAGAATTGTTATATGTGTAATTCTGTTGTCATTATTTGGTTGCAACCATGTGAATATTTTGTTAAAAATGTGCATGAAATTTCAAACAGTGACAACAGCTTCTATCATTATTAAAAATGCAATTTTGTGACAAAAGCGAAATATGAAAATAAAATATACAATCTCACATACTATTTTGCATGAAGTCATATATGGGAATATAACATACTGTATATGTGTGTGTGTGTGTGTGTGTGTGTGTGTGTGTGTGTGGGCAGGTTTAAGTGGTTTACGAGGACATTTTTTTAGGTTATAAACTGGTAATTACAAGGGTATTATGCTATAATTGTGGCTTATGAGGACATTTCTAGTGTCTCCATAATTCAGATCGCTTAAAAAACATACTAAACGATGTTTTATAGAAAATGTAAAAATGCAGAAAGTTTTTTGTGAGGATTAGGGTTAGGGTTAGGGGATAGAATCTGTAGTTCGTACAGTATAAAAATCATTATGTCTATGGAGAGTCCTCATAATGATAGCTGCACCAACATGTGTGTGTGTGTGTGTGTGTGTGTGTGTGTGTGTGTGTCTGTGTGAAGATGCCCCCTTCTCAGTTTGCTTAATATATTTTTCAGCCACTCGTGTTAGTTGCAGTGAAGTGTGACAGCAATGAAAGGTCACTATAGACTGACACATTTAATCTAAATTAGGGCAAATAGATTTACCACCTTGTCTCAAAGATGCTAAAAGTGATAGTTTGCATAGGCTAAACCTTTCTACAATCAATGTGACAGCTTTAGTGTTTTCTCTCACTGCTGTTTTTAAGCTTTACGACCCTTACAAAAAAGTAATGTGGAGATAAAATTGTACTGTGATGGTATCAGTTGGTAATACCGTGGTGCGTTGTTAAACAGTCAAAAGTCTTAGCCTATAATTAAAAAGATTCTCATATTGCATTTTTCTAATTTTAGTACAATTTACTTTCATTACAAATTATTTATAAGCATAACATCCTTTCGAGCTTACAGTCCTCTCGAGCTTACAGTTTATGAAAAATCTGATGATCCATGTTATCCCAACATAATTTGAGAATGTTCCAAAGAACATCTAGTGTGCTTTAATGGAAGGAAACCTGACCTTTTGCAGAATGGAGTTAACAAGGTGGTCAAAAAATGTGTGACCTAGAAATTGTGCTATTATTTTTTTTTTTATGTTAAAATTCTAGCCTACTATGCAACTATAAGTGAGCCATTTGTAGGTTGATTTCATGTTAAAGTGTAACATTGATAGCTCTGTGGCGCTATCAAAACCTTCTTCTGTTTGTTTGAGCTGCTCGTCCAGCCCGAAATGGCAACATTGGCACAACCAATGGCGTGAATTTGGGGTGGGACTATCTGTTTGCGCAACCAAAGGAAGATGGGGGGAGTTTTCTGTAAAACAGTGATTATTTTTGCAATTTGATTTGGTGACAGTTGTGGCACAGAAATTACAGCTTTAAATTGGATTTTAAATCTCAGATTTCAGATCAAATCCACTATATATTCTCGTGGTTTATTATTCAAAGAATATCATTGTATTACCATGATACATGTTCAGGAATCCATGGTAAAACTATTTAATACATTTTTTGTACCTAATAGTTATTGGATAGGGCTTTCTTCAAAAGTGAATCATTGAAATGGAAGTAGATATGAAGACGTCATACTTTTGACTCACAAATGCATATGTGTCAACCTACTGTAGGGTATATGTGTTGGAATGCCCTGTCTGATTTTCTTCTTCAGTGGACTGGGAACAAGGGGATGATGCTGTTCTTTAGATGACTAACATTGCAAAGACAAGTCTTCTGTTAAATGCATTCAGTTTGCCTTTGTTGGCACAAACTGTTGGCTGGGTGGCTCGTGAGTGGCCGCCTACCAGCTGTTACCTTCACAATGAGGGTCAGATGGCCCTATTGTGAGGGCATGACCCCGCTGTGCATTCCCCCACACATCTCAAAACCCACAGTGTCCCGCCCTCAGGTGAAGAATAGAGCATCAGAAAGGGCTAAAGAGCCCCCGGCTGTCTCTTCTCTCTCATACAAGTTTGATATCAGCTGCCTTTCTCCTGTTTTTTTTGTTTGTTTTTTTTCACACTCCATCTGCTTCATCTTTCTAAAACAGGTTTTACAGCTGTTCACCAAGTTTATAGGTTTGCGTAAAAAAAAAAATAAAACCCACCTGGCTACAGAAACCCAACGTACAAATTTACAGAGTATGAAACCATGATTTATTGAGGGACTGTATTTTCTTTCAGAAAACTGTGTGTGAAAGCCCTAATATCACCAATGTTTCCAATGTCAGGGATCAAAACTGTGTTATAAAGAAATAAAAGATTTTATGCTACCTGCCAATGTTCCTTTTACCTATCCACTTAAGCCAAGCATACACTATACGACTTGCAGTCGCCGCTCTGCGACTCAGTCTTGTTTTCAATCGTGCTGGTACGCACAATACAGGACTGTAGTGTATCAACTACATGACCATTCGTTCCCGACTGAGACCATGTGTACACTGGTATTACAGTGCGTTTTGGGTGATCTGATCACAAATGTAGAAGTGAGACACATCACCGTTACACCTGGTCATCTCTTTTGACCACTTCTGTTCGGATTTCGAGGAGAGAGTTTCTGATTTCATGAGGACATACATCAATCATTACGTCTGTGTATTACTAAATGATAATAAAGCACAAAAAAGTAAAAGACAAGAAAGAAAGCGCAAAAAACTGGTGCACAGTTTCTCTTAATTATTCGCAAACATGAGGTTTAGAGCAGAATTCTGAGTTATTTCTAGGGCTGCCACCGACCAAAGATTTTCCTAGTCGACTAGTAGGTGTTAATTTAAGCCATTAGTCGACTAGTCGTTGCACGTTTATGATATTAATTTAATTACTTAAATATATATTTTTGGGGGGGGGGGCATCAGAAAATGGTTTGAGTTCCAGGGCTGAGAAAGAATAAGTAACATTGCTAACACTGTTCTACATTACAGAGAAATACTAAACCGTAATAATGAGCCTTTAAAATATAAAGCGTAATGATTCTGAATGTGTCGGAAAAACCAACAAGGAGACTGTCTGAACATTTTGTTAATTTATAGAGAGAAATGCACATTAGGGTTGTGTCAACAGACGATGATCTCGGGGATCGACGATGGTCAGAGTGATCGCCAATAGCTGATGCCTTTAACGATATCAAGATGATATTTGGCTCGTTTTCCCATTAATGTATAACATTATTATTATTATTATTATTAGGCTATTATTATTATCAACTTATTATATTACAAATAATTTGCCCGTAGACACACAGACACGCGCTTGAAGAAACACTTTATTATATTATTAAGAACAGATGACAGAAAAGCCGTCTGTATGCATGTATGACGCACTGTTTGTACAGAGGCGTGCAGTCTCGTGGAACACGCACATGTAAAAGTTTCTAACTCTTTCTTTGTTTTTGTCTTCTGAATTTTTCGTTTTTGTTTTGCAAGAACAGTATCATCTATAAGTGCTGCAACTGACCTCAGACATCTCCGTTCAGGAGGTGCTTTGAGTTCAGTTCACTTTATTTCCACAGAGCAGTTTGTTGTGACCAACTCTGCAGCCTATACATCTGTGATTAAAACATAAAGTAATACAAAAACACATTCACCTCCAACCATGATTTATATTTCAGTGATTATTTTCATCATTATAATTATTATTTTTACATTTATAATTGTTTTTATGCCTGCATGTTTAGACGGACACTTGCCTGACGGCAAATGGAAAGGTGGTTATTTTATATATATATATATATATATATATATTATTGTGAAGGAGGGAACAAAATTAATTTATTCACACATCAGGTATTTTCCCGGACAACGAAATACCCATCTGGTAGAGAACGCACAGATGAAGTAGGTTCTTTGCCAGAGAGATGTTCACAACTGTTGTAAAGCCATCTTCAAAAAGTTGAACAACACACATTTTAATAGCACTTAATTTTTTTCCAGTTTCATTTAAATTTTTTGTTAAAATAAATAAAAAATAAAGTTCAAAGTTTGAAATCAAGGTGTCTTGCTTTATTGTGTAGGGTTAATAAACCCTGCTTAACGAAAATTACCCCATAGTACCACCTAGCGTCCAACCAGTGGTAATACCAGTGTTCGTCAGTTTCCTGTGGAGTTTTTTTTTTCTGCAACCAACCGACCAATCAAAACTTGGTTGACCAATACTCTTCTCATCGACTAATGTTTGGTCGACTATCCGGGGGCAGCCCTAGTTATTTCAGTGCAATACCTGTAACTGAGCTTCTAGTGGGCATGCTGCTCATATCTGTGTCCCTATTGGGCATGTTCATGCATTCACTTTTAAAAAATTTCAGATTGTACGTTTATTTCCCTTTAAATCCGCATGTAACCAGTGAAAAGCTGTCCAATACAGCTGCCTGTAGCATTGTCCTGTTTCAAACGGATCGCCCCAAAATGCATCTTAAAATTAAGGTAATGAAATTCATTCTCAAACTCGTGCAGTTTATTTTTGATAACATTTCAACAAACCTGAAACAATGGCTCTCACCCGTTTTTGCGCTTATTAGCACCATTTGCAAAGGAAAAAAACAATAAAAACAGCTGAAAATAATAATAAAAGCAGGTAGGGAGATGTGGGTGAAATTTTATTTTATTTTCTAATAATATAATATAATATTTTTTGTCTTCTGCTTCCTAATACCTATCTCTCCTCTTGCGCTCTCTCTATATTTAATTGGAATTGGATCATAACGGTCTCTCACTTATCAGGATAGTGCACACACCTGACCAAGACATCTAGATATCAATCTGTTTTGAAAACTGTCGTAAAGTCTGGGAATAGTCTCAGCATGTCGCAGGAGTGTGCACACAATAAGACCGTTTGTCTTGAGATCTAAGACTCAAACATCAAAGGAGATGAGCTTGAGTCGTGTAGTGTCCACTAGGCATTATCTGACAACTGTGCTGGCAGTCAGTACAGATAAAAGCGGCATCTCACTAGCCAATTTTAGTTAGCTTCATTAACATAATCACCGGACAGGCAGAGGGAGAAAGAGTGCACATTAGTGTCTCTCAGCAGGAGGTGTTAATCACTTGACTGTCCGGACTGAGTTAATGGATTCAAGGACTGAAAAATCACATCCGTTTTGTTTGAAAAAATCATTCTGTCACTGAGGCGGGGACTTGTGTTCACGTCAAGTGACCAATGAGCTTCTTCTTTTACTGAAGAACAGACAAGACGTCAAGAATGATGTGAATGTTCATCACACTCAGATTCTGTCACCAGGCTTTTTTATGTTATGTATAAATATGCATAGTTTACAAGTTTGTACTTTTGTTTTATTTTAGTTCATGGAGCTTCAATATACTTTTGATTAGTTCACTTTCTTCCAAATAACACACGTTTGTTGCCCAGCTCTTTGCACAATGTGACAATAAATGTGTGAAAGAAAAGGACGCAGTTTCTTTTTGCTCTGCCTTCTCAATAAGACATGTCTTTAAAAACAACCAGTTATAGCAGATGCTGCAGACTCTTGGAGTAATATTGAAAAATACCTGTGTATTCAAAAGCTTCAGGTTGATTGGCTGTGAAAATATAGTGCTTTCACAATATATATTATTCCAAAGCAGCTTTACTGAGAATTCGGCGAGTGAGCAACCTCCAATGAGCAAGCTAAAGGTGACAGCTATAGGTTCAAGGAATATATATATATATATATTTATCACAAACCTATATGCAGATGATTTTTCTTTTTTTAATTTTATATATTACAGTTAAAAACTAGGAATCTCAATGTTATAAAATAATCATGATTAATCTCATGATTTCCAAACAGTTTTTAGAAAGAAGAACGAACAAGTAACAATGTCAAATTTGGTAATGTTAAACTTGTTTTTTTGTTTGTTTATTTTTTACACTTATTTAAGACCCCCTAGTACCCCCTCGTGGCCCCCTTTAAAAAAAAAAAAAACTGGATTAGACAGTGTTTCCATATCATGTATTCTTTTCACAGACTCTCTGTGATTATGCATTTCCGCCTTATTTAGCAGCGTAAATCAAGCAAACATATTTTGTATTTGCTTTTTTTTTTTTTTTTTTACTGTAAATTTGTCAAATTATTCTTTGTATTATATTACCCTGGAATTAATAATAATAAAAAATAAACAAGTTATCACAGATGCGATGAAGTTTCTAATGCAGCTGCTGAGAGCGTGATAGTGCTGGTGCACCTCAATAAATTAGAATGTCGTGGAAAAGTTAATTTATTTCAGTAATTCAACTCAAATTGTGAAACTCGTGTATTAAATAAATTCAATGCACACAAACTGAAGTAGTTTAAGTCTTTGGTTCTTTTAATTGTGATGATTTTGGCTCACATTTAACAAAAACCCACCAATTCACTATCTCAAAAAATTAGAATATGGTGACATGCCAATCAGCTAATCAACTCAAAACACCTGCAAAGGTTTCCTGAGCCTTCAAAATGGTCTCTCAGTTTGGTTCACTAGGCTACACAATCATGGGGAAGACTGCTGATCTGACAGTTGTCCAGAAGACAATCATTGACACCCTTCACAAGGAGGGTAAGCCACAAACATTCATTGCCAAAGAAGCTGGCTGTTCACAGAGTGCTGTATCCAAGCATGTAAACAGAAAGTTGAGTGGAAGGAAAAAGTGTGGAAGAAAAAGATGCACAACCAACCGAGAGAACCGCAGCCTTATGATTGTCAAGCAAAATCGATTCAAGAATTTGGGTGAACTTCACAAGGAATGGACTGAGGCTGGGGTCAAGGCATCAAGAGCCACCACACACAGACATGTCAAGGAATTTGGCTACAGTTGTCGTATTCCTCTTGTTATGCCACTCCTGAACCACAGACAACGTCAGAGGCGTCTTACCTGGGCTAAGGAGAAGAAGAACTGGACTGTTGCCCAGTGGTCCAAAGTCCTCTTTTCAGATGAGAGCAAGTTTTGTATTTCATTTGGAAACCAAGGTCCTAGAGTCTGGAGGAAGGGTGGAGAAGCTCATAGCCCAAGTTGCTTGAAGTCCAGTGTTACGTTTCCACAGTCTGTGATGATTTGGGGTGCAATGTCATCTGCTGGTGTTGGTCCATTGTGTTTTTTGAAAACCAAAGTCACTGCACCCGTTTACCAAGAAATTTTGGAGCACTTCATGCTTCCTTCTGCTGACCAGCTTTTCAAAGATGCTGATTTCATTTTCCAGCAGGATTTGGCACCTGCCCACACTGCCAAAAGCACCAAAAGTTGGTTAAATGACCATGTGTTGGTGTGCTTGGCTGGCCAGCAAACTCACCAGACCTGAACTCCATAGAGAATCTATGGGGTATTGTCAAGAGGAAAATGAGAAACAAGAGACCAAAAATGCAGATGAGCTGAAGGCCACTGTCAAAGAAACCTGGGCTTCCATACCACCTCAGCAGTGCCACAAACTGATCACCTCCATGCCACACCGAATTGAGGTAGTAATTAAAGCAAAAGGAGCCCCTACCAAGTATTGAGTACATATACAGTAAATGAACATACTTTCCAGAAGACCAACAATTCACTAAAAATGTTTTTTTATTGGTCTTATGATGTATTCTAATTTTTTGAGATAGTGAATTGGTGGGTTTTTGTTAAATGTGAGCAAAATCATCACAATTAAAAGAACCAAATACTTAAACTACTTCAGTCTGTGTGCATTGAATTTATTTAATACACGAGTTTCACAATTTGAGTTGAATTACTGAAATAAATGAACTTTTCCAGGACATTCTAATTTATTGAGATGCACCTGTAAATGCCAAATTGCCATCTTCTCTGTTTTGTCGTATTCCATGGCTCACTATTTTATTTTTTCTCAATTTGAAAAGTTGTGGAAATGTAATAGTGGTGTTTTTCTTGTGATGTTGGAGCAAATGGGTAAGCAAAAGTTATATTTGTTTATATTTGTCTCCCATTCACTCTCATTCACCGCTATTAAAGTTCAACCTGCAATCGTTTACTTCCACGTTCCTAAACCCTGAAGTGTTAAAGGGGTCCATTGAACATACAGTCCACAGCAATCCATTTTGCAATTGAATTTGTCAATCGGTCAAAGGTAGACAGACTTACTTTAAGGGCTTTTCTAGGGACGCGTCATTCTTGTGGTTTCGTGATAGTCACCCAGTTGGGCCTTATGCTCAATGTCAACCAAGGCTGGTGGGTCATGCTTGATTTTGTTTAATAATGTTATTTGTAGAAATTTCACATATCTTGTTGAGGTTATTTGGTTTTAATTATAAAGTCATTTGGTTGGGAGAGTTTTAACTTTTAAAAATTTCAGTTAAGATGAAAATTATGTTTTATCTCTGAAATGTCTTTACTCTCTTCTGTCATAGACTGGGCAAAGGTCATTCGTATTGGAGTTGTGGACTGTGCTCATGAGAAGAACTTCGACATATGTAAGGAGTTCGGAATCCACTTCTACCCCACATTCAGGGTATGCAAATACTCATGATAATTATTAATAAGCTAGAAGTTTCTTGTTCTTTTCTTTCACCGTGTCTTAACCAGTCATGACACAGAAAAGCAACATGTGAGAAAAGGTTTATCTTCCATATTAATTCAGAGTTAAACAACCGGTACAAGCGTTGTGCGATTGGACATTCTGTTGATCGTTCGGTTTCTATTTGTCCAGCGTTGTGCCAGGTAGCCCTGCCTACTGTGAACTCTCATTGGTCTAAATCCATTTGATGTACATTAAACATCAAATACGTTATTGAAAGTGATTTTGCCGTGTTGCGAAGAAGTTTCGTGTCCCCTGTTGACAAACATTTTGCTTGTCGCTGGAATATTATCACAACACATCTGGTTAGGACACTGTTTCAGTACATTAAATCGGTAAAACAAGTTACGCTGTACTAGTAAGGTTTGACATGAAATAGTGACAAGCTGTCTGTTGCATTGCACGAAGTAGCCCCGTCCTCAGCGAAATGTCTTTGGTCCAAAATCTTGCTCTGCATACCTGTGTATCAAACATCAAATGTTATTCGATTGGCTGACATTGTGTGTGATTACTTGCATGACAAATTACTTGTTGCTTGAAACTTGTGCAGTGCCAAATATGCATAGTTATAATGTGTAAAGAATGAAGATTTAGGAAAATGTATGATGTCTTGGGGATTTCATTTCGGAATAATTTTTTTTTTCCTTAGTATTTCAAGGCACATGACACCACAAATGATTTTGGGAAGACCTATCAAGGTGGGTTTTATATTTGCTCTGAGTACAATTTAAGTTTTTTAAATTATTGCTGTTATTATTGTTACTGCTATTGTGTAATGAATATTTGTGTTTGACATTGTTGTATTTGTGTGTTAACAGGAGCTGGCAGAGATCTGCAGACAGTGAGGCAGCTGATTGTGAACTTCCTCCAAAACCACACAAGACAAGACTTGCCTGTTAGCTGCCCTCCGCTGGACCCTGCCAGGTGTGCTCACAACTATTACCAGCCAATTTAAGTCATCATTTTAGCATACATAAGTATAATACCTGCTGTTTTTTTATGTTTGATAGATGCTTGTTAAGAAATTTTCTATTTACAAATCATACTCTCGCTCACTCTCTCTCTCTTTCTCTCTCGCTCTCTCTCTCTCTCTCTCTCTCTCTCTCTCTCTCTCTTCCTCCTCTTCTTCCTTCCTCCAATTGGTTACCCTAGATTGTTTATATAGCAGACACAAATTGCATGATGCATAATGGCAGTAAGTCTACAAGTATACTAGTTTGTTGACAGTAGTGAAATGTGTCTCAGATTACTATTTAGAAACATTGACCCCCTTTTACACCTGGTATGATGGTCTCGGGTGATCCCATTTTATGTGGTCAGGCGAGACAGATCACTGTTTACACCTGGTCACTTAAATGCGTCTCATGACCACTTATGTTTGGATTTCGAGGGGAAGGTCTCTGATTTCATGACAAAATACATTAATCACTATGTTACTATGTTACTACATGACATTAAAGATGCATCTGAAATTTTATCTAACCACAAACATAACATTTTGAACAGAAATATCCATTATTTTAGTGGATTACCTGTATTAAAGGAGATTCAGATGTGTGTGCTTGTCATCTGTGTCCCATGTTGATTTCAGACACACTGAAGAAGATCTGTTAAGTTCTCGTGCTTGTGTATGTATCTGCTTTTTAAAATTTTCAGAACAGATGGTTATTTCATTTTAAAGCCGCACGGAACAGGCAGAGTTTAAACTCTTGTTTAAGAGTTTTAACAGGTAAGGGCTAGTGCTTCACTGCTGTCTGGGACGCATTCAGGACAGATTAGCGTTTACACCTCAAATACGATATGGTCACATGCGTTTTTGACTACCTTCGTGTGTGGTTTGTGATCCAATAACAAAACATTTTAGACCCCGTTTACACCTGTATTTAGCACTGACCACATGTGATCGGATCACCCGAAATGCATCTTAATGCCAGGTGTAAACGGGATCATTAAATCTGTCATCTGTTGCAGGGCTGAGAACATCCTGTCCTTAATTGGGAAGAAAACGGAGCACTACACTGCCGTTATAGTTGAGGAAAGAGACTCCTATGTAGGCAGAGAGGTATGAAAAATAATTGCTGTCTGTTTCTCATACACTTTTTTTTCTCAGGACAGACCTTGTTTAATCATTTTATTTTTTATATACTGTATGTTATATATGTTAAACAGTCGTAATTAAAGGAATAGATCACCCAAAACGATAATTCTGTCATCATTTACTCACATTTACTGGATGCAAACCTGTATGACTTAATTTCTGTAGTGGAACACAAAAGGAAACTTTTTGAAGAATGTTTACACCTGCACTGGTAGCTGAGGCTGTAGAGAAAATTGCCACTCATTATTTTCACATGCAAATGAGCTTGTGATTTGCTGCAAATGTTCGCCAGAAGTTTGCAGCTTTTTACAGGTAGAGGTGAACCTACAGCAAACCTTTTGCAACAATGAAGAGTTTGCCACAAAGCTCATTTGCATGTGAAAATTATGAGTGGCAAATTTGCGGCAGATTTGCAGCAAGATTGCAACAAGTTTGAAACAAGTTTGCCAGAACTCTAGATTTTTGTAAGGGTAACCAGTGTCTTAACCGGAGGTGTGAATATACCTGCAAACAATGGAGACGAATTCAGTGAAATTCGCTGTTTTGATTCCAAAATATATAATGTATTTGTATATGTAATGTCATCGGTGGATCTGGCGAGTTTTTTGTTGTTGTTTTGTTTGTTTTTTTCTGGGAGGGGATGGGGTATAGATGTTGTTGATTAGGCCACACGTCCATGTAAACGATTTGGTAAACTTCAGCGTTATGTGAACAAGCATTTTCTGTGATCATCAAAAATTTGATCAACAACTGACAGTAAAGAACTAAAGGATATTCAAAGAGACTAAGAGAAAACTGTAACTCCATTTTATAGGTGACCCAGGTGTCGTTATCATAGATTTTACAATCATCTAAACTAACGTCGCTCGTTTTTACGATGGCGTAACGCCTGTTTCCCAAACCAGCATGTAGATTGCTCGTTATAAAGTAGAATTTAAGTGCTTGGTTGCGGGAGCTGTCCAGTCTTAAGGTGCTGAAACTTATGCCAGTATGTACAGAAGTTTGCCTTCTCAACATGAAAACAATGCAGAAATACAGGCAAAAATGGAAATTGTATGAAACCTTGTCGAGGCACCAAAACGTATTAACTATTACTGAATTCAATTAGAGAAACATAAAGAAACAACGATGGCTTTGGCAAGACAGAGTATCAGATGTATCGACTTCATAGAGATTAATGAAAATGACACAATAAATGTAATGTGAATGCACATAATGAAAATCATAAGGGGCTCTCACAAAGACTAAAGTTTTGTTTCTTTATCTCGAAACTGAACAAATTCACACAGAACAGGATTAAAATGATGAGCATTAATATTAAACTACTCATAGACCTATCTTAATGTTAATAATTTGGTTAGAGTTCTAATAGGCACTGTGTACTTGTAGACTTACTGCCATTATGCATCATGCAGTTTGTGACTGCCATATAAACAAACTAGGGTAGCCTAGGGTAGGGTAGAGGAAGGAAGAAGAGGAGGAGGAAGAGAGAGAGAGAGAGAATTTTGAATTTTAAAAATACTTTTATTACAACTCATTCAACTTCAGTTATAAACTTCCAAATAAACAACCACACATACCCCCCCCCCCCCCCCCACACACACACACACACAAATAAATAAATAATTAAAAAATAATAATAATTACATAAATTGTGCAAAATAAAGCTCATCATCAATGGCAAAGCACAATTCCCCCCATGACACCAAATGTCTTCAAATGTTGCTAAACAAGCAATAGTTTTATTAAAAACGAAAATCATTTTGCAGTCTTGACTTTATCATAGCACCAAAAACACTGAAATCATGATCTTGTTCAACTTTTCTGGTCATATATATTGCCATTTTAGCTTTGCCTAAAACAAAATGTAACAACTGACATTCCCTCTGTTGTCTCTGTGTATACTTAAAACCAAAAATAGAAATTGCATTGAAAATTCTTCATTAAAGCGCTTAAACAGTTCTTGTAAGACATTAAACAAAGGTTGAAGTCTACAACAGTACATAAAAGCATGAAAGACAGTCTCTCTGAGAACAAAAACGGCATTGATTAACATCTGGGTTCAACACAGATATAAATGCATTTACAGCAATAATACAATGTAAAATTCTCTACTGTAAATCTCTTTTTTGTTAGTGGTGGCTTATAAAGAGCTCTCCATTGTGGTTTTACCTCTTTGTTCAGACCTAGAACAGTACGCCAAGTTGAATCAACTTTTCTATCTAATGCTTTCTTATTGAAATATTTTACACATGATTTATATAACTTCTTACCATTATCTGACTCCAAGAATATTCCAACATATTCATCTAAATTAGGTGATATCAGCAACTTTGGAAAACAGTCTTTATCATTCGGAGTAAGTTTTCCAACAAAATATTCTCTAAGCATATTTTTCCTCTATTGCATGAAAAGTCTGTAACTTTTGTAGTAGCTTAGCAATCACTCGAGTGGATCTAACTCCTAAAAGTGCTGCCACTTTATCCACTTCTCCAAAGTTTGGTCCTTCCAAACTGATTAGATGACCAAGAGTTGTTATTTTGGCATTAATAAAAGCTTCAGTCAATGAAACACATGTACCAGTTATATCTAATCTTGCACCATACACCAGAGGTTCTTTAAGAAGCCAATATAAGGATGTTGTGTTACTTGTCCTTTGCCATTGAAAAGGTTCCAGACTTTAAAAAGGTTCTGGTAAAAAACAGGCAATTTTGCTGTGTTGAAAGTTCCAGAATTCATTAAAAACAGTGATTTGTCCAAGCTCAGACCTTCAACAGTCTTTAAAATAGCACTGGCCACTGAACTCTGGTCCTGTCAAAAAACATTGTATAAATTGTGCTCGGAAGGTTGCAGTTCTGCTCTGCAAATTCACAAGTCCTTGTCCACCTTCCTCTTTTGATAGATACAGAACATTATGAGTAACCCAGTGCATTTTGTCCCAAAAGAAGTCTATAAGCATTGATTGAATTTTTCCAAGTAAAAGTGGTGGTGGGTCAATGTAAGTAAGCCGATGCCACAGGGAGGAAGCGACAAGATTATTAATTATAAGGGTTTGGCCCCTATAAGACAATGTTGGTTTAATCCATTTCCATTTATCCAGATGGCCTTTCAGCTTTTCAAATATCCCTTCCCAGTTCTTTGACTGAAAAGTTTGAAGTTTTGAAAAAATTGAGATTGTTTTTTGTTTTTTTACACTTTTTTGATCCTCGTTGTACACACAAGTGTACAATGGCTTTCCAATGATTAAAATACATAAATGCAATTTATTAAATGTTCCATTGAAAGATACATTTAAGTTGCACTTAACGGATTTATGTGCGGATCAAAACTCTCATTAATTTACGAATGTTTTTATGTACCTACTTAGATAACGATGCTTTTGTAGTGCTTTTAGGTGTTAGATTTTCAGTAAACAGTGACAGAAATTTAGATCTTTTCTTCACACAAAATGTTGTATTGCTTTCAAAACTAGCACATCAAGTCAAATGTACTAGTTTTTAATTGTACATTTTTTTTTTTTTTTTGGAACTTGACATTGAGTTGTCGCAACCTGCTGTATTTGAATTGTATGAGAAAGAGTAGCTTGAACATTCTGCTAAATAATTCCTGTGTTCCATGAAAAGAAAAATAAGATTGGTATCGACATGATGTTGAGTAGATGTTGATATATACTGTATGTATGTATATATATATGTGTGTGTGTGTGTGTGTGTGTGTGTGTGTGTACAGTTGAAGTCAGAAGTCATTAAAACTCATTTTTTAACCACTCCACAGATTTAATATTACCAAATTATAGTTTTGGCAAGTAATTTAGGACATCTACTTTGTGCATGACATGAGTAATTTTTCCAACAATTATTTACAGCAGATTGTTTCACTTTAAATTGACTATATCACAATTCCAGTGGGTCAGAAGTTTACATACACTAAGATAACTGTGCCTTTAAGCAGCTTGGAAAATTCCAGAAAATGATGTCAAGCCTTTTTACAATTAGCTTCTTTTAGGAGGTGCACTGAATTGGAGGTGTACCTGTGGATGTATTTTAAGGCCTACCTTCAAACTCAGAGCCTCTTTGCTTGACATCATGGAAAAATCAAAAGAAATCAGTCAAGACCTCAGAAAAAAAATTATGGACCTCCACAAGTCTGGTTCATCCTTAGGAGCAATTTCCAAATGCCTTAAGGTAACACATTCATCTGTACAAACAATAGTACACAAGTATAAACACCATGGGACCATGCAGCCATCATACCGCTCAGGAAGGAGATGCATTCTGTCTCCTAGAGATGTACGTAGTTTGGTGCGAAAAGTGCAAATCAATCCCAGAACAACAGCAAAGAACCTTGTGAAGATGCTGGAGGAAACAGGTAGACAAGTATCTATATCCACAGTAAAATGAGTCCTATATCGACATAACCTGAAAGGCTACTCAGCAAGGAAGAAGCCACTGCTCCAAAACCACCATAAAAAAGCCAGACTACAGTTTGCAAGTGCACATGGGAACAAAGATCTTACTTTTTGGAGAAATGTCCTCTGGTCTAATGAAACAAAAATTTAACTGTTTGGAGGAAAAAGAGTGAGGCTTGCAAGCCAAAGAACACCATCCCAACTGTGAAGCATAGGTGTGCTTTGCTGCAGGAGGGACTGGTGCACTTCACAAAATAGATGGCATCATGAGGAAGGAAAATTATGTGGATATATTGAAGCAATATCTCAAGACTTCAGCCAGGAAGTTAAAGCTCGGTCACAAATGGGTCTTCCAAATGGACAATGACCCCAAGCATACCTCCAAGTTGTGTCAAAATGGCTTAAGGACAACAAAGTCAAGGTATTGGAGTGGCCATCACTAAGCCCTGACCTCAATCCAATAGAAAATTTGTGGGCAGATTTAAACAATTTAAAGGCAATCGTACCAAATACTAACAAAGTGTATGTAAACTTCTCACCCACTGGGAATGTGATGAAAGAAATAAAAGCTGAAATAAATCATTCTCTCTACTATTATTCTGACATTTCACATTCTTAAAATAAAGTAGTAATCCTAACTGACCTAAGACAGGGAATGTTTTCTACAATTAAATGTCAGGAATAGTGGAAAACAATTTTAAGTGTATTTGGCTAAGGTGTATGTAAACTTCTGACTTCAACTGTATGTATATATATATATATATATATATATATATATATATATATATATATATATATATATATATATATACAGTTGCAATCAAAATTATTCAACCCCCCGCAAGACAGTAAGGATTTACAAAGGTAAGCTTTTCTGATGACCCAGAATTTTTTAACTTTACGTCTATATCAGTTGAGTGACACATCCAAAGTCATAGTGTGAATATATAACCTAATATTTCTAAATAGAAGGATTTTTATAAAATACAGCCATGTCATAATTATTCAATCCCTATTGCATGTAGCTGTTTGACAATAAAGTGATTTGATTTTATTTTTATTTTTTATTTATTTTTTTAAATATGTAAGGCTACACAAGTAATTGTTTTAAAACAAAATTAAGTCATCAGTCTGCAATGGCACTTATTTAAGTTTTAAAATGTAAGTTTAGCGTTGTAAGCAAAAATGTATTTCTATGCAAAAAATGCAATTAAAAATAAGCTGTCTCAAAAGCTAATAGTGGAGATTATTTCATTACACAAGAAAGGTCATGGCTAAAAGTACATTTCCAAGGCACTTCAGTTTCCAATAGACAAAGTTGGCAGCACCATTCATAAATTTTTTAAATATGGTACAACAGCAACCTTCTTGGGGTGTGGAAGAAAGCAAAAATTCACCAAGGGAAATGTTGACTTGAATATTCAAGATGTAATTAGGAAAGACCTGTGGAGTCCTGGAAGAAGGTTTTTTTAGACGTATGACACTAAACTGAAAATGAGTTTTAGACCCATGTGTCAGCAGTACGTCTGGAGTAAGATGACAAGGTGACGACAAGAACGACACCATCCCCACAGTCAAGCATGGAGGTGGGTCAGTCCTGTTATGGGGTGTTTTGCGGCTGCAGGAAACGGCTATCCTGACTATGTGACTGATGCCATGGATTCTTTCAGGTATCAGGCCATTTTAGCATGAAAAATGTGATGCCTTCAGTGTGTAAATTGAAGCTTGGTGATCACTGGACTTTCCAGCAAGACAATAACACCAAGGATACATCCAAGTTGTCCAAAAATCTGGTTCAGGGATTGGTCGTGGAATGTCCTTAAATGGCACTTTCAGTCCATCATTAAAATCCCATTGCAAACCTTTGTTGGGATTTCAAGGAAGCAGTGGCAGCACAGAAACCAAAGAATGTTAATGAGCTGGAAGCTTTTGCTCATGAGAAATGTGTAAAAATTCTAATAGAGAGGTGTCCGAAGCCTGAGAACACTTACCTGAAACATTCATTTGCTGTTATTAAGAATAAAGGATGCTCCACAAATGATTGACTTTGGGGGTTGAATATTTTTGACATGACATTTGTGGAGAGAATTAGTTATTTTTTATTTAAAAATTTGGGTAAACTGAACTCTTTGGTCTCAAAATCACTCAAATGTGTATTAAAAACTTACTTTGACTGTTTACTGAGGTTTTAGTTGATGCGTTTTAATTCACATAACCAGAATGTATTGCTGGTCAGGGGTTTGAATAATTTTGATTGCAACTGTATGTGTGTGTGTATATATATATATATATATATATATATAAGAATTTTTTTTATTTATTTATTTTGTAAATAGATGTGCAATGCGCTAATTTTATGCTTTGTGTGCTTTTAGGTAATTTTGGACCTAATGCTATATGAGGGTTTGACAGTGAAGAGAGCGCTGAGCTCAGACAAGCTTTTAATGGAGAAACTAGGGATTAGTTCAGTTCCATCAGTGTACCTCTTCCACCGCAACGGCACACACAGTGTCATGAATGTGTACGTTTACTGCCTCAGTTGAATTAACTTTGACGAAACTATCAAATTCAAGCCTTGTTTATGTGTTTTTTTAAAAATTGGGTTTGTGTTAATAGTCAGAAGAGGCTGCGCTTCTTCTTCTCTTCCTTTCTGAAACTCCTCCCCGGAGTGCACAGGAGACAGTTCACCTCGTCCCTGCAGCGTCCTCAGCCTGGGAGTAATAGACAGGGAAACCAGGTGGAGTGGAAGGACTTTAAAAAGTGAGTTTTATTGTCCTGTAAAATACTTTTTTTTATTTTTTTATCTGAAGTTGAAGAATGTGATGAATGTCTGCACAGGACTATTTTTTTCATTCCGCTCTCGCAAGTTTCTATCACGCACCCGAACGCTCCCTCTGAATTTTACTTCATGTTTACCTGCGCACTGCCCACAGTGATTTTCTACCCGACCGCTCCCTTTCCCGCAACCCCGCAATTGTTTTCCACATAGGGCAAAAGCCATACAAACAGACAACAAGTGTACACAAATAATGTTTTATTTTTATTTTATTGATATTATAAGATAACCCATGACATGATGCCCATCTGACTTCTCTGACCGCCCACTCCCACACACAACTCGTGGACGTACCGTCCGCTACCGCCTTCAACTCGGAAATGTAATTCCACACCAGCACCACAAGAAATCTGATCGGGTCCCGCAGGTCCTTCAGGAGTTCCTCGGGAATGCAGACCTCTAGTCCAAGTGTCAAGTTTAAAGAACTTATGAAATTGTTTGACATTCAAAAATGTATTTCCTGTGTTTACATTTTTCCTTTTGAAACATAAAGATTTTTATTGAAAAGCTTCTTTATTTTTGAATAGTCAATGGTCAGTGTTTTGTCAACTTTTAGGAATACACATATAGATGACCTCAAATGACATGGACATTTTTTATTTCATGGGGGTCTTGAACATTTCAGGAGATGAAATCTGGCTTTTTATTCCTTGGTGACTTAGTTTAATGCAATGAAGAAGTTACCAGTATGAATGTGAATAATGTGTTTCTCCAGGTCTATGGTATACATGGCTGATCTGGAGTCTGGTTTACATTATCTATTGAGGGTTGAACTCGCCACTCACAAGACCTTAGAAGGAGAAGAACTAAAAACGTTCAAGGACCTTGTAACGGTTGTCGCCAAGGTAGTGTTTCAACACAAACATAACTTTTTCTTCACACTTGAACTGTCTACTCAAACTGCAATTGTTTAATGTGTTCTTTTTAGAGCTTTGAAGTTCACAGGTGTGTCTTTCTTGGCCCTTTGATCTCAGCTATTTCCAGGTCGCCAATCAGTGGTTAAACTTCTTGAGACTTTACTAGAGTGGCTAGTCAGTTTACCTTTGAAGAAGATCCCCTATGATGCTATCCTGGACCTAGTCAACAACAAGATGAGGGTGAGAATGTTTCTCATTAAACAACTTATTCAATTTCAGTCAACTATTATTAAAAACATAATCCTTACAAAGTGTCTGTACCTCATGTTATGAAAATATGGCATATTATACCAGCTATGCTTGAAAGTCCTTGGTTGTTTTGTTTAATTGACAGGAACACTAATCAGTATGGTAGTGGATTTAAGCTGCCCTGTTTGTTTTATGTCTCAGATCTCAGGGCTGTACCTGAGTGAGCAAGTGCAGTGGGTTGGATGCCAGGGTAGTAGTGTGGCACTTAGAGGATATCCCTGCTCCCTCTGGACTCTGTTTCACGTTCTGACTGTCCAGGCTGCCAACCGACCTGATATTCTAGCCAACACAGGTATGAGTAGGGAAATGCCTTCCTCTCAGTGAGCCTGAGACCTGTTTTGATTAGTTGTAATAATAATAGATTTTTCCATTTTCCACTTTTAAAATAATAGTAACATCTTCAAAACTGTGAAATAAAAAGTTTTGAAATATGCAAATTATGTAGTGACAGATTAAAGGATGTTATTAAGCTTCTACATAGTTGCTACCCTTTGCATAGATGCTGCACACTCTGGGCATGTTCCTAACCAATTTCATGAGGAATCCACCTGGGATGGTTTTTAACAGTGAAAGAGTTTGAAAGAGTTCATATGTATGACAAACATAAATTCAGTCAAGTGTGTCTAAACATTTGACTTATAGTGTATATGAAAACACCTTAAAAAGAGTCAAGCCCTGTACACACATGCAGCGACTTCCAGTGACAATGCAACGAGATCTCGTCCAGCGACACGGATGACAGTGACCTCTACTGATTAGATGTGGGCATGTTCAGCGACTTTAGAACGTTTAGAAAAGTTGATATTTATGCAAATGAGGAGTGACAACCATTAGGAGTGAAGAGAGTGTCGTTGGACCTCACTTCACTCCTCTCCTTTGAGATAATGGAGTCGAGTACAGACAAGACAGAGGAGCATTGTGATGTTTCTGTGAGCGATTTTACTGTTCTATTTGGTTTGTGTGCAACCACATACATGGATATCATAAAAAAAATTATGCATGGAAAAGACATTGTCGGCAGTCTGAGTGAGAGATTGTTCATCTTATTAATGATATGATGCATTGAGCACTTCTGTAGTTCATATAAATACACTCTTCAATGCAGAATGTGTAAAAACTGATTCCTTGTCAAATTAAAATGAAATCTTAGTTTTACTGGCAAAAGTGCCTCAACTTTGATCTGATTTTCAAGAGATTTGGCCAGACATGCAGTCAACCAATAATGTTAAAGCGGCAGCAGTAGAAACGCCCACAGGCGACTTCACAGTACAGAGACTAGCAACTTCAAACAATAAGGCCACTGCATGTGTGTATGAGGCTTCACACTCTTCTGTTACTTTTTGGACAAGTCACTCTTCCTCATTGTAGCCATTTTCTGTTTATGTTTTTTTATTGCTATGACTAATTTTAAATAATGCCCCACCATTTTCACCTCAGGGTTTGAAGATGATCCTTTGGCAGTACTTCAAACTATGCGCCGTTACATTGGAACTTTCTTTGGTTGCCAGGAGTGCGGAAAACACTTTGAAGAGATGGCACAGGAGTCTCTGAACCAGGTCAAATCAGTGGATGAGGCAGTACTATGGCTGTGGAGAAAGCACAATCAGGTTAACACAAGACTGTCAGGTAAGATAGATGTGCAATAAAGTGCAATAATGCATCATATCATGCTCTTGAGGAGAAGCAAGCAACTAATTAAAGCTTCTGATGTGTAGAGGTGCTATAATAGGCCTTTTCCCACCTACAGTCCTGGTACTTTTCCCTTTGTAACGTTTTATATGAGAACTCTTCATAGGAACAGGACACCCGTGGAGACATTTTCCCTCTTGCATTCACACTCACAAAAGTAACCCCCGTAGTGACTTTATCTAGTATCAACCATTTTTCTTGCGATGTTGTTTGCATGAACGATTCAATGGCAACAACAACCACATCAAAACACCGACGGAGGATGCTGGGATCAGAACTACACTTTGGTTAGGGCTGTTTTATACGAACTTTGGATGTATCCATAGACGCAGACAGCTGACTAATCAGGTAATGGTTTAACTGACAGCAGTTTTGCATGAATGGAACTCTAAGAAAACTGGTCTCTGAATAGTTTAAAAAGAACCTTATTTCATCCTACCTCTTTATACAGCCTCCGAAGGCAGCATTTTCCAGTTTTTGGATGCAGCCTGTGTCTTCAGGTTACAGTTTAAACTGGGCACGTGAGCTGTGCATGCAGTGTCCCTGTAGTCGGAGTGAGAGATGAGACAAGGCATCGGAGATGCTGTTTATCCACACAGCACATGCTGAACTCCGCATCAACATGTTGAAAATGCACTATAAACCTATTTATCAACATAATCTTTTACAATAAAGGCTCTTTTGACTCCAAAATTACTTCACGGAAATACTCACTCATATAACTTAAAAAAGATGTCTTGATGCAAGTTAGCCACACAGTATCAGGCACGCAATACTTCCCTCATGTAAACTAGGTTTAATGATGGTTTGTGTGTAATTGAGTTCAATTACCCTCTTTCGATAAACATCTTATTTATATCCGTCACCCTAGGAACAGTACAGATGCGATGAAAACTCAAAGCGTTTCTCCCGATGAAGTCTCACATACATATACTGTATGTGAAACGGGTGATCCTCTATGGATAGTTTGCTGGTTTTATTTTATTTCTGTTATGGGAATTGTAAAATTAACACAGTCCTGAGTAGCAGGCTAGCATCTAGTTTGTTTACAAAGGGTGGCTGTGGACTCCTCTCCTTTCTCAATGCTTTGGGTGTCAAAGGGTTTTGACCAATCACAAGCTACAGCACCTCCCACAGTCCCTATATGCCCCAAAAGTATCTACCCCGGTGTAGGAGCTAAAAATATCCCATAAAACGGCTTCCAGGAAATGTAAGCGCAGCATAGTTCTAGTGGGAAGACTAGCAGCTGTACATCATCGCACCATTAGCTAGGTTACTCCTAGCCAATCACAAGTAAGCCATTGTTTTATAAGTTTGCTCACAATCTATCACATTGCTGTTTCAGTGTGCTAACATGGCAACCTCCACCACCCCACCACAACCAGTCGAGTCCCGTCCTGCACGGGGGTAGGCTCCTCGCCCCTGCCTCCTATCTCCGGCAGGATATGACGGTTCGGAGTACAACTTCTTCGGACTGCCAGACGGGGCTTACGCCAAAGAGAGACATTACATTTCTGTTTTATATTCATAAAATAAATGTCATCTTAAATTTCACTCAAGTCTGCAAGACTTCCTGATAGAACTACAGTTCCTCAGGTACGAAAACGATGAAAAGTACTAGTCCCGGGGAAAAGTACCTAAAATGGGCTTTAGTACCTGCAGTGGGAAAGGGCCTAAGTACTTAGTTCCATCTCCTCAAGGGTAATACAACAAGTGTAGTTTTTTTACACTAATATTTTTATCTGTCATTATATCATTGGAAGTTTTAAAACAATGGGAAGAAAGAAAGGAAGAACAACAGGAGGGAAGGAAGAAAGACTGGAAATCAGGAAGAAAAACTTGAAGGAAGACAGGAAAGAATGAAAGAAGAAAGACAGTAAGGAAGATATGACCATAGGAATAAAAAAAAATTAAGGAAGGAAGGAAGGAAAAAGATGAAGGAAATATGAAAGAGGTGTAAAGGAACAAATGAAAAAGACAAAGAAAGGGGGGACTGGGTTACTTATCAAGTAAAGACACTGACTACCACACCTGGAGTCGCAAGTTTGAATCCAGGGCATGCTGAGTGACTCCAGTCCGGCTTCCTAAGCAACCAGTTGGCCCGTTTGCTAGGGTGGGTAGGGTCACGTTGGGTTAATATCCTCGTGGTTGCTACAGTGTGGTTCTTGCTCTCGGTGGGGCGCGTGATGAGTTGTGCGTGGATGCCACGGAGAATAGCATGGGTCTCCACAGTGCGCTAGGTCTCCGCAGCTCAACAAGCCACGTGATAAGATGCGCGGATTGACGGTCTCAGACACGGAGGCAACTGAGGTTCGTCCTCCGCCACTCGGATTGAAGCGAGTCACTACCCCACCACGAGGATTTAGAGCGCTTTGGGAATTGGGCATTCCAAATTGGGGAGAAAAGGGGTGAAAATCCAAAAAAAAAAAAAAAAAAAAGGACAAAGAAAGGATAGAAAGAAGAAAGAAAGGAAAAAAGACAGTATGGAAGGATGAAGAGAGGCATGAAGGGAAAAACAAGAGGGAAGAAAGAAGGAAGGAAGAAAAGAACAAAGGAAAGATTGATGGGAAGGAAGTAAATAGACCATAAAGGAAGGGAAAATATGAAAGAAAGTAGGAGAAGATACTATGGAGGTCTGGAAAGCAGGATGACGGAAAGGAAAAAAGTAAATGGAAGAAAGATTAAAAAAGCATTAATGAAGGAAGAAGACTGCAAGGAGAAACGACAAGAAGGAAGACAGGATTGAAGGAAAAAGAATAGACCGAAAGGAAAACAGGCGGATAGGAATGAATACAAGAAGAGGGGGAACAAATACAGGATGAAAGACAAACAGGAAGAAAGGCAGGAAGGAAGGAAAAAGATGTAAGAAAGACATGAATAATAAAGGAAGAAATACATGAACGTAGATAGATAGAAGGAAGAAGGGAATGAATGAAGGAAGACTGACTGGAAGGAAATAAGAAAGAAAAAGATGTAATGGGAGAAAGAGATTGAAAGGAAAACTGGAATAAAAGGGGACATTTTGAAAAAAGTATAATTCTCTTATGTGTTCATTAAGCTGCATGTAATATATGATGTCAGACATCACCCATATAGCTCATTGTCCACTCTTTATGCAGGGTCAATGAGTGAGGACCCCCTGTTTCCTAAGATTCAATGGCCTGCTCCTGATCTCTGTCCGACATGCCATGAGGAGCAAGAAGGCCTTCATGTCTGGAATGAACAGATGGTACTTGCTTTCCTCAAACAGCACTATGGTGCTTCAAACATCTCCCCAAAATACACCAGTAGCAGCCAAGCAGAGCCAGGCCCTCCGGCCCTGGATAAACTCAAAGCTGTTACCAAATCTGACAGCAAAATTCATCTTAACCAGAATATAAAGCCATCTGAGAGGGTTCCTAAACATCTCAAGAGAATTGATACTGATGGTGAGAAAGGGACAGGTGTCCAGAGAGAAACCAGGCCAGGCATGACATTTCTGGGTCTGGGGTTCTCCAGTGTGGATATGAGTCTTTGCGTGCTGCTGTACGCTCTCTCCTGCATGTTTCTCATGGTTATGTTCTTCATCTTTCACGTTCGATCAAAGAGGTGGAAGGCCAGAAGCATCAGGCCATACATATAGCAACACTAAGAAAGAAATCTCTTCAGGATAAGGTGAATGTAATATATGAAACCCCTGCCAAGTGTTGAAGGAGACTGATTTTAATTTATTTGATGACTTTTATTTGTTCTGTTGTGTTTGTGTTGTTTCTTTCAAGCAATTTGTAATGAAGAGCTTGTCTAAGTACTGATGAATGTTTGGCTTGTTTATCAGGCATATTTCTCAATCTTAAACAAACAGATAGGGTGGTTTTACATGAGAAACTATTTTATTATTCTAAAACTAAAGTGAGAAAGCTAGGTCAGAAGTATATTTTTATGGAATATTCTGCATTAATTTTTTCTCTGTGAAAGTCACTCTGTTCCCATATTTCTATTTGATGGTAAAACAACAACAACAAAAAACACTTGGGAATATAATTTATCCTGTCGTTCCAGGTCACTAGCTGAGAAGCCAGTGACACGTAACACACCGCCTTGTCAATGACCAGATGTGAAAAAACCCTCAGATTTGATTCAGTCACCATTCATTGAAATCTACTTTGTAGGTTGCTTGAACATGTTTTCTTTGTCCACATGTGAAGTCACAAAAAGCTACAGTGACACCTTATTTTAGAATTCCTGTGAAATCTTTGATGGATCTGAATATAAGTAAATAATTGTTTTAATAAGAAAAGAAACTTGTTTTATATTCTTTTTAAATCTTATTATTAAAGGATTAGTTTGCCCCAAAATGAAAAATCTGTTCATTTACACACCTTTATGTTGTTCCATACTCCTATGACTTTCTTTCCTCTCTGGAACTCAAAAGGAGATGTTAAGCAGAATGACCATCTCAATCACAATTCGCTTTTATTGTATGGAAAAAAGCTGCAATGAAAGTGATGACTGAGACTAATATTCTAAGTAACATTTTGTGTTCCAAGACATTTCGAAAATCAAAGGGTTTGGGAACAACATGAGGGTGAATAAATTATGACATTTATTTTGGTTGAATGAGCCATTTAAGCATCATAAGAGGTTGTATAAATTTCTGCTGCAATGCATTTATAATGACAACATTGATCTCTTCATACAAAAACATGTTTAGCCCAGTTTATAAAACATTTCTCATAAATAGCATGACAGTTTGGTACTCAATTATACTGAGCACACTTTGGTGACTTAAAACTGTCTTTTTTTACTAGTTTATTCATAATCTCAATTGAATAGGTTAAAATAGCTGTCTTTTCCTGTGAATTTCAGAGACACTTTTAAACTGGATAATGCTTTTATTGTATGTATATATATATATATATATATATATATATACTATATATATATATATATATATATATACACACACACACACACACACACACACACCGATCAGCCACAACATTAAAACCACCTGCCTAATATTGTGTAGGTCCCCCTCGTGCCGCCAAAACAGCACCATCCTGCATCTCAGAAAAGCTTTCTGGCGGCACGAGGGGGACCTACACAATATTAGGCAGGTGGTTTTAATGTTGTGGCTGATCGTGTGTGTGTGTGTGTGTGTGTGTGTGTGATATATATATATATATATATATATATATATATATATATATATATATATATATATATATTATGCATATCTGTTGTAGAGCTCTTACAAGTCACCGTTTATGTCTAATTACACTGAAAAATAGTGTATTCACAATTCTTGACTCTGAAAAGAAGGGAGCGTTCAGGTTACACGTGTACTGCTACAACAGTATTTTGATTTTAGGTTTGGAATCCAAAATATTTGTACGTATTATGATGATTAAAGCATGTCTAATAGCATTATTGGCATTTGATTTATGGATTGATTTTTAGTAATGTGTTCAGCTAGTGATATTTTATTACTATCTAATGGAGCAGTGTTAATGTTAACTGAACTTTTGGCTAAATATTTATGAAGCATTCTAAATAAAGTATGGTATTATGACTTGCACATAATGGTGGCCTTCCAAGCTGCTCCAAATGAATGGCCGTACCTTACATTGTGTGTGTTTATTTTTGTATTGATCATTATTATTATTTTAATTTCCAGTGCTTTAATAATTATATTTTTATGTGAAGACTTTTATGTGTTTTTGGGGGCAGTTGTTCTGTATATGTAGTTTTTCTTCACAGGGGAGTTGTTGTATTTTGTATGAAGAACTCTGTAATTTGTCTTAAAAATAAAACACAAATTATAATTTCATCATTAACTGGTTCATAACTTGCAACAAATGCAGATGCATCTGAGATTTAGCACATTTGTGTTTTGGTAACCATCAATACTTTATACGTAGTACCACTATAATGTACCTGGACATGGGCTGTAATGGGAAAATGTTGGTTTTGCGTTTCCCTTCAACATCATTTTGAGATCAATCAGTAGTGAGTATGGTTGAATATCCCACTCTGAGAACACTGTAACTGCAACTTCAAGTCTAAGCACATTCTGAGGTCATTTATGTTTTCATTTTACTGCTGTAGTGTCTATGTCTGTCCTCTAGGCGGCAGTATGCAATCTCCCCTTCTCCCCCAGCTCAGACTGCAGTCTTGTCTCCCCAGGGATGTCATACATGTGACCATACTAACGCTGTCTATTACTAGGAGTCCAGCTGTCAACTTAACAGATGTCTGAACAGGCACTGTTGTTTTGAAATGTAAAATAACTGCCTATGTGATCTCTTTGAACTGGATGAGGACATTTGTCTCAATGAAGGTGTGCCTTTCACACAGGAAATAAGTTTGAGGGAAATTTCCACCATAAATATCTTAAACAATTTTAGAGACAGCTCAGTGTCACATGATTTCATGTAAATCCCTTGCCTTTTCAGTCTGACATAGTTGCACTGCTTTCAAAGATACCAGACATACAGACATGGGTCAAGTTATGCAGTATTTGCAGGGCATGTGTCTGCCACATATTATTGAATTATTATCTTTTTTGTTATTTAAAATGAGATGCAAGCCTGGAATTTGACAGACCTTTTATATGTTTTTCTCTAATAGTGCTGAGTCACGCTGTAGCTAAACAGCGTTTTGGCATTAAAAGCTAGTGAGTCAAAGAGAGAAACAAACCGCCTTTCCTTTTAACTCACTTTGCTGAGAGACGCTACTTTACTGCCCCACTGCTCTGTACACAACTCTTACTTGCACATACTGTAGTCTTCCAGCCATAGGTCTCCTCTATCACAGACTAATACATGCAGTCTTAAAATGCTACTCAGTTGGATGTACTGATCTGACATTTAGGGCAGCTTTGAGGCTGAGTGTTGCGTTTTTTTCTCTTATCACTTGAGTATCTGTCTGATGCCGTGTTGGCACATCTGATTGGGTATGCAGACTCTGTACTGAGCATGCCAGCCTGTGACAGGGACTGCAATGCAGAGCTGCTCTCCTGGCACACTCCATTTGTCTGCCCTTAATGTAAATAATCCTGAGCACGGAGCCGATCGTGGCAGAGACAGCTCCTGATGGATTATGTGTCTACACGCCTTTTGGTTGGTGCATGGAGGTTGATATGGGGTGAACGCTCCCGTTCTATTCTTTTCTTCGTCTTCTACGAATAAAAGTGAGCCATTACTCTCTCTCTTTCTGTCTTGTCTGTCTTTTGTCTCCATCGCACACGAACACGTTTACTCTCTGCAGGGCAGTTATCCGCATCAGGCTCTCTCTCTCTCTCTCTCTCTCTCTCTCTCTCTCTCTCTCTCTCTCTCTCTCTCTCTCTCTCTCTCTGTGTCCTTAAATGACTTTCCTTCAGTCTCACTCCCTCCCCCTCTCCATAGTCTCTGTGTCTGTGCCTATAGCCTCTCTCCCCATTTCTGTGACATACAGTAGATGGTGCATCGATTGCACACAGACGCTCGCTTTACCTCTCGCTGGCTCAGTCCTGTGCGGGGAGGAAGAGGACGGATTGAGACATATCTCTCTGCATCTCAAGCTACCTTTCCTTATGCTGGGTTAATGTGAGGAGTCTGTCTGCGTTCTCTCTCTCTCTCCCATCTCGGAGGATTCTGCTATAGAGGTCAGGTAGTGGCAGGGTTGCGAGGGAGGGTGGGTGTGTTGGTGGGTCACTTTTCAGCTTCTTTTGAACACTCAGAGCAATCTTATTGCTGAGTTTCCAAACATGCAGACTCTGGTAATGTTGGGGTGAAAAAAGCTGTTTACCAAGGGAGTTGCTGTGCAGAGTATCTGTCGCATTTTTTTTTTTTACATTTCTGTTTGTGTAACAACATTGCAATACTTGTCTTAAGCCTCAACATCTCGCCATCCACCTTGACACTATCTTGACTCTCTGCTGTCTTAGATGTCTGGTGAGAACGTCCTGTCTTCTCCAATAAACTGAAACTGGCATGATGTCACAGCTCTTGCACATGGAGATCCCAAACTTTGGCAGCACGGTTCTGGACAGCCTAAACGAACAGCGGTTGCTGGGCCAGCACTGCGATGTGGCCATCATGGTCAATGGACAGGCCTTCAAGGCCCACCGTGCCGTGCTGGCGGCCAGCAGCCTGTACTTCCGTGATTTGTTCAGCGGTAGCACCCAGACTCTCTTTGAGCTGCCCTCGTCGGTGGCCCCATCTTGTTTCCGGCAGATCCTGTCATTCTGCTACACGGGCAGGATGACAGTGAGTGCCAGCGATCAGCTGATGGTCATGTACACTGCAGGCTACCTTCAGATCCAGAACATTGTGGAACGAGGAATGGACCTCATGTTCAAGACCAGCGCTCCATACTGCGACTCCCAGACATCTGCCACAGACGATCCCCCCAGCCCAAACAACAACAACAACTCCTCCCTGTTGCTAGGTGACCACACAACTGTCTGCAAGATCAAGGAAGAGAAGCTGGAGACCTCGGTGTGTGCTCAGAGCGCAGAGCAAAAGCATGCTGAGGAGGACAGGGGCACAAGGGGCAGATCTTCAAGGATGAGCACTCTTTTCTACAACGGTGGAGGTGGGAACGGGGTAATACCTGTGATGCATCCCTATGAGCACTCCACCAGGGATCACGCCAGCCCTGGAGCCTCAAGCCTCCCAACCACAGACAGTCCAACGTCACATCAAAATGAGGAGGAGGATTTTGAGGATGACTCATACGAGAGCCTAACAAATGGAAAGATCTATGGGGGCACGGCCAGTCTCTTTGGCAGTAAATAACCTGTAATGAACTTCTCTTATGTGCCAAAACAGCTCAAAAAGCTAGGAATTAATTCCTGTTTTGTCTCTTTACAGTACAAGAAAAGATGGAGGTGTCCTCCCTACCTCTGTCCTTGGAGAACCGCTTCTGTGTGCTGCTGGGAGGAGACAGAGAGGCTCTGCCCGCTGGTCTCATTAGCCAGATCGGCTACCGTTGCCACCCTGCTCTCTACACAGAGGGCGACCCTGGAGAGAGGCTGGAGCTTATTGGAGGTGAGGCCTAAATAATGCCACCCTATCTGAAACTCCATGTACAGCTGAATTATTTATCAATTCAGACTGAGTCATTTGAGTCACTGATTCAGAGCTAAGGTCTCCTTGTTTCTCTGTTGTTCGTGCTGTGGAAGGATCTGGTGTCTTTATGACGCGTGGTCAGCTGATGAACTGTCACCTCTGCGCTGGGGTCAAGCACAAAGTCCTGCTGAGACGCCTCCTAGCTGCTTTTTTTGACAGGTCAAACATAACAAGCATGTGTGTGCAACTATAGAATGTATGAAATACAACAACACAGTTTTACCATAGAAATGAACAAGCCCTGTAAAGCAGATATGGAATCATAGTCAGCTACCGGGGCTTAAGTCACAAATGTTTTGTAGTAATGTCAGAAGTACCAGTGCTTCGGTATTAAGCTGATAATAAAACATATTACATTTCAATATTTAACAAAATATATTAATATTAACTAATAGATATAAATTAATGATATCTGTCTTTCTACAGTATTGATAACAACATATACAGACTCAATTCAGTACACACGTGCAGTCTTGTTGGTAGCTGCTTTCCAGCATTCATGTACGTGCACGCGTTCGTTGCTGTGTCTGGTCAACATTTCTGTCTTGGTGAAATATTGGGAACTGTGTTGAGTTGGTCCATACAGATGCAGTATCAAATATTTAGATACTGTATGTAATCCTGAAAACAAAGCGTAATAGATTTAGCCTGCTATCTTCTAAACTAACTTAAAGCACTCAAAAATCAATTATATAAATCTGTCATGTAATGTTGAACTACGGAAAGCTGAAAGGAACAATATAGTGTTTTTTTTAATCACATTTTAGTGTCAAAAGCACACAATTTCTGATCTTTGAGCGCATCTGAAGCTGAGACAAAGTGTTAGTGGGACCTTTTTCTTTTCAGATTCAGTAATATTTAAATTTTACAATATAAGTGACATCTCACAGATGTAAATTCTCTTCATTTAAACCTTTATTATAAAGTGTATTATATTCCAAAATTTCATCAAAGGATGGCCTCATATGTATCAACAGAGGTCTTGGCTAAGTCCAAATATCCACTGACCCTAGAACCGCCCCTGTATGGAATATATCATTATACTGTATGTGAAGACTGTGAGGACTGAATGGTGTTTTAGAAAAATATTGTATGTGTGCCCCCCAGTGGTTGACTATGATATTTTGTCTGCAGGAACACACTTGCTGACAGCTGTGGTACAGGAATTCGTTCTTCTAACTGTGATCCAAACCGCAAACCACTGGACAGCCGCATCCTCAACACGGTCAAACGTGAGTGGCCCTTTTACAATCCATTGTACAGGTTCAGTCACACTTCAAGCAAAAAAGAAGTTGTTCCAAAACCTAGAGAGCTGCCTTAGGAGGCAGCATTTTAAGGCATCATAGGCACGCTCCAGATGTAAAAACGGTTCCAAAAGATAATCATCTTAATTATGCTGCCTCCAAAGATACCTAATTTTGGCCAAAATCTAAGATAGCATCACTTGGTTTTGAAACAGTGCTAAAGTGTTGTGTGACTGTAAAGCAGTGTCAAGAGCTACTATCTAAAAGTAGCAACACTACAAACTTAACTGCATTTTTTTCAGTAGCGTAACAGTAGTTCAGTTATTTTCACAATAGTATAGCTGTTCCAGTATAGTTACATTTTCCAGTAAGTAGTTCCAAAAAAATGCTACATTTATCTCTTTGTATTGCGAACGCAGCAATGGAGCCAAGGGAGCAATCAAATGCACACCTAAACTGTTCTAAAGTGTAGCGCTAGAAATTCCAAATCATTTAAGTGAATCGGTTCTTTTCGACGGTTCATGGAAATAAACTGCTTACAATAATCAAATCACTTAAATTTAGCATTGGGAACTCCAATTAATTTTAGTGAGTCCGTTTGTTCGGATTTTCATGTAATACCGGCGTCACATCAGCCAATTCCAAACAACTTAATTTTGGCTGAGGGTGTCACACTTGCTGACAGTTTTGCTGAGATCTCACTCTCTTCAGTTGGAGGTATGGCACACTTGCCGATCCAGAATGGTGGAGGGGTGACAGACATACCGATTCTCTCTTCGATCCCTGTCATGTGAAGCTCGCCGAAATAACAACAGGAGTACCGCATGAACATAAACAATTGAAATAGAGTGATTTAGGATGCAATTAATGGAGTAACTTTACCCTGCGAATGTGTGTGATTGTGTATTTTTCCCTTCAGGGCTTGCCGTAGAAAGCGTATGTCCATATGCAGCTTTAAGTGAGTAAAGAAATTATTTTAGTTGCCACAAACTTGAAGCAAATTCGTCACTCATTAATTTTCACATGCAAATGACACTTCACTGCAGGTTCACCTCTACCGGTAAAGATCTGCAGAGTTCAGGCAAACATTTGTGGTGAATAACAAGCTCATTTGCATGTTCAAATAATTATTGCTGAATTTGTGGCAAGTTTGCAGCAATTTTGAAGCAACTCTTGATTTTTTGTAAGGGTTACGTTCAATAAAAACTGTAGTGCCTCTGCTTTCTGATTTCATTAGTCATTTTAGTGTAGGAGAACCCCAGGAAAAATGCTTGATGACAGAATCACTGTGGATTACAAATGGCTCTGTGATATCGCTGAGTGCGATCACTGATGAAAACGTTAAGAAGAAGATCATTGGTCTCTTGACGAGAACGGAAGAGCCTGCCCCAGCAACAGAATGTTTTTTCTGTCATGTTTGATGTGCTTTTCCAGTTGCTTGAACCATTAACTGGGAGTCCTGTCAATGAAGGGATTAAGGACCTCCCGCTGGCAGACGCTATTGCACGCTTCGTCTCTCACCTACTGGCCGGTGATTATGTAAATGAAGCTTACACCTTAAAATTGTTGGAAATATCGGCTTGTGTGACGCCGGCTTAAATGAATTCGTTCACATAAATGTTCACTGATTCACTAAAGCCCATGAGCAGCCTTAAAGGACTTTGCTTTCTTTTTTGAAGCAAAATATTTAGTTAACTGATGTTTTTTATCATTATATTTCAACTCAGTCATATATAATAGGATGTTTTTACTAGTTTTATTATTTTATATTTTGTATATAGTATCTAGTATAAATTCATGTTCAGTCTAATGTTGAACTATATATTATTCAAATTTAAATATAAATATTCCTATTTAAAAAATGTAAACTAATTGCTATATATTACAATATATTTTCTTTAAATATAGCTTCAATGTTGTTATCTTCTTTTTGTTAGTAAATGTAGTGTATCCATCTACTTTTTTTTAAAGAGTAGCTTGACTGCAGGGGGCCTGGGTAGCTCAGTGGTAAAATACGCTGGCTACCACCCCTGCAGTTCGCTAGCTCGCTAGTTCAAATCCCAGGGTGTGCTGAGTGACTCCAGCCAGGTCTCCTAAGCAAGCAAATTGGCCCGGTTGCTAGGGAGGGTAGAGTCACATGGGGTAAACTCCTCGTGGTCGCTATAATGTGGTTTGTTCTCGGTGGGGCGCGTGGTGAGTTGAGCGTGGTTGCCACGGTGGGTGGCATGAAGCCTCCATACGTGCTTTGTCTCCGTGGCAACGCGCTCAACAAGCCACGTGATAAGATGCAGGTTGACGGTCTCAGATGCGGAGGCAACTGGGATTTGTCCTCCGCCACCTGGACTGAGGCGAATCACTATGTGACAACAAGGACTTAAAAGCACATTGAGAATTGGGCATTCCAAATTGAAAAAAAAAAAGAAAAGAAAAAAGTAGCTTGACTGCAGTTTAACTTTTATGAGTAGCTTGTAGCTTAGGAAGCTACAGTTTCAAAGTAGTCTTGTTTAAACTGCAGTTTTTGGCATATCTGCATTAATATTCATCTTTGTCCTTTCTCTCTGTCCTCTCATTAGTCTACTGTCAGAACTTTGCCCCTAACTTCAAAGAGAGTGAAATGAATGTGATTGCCGCAGACATGTGCACAAACGCCCGGAGAGTTCGTAAACGCTGGCTCCCCAAGATCAAGTCCATGCTCCCAGAAGCCATCGAGGTGTACAGGGGGACTGCAGTCCTAGGCCAGGTGGAGGGAGCCACCCAGCCAAGTGGTGGTTTTCCATTTGAGTCAGAGTTCAAACACCTGACAGCATCAAATCTGACTCTGGAGCAGCATCTCTATGGAGACTGCAGAGAGACACTGAGGAACAGCTCTCACTTCACAGGAGTCAGTATAGAAGAGAGATCCAAAGGTGAAGCAGCCAAGCCTGAGCCAGGGCAAGCCAGAGAGTCAGACAACCCACAGGACTTTGAGAGGCTTCCAGAGAGTCCTGAGAGAGCGGCCAGTGTGCTCGCCCTAAACCCAGCCAGCAAGAAAGGAGAAAAAGAGCGGGCAGCCAGCAGCCCCAGAACACAGAGAGGAACAGAACAGACAGAGACCACATAAAGAGGATCAGTGACTTCTTCCTCTTCACAATATTATAAACTGGTCTGCAGCTTCTCACATTAAAAAGGATCACTATCACTAATGGCAAATCTCCCATGTCGCTGAACACACAGTGGCCCCAAGACGTATTGAGACACTTAAGCCAGGCTTACAAAATGTATGAATGTCTTAGCATTACAGTATGTAACAAAATATTAAACCAATTTATTTTTAAAGAAATATAGCACAAAAAAGCACTTTTCAAGCAAAATATTTTACAAAAAGAAGTTGAAGTCTCAAATTAGAAAAAAGATATAACATTAAAAATGAAAACAATGAGTATTGGGACACTTTCTGGTTGTCAAAAGTTGTGGAACATGTTCAAAGTTAATATGATGAACAACACAGTTACTCTGCTAGGACACATGTGTGAACTTGAGCTCATACATTTACTAAAATCACTTTGAGATCAGTTGGTTTTAAGTAAATGCAAAAATGTCTAAGTTAGTTCTGAGAAACAGTCTAGCTTAGTTTTTTTTTTTCAAGTACCACTTGGATACAGTATATCTATATCTATATATCTATATTTATCTATCTATCGATCTGTCTATCTATCTATCTATCTATCTATATCTATATCTATATCTATATATATATATATATATATATATATATATATATATATATAATGCAGTGTATTCATACCTTTTTTTAAATGTGACTTAAATGTCCAAATACTACTTGTGGCAACTTGAACATAAACGATGCATGATCATGGGAACTAGACATTTAACAATATTTTCCAGGATTAATTTGAAACTCTGCATCAAATATAAGAAATTGTAAGGATCTTACATGGAGTCATTTAGCATAAATACAGTTACATAAACAAACCCCGTACATTAAGGGCAGTCTGCAGTTTGTTTTATATTTTTATTTTTTTATGAATGCATGTTACTCATAACCTCTGGCATTTCTTATACTCTTGCCAATTAAAGAAACAAATGGATCATGGACTTCTGCATGGCAAAAACAAGTGCAGGACAAAGGCTCTCTTTAATATAACACAGCATACATGCTTCAGAAATCAGAATTATACTGCTTTTGGACTCCGGTAGAAGAGAGTGGTTGCTATGTGTAAAGCTGACTATGGGACTGCTGAGTTCAGTACAGTAAGGGAAGCTGAACCAAGAACAACAGTTCTCTAGAGAGTACGCTAGACTCTCAGTTTTCCCCTCCCAAGCTTTTTAATCTCACTCTCATTCTCAAGCTGCTGTATAGTAAATGCTTGCCAGTTTTTTGCACAGCAGCTGGCCTGGACATTTGAAACACAATTGTATGATGTTTTTCGGAAGTGAAATAAAGGAAAGGATTATTTTGAGGGATATCTATGTGATGCTTATTTGGTCATCATTATTAATTATATTTTATAAAAAGGACTTTTGCAAAACTATAGTAATACTTATTGTATAGTGTTAATAGATGAAACATAAAACATGAACTAAGTTCCCTATCTGTCACTCACTCGACGTTGGTGTCGATGTAGTGACACTAGGGGTCACTCTTGGGAGCCTGAGATACCTCTGGTCTTTGATAAAAGGCCAATGAAAATTGGCAAGTGGTATTTGCATGCCACTCCCCCGGACATACGGGTATAAAAGGAGCTGGTATGCCACCACTCATTCAGATTTTCTCTTTGGAGCCAAACGGTCATGCTCATTGAGCTGAATACTACTGTTCATTCACCTCTGCTGAATCTGACGGCGCATTTCAGCGGCTTCTCCCACCTCTGCACTGCTGCACTGCAGAGAACGCCCCTGGGCGCTTCGGCAGAAAAACTAGAGAGTATATTTTCTGAAAGAGCATTTTTCCCCTCTAAAAGAGTATATATTTCTCTAAAAGAGCGCACACACGGAACGTCTTTTTAAAGACGCATCTTTTTAAAGATGCTTCTCCGATTGTGTATTATTCCTGGTTGTGCTCGTTATCTCTCGCCTTCTAACGGTCACGATCACTGTCTTTCGTGTCTGGGCACTGCTCACGCAGAGACAGCATTCGTGCATGTTCTCATTGCGAGAATATGTCTATGGCAACGTTGCGGTCGCGGCTCACCTTCGTAAGAAAGCGAGCCACCCCAGAGGCTCCCGCCTCTGTCCTTTTTCCCATGGGTATGAGGCCAGCGTGGCTAGCACTGGGGGCGATTTGGGGACCCCAATGGGACCGCCTCCACCAGGTATCCCCCCGCGGACCTCCCATTCCCCAGCACGCTCGTCTGCCCCGATCGGGCTTCCGGGTGAGTCTGCCGGCTGAGGCCGAGGCCTACGGTGCCACTGGACAAGCCGCCTCCGCCCTGCACGCCGTGGCTCTCCTGCAAGTCTTCCAAGGCGCTAAAGGAACTGCATGAGGGTAGTTCCGCCCCGGGATTGATGCAGGAACTGCGCTCGGTGACCGACTTCCCTCTCCGAGCGACGGAGGTCACAGCGCGGTCTCTCGGGCGGACGATGGCCACACTAGTGGTCCAGGAGCACCAACTTTGGCTCAACCTGGTCGAGATGGGTGAGGCCGTCAAGACACGATTCCTTGCTGCCCCCATTTCCCAGGCGGGCCTATTCGGCGACACCGTTGAGGACTTTGCCCAGCAGTTTTCGATGGTAGAGCAGTAGATGGATGCTAGCCAGCATATCCTGCCCCGGTGCAGCTCAAGATCCCGCACCCCGTCTACTCATCGCCAAGGGCGTCCCCCTGCGGTGACTGCACCAGCTCCGCCGCAGCCCGCCCCTTCGGCCCGGCCCCGGCATGGAGCCCACCGCAGGGAGCAGACGCCACCCGTCTCGCGGCCACCCAGAAGACTTGAGACGCCTTGAGACGGGCGACCCAGGGACAACGAAACCCACTGCTCTGGAGCTGGTAAGCAGATCTCCATCTTTTTGTTACCTTTTGCATTTAATTGCGCTGCATGCCCAAGTGGCTGCAGTACTCAAGAGCTCAGCAAGAGCGGTTTCCTTGTTCCCTGGGTCATGTATCCGGTGTGTACGGCCGTCATCACGACCTCCGTCCACCACTCTATTTGGCAGGTTTGGCACTCCAGCAGCGGCGGTCTCCCGCCCCTGAGCACCCAGCTGTGGCACACATCCGCCCCCGATGTGACAGTCTCCACAGGTCACGAGGACAGGCCTCTTCCTCCCCGTCCCAGGCTGTTCCGGGGGTGGTCACAAGGAGCCAGGTAAGTGCTTCGATGTCCTTAGACTCAGCATGGCCATGACATGGTGTGGCACCTCGAGCTCCGCCCCACCTGCCGGTACATCTGATGACATTTTCCCTTTGGTCCCCCTTGCGCGGAACTTGGACGCATGGCTTGCGCTTTCCAATCCATCACGAGGGCTGGTCCGGACTGTCCGACTCGGCTGTACGATTCACTTCACCGGGCATCTGCCCAGGTTCAGCGGTGTCCACTTCACCTTGGTGAAAGACGAAAATGCTGCTACCTTGCATGGAGATCGCTACTCTCCTACGGAAGGGCACGATAGAACCTGTCCCTCCAGCCGAGATGAAGGGGTTTTTCAGCCCCTACTTCATCGTACCGAAAAAAGGTGGTGGGTTGAGGCCAATCTTGGACCTGTGAGTTCTGAACTAGGCTTTACACAGACTCCCGTTCAAGATGCTGACGCAAAAACGCATTCTAGCGAGCGTCCGGCATCAAGATTGGTTCGCGGCAGTAGACCTGAAGGATACGTACTTCCACGCCTCGATCCTTCCTCGACCCAGACCCTGCCTGCGGTTCGCGTTCGAGGGTCAGGCGTATCAGTACAAAGTCCTCCCCTTTTGGCCTGTCCCTGCCTCTTCGCGTCTTTACGAAGGTCGCAGAGGCTGCCCTTGCCCCGTTAAGGGAGGTGGCATTCGCGTTCTCAACTATCTCGACGACTGGCTAATCCTAGCTCACTCTCGAGACATGTTGTGCGCACACAGGGACCTGGTGCTCTCACACCTCAGCCGACTAGGGCTTCAGGTCAACTGGGAAAAGAGCAAGCTCCTCCCGGTTCAGAGCATCTCTTTTCTCGGTTTGGAGTTGGACTCAGTCTCCTTGATGGCGCGCCTTACGAACGAGCGTGCCCAGTCGGTGCTGGCCTGTTTGAAGGCGTTCAAACAGGGAAGAGCGGTTCCACTGAAACTTTTTCAGAGGCTTCTGGGGCATATGGCATCCTCGGCGGTGGCTACCCCGCTTGGGTTGATGCATATGAGGCCACTTCAGCACTGGCTCCAGACTCGAGTCCCGAGATGGCCATGGCGCCACGGGACACACCGCGTGGCCATTACGTTGGTCTGTCACCGTCTTTTCAGCGCTTGGACCGACCTCTCATTCCTACGGGCAGGTGTTCCTCTAGAACTGGTCCCCAGGCGCATCGTGGTCACGACAGCCGCCTCCAAAATTGGCTGGGGTGCTGTTTGCAACGGGCACGCAGCCGCCAGCCTCTGGACGGGTCCGCGACTGCATTGGCACATCAACCACCTCGAGTTGTTGGCAATTCTGCTCTCCCTGCAGAGGTTTCAGCCGTTGATCCAGGGCAAGCACGTTAGTTCAGTCAGACAACACGACAGCGGTAGCATATGTCAACCACCAAGGTGGTTTGCGCTCTCTTATGTCACAACTCGCCTGCTGTCTCCTCCTCTGGAGTCAACAGCACTTCAAGTCGCTGCAAGCCACTCACATCCCGGGCAACCTCAACACTTCAGCGGATGCGCTGTCACAACAGGTTACCCTCAGGGGAGAGTGGAGACTCCACCTTCAGGTGGTCCAGCTGATTTGGAGTCGATTCGACAGGCACAGGTGCACCTGTTCACCTCCCAAGAATCCTCCCCACTGCCCGCTCTGGTACGCCCTGACCTCGGCATAGACGCGCTGGCACACAGCTGGCCCCCTGGCATTCGCAAATATGCGTTTTCCCCCAGTGAGCCTGCTTGCACAGACCCTGTGCAAGGTCAGGGAGGTCGAGGAGCAGGTCATCCTGGTAGCACCCTACTGGCCTGCCCAGACATGGTGCTCGGACCTCATGCTCCTCGTGACAGCTCCCCCCTGGCAAATTCCCCTGAGGAAGGACCTTCTTTCTCAGGGAAGGGGCACCATCTGGCACCCATGCCCAGACCTCTGGAATCTCCATGTCTGGCCCCTGGACGGGATGCGGAAGACCTAAGCTGTCTCCCACCTGCGGTGGTAGACACGATCACTCAGGCTAGGGCTCCCTCTACGAGGCGCCTGTATGCCTTTTAAGTGGCATCTGTTCGCTAAGTGGTGTTCTTCCCATCGGGAAGACCCCCAGAGATGCACAGTCGGTTCAGTGCTTTCCTTCCTGCAAGAGAGGTTGGAAGGGAGGCTGTCCCCTTCCACCTTGAAGGTGTACGTTGCTGCCATAGTAGCACACCATGACGCAGTCGACAGTAAGTCCTTAGGGAAGCACAACCTGATCATCAGGTTCCTAAGAGGCGCCAGGAGGCTGAATCCCTCCAGGCTGCACCTCGTTCCCTCATCGGACCTCTGTAGTTCTTCAGGGTCTAGAGAGAGCCCCCTTTGAGCCTTTGCAGTCAGCCGAGCTTATGGCACTCTCCTTGAAGACTGCCCTCCTGACTGTGCTCACTTCCATCAAGAGGGTAGGTGACCTACAAGCGTTCTCTGTCAGCAAAACGTGATCCTGAGACCCTGACCGGGCTATGTGCCCAAGGTTCCCACCACCCCTTTAAGGACTAGGTGGTGAACCTGCAAGCGCTGCCCCAGGAGGAGGCAGACCCAGCCCTGTCGTCGCTGTGTCCGGTGCACGCTTTACGCATCTATTTGGATCGCACACAAAGCTTTAGAATCTCTGAGCAGCTCTTTGCCTGCTTTTGGTGCGCAGCGGAAAGGAAGCGCTGTTTCCAAGCAGAGGATTGCCCACTGGCTCATTGACGCCATAACTATGGCATATGTCGCCTAGGGCATGCCGTCCCCGGTAGGGCTACCAGCCCATTCTACCAGGGGTGTAACGGCTCCATGGGCCCTGGCCAGGGGTGCCTCTCTAACAGACATTTGCAGAGCAGCGGGCTGGGCAACACCCAACACCTGTGCAAGGTTCTACAACCTCCGGGTGGAACCGGTTTCATCCCAGGTAGTGGCACACAACACAAGCGGATAAGCCCGGGATAGCTGGCCGGGTGTATCGCTTGCACATAGCGCCTTCCACCTCCCTTGGAGCTGAAGACATGCGCCATTAATTCCCAGTAGTGTTCACAGACTTTGTTCCCTGGTTGACTTTCTCTGAGCCCTGTGGCAGTCGAGTTTTCGGAGAGACTCGCTGCCGGCCCAGTACACGTGCTAACTAAGAGCCCTGTTCTGGGGTAGGTGCTCCACATGTGGCGGTTCCCTGTAAGGCTAACCCCATGCGATCTATATCTTCCGCTAGTTTGTTTCCCTGCTGGCAAACTGCGTCTTCCTTGGGCAGAGCCCCTCTGCCCCAGTCTCCATGTTTGTAGTAACTCCTCCCCCATTGGGCAGGATCTACCTTGAAGGCTCTCCACATGGTTGGAAAGACCATGTGACGTATTCTTCCACTTAAATATCCCCCTCTCTCTTGGGGCGAGGTGTGGTCTCCGTGATGTCTTCCCCTTGGGAGGGACACCCCCCAACTAGACCTGGCGGCCCAGTTGGATAATCCCTCTTCTTTTTTAGGGAGTGGAAAAAGAGAAGGGGAAAAGAGGCCACGACTGGGTTAAGCCTGTCTCTATCTTTTATGTAGTCGACTTGTCCCCAAAAAGGGCCGTTCGACACTCATAACTGTGTTGGGGGAGGTTACATGTCGACCTGGTGTGCTGGCTATGAGGCACACAGCAAGTCTGCCCACCACACACTGCCAGTTCACGTAACACAGTTCAGCCTTGTGGCATTTTGTATAGGGACCCCTAGTGTCACTACATCGACACCAACGTCGAGTGAGTAACAGATAGGGAACGTCGTGGTTACTTGTGTAACCTCCGTTCCCTGATGGAAGGAACGAGACATTGGTCCCTCCTGCCACAACGCTGAACTACCCGCTGAAATGGCCGGACCTTATATCGGCTCCTCAGCGTAAAACCTGAATGAGTGGTTGCATACCAGCTCCTTTTATACCCATATGTCCAGGGGAGTGGCATGCAAATACCACTCGCCAATTTTCATTGGCCTTTTATCAAAGACCAGAGGTGTCTCGGGCTCCCAAGAGTGACCCCTAGTGTCACTACATCGACACCAACGTCTCGTTCCCTCCATCAAGGAACGGAGGTTACACAAGTAACCATGACGTTTTACTTAAATGCTAACGGTTAAGATTTATTGGATGATACTTATATTATCTTTGATCTTATTTGCTTATCTGCATTACACCAAACATCTTAAAAAGAATGCAGACTTTCTTTAAGGTCACACAGATTTTCTTCCATATATAGAGTACATGGATGTACACTGCCGTTCAAAAGTTTGGGGTCACTTGACTGAAATGTTTCTCATGATCTTAAAAACATTTTGATCTGAAGGCATATGCTTAAATGTTTGAAATTAGTTTTGTAGACAAAAATATAATTGTGCCAACATATTAATTTATTTAATTACAAGAAAAAATAATATTTTTTTTAATGTTTTTGAAATGGATGACTTGGACCGAATAATTATGAAAAGCAGCCACTTAGTGCCCAGCATACAGATGGGAACTCCTTCAATACTGTTTAAAAAGCATCCCAGGGTGATACCTCAAGAAGCTGGTTGAGAAAATGTCAAGAGTACATGTCTGCAAAATCTAGGCAAAGGGTGACTACTTTGAAGATGCTAAAATATAACAGTTTTGATTAATTCTGGATTTTTTTAGTCACAACATAATTCCCATATTTCCATTTCTATTATTCCATAGTTGTGATGACTTTACTATTATTCTAAAATGTGAAAAAAATAAAGAATGAGTAAGTGACCCTAAACTTTTGAACGGTAGTGTAACTCTGCATCTGTTCCTACAACAAGCAAGTTTGTCCACTTTGTCCAGGCTCTGCAAAATAATTAAATATTGTTCATTATAATACATCATTGATTCTGCTTTAAAATATTAAAATACTATTTTAAAGCACACAATAACCTCTGATTTCTGAAAGGAAAACAGCATTGTCATAATGCAAGACGATGAGGAGTTAGGGAGGATCTAGGTTGGCACAATAAGACAAGATGGGTTCAGGTAAAAGTGCTCTTTTCAGTATTTGAAGTCTGGCAAAGGTGGCTCTATTTATATTAATGTGCAAAGAAGAAAATCACAAAATAAATCAAAAGAACAAAAATATTTACAATTGTGCTATGACTCAGCACATTTTGATTCAAAACACAAACCAAAATTGCTAGGAGCAGCAAAACCTAGGCACTAAACAATGTATGTAGCACCCTCATATAACACTCTTCAGATCTCGACAAAACTCAAACAACCTCAAAGGAGCTTAACTGCCCTCTAGAAAATCCAATAACACTCATTTTATTCAGGCTTTCTTCACCGCCAAACCATAACGCAGCATACCGATCAGGCAGTGGCAGTTCTAGCTTGTATGGCGCCCTGGGAGAAACCCGCTTCACCACGCCCCCAACGGCACATGTCACCCATGCCTAAATCCGCTACTGACAGGGTAGCGCTACTTCCCTATTTTACACTCGACAGTGAGTATGTCTTCAGGCCGATTTTTATGTCTGCGTCGAACCTACATCGTAGACTACGCATAGCTACGCCAGTGACAGCGTAGCCTGAAATGCATCTCTTCAAAAATGTAACTGTGCGTCGTGTCGACGCAGACCACAACAGCTGTGATTGGTCTATTTTATAACCAGAGACCGTCCCCCAGGATGAGGACAAGGGTATCATTATATCCAAGATTATTTTGAGATCTATACATTATTGGCCTATAACATTATTTGGATTCGGGACCATTAAAGCAATTGTTTTAATCAGGAGCATCTACTGTTTTTATATTTTTGTGTTTCATGAAGTTACAAGCGAAATGCGACAAAATATATCTGTTTAAAGCTTATAAACTCGCAAAGTTTTTTTTTTTCTGTCTCAAAGGGTTGAACTTAATAATAATTTGATATGTGATTGAAATAATATGTGTTGCATTCTACTCACGAACTTTCCGATCGGCACGATGATTTGACCGTATGTTTGACAGTATGTGTACAGTAAATAATCATATTTCTTTACTTCTAATTTGTCAGCAAATTAAAAAGCACCTGGAGTTGGTTATATTGCCTATATGTATTGTAAAGTCTTTAAAATGACACCCAATTTGTGTTATTCAGGCAAGTAGATATTAATTAGCTAAATTCTTTTTCAGCACAGAACGTCAGAAGTATGCCAAAATATTTATTTATTATTATTTAAGCAACTCAAGAGCAAGCTTACAGTAATTTCCTCATTTATTTTCTCCCTGCATTGCAGGCAACAACATGTATAATAAATCTTCTTTCGGCTGCTCCTTTTAGGGGTCGCCACAGCGGACCATCCAGCAACATGTATAATAAATAACGTGTCTAAATTTCAACATGATCACATACTGAACTCGTTTTTGATGCAACAATAATTTAATAAATACTTTTGAATCCAGGAATTAAATTGCTTACATTGCTTTTGTTTATTTATTAAATGTATTGTTAGCATTTTGTCTGTATACTCATGCAGACTCAACAACGCAGAACTATAAATGCAAACCTACGCGTTGGCCACTACGCGGAGCCTACATCGAAGGTTCGACACAGAAGTATAAATCAGCCTTTAAAGTATACAGTCATGACATTTTAAACCATACACAGAAGCAGAATGAAAACCCTTTCATGACAATAAACATACATTAAACAAATTACATCAACACAAATATTAGTGACACCTTGAATTGAATAAATGGTATATCCCTTGCCAATTAAGTGTGCTCCTTTGATTACACATGATCACCAGAACAGACAAAGAAACCAAGGGAGAAACAGATATATATCAAACTATATAACATAATTGTGTAGAAACAAATTACCAATAAATGACTGGTTGCAACATTTATTGACTCTGTGTGGTTATTTGCATGAGATAATGCTGGCAGATAGTTGTAAGGAGATGGAATGTGACTTGCATGATGTCCGTGAATATATGAATATTTGTTGACAATGTTCGCATGTCCAAATGTATTAAACACATAAATGAACACAGAAGCATGATGAAAATGACTAAATGAAATTGTCTCTTAATTGTAAAAATAAACAGTGTACTGATCAGATACAACAATACACAGAGCAGTGTGCTGTAGCCGGTGGTCATGATGAAATCAGCACTGCAGCTTGTCATCATGCAAATTCTCTCCCTTTAAGCCAGCCGCTTCTCAGAGTGGTGGGACAAAAAGTCAGCAATTATGTTCAAAGGTCTGGCCCTTTACTCAACCTTAAACTTAAAGGGCTGGAGGGAAAGCTACCAACAGGTAAACCTTGCATTACTGTCTCTCATTTTATCAAGCCAGTGCAAGGCCAGATGATCAGTCTCTAGCTCAAAGTCTTTGACAGTCAAGTACTATTTCAAAGTATCTAATGCTCACTTTCTCAATTGTAGAGTACTTTGTTTTCAGAGGAAACAACTTTCAACTAATGTACTGTACAGGATGGCAATCCTCACCCTGTCCCTGCAACAGTACAGCACCAATACCGATCTCTGAAGTGTCAGTCTGTACCGTAAAAGGAAGACTGAAATCGAGGCTCTGCAGCACAGGACTCTGACATAGACAAGCCTTCAAAAAAAGCTTGGTCACACTCTGGTGTTCATATGACTTTTTGGAGACTATTCCTCTTCATCAAGTCAGTAAGTACTGCCACTCAGCTGGAGAAATTGGTATGAACCTGCTTAACAATCCGCCTAGTCCCAGGAAGGATCTGACCCTCTTCTTGGTTGAGGGTGGAGGACAGGAAAGGACGTCATGTACTTTGTTCACTTGTGGTCTGAAGGAACCTCCTCTGAGTACATAGCCCAGGCTCTCCTCTGGCTCAACCTCTGGCTTGGCTAGATGACACTTCTTGACATTGACCCCCAGACACTGTCTTGCCACTGGAGCCAGCCAGATGTTCTGAGTGCTGTTCCTAGTAGTGCCCGACTGATATATCGGTCGGCCGATATTATCGGCCAATATTAGCCTTTCACCGATATATCGGTATCGACGTATATTTTACTGATATGCGCCTATATAAAAACTTTTTTTCAGAACATACAGTATAATGCAGAAAACAATGCTTTAAAATTGGTGTCATAACGTAGTTTGTCCAGCAGAACGCGCTCTGACTCCATTGTTTACAGAGCTGAACTGACGGTGGCTCTGCAGACAGGGCGGAGTTCAGCGGTGTCATCACAGTAAGTTAACTAGTCTGTTAAATACATACTGGAAACTTAATAAACAATGACCACATCATTTTCTCTTCTCAATATAACTAATATAATGTTAACCTTGTCCCTGTCCCTTATCGTTAAAACATAAGACAAGATGTTGCTTTGCTCACCTGGATTATCCCCTTCCCAAGCCTCCTTCAAAATGTCCAAAGGTTCTCGAACTTGCTGTCAGTAGAGCAACTCCAAGGGTGAGTAGACTTATGAAGACTGGGGAATCTCTCGATAGGCAAAGAGTAGGTATGGCAACCACTGGTCCAGTCTGCTTTCAAGGTTTTGTTGAACCTTTCAACCATACTGTCAGTCTGAGTGTGTAAGGTGTGGTCTTAATGGGTCATATGCATAACATGGAGTAGACTTGCTTGATCTGCTTGGATGTGAAATTGGTACCTTGGTCAGTGATTATCTCTTCTGGTCAATGTTTTCTGCTGACCCAAATGCCCTGCCCATGGAACTGAATGGCCCACTTCCAACACCTTAAACCTCATGAATTCAGGAACCACCAACCTTTCTCCCTCAGCAATCAAAGCATGCCATCATGACTCACACTGCTCACTTTCTTGAACAGAGGATTCAACATCTTGTCCTGCCTCTGTAACTCCACTGTTGAAAGGAATCAACTCAAGGTCATCAGTACAGGGCTTAGGCATCTTCTCAACAATAACTGTGCCCTAAACCCTACTTTCACGCCTCTCACTTGTAGAATGAAAGTCAACAACCTTGGGGCCTGTACCATGAAGCCGGTTTTGGTGGCTAGCCAGGTAATATTAGTCTAGTTTGCGTTAACCCCTGGTTTTTGGAACCATGAAGGTGGGGCAGCTTTTACCAGTGTTCATTGCCATAGTAACTTACGCTACACAGCTAACCTGCTCCGTGGCAGGTTTTGTTGTGGGTAACAGATCGCTAACAAATGATGAACCAATCAGCTGTGATTAAAATGACATCACTGACGAAATTAAGTCACTCCTCTCTCAAAGCACACTATACAGAAAATGATCGCAGAAATTCACAAAATCAAATCTTTAGAGTCTAAATATAGATTTACAGCAGTCTTATTTTATTTAAATATGATATTATTTTTTTACATTTACCTACTCGCCATAAAAATAAAAAAATCAATGAAAATATAAACATAAATATAATATTAGGCTTTCTATAATAGAGCTCGTAAGATAGATTAATATAATGCCAGCTAATAATGATCGAATTTAAAATATTAAATGTTCAAAGCTGCACTACGTAAACACTAAATTTTTTTTGGTTAAAAATGAACAAATTACCATTATTGATTGCATACAAGGGCGTAGATTTGGCTTGAACATTGGGGGGGGGGTGGGGGGAGGGTTTCAGCGTGAAGCATTTACATGTTTCCACTGATCAAGGTTTAAATATTGGGGGGGTTGTACTTGCTTGTTTTGATTATTGGGGGGTTACCTCCCCCACATTCCCCCCGGAATCTACACCCCTGATTGTGTAAATACACAATCAGTGTTCAAACACTGTCCTGACCTAACCCCGATTCACTACGATAAGCTTATAAAAATGTATTTGTATTTTGAGCTGTTGGGTCGGGTTGCAGCGTGAACCATTTACATGTTTCCACTGATCATTGGGGGGGTTGTACTTGCTTGTTTTGATTATTGGGGGGGTTACCTCCCCCACATTCCCCCCAGAATCTACGACCCTGATTGTGTACATACACAATCAGTGTTCAAACACTGTCTTGACCTAACCCCGATTCACTACGATAAGCCTATAAAAATGTATTTGTATTTTGAGCTGTTGGGTCGGGTTGCAGCGTGAACCATTTACATGTTTCCACTGATCATTGGGGGGGTTGTACTTGCTTGTTTTGATTATTGGGGGGGGTTACCTCCCCCACATTCCCCCCAGAATCTACGCCCCTGATTGTGTACATACACAATCAGTGTTCAAACACTGTCCTGACCTAACCCCGATTCACTACGATAAGCCTATAAAAATTATTTGTATTTTGAGCTGTCGGGTCGGATTTGGCACGAAATCCCTGGCTTATGTTGTTCATCCTTGTGTCATTACGTCATGTTTGTAAACACAGAAAAGAAGTACCGGCTGTCGCGTGTTCTGGCTGGAGAAACTACGCTGTTCAGTTCAGTCATACTCGCACAGTTCAGGACAGCATCGCAGCAATCTGGATAGATGGATTTTTTATGCGTTTGGAGTTGCTTACCTGCTATAATGCTATAATATGTTTTCTGGTAGGGTTGTTGAAGCTAATATTGTTATTATATTGATTGTGATCATGATTTTATGAATTGAGCATCACTCGTGTTTACCGATCTCAATGTATCTACGTTGTCAGGGGAAGTTACTGTGATGTTTACTAATGTATGACTTCTGAAATTGACTTCTTGTAATTGCTATATTGCATAAATAAGCATATCATTTTCATGTTTAATAAAGTATATTTTATCCCCATCATTATTGTATCCTTGTTTTATGTTTTTAATTTACAGTATTATGTGTGCATTGCATAGACATACTATTGTAGTATTACAGTTTACTTGCATTATCAACTGAGGCTGTACAATATAATATAAAATAATAAAGTTTTCCATTGAACTTGAACTCGAAGGGCAGTGCCAAAACACGACTGATGTAAAGTGTTCTTCTGGAAATTGCTTGCAATTTTAAGTTTCAACCACAGATATCACTAGAGAGCACAAAGCTAAATAGTGCAGCTTTAAAGGAATATTCCGGCATCAATACAAGTTAAGCTCAGTCGACAAAATTTGTGGCATAATGCTGATTATAGCAAAAATTATTTCGACTCATCCCTCCTTTTCTTTAAATAAAGCAAAAATCGATGTTACAGTGAAGCACTTACAATGGAAGTGAATGGGGCCCATTTTTGGCCCCATACCAAAAATGCACACTTTAAATCTTCTGTAAAAAGTAATGTAATATTTGAGCTGTAATGTTGTTTAAATTGTAATTTTTACAGCCATTTTATGACTTTAGGGTTTGTTGACATTTCATCGTCATGGCAACAAAGTTGTAAAATTGGCTTTAACTTCACACAGAAAAGGTTAGTAAGTGATTTTATCACACTATAATCATGTTTACATGCATAATGTTTATGTCTTGTGGCTATACATTTGAAAAAGTGAGTATTTTAACATTTAAAAATAAAGTACCTCACTGTAACCTCGATTTTTTGTTTTTAAGAAATGGAGGGACAAGTCGAAATTAAGAACTGACACTTCAAAACAAGTGTGTTTGTGTTGGGGGGGGGGGGGGTATATGTATAATGTATAATGTAAAATATATTTCCAAATTCATAACTTGTAAAATACATCTCGAAACTAAGTTTGTTTCAACGTTGGAGCACAGAGACTAGGACCATCTAAATCAATGGATCACTGTATCCCCCCTACTGGCTTTGAATGTTATTTCATGTCTTGTCATGTATTTTTTTGTCCACCAGATGGCAGCAAATGCTCCAAAAGCCTGACACAATCTGACATTTTCTTAATTTGTCAGATAAATAAAGTTTACGTTTTTACATAAGTTAAATTAATATAATATGTGTCTATTTTTTTTATTATTTTTTTTATCTAATTAAGTCCAAACACCATTACATTCCAGATTAAATGCAAGAGTTTAATATCATGAATTTATTGACATTTATTTCCTTTATTAAATAATCAGTTCAGTGTATGATTACAGGTGGGGTCAATTTGACCCCGAACAGTAAAGGTGTATCACTCACACTCTGCAGTAGCCATTCTGCTTTCTTATGTCCTGGCTGGCAAAACCCATGATATGTGATCACAGATCTGACTTTGTGTTTAACTGGCATTTGCTGTTTGTTGGTGTTATTGTAGGGCTTGAATTATGAGATGTATGTGTATGGGCTTTTGGCTCTAGAGTTGCTAAGACCACTACCAAAACCACCGCCAGACTTACCAGTTGAGCTTCTGGTGTTGCTTCACCCTTGCCTCAGTTGGTAAGTGGACCTTCTTGCAGGTGTTAATGTCTTAGCCAACTCTGCCGCTTGCCTTGATAATGTAGGGTTGTTCTGTTTTACCCATACTCTGGTGTCAGGGGCTTGAGAACCTGTTCCAACACAGTCTCGTCACCAATCTCCTCCTTAGTCTGATGCTTGGGAGTCATCTACTTCTCATACAGGTCCTTTTGTCTACTTGAAGCACTTTCGGAGTCTCTCCCTCTTTGACGATGTACAGCCTGAAGTGGTGATTGTAAGTCTCTGTGTTGATTTCAAACTTGTTGAGGATAGCTTGTTTGATATAATTTTATTTCAAGGACACATCAGGTTCCATCATCAAGTAGGATGCCCTTACCTTGCCTGTTAGGAGGGGTACAAGATGCAATGCCCAGTTTTTTCATGATCATCTGCATGCTTGAGCGATCCTTTCAAAGGTCGTCAAATAATGTTCGGTGTCCTCATCATCCTGCCATGGTAGCATTGTAGGACTCTGCCAACTTGACCAAGAAGATCCATGCTACTGAGATGTAGCCTCCTGTGAAGTTGATGGCAAAGCTGTATCCTCTAGGCTAGCATGCTGGGTCTGTTGACGTGAATGGGTGGGTTGGGGGCGAAATCTGGACTGCAGCCGGTGGTGAGAAGGCCGGGACTGGTGCTGGAGTACATGCTATCTGTGCTGTTGTCTTTGGGCCTCTTTCTCCAGATGCTTCTCTGTTAGCTGCTGCTTCTTAAGAAAGGTTTGTAGCATGAAGGTGAGTAGGTCAGTTGCCTGAGTCTGAATGTATGGCTGCTGCTGCTGACTGGTCTGGACCAAACTCGTCAGTCTCATATACCTCCACCACTTTAGAGGTGACTTGCCTTTTGGTTGAAGGCATTTCACAAAAAAAAAAAAAAAATGCAGTCTCTTAATGCCAAGTGGCTTGACAAAATAACATTGCCACAAAATGTCTAACTGCCTCCTAATGGACAGCAAGAACCATTGCCACAATGTCGACCGGCCACCTAATGACCTGGAAGCACTGCTGCCACCATATGTCATAATGCGTGATATTGAGGGGTGATGGAGGAGCTAGGTATGACATGCTGGCTCTGATGCTGGCATACAGAACAGTCACTGGGTCTGCTCCAGCATACCTAAAATAATTTCTGCAGAGCTACGTTCCCACCAGAAGCCTTCGGTCGGCTAAGGAACGACACCTGTTGAACCAGCACAAAGTGGCACAAAAAAACACTTTCCCAGACTTTTGGTTTCATTGTACCACGTTGGTGGAATGACCTTCCCAACTCCATCCATGAAGCTGACTCACTTTCTGTCTTCAAAAAAATGGCTAAAAACACATCTTTTCCATGAGGAGTTAACCAGTCACAAAAAAAATTAATTAAAAAAATAAAATACAAATAAAAATTATTGTTGCACTTTAATCTGTTTTGAATACTATCGTTCTGATGCTAGTGAAACCTTGTAATACAGCACTTTTCGTACCACTGTCTCCTTAAGATGATTCGCTAATAATGTATTCCTCTTTTGTAAGTCGCTTTGGATAAAAGCTTCTGCCAAATGAATAACTGTCTAGCTGATCAAGAGGTTTGACTTCCTCCACATGCAGCGCTTAAAACTGCAAAATTCTCAGTAGAATTCAAATGGGTCACATACATTTTGTCACCTGCACCATGATATCGAGGGAAGTCTGGTTTCACTTGTGTAAGTAATCTGCTCTGTGCTATATATCTCAAGAATACAGTAGGATGGAGCAGAGCACTTCACATGTGCCAGTGGTTCTGTGATAGCTCTCTCCACACTCAAGCCCCGAATGTTTTGCCCTTGTGACGCCCCGGGTACATATCAAACAATACGTTGTCTGACTGTGTACGGACAAATTACCAATAAATGACTTGTTTCTACATATTGACTCTGTGTGGTTATTTGCATGTGACATATATGAATATAGACTCGCCGACCACTTTATTAGGTACCCCTTTACACCTACTTATTCATGCAATTATTTAATCAGCCAATCACGTGGCAGCAGTGCAATGCATAAAAGCATGCATATATGGGTCAGGATCTTCAGTTAATGTTCACATCAACCATCAGAATGGGGAAAAAATTTGATCTCAGTGATTTTGACCAGCATTGAACATTCCTTGATTGAGAACTGTCCTTGCCCTGCATGCCTTCTAGCACTGGTGCAGTGTTCAGACTGGCAAGCCAACCTAGTTCTTCTGTGAACTAAAATAAAACTTCAAGTGTGTTATTTACAGAGTGGTAGGATGAACATTTTCACTGATTGAGTCTTTCAAATGGTTGGATTAATTCATCCGTGGATAAACTGGATTAAGACAATTTACTTTTCATACAAGAACTGTGACAACATTTAATTCTGTGGAGTGAACAAACATTCATAAATTTGAGTAAATTTGAATCAATTACTGAGTTATGATGGGAAATAATTGAATTGAGTTTGTAAATCTAAAAATTAACTGAACTTGATATTGTGCAGAAATATATTTAGCTTTTTTATTTAATTTATAACAAGGTTGCTGTATAATTATTTTATTTATTCATTTATTTTATTTTTTATTTTCTTCTGACATCCTTGTAAGTGAAGAAAAAAAAGGTCCATGGTGAAATCTGAATTCAAAATAAAAGTTTAAATCATTGGTGAAGCAAAACTAAAGCAACAGTTAGTTAAAAGTACACTTAATTTAAGATTAATTCACAAATCTTAACACAAAATATAATTTAATAGATAATTAACAAATCTAACAAAAAGATAATAGTATTGACAACTAACTATACATGTTATGTGCTCAAGACAAAATAACTAATTAGTGTTTAAACTGAAGCTACTGAGTTAACTAAACTGAGTTAAAATACAAACATTAATTGTAAATCTAACTTCTAAGTAAAATTCTTATTTATCTAAAACTGTGTGAAATTTAAAGATCTTCTTGACCTGAAAAAAAGAGGAATCAGTTATCCATTATTGTGGAAAAGTTGAGAGTTTGTTACAGAACATCTTGCCAGATGTTATTTGTTTCCGCTTAATTGTTGTTGTTGTTGTTGTTGTTTTTTCAAAATTTCAAAATATCAAAAAGAGAAAAATAAATTTCCTTTTTTCGACATTCTACCCTTGTTTCAGTGTGATTGTTTTCCACATTTTGTTGTTGGTCTCTCTCTCCAAAAGCAGAGTCTAATCTTCAGAAGTCTGGTCCTTAAAGCAAATAGTATCGTGCTCTGTAGCCATTACTCTCATAAGGCTAGGGTTACATATGCTTGCACCCAAGAGGAATGTAACATGGTGAGTGCTCCCAAGGAAACTTCAATACACCTTTAAACTGTGTTTCTGGAAAGCTTTAAATGCAGATGACTGTGCAATTAGTGCTATATGAGAAATGGGACAAAATAATCCAAATTTAGATTAGCATTTTTGTTTGGATTTATTGGTGATTTGACATATTATTGAACTCTATGCTTGCCAAAGATTTTTTGAAGATTCCTCTCTTTCCCCATTCATGTGGATAAAAGTTGTAATTACAAGACTGGAAATAGCTGTATAAGGATGTGACATGAACTTCATGACATTTGTGTTAAACTTGCAGAAGGGCTCAGGCAACCCAATGTGGCTCGTTGATCTAGGGTCATGATTCTTGCTTTGGGTGTGAGAGGTCCTGGGTTCAAATGCTGGATTAGCCTGCCTTGGTGTTGGAGCTTCAAGCTACATCCCACCCATGGGGTGCTGCTCCTTTGTGTTGGTGTTAGAACCAACCAAGCATTTTATGGGAATTTGGGCCAGTTTGCAGTTCAGCATGGCTGGTTGGTTAGAGTGTGGTGCTAATAATGCTAAGGTTGCATTTCGATCCCCCTATGGGCCACATAGGCTTTTGTTCTGAAGCTCTCTTCTGCTCAGCTCTCTCATGTGGGTGATTTCATTCGAATCAGTATGGAACAAAGGAATGAAATGTGAGGCTGAAATAGCTCAGTTGGGACAGTGTTAGACTGCAGCTCTAAAGGTCCCTGGTTTGATCCTGGGATTCAGCAACAGACTCCATCAGCTGCTTTTGGTCCATGGCTGCCCACATCCAGAGCTCCATACCCCTTTCCACAGCACAAAAACATTCTCCACCACCAGGGGGCCTGTTTGGAAAGAGGTGGTGTAATGGTCAGCACTCTGGACTTTGAAACTAGCTATCTGAGATCAAATCTCAGTGGAACCTCCTAGCTCCTTGTGCCCATAAAAAAGTGATTGGCATGTTTACATACCTCTAATGAGGCCTACCATTTGCCTTGTTCTTGATAATTTCCATAATGCAATTACATTCTCTAAATCCTTGGGACCACTTTTGAATAGGCATCAGTTCCATTGTGTAATGGTTGAACTCTGCTCTCTGAATCCAACGATTAGAGCTAAAATCTCTGTGGGAATTTCTTTATCATTTGTGCCAAAGGTAAGGAAGACCCATTTAGAAGGAGTTTTCAAAAGCGGTGAGCCTCCGAAGCTCCTGTAGGGAAAGCATTGATATTCTGCTGGACAGGTCTATCACATTCATTTTCTGATGCCCAGGTCTGTCACACTGAAGAAGTGGGTGATCCTCTGCTTGGAAACAGCGCTTCCTTTCCGCTGTCCACCAAAGCAGACAAAGAGCTGCTCAGAGACTCTAAAGCTCTGCATGCGATCCAAATAGATGCGTAAAGCGCGCACCGGACACAGCAATGTCAGGGCTGGGTCTGCCTCCTCCTGGGGCAGCACTTGCAGGTTCACCACCTGGTCCCTAAAAGGGGTCGTGGGAACCTTGGGCACATAGCCCGGTCGGGGTCTCAGGATCATGTGAGACTAGCCCGGACCGAACTCCAGGCACGTTTTGCTGACAAAGAATGCTTGCAGGTCTCACCCTCTTGATGGAAGTGAGCACAGTCAGGAGGGCAGTCTTCAAAGAGAGTGCCTTAAGCTCAGCTGACTGCAAGGGCTCAAAGGGGGCTCTCTGTAGACCCTGAAGAACTACAGAGAGGTCCCATGAGGGAACGAGGCCCGGTCTGAAGGGATTCAACCTCCTAGCGCCTCTCAGGAACCTGATGATCAGGTTGTGCTTCCCTAAGGACTTACCGTCCACTGTGTCATGGTGTGCCGCTATAGCGGCTACGTACACCTTCAAGGTGGAGGGGGACAGCCGCCCTTCCAACCTCTCCTGCAGGAAGGAAAGCACCGATCTGACTGCACATCTCTGGGGGTCTTTGCTTTGGGAAGAACACCACTTAGCGAACAGACGCCACTTAAAGGCATACAGATGCATACACCGTGGGTGGTCCCATCCAGGGGCCAGATATGGAGATTTCAGAGGTCTGGTCATGGATGCCAGATGGTGCCCCGTCCCTGAGAAAGAAGGTCCTTCCTCAGGGAAGGGGGGCTGTCGCTAGGAGCATGAGGTCCGAGAACCACGTCTGGGTGGGCCAGTAGGGTGCTAACAGGACGACCTGCTCCTTGTCTTCCCTGACCTTGCACAGGGTCTGTGCAAGTAGGCTCACTGGGAGAAACGCATATTTGCGAAGTCCAGGGGGCCAGCTGTGTGCCAGCACGTCTATACCTATGCCTCGGTCAGGGCGTACCAGAGCGGGCAGTGGGAGGATTCTTGGGAGGCAAACAGGTCTACCTGTGCCTGCCCGAATCGACTCCAAATCACCTGGACCACCTGAGGGTGGAGCCTCCACTTTCCCCTGAGGGTAACCTGCCGTGACAGCGAGTCCGCTGCAGTGTTGAGGTCGCCCGGGATGTAGTGGCTCGCAGCGACTTGAGGTGCTGCTGACTCCAGAGGAGGAGACGGCGGGCGAGTTGTGACATACAACAGGAGCGCAGACCGCCTTGACGGTTGACATATGCTACTGTTGCCATGTTGTCTGTCCGAACTAACACATGCTTGCCCTGGATCAACAGCCGAAACCTCCGCAGGGCAAGCAGAATTGCCAACAACTCGAGGCAGTTGATGTGCCAACGCAGCCGCGGGCCTGTCCATGAGCCGGCGGCTGCATGCCCATTGAATAGAGTGCCCCAGCCCGTTTTGGAGGCATCTGTCGTAACCACGACCTGCCTGTAGACCTGTTCTAGGGGAACGCCTGCCCGTAGAAACGTGAGGTCGGTCCAAGGGCTGAAGAGGCGGTGACAGGTCGGCGTGATGGCCACGTGATGTGTCCCGTGGCGCCATGCCCATCTCGGGACTCGAGTCTGAAGCCAGTGCTGAAGCAGTCTCATATGCATCAACCCGAGCGGAGTGGGCACCGCTGAGGATGCCATATGCCCCAGGAGCCTCTGAAACAGTTTCAGTGGAACTGCTGTCTTCAAACAGGTCAGCACCGACTGTGCGCACTCGTTCGTGAGGTGCGCCGTCAACAAGACTGAGTCCAACTCCAAGCCGAGAAAAGAGATGCTCTGAACCGGGAGGAGCTTGCTCTTTTCCCAGTTGACCCGAAGCCCTAGTCGGCTGAGGTGCGAGAGCACCAGGTCCCTGTGTGAACACAACACATCCCGAGAGTGAACTAGAATTAGCCAATCGTCGAGATAGTTGAGGATGCCCACTTCCCTTAGCGGGGCAAGGGCTGCCTCTGCAACCTTCGTGAAGATGCAAGGGGACAAGGACAGGCCGAAAGGGAGGACCTTGTACTGATACGCCCGACCCTCGAATACAAACCGCAGGAAGGGTCTGTGTTGAGGTAGAATCGAGACGTGGAAGTACGCGTCCTTCAGGTCTACCGCCACGAACCAATCTTGATGCCAGACGCTCGCTAGAATGTGTTTTTGTGTCAGCATCTTGAACGGGAGTCTGTGTAAAGCCCAGTTCAGTACTCACAGGTCCAAGGTTGGCCGCAACCCACCGCCTTTTTTCGGTACAATGAAGTAGGGGCTGTAAAACCCCTTCTTCATCTCGGCCGGAGGGACTGGCTCTATCTCATCTTTCCGTAGGGGGGTAGTGATCTCCGCGCGCAAGGTAGCAGCATTCTCGCCCTTCTCTGAGGTGAAGTGGATACCGCTGAACCTGGGCGGACACCTGGTGAACTGAATCACGTAGCCGAGTCGGACGGTCCGGATCAGTCATCGCAAGGAGTTGGAAAGCGCAAGCCACGCGTCCAAGCACCGGGCAAGGTGGACCAAGGGGACAATCTCGTTGGACGTACCGGCGGGTGGGGCCTCGCAGCGGGGCAGAGCCTGAGGTGCCACGCCGTGTTGTGGCCGTGCTGAGTTCAGTGACATCGAAGCACTTACCTGGCTCCTTGTGACCACCCTCAGAACAGCCTGGGATGGGGGATGAAGAGGCCTATCCTCATGACCCGTGGAGACTGTCACACTGGGGGTGGATTTGTGCCACAGCTGGGCACGCATGGGCGGGGAGCGCCAAACCTGCCAAAATGGAATGGTGGATGGTGGTCGTGATGATGGCCGTGCACACTGGGCATGTGACCCAGGGATGCGGGATCTTGAGCCACGCTGGGGCAGGATAGCCTCCATCTGCTGCTTCACCATCGAGAACTGCTGGGCAAAGTCCTCGACGGTGTCGCCGAATAGGCCAACCTGGGAAATGGGGGCAGCAAGGAACCGTGCCTTGTCGGCCTCTACCATCTCAACCAGGTTGAGCCAAAGGTGGTGCTCCTGGACCACCAAGGTGGACATCGCCCACCCGAGAGACCGCGCCGTGACCTTCGTCGCCCGGAGAGTGAGGTCGGTCACTGAGTGCAGCTCCTGCATCAATCCCGTTCAGTTCCTTTAGCGCCTTGGGTTGGTGGACTTGCAGGAGAGCCATGGCGTGCAGGGCGGAGGCGGTTTGTCCAGTGGCACTGTAGGCTTTGGCCGTCTGGGACAACATAAACCTACAGGCCTTGGACAGGAGCTTTGGGTGCCCGCGCCAGGTGGCGGCGCTCTGCGGGCATAGGTGCACCTTATCCACCGGGGGAATCGCTGAATAGCCCCTGGCCGCCCCACCATCAAGGGTAGTGAGGGCGGGGGATCTGAAAGATCGGGACTGGGCAGTAAAAGGTGCCTCCCACAACCTTGTCAGCCCTTCGTGCACTTCCGTGAAGAAAGGAACTGGAGCGGGGTGTGGCTGTGTGTGGCGCCACAAGCCCAGGAACCTATCATCGAGCCGCGAGGGTTCAGGGGAGAGCGGAGGGTTCCACTCTAGCCCGACACTCATCGCTGCCCGGGAAAGCATGTCCGTCATTTCCGTGTCAGCCTGTGACTGGGCGACCGTACCCAAGGGGGGGAGCCCAGCTGAGGCTTCCACGTCCGACTGGACGAGCCCGCTCTCCGATGCTGCGCTCGAGAGCTCATCAGCTTCGTGGGCTCCGAACAAGAGGTCGAACTCGCCATGAGACGAGCTGGCGGACTCATCCAGAAGCCTGATCGGGGCAGACGAGCGTGCTGGGGAATGGGAAGTCTGTGGGGGGTATACCCGGTGGAGGTGGTCCCATTGGGGTCCCCAAATCGGCCCCAGTGCTAGCCGCGCTGGCCTCATACCCATGGGTAGAAGGACCGAGGCAGGGAGCCGCTGGGATGGCTTGCTTTCTTACAAAAGCAAGCCGCAACCACAACGTTGCCATGGTCATGTTCTCGCAATGAGTGCATGATCCATCCACGAACGCTGTCTCCGCGTGGTTCGTGCCCAGACACGAAAGACAGCAATCGTGACCATCAGAAGTTGAGAGATAACGACCACAACCAGGAATAACACACAAATGGAAGACATCTTTAAAAGACACGTCTTTAAAAGACGTTCCGTGTGTGCCGCTCTTTTAGAGACATATACTCTTTTAGAGAAATAGACTCTCTTATTTCTGCTGAAGTGCCCAGGGGCGTTCTCTGCAGTACACCAGTGCAGAGGAGGGAGAAGCCGCTGAAATGCGCCGTCAGATCCAGCAGAGGTGAATGAACAGTCAGCTCAGTAAACATCGACCGTTCGGCTCCGAAGAGAAAATCTGAATGAATGGTTGCATACCAGCTCCTTTTATAACGTATGTCCGGGGGAGTGGTATGCAAATACCACTCGCCAATTTTCATTGGCCTTTTATCAAAGACCAGAGGTGTCTCGGTTTCCCAAGAGTGACCCCTAGTGTCACTACATCGACACAACATCGAGTGAGTGACAGATAGGGAACGTTAAAATCAGTTCATTAGTAAAAGAAGAAGCTCATTGGTCACTTGACGAGAACACAAGAGCCCGACCCGGCGATAGTTTTGCTTCTAAAGAAATTAATTGTAATTTTGAAACATATGTATAAAATCATGACTACTCACATGAGATGAGGACTCTAGTCATATCAGTAATCTTATAAAAGCTGTTTTATTCTACATGGGACAGGGGCGCCCTCATGGGGGCTGCCATTTTAGAATCACATGACCATCTGAATATTTGCTGAATGAATGCTTAATCTCAGTAACCGTCTTATTACTGGACACTTTCACTCTTGGATTAAATTAATCATGGCTGATTGTGAATAGTGAATTTCTACAATGGCATCTGTAACTGAAAAGTATTGATTTTGAATGATGCTGCATCCACACCACTAGCAAAACGTTACTGAGTGCACCTTAAAACTTTATCCCGCTCGCTGTTTTTGTTCTGTGTCTCCCGTTACTGTTTTACTGAGTGAGCAACCTTGTGTTTTCTGACTTGCTGTTGTTTTCTGACTTGTCGTTGTGTTTTTAGGTTTGTTTCTTTGTTTTGCACTTCACAGCCACCGTAGATGCACATCCTGATTTTGCTTAGTGAGGGTGTTTTTCATTTCTGAAATTGTGCGTCTTCGTTTCCTTTCCTTGCTTCCTTTCCTCGTTTCCTTGCTCCACCCTCTTAGGAAACGAGGAAAGGATGGAAGGAAAGGAAACAAGGACAGAGAAATTGAGGCCAGACAGATTTGTAAATTTAAATGTCCTGCTTGCTCAAATGTGACTTCAGAGTGTGTTTTTGCACAGTTGCAGTACCCTGGTGCACTTGCCCTTATGTTATTGAAACTTTACTTATGAATATATTAATAATAAATCCAAACAATTCAAGATGCACTGTTAAAGTGCATTGCTGCCCCTCCTTTAAAAAAAGCAAAAATCTGGGTTACAGTGAGTGAGGCACTTACAATGGAAGTGAATGGGGGCACATTTTTGAACATTAAAATACTCACTTTTTCAAAAGTATAGCTACAGACAAACAATATGCATGTAAACATGATTGTAGTGAGATAAAATCACTTACTTACCTTTTCTGTGTAAAGTTATAGCCAATTTTACAAATTTGTTCCCATGATGTCATGTCAACAAACCCTAAAATTGCTGTAAAAATGACATTTTAAACAACTTTACAGATCAAATAATACTTGCGTTTTAACTGAATAATGAATGTAAATGCTTTTATAAAATGTTAAGCTTCACATTTCTGCTTTTGAACCCTCCAAAAATGGGCCCCATTCACTTCCATTGTGAGTGTCTCACTGTAACTCGATTTTTGCTTACTTTAGAGTTAAAATAAATTTTTGTGGTAATCAACATTATGCCACAAATGCTGTTGATTGAGCTTAACTTGTATTGAACCAGGAATATTCCTTTAAGTGTAAAAAATGGGGCAACTTGGAGTATTTTAGAATCAGGTCACTTGGTCCCTATTGAGAGAAAGCTATCAAACAAAGAAGTTTGATTCAGTGATCTGGCCATAGACACACCTGGGGATTGCATGGAAAATCAATTTTTTATTTTATTTTATTTAAATGTTGGTAGACTAGGAGAAATTAAAATAGCTTATTTTATTTGCCAGGATTCTTAAATGATGTTGTGAAGTTATTTACACTATCTGTACCAGATATTCATACTGATGTTTCATGATACTAATTTTAACTGTCAATAAAGGATAGATTCCTGTTAAAAGAAATCCACATTTTCAAGTAAATATTTTCAAAATTCAGCACCATAATTATGACAACAAAAGCAAAAAATAAAATAAATAATAATAATAAATAAAGTAAAATATTTGTCAAATGTAGTCATTGTGACACATTGATTTTATTGGACTGGTTTGTCATCAAAAATCGATGTTAAAGTACCTGAAACACAGCTTGTGCTTTTTAAACCTGTTTCCTCTTAAACCATGAGAGGATAACTTATTTACAGGTCTAAACCAGGGTACATCTAATAAGACACCATAATAGTGACCTGTTTGCAAAAGTGTTTCCTGTAATTAATTAATTAACAAAAATTAAAGGCTAATTGTCTCTGTGTAAAACTTAGGCCACATCTGACTTGAAATACATTATCTCCATTATACATTTTTTTATAAAAATGGGCTCATACAGTGTGAACAATTTATTTCAATTCGGCATGCACAGAAAATGTGCTCTGTTTCATAAGCAAAAGGCAGCATTTCAATTCAGAGCCAGGTATGCAAAGGCCACTCATAGTTTTGTCTTACAAATTACCAATATTAAAATATCCTCAAGGTTCTTTACCTGAAAACCAAAACAATACACGTGTTAAATGTGTCTTTTCAAAGTAGCCTACTAAACATTATTACAAACACAAATAATACATTTGTTCCACTCAAACTTTAAATCAATTACTCTGTTAAATAGTATTCTTTCTCACTCCATGCCATACTTAATTTAAATAAGTGTCAAATGCAAAACATGTCAAGTTCAAGCTGAAATAGAATTCCCTTCATTGGATCAGTATTTTGGGGGGATGACTACAGTGGGCTCCCCATTTCTTGGCCGCCACATTAGAACCTGCGCATCATTGGCATTGGGCTTAACCAAGGCATTTGACGGGATGGGTTCATTCTTAACAAGGACCTGAGGCTGCTCCTGTATCAGTGGTTCCACAAGCCTTGCTCTTTGACCCAGAGGCTTCTTTGGATCCACTTTAATACAGAGCTGCATCCTCCAGCGAATGGTTCTGAGTAGCACCATCTCGGCGGTGACTTCATTTATGGCCACCAGCCAGGTGGTGAAATGTTGGTCCCTCTGGATGGAGGTCAAGAGAGGAGGACTGCTGGTGGTGCCCACAGGGACACTCCAGGTCACACTTGGGCAGAAGTTGTCATTCATGTTGACAGTCAGTGTGGTGCTCTTCTTAGTAGGACCAACAATTGTGTACATCTCAGTGGTACAGCCATACCAGGGATAATTCACACCATCAGAATCACTAATGGCCTGGACATGCCCACATTTTAGCTCTGATAGCTCCCAGCTAGATCTAAAGGCAAAAGAAGAAACTTATTTTGAGCTTTGAGCACAGTTATGATATTTCTCAGGTCATTAATAAAAGAATAGCAACAAATGTCTTCCGATATGCCTATTCAGACTCAGTGAATGTAAACAGTGGAGATATGATTATAGTTTTGCCCATTCACAGTTTCACAGTTATTTCACTATTGCATCAATGATGGAATGAACCTTTTAAGGAGCTATCCTGAACCTCTCTTAAATTCCATGTTTACACTAATATTTTCCAACCCCTCCTTTCCGCACAGCCTCCAATTCATTAGACCGAATAGATTGGTATTTGTTAATGTTAAACCAAACAGGAGTACAAGATTCTAAGAGTTTCAAAACCAACAAAACGAAAAGCTACAAAAGGTCAGCTTAAAAAATATCAATTCTTCCTGTAATTTCCTGGAGAAATAATTTTTACCTGACCATGTGATTAATTTGTTTTACAAATAGGCCCTTTCCCACTGCAGGAACTAAAGCTCATTTTAGGTACTTTTACCCAGAACAAGCACTTTTTGTCATTTTCGCACATGAGGAACTATAGTTCATCTTAGATATTTAGAGGCACTATAGACAGACTTCTTCTACTTCAGGGTAGGTACTTCTTTGGGAGGAGAGGTACTGTGGGAGGTACTGCAACCTGTGATTGGTCAAACACATATGAAGCACAAAGAAATGAGATACGCGGAGAGTCGGCAGCTGTCATGAGTAAACAAGCTTGTAGCTGCTAACCTGCTACTCTGAGAATTGTGCAAATATTCAGTTTCCAACAAAGTAGCCAAAGAGTGTCACCTGTTTTTGCAATAAGATGTTTATCAAGAGTTGATAAATTAAATGATAATGAAAGTGCTACATGCCTTTTACTGCGTGGTTGACTTGCATCAAGATATTTTTTTAAGTCAATGAATGAGTAGTTTAGTACAGTATTTTATGTTGAGTCAAAAAGGCTTTTCTTGTAAAAGATTGTGTTGATAAATAGGTTTATAGTGCATTTTCAACATGTTTTCAGCTGAGTTCAGCATGTGCTGCATGGTTAAAATAAGCTGGGAGTCTCATCTCTCCTCTCACTGCGGCTTCAGAGGCACTGCACGCACGGCTCTCCAGCTTAAAAAATGTAACCTGAAGACACAGTTTGTGTAAAACAGCCCTAACAAAAGTGTAGCTCCGATTCTGTTGTCCTCCATCTGAGTTGCTGATTTTGTTGCTGGTGTTGCTATTGAATCAACGTCAGATGAAAAAAGGTCAACTCTTGATGTCACAACAGGGTTTACTTTTGTGTGTGAATGCAAGAGGGAAAAGTCTCCTTGGGTGTGCCATTACTCTTAATAGTTTTCATAAAGAAGGTTCCTAAGTGGGAAGTCATTGAAACATAGTTATTTCTCTCAGTACTGACGCTGGTAAAGAACTTATGGAGTTATATGTGTGCCACAATTCTGCAATATGATATTTTGAGTGCACAAAAATGTTCTGTGTGAGCAAAATTATACTTTGAGCATGCATGATTTTATTTTGAGCACACAAAAATGTTCTGTGCGCGCAAGATGATGTTTTGAGCGCACAAAAAGGTATTTTGCACACGCGTTTTGTAAAGCAATATATATCTTCTTGCAAAGATGAATTCACTTTAAACAAACAAAAATCTATTTTGCAAGTTTATTTGAATGTGAATTTGCAAAGAATTCTGAAATTTACATAACTCCACTGATTTTGCATGTGCAAGATCTCACTCGCTCTCTCCTACCCACTCTTCTTTAATAAACATTTTATTTTGTCCACCTTCTTTAGTGTGTCCTCTCCTATTTTTTCGACAGCCTTGTATATTATAAATATTATGAATATTATAAATATTGCCTAAATTAACATTCTATTCTTGATAATACATTTGAAAAGCTGTTTATGTTTGCATTTCAATGCTGTGGGTATATTGAAATGTTCAGTATTCTGGTTTTATGAAGTTTATGCATTCTACCACAACCCTTCTGGTAAAAATGATTAATGAGAAGAAATGGAAGAAAAGTAAAAGAGGCTAATTATGTCTCCTGTCATAGTTTGGGGTAAAAATAAATGTACAGTATATTGAACCTCAATTGTCTTAAAAGTTTTAAAAAATAGAAAGAAATCCTTAGCACTGCATGATCCCAGGCTACTATATTTTGAAAACGTACATTACAGTAAATGAAGCCTTACAGTATTCCTGGTATGTCTATAATCCACAGGGTAAATATATTTTGTAATGGTAACTGCATACAGTATATAAAGTGTGTACTGAACTTGGAGCATTGTGCCTGTTGGCTCGTCTGCTACATTTACACTGAGATGTTCATGGTTGCTGTAGCTACCTCAACTGTCCAATCACATAGCACTTGTAAGCAGCTTCTAATAGCCAGTCCTGACGTAGGAGGTGGGACTTGTCGGAATACGAAAAGCAAACAAGCAGTCTAAATTTACGAGCGCACGCAGAGGGCATACGAGGAGAGAAAACGAGTGAGAACTTGCACACACACAAAAAATGTAGATACAAAGATACATTGCTTTACAAAACTATAAAATATCATCTTGTGGGTGCAAAACATATTTGTGCTCTCAAAATATCATCTTGTATGTGCAAAACATTTGTGTGTGCTCAAAATAAAATTTTACATGCTCAAAATAAAATTTTATATGCGCAGAATTTTGGCACAAATCGAACTCCATAAAGAACAAGCCTTTTGTCCTGCCAGGGGTGTGTTCAAAATTTTTGCTAATGAGGAAACAATCGCAGGAAATCGGACCATAAACATCACTAGCATCCTGAGAAATCATTCTTGCACAATTTCCCTGCAATATCATGCCACCTACACTACAAATAGGAAAGCAGCAGAGATCATTTAGTTTAGTTAATTTTAACATCTGCTTAGCAAGGCATCACTATTATTATCTCACATACTTACTATTCTTCCGGACAAAAATTTGGCACCTAACTCATCCCCAATCATCTGGTGTACACACTTCAATGAGGTGTCACATCTACCGGCTTATTGAGGAGAGGTGTGCTATGACTTTTCTAAGCGATCGGGGGTATGATGTACCCCTAGGGGGCAAAAAACTGCCCCAAAAATCCCATTGACTTAACATTGGTAAGAAATTTGTTGGATCAAATATCTGGATCAGAAAGTCATAGAGACTTCAGGGTTAGCTTATTTTACTCGGGTTAGCAAGCAGTCTTTGAACATTGCCTTGGAAACTACTTAGCCATGCCCTAGCAATCACTTAGAGCACCCTAGTAACAAACCCCACTGACTTCCATTCAAAATGGCTTAGAGATATATCTTTGGATCAGAATGTCATCAAGACATGAGAGTTGGCTGGTTTTACTTAAGTTAGCAACTTTGAGTATCACCTTGGAAACTACTTAACCATGCCCTAGCAACCATTTATATCACCTTAGCAACCAACCCCACTGACTTCCATTCAAAAGGATTTAGAGGGATACCTCTGGCTCTGAATGTCATAGAGGTTTCATTGTTGGCTCATATGACTCAGGACAGCAAGCAGCCTTGTTAGTATCACCCTGGCAACTGCCTAGCAACCACATGAGCTGGCCCTAGCAACCAATTAGCAAAAGACAAATGTCTGCACCAGAACATCATAGAGACTTCTGGGTTGGTTCATTTTACTCAGGCTATCAGCCTTTTGAGAATCACCCTGATAACTGCCTATCAACCAGATTGGGACATCCTTGCAACAGAGTAGCAAAACACATATATCTGCACCAGAATATTGTACAGACTTCCTGGTTGGCTCATTTGACTCAGGCTAGCAAGGAGCCTTGTTAGTATAACCCTGGCAACTGCCTAGCAACTAGATGGGGTCACACTAGCAACCGAGTAGCAAAACACATATCTCTGCACTAGAACATCGTAGAGACTTCCGGGTTGGCTCATTTGACTCGAGATAGACAGCAGCCATGTTATTATTACCCTGGAAACTGCCTAGCAACCAGATGGAACACACCAATATCTCTGCACCTGAACATCCTACAGTCATGGGGGTGGCCTCTTTCAACTTGGGGCAGTTGGTGGGACATTGTGGTGACTAATTTTTCCACGGCAAGCACCACTCACATTTCCTTCAGGAAATGAACACTACCTTTCAAAAGTTTGGGGTCACTTGCCTGAAATGTTTCTCATGATCTTAAAAACCTTTTGATCTGAAGGTGTATGCTTAAATGTTCGAAATTTGTTTTGTAGACAAAAATATAATTGTGCCAATATATTAATTTATTTAATTACAAAACTAAAATTTTATAAAAAAAATAAATTAAAAAAAAAATGTTTTTGAAATGGATGACTTGGACCGAATAATTAAGAAAAGCAGCCAATAAGTGCCCAACATATAGATGGGAACTCCTTCAATACTGTTTAAAAAGCATCCCAGGGTGATACCTCAAGAAGTTGGTTGAGAAAATGTCAAGAGTACATGTCTGCAAAATCTAGGCAAAGGGTGGCCACTTTTAAGATGCTAAAATATAACAAAGTTTTGATTTATTTTGGATTTTGTTTAGTCACAACATAATTCCCATAGTTCCATTTATGTTATTCCATAGTTTTGATGACTTTACTATTATTCAAAAATGTGAAAAAAATTTTAAATAAAGAATGAGTAAGTGACCCTAAATTTTGAACAGTAGTGTACCTATCTAGTTGTATTTTACTGTCCTGTAAACATTGTCCAATTATACTTCTACAACTCAAAAGTAAAAAGCCAATAATAATTAACTGTTATGCAAAATCTATTCAAATTATTAGGCTACACAATTCTCAGACCACCTCTACTCACACTCCTTCATTTCCATATATATTGAGGAAATCCATTTGATTGCAAGCCTGGATCCAGCCAACAGTCCAGATCTCTTTACATACTATGGGTGGCACTTGCACTTGAGCTGATGCTTTAAAGTAAGGTGTGCGGTATCGCAGAACCACACTGGATGACTCATCGATGACAGTAGGGGTGTGATCAATTGAGGCGTGCAGTTCGAGGACTGTGATGTTCTCATGAAAACTTGGCTTCAGTTTTACACTCTGTACACATCCCATCGTTGAGGTTCGTTTAACTTTCAGCAACAACACCCATCAAGATCCAATTGAAACAGTAGAAATCTTGTCACATTGTGCTATGAAAAGATTTTCATATGTCAACAATAAGGGGCCATTCACACCGAACGCATGTTTAAAAAAAAAAAAAAAAAAAAAAAAAACACAATCTCATGAAAACATAGATTGAAGTTGTTGCGCCTCGTCTCACTGTTTTTCTCGTATAGGAACGCCACGTTTGTTTTGTTGTTGCTTTTTAGAACGCAATGCCATTTAAAAAAAAGCGCGTTTTGAGACAACTGAGCTCTGGTACAGATCTGCTGCGTGAAGCTTTTTTCAGCGCAAGCACGGGTTCGATGTGAATGGCTCCTAACAAAGTAAATGCCCTTCTGTCAACAAAGCAAAGTTAGATCAACATGATTCTCAAAAATACTATTTGACTGTAAGGACACTGAAGTGTATTTTAATAGCTGTCATTTCTAGCAACTGATCTCTGAGCACATTATTTATAAATTCCATGAAGGTCTTTCCCTCTTCAAACGAGCTAAAAATTAAACCATTGAAACCTTACACAGGTTCATTCTTACATTATTAAAATTTCGATTAAGCGTAATAAATATGGAGCTGTAACCGCTATAACGTGTTTGTCCCAAAATATACGATGTCAGCTCATACTCTCCTTTGATAGGCAATAAAAATGTCCAAGCAACGACCAGTGTGCTCCAGTCAACAGCCGTAAGCGATGGAATTTAGTTAGTCCATAATTTAAAAGGTCCATCAGGATGGCAAGTAGAATAGTCAACATTATATGGCCAAGTAAATCCATGCAGTCTTGTCACAGTCCGACTTCCACGCTGCGTCTTCTGGCATAACCTGAGGCAAAAATGGCTAGTGTCAAACAAATAATCGCTTCGCTTAATTTGCGCGTCATATTTGATCAAGATGACAAAGACCGTGACCAGTTGGGTTACTTTGTTTCGCCCTTGTCCTGTTTAAGGTTAGTCGGGTTCCTGGCGTGTAATACAATACTTCAGCTGTTGGGGTTTTCTTATCCAAGCGGCTTAGAATTAGATTTCCCATCTTGAGGACGTTTTGCATCCTGGGTAGTGTAGTTTTGTGTTAGGGGACTGACCCATTCATCAACTGCCATGTCAGGTTTAAGTTATAGTATCCCTAGGCTATAACTTATTGTCGACACGCGTAAGCTATTTACTGTATTAGAAGCATAACATAACGTACAATAGTGATAAGTTTATTGTGAAGGACTGTTATTCATGTAGCTGATATGATTATAAACTCTTTACAGGTGTAGGCCTACTATTTGTTAACATACAGTAAGTTGACTACATCATCAGTACCACGAACTAGCAATGCACAATAGTCTACTTTAACAGAATTTATTAATCTTGGTTAATGTTTATTTCTAAACATGTAATAGGTGCATTTTTACATTAAAAGTTATAAGCTATATAGTTGAACATGAACAAACAGTGGATACCAGTATTTTGATAAAGTAGCATTAACCAAGATTATTAAATGCTGTATAAAAAAAAAAAAAAAAGATTGATCATTGTTAATGATAGGCTTCCTGTACATTATTGTAGACTATACAAAGAACCCCAATATATATATATATATATATATATATATATATATATATATATATATATATATATATATATATATATATATAAATATGATAGAGGTATAAAATTATGTCATCACAGCATCACTGAAGCACTGCAGTTATTAAATATTTACAATACAATCATATAAATAGCCTAAATAAGATTGTCAAAGTTCAGTTTCGGTTGTTTATCTTGACTTTCTGGCTGTAATAGATCAGCATGCTACACATGGATAAGTTTTATATATCCAGCCGGTTGGCATGCCTATTTATAGTCTAACTGGAATAGAAGTCGCAACATTTAGAACAGAGCAAGACATGGTCTGGGAATGGACATGGTACATGCACCGTTCACTGACTCTCATTGTGAAGTAGAGGACACTAGAACGCATTTAGACTGGAAGGTACTCGGATAATCAAGATGCCTGCGAGCCAGATTCGATCCAGGGCGAGGGAGCGTACCAATGTGCTGAACAGACCCGAGTTTATGTCTTTAAATCAGCCTTTGAAGAATAGTAACGCTGAAGCTCGGGGCACAGCACGGAGGCCATCGCAGAAACAGCAGCAAAGTCAGCACCAACCAGGCGAAAATGCGCAGCATGAGTCAGTGGAGAATAATAAAGAAAGGAAGGAATTACCAGAAGAAGACTGCATGCAGCTTCACCCATCATTCAAAGGAATTGCCATGAACTCTCTTCTGGCCATAGATATCTGCATGTCCAAGAGGCTCGGTGTATGCGCTCACACAACATCATCGTGGGGAAGCGTGCGCTCCATGGTCAAGCTGCTCGCGCTCACTGGCCATGGCATCCCGTGGATTTTTGGCACAATTTTATGTCTCTCAAGAAGCAACACGTTAGCAGGTCAAGAGGTTTTGGTCAATTTGCTGCTAGGTGAGATCTGATGCTTTCTGATATTTAATTGAAAATAGCCAATTGATGCTGTAAATTACAAACTGGAGAATGTCTATTTTCGAGTTTGTACTGTAGTCTCAAAACGTGGGTCGCTATATAAACGTTCCTATTTTGGTTCCACACATGCTACTGTGAGAGAGAAAGGTCTCTATATCTTAGCCATTATAGACCTCCTTGCCAAGTGTAAAAGAAATGACTGAAAGAAAGAAACAACATTGTCTCATTAAATCATTAAAAGCTATTGGATTTTAGATTTCCAGTGTAGGCCTATTTAAGGCTGTTGGACCTTTAAAAAGTATATATCTGTCTTCTTAAAATTTCTCTAAAACAAAATGGACAGATTTTTATGTATATTGTTACCCCACAATTTTACTCCAATTTTGAGGATTCAAATGAAATTCAAATGAATTATGATGGCTATATAATTCAAAACATGGCCTTGAAAAGGATTTTCATCATGTTCTTTTAGTCAATGACAAGAACTTATGATTTTGACCTGGATTTAAGATGTGTATACAATGTTCTGCTTTTGCACAGGGGGTTTTAGCAGCTTTTGAGGATGCTGTCGGGTTTGTAGGTCAGTGGATATGGGAATACAGAAGAATATGTGTTCTGACTGACAGATACTGTGACTACTCAGTTCATTGCACTATGAAATAAAGAAAAAAAAATTTTTTTTTTCAATGATAGAGTCAATTTATGCTTATTTTTCACCACCCTTTTCTTTTCACTATACCTTAAAATACCTTGCATATTTATAACTTGTCTCAACAACATGGAAAGCAACTGATGTCTTTTATACTGTTTTGTCAATTATACTTCTAACTAAATTGTAAATTAAATAAAGCTAATATCTTCTTTAAACCATTCAAGTAAAGAGTTTGATATTTAAATGTACATATGATGTTTAACATGCAGTATATTTAAAAAAGCAATTTCATTATCATTGCTTTGCAGCTCTCTTATTGGATGTGATGACTGTAGCAGGCATGCAGAAGTTGGTAAAGCGTAAAGGGCCCTGGGAAATGGCACCCAGTTTCCTCGACTACCTGGCCATGGACATCTATTCTTTCCCAGCAGCCCATGCAAGCCGGGCAGCCATGGTATCTAAATTCCTGCTAGCACACTTGGTGCTTGCCGTTCCTCTGCGTATTTTACTTGTGTTGTGGGCTGTTCTTGTTGGCATATCCCGCATATTGTTGGGTCGGCACCATCTGACAGATGTTGGTTGTGGCTTTGCCTTGGGATTCCTCCATTACAGTTTAGTGGAGATGGTGTGGTTGTCCTCTAGCACTTGCCAGACTCTGATCTCCATAGGAACATTCAACTGGAGCCCCCTCTACTGATCATTGCATGTCATCTAAAGGATTTAAAATGCCTCTGTCTTTCGTCTGTTCGGGTTAAGTGCCCTCCATCTATATTAAAAGTATAAAAACATACTTTTTTCAAACATTAAACCTAAGCAGCAAACGTCTATAAGCCTGATTGATTTATTTTTCCATTTCTGCCAAAGCAATATAAAGTTTTGAGAAACACTTAAGAAAAGAATCATTTGGACATGTTGTCCTTGCTTGAAGAGAAGGAATGCTGATGCAAACATTTTTACTGCTAAGATCGATTAAGGCCAAATCAGTATACGTGATTTATAGTTGACTGACTGATTATATTGATCACAGTAAGAGATCGAAAATTTGCTCAGGGACTTTCTCAAACTGCATAATGAGTTATGTCAGATTTCTATTTTCTTGAAATTGTATGTAATTTTCAGAATATTTACCTTGTATTTGAAGAAATGTTGTAAATGAAATCATCGTGGACTATTTTACAAGCCCTCTTGGACAATTTGACACTTTTTGGACTGTGTTTGTTGTCTGGAGTTTAAATTCAGTTACTGAACATACAATTTTACTCCAAATGTATCACATGTATATTAATAAATTACTTAAGTATTCATAGTCAACATTTCATGCACATTTTTCACTTTTACCAAAAAGTTGTTTGTATTAAATTATAGTATATGTTGTTAAATTCAAATTGCTGCAAGCCCCATGTACCATTTTGTATGATTCTCACAGCAGTGTTATTTGTGGTATGGCCACATAAACAAATGAAAGTAAATGAATCTGATGCATAATTACTGCAAACCAATAGACTTGTATTGCTGTACAGAAAAAGTAAAAAACTGGATAAAATTTTATAAAAATCGAAGTAGTTGTAAATCTTTTTATAGAGTTTAATTCATCCATTATGCAGGTCTTCAGCTGTGCAATTTTACAGGGCCTTCCTAGCCTTTGTTGTGAAATTCGATTGTTTTACACTGTGTAACATCACCATTTCTTTCACCAATTCGCCTCAATCCGGGTGGGAGGATGAATCCCAGTTGCCTCCACGTCTGAGATCGTAAACCCGCGCATCTTATCACATGGCTTGTTGAGCGCGTTGCCACGGAGACATAGCACTTGTGGAGGCTTCACGCCATCCACCGCGGCAACCACGCTCAACTCACCACGCGCCCCACCGAGAACGAACCACATTATAGCGATCACGAGGAGGTTACCCCATGTGACTCTACCCTCCCTAGCAACCGGGCTAATTTGGTTGCTTAGAAGACCTGGCTGGAGTCACTCAGCATGCCCTGGGATTAACATCACCATTTCTTATAATAACACTTATTAAGTGTCATGGGCACTGATGTCACAAGTTCAGCCAGCAGAATTTTGCCTCATTCATCCATTATGCAGGTCTTCAGCTGCGCAATTTTACTTATTTTGCGCTTCATAATGCACCACACATTCTCAGTTAGAGACAGGTCAGGACTGCAGGCAGGCCAATCTATGCAGCCATGCACTTGTTATCTAGGCAGTATGTGCTTTGGCGTTGTCCTGCTGGAAAGCCACTTCTGAATGTGCATCACCTCTGATCCATTAGATGCCACTGTCTTTAAAACTGTCATTCGTCTGTAATGGATATCATGACATGGGACATTTTCAGGAATACTCCGGTAAATCTTTGTCAGTAAACGCCATTCACTGCTGCATCCACAGATGCAAGTTAAGGCTTTGCTATGCAAAGTAGAAGCCGTACATCAACACTGTCCAGAAGCACCGCCAAATTTTCTGGGTTCATCTGAGATAAAAAGTAGAACAGTGGAATAATGTTTTGTGGTCCAAAGAGTCAAAAAGTTTTTTAAGGTGCACTCAGTAACTTTTTAGTTTGTGTCATTTCTGGCCTAGCTGTGTGGATGCTGCATCATTCTAAATCAATAGTTTTTTAGTTATAGGGGCCATTGTAGAAATTCACTAGTCACAGTCAGCCATGATTAATTTAATCCAAGTGTAAAAGTGTCCAATAATGGCGTGGTTACTGAGCAAGTAGTATTCGGCTGGTCATGTGATCTCAACATGGCATGGCCTCTCCATGTATATTTAAATAGCTTTTATAAGGTTACTGATATGACTGGAGTCCTCATGTCATGTGAGTGGTTATGATTTGATATTTATGTTTCAAAAATACAACTCATTTATTTTAGAGTAAATCTTTTTTAATGAGAAAAAAAATACTGAGTGCACCTTTAAATCAGTAGTTAAAAAAGAGCCGTCATGTTCTACAGGCCAAAGAGGAAAAGGACCATTCAAGGTGTTATCAATGCCAGGTCCAAAGGCTAGTGTCTGTCATGGTGAGGGGGTTTGTCAGTGGTTAACTTGCACATTTGTGAGGGCACCATTAATGCAGAAAGATACAGTATGTACACATTTTGGAGCAACATACTGTATACTGCCATCCAGATGCCGTCTTTTCCAGGAGGACAACGCTAAACCACATACTGTCCGGATTACAAGTGCATGGCTGTATATAAGCAGAGAGTGCAGGTGCTAGATTGGCCTGCCTGCATTCCTGACCTGTCTCAAACTGATAATGTGTGGCACATTATGGAGTGCAAAATATGGCAACAAAGGCCCTGTAGAATTGTGTAGCTGAAGACCTGCATAAAAGATGAAATCATCAGAAAAGATGCTGGCCAGACTAATTGTCCCATTGAGAGATCAAGTCACATTTGGATTGATTGCACCTTCATATTTCTAAACCCAGTCTTATGATTTTGATTATAGGGTATTTCATAAATTTACTGCAAGACTGCAATGCAAACAAACACTTTGTTTGGAATCCCTGTTAGCTTTACAATGTGTGAAATCCAACAGTACACATATAGAAACAAACTGCAATACAAGAGCTTGAGTCTGATGTCTTCAGAACAAACTTTACTGAACAAACTGATTGAAATGGTTGCTTCTCTGCAGCTGTTTATGTCAGTCTCTCTACCCCCTATTTTGCTTATCGCAGTCATCTGCTGGTGCATGACCCTGACTCAGCAGACTATAAATACCACCAGGGGTCAGTCTCTGAGCCCATGTTCATACTGACTTACAGAACCCACTGCTCCTGTGACCTACATACACACATGTAAATACTGCTCATTACTGGCACAGTTGTTTTTTTCTTTTCTTGTTTGATTATTTAAATACCCAAAACTTATTTTTATTTTTATAGTGGACAAGGAAAACACAGTTTTCGCAGACCCTGGTGATTTCTAGAGCTTCTTTGAAAAGAATTCCATTGTGGATTGAGCTAAATTCTTCGAAGGGTTTACAAAAGGTATTAATGACATAGGACAATGAATTATGTCAAACAATAATACTTTTGTTTTTCCCTCTTTACAAGAACAGTAGGCTACTTAAAACAAACATCTTGTAATACAAAGCGATAAGATCACATCATTTGTAAAAAAAAATTAAAAAAAGCACACAAACATGCAGTAATAAATAATAGGCATACATTAAGTCCATAAGTAAAAAATGCAAATGTATAAAACAATAAATATAGAAATTAATTTATGTTAAATACTTCATTATATTGCACAACAGACATTCTGCATGATCTGTTTATTTTGTTTTTGTGCTTTTGCCACTTTTTAATTGCAGTGACTAACTAAACATGCATACACTGGCCAGTGGAATCGAAAATGAAAACAAATTTCATTAAAATTGAAAATCTAAAATTTCAAAGTAGGAATAGGCCAATGTGGGGGACCAAGCTGGTAAGCAAGAGGGAAAAACTGAGGGTTTTATTTTATCCCCCCCCAAAAAAAGTAATGAAATATGAAATATATAATCAAGTTCTGGGCCCGTACAAGCGGTCAAAATAACAGAACTAAAAAATTTTTTTTTAAAAACCCCTCTCCCCACCAAGAACAAAGAAGACATATAAACTCAGCAAAAAAAGAAACGTCCTCTCACTTTCAACTGCTTTTATTTTCAGCAAATTTAACATGTGTAAATATTTGTATGGACATAAAAAGATTCAACAACTAAGACATAAACAGAACAAGTTTCTTAGACATGTGACTAACAGAAATGGAATAATGTGTCCCTGAACAAAGTGGGGGTCAAAATCAAAAGTAACAGTCAGTATCTGGTGTGGCCACCAGCTGCATTAAGTACTGCAGTGCATCTCTTCCTCATGGACTGTACCAGATTTGCCAGTTCTTGCTGTGAGGTGTTACCCCAGTCTTCCACCAAGGCACTTGCAAGTTCCCAGAAATTTCTGGGGGGAATGGCCCTAGCCCTCATCTTCCGATCCAACAGGTCCCAGACGTGCTCAATGGGATTGAGATCCGGGCTCTTCGCTGGCCATGGCAGAACACTGACATTCCTGTCTTGCAGGAAATCACGCAAAGAACGAGTAATATGGCTGGTGGCATTGTCATGCTGGAGGGTCATGTCAGGATGAGCCTGCAAGAAGGGTACCACATGAGGGAGGAGGATGTCTTCCCTGTAACGCACAGCGTTGAGTTTGCCTGCAATGACATCAAGCTCAGTCCAATGATGCTACGACACACCGCCCCAGACCATGACGGACCCTCCACCTCCAAATCAATCCTACTCCATAGTACAGGCCTCGGTGTAATGCTCATTCCTTTGACGATAAACGCGAGTCCGACCATCACCCCTGGTGAGAAAAAACCGTGACTCGTTAGTGAAGAGCACTTTTTGCCAGTCCTGTCTGGTCCATAGGCAACATTGTTGTCGGTGATGTCTGGTAAGGACCTGCCTTACAACAGGCCTACAAGCCCTCAGTCCAGCCTCTCTCAGCCCATTGCGGACAGTCTGAGCACTGATGGAGGGATTGTGCATTCCTGGTGTAACTCGGGCAGTTGTTGTTGCCATCCTGTACCTGTCCCACAGGTGTGATATTCGAATGTACCGATCCTGTACAGGTGTTTTTACATGTGGTCTGCCACTGCGAGGATGATCAGCTGTCCTTCCTGTCTCCCTGTAGTGCTGTCTTAGGCGTCTCACAGTATGGACATTGCAATTTAGTGCCCTGGCCACATCTACAGTCCTCATGCCTCCATACAGCATGCCTAAGGCACATTTACACAGATAAGCAGGAATCCTGGGCATCTTTCTATTGATGTTTTTCAGAGTCAGTAGAAAGGTCTCTTTAGTGTCCTAAGTTTTTATAACTGTGACCTTAATTGCCTACTGTCTGTAAGCTGTTAATATCTTAACGACCGTTCCACAGGTGCATGTTCATTAATTGTTTATGGTTCATTGAACAAGCATGGAAAACATTGTTTAAACCCTTTACAATAAAGATCTGTAAAGTTATTTGGATTTTTACAAATGTATCTTTAAAATACAGTGTCCTGAAAAAGGGACGTTTCTTTTTTTGCTGAGTTTATATTGGCTGATCAGACCAATTACAAACAAACAGGGGGAATAAAACACTAACACATTCACTACATGCACAAGAACAAAATAACTCCGGATAGCCTATTAACTAAAGTAAACATTACTTAAACTAAGCCCAACAATATTCAAATATCAAACTAAAATCTTAATAAATATACAAAGTAACTGAACTGCATAATCCCCACTCCCCCTTGATGCAGTAGGCAGTTGGTACAGCCCAATTAGCACTTCCTGTATTTAAGACTGCTGCTTCCAAAGATCGCAGTTCTGGCCAGATGACTGCTCAGCAGCAGAAGCAAGAACAGTAAAGGATAAAAGCAAAAACAGTATCAAATCAAATCACTTTTTTATTGTCACACAACCATATACACAAGTGCAATTGTGTGTGAAATTCTTGGGTGCAGTTCCGAGCAACATAGCAGTCGTGACAGTGATGAGACATATACCAATTTACAATAAACATCAGATTAACACAACACAATATACAAATAATAACATACACTGTACAGTATACAATACACACAATATAGATACACATTATTCAATAAAAAAAGTATATATAGTATATATAGAATGTACAGTAGGTTGTATTGTACTGTATTGAAATTCAGGCTGTCGGTTGATAGTAAGTTAAGAGAGAATATAATATAATAATAATATAATTTATGACAGTCCAGTGTGAGATATAAGAGTAAGTGTAATAAAGTGCAGTTCTGATGTATTTTGATCGTGGGAGATCAAGAGTTCAAAAGTCTGATTGCTTGGGGGAAGAAGCTGTCATGAAGTCGGCTGGTGCAGGTCCTGATGCTGCGATACCGCTTGCCTTATGGTAGCAGTGAGAGCAGCCCATGGCTCGGGTGGCTGGAGTCTCTGATGATCCTCCGAGCTTTTTTCACACATCGCCTGGTATATATGTCCTGGAGGGAGGGAAGCTCACCTCCGATGAAGTGTCTGGCATTTCGCACCACCCTTTGCAGTGCTTTGCGGTTGTGGGTGGTGCTATTGCCATACCAGGCGGAGATGCAGCCAGTCAGGATGCTCTCTACAGTGCAGGTGCAGAACCGTGTGAGGATGTGGCGGTTCATTCCAAACTTCCTCAGCCGTCTCAGGAAGAAGAGGCGCTGATGAGCCTTCTTCACAACGACTTCAGTGTGGATGGACCATGTGAGTTCCTCAGTGATGTGGACACCCAGGAACTTGAAGCTGCTGACTCTCTCCACTGGTGCTCCATTGATGGTGATGGGACTGTGTTCTCTATCTCTTCTCCTGAAGTCCACCACAAGCTCCTTTGTCTTACTGACATTGAGGGAGAGGTTGTGCTCCTGACACCAGTGTGTCAGAGTGTGCACCTCCTCTCTGTAGGCTGTTTCATCATTGTCAGTGATCAGACCTACCACCGTCGTGTCATCAGCAAACTTAATGATGGCATTGGAGCTGTGTGTTGCCACACAGTCCTGTGTGTACAGGGAATACAAGAGTGGGCTGAGAACACAGCCCTGTGGGGCTCCAGTGTTGAGGGTCAGTGATGAGGAGATGTTGCTGCCCAATCTAACCACCTGGCGTCTGCTTGACAGGAAGTCCAGGATCCAGCTGCACAGCGAGCTGTTTAAGCCCAGAGCCCGGTGTTTCTCATCAAGCTTGGAGGGCACTATGGTGTTGAATGCTGAGCTGTAGTCTACAAACAACATTCTCACATAAGTGTTCTTTTTTTCCAGGTGGGAGAGAGCAGTGTGTATTGTAGATGCAATGGCATCATCAGTGGAGCGGTTGTTGCGGTAAGCAAACTGCAATGGGTCCAGTGATGGAGGCAGCACAGAGCAGATGTAATCTCCGATTAGTCTCTCAAAGAATTTGCTGATGATGGGGGTCAGAGCAACAGGACGCCAGTCATTTAGGCAAGTGATTTTGGATTGCTTTGGAACAGGCACAATGGTGGACATTTTAAAGCATGTGGGGACTGCAGACAAAGAGAGGGAAAGGTTGAAAATGTCCGTAAAAGCACCAGCCAGTTGGTTCACGCACGCTCTGATGATGCGGCCCGGAATGCCATCTGGACCCGCGGCTTTGCAGATATTCACCCGTCGGAAGGATCGGGTTACATCCACTACAGAGACGGAGAGTGAACTAACCTCTGTAGCTTCGGATGCGAGAGCTCTCTCCGCGAGGGTGGTGTTATTTCCCTCAAAATGAGCATAAATGTGTTTATCTCATCCGGGAGAGAGGCAGCGGTGTTCATGGCGGAGTTTTTATTTCCTTTAAAGTCCGTGATGATGTTAATTCCCTGCCACATGCTTCTAGAGTTGGTGGTGTTAAACTGTCCTTTAATCTTGTTCCTGTACTGACGTTTTGCTGTTCTGATTTTTTCGGAGGGCATAACTGGCTTGTTTCTGCTCCTCTGCGTTCCCGGAATTAAAAGCGGAGGTCCGCACATTAAGTGCCGCGCGAACATCGCTATTAATCCATGGCTTCTGGTTCGGATAGATCCGTATTGTTCTGGTTGGAACGACGTCCTCTACGCACTTTCTGATGAAACACATTACGCTATCAGCGTAAAGCTCGATGTCGTCATCAGAGGCGGACCGGAACATCTCCCAGTCCGTGTGATCAAAACAGTCTTGTAGCGTAGAGTCTGATTGGTCCGACCAGCACTGGATTGTTCTGAGGGTGGGTGCTTCCTGTTTCAGTTTCTGCCCGTAAGCAGGCAGAAGCAGAATGGCAGAGTGGTCCAATTTGCCAAATGGTGGGCGGGGGAGGGATTTGTAGCCATCCCGGAACGGAGAGTAGCAATGGTCCAAAACCCGGTCCCCTCGTGTGTTGAAACTAATGTGCTGGTGGTATTTTGATGCGACTGATTTGAAACTGGCTTTATTAAAGTCCCCGGTCACAATGAATGCGGCTTCAGGGTGCGCAGTTTCCTGTTTGCTTATAATCCCGTACAGTTCCTTGAGTGCCCGGTCTGTGTCAGCTTGTGGGGGGATGTACACAGCAGTGATAATGACCGCTGTGAATTCCCTCGGTAGCCAGAATGGTCGACACAGAATCATGAGAAATTCCAGATCAGGAGAGCAGAAAGACTTGATAGAATGTACGTTCCTCTGATCACACCAGGATTTGTTGATCATAAAACATACACCACCACCTCTGCTTTTACCTGAGAGGTCTTTCGCTCTATCCGCTCGGTGCACAGAGAACCCCGTGGGTTCGATGGCTGAGTCTGGAATCTCCGCAGACATCCAAGTTTCCGTAAGGCAGATAATGCAGCAGTCCCTCGTCTCTCGTTGTAAAGAGATCCACACTTTCAGCTCGCAGAGCTTGTTATCCAGAGACTGAACATTTGCCAGTAGAATACTGGGTAGCGGGGGTCGATTTGCGCGGTGTCTTACTCTGAGAACGCCGGCTCTGTTTCCCCTTTTCCTCCTGCGTTTCCGCGGCTGGGCAGCCCAGACAAAGGGCTCCGCTTGCGTGTTTGTAAACAGTGGGTCGGCACTGAGAAATTTGAAGTCTGGTTTACGGTGTGTAATTGCTGAACCAATGTCCAAAAGTGTTTGTCTGTCGTGGACAATAAGGCAGACAACATCCAAGATAAAAAGCATAAGAATTGTAAACAAAACAAACAAAATACTACCATGTTGTGTTGGAGCTCGCAACGCAGCAGCCATACTCGGTGCCATCTTGAGTCAGAAAAGGATATTTCAGCAAAATGATATCAGCAAATTGTGTGTTTGATGTTTTTGATGAACTTAGAGCATAACTCCAGTTGTTATCAAGACACACAAATATCAACCCTCGGCATACAAAACGCAACAGTGGTGACAATTATCAAACATACTTTTACGTAAAAAAAGTAAGAGCTGAACATTAAAATCCAAGTAACTTAGACTACAACAAAAACAACATCAAAATAAACCAGTATATAGTAAAAAATCGAAGTAATGTCTTCTGGGAACATAGCTGTTAATTTCAATAACAGTAGATAGTATGTAATTTGACAGCTTTATGCTGCTAAATTACAGTTGTATACTGTAGCAGTAAAAACAGTAAATAGCTGTTAATTTCAGCAACAGCAAGACCGTTAATTTTACAGTAACATGCTGGCAACCCTGCTGCCAGTTCTTTACTGTTTTTTGACGAGGAAATCTTTAAGAGTGCAGATACACATTCACTCTGGGGAACAATGCAATAGGACACACCCTACACTACGACTACCTCGGTCTTAAAATCAGTGCTTCAGGGGGTTTTGTTCTGGCAGTGAATGCACTAAAAGAGAAAGCTAGAAGAGCATTCTATGCCAAATAGACATTCCTGTAACAATTTGGAGTAAAATCTTTGATAGTATTATTATGCCTATTGCTCTGTACGGATGTGAGGTTTGGGGTCCACTCTGTCTGGCAGATTACTCTAGATGCGACAAACACCCCATAGAATCCCTGCATGCAGAATTCTGTAGAAACATATTAAGAGTTCAGAGAAGAACACCTACTAATGCATGCAAGGTGAAGTAGGCAGACACCCCCTAATTATACATATTGAAAAACGATCCCTCAAATGTGACACTGAGGTCAAGACAGAGACCCACATTCTCCTTCACTGTGAGAAATGTACAGATGTGAGAGAGAAATACTTTGACAAACTCTCAAACCTTATTTTAATTCTATTTTTATTGTTATTTGTTACTGTTTTATTATTATTATTTGTCTTATCATTATCTGTTTTGTGTATTAATGCTTTGGCAGTATTGTATGTAAACACAATCATGCTTATAAAGTACTTTAAATTGAAAATTGAGAGAGAGAGAGAGAGTCTTGTTGACATGAGTTCATAAAGTACGTGACGCATTTTCCGTACATCCGGTTTAGTTCATTGCAAAAAGAGCTGGGGCGAGCTCGACAAGTTAAGTGGAACACCCCGTCGTTTTAAAAGCAAATACCTTTGCAAATCATTTTCGGAAACATGGCAGAGAGTGACTGGGATACAGTGACTGTTTTGAGGAAGAAGGGGTCCGCTGCGCAGTCAAAGTCTAAACAGGTAAAATGAGAGCCATCTGCTAAATAGACGGCTGACGTTAACATTTGACATACAGTGTTTGCTGTGGGACTTGCTTTCAGATATTTCCAGTCAAAAAATGCGCAAAATGCTTTCAGTGTTTCTTAAAGCTTTAAATATCGACTAATGACAACAACTACAGGACAAAAATGATCCTATTATTTCTCATTTGGCTAGCCTGTTTACGAAACGTGGTGAAAGCCATAATCATTATATCTTAACAACAGTTAAGCTATACATGGATACGTACAGTATAATTTATATTATCCTATTATTTTTTACCCCTTCAGGCTATAACAGCCGCCCAGAGGAAGGGCGAGGATGTCGAAACATCTAAGAAATGTAAGAAATATAAATATGTTTATATTTCTCGCATCATCCTTTATGATATTCCCATTAGAATGCATTGAACAATTCTTCTTCCAAGGGGCTGCTGGGCAGAATAAACAGCATGTTATAACCAAGAACACAGCAAAGCTGGATAGAGAGACAGAGGAGCTCAGCCACCAGAGAGTGCCTCTTGAAGTGGGTAAGGTTATTCAGCAGGGCCGTCAAAATAAGGGCCTCACCCAGAAAGATCTGGCCACTGTGAGTATTTCCAAACCTATGACCCATCTTTTAACTATCTATGTACAGTTGAAGTCAGAAGTTTACATACAGTTGTGCTCAAAAGTTTGCATACCCTGGCAGACATTGTGAAATTTTGGCATTGAAAATATGACTGATCATACAAAAACAATACTTGTTGACCCCTCTCCAAACATAGCACTTACGGTTGTGACAATAAAGCTCTATTTTGGTCTCGTCACTCCAAATTACAGCATGCCAGAAGCTGTGAGGCGTGTCAAGGTGTTGTTGGGCATATTGTAACCAGGCTTTTTTGTGGCATTGGCTTCTTTCTGGCAACTTGACCATGCAGCTCATTTTTGTTCAAGTATCGTCTTATTGTGCTCCTTGAAACAACCACACTGTCTTTTTCCAGAGCAGCCTGTATTTCTCCTGAGGTTACCTGTGGGTTTTTCTTTGTATCCCGAACAATTCTTCTGGCAGTTGTGACTGAAATCTTTCTTGGTCTACCTGACCTTGGCTTGGTATCAAGAGATCCCTGAATTTTCCACTTCTAAGTGATTGAATAGTACTGACTAGCATTTTTCAAGGCATTGGATATCTTTTTATATCATTTTCCATCTTTATATAGTTCCATTAACTTGTTACGCAGGTCTTTTGACAGTTCTTTTCTGCTCCCCATGGCTCAGTATCTAGCCTGCTCTGTGCATCCACGTGAGCGCTAACAAACTCATTGACTATTTATACACAGACACTTATTGCAATTTAAAAAGCCACAAGTGTGGGAAATTAACCTTTAATTGCCATTTAAACCTGTGTGTGTCACCTTGTGTGTCTGTAACAAGGCCAAACATTCAAGGGTATGTAAACTTTTGATCAGGGCCATTTGGGTGATTTCTTTTATCATTATGATTTGAAAAGGAGCCAAACAACTGTGTGATAATAAATGGCTTCATATGATCACTATCCTTAAATAAAAGACAGTTTTTGTTGCATGATTTGCATGAATTTCACAATTTCTGCCAGGGTATGCAAACTTTTGAGCACAACTGTACACCTTAGCCAAATACATTTAAACTCAGTTTTTCACAATTCCTGACATTTAATCATAGAAAACATTCCCTGACTTGGGTCAGTTAGGATCACTATTTTAAGAATGTGAAATATCAGAATAATAGTAGAGAGAATGATTTATTTCAGCTTTTATTTCTTTCATCACATTCCCAGTGGGTCAGAAGTTTACATACACTTTGTTATTATTTGGTAGCACTGCCTTTAAATTGATTAACTTGGGTCAAATGTTTTGGGTAGACTTCCTGGAATTTTGGCCCATTCCTCCAGACAGATCTGGTGTAACTGAGTCAGGTTTGTAGGCCTCCTTGCTCACACACGCTTTTTCAGTTCTGCCCACAAATTTTCTATCGGATTGCAGTCAGGGCTTAGTGATGGCCACTCCAAAACCTTGACTTTGTTGTCCTTAAACCATTTTGCCACAACTTTGGAGGTATGCTTAGGGTCATTGTCCATTTGGAAGAACCATTTTTGATGAGATGTTGCTTCAATATATCCACATAATTTTCCTTCCTCATGATGTCATCTATTTTGTGAAGTGCACCACTCCCTCCTGCAGCAAAGCACCCCCACAACATGATGCTGCCACCCCCATGCTTCATGGTTGGGATGGTGTTCTTTGGCTTGCAAGCCTCACTCTTTTTCCTTCAAACATAACGATGGTCATTATGGCCAAACAGTAAAAAAAAAAAAAAAAAAAAAAAGTCATCAGACCAGGGAACATTTCTCCAAAAAGTTTTGGAGCAGTGGCTTCTTCTTTGCTAAGCAGCCTTTCAGGTTATGTCGTTATAGGACTCATTTTACTGTGGATATAGATACTTGTCTACCTGTTTCCTCCAGCATCGACACAAGGTCCTTTGCTGTTGTCATGGGATTGATTTGCACAAACTACTTTCATCTCTAGGAGACAGAGCGGTATGATGGCTGTGTGGTCCCATGGTGGTCCCTATTGTTTGTACAGATGAACGTGGTACCTTCAGGCATTTGGATGAACCAGACTTGTGGGGGTCCACAATTTTTTTTCTGAGGTCTTGGTTGATTTATTTTGATTTTACTATATCATCAAGCAAAGAGGCACTGAGTTTAAAGGTAGGTCTTAAAATACATCCACAGGTACACCTCCAATTCAGTACATCTCCTATCATAAGATAATTGTCTAAAGGCTTGACATCATTTTATAGAATTTTTCAAGCTGCTTAAAGGCACAGTTAACTTGGTGTATGTAAACCTCTGACCCACTGGAATTGTGATATAGTCAATTAAAAGAGAAACAATCTGTCTGTAAACAATTGTTGGAAAAATTACTCATGTCATGCACAAAGTAGATGTCCTAAACCACTTGAAAACTATAGTTTGCTAATATTAAATCTGTGGAGTGGTTAAAAAATGAGTTTTAATGACTTCAACCTAAGTGTATGTAAACTTCTGACTTCAAGTGTATGTGTTTTTAAGCATTTGCAATTGGCTAAATACAATGTCATATTTCTTCCAGAAAATTAATGAAAAGCCACAAATCATAGCCGAGTATGAATGTGGGAAGGCTATCCCCAACAATCAAGTCATGGGGAAGATTGAACGAGCCATTGGTAGGATTTTGTCATTGACATTTTATCACTTCTTTCTCAGTTACAATATATTATTTCACATTTTCTGCCTGAGTAAAAGCCAAATTATACTTTGGTTGTCCACTTGCTGTTATCTCTCTCACGCAGTCGTGCATTCTAGCTTTTCAGTATACTCCCATTTACGCATACACACTACAACTGCTTTGTGATACTTTTTCAGTGCAGTCAATCTCAGGCACATGCCCAGATGCCGCACACTGGCACATAAAGGTGGCTAGAAATATTGGCCTGCGCCAATTAAGAGTTGATTTGAAACTAATTTAATTGATTCTTTCTTAATTCCAAAAAACGGCAGGCAAAGTTAAATCATAATTAACAGCGCAATATAAAGCGTTCTTGAATGACTAAAGACTATAAAAATAGGTCTATAAAAATAAATATGGGTGCACAGCACATACCAAAGTGCGACACTTATCCCATATGAATTTGAGGAAAGTTAGCTGAGCAGATGTGCCTGTATTACCACAAATAATGATCAAAGCACCATTTTACCTTTGAGTGAAATTGCCTTTTACCACTCATCAGATGTTCTTGTTTAGAAAGAGGTTTTTTATTAGTATGTAATTGCCCACTACCTTATACACTGAATAAAATGTCCAAATAATACACTTTGGTTTGATGATTTTAGCTATTTAAAAATGCAGGTTCTTGTACAACTCTTGTTTAGCCTATTTCATGTTAAAATAAAATATTTTCCTTAGCCTGTTTTTTAAATGTAATTTGATTTAATAGAATGGTTTTAATGTAAAAGTTGTGTACGTTTTTAAAAGGTACTGTAAAAATGTGTACAGTATCTAGACTGGGTAGAGATGTTTTAGTGCTGTCCATTTATCATTTAAACGTACATATTTATTTATGTGAATTGGGGAGCTAAGTCGCTGTTATTTGAACCTCCTCTGCCACCATCTGGTTGCTGACATGTGCTTTAAAGGGTTAGTTTACCCAAAAGAAAATTCTCTAATGATTTACTTACCTTTAAGCCATCCCAGATCTGTATGAATTTTCCTCTTCAGCAGAACCGAAATGAAGAATTTTATAAGTTCATTTCTGCTCTGTTTGTCCATACAATGTAAGTAAACGGGTGCCATCAGGCTGCTGGCTGTTTGACGGTCCAAAAGGCATATTTAGGCAGCATAAAAGTAATCCACACGATTCCAGTCGATCAGTTAATGTCTTCTGAACCAAATCGAAAGGTTTGTGTAAGAAAAAAATTGTTAGTTAAATTATTTTTAACTAAGTTGTTGCTTCCGGCCAGCTATGGATTGCTGTTTGAAATGACCTAACTCTCGCGTGACGTTCATTCCTCTGTCGTAAACAAAGCGCTCTTCCGACTTCTCGCGTGAACGTGCCATTGCGCTTAACTTGATTCGTCGACTGCTAGCAGGAAGCAATTTTTAAAAAAGTTAATAATGTTTTAATTATCTATTTAATTTTTTACACAAATGTATCGATTCAGTTCAGAAGACATTAATTCATTGATTGAAGTTGTGTGGATTATTTTATACTGCCAAAATATGCTTTTGGACCATTAAACAGCCAGCAGCCTGATGGCACCCGTTTACTTGCATTGTATGGACAAACTGAGCTGAAATGGGCTTATAAAAATCTTCACTTCACTGCTGAAGGAAAGTCATACACATCTGGGATGGCTTAAAGGTAAGTAAATCATGAGAGAATTTAGATTTTTGGGTGAACTAACCCTTTAACATTGGGAAAGCTGTTATTGTATGCCAAATTTGGCATTTTACTTAATTATTCATTTAATCCAAAGTAAAATAGGGGCAGACTATGGATGTCATCTGGAAAGCAGCTGTATGATGTGCTGAAAGGCTTATTGCTACATAGAGTTGAAAAACAAAGCGGATTTACTAATGGCTATCGGACTAAAAGAGTCACATTGATCGGTCAAGAAATTATGATAGTTTAGCTGCAGTCCTTTTTAAATCTGTTATCTGAATTTGTGCTGTTAATGCTGCTGAAATGTATAGTAGTTTAGTGATCAAGCAGTGTTTCCCACAGGATTTTGTGAGACTGTGGTGGGTGGACCTCGGACCCTCTAGGGGGGTCCGGAGGCATGCTCCACTTTAAGACATTTTTTTACATTTTAAAGATAAATGCATCAATCTGGTGCACTTTGAGAGGCTAGAACTATGAAGAACTTTGTGCTCTTGTAAACAATTTTGTGCGCTAGTGGTAATTTAATCAAGACGGTAACAAACCACAAGAAGGATGTTCCGTTTTCAGTAAGGGACTGTAAAGACAGTAAGCCCTTGTGTCTTTGTCCACATAGGGCTTCAGCCACCCCTTGAATTCAGGGATTAACTCCCATTCTTTTCTATACCTTTGGGAGTATGTTTTAGAGTGTGACATGTTAGGTATTTTTTTTTTTTGGATGTGTGTAATGTCCAAGGCGGTGTGTATTTGTATTTATATTTGTATTTGTATTGTGTGTGTATATAAGTTTAATAAAGATTATTATTATTATGTGTTTGAATAAAGTACAATGTACAGACTTGTCTAAATAAATTATCTGAATTCAGAGAGTTCAGAAATGGGAATGAACTAAACCCCTGTGATTCGTGAGTGATAAGACAATAACTTAGTAACACTGTTTTGTTATCGACAAAGTGAAAATGCGTAAAAAAAATGTTTGCTAAATTTGCCGTCTTCTGCCCGTTTCCATTCAAATGGTCTGCGTGATGATGTCATGCCTAAAGAAATCAAAAAAACACTGTCGCATAAGTTTTGGTTTATCGCAAAAGAAATCTGCCCTTAAGCTGTTTCCATATGGAAATGTGTGTATATCGGTAATTGTGTACCTTTCGCCTCCCAGATGCCCCTAATTTTTTCTCCCCCTCGAAGTCTTTGCAAAATGGGGAGAGTATTGAGACATTTCACTGAAATTAGTCAGCTTACTGTCTGAACCGAAAGCGAATCGTCACGGCCCTGTTCAAGCTGGCAACCTGCACCAAGTAGTGGAGAAAACTTTCGGTCTTAGTATAAGGACCATCCATCGACGTGTATATGCTGTGTGCACAGCTATTAAAGAAGATCTATTGTGGTGTAATATCAGGGTTTACATATGATACATTCCTGATATTCAATAGGCTGTTTTGAACAATCATCTAACCTAAAGCATTGCCATCACAACTGCATTATGTCCCACATATTTGTCCAGCAGCTTTTAACGACCAGCTGAACTTGATTGTCATCTCAAATTAATTTTAGTGTCATAATGCAATTTACATTTTCTGAAGCTCAGCAAATGCGATCTGAGGTAAAGAGGATTAGTTTCTAAAATGTTCAAAAGCTCGTTTTCTGAAAGTGAACTCCGCATTGGACAAATAGTTTTATCTAGTCTTGAAAAAAGTGTTGAACATTCTGAGAATGTCATTCAGATTTTATTCGTCTACAGGGTAAGGCTAATTTTAGTTTGTGTAAAGAAAAGGCAAGTATATAGGCCTAACAATATTATTTTTTCGTTTGGTAATTTATTTTATTTAATACAAGGAATTTTGCCTGCACTTTTTCAAAAGTAAGCTAAACAATTTTATAGAATTGGGCTGTTAATTTTCCAAAAAAGCACACTGATGTTTTTCTCTTAGTATTGTGTATTTATTTTTTAATTTAAAACATCTTTGTGCACAGAAATGTGTTTTTTGTATTGTGGGCTAATTCCATGACTGCTGTCTATTATTTAGAATGGTGTGGAAAAGCAACTTTAATAAATAAGTGGATGGCTACCGTGATTAAATTAATCGCAAAGACTGGCCATTCATTTGTTCTCCATGCACTTGTTGATGACAGGTGCGTGATACGAGATATTTGTGTTGGCACTCCTGGAAGTGTTTGCAGCATTGAATCTGTACATGTATGCTGTTAAGACCAATCCATAACAGTGCGAGTAATGCTTCACATACAATAAATTGGCTTTCAAGGATGTATACCTTGTCATGATTAACACAGGCTACTGATTGGGGTAAATTCTGTCATGTGACACTACATTTTTGCGTTAATGGCAATTTTCTCGACAAAGTGTTTCCAAACCAGTTTTTCGCAACATTTCAAGTATCGACATCGAGTTTATGCGCTACAGTTAAATGGAAAAATATGTTAACATTTGTGAAATTTTATCGATAATTTGCGTTTCCATCAGCTATCGGTAAACCTTTTGATACGCTACACCTTTTGTCACACAAAAACCCTTGGATGGAAACATAGTTAGTGATGAGTACATGAGAAGAATACAAATAAAATTAAATGGTCAAATTAAATTGTTTAAATTAAAACAAAGGAGAAGCAAACAATACAGATTAGTGATTGGTCCTTGGCAACACTGTTTGCACTTGCGCAGCTCATTCACGTCAGCTGCCGTGTGGTCAACTGAATGTGCTGCTCCTCTGTGCCACTAACTGAACAGAGTAGACGCAGAGAGAGGTGTGCCTGCGGTGGGAAAGCAAGACCTCGAGATTGCGGGGCAGTACTGGCGACTCTCTTCTATGCAAAGTAGCTAAGGTTTGTCCAAAAAGTCACTAGATTTGTCACTAGTTGCTTTTTGGGGAAAAAAGTCACTAAAGTTGTCTGAAAACTTGCTAAATCTAGCGACAAAGTCGCTAAGTTGGCAACGCTGTGGACTGACTGGGAATGAGAGATGCTTTGCCGAAGCAACGGCGCAAAACGCAATGTAAGAGATCTCTTATGTTATTATGAGAACTGTACAAATATTTTCGGTTCCTTATGAAACAGGGGCCGCCACAGTCTAGGTAATTAATGGGAAACACTGGATCAAGGAAATAAAACACAATTCGAACATATCCCACCCCTGAGTGGAGTCGATTCTCCTGATAGGAGTTTCAAATGCCTTTGAATCAAAGGATTGATTCTTTTTGGAGCCCTAGTAAAGCAAAATAGATCTGTGTTATAAAGGTGCACTAAGCAATTTTTGTTTGTTTTGCTGATATGATCGTAGTCTTGGACTTTATACTGCTGCCTATCGTTGGATGCAGCATCATGCAAAAGTGAATTATTGAGGTTATTGTAGTAATACCATATTCACAGGTTTGACATCTGTGGTTCATTTATTCTGTGACCAGAAATGTCAGATAATGGATGGATACAGCAAGTAGCATTTGGCTGTTCATGTGATCTCAACATCTTTGCCACCGTGAAGACTAACCACTTTTTATGTAAAACCGGCACAACACTAGCTGATTTTTCCAGTGATTTCCAGGTGTGAGCTTCATTAACATAATCGCTGGCAAGGTGGAGGGAGACTAAGCGCGCATTAGCGCCTGCCAGCGGGAGTTTATCACTAGACTGTTTGGACTCCCTGCTAAGTTAATGGCTTCTAAAACTGAAGAAACACATCGAAATGGTTAGAAAAATCTTTCTGTTGGGCGTGGGGTCTTTTCAAGTGACTATTGAGCTGCTTCTTTTACTGAAAAACTCGCAAGACGTTGAAGAAATAGTTTACCCAAAAATAAATACTCTCATTATTCACTTACTCTGATGCCATCCCAGATGTGTATAACTGTTTTTCTTCAGCAGAACATAAATTAAGATGTTGAAGCTGTGACGTAAGCAATATGGCGTGTTCACGTGAGAAGTCAGAAGCATGTGTTTGGTATACAACAGAGGAACGAATGTCACGTGTGAGTTCATTTCAAACAGAAATACAGCGCTGGGTGGATGCAACGATTTAAAGTTAAAACATTTTAATTATCGATTTGTTTCTTACACCAACTTATCAGTTTGCTACAGAAGACATTAATTGATCGACTGGAGTCGTGTGGATTACTTTTATGCTGCCTAAATATGCCTTTTGGACCGTCAAATACCCAGCAGCCTGATGGCACCAGTTTACTTGCATTATAAGGGCCTGCAGAGCTTCAACATTTTTCAAAAAATGTTAATTTGTGTTCTGCTGAAGAAAGACAGTCATACACATCTGGGATGGCATCAGAGTGAATTCATTTTTGGGCGAACTATTCCTTTAAGCTGATCTGAACATTTTCATTGCACTCAGCTGCATATTATCACAAGTGATGATTGTAATCCATAGTGATTCTGTCACCAACATTTTTCCTGCCTTTTTTCCTACACTTCAATGACATCGGAAAGTGGAGCTACAACAGTCTGTTTGAACGTAATTTCTTTACTCACTGAAAGCTGCATATTGACATATCCATTCTATGGCAAGCCTCGAGGGCATTAATACACAATCACGCACTTTCACAAGGTAAAGTTACTCCATGAATCACTTCTTCACACCTGGCTTGTTTGGAGCATTTGTTTCGGAACCAGGTGATTTCTCCCTTGGTTCGGCATATATGAACACAGCAATAGAACTCGGATCCTCACCAAAACAATCGGTCTGAGACCACATAGACAAAGAAATCTATAGGTCAGCTTGTCACTAATTCATCATCTGAACACTGATATAGCCTTTTGGCAGCTATATTAGAAATAGGCTGATCTTCACGCTCGCTTCTCTCTTTGGATAGCGGCAGAACAGACACAGGTAGGATGGCGCCAGCAACTTTTTTAAAAAGATATAAACGTGGCTCTACTCTTTCTGTGTCTACGAATACGAGCGTGGGAGAGAGCTGATGATGGATAACAATAACCACAATGGAATTTTTACAGTTTTGGTCCATTTTAAGATATAACCTTGTGTAAGTAAACCGAACCATGAAGAAAGTATAACATTGTAACTATTTTAGCCCCAGTTTTGGAACCAAGCAAGCTACAGGTATGAAAATGGCCTAAATCAATCCATTACAGTTGTTTGTTCACACTGTACTCCTGTTGTTATTTTGGCAAGCTCCTTGTGACAGGGAATCAGAAAGTTGCAGTGAGTTGGGATGGCTGTCAGCACTTCACCATTTTGAATTGGGTGTGTTATACCTCCAACTGAAGAGAGTGAGATCTCAGCAAAAAAGCCTGCATGTGTGAAACCCTCTGGCAAAATCGAGTTGTTTGGAGTCTGCTAGTGTGGCGCTGGCTTAAGATAGTGCACCTTTTAAAAAAAGTTCAGTTTATGTTGAGGACTTTTTGCTTTGAGGAGAACACGCAATATTTTGTATAATTTGTCACATTTTCCATTTTTTTATTTCAGGCCTTAAGTTGCGTGGAAAGGATATTGGGCAGCCCCTTGATGCTGGTCCTAAGAAGAAATGAATACAAAATCCTCGAAAAATCCACCATCCACAGAAACCAGTTCTTGTACTAATAATCGTTAGTCAATTTTCATTAACTGCTGCATTACTTTTATATTTTCTCAACTCGATGGTGGACCAGACATCCTCATCTTGCCACATACAAAAGAGGCTTATTATCTTACGTTTTATGTCAGATGAAGACCTTCATTAATTTTTTTTTAGCTTTCTCACTGCTTTGAAATAAAGATTTATTTCTATCTCTGAATAACTTGCCCTTTTAATTGATGGTGCATTGTTTATTTCAGATAATGCAGTTTAATATTGCATTATTTAGAGGACGTGATTATTTTTACCTTTAGATGTTTTTATCCAAAGCGACTTGTATGCGGAATGTAACCGCATAAGCAACCTAATCCTAGGAGGAAGTAAAATTAAATGTCAGTGTTTTAGGGTAAAAAAATTACAGGTAAGGACATTTAGAAGAAGACGGTTAAAGAATATAGTGTTTTTTTTTCTCTCTCTTTAAAACAAAGTGCATGATCACATTTGTAAAATGTTTTATTAATTGCATAACTAAACGTTTCATTAGTTCTTGCTCAAGGAAGAGCTGGAAAAATGAGAATTGGCTCTCAGAACCATCAAACAGCACTTAGTTTCAGTCGGTCTTGCATTCAAAACGGACGCTGTTACCACTTACAGTCGTTGGCGTTGGTTGAGTTTGTCTAGCCGCTGTCCTTTCTCGAATTTTACACAAGAAAATTGTTAAAGGTTTATCAATTCTCGACAGCATTGCTGCCCGATTACACAGAAGATCGTGCTGATTATTTGGAAGCAGCAACAGCTAGAGCTGGAAAAAGAGCCTCCGAACAACTACCTGAGCCGCAGTCAGAGCACATGATTCAGCCATTATGGCAACCAAGCCGTTTGTGATACGGGACAAAACAGAAGGACACCGACAGCACTGGACAGTCCCGAATGTGTGCTGTTACGTAATAGTTTTATTTTGTCACGGATGATTCTCTTTACACAAAGGGGAACTCATCTGAGTGTTACTGTAAACTATGATCTGTCCACGTGTCATTTTAATCAGGCATTTAAGTTTACATTGAGCTTCCAGAACAACGCATTGCACAGTACTTTTTTTGCCATTTGTATAGTGCCACAACACGCAAAAGTATAGCTGGAAGAAGTGGCTTTCTTTTCACAGTTGCCAAGAATCGAAAGACTTCCAACTCGTCGGTACAACTTGCCCTCAATAAGCTGTTTTAGGACTGCAATATTTTAAATGTAGTACTATTTAAGGTCTACACAAATATATTAACTATAAACATAAGTACTCTATACTATTTAAATAAATCTACATATGTAGTAAAAAGACACCACCGTAGGTTTTTGTGATTTATTTACGAAAAATGAGGGGGCTCAGTGTCCAAATCTCAGATTAGTTTATACACCATGTAAGTCTGTCCCAAAACATACTTATCAACTTGCCGAACGTAACATTAATGTAGCGCTACCAATTTAAAATTTTTACTCAAAAGAATGACATTTACATGTTATAAACTGCTCAAAAAGTTTAAGAAATATACTGTAAATTGGCATGCAATACACAAATGTTTTTTTTGTTTTTTCTCATAACCCCGCCACCCCCCCCAAAATATTCAGACCCAAGACAGAGTTGACAAATAAGTAGTGAATATACGTTTATATCTGTAATTATATATCCTATGTATCTTTATATCTCTGTCTGCAACCTTTTCTCTTTGAAGAACCCCAGTTGTACTTCTGCTGGAGGAATTGAGTAAATGAAGCTGTAATACAAATTATTTTAGAGACAAGGTAAATTACAGTAAAAAATAAATGCTGAGATTGAACATGTAATGCAATACAGTGGTAAAAATGAAAGAAAATAATAATAAAAAAAACTTAAATGCATCCTACATATAAGACTACCCTTGAAGTCATTTTACATTAAGATTTTGATGCGTTTTTGTGTTCTTTTGATAAAAGAAAAACCTATATACATTGATTTCAACATGATTAGCTATACCAGACCCATTTTACTTTTAGTATGCCAAATAAACTTAAGGCAAGACCACTTGTTAACTAAACTTAACAAGAACACATCCAATGAATTTAATGGGTTGAGATTTGAATTTGAGGCTCTGCATGACATTAATCCTTGCCAATGCCACAAAACTTAGAGTGGCATTACTGCAGCCACAAAAAGAAAACGAGAAAACAACATCTAATACATTCATTTTTTATAAAGATTATCAGTCATGGTCATTTCCAAATAAACTTTTCTGAATACATGGCAAGAAAATAGCATGTTTTGTGAAGTGTTTAGGTACCTTTGAATGTTTGTACCTTTTGAGGAAGAAAAAAAAAGAAGAAAAAAAAAAAAGTTATTACTAAAATTGAGAACATACATTAGTTGTTATACTTTCAACTAATAACAGCAACTGTCAAACACATCTTTCTGAAGTTTAATCTAGCACTGCTGATTGAAGTCTTCACAAAGAGAACTGTCCAACTTTTCCTCCTATAAATACTTGCCTCTTTTTCTTTACCGAGGCATCCTCTCCACGTTTCTACTTTCCAAAGAGAGCTATTATTTATCCTTTTTATCCCCCATACAGGAGTTTTAGAGAGGCTTGTTTATTCCAAAGTGTGTTTTGGAACGTCTGAATGCATTTTGCCATTATGGTCTTTCCCAATGTACTCAACCACTCTAAAATACCTGCATATCATATAGACTGAACTTAAATCAAAACTTTGATTGTCCTATGAGTGGACATTCCAGGCAGAAAGTAGGAAAAGAGACACTCGCCTAATATATATATATATATATATAAGGGCAGAAGACAATCCAAATATAAAACAAACAAAGAAGTGTATGGTACAGATTAATAACAAACAAAAATCAGACAAAATTCTACAACAAATACTGAGCTGAGAGCACCGGAAGTGAAAATGTACAGTGTTGAAATAGCTAAAATGACTGCAAACAATGCTTAAGCCTCTAAATACAAAGGATTTTATAACAATACTGACAACAGGGTCGATAGACACTGTCTAGTACTGTCTAGAAACATTTCTGTAAAGACAGCATGTTGAAAACATGCGTGACTTTGTGCCTTTTTGGATAAAACAAAAATAAATAGATCCTTTTAAAAATGGTAACAGCAAAGAGTATCATAGTCTGTAAAATAAATGTGGAATGAGTTGAAAAGTTATGCTAACATGACAATCACACCAGAGTTAAAAAGAGTTGATCAGTGTTTTTTTCTTTTTCTTTTTTCGTTCAAACATTGAAATCTTGTGTAGCTACTCGATTAGTAAAATGCAGCCAGGCATTTGACAGTTTTTCCACTAATGAAAGGTTTTCAGTATGGATCTAACGAGCAGCAACCTAAAAACACACACACACACACACACACACACACACACACACACACACACACACACACACACACACACACAACCGTTTCGCCTCCACAATTGACATAAAAAAAAATAAAAATAAAAAAAATCTTTTTTTTCCTCTGGTGATACCAGCCATTTCCCTTTGAGGGCAATCAAAATAACCTTAAAACTGTTCAAACTATTGCCATTCTCCTCTTTGTCTGAGCTAGGAGCATTCTACAAACTATTTTAAAATATCCTCTGCCATTTGCAATGCTTCTAGCTCTTTATAAAACAGGCCTTCAGAGAGATACTATTCATGACAACACACACTACTCATTAAAAAATAAGAGGAGTTTGAAGTACGTGACAAGCTGATGCGAGTTCAGTCTGAGTCACTGCTCTCTGAGCTGGAGCCGCTGGAGCTGCTGCTGCCTGAATCAGAAGAACTGCTGCTGCCACTCAGCCGAGATGGCCCGCCCCCCTGCGCTGACCCCGCCTTCTCTGCTGGGAACAGGGAAGAGAAGTGACTGTGAGGTTCAATATACATGTTCAAAAACACTGAATATACACATTTGACACAATTAATTTAGAGTAACATAACAAAAGCCTATGTCCCTACATTGGATAGATTTGAACCCTTAACAAGCGCCCCAAGACCTTACCCGCACCTGCAATTGTGTATCATGACAAACAGAAGACATGCACAAAGAAAGCAAAGAACTGATCTTGAATATATTAAATGCCCACCAAAGCAGCTGACATCAAGTCAGTGAAGTCAGTTAGTTACAGCACAAACAAACCACATTCATCAGATATTAGCTCCTTTTACATCATCTGTTACTCTTAATCCAAATCCTATTTTTTTTTTTTTCAATGCATGAAAAGCATTACATATGAATGCAAGGCTAAACTGAAGGGCAAGCAGAAGCCCTTCAATCCGGTTAGTCAAATTAGTGAAGCACAAACCAAATTACATGTTGATGCAAAGAGAGTACGTAAAAAAAACAAAAAAAACAAGCCTATCCTTATCTGCATTTTCTCATCCTGCCCTCTTAAATCCACCCCTTCTGGTCGCCTGTCTGCTCACATCTGCACACTACCACATAGGTACCTTTTTTGGGTGGTTTCTTGTTGTGGTTCAGTTGTCCGCTCACGTCCTGTAGCCTCTTTTCTAACTCTTTCTTCTTTTCCTGAACCAGTTCCTCTTTAGACTTGGCACTCTTTTTCCCAGTGCCCGCTGCAGGAGACACACAGCGGCGACCAGTGAGTCATGGGTTGCCCTCATAGCCCACCGCCGTGGCAACAAGCAGCAAAAAGCACTCTACTACACTAGTTTATAAACTCCAAAGTAGAAAATCTGTTATCAGCAGATGTAAGTGTACCGCAGTGTGCATAATAATTAAGTGTACACTGTGGACAATTAAGGGGAAATGCAACCACAAAATAAATTCTTTGTTTCTTTAAATATTTTGTGTTAAAGGTGACTTCATAATTTTGCAAAGATGAATCTATTGTATACTGATGTACTCTTCAAACCCTTAAGGCTTCACTTGAAGGTTATTAATACTGAGAAAAGCACAAGTAAGATAATCCACCAAAAATCATGCAACACAGTGGAGAAGGTGAGTGCTCCCAGCTCAAAGGAAGAAATAGCACAGCCCATTTCAGCTTTTAGAGCAAAATGACCAGGCAAGAGAATAGAGTTGCTTGTCTGTAGACTATTGAAATAAGCTTAAATAGCATTTACAATCTGACAACACATCTTCAGTGAAATACAAGAAGGGCACTTACGTAAAGGTTTGCGTTGCTTTTTCTGTAAACAGGATTTGACGTATCGTTCAAGCTCACGCAATGTGGATGGCTTGAGCGTTTCGAAGTCGATCTCGATCTCATCTGGGTTGGAGTCTCGAAGTGATGGCTCACGTGATTGGATGATGTGGACCACGCGGCCCAGTTTCTCACCCGGCAACCGGTTTATATCCAAGCTGAGCTGTCGCTTCTCGTCGTAAGACATGGGAAGAGACTCCTCCTCGTCAGACTCATAGTTTACCGGGACAGGTTTGCCCCCCTTTTTCGGTTGCCTGTGGATTGGAGTTGAAGTTGGCTGCTTAATAATCTTAGCTCTATACACAAAATTTAATTGGTAAATTGAGATTGAAAGGTCCAAAATGTGTGTTACTTCCAACAAATGAGACATGGAGCACTGCATTGGTGTTTATATTGGTAACACTTTACAATAAGGTTCCATTCGTTAACATTAGTTAATGCATTAGGTATCATGAACAAACAACTATATATTTTTTTACAGCATTAATTAATCTTTGTTAATGTTGGCTAATAAAAATAAAATTGTGCATTGTTAGTTCATAGTGCATTAACTAATGTTAACATGTACAACTTGTGATTTTTGATTTAAAAAACGTATTAGTGCAACTGTATGTTGAAATTAACTAACTAAAATTAACCAAAAAGTGTTACCTTTATATCTTCATAGTATGATTTAAATAAATCTTATTTAATTGCTTTTAGAAGGATTTGCTGTTTTATCTATGTACAGTTGAAGTCAGAAGTTTACATACACCTTAGCCAAATACATTTAAACTCAGTTTTTTCACAATTCCTGACATTTAATCATAGAAAACATTTCCTGTCTGAGAGAATTATTTATTTAAGCTTTTATTTCTTTCATCACACTCCCAGTGGGTTAGAAGTTTACATACACTTTGTTAGTATTTAGTAGCATTGCCTTTAAATTGTTTAACATGGGTCAAACATTTTGGGTAGCCTTCCACAAGCTTCTCACAATAAGTTGCTGGAATTTTGGCCCATTCCTCCAGACAGAACTGGTGAAACTGAATCAGGTTTGTAGGCCTCCTTGCTCACACACGCTTTTTCAGTTCTACCCACAAACTTTCTATCGGATTGAGGTCAGGGCTTTGTGATGGCCACTCAAATACCTTGACTTTGTTATCCTTAAGCCATTTTGCCACAACTTTGGAGGTATGCTTGGGGTCATTGTCCATTTGGAAGACCCATTTGCGACCGAGCTTCAACTTCCTGGCTGATGTCTTGAGATGTTGCTTCAATATATCCACATAATTTTCCTTCCTCATGATGCCATCTATTTTGTGAAGTGCACCAGTCCCTCCTGCAGCAAAGCACCCCCACAACATGATGCTGCCACCCCCATGCTTCACGGTTGGGATGGTGTTCTTCGGCTTGCAAGCCTCACCCTTTTTCCTCCAAACATAACGATGGTCATTATGGCCATACAGTTCAATATTTGTTTCATCAGACCAGAGGACATTTCTCCAAAAAGTAAGATCTTTGTCCCCATGTGCACTTGCAAACTGTAGTCTGGCTTTTTTATGGCAGTTTTGGAGCAGTGGCTTCTTCCTTGCTGAGCAGCCTTTCAGGTTATGTTGACATAGGACTCATTTTACTGTGGATATAGATACTTGTCTACCTGTTTCCTCCTGCATCGACACAAGGTCCTTTGCTGTTGTTCTGGGATTTTTTTGCACTTTTCGCAATAAACTACCTTCATCTCTAGGAGACAGAATGCATCTCCTTCCTGAGCGGTATGATGGCTGCATGGTCCCATGGTGTTTATACTTGCGTACTATTGGTTGTACAGTTTTTGTAAAATTGCTCCCAAGGATGAATCAGATTGTGGAGGGCCAAAACTTTTTTTCTGAGGTCTTGGCTGATTTCTTTTGATTTTCCCATGATGTCAAGCAAAGAGGCACTGTAAAGGTAGGCCTTAAAATACATCCACAGGTACACCTCCAATTGACTCCAATTAGCCAAATAGCCTATCAGAAGCTAATAGGCTAATAGCCTAAAGCTTGCTGGAATTTTCCAAGCTGCTTAAAGGCACAGTTAACTTAGTGTGTGTAAACTTCTGACCCACTGGAATTGTGATAGTCAATTAAAAGTGAAACAATCTGTCTGTAAAGAATTGTTGGGAAAATTACTCGTGTCATGCACGAAGTAGATGTCCTAAACAACTTGCCAAAACTATAGTTTGCTATAGTAGCATGAGAGTAGCATGAGAGTAGCATGAGCCTCCACATGCTGGGAGTCTCTGCAGTGCCATGCACAACGAGCCACGTGATAAGATGCGCGGATTAACTGTCTCAGACGTGAAGGCAACTGAGACTCGTCCTCCGCCACCCGGATTGAGGTGAGTAACCGTGCCACCACGAGGACCTACAAAGTAGTGGGAGCATTCCAAATTGGGGAGAAAAGGGGATAATAAATAAATAATAATAATATTTTATATATACACACACACACACACACACGCTATATGGACAAAAGTATTAGGACACCTACACATTACACCTACAGGAGCTTTTATGACATCCCATTCTAAATCTGTAGGCATTAATATCGAGTTGGTCCGCCTTTGCAGCTATATCAGCTTCCACTCTTCTGGGAAGGCTTTCTACAAGATTTTGGATTGTGTCTGTTGGAATTTTTGCCCATTCATCCAGAAAAGCATTTGTGAGGTCAGACACTGATGTCGGACGAGAGGGCCTGGCTTGCAATCTCCGTTCTAGTTCATCCCAAAGGTGTTCGATAGGGTTGAGGTCAGGGCTCTGTGCAGGCCAGTCAAGTTCTTCCACACCAAACTCATCCAACCATGCCTTTATGGACCTTGTTTTGTGCACTGGGGCACAGTCATGCTGGAACAGAAAAGGGCTTCCCCAAACTGTTTCCACAAAGTTGGAAGCATAGAATTTTCCGAAATGTTAATGCCTCAGCTTATAAAAAGATATCCAAAGCCTTGAAAATGCCAGTCAGTACTGTTCAATCACTTATTAAGAAGTGGAAAATACGGGGATCTCTTGATACCAAGCCAAGGTCAGGTAGACCAAGAAAGTTTTCAGCCACAACTGCCAGAAGAATTGTTCGGGATACAAAGAAAAACCCACAGGTAACCTCAGGAGAAATACAGGCTGCTCTGGAAAAAGATGGTGTGGTTGTTTCAAGGAGCACAATACTTGTTGACCCCTCTCCAAACATAGCACTTATGGTTGTGACCATAAAGCTCTATTTTAGTCTTATCACTCCAAATTACAGCGTGCCAGAAGCTGTGAAGCGTGTCAAGGTGTTGTTGGGCATATTGTAACAGGGCTTTTTTGTGGCATTGGCTTCTTTCTGGCAACTCGACCATGCAGCTAATTTTTGTTCAAGTATCGTCATATTGTACTCCTTGAAACAACCACACAGTCTTTTTCCAGAGCAGCCTGTATTTCTCCTGAGGTTACCTGTGGGTTTTTCTTTGTATCCTGAACAATTCTTCTGGCAGTTGTGGCTGAAATCTTTCTTGGTCTACCTGACCTTGGCTTGGTATCAAGAGATCCCTGAATTTTCCACTTCTTAATAAGTGATTGAACAGTACAGACTGTCATTTTCAAGGCTTTGGATATCTTTTTATATCCTTTTCCATCTTTATAAAGTTCCATTACCTTGTTACACAGGTCTTTTGACAGTTCTTTTCTGCTCCCCATGGCTCAGTATCTAGCCTGCTCAGTGCATCCACGTGAGAGCTAACAAACTCATTGTCTATTTCTACACAGACACTAATTGCAATTTAAAAAGCCACAGGTGTGGGAAATTAAACTTTAATTGCCATTTAAACCTGTGTGTGTCACCTTGTGTGTCTGTAACAAGGCCAAACATTCAAGGGTATGTAAACTTTTGATCAGGGCCATTTGGGTGATTTCTGTTATCATTATGATTTGAAAAGGAGCCAAACAACTATGTGATAATAAATGGCTTCATATGATCACTATCCTTAAATAAAAGATAAAAACAAAAAAAAACAAAATTTCACAATTTCTGCCAGGGTATGCAAACTTTTGAGCACAACTGTGTGTATATATATATTATTTGACATGCCCAACATATTGGCCGATCACTACCTATTTACAAAGGAAGTCTGCTTCTATTGTACTTCCACTATAAGTGCAAAATTGTCAACCTGTCAAAGTTTTTGTCTGCTTTTTCAAACTTTGGGGCGAGTCGAAAGTATTTTCTATGGTAATTGACTGAATCTGTATTAAGCTTGTGAGTTAAACCTGGAATATTCCTTTAAATTGTATTGTATTACAAAACATAACAATATTAGTGCACTGTATTACAATTAAATAAACATACTATAACATATTATACAGTATGTATGCTTAATATCAGCCATGTTTTCGGAACCATATCGATCGACCACTAAAATCAGAAAGAAAACCTACAAAATGCTATAGATTTAGTTTTAAACTCAGGAAAAGAACCTTACCTTGTAGTGGATGTGCTGTTAGGTTTCCGCGCAGAGGTCTTTTTCTGCTGAGGGGGCTTATTCTGTTGTGTTGACTTGGCCTTTTTTTCATCTTCTTCCTTGACCTTGTTTTTGTCTTTGTCCTTCTCTTTGTCTTTTTTCTTCTTCTCTTTTTCTTTCTTCTCTTTCTTTTTCTTTGGTTTGCTTACAGGACCCTGTGACAGAGCGGCCAGCTGTTCATGAACAGCCTTCAGCTGAGGAGGAAGGTGAAGGGAATGGTTAGCAAGCGGGGGGGGGGGGGGAATGGATCATGCTGCATCGTTGCTAAATGTTAAAGACTAGGATCTTAGCTGCATGTGCAGGGATGGATGATGGGACTGGTGATGGAGGGAAGAGTTTTTAGAGGATAATGAATTAAATTTGTGGCCTATACAAATCACCCGATACCCAATTTTCATGGAAATGCTCCCCCCAGAAAAATTCAGTTTGCATGGGACACTTATTTTGAAGATCACGTTTCTAGCCAGGTAAAGTTTTGTTTTCTTTAGATTTTTTAGAAACATGATGAACATAATGTAAAAAAAATTATATTTAAAGAAGAAGGGTGTAATTCCTGTGCCATTAGCATCACCAGCATCACCAATCAGAATAGGAGAAATAACGATGAGGTTTCCCACACCAAACCATAAGGTTGGTCCTACAAATGGCTTACTTTTACTTGTCTCTGCATATTAAGCTGGGATTTTAGATTTTAGTATTTTAACACTGAAAAGCACATTAATATATTGGTCTTCAGCAATCTGTTAAGATTTCCACAAAACCAATAACTTTCTCGCAGTTGCACCACCTTTAAAGAAAGAAAGAAGACTCTTTACATGATTTGGAAGCACTCGAGACTGCATCCCATCCAACAGTTTAGATTCTCACTGATAAACACGTCAATCAATGTCATTGACAAAGCAGAGAGTGAAACACAGCCAACAGATTAGCTGAGTGACAAAGCAAGCTCACTTGAGGAAGATGCCCAGCTCAAATACACCCCAAAAAGCACCACTTAACCCTCTACCGCTCACTTAAGAAGAGGCTACGAAAAAATGGAGGAGTTAGTGGGGTGGGGGACCGGGAAGTAAAAATATAATTCACCTGAAAACGTTTGGCACACCCGTTTTTTGTCCCCGCCCTGTTACCATTGGGGTGCTCCACAACGAATTGCTGGTAAAAAAGCCAAAGTGAAATCAGGGGACAAAATAATCACTCTCAAATATGCATTTTAACGTTAGAATACTATAACAGACTACGTCACGATAAGAGCAGATTACTTACAATCAAATGACAATCACTTAGTGTGACACTGAGTGATACAGATTTAAGAAATAATCATCTTAAATCTAACAGCATGCAAGTCAACATATACCAAGATGCCAACACAAATTGCAGAGGCGGTAGAGGGTTAAACTTTCAGTCCAGGGTAAAAATGGGCAGTTATTCAGAGCTTGTGTCTAAAACATTAAGAAAATGAGAGATTAAGAAAAAAAAGTCCAAACATTCCAAATGACTCTGACACAAGCAGTCAGAGTGATGAGATGGTGAATGTGGTGGGGGAGGGGGAGGGGGTGTGGCCTCTGCCTGTCTCTCCACCCTTGGTTTGGATCTTGGTCCTCAGTGGTGACACCAACCTGTTTGCCACTAACCTGTTCCTGCAGCTCGGCCAGCCTGGTGGCCCGCTCCTCCTCTGAATCCGAGCTGGAACTGGAAGAGTCTGCGCTGCTCTCACTGCTGCCGGTGCTCTTGCTCACCACCGCTGTGGCCGATACTGCATTAGGGGAGGACGGCTCAGCAGGTTCATCAGGCATCTTAGCAAATTTCATCTCAAACACATCCTGTAGGACACAACAAGATTGGATGGTGAGGTCTAAAGTTTTACGAGTCATTTAGGGCCACAATGGCTCTCATTTTAAATGTTTGCACCTGTAGTTTTCTCGCCATGGCAACAACCTCATGATCAGGCGGGTTGTACTTGTAACAATTTGAGAACATTAACCGAACATCTGCTGCAAAGCTTTGGGCATCTTGGTATTCTCGGCCATCCATCTTTTTCTGAAATATAGGCATGGTATGAAACAGTTTAGTTTTAAAAAATATACAATGTAAGTTCTAGCATCAAATTATTTTTAAGCGCTGATTCAGATGTACAAAGAAATAAATGACATATAACCATCATCATATCAGGATTCCTAACCTATGTTGACCAACAAATTTCCATGACCTTTCCAGTCGTTTGTGATTACTGGATATGGATTTTTTTTTATTATTATTTTGATTCAGGCCGAATCAATGATAATGAAACATTTAGATCAAATCACTGAAAAATACTGACTCAAAAAGTTTTACTCTACACATGCTCCACATGAGAGGAAATATTTTTAAAGCACAGCAAAACTAGAAAAATGGATGTACACTATAAACATTTATATGACTTTTCCAGGCCTATAAAACACAATTTAAAAAGTTTTCAGTGACCATGGGAACCATTTGTCTTTGCAAGGTGAAATCTCAGGACATACTTTGACAGTGCTAAGGTCCATTGGTTGCTTGATGATTTCATGATAGTCATGAAGCTCCAGGGCTTCTGCATCAACAGGCTTGTAGAAGGGCCAGGCATAAGCTGCATGTTTCTTGGAAAGCATCTCTTTAAGGATAGTGTCACAGTATTTGAGATGATCATTGAGCTTGCTTTTCTTGTTGCCTTGCTGTTGGATGTCCCCATCTTCCAGGTCCTTTTTGGGAGGTTTGATGGGTCGACCCGTGCTCTCTCGTCTGGAAATGACTTTACTGTGTTTGGACTCCAACACTGCAGTGGGCGACTCACTTCTGCTGGCAGTGATCGCACAGGTTGTGGGCGTGGTAGTGTCTGCTTTCCGCTTCACTCCTTTCTTCTGAGGAAAATGACATCATGCATGTGTGTTAGAACACATATTACTGAAACAGGGATGTGCAAAACTACATATTTTTTAAACTGACTAATCACTGGGTTGTCTGAAAAACTATATTATAAAGTAATATTCCGGATTCAACACAAGTTAAGCTCAATCGACATCATTTGTTGCATAATACTGATTACCACAAAAATTTCATTTGACTTGTCCCTCCTTTTCTTAAAAAACAAAAGCAGAAATCTGGGTTACAGTGAGGCACTTACGATGGAAGTGAATGGGGGTCAATTTCTGAATGTTAAAATACTCACTTTTTCAAAAGTATAGCCACAAAGACATAAAGGATATGCATGTAAACATGATTATAGCGTGATAAAATCACTTACTAACCTTTCCTGTGTAAAGTTATAGCCAATTTTACAACTTCATTGCCATGATGATGTAATGTCAACAAATCCTAAAACGACTGTAAAAATGATGATTTAAACAACTTTACAGCTCAAATAATACATGAGTTTTAACAGAAGAATTAATGTAAGTGCTTTTATAAAATTATAAGCTTCACATTTATGCCTTAAAACCCTCCAAAAATTGGCCCCATTCACTTCCATTGTTAGTGCCTCACTGTAACTCGATTTTTGCTTTTCTTAAAGAAAAGGAGGGATGAGTTGAATTTTTTTTTTTGTGGTATTCAACATTATGCCACAAACGCTGTCGATTGAGCTTAACTTGTATTGAACCCGAAATATTCCTTGAAGGAAGCCCTGTTTCATTAGGCTGGTTTAGGGTCACCAATCAGACATGTTTTCTTAGGGTACGTTTACACAACAACGATGTCCTAAAAACGGAAAAGTTTTTCCTTTGCGTTTTTGAAAAGTTTTGCGTACATATGACAACTTTGTCAAAACGATCCCCGTTCACACGGATCCGCGAAAACGACTAAAAACGCTGTATTATGCATGCCAGGCCAGTAGCTGGCGATGCCACTTTGTAAAGAAACACTACGGGCCTGCACATGTAAGCATTCTTCCACAGAACGGTGAATACAAACAATGAAGATTGCGATCACTGGTCGTAGTAATGATGCGGTAAATCTACACTTTGCTGGAGAAGTGTCAATAAACTCAAAATCTTGAGCAACACAAACACAGTCCTGTAGTCCACCATTGTAGTTTTGAATGTCTCGCAGGTTGTTTTGAAGTACTAGCATGCATGCCTGTAGACTGAACACGTAATACTCGTGCGCATGACGTCATCGTTTTCACAAATTCGCGTTTTTGTATGTTTACACTGAGACGATAACAGCATCGTTTTCAAAAACTAGCACTTTGAAACCCATTTTGAAAAATGCAAAAGTTTGCATTTCAGGCCCCAAAACGCCATTGTCATGTAAACGAACAGCCAAAACGCATAAAAAGTTTTCAGTTTTTAGTTGAAAATGTTGTCATGTAAACGGCCCCTTAGAGATAAAGTTGAAGTCAGAAGTTTACATACACATAGGTTGAAGTCATTAAAACTCATTTTTTAACCACTCCACAGATTTCATATTAGAAAACTATGGTTTTGGCAAGTCGTTTAGAACAACTTTGTGCATGACGAGTAATTTTTCCAACAATCGTTTACAGTCAGATTGTTTCTCTTTTAACTGACTACATCACAATTCCAGTGGGTCAGAAGTTTACATACACCAAGTTAACTGTGCTTTTAAGCAGCTTGGAAAATTCCAGAAAAAGATGTTAAGCCTTTAGGCAATTAGCTTCTGATAGGCTAACTGGAGTCAATTGGAGGTGTACCTGTGCATGTATTTTAAGGCCTACCTTCAAACTCAGTGCCTCTTTACTTGACATCATGGGAAAATCAAAAGAAATCAGCCAAGACCTCAGAAAAAACATTGTGGCCCTCCACAAGACTGGTTCATCCTTGGAAGTAATTTCCAAATGCCTGAAAGTACCACGTTCATCTGTACAAACAATAGTACGCAAGTATAAACACCATGGGACCACGCAGCCATCATACCACTCAGGAAGGAGATGCATTCTGTCTCCTAGAGATGAACGTAGTTTGGTGCAAAAAGTGCAAATCAATCCCAGAACAACAGCAAAGGACCTTGTGAAGATGCTGGAGGAAACAGGTTGAGAAGTATCTATATCCACAGTAAAACGAGTCCTATATCGACATAACCTGAAAGGCTGCTCAGCAAGGAAGAAGCCACTGCTCCAAAACCGCCATAAAAAGACAGATTACAGTTTACAAGTATACATGGGGACAAAGATCTTACTTTTTGGAGAAATGTCCTCTGGTCTGATGAAAGAAAAATTGAACTATTTGGCCATAATGACCATTGCTATGTTTGAAGGAAAAAGGGTGAGGCTTGCAAGCCGAAGAACACCATCCCAACTGTTAAGCATGGGGTTGGCATCATCTTGTGGGGGTGCTTTGCTGCAGGAGGGACTGGTGCACTTCACAAAATAGATGGCATCATGAAGGAAAATTATGTGGATACATTGAAGCAACATCTCAAGACATCAGCCAGGAAGTTAAAGCTCGGTCACAAACGGGTCTTCCAAATGGACAATGACCCCAAGCATACCTCCAAGTTGTGTCAAAATGGCTTAAGGACAACAAAGTCAAGGTATTGGAGTGGCCATCACAAAGCCCTGAACTCAATCCGATAGAAAATTTGTGGGCAGAACTGAAAAAGGGTGTGCGAGCAAGGAGACCTACAAACCTGACTCAGTTACACCAGTTCTGTCTGGAGGAATGGGCCAAAATCCCAGCAACTTATTGTGAGAAGCTTGTAGAAGGCTACCCAAAATGTTTGACCCAAGTTAAACAATTTAAAGGCAATGCTACCAAATATTAACTATGTGTATGTAAACTTCTGAGCCACTGGGAATGTGATGAAAGAAATGAAAGCTGAAATAAATCATACTCCTTACTATTATTCTGACATTTCACATTCTTAAAATAAAGTAGTGATCCTAACTGACCTAAAACAAGGAATGTTTTATATGATTAAATGTCAGGAATTGTGAAAAACTGAGTTTAAATGTATTCAAATGTATATGTGCAGCCCTTCAATAGGGTAAATGACACATTAAACAACTAAATAGGATGAAAACTATATATGTAACTTGTCAAAACGGTCATAGTACTCACAACTACAAGAGACCTGCAAATTATGCAATGAACTCTTTTTACAGACTGTGATGACGCATTTCCACCTTAATTTAGCAGCGTAAATCTAGTAAACGTTTTTATAATTTCAATGATTTAATGGACATTTTTAACATTATTCTTTTTTTCTTTTTGCTGTTGGAGCAAATAGGAATGAAAAAAAAAATATTGCTATGGTCTCCCATGTGCAACAAAAGTAGTCTTTTGAAGGCTTCAGCAGTGGTGCTTTATAGGAGAATTTAAAGGCTATGAATTTAGAGATGCAACATTGCAGAGAGGGGTTTTTTTTGCATGCTGACAGTCTTACAGCTACTTTTAGACTGTTAGCACGCTAAAGCACAACATGCTGTCAGCACGCTAAAACCGCCAGCTCTAAAGAAAAACTGCAGCTCTAAATTCATGCCCTTTAAAGGGGTCATGACATCAGGAATCTAATTTTCCTTGATATTTCGACATATAAAGGTCATGGTACTATATAAACATTAGGGCTGAGTATCGATACAGATTTCCTGATTCAATTTGATCCTGTTCACAAGCTCTCAATTCGATTCACATGGGTATTTTTAATTTCCCTTTTGCTTATATATGAAATAAATTCTTTCCCAGCTAATGCTGTGAATTATACAGGGGACCTTCTAACTAGGTACAATATGAAAATATACATTTTACTAATTATATTTTATTAGTTTTTCATCATTTTGGTCACATTTTCAAAAATGAACAGATCAATGTATTGAATTAATAAATATGATATTATATTGCATATATTATATTTTCTTAAATTTTTTTATTGTTTAATTGCATAATTTGTACTATTTACAGGTATTTACATGGATTTGTTAAACATGTGCTAAAAACCGGTAGTCTCTTTAAGGAAATCCGGATTCCGGAACTTCTGTAAAGAGCATCTGTATATAAGCTCATGTTGATGAGAGAGAATCGAATGGCTTTATCACATCTGTGCTATGCCTGATTACAATTAAATGTTTCTTTTTTTTTGTTTTTGATCAACAACTGACTATAAAGAACAGAAAGAGTATTAAAAGAGACATTATTCAATGAAAAATCGGTTGCATGGATTTTTTCTTGACACATGGAACAACTTTTAAACGAGGATCTCGCTGCAGAATACTCCACCACTATACCACAATTACTGGTGAGTGAAATCTAAAGATTTACCAGCCAGTTGCCAAATATATAAATTCAGTTGCATAGCGTGAAATCTGGTTGCAAATGCAAGTGATTTCCTCTCATTGTAGTGGAGGGTTGCACATAGAGTAAAAGATCAATCCATGGCTTTTCAGAATCAATATCGAATCGACCAAATTTAAAAAACCAATTAATCGAAAATCTATTTTTTTGCCCAGCCCTAAAAGAACCTAACTTTAAGTTTTAGAACTTAAAGCTTCTCCTCCAGTCCAAAAAGAGCATTTATTGTTTCCATCCTGCAAAAACAACTCGTTTTGAAATTGGCTACATTGTGATGTCACAGTGTAGTGTCATTTGCATAGTTCCCACCTCCACAACATATGTAATTGTCGCAGGCGGTGAGTTGACAGAGAGAGAAAGCAGCTGGGATACTGCAAAGTCTGAAGGGCCCCAAAGTTAGGAATGAGTGGCTAATTCAAACAAAGTTCCAGAACGCAATCATTTGGGAATAAATGTTTGGATTCATGGATGAATTCTTCTGAGAACCAAGGCTTTGCAAAAACAATTGTATTGAAAAATGTAGCAGTGGCAACAGTATTGGACACAAAAGTAATGCTGGTGAGTAGCAAGTGATTTGAGATTAAATTATTCAAGTATGGCAGAAGAACACGGAGTGCAACGAAAAACAATGGTGAAGTATATGGTAGTAAGGCTGTCTGCTTTCTCATCTGTCTTGTATTAGCCATGATGTCCCACACTTTGGCCGAAATGAATGCATCAGGACACCCATTTTCCCGTATTTAAGTGGTAAATATATCATGGAAGACCCCCTCCCCTGGTCGACTGGAGAATCATTCGAGGGAGATTCCCCAGCCGGCGAACATCGCTTACTTCCTGACACGGGATGCATATTATTTTATCACCAAATCTTGTATGCATAATAAGAATTGGGGAGAAACAGTGTGATGATTTTGTTCAGTTTCTATTGTTATTTCAGTCAATATGTAAAGTGTGCTTTACATAAATTGGGACATATAGCCATCAATGATTTCCGGGACTGAGTGCTTTTAGGGGATTTTGTAAATTGCTTGCAAGTTTTCATTCTTGGAAAATACAGTTCCACACTTGTAATGGTAGGAGGGCGTTTGCTTTTCAATGATGTTAGCCAATCATAACAGTGGTGGTTAAAGGTGAAGTACTCACAAAACCAAGCATTTCAGAGAGAGGGCCAAAGACAGGGTAGAAAAAAGTCTGTTTTTTTTGCAATTATTTTTAAATAAACATTATAAGCGAAACTCAAGGAAGAAAAAAATATATATATATTATGCATGTCATGACCCCTTTAACCCAGTCAATAAAAAATATTACAGCTAAAAAACAAACCAAAAACTATTTAAAACTCACTATTCCATCATCTTGAAACACCTCTAAACTTAAAGGTGAAGTGTCTAACTTTTTTTTTATGTCAACATACGTTCTAATATGCAGTAAGCAAGCCATTTGTGGGTTTACCTTCCCCAAAAGTGTAAACACTGAGCCACCAGGCACTATCAAAACATTTATGTTTTTATTTTGAGCATCCCATTCAGATCCACCTATCCCTTTCTAGCTCAGCCTATAGCGTGAGTTTGGGGCATGGCTACTTGTAATAAACTGTTCAATTTCCATGGCAGACGTGTTACAGAGGAAACAAAACGTAGCTTCGCCAAAATTCGAAGACTTGCAAGAAGACAAAGAGACCGAGGATGGAGTAAAACCAGAGTGAACGTTTACAAGCGTGAGCCTCCACATGCGGAGTCTCCGCTGTGTCATGCACAACGAACCTCATGATAAGATGCGCGGATTGACAGTCTCAGAAGCGGAGGCAACTGAGACTTGTTTTCCGCCACCCGGATTGAGGTGAGTAACCGCACCACCACGAGAACCTACTAGGTAGTGAAATTGGGCATTCCAAATTGGGATAAAAAATAAAAAAAGAATTCTCGTACCTCTTGTGCTAGATCCCCAGCACACCAGCTGGCGTTCAATCCGGCAATGTTATCGGACGAGCCGATTCCTCTGCCACACATTCTGTCCTGTGTGTTTATTATAGTGGTCTTGTTTATAACGATGTTAAACGTTTATCACCTTTTACATTTGTTTGGCCTATTTGTTAATAGGGAATCAGAGAGTGCAAAAGGGCGTGATGTGTCTGAGGGGTGTTGGCAAAGGTTGTTTGAAAACATACATTATTTTTGTAATTCCATTTGGTTCCACTAGTAGTGCAGAAATTACATACTTCACCTTTAAAGTCATGACTTTTTTACTTTGTACAAAACAATATTTTAAAAGAAAACCAATCTTTACACAATGGCAAAATAGCACATTCTCTGCTTTGACAAGAAGGAAATAAAACTTTGGTTGTATCCACATAATTTAAGCTGGTCTTACTTTGACAACAGGCTGTGCAGTTTGGATCATGGATGTGGCAGGGGGCACAGCTTGGACATTGGAGGTGATGGTCGAGACTGGAGTTGCAGCTATTACAGGAGTCTGAGCCAGCTGAGGGGGGGAGCTCGGACATGACGAGGATGGAGAACCAGTCGTCAGTGCTATTGATTGTTGGTTTTCTGTTTGGATACGTTCAAGACAAGTTCAGTAGGAAACTCTCCTGAAAAACGCATGCCATTGGTAACTTTCAAAAGGTTTACTTCAAATGAATTACCTGAACCAGGGGGTGCTGCAGGTTTTCGTGCTTTGCCCTTTGGAGGTGGGGGTAGAAGCTCCACCTCCTCCTGGGGCATCTGAGCTACCTTTTGGAGGAATATTTTCTCCAAGGCTTGAGCCATGAGAACAATGTCATCCGTGGGCTAGGACAATAGCAGGAAACAGTAAGAAAATATAATAGGGAATGTAATGCATATAGTTACACATTACATAACAGGATGGCATTAGAAGAAGACATTTTATAAAATAGTGGTCGACCAATATAGGTTTTTAAATAGCCGATGCTAATATCTAAAGAGCAGGGTTGCTGTTGGCTGATATAATGCTGATTTATATCATACAATTTAATGATTGCAGATAATAAGTACATCAAAATTCCTGAATTTAAAATATTTGACACAAAATTAACCCAAAATGGCCAAACAACGACCAATTAATTGGCTTGACTGACATATATTGGTCTATCACTATTATAGAAATGACAACAATTATATATAATATAACGTCTTTTAATAATTTACCTTGTTATAGATGTAACAGTTTGTGAACATAGTGTTAAAGTCCTGCATGCATTCACCAGCAGTCCAATAATAATTATTCTCAAGTCGCTTCTTTATGGTTCCCATGTCCATTGGATTTTTAATAACTTTATGGTAGTCCTATATGATACAGATAATTAATTATAAAATGAGCAACACACTAGATAAGACAAAAAAACCAAAAACTAATATTTATTATAAAATCTAACAATATGGGAACTAAAAGGCAACAATTTACTTACTGGCAGATTCAATTTGATGGCATCCACAGGTGTATAAAAGGGCCACGCAAACTGATGCTTCCACAGAGTCTTCACAACCACATTCTGCATATACTGTAACTGGTTTGTTTTTCGACCAGGCTTACTGGGGTTTGTGACCTCAGGTGGAGGTGGGTTTACAATAGGTGGAGGCACCTGGGCATTGGACGTGACTACCGACATACTCGCCAGTTAAGCGGAAGAAGATGCTTGAATGCTGTCTGTACGTCTCTTAGCTCAATGACCCTCTTGCAGCTCCTTGGTCCCACCTCGACGCACACATTCCATCTCAAGACCTGAGTGTCAGCACTCTGCCAGTAAACAGGAAAATAACTCAATTAAATCAAAAGCTATGAAAAATAAATGTCTGAAAAAGCTTTGTTATATACACTATGTAAAATAAGTCATGGAAATTTAGTTGTACCAGCCATTTTTACCTCACTGCAAATTTGCACTTGTACTTTGTTTATATATTATATTCAATTATACAATTCTGGTTAGATGCCAGCTGTATTTCATTGGCTCACAATAACAAAGATGAATCTTATCTATTTTTTCAGTAAGACCACCATGTTGAAAACAATGATAAAGTCAGTGATTTGCATGTTGCAAACAGATAACAAACAGTATTTGTATTAAACAATATTAACTATTATTGATTGTTGCAAAAAAAAAAAAAAAAAAAAAAAAAAAAAGTATACTCTTATTCTGACCAAAATAAATAATAATAATAAAAAAAAAAAAAAAAAATATATGAATAATTTTGCTGAACACTATCCAGACTAAATGCAATACTAGAATCTTGTAATGTGTTAAAAGCCTGAGATACAGCGTTTTGAAAGGGTTTTTTTTTTTTTCAAATAAATGAATGGCTGGTAAAATCAGCAAAATAAATAAAACAAATTATAATACTTTTATTATATATATTAGTAAACTTGTGTTTTCCACTTGATGTTTTGCAGTAGTTATATTTAATCCCTCTTTTAAACATCTTTTAAAACGGACTATGGGAGACCATGTAAAAATCGCAGGTTACACTGAAATAAATCATGTCCAAAACATTAGCCAGCAAATTCCGCGCCTGCGCCCTCTTTCACGGGGCTCCAACCGTAAACTAAACTGGAAATCCATTTAGCAAATGCGCGTTAAAGTAACGGCACCAGGCGTGTGTATTAAAGTTCTTTAAAAGATGGCGGGCACGGGAGAGACAGGGCATCGAGAGAGGAATGCCGAGGATCGAGCCCCACCGTGTCTTTAACACAACCATTGTGTGTGCATGCCGTTCAGCCAGCTAGCTACTCAGCGGGCTCTTTTGAAATCATGCCACAATGTATTCCCAAATCCGGATGCCACATTTGATACAACAAGAAAAAACATCACGAACGATTACAGCGAGCACCACGTTCACGGATCGAAACGGCTGCGCTTGAAAGGTTTTGTTACATTGTTGCAAAGCGCCGATCATCAGCTCCACTCTGTCAGAGGAGATCCTGCTAGCCACATTCAGCTGTGTTTCCCCCCCAAAAGATCAATATGCATCATCTAAACTGAACACAAACTTCAATCGGAATGCGCTAAACGTATATATGTATGGTATACTTTATTACTTTCACTCCAAGCAGCTCCGGTAGCGTTTTCCTTGCAGATTTTCGGGTAGCTTTTATTGCGAAGAAGCATAATAGATGGCTGGGGTCGACACTGGTTGGGTAGTGTTGTGCGCATGCGCGCCGTCTCGCACAGTATTGTGGTTGCTGTTGTAGTGTGAATGGATAACTGTCGCGCTTTAATAGTGTTTTATAATAGCTTTAAGTTATTTTGTATATGTTGTCATTGACCAGGAAAAATCAACTAAATCATATCTTCTGTTGAAAAGAGTAATTTGTTATTGTTTTTTTCTCCCACTGTGTAACTGTAAACAAAGAACATTTGTAAATTGCTCATTTTTTGACATTCAAACAAATATTTGTATGCAAAATGTGAATATCTGTTTCGTATCCCCCACTATGTACAAGCATAATAATAATAATAATAATAATAAATCTAATGTAAATGTAATAATAATATTACACAGACAAAAAATACGAAACTGTCCTATTCCATAGTAATATTCTGTGAGAAATACATAAAACTACCAGTTCATCTTATGGATAAAAAAAATATCTCGTGAATAATTAAGAAATGAATTATAATAGAAAGGTTGATATGCTTATTTATGGTATGGAAAAAAGTAAAACTATCTGACAGTAATTTGGTGTAAAAACAGCATAAAAATTGCTGTATATTGTTTTATTTGTATAACTTGGCAGATTCATGTTTTTTTTTACCCCTCAATATTGTTTTTTTCCCCTCTTACTTACATTTATTTATTTATTTTTATTTTTTTGCTTTGAACATGTTAAACACGTTTATTTTCAATTAAAAATAAAATCCCAGATCATTTCTATATGATGCGAAATGAACACATTTCCCTTTATTACTGTGCAGATTGTTGCACTGTTACTGGCAAAATCCTAAGATTATTTTGCTCATGTAATTTATTTAGGGAAACCAGAGTGATTGAGTTTTCCATCTGTTTATGTAATAATCAGGTATCTTCTCTTTCTCTACAGTCTGTTCCGATCAAGCCAAAGTACTCTCGCAGGCCACACAAAAGCTGGCCAGTTTATGTAAGATGGATTTGTGTGGCTGTGTTGTGCTAAAATATTGTAGCCTACAAAAAACAAACAAAAAAAACTGCTTAACCCTTGTGTGACCTTAAGGACATTTTTGTCTTTTTATTTATTTATTTATTTATTTATTTTTAATTTTTTTTTTTTTTATCATTTTGGCTGTGTTAATGCCAACGGCATAAAATTGGCCAAAGGTGTGTATTTTCTGGGGAATTTTGATATTTCAACCTCAGTTCCTATAATACATCTATAATACACTGTGTACATTAATAGATACACTCAGGACCTTAAGGACATAAATGTCCCCATTGAAACCCATTAAAACTGCAATATTTGATCCCAGTGCCATTAAAGTATAAAATCTTGAATTCTATGATATTATGCTTTCATTCCGGAGCCCTGGCTTCAAAATGTAATTTTAATATTTCCACCAGATGGCACCATTTTTCTCATGTTTAGCCTATACATGCTTTTTCTTTTTTTTCTTTTTTTTTTTCTCTATTTTCATGTTTGCTGTATTATAGAGCACTGCAGGCCAATTGAATAAATGATGCAGCTAAAATTGTGTGGGTGTGTTTGTATGGATGTCAGAGTGTGTTTTGTATGTGTGTAATGAGAAATGTGTGTGTGTGTGTGTGTGTGTGTGTTTGTGTAAAAAACAACAGTGGCATTATGTAAACAAACTAGTATTTAAAGTGTTAAAATCCTGAAAATGAATGAATATTTGGTAGTTATGATCAGGACTGATGTTGGTTAAAAAAATGAACTCATTGAAAGTGAAAAATAATATTAATATATAATATTTTTATGGCAGTTTTTTGACGCGGATATTTTTGTCCTCTAAGAACCTCTGAGTAACTTTTTTAAATTGACGCACAAGGGTTAAAAATGCCACAATGTCTTTTTTATCGGCTGACAAGTTCATCAAAATATGGGGTGCTTATGATGGAAAATTTGAGAAGTTTCTCGCAGGACATAAACTTGTACGTTTTAGTTGATTCTGATTAGGTCATTAAGTTGTTGCCTAATTTCAAGTTCAGTTTCAATGTCAAACTTCAGTCTCTTGATGCAGCAACATTTAAACGCTTGTGAAGGTCTTATTGTCTTGGTCTAGGTTTGGACACACTTGACTTTTCGGAAAGGGGGGCTTTAAAGAGACAGGAGCTACAACAGAGCGTTTCAGCCAGAGAGTGAAAAGAGGTGCTGCAGCAATATACTCTATGAGAAAAAATAATGTTTTTTGAACATTAAATCATGTAAACCTATTCTAGTAGACCCCCCAAAGAAAATTATGAACCTGTAAATGAGCATAATATGGGCTCTTTAATGTATTCGGATGCAACATGTTTGATGTGCATTGTGTGTAAACTCTAACATTTTGTTTTATAATGTTGTGGAGAGCTTGTTTATTCTCTTCTGTTTGAGTTTCAAATATGGCTGAATTTGAGGGGCTGCACGATGTTAGCCAATCAGAACAGTGGGTGTTTACATTGACAGTTTAATGGAGACGCTGTGGCCAAAACCGAGCGTTTAGATAGAGGGCCAGAGACATTGTGGAAAATTAGCATTTATTACTAAACTATGACAGTTTCGGGCAAAAAAAAAAAAAAAAAAAAAAAAAACATAACTGACATTATCAGTAGACCTCAGGGAAGATAATAAAATAATACAAAAAAAAAAATTGCATTTCATGACCCCACTGCAGCCCCGGCACTATACGGCAAGTAACAGTTCCATCAGCTGGCCTGAAACACTCACACACTGGCCCCAGGCCAGCAAGCTATCATTATTGTTGAGCACTAATATGAGAATGATATGATATGTCACTTAGTGATTGTGAGGTGTGAACTGGTTCATGTTGACAGTTTGATGAGAGCGTCCGAATTTGGGATGTTAAAACTAGGAAGTGTCTTTAGACCCTGCCAGCCCACTCTGACCCTGTCTCAGCAGTAAACATCAACTCCTTAGTTTAATTTTTTTATTTAATTTTTATTTTATTGTTTGAATACAGATATTGTTCATGTTAGTTTCATCTAATGTTTGCAGGCTCACTTCAATAGAGATGGCTCTCTGATAGTATCCAGTAGCTATGATGGTTTGGTTTATGGTAAGTTTTTGCATGTTGAGCACTTTTATTAAAGGTGCTGTTTCTGATTTCAGCAGTTTTGCTATCTTCCACTAGACTTAGCCACTGAATTAGGCAGCCCTCATCCTTTCAGCCACATGCTGTCTCTCCAAAACCCTCACTACCAAATGCTTGCCAAAAAACACAAACATGTAAAAGGCAGAGCACAATTAATTTAATAAATAATCAAGATTACAATTACAGCTCCCACTATAAACGAATCATAAAAAGTGTCAATTATTGCAGTCCATGTCTACTCATGTTGTCAAAATTTACAATGTAATTTCCTAGTTTACCCAAAAATGAAAATTCTCTCATCATTTACTCACCCTCATGCCATTCCAGATGTGTATGTCTTTCTTCTGCAGAACACAGAAGTATTTTAGAAGATTTTTAGCTCTGTATGTCCTCACAATCTAAGTGAAAGGTGGCCAGAACTTTGAAGCTCCAAAAAGCTTATAAAGACAATGTAAAATAAATCCATACGATTTATTTTCTTATGGTGTGGGTGAGAAACAGATAAATATTTAAGTCCTTTTTTACTACAAGTCTCCACTTTCACTTCCATATTTTTGTTCTTTTGTTTTTGTCGATTCACATTCTTCATGCATATCGACCTCTGGGCTGGTCAAAGGTGGAGATTTATATTAAAAAAGGACTTAAATATTGATCTGTTTCTCACCCAAACCTATCATTATTGCTGCAGAAGACCTGGATTAAACCACTGGAGTTGTATGGATTACTTTTATGAACCCTTTATGTGCTTTTTTGAGTTCCAAAGTTCTGGCCACGATTCACTTGTATTGTATGGACCTACAGAGATGAAATATTCTTCTAAAAATCTTCATTTGTGTTCAGCAGAAGAAAGAAAGTCATACACATCTGGAATGGCATGAGGGTGAGTAAATGATGAGAGAATTTAAATTTTTGGGTGAACTATACCTTTAACGTTTGTTTTTGCAGCAGTTGAGCATTGTAACCAATCACAAATCCGTTGCTTGCTTCTGTGTATAATTGATTCATAATCTGAATAGCAGTTTTGTTTTTCATGCTGCTAAGAGGGCCAATGAGAAGTTGACAGTTTAGGCATTGTCTTCATTAACTGATATAACAGCTAAAAAGTAATTCAGAAACAGTTTTTGGTTTGTTTTGGATTTGTAGCCTACTTAAAAAAATGGCATGCAGTTTCCCACCTAAAAAGTATTTTAATGTAATTAACTCTATTAATTGCAATTAAAATATAAAGGGAAATAATCGACAAAGAGCATAGGGCTGTCACAGGGACAGGTGTGATTTGTCAGGACACATATTTCAGTTACATCTGTGAGATAGTAGGGACATTTTATGCACAGTTTTACACTTGTAGCACAACTGATATGTCATCATCATTACTTATGGTTCTTTAAGACCGAAGTGAAGACATTATTTATCCATTATTGATGTTGCCCTATAGTTTTCAATCAACTGTGGGACACTGCATCAGGACAATGTCTCAAAACTCTTATTGGTATGTGACTCTTCTGTACTTCTATACTGTTGAAGCTCACAAACATGGCACCAGATCTTTCTTTTATATATATATATATATATATATATATATATATATATATATATATATATATATATATACAGGTGCTGGTCATATAATTAGAATATCATCAAAAAGTTGATTTATTTCACTAATTCCATTCAAAAAGTGAAACTTGTATATTATATTCATTCATTACACACAGACTGATATATTTCAAATGTTTATTTCTTTTAATTTTGATGATTATAACTGACAACTAAGGAAAATCCCAAATTCAGTATCTCAGAAAATTAGAATATTGTGAAAAGGTTCAATATTGAAGACACCTTGTGCCACACTCTAATCAGCTAATTAACTCAAAACACCTGCAAAGGCCTTTAAATGGTCTCTCAGTCTAGTTCTGTACGCTACACAATCATGGGGAAGACTGCTGACTTGACAGTTGTCCAAAAGATGACCATTGACACGTTGCACAAGGAGGGCAAGACACAAAAGGTCATTGCAAAAGAGGCTGGCTGTTCACAGAGCTCTGTGTCCAAGCACATTAATAGAGAGGCGAAGGGAAGGAAAAGATGTGGTAGAAAAAAGTGTACAAGCAATAGGGATAACTGCACCCTGGAGAGGATTGTGAAACAAAACCCATTCAAAAATGTGGGGGAGATTCACAAAGAGTGGACTGCAGCTGGAGTCAGTGCTTCAAGAACCACTACGCACAGACGTGTGCAAGACATGGGTTTCAGCTGTCGCATTCCTTGCGTCAAGCCACTCTTGAACAACAGACAGCGTCTGAAGCGTCTCGCCTGGGCTAAAGACAAAAAGGACTGGACTGCTGCGGAGTGGTCCAAAGTTATGTCTGGAGGAAGAGAGGAGAGGCACACAAACCATGTTGCTTGAGGTCCAGTGTAAAGTTTCCACAGTCAGTGATGGTTTGGGGTGCCATGTCATCTGCTGGTGTTGGTCCACTGTGTTTTCTGAGGTCCAAGGTAAACGCAGCCCTATACCAGGAAGTTTTAGAGCACTTCATGCTTCCTGCTGCTGACCAACTTTATGGAGATGCAGATTTCATCTTCCAACAGGACTTGGCACCTGCACACAGTGCCAAAGCAACCAGAAAATCTATGGGGTATTGTGAAGAGGAAGATGCGATATGCCAGACCCAACAATGCAGAAGAGCTGAAGGCCACTATCAGAGCAACCTGGGCTCTCATAACACCTGAGCAGTGCCACAGACTGATCGACTCCATGCCACGCCGCATTGCTGCAGTAATTCAGGCAAAAGGAGCCCCAACTAAGTATTGAGTGCTGTACATGCTCATACTTTTCATGTTCATACTATTCAGTTGGCCAAGATTTCTAAAAATCCTTTCTTTGTATTGGTCTTAAGTAATATTCTAATTTTCTGAGATACTGAATTTGGGATTTTCCTTAGTTGTCAGTTATAATCATCAAAATTAAAAGAAATAAACATCTGAAATGTATCAGTCTGTGTAATGAATGAATATAATATACAAGTTTCACTTTTTGAATGGAATTGGTGAAATAAATAAACTTTTTGATGATATTCTAATTATATGACCAGCACCTGTGTGTGTATGTGTATATATAAGCCAATGTGATAAAGACTACATAGTTTTTTTTTTTTTTTTTTTTTTAGCCACAAATTTAGAATATTGTGGTACCAGAAGGTCAGATGGTGTGTGTTTGGATGAATGCATGTGCATAGGATGTACATAATTTGGATAAATGTAATGCCTCTCTTAATGTAAGGAGTGTATATTAATGAAACACTGATCAGTGCTTCATTTTCAGAAGATGACAACCCTCCTGTCTCATTTGTGAAATTTTTCTCCAAATGGCAAATACATTCTAGCTGCAGCACTGGACAAGTAAGTGAATCCTTAGTAGATTATTATATTTTTCCATTCAATACTCAGTTTTTCAAACAACATAGCAATAAAACTGTCAAAAGTGTTATCAATAATTAAACAATTATTGTTCTCTCACAGTACCTTTAGAGCTTTGGGACTACAGCAAAGGTCAGTAATGTCAGTTGCTTATGGTCAACATTTTGCCATGGAATTTTCTTCTGAATGAATTATAAAATGTAATTTTTTTTTACTGATATATTGCATTTATTTATCAGTGTCTTAAAACATATACTGGACTTAAGTATGAGAAGTATTGCATGTTTTGCCACTTTTTCTGTGACTGTTGGAAAGGTACATTCTATGTAACGACTTCACCTGCATTTAATACCAGTTTCTGTTTTTCTACAAGTTCCTTGTTTTTGTGTAACTTGAATCTGTTTTGCTCTCATTCAGTGGATTGTCTCAGGCTCTGAAGATAGCATGGTGTACAGTACTATGCTAAAGTTTTAGGCACTTGTGAAAAATCTTGCATAGTGAGGATGTCTTCAAAAATAATGACATAAATAGTTTTCATTTATCACTTAATGTCATACGAAGTCCAGTAAACATAAAAAAGCTAAATCAATATTCGGTGTGACCACCTTTGCCTTTAAAACAGCACCAATTCTCCTAGGTACACCTGGACACAGTTTTTCTTGGTTGTTAGCAGATATGTTCCAAGCTTCTTGGAGAATTCACCACAGTTCTTCTATATATTTAGGCTGTCTCCATTGCTTTGTGGGGGCAATGCCATCTCTTGCAGGGCTCCCTGTTCTTCTGTTCTAATCTTTTCTATTTGCAAAAGTAATGTTTGGGAGTTTCACATTTATATTTCCTATTGACATACTAAAGCTGAAGATATAAATAATAATCTTAAGACAAATGCTTTTGTGAAACATCTTATGTGCCTAAAACTTTGGCACAGTACTGTATATCTGGAACTTGCAGATCAAAGAAATTGTGCAGAAGTTACACGGCCAAACAGGTACAATTTGACATTAGAAACACCTCCCAGACCTAAACAATCTGCAGTCTTTTACTTTAATTTGGTTAACATAATAAACCATTGTAAAATATATATACACATACAGGTGCATCTCAATAAATTAGAATGTCATGGAAAAGTTCATTTATTTCAGTAATTCAACTCAAATTGTGAAACTTGTGTATTAAATAAATTCAATGCACACAGACTGAAGTAGTTTAAGTCTTTGGTTCTTTTAATTGTGGTGATTTTGGCTCACATTTAACAAAAACCCACCAATTCACTATCTCAAAAAATTAGAATACATCATAAGACCAATAAAAAAAAACATTTTTAGTGAATTGTTGGTCTTCTGGAAAGTATGTTCATTTACTGTATATGTACTCAATACTTGGTAGGGGCTCCTTTTGCTTTAATTACTGCCTCAATTTGGTGTGGCATGGAGGTGATCAGTTTGTGGCACTGCTGAGGTGGTATGGAAGCCCAGGTTTCTTTGACAGTGGCCTTCAGCTCATCTGCATTTTTTGGTCTCTTGTTTCTCATTTTCCTCTTGACAATACCCCATAGATTCTCTATGGGGTTCAGGTCTGGTGAGTTTGCTGGCCAGTCAATCACACCAACACCATGGTCATTTAACCAACTTTTGGTGTTTTTGGCAGTGTGGGCAGGTGCCAAATCCTGCTGGAAAATGAAATCAGCATCTTTAAAAAGCTGGTCAGCAGAAGGAAACATGAATTGCTCCAAAATTTCTTGGTAAACGGGTGCAGTGACTGTGGTTTTCAAAAAACACAATGGACCAACACCAGCAGATGACATTGCACCCTAAATCATCACAGACTGTGGAAACGTAACACTGGACTTCAAGCAACTTGGGCTATGAGCTTCTCCACCCTTCCTCCAGACTCTAGGACCTTGGTTTCCAAATGAAATACAAAACTTGCTCTCATCTGAAAAGAGGACTTTGGACCACTGGGCAACAGTCCAGTTCTTCTTCTCCTTAGCCCAGGTAAGACGCCTCTGACGTTGTCTGTGGTTCAGGAGTGGCTTAACAAGAGGAATACGACAACTGTAGCCAAATTCCTTGACATGTCTGTGTGTGGTGGCTCTTGATGCCTTGACCCCAGCCTCAGTCCATTCCTTGTGAAGTTCACCCAAATTCTTGAATCGATTTTGCTTGACAATCCTCATAAGGCTGCGGTTCTCTCGGTTGGTTGTGCATCTTTTTCTTCCACACTTTTTCCTTCCACTCAACTTTCTGTTAACATGCTTGGATACAGCACTCTGTGAAAAGCCAGCTTCTTTGGCAATGAATGTTTGTGGCTTACCCTCCTTGTGAAGGGTGTCAATGATTGTCTTCTGGACAACTGTCAAATCAGCAGTCTTCCCCATGATTGTGTAGCCTACTGAACCAAACTGAGAGACCATTTTGAAGGCTCAGGGAACCTTTGCAGGTGTTTTGAGTTGATTAGCTGATTGGCATGTCACCATATTCTAATTTTGAGATAGTGAATTGGTGGGTTTTTGTTAAATGTGAGCCAAAATCATCACAATTAAAAGAACCAAAGACTTAAACTACTTCAGTCTGTGTGCACTGAATTTATTTAATACACGAGTTTCACAATTTGAGTTGAATTACTGAAATAAATGAACTTTTCCACGACATTTTAATTTATTGAGATGCACCTGTGTGTGTGTGTGTGTGTGTGTGTGTGTGTGTGTGTGTGTGTGTGTATATTTTATACCATTAGATGTAGTGATCTCGACAGCTTGTCACCCTACAGAGAACATCATTGCCTCTGCATCCCTAGAGAATGACAAGACCATCAAACTGTGGAGGAATGATTGCTAAGTTTCAAAGCATTACTTCAAAAACTTTTGTGGAAGACTTCAGATGCCAACAGTGTTTCTTTTACCACACTTTAGATAGCACATAGTGAAGGCTCTGGTTATCTGAGAGATGGGCAGGTCCTATCTTCTCAGAACAGTTACAGTCTCACATATCTGAGCCTTTCTCTACTTAATGTACTTTTACTGGATAGACCTACTGTAATCTTTTCAGTTTACTTTATTACTGAAGAGCAAATCTTGTGTTTTCTTGTTTTGGGTGAGGATGGATGTACTTATGGTAGACATACCAAAAATGAATTACTGTAAGATTTATTATTTTTATTTTATTTATTTTTTTCAGCAAGAAAATGTTTTAAACTTTTGTTTATAAGAGTTTTGCAATTATTCATTGTTTAAGCAAACTAGCAATGTTTCTAGAAACCTTTAACTGTTTCTAAACATTATTTTCCAATATTTCAGATTTGATATAAAGGTAGAAATTTGTCTTCAGTTTCAAGGTTTGACTTTGATGGATTGGAGAATTAGGCAAATCTCCATAAAATTCATAAAACTAAAAATGTTTTTTTCCTTTGTAATTTATTCATTTTCTGCTCCTTAGACCCTGTGGAATTTACCTTTAACAAGATTTGCTGTGCTTTGTGAGAAACTATAAAGCACATTTAATTTGAACACTTTTTATGTTCATTTATGGATTGTTCTCATGATTTCTAAAGAAAACATCTCAGTCATTTTTAGAGTCTGAAATTTAATAGTACTTTGAACAAAATACATTTTGCAATAGGACAATACATCCACCCTCAGTCTTTTTTGGGGGAAAAAAGAGCCATCCTTAGCTCTCAGGTAATAGCAGAGGAACGGAGAAGAATTTGTATGTAAACCTTCCCTCACTCCAGGTTTGAGGGCATGGCACCACTTAAAAATTAAAATTTACACCAACAATGAATTTCAACAACATAGAATTTCAAAACTAACTAAATAGTGATATAGCGATAATTACACTTTGTACAAAAATAGATAATTCTCTTAAAATGGATCTCTTTGATGTTTTGCTGATATATTCCCGTGATGAACTGGTGTCTCACAGGAAAATATTGCAGACTGGTAAAGGATTTAGCGAAAATGATGTCTGACAGCAGCACATCATGATTGTGGCAATATCCAAAAAAGATGTGCCTGGCTCCTGATGGTCTAAACCCTGTTTGACTATTCCACACGATGCTCCTCCAAACCTAAGACTGCATTACACTGTGTCTGTTTTTGTTTCTTGTTTCCCTCAGCAAGGGATTTTTTTATTTTTTATTTATTTATTTTTTTGCACATTCTAAACATGCTGGTGTTGGAGTAATGCAAAACCCACATATAAAATTTTAAAGAGGATAGACCAAGTCCACTGATCTTCCCTGAATTTCTCCCTGGTCAAATCATAAGAACATATGACCACTGATAAGGTTAGGTCCTGTTTAACAATCATATAAATAGTACATGCTGCTTGTACGCATTTTGTACTAAATGCTCTTTTGTCATTATGTTGTGAGGCCCAACACATAAAGTATAGACTATTGCCAGAATGTTTAGTCTAAATAAATCAGTATATATCAGTAATAATTCTTGTTGCACTTTAATCTGTTTTGAATACTATTCTGATGCTAGTGAAACTTTGTAATATGGCACTTTTCGTACCACTGTCTCCTTAAGATGATTCGCTCATGTTTTCCTCTTTGTAAGTCGCTTTGGATAAAAGCGTCTGCCAAATGAATAAATGTAAATGTAAATGTAGTAAAAATTCCTAAAAGGGATACTTTAGCAAAATGTGAAAATTAATTCCTCATTTACTCACTTTCATGTCGTACCAAACACTATGACTTTCCTCCGACTTAAAGTTTGGTTTGTTCCTCATATGACTTCAGAAAACTCCGAATATAGTGCACAAGTAGAATAAATCTATTTATTACACTTTTTATAGTGCTTTTGCAACTTTTCCATAATTTTTTTTAAAAGCTTCAGTTTCTATTAATTGTAATTGCATGTAAAACAAAACAACCAGTACATTCTTCAGAAAGTCTCTTTATATGCTCCCCGGAAGAAAGAAAGTCATAGGGGTTTGGAATAACATGAGGGTTTTTGGCAAACTTTTCCTTTTAATGTCCACTAAACAGGTTAGATACTTTCCAAACTGCAATAATAATTAATTCTAATAAAAGTAACTGTCATCACTTTCATCATGAAAACACTGGTTCAGATTGGCTCAATCTGCAATTGAGGTTTGAGCAGTGGCATTGTGAAATCTGTCTCACCATTTGATGTTATTTCCTTGTTATGACACAGATGAGAGACACTGCAAACTTTAAGCAAAAAATACAATAAAAATGCATATTTTCATTTGCATAAACCTGAGGCTTAAGAATGTTTTGCAAACATTGAAAAATAACCAATGTAATTATGAATTCCCAACACTTAAAACTGTAGAAATGTCTATGTAGACGTCTCTAAGTCATATAGCAAATTAGCACAGCTGCAATGTCACAACTCTTCCAATAGGGGGCAGACATAGCACTTCTCAAACCTTGTGATTCCCTGAGGCCAGACTATCATCTGGATTCCTTTAACTAGTTGCATATTTTCAAATCAGTAACACCCAATTGCTGGGAATTATCAGATGATTTATAAACATTATTGAAAATCTTTGGAAATACTTAATACATATTTATGCTGAATTATAGAGGCAAAACATTATGCAAATCTTCAACATTTTTTTTTTTTTTTTTTACAGAATTCTTATAATGAATCGTATTTTCATCCAATGTGAGTTCGGCCAGGAGCACACCTGCTTTTCATTGTTTTTAGAGCATTCTGTGATTCATATATCTCTTCCGAAAAGAAAAGGACTTCAAACTGAAACCAAACAGCTGCTTCTTTCTCACGAATACATACTTATAGTAAACTGATATATGTCAAAAAAAAAAAAAAAGTAAGTGCCTGGAAAACAATGTTATTATGTTGCTGGATCTTTTTACATCAACAAACTCTGGATACTGAAATCAAGTCCGTGACTAAAAAATGCACACTGTTAACACTGATCGCTATAGTCTTAAGCAAGAGGTTCCAATGGCAGATACACATGGACAGTGATATAACTGTTAAGGACAGTTGTATGAAGAAGTGCAGCTGAGGTATTAAGGAATTTGTATCCTCACATGAAAATTGAAAATTCACAGCAATGATTTTAGAGATGAGGTGGTTTGGCTGTATATGGGTTGAACTCAATGCAATGCAGATTTAGACCTCTGTGAGGCAGAATAAATGAGACACAATTAGATCTTTGAGTTATTTTCAGCAGAAATTTCCATAGAACTTGGTGAGATCTCTCAAACCAGGAAAAAAAATTCCATCCTGTTTGTATGGCATTCCGTAATGAAAGGTTGCACAGCATTTTGCTGATTACGCAATGCTTCTGATTAAACGCCAGGGTAGAATTACTTGCAGTTCAATCCTCTCTTGGACAGCAGTGTGAGATGTTTATCAGTCTGGACAAAGCAGTCTCTATTGAGATGTGTCCTGTGCTGGCCTCTTGTAGTGTTCTGTACAGAAAACAGGACCCTCTTCCATTGCTTTACAGAGGCATTTAGTGAAATGCTGTTAGACGGGCAGAGATGACCAGAATCCATTCCCTTAAGTCATTTGGTGTGGCGCTTCAAGCATTTCCATTAGGAAAGTGTCAATGGGCGTGTCCCCGATTAACTTGAAAAAGAAGAGATGTTCAAGACACTTCAGGCCAATGGAGCGCAAAGCGGGCAGACGCAATAACAGCTTGGCAAATCTGTTCATAAAACAATATACGCAAAAGTTAAGATTAGCACTGTTTGGAAGAGCTTTGTGTTTAAAGTTTAGATTATTATTGTCTGAGAGTCATAATAGACTAATAAACTAGCCAGGGTGATATATAGACCAATATACAGTATATACACTGTATATGGTCATGCAAAGACAAAACTCAGTAACTACACTTTCTGTCAAAAATGATTTATGAAAGTAACAATGTTGGGTAAATTACTTTCAAAAAGTAATCCACTACTGATTACTTCACTTAAATTGTAATCTGATTATTTTACTGATTACTTCATGGGAAAAGAAATCAGATGACTAATTACTTTACTTTGAAGTTACTTTCTAAAACCAATCAAACCTGCGAAAAATACAAACGTGACACTAATAGCTCTTTTAGTACTTTAATGTTGACTGAAACAACAACAAAATTCCAGCAACATGACAAAGACAGCAACTTGGCTAAAGAGATCCAATGCATTTCTAAAAATGCAACTTAACTTTATTATCTCAAATATGCTGAAGCAGTATCTTCAGGCGTGTGTGTGTGTGTGTGTGTGTGTGTGTGTGTCTGCTATCTACAACCTTCTTAGGTGTGTGTGGCATGTATGTGTACAGTATGCTTGTTTACCTGAGTTTGTGTTGGGGTGAAAGACAGAAAAAGAATACTAATGAACTGAAAACATTTCTGAAAACACATTTGCAAACAGCTTTGATAGTAAAACCATTGTGTTTTTGAATGCTTGTTTCTTTCCGGTGTGCATATATAGGTTTGCTTGTGTGTTGCATCATGCATGTGTCTGTGTGCATGTACAATATGTCTGTTTGTGTGTGTACATGTGCAGCATGTGTGAGTTTACACAACTTTACAGCGAGTGGATTATTTCTACCTTCCTGCTTGTACTCCACTACCACTTGCGCATCTGTAACGCTATTGCATTGTGTTTGTATTTTATTGTGTACAGTACATAAAGAACATAAAAGGGCCATTTGCTTAGCGACATCTTTTTCAAGACGCCATTCGGAAAATGTTTCCACCTTGTGAGCAATATATCCCTCTGTCAGATGGGAATGAGCGCTGTTTTCCATATACGCTCGAAGCCAATCCTCATGCGACAGCTGCAGAGAGACACACGAGGGAAGCGTGCAAGGATGGGGTAGAGCGCACAGATTTGAGGAGTGCTCGCTGAGATTGATTGTGAGCGAATGAAAACTTGAAACGCTTCGCTGTCGTTTTCAATTTGAACAAACAACTACACGCCGCTGAACCATAGTAACGCTGCTCACTCATCTGCTGTCGCCTCAATATGTGTCCTCTATGCCATGGTGGTTTGTTAGAGCGCATGCTCATTAGCTGACACAGCAACACACATAAAAGTACTAACATAGGAACATAATACATTTTAAAATGCATTCTACTTAATATTATTGTCTTAGCAATAAAGGTGTAATCCAAATAACGTAATTTTATTAATGTCTGTAACTTTAATCAGATTCCTTAATCTTAAAAATAACACGTTACATTACTGCGTTACTGCAAAATGTAATTAGATTACCGTAACGCGTTACTAGGCTCTGCAATGCTTTGTAACGCATTACATCCAACACTGGACAATAATCGGGTCACTTTAGACCATCCTGTGACAGATGGGTTTGTCTCAACTTTGCTCAGATTCAGAGCAAACGGAGTGAGATGATTTAATTATTCATATTTGGCTGGAAAATCAATACATTTTGAAGGCATTTTCCTCAGTTTCAGTGTTGATATAGTCACTGTGTTTTGGCTTCGTAGGGCAGTAGATATCAGCATTGGTTATCGAAAATCCATATCGGTCAATCAATATCTGTGATGTGTGATTTCAAAATGTACGGCTCTGCAATACATTACAAATCCACCAACAGCAAAACATTCCTACTAGCTTACATAGTGTCAAACCGAAAATTATAAGCTGTTTTAAGGATGTGGAGTTGTAACGCCCCGTACACACATGCAGTGACTTTATCGCTTGATGTCGATGACTGAAGCAGTGCTCATTGCATCATATCATTAATAAAAGATGAATGATCTATCAATGTATGAATCAAACTCACTCAGACTGCCGACAATTTATTTCCCATGCATAATTTTTTATTATATCCATATATGTTGTTACAAACAAATCAAAGAACACTGAAATCGCTCAAAAAAACATCACAACGCTGCTCAGTCTAGTATGCACTCGATGCCATTATCTCGAAGGAGACGTTGTCTCACTGACACCCTCTTCCCTCCTATTGGTTGTCACTTCCGAAAGTCGTTCCTCATTTTCATAAAGTTAAACTTTTCTCAAATTTGTCACGTCGCTCGCCACGACCACATCTAGTCACCAGAGGTTGCTGTCGCTCGTGTCGCCGGAAGTCGACAGCTCTCATTGAAAATGAATGAGATGAGGTCGCTTTGTCCCTGGAAGTCGCTGCATGTGTGTACGGGGATTAAAGCATTAATATTGAGTTTTTAACTGAAAATTAATAACCTTTTAAAGCCAACATGAAATCAAAATTGACAGTTATTTTTATAACGTTCATGGTCTTATGATTGATTGATCAATGCAGATTATTCCAAAGACAAAAATGTTGCCTTTGTTATCTCTCAACAAAATGTAATCAATTCATGTCCAATCAATTCCTGATGAACATTATTAATTTCCTGTTTCACTCAAAAATACGTCACATTATAGAAGTCCAGTATATGGGTTGCGAGTGCCATTTCATGTGTACTTTAAATAAAAATGACGAATAACTCATGATTCGAGTATAGAGCACTCTTTCGTTAAAACATGTTAAATTAATTTATACAACACTCAGAAAATATTACACACATTTACACATTTCAATTTCATCACAAAATTCCATTAAACTGAGTTGTGTAACGTCTGACCAAATTAAATTACAGTAATACAACTTAAAATATATATATTTTTTTATGAAATGTATAAATCTTATTTATTTGGTATGAAAGTAATAGCTCATTTATATTCATTTATTTATACCAGTCAAATACTGAAGTGTACCCTTGAGATGAAAGATAAGTGTGTGTATACCTCCCAGGTTGATCAGGGTATTTTTGTTTACAGTAGGCCTCCAGAGAAGCATACACTCTTTCCCTCAGTGCTTCCACCTCAGATGGATTAGACAGTCCTTTTGAGTCTAAGGGTTGAAAAAAACAACACACAAAAACAACAATATATGGTGAACTATCGTAGACAAAGTCATATTCACACACTCAGCTCTAAGGATGAGCTTAATAGAAATCAGTATGTAAAGATAAACCTAGTCTGATGCACGGCACCACATTTAATGATCACGCTGGAAAGGGGGCCTGGGTAGCTCAGCATGTAAAGACGCTGACTACCACGCTTGGAGTTACTCCAGTCAGGCTTCCTAAGCAACCAATTGGCCCGGTTGCTAGGTTGGGTATAGTCACGTTGGGTTAACCTCCTCGTGGTCGCAATAATGTGGTTCTCGCTCTCGGTGGGGTGCGTGGTGAGTTATACGTGGATGCCGCGGTGAATAGTATGAGACTCCACACGCGCTAGGTCTCCGCGGTAATGCGCTCAACAAGCCACGTGATAAGATGCACGGATTGACTGTCTCAGACGCAGAGGCAAATGAGATTCGTCCTCCGCCACCTGGATTGAGGCGAGTCACTACGCCACCATGAGGACCTAGAGTGCATTGGTAATTGATCATGCCAAATTGAAAAAAAAAAAAAAAAAAAAATTCACGTTGGACATGTTATGATTCTAAATGTGGCACTTTATTTGATGCTAAATCGGTGTGCAATGCAAGACTATCTTTTCTTGTGGGTGATGAGGAATAATGCTAGCTTACATCAAATGCTTTAGCCTGTAGATAAAGCTATTTCAGAAAGTGGAGCAGCAATCCTCTTTCCACAATGGAAAGATTGTGCTTTGTTCAGACATTAAAAACAAAGTGCACATTTTTCTATGAATCTTCCCCACATATATCAACTGGGTTTTTTTTTTTTTCCATCTCTTTCTTGACTCATTATTTGATTAGAGTGCCAAAATTGAAGTCATTTTTACACTCCAAAATAACCATATTTATGTCTGAGATGATTAGTGGATACCATTTGCTGAATTCATGTGGCAACTATGTAGCATACTACTACCACTGTTTGAAATGTTTATTGTTGGATTCTGCACAGCTTTACATCCTGTTTTAAAAAAAGTATGCACTATACAGTATGAACTGCTTAATATAGTGATTACATAAAGCTTTCTATAGCTCAAGTTCATAGCCATTGGAATCCCATGTACTGCTTCTGGTTTTCTTCCAACATATTTTTTAATATTCCAAAACAAACAGCAAGGTAGCTTAATCAAACTGAGATTGCATCTAAATACAGACTGTGTGTGTGTGTGTGTGTGTGTGTGTGTGTGTGTCTGTGTGTGTGTATGTATCCATTACTGTACCTGGATTGAACAGAACAATAGCTCGCAGACATCCAAGTTCAGTCTTGTCCATCTGCATGTCTCTCATCTTTGACACAAGCTCTGTCAGCACTCTGTAAAACAAATAGTGATTAATATTTATGCTATCTGTCACCTCAGTCAGTCTGATTAATAGGGAATTCACTTTCCTCCAAAATACCCTTACAAATGTTGGTAAATGTTCTGTAACACATCAAATAGGCCCAACGAGTCATCGCTCCACCTTCATATTTAGTTTTCATATTGACTTGGAAATCAAAGCCATTATGTCCTATAAGACACATTCATCTCTACTGCAGACTGACTGGGCACCATATATTTCATTAGTGAAGACACCAGCATATCTCACACAGCCAGTGAAACATTATGACACCACTACATAACCATAAAACCATTAAGCCATACGGCTTAATGTAAAAATGCAATCAATCAAGAGTAAGATGTGGAGTATGTTTTCATGATGCAAATTCTAATATCATTATAGGGGTTATTTTCAAAAAATCATGTGTGCAAGACCTATGGCTGTCACCACGGGCGGACTGGGAAGAGAAATCGGCCCTGGACTTTACATAGAAACCAGCCCAAAAGTTGTTGAGCGGGGTGGGTGTTTCAGCTTATCGCCGCCCGTTCGGCCCAGTTTTGCGGCCGGCCCACTGGGAAAAGTCCCGGTTCTCCCTATGGCCAGTCCTGCCCTGGCTGTCAAAAACTTTCCAGGGGGTCTGCTATGAGGACATGTAAAATTTTCTCAGTAGATCACAGGATTATACCATCCTTTATACCCGGACATTGATTTTAAAGGTGATGTGTGTTATTTTTTCAAGTTTAAAGGGATAGTTCACCCAATAATGAAAATTCTGTCATAGTTTACTCACCCTCATGTTGTTCCAAACACGTCTGACTTTCTCATGTGGAACACACGAGAAGTTAATGAATATCATGGTCTATCTTTTCAATACAATAGCAATGGATAGTGACTCTTAAAGGGACAGTTCACCCAAAAAAGAAAATTCTCTCATCATTTACTTACCCTCATGCCATCCCAGATGTGTATGACTTTCTTTCTTCTGCAGAACATAAGCAAAGATTTTTAAAAGAATATTTCAGCTCTGTACATCCTCACAATGCAAGTGAATGGTGACCAGAACTCAGAAGGTCCAAAAATCACATAAAGGCAGCATAAAAGTAATGAACACAACTTGTTCTGAAGCAATATGATATGTGTGGGAGAGAAACAGATCAATATTTAGGTCCTTTTTTTTATTTTTTATTTTTCTAGAAATCTCCACCTTTGACCAGCCCCAGCCAGTATGTGGCTAAATGTAAAAGTGAAAGTAATTTCCACACCAGAATGTGGAAGTAAAAGCGTAGATTTTCAGTAAAAAAGGACTTTTAATTTAATATTGATCTGTTTCTCACCCACACCTATCATACCACTTCAGAAGATCTTCTGAGATCTGGTAACTATTCACTTGCATTGTGAGGACCAACAGAGCTGAGATATTCTTTTAAAAATCTTTGTTTATGTTCAGCAGAAGAAAGAAAGTCATACTGGTATGGCATCAGGTTGAGTAAATGATGAGAGAAATTTCATTTTTGGGTGAACTATCCCTTTAAAAAAGGACCCAAAGTGTCATAAAAGAAGTCCAAGCGACTTATGCAACATATTCAAAGTCTTTTGAAGGCATATGATAGGTTATGGTGAGTAACAACCCAAAATCGAATGACTTTTTCCAGTGAAAATCTTGACCTGCTTTGTCCGTGCGCTGACTACAATGCAACGAACAAGCTTCTTTCTTGCACTCATGAATGTGCAACAGAAATTTTTCACTGAAAAATGACGTACATTTCGGGTTGTTTCTCACCAAAACGTATGCTTTCAGAAGACTATGACGAATTATTTGCATGTATGATACTTTTGGGTACTTTTTAAGATTTAATGTGAGTCACTATCATCTGCTATTGTATTTAATAGAAAATGTGAATATTTATTAAAACATCTCCTTTTGTGTTCTGCTTATAAGCTATAAAGTCATATGGGTTTTGAGCGACAAAAGGGTGAGTAAATGACAGTATTGTCATTTTTAGGTAAATTATTCCTTTAAAGTACATTCTACTAACCCAGCTTAATATTCACCTTATTTTACACGGAACAGTTCGCATTTTTCATGCATTATGAACGCAACTCTGCAGGTTCACATTATTTTGACATTGCTTGATTCCAAATATTTGTGGCTGTATATGTTACCATACATAGCAAATGGCACACAACAACATTAGGTGAATTGTCATGTGTGTCATCATAGTTCACCTGCCTCAGATATGGTTCTTGAACAAGAAGTTTCTCTTCTGTACTCGTCTACTCATTAGCCTGAATTTGTATGTTGCAAAACCATCATTATGATAATAATAACAATATGGTATTATATGTTATATTATGAAATAGAATTATATTGACATTGTAAACACACACACACACACACACACACACACACACACAGACAGGCGTTTCAACCTGCCTGACATAGCAATATTCGCTTAACCAATGATGTAAATTTTGGGTGGAACAATCTGTTTGGCCGACCATAGCAATCAAACACTTTCACTTTATGTTCTTCTGTAGTCTTTATTCTTGGGAACTTTGGAAATTTACTAACCTGTCAAAGATGGCTCCCACACCGGCAGTGTGTGCACTGTTTCTATGGACATGAAGGCCTGTAGCTAATAATATTCCATCTTTCACAGCTATGGAACGATGTGAAAAAGAAGCAATCAGGAGTTCATTCCATCCTAGTGACAGAGGACAGGAACACAAAAGCATTTTGATATGTGTTCTCAAAAGAAAATGCAAGATCTTAAGGATATTTCTTATACAATAAAAATATTTACGATTGTATTCATGGTGTTTTAACAAGGACATTGCAAGCCCCTGTCCAATCAACTATCAGATAATTTCCCTCATGCAAATAGCACTCATGAAGCTCCCGTAGCATCCCAGAGGTGCAGGGACCCCAGATAGCGTGTTTAAAGACAATATTTATTTATTTATTTATTTTTATTAAATTTTACCCTTATGTGTTAAAGCAATCGCCACTGATGCTTTGGAACAATGCTGCATCAAACGCATCTCTACATTCATATAAATTCTTCTGAAATAGCATGCAATGCCACATAAATGTAAACATGCTTATTTAATAAGCTTTTTTTTTGTTTTTTTCAGATGTAACTCCATAGTTAGAAGTAGATGCAGACCAAATATGGGTCACGTCAGGTTAATATCTGCAGGAATCAAACAAAAGCTGTATGTGTTTATTTACTGACGCACCTGCTCGCAGGAGGATGACTTGATCATCCAGCGGGAGATCAGAAAAGTAAGGTATCCGCTTGGCCCACTCCACTAAAGTAAAGAGTTGCTTGTCAGCTGCTTGACAGATGTTTGTTACTGGGTCGTTAGGCTGGAGAGAGAAGAGAGAAAGAAGACCTCTATGTCAGTGACTTTCCTGGCTACCCATAGTAAGAAAAATCATAAAATGAGATCTCTTTAATATCTCTATTGTTTCTCCAAGACAGCAATGAGATTAGAAGTTAGCACTGATTCTGAATTTGGAGATCCTAGCTCAAATCTTGGTGGGACCTTCTAGGCTCAAGTTACTTTAAGGGTTTCTGTAACTTAACTGCGATAGCAAGTTAAGCAACACCTAGGGCATGGGTTTGATTCTCAGGGTGCACACAAACTGATCAAATGTACAGTGCATCCGGAAAGTATTCACAGCACTTCACTTTTTCCACATTTTGTTATGTTACAGCCTTATTCCAAAATGGATTAAATTCATTATTTTCCTCAAAATTCTACAAACAATACCCCATAATGACAACGTGAAAGAAGTTTGTTTGAAATCTTTCCAAATTTATTACAAATAAAAACATGTACATAAGTATTCACAGCCTTTGCCATGACACTCAAAATTGAGCTCAGGTGCATCCTGTTTCCACTGATCATCCTTGAGATGTTTCTACAACTTGACTGGAGTCCACCTGTGGTAAATTCAGTTGATTGGACATGATTTGGAAAGGCATACACCTGTCTATTTAAGGTCCCACAGTTAACAGTGCATGTCAGAACACAAACCAAGCCATGAAGTCCAAGGAATTGTCTGTAGACCTCTGAGACAGGATTGTATCGAGGCACAGATCTGGGAAAGAATGATTTCTGCAGCATTGAAGGTCCCAGTGAGCACAGTGGCCTCCATCATCCGTAAATGGAAGAAGTTTGGAACCACCAGGACTCTTCCTAGAGCTGGGCGCCTGGCCAAACTGAGCGATCGGGGGAGAAGGGCCTTAGTCAGGGAGGTGACCAAGAACCCATTGGTCACTCTGACAGAGCTCCAGCATTTCTCTGTGGAGAGAGGAGAACCTTCCAGAAGAACAACCATCTCTGCAGCACTCCACCAATCAGGCCTGTATGGTAGAGTGGCCAGACGGAAGCCACTCAGTAAAAGGCACATGACAGCCCGCCTGGAGTTTGCCAAAAGGCACCTGAAGGACTCTCAGACCATGAGAAACAAAGATTGAACTCTTTGGCCTGAATGGCAAGCGTCATGTCTGGAGGAAACCAGGCACCGCTCATCACCTGGCCAATACCATCCCTACAGTGAAGCATGGTGGTGGCAGCATCATGCTGTGGGGATGTTTTTCAGCGGCAGGAACTGGGAGACTAGTCAGGATCGAGGGAAAGATGAATGCAGCAATCTACAGAGACATCCTTGATGAAAACCTGCTCCAGAGCGCTCTGGACCTCAGACTGGGGTGAAGGTTCATCTTCCAACAGGACAACGACCCTAAGCACACAGCCAAGATAACAAAGGAGTGGCTCCGGGACAACTCTGTGAATGTCCTTGAGTGGCCCAGCCAGAGCCCAGACTTGAACCCGATTGAACATCTCTGGCGAGATCTGAAAATGGCTGTGCACTGACGCTCCCCATCCAACCTGATGGAGCTTGAGAGGTCCTGCAAAGAAGAATGGGAGAAACTGCCCAAAAATAGGTGTGCCAAGCTTGTAGCATCATACTCAAAAAGACTTGAGGCTGTAATTGGTTCCAAAGGTGCTTCAACAAAGTATTGAGCAAAGGCTGTGAATACTTATGTACTTTTTCGTTTTTTTTCCTTTTTAATAAATTTGCAAAGATTTCAAACAAACTTCTTTCACGTTGTCATTATGGGGTATTGTTTGTAGAATTTTGAGGAAAATAATGAATTTAATCCATTTTGGAGTAAGGCTGTAACATAACAAAATGTGGAAAAAGTGAAGCGCTGTGAATACTTTCCGGATGCACTGTATCCCTTGAATGCACCTTAAGTGTCTTCCCTAGGAGTAAATGTAACTGGAGAACAAGTGGAGATTTTTCCTGAAGTGTCCTGCCTTTTTATTTTTTTTATTTTTTTTTTTTTTTGATAATTTCCTCTAGTGTTTGAGGTCTCTTCTGAAACTCACAAACTGTGCTCGGATTTAGCATGATACCAAAGTCTGAAATCAAAAGCCAAATATATTTATATAAACTTTATACTAAAGACCAAATTATCTGGACTATTCACATTCATCAACAGGGTCTATACTCTTACTGTCACTTTTGTTTCTATTTGAATATCTTCTAATAAATTTTAGAAGCATCTGAGACAAAGGTGATACTGTAAGGCATATTATGGGTTCAATACAAGTCAAGCTCAATTGACAGCATTTATGGCATAATGTTGGCATAAAGTATAGCCATAAGATATAAATAATATGCATGTTAACATTATTTTAGTGATCAAATCGCTTACTAACCTTTTCTATGTAAAGTTATAGCCAAACTTTGTTACCAATATAACGCTGTAACCCTAAAACGACTGTAAAAATGATGATTTAACCAACTTTACAGTGCAAAAAACACAAGTATTAACAGAAGAATAAAAATAAGTATTTTTATAAAATTATATGCTTCACATTTTGCCTTTAAACCCTCCACAAATGGACCCCTTTCACTTCCTTTGTAAGTGCCTCACTGTAACCTCGATTTTTGCTTTTGTTTTTTTAAAGAAAAGGAGAGACAAACCAAAATAATTTTTTGTTGTAATCACATTTATGCCACAAATGCTTTCAATAGAGCTTCACTTGAACCCAGGATGTTCCTTTAAATTAAACAAAACAGGGAAGTCCTTTAGGTCTCCTGAGATAAGAAAGAGTAACAAATGTATCTAAACACACATTTATCTAAACAATGCTGGAAAATTGACAAGCTGTGTTTGCAATATCTGCTGAAACTGCTTCCAATTTGTGTTATTGATTTAACTGTGTTAAATAACCAGGCTGGGAGACACAAAGCAACAGCAATACTAAACAGAGAGAATTCCACTACCTATCTATCTGACAGACAGATAGATTAATCACCTTTGAGCTTTTTGCATTTAGATAGTCCTGTGGTTTGAAAAATGAATTATTAAAAGTACAAATGAGCCATGCAGTCTCTCAATTACAATAAAGTCATAAAACTGCAATTTTTTAATTATATAAGAATTAGAAAAGTGTTGTTCAAATTAGTTTTAGAAAAAATAAATAGCATGTCACACCATAGGTCTCTGCTGTCACTGCATGGCATTTCACACGTCACATCAATTACCCTAATGCAGTCAGAAGTTGTGTGAGGTGTAATTTGTCCTCAATGGAATATATACAGTGCATTCGGAAAGTATTCAGACGCCTTCATTTTTTTTTTTTTTACTTTTTGTTATGTTGCGTGCTTTAAATTATTTTATTTTTTTCACATCAATCTACAATCCATACCCCACAATGACAATGCAAAAAACAGATTTTTGATAAATTTGCAAATTTATTAAAACGAAAAAAACTGAAATATCACATTGACATTCACATCGACTGAGTATTCAGACCCTTTGCTATGACACTTCTAATTTAGCTCAGATACATCACATTTCTCTGAATCATCTTTGAGATGTTTCTACACTTTGATTAGAGTCCACCTGTGGCAAATTCAATTGATTGGACATGATTTGGACAGGCACACACCTGTCTATATAAGGTCACAGCTAAAAATGCATATCAGAGCAAAAACCAAGCCATGAGGTCAAAGGAACTGCCTACAGAGCTCAGAGACAGGATTGTGTCGAGGCACAGATCTGGGGAAGGCTACAATAATTTCATCTGCATTGAAGATTCCCAAGAACAAAATGGCCTCCATAATTCTTAAATGGAAGAAGTTTGGAACAACCAGGACTCTTCCTAGAGCTAGCCACCCAGCCAAACTGAGCAATCGGGGGAGAGGGGCCTTGGTAAGAGAGATGACCAAGAACCCGATGGTCACTCTGGTTTAGCTCCAGAATTCATGTTTGGAGATAGGAGAACCTTGCAGAAGGACGGCCATCACAGGAACACTCCACCAATCTGGGCTTTATGGCAGAGTGGCCAGACGGAAGCCTCTCCTCAGTGCAAGACACACAAAAAAGCACCTAAAGGACTCTCAGACTGTGAGAAACAAGATTCTCTGGTCTGATGAAACGAAGATTGAACTGTTTGGCCTCAATTCCAAGTGTCATGTCTGGAGGAAGCCAGGCACCGCTCATCACCTGCACAATACCATCCTAACAGTGAAGCATGGTGGTGGTAGCATCATGCTGTGGGGGTGTTTTTCAGTGGCAGGGACTGGGGGACTGGTTAGGGTTGAAGGAAAGCTGAATGCAGCAAAATACAGAGATATCCTTAATGAAAACCTAGTCCAGAGCGCTCAGGACCTCAGACTGGGCCGAAGGTTCACCTTTCAATGGGACAATGACCCTAAGCACATAGCCAAGACAACACAAGAGTGGTTTAGGGAAAACTCTGTGAACGTCCTTGAGTTGCCCAGCCAGTGATTATAAATGAGATGGCTGGTGAAGTTCAGGGTGCACACTTGTCTGTGTAGGCGCCTCGTGCCGCCACCAGCAAGATGCCGCATGCTGCCCTGGGTGGCTGCCCATGTCACCCATGCCTAAATCTGCCACTGCTGCCAAAGGTGCTTCAACTAAGTACTGAGTTAAGAGTCTGAATACTTATGTCAATGTGATATTTCAGTTTTTTCTTTTTAATAAATTTGCAAAGTTTTCAAAAATATGGTTTTTATTTTGTCATTATGGGGTATGGAGTGTAGATTGATGTAAAAAAATAAAATAATTTAAAGCATTTTAGCATAAGGCTGCAACACAACAAAATGTGAAAAAAATGAAGAGGTCTGAATACTTTCTGGATATATATATATATATATATATATATATATATATATATATATATATATATATATATATATATTTAAGCAATGTCACACGAGTAAGAGTGCGATATGGTCCTACATCAGCACTGCTGTGATTCGCCCGCAGGCCGAGTGATTTAGGGCCATATAGCACAATTGCGAATGTGATATTGCTTATATACAACAGTTCAATGAACTAGTAAATTAAAAAAAATTAGGAAAAACTGAGTACGGTCATAAAAACGCATTTGTGCATGGAACTACTTTCTTATGTAATGGATCAGAATCTGCCGTTGTTTGTTCAAACCAAATGATGCGTCCAAGCCTTCGTTAGTAATTCAAAAATGTCACTTCAGAAATAGTATCACGGCTTTTCACGTGCTGTTTCTACCAAGTTATTGGATAAACATGGATGTGTGTGTGTGTGTGTGTGTGTGTGTGAGAGAGAGAGAGAGAGAGAGAGAGATGGAGCATGTGCCATCACCTGTTGCCACTCCCAAGCAGAGATGCTGTCAGCTTTCTGAAGATCAGCTTTCTCAGTGGAAAAGTAGCCGTCCAAGCGGGGGTAATTCTACCTATTTCACAGTAGCCGGTATGCAAGAGTCATTCACTACAGAAACCGCAATCTCCTCTGCCATTTTAAACAGTATGTCATTGTCCTCTCCAATGTGGAAAGTCTGGTAAGAGGTAAACGCCTTGAATTTGTGTAATTAATTAGTCTGTTTTGTCTCTCAGCTGTGATGAGCCGTAATGCTTAAGTTGTTTGTTTAAAGCCATTTAAAGCTATTTCCTAGCTTTACAGTAGTAGTGTAGTAGTAATACGAGCGATCACGTAGAGCTGTTGTATGCAAACACTGACTGACGCTGACTTCACGTCACCTAACTGGCTCATATTACACACAAAAATGATCTTTTGCCACCACCTGCTGGCTAACATATGTAATGTCAAAAAATTACATGTAAAGAGGCACATACTATATACAGTAGCTCTTAACACATCTGCACTGCTCTTACACTTTAGTTTAGAATGGCATGACCACAAGTGGAGTGATACACACAGTGAAGCGTCCGAGTGATGATGGTGTGAGACTATCAGTACTCATGGAACGCCTCACGTCCAATCAAATTCGAGGACCGAATTTACTTATATAACTTATATAACTGTTGTATATATATATGTTTAACTCTTGCTCTGGACCACTATGAGATAAAAGCTTTTCCTCATACTTGAGTAACTCAAACTCTCCAGCCACAGCCCAGAATCAATCAAACAAGCACTGCCACACTGTACATGTTTTGTTGTTGTCACTGAGCAAACATTCTCGCTGTTGGACCACATAATTAAGTCGTCATTGAAATAGCCTCATCCACCCAGAAAGAAAAGCTCTCTCATTTTAGTGCTATCATATTCTTGATGGTTCAGTTCACAAACTTGTTGCAAAACAGACTTGTAGCCATAAAAATCCCCCACAAAGGAGATATTTTTGGAGGAAAATTATTTTCTGTGCAACAAAACATACAGTGATCAGAGACTATCAAGCTCAAAAAAGGACAAAAAGCACCATAAAAGTAGTCCACACAACTTGTGTGCTTTATTCCAAGACTTCTGAAATAAAATCACTTTCATGTGTGTGCATATTCAAATTTGACACATGAAGACACAACATACCAGGTTTAACGTCAATGACGGCAAACAGCATTGGTTCACATTTACTTCGTAACCAATCGCGACACGGCAAAATATCAGGAATATCCAGAAGCGCACATGAGATCATGTGGCAGAGGGACAAATTTTCAGTCTGTTCTTCACACAAATTTATGGTATGGCTTCACAAGGCGTGGAACATGGCAGACAAGTCATACAGTATGGACTAATTTTATGGTGCTTTTTTTGTCCCATTTTTGGAGCTTGACAACCCATAGTCATTGCTGCTTTCATGAAATGAAAAATAGCAGTGTAAAAAGTTTACAAAATATCTCCCTTTGTGTTCCATGGAAGATAGAAATTCATACGGGTTTGGAACAACATAAGGATGAGGGTAAACTATTCCTTTAATACTTTAAAGGTCATATAACCCACGAAACTGAAATATCACAACATCAAGAAAATAAACAAAAAAATAAAGCTTTTTCAAATATAGAAATGAAATGCCCCCGTTTTATTGCTAAATATCTTATTCTAATTAAATTTCAATCTAAAATAATCACTAAGGATGAACCTAACAGAGAAATCTTAACAGTTTTCCAATCAACCCATAAGGAACTGAAATTCATTAGAGCCCTATTTCATCTCAGAGGACCTTCCCCAAAGCTCAAGGACAAACAACCATAAAAAAGAAAATCTGTAAACAAACAAGTGGGGAAGACAAAGCACATGCCTCTTTCTCCCTCATCTCACTGACCTCTACCTGATTTAGAGCGTACAGATGCACAAAACAGAGGACAAATATGCAGCGTTAGCCTCAGTGTGTCTAACTGACATGGTTCATGTGCTAGGTTGAGGCTCTTATCTAATGGCATGACAATGTGCTTATTCTGCAGTATGCCCCCTCTCAAGGGGTCTCTACGAAGGCCTTCAATGCCAGAGTACATTCATATGTAGCAAAATCCTTCCATTGGTAGCAACTGACTGTCAGATTTTAAAAATAGCCTTCAGACAGACAAAAATAACTTTCTGCCACACCGGCCACTTTCGAGTGAATTGAGAAAATTTACTGGTCATAAATATTTCATACCGGCCACAAAGAAGTATTTTGCATAGGTTTTATAAGAATATCGTCATATTTTCGAATGGGTGGGTGGAACTGATTGTTTTGCACTTAAAAGGTAAAAGTTGTAGCGAGACTTGCAAGTCACAACAGCTTTCTTTAGTAGACAGTTTGACTTGAACCACTTACATCAGCGAAGGTCAGACCATTTTTCTTACAATTCGTTTTAAACCATGTATTATGTTGCAGCTCACTATGAAGTTACAGGCCAATTGGTGAGTAAATTCATTCAGCACAGCCAATGTTTACTTGCATTCGCTACTTGTTAAGCATTACATTTGGACCCTGCACACAAAGCTACACAAATCTGGATCTGGGCCTCGTTTCCCAATAACGATTGATCTTAGCGGTTAAGAGCGTTTTCTATGAGCGATTTTATGAATGTTTGCTCATTTTTACATGCATTTCCCAAAACTGTAGAACCTCCCCGGACGGTACTACACAACGTGTGGTGTGGGCGAGAGCACCCTTAGGTGTCAGAGAGGAAGAGGAGACAAGGATGAGGAGCCAATATACTGTACAGATGATTTTCATACACGGCATCAAGTTATTTAATTTTTTCCTTCTCTCTCTGATTGTAAATTTTACAGTTCTCTGCAACAAGCATGCCACCACTTTGTTGTTACCAACTAGTCCACAAATAACTTTATTTGCTATCTGTTCATCCAATATTGACTAATAATTTTCTGCATTTATTATTGTTATTATTATTATTATTATTATTAGCCTTTTCGGGTAAAAATTATAATGAAATAAAACGTATGTATACTGATATTTAATGAGCATAAAGTGAAGCTATAGGTATTTAAATTGTATTATGTGTAATTTCGTGATTGTCCTGCACATGTCTGCATAAGTCTGTATCCTTACAATGTTCTTAGCACTGTACGAGTACTCCAGAGCACTCGTTAATCTATGAGCATTTTCAAGTATTATTTAAGTTACGATACTTTTGGAAAACGGGCCGCAAAACTAAGATGATTCGTAAGATGGATTCTACGATCTACTTAGTCTTACGATGCTTTTGCGAAACGAGGCCCTGGTTCTTCCTTCAACAGCTGAAATCCCAGCAAAAAGATCTTCTTTCTCTCTATCTGCAGGGAAGGTTGAACCTTTCTTTTGTCTTGACATTCAGCAAATGAACCCTCCCCTAAACCCTCCCCGTTCAGTGAAGTGCAATAGTGAAGTGTAAATCTGAAATGACGCATTTCAGATGAGCCAAATGTTCTCCATAAGTTGAATGTCGAATGTGTTGAATGTGTGATTTAGAGGGAGAGACTGGCTTACAGAGTTGGCAGGCACACCCAGGTTGGCTTCCACGTAGGTCTCCGTCTTTGGTTCCACTGCCAGTTCGGCTTCCAGAATCTTCTCCACGGGCATGTCCTCGTTGGCACAGCTGCTGAACTCTCCCTCGCTCCGCTCCTTTGCCCGCTGCCGCTCCTCCTGAACGGCTGCACACATGCACATAAAAAATTTGAATCGCTTGCATATGTGCAGGCACACACTGGCATGTACAGAAAAATATACAAACAAAATCATGACCTTGCACACAATAGCACACAGCTGCATTTGGTTTGTTCTAATGCTAGATGTTTCCACAAAAAAAGCTCGGGCTGTTTTTCATCGAGTAGTATATGCATACAGCACATTATTCACTGACTTCAGAGGACTGAAATCACAACGGTGACAGTTACCAAAGTTGAGGAGGTCAACCTATGTTTTAAGTAACATTATTAGCAATATGTATTCTGCTCTATAAATTATGTATATTTTATTTGGGTATGGTCCAACGCAAACTTGACTGACTACATTGAATCTCTTCTGCAGGTAAAGTCCATGGACAGAGTCATGGGCAATAAAACTATCCCTCTAAAACATTCCGTCAAGTGATTAGTTATGCAGACACACAAGAAGGGGTTCAGACAAGAAGGGGTTTTGTGTGTGTGAATGTGTGGATCTTTATGGGAACGTTACAAAATAAATAATTTTTGTCTTGTTGTCCAGTAAAAATATCTTAACAATATAAATTTACTTGTGAAGCATACTGTAATGCGTATGATTTTTAGACTTGTTTTCAGAGAACATATCATTTAGGGAATTGTTTACTAAAAAATTAAAATTCAGACATGTTGTTTCAAACGCTTATGACTTTCTTCCATGGAACGCAAAAGGAAAAAGTTGGAAGAATATATTAGTTGCTTTTTCCATGCAATTACAATGAAAGGGGACTGAAGCTCTCCAGCTTTTGTAAATGGTGTTAGAATGTAAATTTTTTGGTGAAATTTGTATTTATTTTTCTTTCTCCATTAGCAATTTATTTTTCTCATTTAAGCCTAAATCAAAAAAAGGAAGTTTACGCTAAAAAAATCAATTTGCAGTGGGGTAAGAAAAATAAACCTAATTCACGACGTGTTCTCCAAAAAAAAAGTCTCATTATCTTATACGTTTTTGTTTCTTAAGTAAATGTATCTTGTTTTTGTCATTGTTTTATGTGATTTGTTCATGTTTTATGTTAATGTCTTGTATTTTGGAAGTTTAGTTCCTGTTTTATAGTCATGTGTTCCATGTCATGTTATTTCCTGTTTCCCTGCCAGGTCATGTGATTCCCTGTTTCATGTCATGCGGTCCCCTGGTCATGTGATTTCATGTTTCCCTCCATGTTCATGTGTCTTGTTTTCATTGGTTTATTGTCTTGTTACCTTGTTATCAGTTTTGTCTTGTCATTGGTTATCATTGTCATGTTTCTCCCTTGTCCATATATTTAAGCCTCATGTTTGCATTGTCCATTGTCAGGTATTGTAAGTGTAACATTTTTGTCAAAGTCAAAGTCAAAGTCAAAGTCAAAGTCAAAGTCAAAGTCAAAGTCAAAGTCAAAGTCAAAGTCAAAGTCAAAGTCAAAGTCAAGTCAATGTTTTGTTTCACGTTTGGATTTACGGTTGTTGGATTTCACTTATGTAAATAAACTGCACCTGGGTTCTAACTTAATCATTGTTTTCGTCAGCCTGTCTTTGCCAACAACGTTACAGTTTTAGGGAAGTTTAGATATTTTACTTGAAAACAAGACTTATTTTTTTAGTAAATGCATAAGTGTGTGTCTGTGTGTGCACTTGTGGGTGTGTGTCTATATGTTGTGTACAAAGTGTACACATTTGTTTGGCTTTGTTTAGACGAGGAGCCAGGTCTAATCCTCAGTCAGTCCACTGTGGTTTAAAAGCAGTGGGAAATAGTCAGGCTCACTGTCAGGCTGTGGAACATTTCAGCTTTTCCTTCTGTCTATATAAGCTGTTTTATGACTCTCTCTCTCTCTCTGTTAGACAGAAACCATTAGCAGATCATGAGGGGATTTCTTGAGTGGGAATCAGCTGAAGTATAAAGCTTTGCTCCAGGAGTAAGGGAGAGGTGAGGAGAGAGGCAAAAGGAAATTATTTTAGCCTTATTGTCCTCAGAAACAGAGAGAGTGAGAGACTTGTGTGTCTGGTTTCATTCTCAGAAGCCTAAGTGTAAGGGCCATAGTGAAGATATGTAAATCAAAACAGTGTTAAATTGTCTCAAATCATTCATCATTTTGTCATATTCAGTGATATTCATAAACACTGATCGCATAAGCAGTATTTCCCGATTAAAGGAATAGTTCACCCAAAAAAGGAAATACTGTCATTATTTACTCACCCTCATGTCCTGTATGACCTGTATGACTTTCTTTTTTTTCTGCGGAACACAAAAGAAGATGTTTTAAAGGATGTACCGTTTTCTGATTTCCATACAATAGCAGTTAATGACTCACGTCTGAGCTTAAAAAGCACCCAAAAGTGTCATAGAAGAAGTCCATGACAATATGGTATTCTGAAGGCATACCATCACATTTTTCATGACATTCTTTAAAATATCTACTTTTCTATTCCGCAGAAAAATAAAGTCACACGAGTTTGAAATGACATGGGGGTGAGTAAATGACGACAGAATAAAATGTTTTTGACTGAACTATTTCTTTAAGCTCCATACTCTGTTTAGGGCTAGGTGTCCTTTATTCCGAAATAGGATATTTAACAACTACTGGGATATTCCCATACATGTAATCAACATATTCCAAATAAACTAAGACACGCACATTCACACTATTCTCTTGTGGAAATGTTTGCTCTTGCCATATTATTTTAAATCATTTTAAGTAATTCTGCACAGTAATTTAATCAAATTATTAATTTGTATCTATGTCCTTGATAACAGCAAACAAGAGTGCAATGAATTGTAAAGTGTAGGTCATTAGACTGTAATTTTATTTATTTGTCTCCTTGATACAAAAAAGGCTTTTCGCAACTGCCTGTGTCCTACAACACTCATAATTTGAACATGCACAAATAGAAATGAACAGTGGATATTCCAAATAAGGTGTATACATAACAGAATTTCCGATTAACACAGGCATATGTCAGCTGTTTATTCGGTTTTCTAGGAACCGGAATATTGGCTTAATCAGGTTTATATGACCAACAACCAGAATATGACCATATTCTAGTAATATTCTGAGTTTTCATGTGCATGTAAATGTGGTCAATTACTTAAATAAAGAAAGAGCGTACCTTCTCTCTTCATTCCCATGGCTAAGCATTTCTGATAGCGGCAGTACTGGCAGCGATTGCGTTGCCGTTTGTCGATTATACAGTCTTTGTTGTCTCGGCAAGTGTACGTCAGATCCTTTCTCACTGTTCTTTTGAAGAAGCCCTTACAGCCTTCACAGCTGTACACCCCATAGTGTTTACCTGCCAGAAGACACATACTTTAGTATTCTCCTCAGCAGGGCTACCTTTAATTGGCATTTAATATCAATAATTCAAGAGCAACACATCCGTTTTTGCAAAACACTGCTCTGAAAGACAGAAATGAAAGTGCGATACAAGTAGAAATGACAGCAGCTTAACTTATGGTAAATAATCATATTATATGACTTGATTCCAGTTGGCCAATTGTGGACTTCTGCTTTCAATTATTTTTGTAAAATGACTGATAAACTGTATAATTGACTGTTGTCCCAGGTAACATAAATACTGTCATGTCTTTCATATTATTCCTCCTTCAAATCTATATTTCATGTCAATTTATTCATTTGGTAAGTAACCATGTAATAAGCAATATAGTGTACAGTCAGCTGGTAGTTGTGGCAAAATAAAACCCTTTAGCGTGATCAGGACCCCAATAAGGACAACGACCAGCAAACTATAAACAAAGTCCCTTTAAGGCGAGTCAGGTCATTCGACAGGTACACTATTTTCTATGGGTGCAAGTACAGCAAGTACACACGTGGTGAGCAAGAGACAGACACAGTGGGTGTAGCGTCAGGCCTTGGAGGCATTTATTTAAAAAAAAAAAAAAAAAAAGGAAAAATAGTGTCCATGGGGCAATTCACAATAAAGGGGGATCTGGCGCCCTTGCAGTGAATGAGGCTCAGTGTAGGTAAGGGGAGTGTCGAAAGGGACGGTCCAGGACGTGGTCGGGGTCCGGTGGTCACACGCGCTCCCCTCATATGTTCCGGGGCGCGAGGGGCGGCGGCTTCTGTGGCAGCCTGTCTTCCCAAGGGCTGTGGCGAGTGTGAGAAGGGTATAGCTGCAGGCAGTGCTCCAAAAAGGGGTGGTCGCTTCAAACCACCATTAAAGATATAGGGAGCCCCTTACCTAACCCTTTCCCTAACCTTAACTGTGAGTGGAAGTGACACCCCCATTTGGAGTAACCCCACCCTCTTTTGGGGATTCCGCCCCCATTTGGAGGTCTCCGCCCTGCAGCTATACCTACTTAAGTGTGAGAGGAAGGTGGCCCGGTTTCCTAGCCCGTCTGCCACGTGCTGTCATCCCCAGCAATGCATCTAACTCATGCCGGGGTTCCAGTGGAACAGGTCCGGCGGCATGTCTAACTTGGCCGGTCCCCTCCCTGCTCAGCTCCTGGACCTGAGGACGCCAGTGTGTGCACACAAGGAGATAGAAACCAGCTTCCTGAGGAGAGGTGCGCTCTACATTTTAATGGCAGTGATGATGAGGCTATATACACATCAGTTGTGCCCCAAACGAGGCTTATTAAATTGTACAGAAATCTCCAAGACAGTTGGTCAATATTACAAGCAAATAACATATTTCAAAAAAGCAATAAAATCAGAAACAGTCATATCATAAATTGTGGTTATTCAGCTCAGATCACACACACACACACATACAAAACAGGCTTCTTTAGCAAATGTGCTTGATAATAGGCTCCACTCCTAGAGTTGCCATATTCAGTGTTATGATTTCACCCATTCATAAGTATACCAGTAACCCTCTCCTCCAACACTGGCTCTGCTATACATTATCCCTTACTTATTTTACTTTACAAAACAGAAAAAAGCTATATTATTTATTATATACTATATATTTACTAAATAAACTATATATTTATTTTAATATTTGAGGTTCTCATAGATCATTATGTTAATTAGACCCTTTCGTCTGTAAAAGGGACATAAAATAACATAGTGCATATTACATTGAAGAATCAGCAGGTGTGTGTGTGTGCATGCGTGTGTGACAGAAAGTACCTGATGAGCGGTCTCCACAAATGGCACAGATGTGTTTCGTGAGTGAGAGAGACGTGCCTGTTGGCTGCGCTGGGACCTTCATCACCCCGTTCAGACCCAGAGGGGGTTTAATGTCCTCTGAACAGCTGACTGGATTCATGGGTGAACTGAGCTAAAGAACAAATGCAGAAATCAAAGCATTCAGAAGCAGCAAATTAAATCAAATCATTTCACAGTGGCAGACAGCAGTTTCCTCTTATTGTCACCTTCCTATTTTCCACCTAAGCTACCACTCAAGTGTTTGAATACCTTTTGATCTAAAATGTTTAAAATGCTTGAAATAATTTTTGAAGACATATAAAATTTGTGCCTATACATAAGAATTACAAAAATGTAATTAATTTACAATAAATGGATGAGTTTATCCAGATAGTGAAGAAAAAGTAGCCAATAAGTGGCTAGCATACACTGGAACACCTTCTATAATGTAAAAAAAAAAAAAAAGCATCCCAGGTGAATACATCATGAAGCTAGTTGAGAGAATGTGCACAGCTGGTATCTAGCCAAAGAGAAAAAGTGGCTACTTTGAAGAAAGTACAATATAAGATTGTTTTGGTCACTACATAATTCCAAAATTCCCATAATTACTATTTGAGTTATTTTATATTTTTCATAACCATGTCTCTAAACTTTTGACTGGTAGTGTATAAACAAGCAAACACATTCTAATGCCACTCCAAGAATCATACATGATGTGAACACACGGGATTCCTTGTGTCTGGCATTTGCATATAATTCACATTAAAACTGCTGCTGGAACAGAATCAGTCACATGTGGCATTTATTGTTAACCACCCATAACTCAAGTCACGCAAAGTGCAATGATGGATGAGGGGACCTGGGAAAGAGACGACAGACACACCTACAGGAAACATTAAGTAAAAAGGAAAGCTTGCTCCATGCTTCTTTGTTAAGTCTCAAGACATGGATATGTGAAACAGGTCTCCTTCCTCAGTATTGGAGAGAGCAAATGATTCATGCAAAATAATTTCTATCCAAACAACAATGATGATTGTTTTGGTGGAGAAAAACAAAAGGGAAAACATGCATGACATATCAGTCAGATATTCAAAAAGCAAACAGTGTTGAAATGTTTTAATATTTCAAGACATACATCCTGACTGTTTTGCTGTATGGTGAATTAGAGGCTATTGTGTTCATTTAACAAAAACCTTCTTCCAGCATTTCCCCACCTTAAATTGTGTCAACGTTATTTTGTTCGCAATCTAACAGCATATTTTACTTATGACAAATGGTTCTGGGTTATGACACATGCCCCCACACACCTGTGGACAGGTCTATAGAGTAGATGTGACATCAAAAAAATCATACCAACTCTTAAAGGAATAGTTTACCCAAAAATGATCATTTATTCACCCACATCTCATATACTGTAAAAAGGGGTGACTTTTAAATGTTACCTTAAAGAGCTACTGTATTTCTACCTTATCTAACTATTAAAATTCGTTTTATTGTTGTAAATGTATTCAGGTTGATTCATGCATGTTAAATAATAGTTTTTGATTTGACTCAAACCAGTTCATTTAAATGTTACCACATGAAGCAAATTTTTTAGGCTTAACATTTTTTTCAGTGTGTGGCAGACGAGTCATTTGGACCGCATGTATAATGCTGTATATATACTGTATATACATTCACCGGTCACTTTATTAGGTACACCTGTACATCCACTTATTCATGCAATTATATAATCAGCCAATCGTGTGGCAGCAGTGTAATGTATAAAATCATGCAGATACGGGTCAGGAGCTTCAGTTAATGTTCACATCAACCATCAGAATGGGGAAATAATGTGATCTCAATGATTTGGACTGTGGCATGATTGTTGGTGCCAGATGGGCTGGTTTGAGTATTTCTGTAACGGCTGATCTCCTGGGATTTTCATGCACAACAGTCTCTAGAATTTACTCAGAATGATGTCAAAAACAAAAAAACATCCAGTGAGTGGCAGTTCTGTGGACGGAAATGCCTTGTTAATGACAGAGGTCAGAGGAGAATGGCCAGACTGGTCTAAGCTGAAAGGAAGGTGACAGTAACCCAAATATATATAGTATATACAGTAAATATACACTGGTGGCCAAAAGTTTAGAATAATGTACAGGTTTTGGAAGGAAATCGGTACTTTAATTCACCAAAGTGGCATTCAACTGGTCACAAAGTATAGTCAGGACATTACTGATGTAAAAAACAGCACCATCACTATTTGAAAAAAGTCATTTTAGATCAAATCTAGACAGGCCCCATTTCCAGCAGCCATCACTTCAAAACCTTATCCTTGTGTAATCATGCTAAATTGCCATTATATCAAACACTGCTGAAAGCTATTTGGTTCGTTCAATGAAGCTTAACATTTTCTTTGTGTTTGTTTTTGAGTTGCCATAGTATGCAATAGACTGGCATGTCTTAAGGTCAATATTAGGTCAAAAATGGCAAAAAAGAAACAGCTTTCTCTAGAAACTCGTCAGTCAATCATTGTTTTGAGGAATGAAGGCTATACAATGCTTGAAATGGCCAAAAACTGAAGATTTCATACAAAGGTGTACACTACAGTCTTCAAAGACAAAGGACAACTGGCTCTAACAAGGACAGAAAGAGATGTGGAAGGCCAGATGTACAACTAAACAAGAGGATAAGTACATCAGAGTCTCTAGTTTGAGAAATAGACACCTCACATGTCCTCAGCTGACAGCTTCATTGAATTCTACCCGCTCAACACCAGTTTCATGTACAACAGTAAAAGAGGAGACACAGGGGTGCAGGCCTTATGGGAAGAATTGCAAAGATAAAGACACTTTTGAAACAGAAAATCAAAAAGAAAAGGTTAGAGTGGGCAAAGAAACACAGACATTGGACAACAGATAATTGGAAAAGAGTGTTATGGATCTTAACCCCATTGAGCTTTTGTGGGATCAGCTAGACTGTAAGGTGCGCGAGAAGTGCCCGACAAGACAGTCACATCTATGGCAAGTGCTACAGGAAGCGTGGGGTGAAATGTCACCTGAGTATCTGGACAAACTGACAGCTAGAATAACAAGGATCTGCTAAGCTGTCATTGCTGAACATGGAGGATTTTTTGATGAGAACTCTTTGAAGTAGTTTAAGAAGTTCTGAACATTTTTTTTCAAATTGTAATAGTCAATTTTCACGTTATTAATGTCCTGACTATACATTGTGATCAACTGAATGCCACTTTGGTGAATAAATGTACCAATTTCTTTCCATAAGAGCAAAATCTGTACATTATTCAAAATGTTTAGCTGCCAGTGTATAGTGTGTGTGTGTGTGTGTATATATATATATATATATATATATATATATATATATATATATATATATATATATATATATATATATACATACACTGCTGTTCAAAAGTTTACAGTCACTTGCCTGAAATGTTTCTCATGATCTTAAAAACCTTTTGATCTGAAGGAGTATTCTTAAATGAGTTTTGTAGACAAAAATATAATTGTGCCAACATATTAATTGATTTCATTACAAAACTAAAATTGCATTTAAAAAAAAAGTTTTCTGAAATGGATGACTTTGACCGAATAATAAAGAAAAGCAGCCAATAAGTGCCAGGCATAGATGGGAACTCCTTCAATACTGTTTAAAAAGCATCCCAGGGTGATACCTCAAGAAGTTGGTTGAGAAAATGTCAAGAGTAAATTTCTGCAAATTCTAGGCAAAGGGTGACTACTTTGAAGATGCTAAAATATAACAGTTTTGATTTATTTTGGATTTTTATAGTCACAACATAATTCCCATAGTTCCATTTATGTTATTCCATAGTTTTGATGACTTTACTATTATTCTAAAATGTAAAATAAATAAATAAATAAATAAATAAAGAATAAGTAAGTGACCCTAATCTTTTGACCGGTAGTGTATGTGTGTGTGCGTGTGTGTGTATTAAAAGTCTAAATCTGTTTTGATCTATTCTTTAAAATTAGATTTTTTTTCTTTTTGGAATCAAAACTTTTTTCCCCTTTAAAATCCTCCTTAAACAGAAACATAAACAGAAATCAGCCATATACTGTTAGCTGGTGATGTTTGACTTTGGATCATGAGCAAGCAGAGGAAAGACTCTCTCCAGCATTTAATTATGACAATAATGATGATGATGATAACATGTGATCTACCAATTGAATACAGTCTGAAGTTAATTAATAGTGCAAATTACAATTGCCTATACACATTAACTGCAATACATGGCAGAATTACACTTTGCAGTGTTTTTAAATCTGAGGTATATCCTGTCAGATTTAGTTGAATGTTAACCAAGACATACTGTAATTCAGTGCATCTGTTCTGATTATATCTGCTTTATGAGAAATGTTCTTTTTCTGTAGCAGACAGAGAACTCACCAAATTTCTTTAAAAATGTATGTAGTTGTTCTACATTAACAGCTCATTTTCTGTTTTCTTGGTAGGGTGCAGTGTACGTTTCTTTTCCTTAGATATAATAACAGCTACAACAGTACTCATAATATTACTCAAACATGTTCTGTTTGCATTCAAGGCATAATTTAAAGTCATATTGATTTGATCTTGACTTGATTTGCATATGTACCCTTGTGGTAATCCAAAAGTAATGAAAAATAATCTGATTAAATTTCTTTCATATTGCTGTAATTGCATTACGTTAATGATTACATTGTAAAGTTATCAGTAATCTGTAACAGATTACATTAAAAAGTAACCCTCCTTACCCTATATAGACTATATATATATATATATATAAACTCAGCAAAAAAAGAAACGTCCTCTCACTTTCAACTGCTTTTATTTTCATCAAATTTAACATGTGTAAATATTTGTATGAACATAAAAAGATTCAACAACTAAGACATAAACTGAACAAGTTTCACAGACATGTGACAGTCAGTATCTAGTGTGGCCACCAGCTGCATTAAGTACTGCAGTGCATCTCCTCCTCATGGTCTGCACCAGATTTGCCAGTTCTTGCTGTGAGATGTTACCCCACTCTTCCACTAAGGCACTTGCAAGTTCCTGGACATTTCTGGGGGAATGACCCTAGCCCTCACCCTCCGATCCAACAGGTCCCAGACGTGCTCAATGGGATTGAGATCCGGGCTCTTCGCATGGCATGGCAGAACACTGACATTTCTGTCTTGCAGGAAATCAGAACGAGCAGTATGGCTGGTGGCACTGTCATGCTGGAGGGTCATGTCAGGATAAGCCTGCGGGAAGGGTACCACATGAGGGAGGAGGATGTTTTCCCTGTAACGCACAGCGTTGAGATTGCCTGCAATGACAACAAGCTCAGTCCGATGATGACACACCGCCCCAGACCATGACGGACCCTCCACCTCCAAATTGATCCCGCTCCAGAGTATAGGCCTCGGTCTGTCTGACCATCACCCCTGGTGAGACAAAACCGCGACTCGTCAGTGAAGAACACTTTTTGCCAGTCCTGTCTGGTCCATAGGCGACATTGTTGCCGGTGATGTCTGGTAAGGACCTGCCTTACAACAGGCCTACAAGCCCTCAGTCCAGCCTCTCTCAGCCTATTGCGGACAGTCTGAGCACTGATGGAGGGATTGTGTGTTCCTGGTGTAACTCAGGCAGTTGTTGTTGCCATCCTGTACCTGTCCCGCAGGTATGATATTTGGATGTACTGATCCTGTGCAAGTGTTGTTACACATGGTCTGTCACTGCGAGGACGATCAGCTGTCCTTCCTGTCTCCCTGTAGCGCTGTCTTAGGTGTCTCACAGTACGGACATTGCAATTTAGTGCCCTCGCCACATCTGCAGTCCTCATGCCTCCATGCAGCGTGCCTAAGGCACGTTCACGCAGATAAGGAGGGACCCTGGGCATCTTTGTTTTGGTGTTTTTCAGAGTCAGTAAAAAAGGTCTCTTTAGTGCCCTAAGTCTTTATAATTGTGACCATAATTGCCTACCTTCTGTAAGCTGTCTTAACGACCGTTCCACAGGTGCATATTCATTAATTGTTTATGGTTCATTGAACAAGTATGGAAAACATTGTTTAAACCCTTTACAATAAAGATCTGTAAAGTTATTTGGATTTTTAAAAAATTATCTTTAAAATACAGTGTCCTGAAAATGGGACATTTCTTTTTTTGCTGAGTTTAGACATGTGTGTGTGTGTGTGTGTGTGTATAATACTGTTACTGACAGTTTTTAGCACTCAAGAGTGTGATTTTTTGCCCTACAGGTAGAGAAAAAGCACATATAAACATGACCTAAATCTGTTTAATGAGATCCTAACAGCTCACCTCACGAGATAATTAAACTGAAATGTTAAATACAACAAATCCAAATGCAAATTCAATCTGATGTACATTGACTGCAGGGTGTAGAATGTTATGTTAGTAGTATACAATCTGAAAACAAAAGAAGTACAGAAACAATTGTGGTTGTTCAAGGAGGGGCATTTCTGTTGTTAGACACTGGAACCCAGATACATACCAAAATGCACACACACCTGCACATCCGTTTACAGTCACACGCACCTGCATATGCACACATATAGCTCTACCTCTTCTACTGTCTGCTGCTATTCTAAGGCAGTCATGGCCTTTTTCTTTTGACATGTCCTCTCAAGTGGGGCATAATCTATCTAAAGGGGGCTACTGTCAGACTGTGCTGGGGGCACAAGAGTGTACACACATACAACCCCACGATTTTTGGAAAACCTGCAATTTAATATGTACCCGGGCTTTCTCTGTGCCAGTGGCAAGGTACTGTTAGCCTCTAGATTTAGACCAGGAAGCAGAGAACAGATTAACAGTCTTAATCGTAAGCCCTGAAATAGTCACCAACCCCACATCTATACTCTCCAGGATCAGCAATTAAGAGCCATCCCTAAATATGCACAAAAAAGCAACCAGAAACATTAAAAACCTAGACAAATGTAGGAATCATGAGCATCATGCACAGTGGTGGTACTGGCTTACTTGGTGCCCTAGGCGATAAGACATAACACCCCTCCTATATCAACTTGAAATTTGCAGACTCGAAAAGATCAGTGCTGCCAGGCAATGCAGGATCACCTTAGCACCCAAACCATTTACCATCTTTCCAGTATTCTCACTGTCTCTGAGTGTGTGCTTCCAGAACTGCACTAATCAGCCATATTTGGTCTAATCAATCAACATGATCACATGGGAAATTGACATGCTGCTTCTGAATGATCATGTACCCTGAAATCAAACTCGTTCAGCCGAATAACTTACAAATGTCATCGCTCATAATACAATTTCACATCAATTCAAATATTGTATGTCTACCTTTCCCTGTGGTGCTACTGGTGCAATCTTCGTGACACAGGTTCCAGTCCTGTGGAAACCAGGAAATAATCGTGTTCACATAAACAAAGGTGAGCACAGTTTGGATATTGCAATTTCGCTTTAAAATTAAATTTTTACTCCACTGATGTTTAGTAGTGTTGGAGTTTAGGTTAGGGAGTACACTGTAAAAAAAATCCTGTTAAATTTACAGTAATAAACTGGCAGCTGTGGTTGGAAATGCCTGATTATTGTTTTTACCATAATTTTAACAATAATTTACTGTAAAAAGTACATGTACTCTCTTGTTAAACATAATATAAAATTTTACCGTTAATTATACGGTAAAAACATACTACATCTACATTTTTTTACATCTATAAAAGGCAATTTTTATATAATTTTACTGTAAAATTACATGTATTGCCTTTTTAAATATATTATAATTTTTTACCGTAACTACCCGTTAACCAGTTAACATTTGTTTACTGTAGCATTTTTACAGTCTTTTACCATTAAAATTACAGACATTTTTTGCAGTGTACAATTAATATAATATGCATTCCTGTTGACTGTATTACATAATTTACATCAAAATTACAACTTGCTTTTAGTGCCATCCAGTGGACATTTCACCTGGAAACAGGTCAACAATACTTCCATTTTTGGCCACTGGGGGCAGTGGTTTGAATTCCGGTTACACAGACCGATTTCTGCAGCAGAACCTACTGTTGCCGAATTCACAGCATGATCGGTCTGCATCAACTGAGAATGCAAATAAATCGACATCATTGAATCTAATGGTCAACCAAAAAATTCATTTTGTAAGTATAAGACATGTTAGTCTAGTAGTAGCCTACAATTTCCATTTTATGTGTAGGGTACCTGGATTCGAATCCTGACTAAACATTTTATCTTTTTTTTTTTAGTAAACCAGGGAAAATTGCAACTGATCAACTTGCATTTTCACTGTAAGAAAAAGAGCTGCTTTGAAATTTTGATATTAATTTCATACGTGTTTCAAGCAACAGGAAGGTGGGTAGATGACAGAATTTATAGTTTAAAGCAAATTATCTGAGGAAGGTGCTTGATTGGATTGACTAAATAAAAATAAAAAATGTGAATGTATGACAACATAATAATCACAGGAACAGATAGTTTTTGTGTGTTTGGTTGCTTGCAATTTGCATTCAAAATCCACCTGGCTCAAAAATCAGTATGAAATGTCATAATGCTTCAGGAAGGAATAACTAGGAAGTAGCATGACTTTCCATACAACACATACAAAGTGCATTTGAACAGCGGTGAAACACTTTCTTATGATGTGTTACATTCATACGAGCAGACAGAGAAGTAAGTTTGAAGTAAGTTTGGAGCAGAAGAAATAGAAATAAACCTTGTGTAAATTGTCAGCTTTACGCTAAGCTAAAATGCTATTTCTAGCCATTTTACATGCATATGTTACCAGGAACAATCATATTTTTTTATCAAGAAAATTCACGTTGGATCATAATTTTTTTCTAGTAAGACCTTTGATATTAGGGCAAAAATCTTATTTTTGATAATAATTTTTGTATTGTTTTCCTGTAAAAATATCTAAAAATCCTTAAAACAAGATCAATTTGATTTTTCTTGTTTTAGAAACAACACTGCATAAGATATTTATGTTTTTCAGAGAATGTATTTTTAACGTGTATTTTGTCTTACTGTACTGGCAGAGTTTTTATAGTTAAAACAAGTGAAAGAATCTACCAGTGCTGAAGAAGTAATCCAAAGTATTTAGAATACGTTATTGACCTTGAGTAATCTAATGGAATACATTACAAATTACATTTTACAACATGTATTCTGTAATCTGTAGTGGAATACATTTCAAAAGTAATCCCTATGAGGAGAGTGGACAGGATTTGGCTGGGCGTTAAAAGAGATCTCTTCTGACACATGCCACATGGCTTAACTGCACATTTTAACAGACCAGCTCATTTCCTGTGTGACTGGCTCTGACCAGGCCCCAACTGGGCCTCTTCTGAACCCATTTAGCATGCCAATAAAAATCAGAAAGCCCATGTGGCACACTAAGACCACGTTTGACACTGTGCGGTAAGAGATCAAGCACACTGACGGGGCTAATGAGGATGAATGGGGGCCAGGGCACCTCCACAATGCCTTCTCCTTAAGCTCATAAGGCAACACCATTAATATGAACCGCCCCCCCCCCCCCCCACCCCAACACTAAGTAGCCAGTTTTAAAGCTGTCTGACTAGAAACCTGTGTGGTATAAAGAAAAGAAAAAATTAGATCCATTGTTGTCATGCCAACCCAAACTTGTTTTTAATGGGAAGTAGTTTCCATTTTATTTTCCAAGTCAATTAATTACTCAATATGACCCAATCACATCATGACAGTTTTTAACAGCATGTGGCTGATTCACATTAAAGCACAAAAATGGGAATGAAATGACATATACAGAATATTATGTACAGTAGCTGTATTGTACATTTGCTGAGCTCCTTTTACCTTTTTTTTTTTTTTTTAATTATTATTTAACAAATACCGCTGTATATAATAATAACAAAAACCTGCACATTGCTAGGCAAATTTTCTCAGGAGCATATACAAAACCATGGTTGGCACTTAAATACCAATTTTGTTGTCTGAGAACTTGTTTATTTTAAATACAATCTATGGTGTAACTGGTTTACTATACTGTGTGACAAACAAAATTCTTTCTCAGCATTTGATGTAGATGTCAAATTATATTAAAGTAAAAAAAAATAATCAAACACTTACCATGTCACAACTTTATGTGACAATACACTACACTACAGTAAGATTACTTAAGTGTAGAGGTTTAATGTACTAACATGGAATAATTACGCCTTAATTTTCCATCAATCAACAGATTCAGCGATAACTGCCTTCTTTATCTTTCTCATGCCTGTCAGTACCTTTGCTCAAGCTCCTCTGGCATTCTTCCTAGTTTAGATATTTAGAATCAGTGCTTGAATTAGGGCGATATGCAGTGGTACGCAGTACCTGCACTTCTCTAATTTAGTCTACAGAGTACCGCAGTTTTTCTTGCGTACCACCGCTTCTCAGAGTCTCCCAGTACGATGTAAAGTTTTTATTTAATGTAAGTCAGTGATTTGATGTGGCCCGGCAATCACTTTTATCTGACCTTCCAAATGATTTTGAAGTAAATTGCGGTAACATCCGAGCACTCTCTGCACAAAATTCAGCAGTGAGTTTAACAACACTCAACACATGCAACAGCATCAGCGGTCGTCAAGCGGTCCGTGGTCCAGTTCCAGAGGAGCGCACATGTTTAAGCTTGTCTGGGCATAGTTAAGTTACACTTTTCTCCAAAACATGAACCAGCAATTTTTGGGTGAGCACATTTTATTGCGTCTTATTCATTCAAGTGTATTTATGCAAATTGTTTAGCTGTTGGGTGCAGCCAAAACTACAGACTTTACAAAAAAATTCAAAGCTGTTAAAGTGACATCAGCTTATATGCACAACCTTTTTTAACAAAAGGTAAATGGACGGTGAAAACTGAACCTTCAAAGAAAATACACAGGGAAATCTGCTTTTTGTTCTCCATTCTTTTCTGTAGTCCTCGTAAAAAGATTATGTGAAGCTGAAACATGCATATATCCTGATTGTGTTTGGTTCTGCATATACAGATGTGTGTCTGCGTTCACAATCCTGAACATCATCAATCAGTTTGTGTATCTGGCTCCTGTGTGCAAATTATATGTGCAGGACAAGGAAGGCAAATTTTCCCCTCATTGAATGGGAGGATACTGAAGAAAAAGGAAAAACAGACATAATACCCCTTTTTCCGTTTTAGGCTACATTTATTTTGTGTAAAAAGACAGTTCTACATTAGACTGCCATTGTTCTCTTATGTGGGTTGATATTGTCAAAGATACAGACTTTAGCTGATCTAAATATTCTTCCCAAGTTTTCATAAACAATAACGCTAGCCTACATTGTGTTTTTATTTTCATAGTAAAGTTAATCAAAACCATTTTGTTAGTTAAGGATGTGAGGTCATGTTTGTTCTTCAGCCAAATCAGATAAATTCCAGGAACTTACGGCCAGAACTTTAATGTAATTAAATACTATTTTAATGTAAATAAACGCATATTATTATCAGTTTTGTTTTTCATGTTAACATGTTAGTTACAATAAAAGTGTGAAGTAAGATAAATATGGAAAAGAAGTTTGGCCCCAGTTCAGTTTTCATCTGAAGAATTGAAGAGCCCTGCCTAGTGTATAAAAATAAGTAAGTTTATTTATTTATTTTTAAACAAACATATGTTGAGAACAAAAACTGTCTCAGAGTATATTTTATTTATCCAAAAAAATCAAGTTTAATACTAACAAACAAGAGTACCTACACTTTGTTTCTTCCACTTCAAGCACTGTTTAGAATTATTTTCAAGCTAGTAAGATGAATTAATTGGTTTTCATTGAATTCTTTTTAAGTGCTCTATCTGGATTAATGTACTCTATTTACTTTTGTTCCCTATCTGTCACTCACTCAAAGTTGTGTCGATGTAGTGACACTAGGGGTCACTCTTGGGAGCTCCAAACACCTCTGCTTTTTTGAAAAAAGGCCAATGGGAATTGGCGAGTGGAATTTGCATGCCACTCCCCCGGACATACGGGTATAAAAGGAGCTGGTATGCAACCACTCATTCAGATTTTCTGTTTGGAGTCGAGCGGATGTATTCAGTGCACTGAATTCAATTCCCTCCAAAGACGCACCTCAAAACTGCTGGATTTACGGTGCATTTCAGCGGCTTCTCCCCGTCTGCACCTGTGGAGTGCAGAGAACGCCCCTGGGTGCTTCGGCAGAGCGAAAAAAGAGAGTATATTCTAAAAGAGTATATTTTCATTCACAAAAAGAGCGGCACACACAGAACGTCTTTTTAAAGATGCCTTTCCACTTGTGTGTTATTCCTGGTTGTGGTCGTTATCTCTCCGCTTCTGATGGCCACGATAGCTGTCTTACGTGTCTGGGCGCTGCCCATGCGGAGACATCATTCGTGGATGGATCATGTCCTCATTGCGAGAACATGACCATGGCAACGTTGTGGTTGCGGCTTGCTTTCGTACAAAAACACCAGTGGCTCCCCGTGCTGGTCCTTCTACCAACGGGTTTGAGGCTGCGTCGGTTAGCACTGGGGGCGATTTGGGGACATCAATGGGACCACCTCCACCAGGTATCCCCCCACGGACCTCCCACTGCCCAGCATGCTCGCTTGCCCCGGTCGGGTGCTTGGACGAGACTGCCGGCTCGTCTCAGGGCGAGTTCGACCTCTTGTTCGGAGCCCGGGAAGACAATGAGTTATCGAGCGCAGCATCGGAGAGCTGGCTCGTCCAGTCGGACGCAGAGGCTTCGGCTGGGCTTCCTCCTTCGGGAATGGTCACCCAGTCTCAGGCCGACGCGGAAATTATGGACATGCTTTCCCGGGCAGCTCAACGATTGGTTCCTGGGCTCGGGACGCCACCCACGGCCACGGCCCGCCCCAGTTCCTTTCTTTTCAGATGTGCATGAGGAGCTGACAAGATCGTGGGAGGCACCTTTTACTGCCCAGTCCCAGTCTTTCAGCTCCCCATTCTCACTACCCTCGATGGTGGAGCGGCCAGGGTGTATTCGGTGATCCCCCAGGTGGATAAGGCACTCGCGGTGCACCTGTGTCCGCAGAGCGCCGCCACCTGGCACGGGTGCCCGAAGCTCTTGTCCAGGGCCTGTAGGTTTACGTCGTCCCTGACGACTAGGGCCTACGGTGCCGCTGAACAAGCCGCCTCCGCCCTGCATGCCATGGCTCTCCTGCAAGTAATCCAAGCCAAGGCACTAAAAGAGCTACACGAGGGTAGTTCTGACCCGGGATTGATGCAGGAACTGCGCTCGACGACCGACCTCGCTCTCCAGGCGACGAAGGTCATGGCACGGTCTCTCGGGCAGGTGATGTCCACCCTGGTGGTCCAGGAGCGCCATCTTTGGCTCAACTTGGTTGAGATGCAAGAGGCTGACAAGGCACGGTTCCTTGACGCCCCCATCTCCCAGGTTGGCCTGTTCGGTGACACCGTTGAGGACTTTGCCCAGCAGTTCTCGGCGGTGAAGAAGCAGACGGAGGCCATACAACACATCCTGCCCCAGCGCGGCTCAAGACCCCGCACACCGTCTGCTCGTCGCCAAGGGCATCCTCCTGCAGCAACAACACTGGCTCCGCCGCAGCCCGCCCCCATGGCCCGGCCCCGGCGTGGAGCCCAACGCAGGAAGCAGACGCCACCCGTGTCAATGGCCGGCCACCAAGAACCCGAGGAAGGCTTCGAAGCGCCCCTGAGACGGGCAACCCAGGGGCGAGGAGACCTGCTTCTCTGGAGCTGGTGAACAGACCACTCCATCCCCCAGTGGAGGGCCGGGAGGAGAATCTTTTGTTTAATTTTTTGCTGCATGCCTAAGTGGCTGCGGTACCCAAAAGTTCGACAAAAGAGTGGTTTTCTTGTTTCCTGGGTCACATGTCCAGTGCGCACGGCCGTCGTCATGACCACTGTCCACCGTCCCATTTTTGCAGGTATGCTGCTCCAGCGGCTGACCCCCCGTCCCTGTGCGCCCAGCTGTGGCACAAACACGCCCACACGGGATTGGTTCCGGTGGACTATGGGGACGAGATTCCTCCTCGCCCCTCCTCGGCCAATCTTATGGTGGGCGGCAGGAGCCAGGTAAGTGTTTCGATGTCCCTGGACTCAGCACGGCCACGGGGCTCGAGTCCCCTCGACGTGGCACATCAAGCTCCGCCCCGCCTTGAGGCCCCACCCACCAGTACGTCCAACGTGACCATTCCCTTGTCCCACTCGCCCGGAGTTTGGGCGCGTGGCTTGCGCTTTCCAACCCGTCACGATGGCTGACCCGAACCGTCCAACTCGGCTACGCAATTCAGTTTGCCAGGCACCCCCCCAGATTCAGCGGCATCTGCTTCACCTCGATGAAGGGCGAGAACACCGCTACCTTGCGTGCGGAGATCATGACCCTTCTGTGCAAGGGCGCGATTGAGCCTGTCCCTCCAGCAGAGACAAAGAAAGGGTTCTACAGCCCTTAATTCATTGTACCGAAGAAAGGCGGTGGGTTGCGACCAATCCTGGACCTGCGAGTACTGAACCGGGCTTTGCACAGACTCCCGTTCAAGATGCTGATGCAAAAATGCATTCTAGCAAGCGTCCGGCATCAAGATTGGTTTGCGGCGGTAGACCTGAAGGACGCGTACTTCCACGTCTCGGTCTTACCTCGACACAGACCCTTTCTGCGGTTTGCCATCGAAGGCCAGGCGTGCCAGTAAAAGGTCCTCCCCTTCGGCCTGTCCTTGTCCCCTTGTCTTCACGAGGGTCGCAGATGCAGCCCTTGCCCCGCTAAGGGAAGTGGGCGTCCGCATCCTCAACTATCTCGATGACTAGCTATTCCTAGCTCACTCTCGAGAGTTGCTGTGCGCACACAGGGACCTCGTGCTCCGGCACCTCAGCCGACTGGGGCTTCGGGTCAACTGGGAAAAGAGAAAGCTCTCCCCGGTTCAGAGCATCTCTTTTCTCAGTTTGGAGTTGGACTCAGTCTCGATGACGGCGCGTCTCACGAACGAGCGCGCACAGTCGGTGCTGAACTGTCTGAAGGCATTCAGACGGAGGACAGCGGCTCCACTGAAAAGTTTTCAGAGGCTCCTGGGGCATATGGCATCCTCAGCGGTTGCCATACCACTCAGGTTGATGCATATGAGACCACTTCAGCACTGGCTTCAGACTCAAGTCCCGAGATGGGCATGGTGCCGCGGGACACATCGTGTGGCCATCACGCTGATCTGTTGCCGCCTCTTCAGTCCTTGGACCAACCTTGCATTTCTACGGACAGGGGTTCGGGTTAGAGCAGGTCTCCAGGTGCGTCATGGTTACAACAGACGCCTCCAAGACAGGCTGGGGTGCCGAATGCAATGGGCACACAGCCGCCGGCTCCTGGACTGGCCCGCGGCTGCGTTGGCACATCAACTGTTGGCAATACTACTCGCCCTGCGGAAGTTCCGGCCGTTGGTCCAGGGCAAGCACGTGTTGGTCCGGACGGACAACACAGCCACGGTAGCATGCATCAACCATCAAGGCGGTCTACGCTCCCGTTGCATGTCACAACTCGCCCACCATCTCCTCCTCTGGAGTCAGCAGCGCCTCAAGTCGGTACGAGCCACTCACATCCTGGGCGACCTCAACACCGCAGCGGACGTGCTGTCATGACAGGTTACCCTCAGAGGAGAGTGGAGACTCCACCCTCAGGTGGTCCAGCTGATTTGGAGTCGATTTGGTCGAGCACAGGTAGACCTGTTTGCTTCAAGGGAATCCTCCCATTGCCCGCTTTGGTACGCACTGACCGAGGCACCCCTCGGTATAGATGCACTGGCACACAGCTGGCCCCCTGGACTATGCAAATATGCATTTCCCCCAGTTAGCCTACTTGCACAGACCCTGTGCAAGGTCAGGGAGTACGAGGAGCAGATCGTCCTAGTAGCACCCTACTGGCCCACCCAGACATGGTTCTCGGATCTCACACTCCTCGCAACAGCCCCCCCCCCCCCGGCAAATTCCCCTGAGGAAGGACCTTCTTTCTCATGGACGGGGCACCATCTGGCACCTGCAAACAGACCTCTGGAATCTCCACGTCTGGCCCTTGGATGGGACGTGGAAGACCTAAATGGCCTACCACCCGCGGTGGTAGACACGATCACTCAGGCTAGGGCTCCCTCTATGAGGCGCCTGTATGCCTTTAAGTGGCATCTGTTTGCTAAGTGGTGTTCTTCCCGTCGCAAAGACCCACAGAGATACGCAGTCGGATCGGTGCATTCTTTCCTGCAGGAGAGGCTGGAGGGGCGGCTGTCCCCCTCCACCTTGAAGGTGTATGTAGCCGCTATTTCGGCTCATCACGATGCAGTAGATGGTAAGTACTTGGGGAAGCATGACTTGATCATCAGGTTTCTGAGAGGCGCTAGGAGGTTGAATCCCTCCAGACCGTGCCTCGTCCCTTCGTGGGACCTCTCTGTAGTCCTTCGGGGTCTATGGGGAGCTCCCTTTGAGCCCTTGGAGTCAGCTGAGCATAACGCACTCTCTTTGAAGACTGCCCTCCTGACTGTGCTCACTTCCATCAAGAGGGTAGGGGACCTGCAGGCATTCTCTGTCAGCGAATCATGCCTGGAGTTCGGTCCGGTTTACTCTCACGTGATCCTGAGACCCCGACCGGGCTATGTGCCTAAGGTTCCCACGACCCCTTTTAGGGATCAGGTGGTGAACCTGCAAGTGCTGCCCCAGGAGTAGGCAGACCCAGCCTTGGCATTGCTGTGTCCGATACGAGCTTTACCCATCTATTTGGATCGCACGCAGAGCTTTAGAAGCTCCGAGCAGCTCTTTGTCTGCTTTGGTGGATAGCGGAAAGGAAGCGCTGTCTCCAAACAGAGGATCACCCACTGGGTCATTGACGCCATCGCAATGGCATATCAGGCTCAGGATGTGCCACCCCCTGTGGGGTTACGAGCCCACTCTACCAGGAATGTGGCGGCCTCCTGGGCCCTGGCCAGTGGCGCCTCTTTGGCAGACATCTGCAGAGCAGTGGGCTGGGCAGCACCCAACACCTTTGCATGGTTCTACAATCTCCGGGTTGAGCTGGTCTCATCCCGTGTATTGGCAGGCATGAGAAGGTAAGTTCTTGGACAGCTGGCCGGGTGTACCGCTTGTGCATAGCACCTTTCCCCTCTCTTGAGGTGAAGACATGTGCTCTTGACTCCCAGTTGTGTTCAAAGACTGTGATCCCTGGATGACTTTCCTCCTTAGCACTCTGGCAGTTGAGTTTGCGGAGAAACTCACTGCCGGCCTAGTATGTGCGATAATGAGGCCCTGTACTGGGGTAAGTGCTCCACATGTGCTGGTTCCCCGAAGGTGACCCCATGTGATATCTTCCGCAAAATCATTTCCCTATCAGTAAACTGCGTCTTCCTTGGGCAGAGGTCCCTCTGCCCCCGGTCACCATGCTTTGTAGAAACTCCTCCCCTTTCGGGTAGTACCTACCATGGGACCTCTCCACATGACATACTTCTGACAAGACTTGGTAAGACCATGTGACGTATTCCACTCAAAATACCCCCCCCCCTTTTTGGGCGGTGGATGGTCTCCACGTTGTCTTCCCCTTGAGAGGGACACCCCCCAACATAGACACTTATGGCTCCCAGTCAGTTAACAAATTCCACTATTTTTGGGGAGAAAAAACAGGAAATGAGGCCTCGGCTGGGCTAGCCTGTCCCTATTGTTGGGCAGTCGACTTGTTCCTGAAGGACCGTTCGACGCTCATAAGAGTGTTGGGGGAGGTTAAGTGATGGTCTGGTGCGCTGGCTACGAGGCACACAGCGGTCTGCCCGTTACCCACAGCCAGTTCACGTAACACAGTTCAGATAGTTGTGGCATTTTATATAGGGACTCCTAATGTCACTACATCAACACAACGTCGAGTGAGTGACAGATAGGGAATGTCATGGTTACTTCCATAACCTCCGTTCCCTGATGGAGGGAACGAGACGTTGTGTCCCTCTTGCCACAATGCTGAACTACCCGCTGAAATGGCCAAGACCTGGTCTCGGCTCCTCAGCACAAAACCTGAATGAGTGGTTGCATACCAGCTCCTTTTATACCCGTATGTCCGGGGGAGTGGCATGCAAATTCCACTCGCCAATTCCCATTGGCCTTTTTAAAAAAAAGCAGAGGTGTTTGGGGCTCCCAAGAGTGACCCCTAGTGTCACTACATCGACACAACATCTCATTCCCTCCATCAGGGAATGGAGGTTATGAAAGTAACCATGACGTTTTTTTCGCTAATGCCAAAGTATGTCCCTATCACTAACTAAAAATGAATTTGTAGCTCTAAAAAGTGGCATTTTATTAATTCTATAAGTATTCCCACACAACAGATTTCAGCCGTTTTTGCAGGGGGAAAAACAGGCGCAGGCTCAGACATGAATATTCGCTCCCGATAACCACATGTCGCCTTTATCCACAGTTTTCCTGAGCAATCACTGGACGGCACCATGATGATTCTAATTGCCTGTTTTCTGTTTCTGGTCTTGAGACGCAATGTAAAAACTACCAAAATGAGCGATCCAGATGGAGAACAACAACCATTTAATTTTTTATTTTTTTTGGAGTATCTCAACTCTGTGTGATGGTATGGTCATCTGAACTCTGTGAAGTATCAGCACTATACAGCCACATGTTTTTTTGACAATTTTTACAAATGTAATACCTTATACATTACATTACCTGCGAAGAAAACACTGGCGTTCAGGAAAAAGGTGGATAATGGAGTGGTTAACTCTTAGTGTCTTTAATATCCATTTTTGTTCTTTACTGTCAGTTGTTTATCAAATATATGTCTTTTTTTGTTTGTTTCTGATCAACAACTGACAGTAAAGAACAAAAAGATATTCAAAGAGACATCGTGAAGCGAGATCAAGCGTTACTATCATCCAAACCATTAAACATTTTAAAGTCCTGTGTATTGTATTAACAAATTCTCAAAGTAAAGCAACAAATAAATTGAACCACCAGTTTTATACCATACACAGAAAGGGTTAGGATACTTTATCCCTGCATTTGGATGAGCAAGTAGAGTTTGTTGCTTGCAGTCCTTCAGGAAAAAAACGCTTCATCTGTCAAAGTTGCATATGCAGATTCCCTGTGTTTAAGCTGCTCTAATTACGGATGCGATGAGCTGAGGAAAATGCTTGTTCACATAACGCTGACGTTTAACAAATCGTTCACATGGATGTGTAGGCTAATCAAATCTCCTTAAAAACTCGTCAGTTCTACGCAAATCACGTCCATGAAATATTAAGGAATTTTGGAATCACTAGTTTGCAGGTATGTTTAAAAGGCAAAACTCACTTATTGACCTTCCGATGATCTTTAACAGACCACAGCTGTTTAAGTCCCAGACTTAAGTTATAAAGTTTCCAAAAATTATGGTAGACTTTAATGTTTTTTACATAATAACTAACTTCTTTTATTTGATTTTCAATGTCTTCACTTTATTCAAGTTTTAATCTGTCTATTTAAAAAAACAAAACAAAAAAAAAACATGTCACATTAACCACCCACATATTGTATATGCTTAAATATATAAGATTAAACCAAGTTTGTTTCCTGGAAACCAAACGTAGACAGTAATAAAATAAGTAGAATTACATCACTTGAAAACAATAATATTCCTTGTAATGATGTCTCATATAAACCTTGCTCATATTGAGGGGCATGTACAGTAACAGAAGTCCAATAACACCACAGCACCTTTACAAGTAGCGCCATTTTCCACAAATGACAGACTGCTTCACCAGAGCTTTTTCATCTATGTGTTATTAAATAAAATCCAATCATAAAGCCTATACCACTGATGCTGAATTGATTAGATTTTCAGTGAATAAGCAGACAAATGTAGCATGCAAGAAAAGCTAATTTAAGGCTATTTTTCACCACTGAACCGGGTCTCTGATAGATTACATTAATGAAGTAAACACTGTGGATAAACTGCATGTGTGTGTGTCAGTGTGTGTTTGTGTGCCTGTGCCAGTGGGTAATTGTGTGCAGCATATGGTATATGTAATCAAAACAATTAATACACTCAAGCTCTTTAAAAAAATCTTCAATGCCCAAACATATTGTGGTATTGTCCAACACTGAGAATCTGTTTTCTAATTTAGAACATTTTCTAATAATAAACTGAAAATCATTTCACATTGTAGCATACAAGAGAAGCTCATTAAAATATTTTTTTTTCTTCTAAAAAACACTGAACTGTCTGATTGATAAATTAATATGATAAAAGAATAAAGATTCCAAAAAAACGTGTGTTTGTGTGCCTGTGTGTGATTTTGTGCACCATGAAATTATGCAATCAAACCATGAGCAATCAGTCAGACACATATACAGTAGATAAATAGACCTTCAATTTCCATAAGAGTTCAGGTCAAGTTTGTGTCAATTTAGCCAACTCAGCAGGAGATTTTAAGTGAACGTTCAGTCAAAGAATGCATTGAAAAAATATTGATCGGTTGCATTCCTTAGAAAGAATATTCAATAACACACAGTGAACACTGTCAATGAGGCACTGAAGTACTGCTGCCCACAGCAATTCAAGCAGAATCGGAAAAGACTTTGAGTCCAGTAGTGTGTTACCTGTGGGCTAAGGCTTGGTCGGAAGGTCATGCTGGTGGAGGACGGGCCGCTCATGGATGGGTGGCCCATGGGCGAGCTGATGAGAGGGAAGGGCGAGGGCAGGCCGTTGATGGGCGAGCTGAGGGTACTGATGGGTGAGTGGAGTTGACCTGGGCTGGAGTTCATGGTGGAGGGGCTGAGCAGGGGTGGGTGGAGAGGGTGGTTACTGATGCCTCGGTGACCCGTGGAGGAGCTGAGAGGAGAAAGACCAGTGGATTCTGGAGGACAGAAAAGAGACAGTGTGTAACTACACACAGAAAATGTCAGGAATATTTTGCTTTGAGAAACAATGGCATTATCTCTTTGCTCTGTAATATACTAAAGCAACAAGCCAATTAAGTTTTTGCATAACAGTGAATTTACCACAGGTAACGGGTGTTCCCTCAAGTGGCTTATTGCTTTAATAAAATGGTGGCAACAGCAATAAAATAAAACAAAGGTTTTCAATAAAGTTACATTTATTAATGATAATAATCAGAATCAGAAGGAATTCTTAAGTAATACAGTATATTAGCTTAACCATGGGCTGTTTACAGTTGCCGAGCAACATAGAAATATGGTGCATAAATATTTAGAATTGAATAGATGTGATTTTTTTATAGCTTGAACATACTGTATGAACATGGGTAATCCAATTGGATTTTCCAGTCAGAACTATCTGTTTTATAAGGAGCATTTTTGCCACTGAATGTGATTCCAGTGTTTAATTTGCTGTAAAATTCATCTTATGATTTGAAATAATAATATCTATTTACTGTTTGGGGACTTTTACATTCTCTGTATATATCTGTCTGTGTACAGGTTTGGCTACACTTGTGAGGGCCAAATATTTGAAAATATCCTTACAAATATAGTGAAACATGTTGAAAACCAATTTGTGAAGAAATTTTCAGCAGTTCCCACTCTTTGAATGGCTCATAAATCAGCCAAATCATGCTTTGCTTTAATATACTGATATCAACAGGTCTCAGTGAGGGTTAGGTTTAAGATTTAGCAAAAATCCTCATTACCTTTGTAAAAAAAAAAAAAAAAAATAAATATGTATATATATATATATATATATATATATATATATATATATATATATATATATATATAAAATAATAATTATAATAATAATAATAAAAACACTATGTATATGAGAGGTCCTTACTAATATCGTGAAACCAATGTGAGTGTATGTGTGTTTGGTCTTCTATATGTACAGATATATACCCTACACAGTGTTGGGCCTCATGTATTCAGATAGAAGACAAAGGCAGGCCTAACACAAAACCTAAACTCAGGCCCACATACAAAGTCATAAATCTTACTGATAAAAACCGTGCCAAAATCAAACAAAGGGAGTCCAAAACAGACTACAAATCCCATGAAGCCTTGCTCACTAAAGGATCGAACTCTCAACTCCTATTGGATGAGGCACACGACAGAATGCCCCTCAACCATGGCATCATCAGGAGTAGAAATACCTCTGAAATGCTTCTGGGATTTGCTTCCAGCAACTTTGCTCGCCGTGTGTAGACGCAGCTTATCCCTGCTTTCAGGTGTTGCCTCGTGGCACAAGGAAGTAACGTACAATTTGAAACTGTGGCCATACAATCTCCATCTCGCTGGACGAGTTGAGATTACTCCACTGAACACTCTAACGGATCCGAAGGAGACCGCTGAGCAATCTGCATCTTCATCCGTTTGCCTGCAGAAGTGAAGAGAGAAAAGATTTCTCTTCCATCTTCAATCAAGTCGACGTTGCTGATTTCTCCGCCAGCCCGCCGAGAATCAGCAGCCATACCGCCCGCCGACAGAGCGAGGAAATGGCCTCCCGTCATCACCCGAGCCTCGAGGAACCGAGTCAGAGTTAAAGGATGGATGAACACACATTCTACCTGTGTCCTCATGCGATTCAAGTAAGAGGTTTACGTCTGGGCAGAGATAGAATATTATAGAGTGTTATTCTTGTGTATCAAGGTTATTGATTGTACAGTTTACGGATCGCCGAGTCCGCTCATTGCGGCTAATACTCAAGGTATTTAATTATCACAAATGAGATTTGCTGTGTTGTAGTCCAACCAAATTGGACTGTTGTGCATTTCCACCAGTGTGAGACCGGCACACTGAGTTTATCCATTAAAGAATCAAAGACTGCCGGACGGTTTACGAGCCGTCCACCACGTCTCTGAGTGATAAACTAACAGCTGCTTTCTCTCCCACGATCGCGAAACCGGCTTTGGGGCCGTCACTTAATTCTCTCTCTCTAAGCATCTAATTGTGCGTTTTTTATTTTTTATTTTTATTTTTTTTTTGTCTTTACTGTGGACAACAACAAAATGTCCTGTCATTTGATGCAGGTTAGGATGAAAGTAATAATAATAATTTGTCATGATCAGTATTTTTGTCTTTTCTTCTAGTACAAATATCTGAACATCCTTAAATCAAGACACATTTCCTTTATACAATATTGAATAAGATAATAAGACGTTTGTTTGTTTTTTCAGAAAGTATATCTTGAATTGGTAACTTGTTTTTATTTTTTTATTTTAAGCATACAGTAAATAGAACAAAATTTAGTGAAGTTTATTCTTAAATCAGAAAGAAAGTACTGTAATATGCCAATGGGGTAAGAAAAATAAACTTAATTCAAGATATGTTCTCTGAAAAAAAAAAGTATCATCTTACATAATTTTGTTTCTCAAGTACATTTATCTTGTTTTAAGGATGTAATTGTTCCAGAAAACAAGACAAAAGCACTGATTGATTTTTGCAGTGTAGATTGTATCGTGTTATAACTAGTTAGGATACTGAATCATAATTACATTCATTGGTGTAACCCAATGCAGTCAAGTTTGTTTTGCAAAATTTATTACTTTGACCTGACTAAAACTTACACTGGTGGCCAAAAGTTTGGAATAATGTACAGATTTAGCTGTTTCTGAAGGAACTTGGTACTTTAATTCACCAAAGTGGCATTCAACTGATCACAGAGTATAGTCAGGACATTACTGATGTAAAAAAACCAGAACCATCACTATTTGAAAAAAAGTAATTTTTGATCAAATCTTGATAGGCCCCATTTCCAGCAGCCATCACTCCAACACCTTATCCTTGAGTAATCATGCTAAATTGCTAATTTGGTACTAGAAAATCACTTGCCATTATATCAAACACTGCTGAATGCTATTTGGTTCGTTAAATGAAGCTTAACATTTTCTTTGTGTTTGTTTTTGAGTTGCCACAGTATGCAATAGACTGGCATGTCTTAAGGTCAATATTAGGTAAAAAATGGCAATTATTTTTTATCTCAGCTTCACTCTGGGTTCTATCTCTCCATTAAGGCCATTAGAGCTTCTCTGAAGAAAGAAGGTTTCTAGAATGATTTTTATTTCTTTCGTTGGAAGGTAAAAACACTTGTTCTTAAAATCAGCCAGAGTCCCTTTCGTTCTTTTTTTAACACTGTGTTCTAACCAGTCATGACGCAACAAGTTTCCAATGGCAAATTATTTGTTTTTCTACTTCGAAAGCGATAATGTTGCATGACACCATATAACTGTAGCCAATCAGAACATATTTGATGTGTTTGATGTGTAATACTCTTACTGTACATGAAGCAGGACTTTGGATCAATGAGATTTCACTGTGGACAACAACCAATAACCAAATAACTGTGCACACCTGAAAATAGTTGGTAGGTGCTAAATTAATTCATTTGACCTGACTAAAACTTACACTGGTGGCCAAAATTTTGGAATAATGTACAGATTTAGCTGTTTCTTAAGGAAATTGGTACTTTAATTCACTCATTTCCAGCAGCCATCACTCCTACCCCTTATCCTTGAGTAATGATGCTAAATTGCTAATTTGGTACTAGAAAATCACTTGCCATTATATCAAACACAGCTGAAAGCTATGGTTCGTTAAATTAAGCTTAACATTGTCTTTGTGTTTCTTTGGGTAACAAAGTTCCTTTATGGTAGGAATGGCGCTCCAGGGGCAGCCCCCCCGCCCCTGCACGCCCAGCTGAGGCACAAACACGCCCACGCCAGGCCAGTTCTGACAGACTGCGGGGACAACTTTCCTCCCTCCCCCCCTCCCTGACCGGCCCTATGGTGGGTATGCGGAGCCAGGTAAGTTCTTCGATGTTACCAGACTCAGCACGGCCACGCAGTCGGGGCTCCAGCCCCCTCGACAAGGCGCCTCAGGCTCCGCCCCGTCGCGAGGCCCCACCCGCCGGTACGTCCGACGTGCCCAGGTTAAACGGCGTCCGTTTCACTTCAGTGAAAGGCGAGAATGCCGCTACCCTGCGTGTGGCGATCGCTACCCTTCTGTGGAAGGGTGCGATAGAGCCTGTCCCTCCGGCCGAGATGAAGAAAGGGTTTTACAGCCCCTACTTCATCATACCAAAGAAAGGCGGTGGGTTGCGGCCAATCTTGGACCTCAGAGTACTGAACTGGGCTTTGCACAGACTCCTGTTCAAGATGCTGATGCAAAAATGCATTCTAGCGAGCGTCCGGCCTCAAGATTGGTTTGCAGCGGTAGACCTGAAGGACGCTTACTTCCACGTCTCGGTTTTACCTCGACACAGACCCTTCTGTGGTTTGCTTTCGAGGGCCGGGCGTACCAGTACAAGGTCCTCCCCATCGGCCTGTCCTTGTCCCCTCACGTCTTCACGAAGGCTGCAGAGGCAGCCCTTGCCCCGCTAAGGGAAGTGGGCATCCGCATCCTCAACTATCTCGACGACTGGCTAATCCTAGCTCACTCTCGGGATGTGTTGTGTGCGCACAGGGACCTGGTGCTCACACACCTCAGCCGGCTGGGGCTTCGGGTCAACTGGGAAAAGAGCAAGCTCTCCCCGGTTCAGAGCATCTCTTTTCTCGGTTTGGAGTTGGTCTCAGTCTCGAAGACGGCGCGCCTCACGAATGAGCATGCACAGTCAGTGCTGAACTGTCTGAAGGCGTTCAGACGGAAAACAGCGGTCCCACTGAAACTTTTTCAGAGGCTCCTGGGGCATATGGCATCCTCAGCGGTGGCCACACCACTCGGGTTGATGCATATGAGACCGCTTCAACACTGGCTTCAGATTCGAGTCCCGAGATGGGCATGGCGTGGTCGTCAAGCCGATCTGTCGCCGCTTCTTCAGCCCTTGGACCGACCTAGCCTTTCAACGGGCAGGGGTTCCCCTAGAGCAGGTCTCCAGGCACATCGTGGTTACGACGGACGCTTCCAAGACAGGCTGGGGTGCCGTATGCAACGGGCATGCAGCTGCCGGCTCTTGGACTGGCCCGTGACTATGTTGGCACATCAACTGCCTCGAGTTGTTGGCAGTACTGCTCGCTCTGCGGAGGCTACGGCCATTGATCCAGGGCAAGCATGTGTTGGTCCAGACGGACAACATGGCGACGGTAGTGTACATCAACTGCCAAGGCGGTCTACGCTCCCGTTGCATGTCACAACTCGCCCGCCGTCTCCTCCTCTGGAGTCACCAGCGCCTCAAGTCGCTGAGAGCTACTCACATCCTGGGCGACCTCAACACCGCAGCGGACGTGCTGTCACGACAAGTTATGCTCAGGGGAGTGTGTAGAATCCACCCCCAGGTGGTCCAGCTGATTTGGAGTCGATTCGGTCAAGCGCAGGTAGACCTGTTTGCTTCCCAGGAATCCTCACATTGCCCGCTATGGCACGCCCTAAATGAGGCACCCCTCAGTATAGACGCGCTGGCACACAGCTGGCCCCCGGGACTACGCAAATATGCGTTTTCCCCAGTGAGCCTACTTGCACAGACCCTGTGCAAGGTCAGGGAGGATGAGAAAAAGGTCATCCTAGTAGCACCCTACTGGCCCACCCAGACGTGGTTCTCGGACCTCACGCTCCTCGTGACAGCCCACCCCCCGGCGAATTCCCCTGAGGAAGGACCTTCTTTCTCAGGGACGGGGCACCATCTGGCACCCATGACCAAACCTCTGGAATCTCCACGTCTGGCCCTTGGATGGGACGCGGAAGACCTAAGTGGCCTACCACTCGAGGTGGTAGACATGATCACTCAGGCTAGGGCTCCCTCTATGAGGCATCTGTATGCTTTGAAGAAGCGTCTGTTCGCTAAGTGGTGTTCTTCCCGACGCGAAGACCCCCAGAGATGCGCAGTCAGATCGGTGCTTTCCTACCTGCAGGAAAGGCTGGAGGGGTGGCTGTCGCCCTCCACCTTGAATGTGTATGTAGCCGCCATTTCGGCACATCACGATGCAATAGAAAGTATTTGGGTAAGTATTTACTCATCCCCTCGCGGGAGCTCTCGGTAGTCCTTCGGGGTCTACGGGGAGCTCCCTTCAAGCCCCTGGAGTCAGTTGAGCTACAGGCACTCTCTTTGAAGACTGCCCTCCTGACTGCGCTCACTTCCATGAAGAGGGTAGGGGACCTGCAGGCGTTCTCTGTCAGCGAAACGTGCCTGGAGTTTGGTCCGGGCTACTCTCACATGATCCTGAGACCCCGACCGGCTATGTGCCCAAGGTTCCCACAGCCCCGTTTAGGGATCAGGTGGTGAACCTGCAAGCGCTGCCCCAGGAGGAGGCAGACCCAGCCTTGGTGTTGCTGTTTTCAGTGCGTGCTTTACGCATCTATTTGGATCGCACGCAGAGCTTTAGAAGCTCCGAGCAGCTCTTTGTCTGCTTTGGCGGTCAGCGGAAAGGGAGCGTTTTCTCCAAACAGAGGATGGCCCACTGGGTCATTGACGCCATCACGATGGCATATCACACTCAGGACGTGCTGCCCCCCGTGGAGCTATGTGCCCACTCTACTAAGAGTGTGCCGGCCTCCTGGGCCCTGACCAATGGTGCCTCTTTAGCAGACATCTGCAGAGTAGCGGGCTGGGCAACACCCAACACCTTTGTGAGGTTCTACAATCTCCGGGTTGAGCCGGTCTCGTCCCGTGTATTGTCAGGTATGAGAAGGTAAGTTCCGGGACAGCTGGCTGGGTGTACCCCTCCCCTGAGGTGAAGACGTGCGTTTTGACTCCGAGTCGTGTTCACAGAGTTGTGATCCCTGGATGACTTTCCTCCTTAGCCCTGTGGCAGACGAGTTTGCGGAGGAACTCGCTGTCAGACCATGTGCTAACTAAGCCCTGTACTGGGGTAGGTGCTCCACATGCACCGGTTCCCCATAGGTGACCCTATGTGATATATTTTCCACTAAATCATTTCGCTGTCGGTAAACTGCGTCTTCCTTGGGCAGAGGTTCCTCTGCCCCCAGTCACTGTGTTTGTAGAGCTCCTCCCCCCTCGGGTAGGACCTACAATGAGACTTCTCCACATGACATACTTCCAACAAGACTTGGTAAGACCATGTGACGTATTTCCACTCAAAATACCCCCCCTCCCTTCTCTGGGTGGGGTGTGGTCTCTGCGGTGTCTTCCCCTTGGGAGTGACACCCCCCCAACGTAGACACTTATGGCTCCCAGTCGGTAAACAAAATTCCACTCTTTTTGGGGAGAAAAAAGAGGAAAAGAGGCCAGCGCTGGGCTAGCCTGTCCCTATTTTTTGGGCAGTCGACTTGTCCCCGAAGGGACCGTTCGATGCTCATAAGAGCGTCGGGGGAGGTTATGTGATGGCCTGGTGCGCTGGCTACGAGGCATACAGCGGTCTGCCCGTCTCGCACTGCCAGTCCACGTAACACAGTTCAGCCGTTGTGGCATTTTGTATAGGGACCCCTAGTGTCACTACATCGACACAATGTCGAGTGAGTGACAAATAGGGAACGTCCTGGTTACTTCTGTAACCTCCGTTCCCTGATGGAGAGAACGAAACGTTGTGTCCCTCTTGCCACAACACTGAACTACCCGCTGAAATGGCCGGGACCTTGTCTCGGCTCCTCAGCACAAAACCTGAATGAGTGGTTGCGAGCCAGCTCCTTTTATACCCGTATGTCCAGGGGAGTGGCATGCAAATTCCACTCGCCAATTCCCATTGGCCTTTTTTCAAAGATCAGAGGTGTTTGGGGCTCCCAAGGGCGACCCCTAGTGTCACAACATCGACACAACGTCTCGTTCCCTCCATCAGGGAACAGAGGTTACGAAAGTAACCAGGACGGTTATGGTTTAAACCAGAATGGTTTAAAGAAAATGCATAAAAGGAATGAGTAGTAAAGTTAGTGAAGTTAATGCATGTATCTATGTGAAACCAAATGGCTGAAAGATGTGATGAGCTACAGAAACGCAAGCACTGAAACTTTAGGCACTCTTCAGGATTTGTCAGTTTGGATTTATGCCAGTAATTCTTTCCCCCAAACCAGCCCTGCAGACTGTCACCAGCATTTCTCGTGAGCATACACAAAAGTGGTGAATGAATGTATGACAAAAGCTTATCTTAACTAGTTGGAAAGCTCACACACAGAGATATGTTTTCTTTCAAAAAGATTTGTCTGGAAGCCCTTGCTGGGCAGTCTTAAATGGGTTTTGATCTGGTTTTCATACTCTATCTACATGACTGAGTATGAGTCTGCAGCAAATGATGATGCTGACGTCCAGCAATGTAGAAACCTCTGTGTAAAGTATCTCTGCCAACACATCACACACATGCACACACCTGGCCCCCGGCCAACATCTTGGAGCACATGGCGTTATACAACTTGTGGGCACAGGTAGCACAAACAGGCATGTACATTCACATATTAAACGGTAAACATCAACACACAACACCTATACACACATTCATAAGGCACTGGGAGAAAATTTTAGACAATAAACAAGGTGTCTAGGAGGCTCATTAGACCCTATAATGTGTCTATTCCCCATCACACATATACATTTACTGTATACACACCATAAAACTAATTCTAAATGAGAAACAGTGGTGCTGTTCTGAGCAGCAGAAGTTGTGGTTTCTCCCTAAGATGACCAAATGCTGACAGCAAGTTCTGCAACTCAAATCCTTCCTCCAAGAACTGAAGTAATATTTTTTAAACTTATAGGAATATTTCACCCAAAAATGTTAATTCTGTCACAATGTACTCACTCTCATGGCATTCCAAAGCTGTATGGCTTTCTTTCTTGTGTGAAACAAAAAAGAAATGTCAGAATGTCTTGGCCATTCTTCCATACATTTAAACTGAATAGGGATGGGGGCTGTCCAAAAAGCACAACAAAGAACCATAAAATCACAACGACTTCTGCTCTATATTCTAGGTATTCTAAAGGCATGTGATAGATTTTTGTGAGGAACTGAAATTTAAAACATTATTTACTGAAGATCTTCCCCTCCAGCATAACTCTCAAATACCATTGGGGTTTATTTACATTGAAATAGGCTACCTCAAAATGTGTTGCACCAGGTTTGACGTCAATGACATCAAACATCTTTATGTTTGCTATTATGATGTTGCTTTTTTGCAGTTTTTAAACCTTGTCAGCCTCAGCCCCCGTTTACTTTTATTGTATGGAAAAGAGCAGCCAGGACATTCTGCCTAACTTCTCAATTTTTTGTTGCACGGAAGAAGAAAAAAAAGTCATATGGGTTTGGATGAATATGAGGGTGAGTAAATGATGACAACATTTTCACTTTTGGGTCAATTACTGTAGTCCTTCAACCCATAAATGCCTGGTAATTTCCCCAAACACACATATTTGGGTCTTTAGAGACCCGACACTTACATCTTTCAAAATTTGATGTACAAAATGCCCAGATGTATGCCCAGTATTTCAAAATACTTTCAAGACAACTAGAAAATAATAAAATAAAATATATTTTGATACATTTTAATGTTTCAATTTTCATAAATTAAAGAGATAATGCAACAAATCAGGACAAATCTAGAACAGAATTCATTATTTTCACACTGAAATTTCATGAGATGCAACTGACTGTCAAACACATACTTAGCTACACATAACACATAATCTACACATGTGCTACACATAACTTACACATACGTTACACATTTGTATTTTCACAGGCACTTAATGACAGGACTGCCAATAATTGGGGACAACTGGACCTTTTGTCCTGGGCCCGGTCTTGCTCATTAAGTCTAAACAGATGCACAACTTACATACTTTCCATAGTACACCCAAATGACAATAGTCATATCATACTGTTCATGTGTTAAACTTGCTATAGTTTACTTTGATGTTGTTTTTTTGTCAAATAGCAATGTCAAATGTAAATCAAATCAATCACTGAAACATCAGCGCCACCTTGACTAAGAAGAAATTGCATGTATAATATGTATGTGTGAATGCATACGGAACACTGATAATTCATCACTGCTTATAATTCATTGCTGCACAGAAAGTCAACGTGATATAGTATTTATTTGTATGAATATTGTACTCAATTATCTTGTAATAAACAAAGAAATAGACATCCTGTGAAGCTTAAACAGATATGAAATAAGCATTAAAAAATATAATTTATGGAAGTGCAAAAAAAAGAAAGGAAAAAAAAGACATGACCTCTGATCTGTAATGACCCTATACGCTTTTGGTACTTAAACCATTATAATTTTTATTTTATTTTTTTATTTTTTTATAAGTTAGTTACACAAGTATAATTACACTATTTATAAGAGATAGATTGAGGAATACTAAAGAGGTGTGAGCACAACTCCAAAATATGCATGAGGTACATGGGGTGGAATGAGGTCCCGGGTTTCTTATGACCTGACGTATGCATTTAAAAGTTAAATACTGTAAAGATCCAAGTGTTCACAGAAATGTGCTTCTCTTTCATACACAACTGTATGTCAAGTTTAAAAGCAAAACCCTCAGTAATACACTGATAATTCCATATCTCAACACTGAATAATGATTCAAAAATGAACGTTTATCACGTAAACACAACAATCTAGACTCTACTGCTATATAAACACAGCCACACGAAGTGTTTACTCACTCGCAACAAAAAACACCTACTCACTGAATTACAAATCAAGGGGGGAATAAACAGAGTAGGAGATAAGGAGTGAAACATCATTACAGGTCGTTAATGAGGCAGTGAGAAGCAGAGCAGAGGCCTGATTAGTCAGAGGATGAGGGATGATGTGAAAGCAGAGCAGAACATTAACTTTATCAGAACACAACATAGCTGCTTGGACTCATATTTGAAAAGATTACACTCACAATATCACTGAATTTTATCCAACCTACGAAAGAGAAAGAGTCTTACTCTTAATTTTTAGCTTACCCATCATAATTTGTTTAATTAATTTTACCTATTTAGTTTGTTCATTTTTGTTTAATGCATGGATTGCTTCTTTTTTAGTTTATTCCAAAAATGAGATGGACATTTTGCAAGCAATACCAAACAATCACATGCACTACCCTTGTGTCCTTTTAGGCTGTGATGTTTTGTTTCTTAATTGATAAACAATATGTGTCCCCTGCAAAGGTAAACCTAACAAAGAAGTGTAAAACTTTACCCAGACCCAAAACTTAACCATGATAGTAATGTAAAAAGGCTGTTTTTTTATACTTAAATTATATTAAATAATACTTTAACTTCCGGTATAAGCCACCACCAGCAATTTCAGTGATTCAAAAATACTAATACTGCTTTATACTGCAGGCTGGCAATACATGTGATCATATTATTTTCATTCATTATTGTTTTCATAAACACATTAGTTTGGAGATCATATACTTTTACTGTTTATCAAATTTTGCCATGGTTTTATCACACGCTGTTGCACAGGCAGAATTAATGAGATATCAGGCACTGAAAGCTCAGCTCCGTCTGTCAAGGCTGCCACAAACTTTGCACCACCAAGAGAGAGCAGAAGAAATAGAGCATTGCCAAAACTGCATCTTGTTTCATCTTGGCAATATAATACATGCATTATTCATTCCGTTCTTGTCAGAGAGCATTCGCTCTTTTTTAGCAGTGTATAGTAAACAGACATGCAGATCTCGCATTTAACATGGCTTATGAAAATCGGCATTGGGAATAAATAAATAGATTATGCAGGTACATATGAATTCAGGTTTACATGGAGACATGAAAATACTGCATAATCACGCTCTTGGTAAAGTATGAAGCAGATTTTATTATCGTCTCTTCAATAGAACACACAGCAAAAATTGAATGATCTACTTACTCTTTTTTCTATAAATGCTGACGTTAGAAAATTATCCGACATTAGAATATTATTCTGCTGTACATCCTATCTGCTGTACAAATCTAGTGTTTATAAGCCCATATCATCAAATTCTGGTATTATTATCCTTCTAGTTACTTACATTGCGGTCAATGACTGCGGAACTTTGTCACACTTGCTGGAAATGCAGCCGCTTCCTTACTTCCACTTTGCAAAATAAGGTGGATATGCTGCAAATGCCTTGGAAATACAAACATACACTTTTTTCATGCACATTAAATATAATTTAAATGAAAAGACAGAAGGTTAGAGAGAACAACTACATTTTTACATTTTCTTTCTGTAAGAAAATGTGAGTGATGCTGGCTTTTGCAAAACTCACTGCCACAGGTTGCTGTGGGTGGTTGCCAGGGCATTGCTATGCATTGGTTGTCACAGTGTTCTGAGTGGTTGTGAGCTAGGCAGTGGCTAGGTGGGTGGTTGCTAGGAGGATGCTCACTGGCCCAAATCAAAAAAGCCAACCCCCAAGTCTATATGATATGCTGGTCCCTAGATATGACTTTGGACCATAGATCAATAAGAAAACATTAGCACCCCTCTCCTCAAAATGCCACAAAATTTGAGATATACAGTAATTCATACCCATAGCACAAACTCTGGGAGTCGAGTTATGCCGAAGTTTAGTACTTGGGGTCAGTGTTTTTGTTTAAATCCCTAACCCTGCATATGAGCTGTAATAATAGTGATGCTTACCCAAGCGCCACTTATGAGGTGCTGCTCAGATTAAACCACCATTACACCAGAACAGTATATGTTGCTTAGAATGGGAATAGTGTTTTTGAATGTTATTTACAGTACCCTGCACCAGCTAAAAGCCTGGTTGTGGGTAATCATTGATTGAATGTTATCGATGAGGCTAGTACTCAATGAATCGTGTGATTATTATGGACTAACCTCTTTTAAGAGGTGCAAAACAAGATGCAGGTACCTGAGCTAAAAAGGGGTGAATCAGTCATAAACAACACACAAGGTTCTATTATTAATATACTCGGTGCTCCGCAGTACTGCAGAGTCATTTGAATATAGAAGAAGAATCTCTCCAGCTGAGAGTGGTTTTGTGGCTTCCAACATTCAGTCGGCAGAGAGTGTTTGAATCAAACCCTTGCTAATGTATTTAGTCTGACAATTCCTCAGCACCTTTTTCTCCTTCCAGTTTCATCCTTCTTGTCTATAACACAGTTGTGATCTTCACAGATCTACACACACAGACATATACCGCACACAGCATGCTCAATATGTCAGTAGTGGAAAGAAATCCATCTTTGGAAGTCCAGTCCAGGAAGGGCTGAGAGCAAATAAGAGCATGGGATAGCCAGTTAACATAAAACGTATTACACCTCTCATAATCAAATAGACTCTCGCAATCAAATATGCAGTTCAAAGATTTTCTTGTAGTAATTAAAACAAATTAATCATTTAAACAATAATAGTTATAAGAGGGCACAATTACAAATCTATTTTGGCAATAAGACAAAAGCAATAGTGAGCAAGTACTGAATGTGATTCAGCAGAAATCATAGTATACAAAAAGAGGCTACTATTAAGTAACTTACATTTTAAGCACAACATGGCCAGTTATTTTGTCTATTTATGCTCCGCTAAAAAAAAATTGTTCCAAAAGAAGCCAAAGCAGGATCTGCCAGTCTGGAATGGACAAAGCGGAGTGATACAAACAGTGAAGCATCTCTGTGCTGTTATCCTAAATATCAGCACTCTTGGAACACTGCTTCTTCAATCAGATTAGAGAGTAGTAACTGTTTTATAAATGATTGTAGCCCAAAGACAGCCGAAAAAGCCCTCACTTTTAATGAAAACATAGAACAAAGATGAGACAAATATTTTAAACACACTGTATGTCAGTCAGGGTTCCCTATCTGTCACTCACTCGACGTTGTGTCGATGTAGTGACACTAGGGGTCACTCTTGGGATGCTCGCTTGCCCCAGTTGGGCTCACGGATGAGACTGCCGGCTCCTCTCAGGGCGAGTTCGACCTCTTATTCGGGGCCCGGGAAGATGATGAACTATCAAGCACAGCATCAGAGAGCGGGCTCGTCCACTCTGACGCGGAGGCTTCGGCTGGGCTTCCCCCTTCGGTTGTGGTCGCCCAGTCTCAGGGCGACACGGAGATGACGGACATGCTTTTCCAGGCAGCCGCGAGCGTCAGGCTAGACCCTTCACTCTCCCCTGAACCCTCGTGGCTTGATGATTGGTACCTTGGCCAGGAGCGCCGCTCACGAACACACCACTCCCCGGTGTCTTTCTTCCCGGAAGTGCACGAGGAGCTGACAAGATCGTGGGGGGCACCTTTTACTACCCGGTCCCAATCTTTCAGCTACCCCGCTCTCACTACCCTCGATGGTGGGGCAGCCAAGGGGTATTCGGTGATCCCCCAGGTGGATAAGGCGCTCGTGGTGCACATCTCCCAGGTTGGCCTGTTCGGCGACACCATCGAGGACTTTGCCCAGCAGGTCTCGGCGGTGAAGCAGCAGACGGAGGCCATTCAACACATCCTTCCCCAGTGCGCACTCCGTCTGCTCGTCGCCAAGGGCGTCCTCCTGCAGTAACAGCACCGGCTCCAACGCAGCCCGTCCCCGCGGCCCGTCCCCGGCGTGGAGCCCACCACAGGAAGCAGATGCCACCCTACTTCATTGTACCGAAGAATGGTGGTGGGCTGCGGCCAATCTTGGACCTGCGAGTACTGAACCGGGCCTTGCACAGACTCCCGTTCAAGACACTGATGCAAAAAAGCATTTTAGCGAGCGTCCGGCATCAAGATTGGTTCACGGCGGTAGACCTCTAGGACGCGTACTTCCATGTCATGGTCTTACCTCGACACAGACCCTTCCTGCAGTTTGCTTTCGAGGGCCGGGCGTACCAGTACAAGGTCCTCCCCTTCAGCCTGTCTTTGTCCCCTTGCGTCTTCACGAAGGTCGCAGAGGCAGCCCTTGCCCCGCTAAGGGAAGTGGGCATCCGCATCCTCAATTATCTCGACGACTGGCTAATCCTAGCTCACTCTCGGGATGTGTTGTGTGCGCACAGGGACCTGGTGCTCACACACCTCAGCCGACTGGGGCTTCGGGTCAACTGGGAAAAGAGCAAGCTCTTCCTGGTTCAGAGCATCTCTTTTCTCGGCTTGGAGTTGGACTCAGTCTTGATAATGGTGCGCCTCACGAACGAGCGCACACAGTCGGTGCTGAACTGTCTGAAGGCTTCAGACAGAAGACAGTGGTTCCACTGAAACTTTTTCAGAGGCTCCTGGGGCATATGGCATCCTCAGTGGTTGCCGCACCACTCGGGTTGATGCATATAAGACCAATTCAGCACTGGCTTCAGACTCGAGTCCTGAGATGGGCATGGCGCCGCGGGACACATCGCGTGGTCATCACGCCGATCTTTCGCTGCCTCTTCATCCCTTGGACTGACCTTGCATTTCTATGGGTAGGGGTTCCCCTAGAGCAGGTCTCCAGGCGCGTCGTGGTTACAATGGACGCCTCCAAGACGGGCTGGAGTGCCGTATGCAATGGGCACACAGCCGCAGGCTTCTGGACTGGCCCGCAGCTGCATTGGCACATCAACTGCCTCGAGTTGTTGGCAGTACTGCTCGGGCGGCTGTCCCCCTCCACCTTGAAGGTGTATGTAGCTGCCATTTCGGCACATCTCGAGGCAGTGGATGGTAAGTATTTGGGGAAGCACGACTTGATCATCAGGTTCCTGAAAGGCGCTAGGAGGTTGAATCCCTCCAGACCGCGCCTCATGCCTTAGGGTTCTACGGGGTGCTCCCTTTGAGCCCCTGGAGTCAGCTGAGCTTAAGGCACTCTCTTTGAAGACTGCCCTCTTGACTGCGCTCACTTCCATCAAAAGGGTAGGGGACCTGCAGGCATTCTCTGTCAGCGAATTGTGCCTGGAGTCCGGTCCGGGTTACTCTCACGTGATCCTGACACCCCAACCGGACTATGTGCCCAAGGTTCCCACGACCCCATTTAGGGATCAGGTGGTGAACCTGCAAGCGCTGCCCCAGGAGGAGGCAGACTCAGCTTTGGCATTGCTGTGTCCGATTCGTGCTTTGCGCATCTATTTGGATCGCACGCAGAGCTTCAGAAGCTCCGAGCAGCAATTTGTCTGCTTTGGTGGACAGCGGAAAGGAAGCGCTGTCTCCAAACAGAGGATCGCCCACTAGGTCATTGACGCCATCGTGATGGCATATTGCGCCCAGGATGTGCTGCCCCCCGTGGGGTTACGAGCCCACTCTACTAGGAGTGTAGCGGCCTCCTGGGCCCTGAACAGTGGCGCCTCTTTGGCAGACATCTGCAGAGCAGCGGGCTGTGCAACACCCAACACCTTTGTGAGGTTCTATAATCTCCGGGTTGAGCTGGTTTCATCCCGTGTGTTGTCAGGTCCAAACAGGTAAGTTCCGGGACAGCTGGCCGGGTGTACCGCTTGCACATAGCGCCTTTCCCCTCCCATGCGCTTTTGACTCCCAGTCGTGTTCACAAGTTGTGGTCCCTGGATGACTTTCCTCCTTAGCCCTGTGGCACACGAGTTTGCGGAGAAACTCGCTGCCGGCCCAGTACGTGTGCTAATTAGGCCCTGTACTGAGGTAGGTGCTCCACATGTGGTGGTTCCTCATAGGTGACCCCATGTGATATCTTCTGCTAAATCGTTCCCCTGACGGTAAACTGTGTCTTCCTTGGGCAGAGGCCCCTCTGCCCCCGGTCACCATGTTTGTAGAAACTCCTCCCCCTTCGGGTAGGACCTACCATGGGACTTCTCCACATGACGTACTTACGATAAGACTCGGTAAGCCCATGTGACATATTTCCACTCAAAATACCCCCCCCCTTCTCTGGGCGGGGTGTGGTCTCCGCGGTGTCTTGCCCTCGGGAGTGACACCCCCCCGATGTAGACATTTATGGCCCCCAGTCGGTTAACAAATTCCACTCTTTTTGGGGAGAAAAAACAGGAAAAGAGGCCACGGCTGGGCTAGCCTGTCCCTATTTGTTGGGCAGTCAACTTGTTCCCGAAGGACCGTTCGACTCTCATAAGAGCATTGGGGGAGGTTAGTTGATGGCCTGGTGCGCTGGCTACAAGGAACACATTTTGCCCGTTTCACACCGCCAGTCCACATAACAGTTCAGCTAGTTGTGCCGTTTTGTATAGGGACCCCTAGTGTCACTACATCGACACAACGTCGAGTGAGTGACAGATAGGGAACATCCTGGTTACTTTCGTAACCTCCGTTCCCTGATGGAGGGAATGAGACGTTGTGTCCCTCTTGCCACAACACTGAACTACCCGCTGTTATGGCCAGGACCTTGTCTCGGCTCCTCAGCACAAAACCTGAAGAGTGGTTGCATACCAGCTCCTTTTATACCTGTATGTCCGGGGGAGTGGCATGCAAATTCCACTCGCCAATTCCCATTGGCCTTTTAAAAAAAAAAAAGGGGTGTTTGGGGCTCCCAAGAGTGACCCTAGTGTCATTACATTGACACAATGTCTCGTTCCCTCCATCAGGGAACGGAGTAACCAGGACGATTTCCTGCACAGGTTTAATCCCAGTTTAAAAAAATCTATTGAATCCACTCAGCTTCAGGCAAATACTTTCACAACAAATTACAATAACACTACTTGTTCTGAAATTAAATGCAGATAAGCAGGACACACGTTTTACAACATTTTTCATCCTGTACAGGAAGAAAATGAAAAATGATGTGATGATCAAAGCATTACCATTTGCATTTTTTGTCTGATGGTATAACCACAGGCAGCCACTGAGATATGTGAAATATTCACAATCCTTATTTCCCCTGTGGGTTTTCTTTTGAAATGACACCATACTGTTTAAATCTAAGTTCCAGAGAGCATTCATTTTAAACATCCTTTTATCTACAGCAGATCTGACAAACAGCGACTATACATCAAGTATATGACAAAGTAGCCAGTGTAAAAACTGTTTTGAACAAGCTCAACTGGATGCTTGACATAAATCTTATTGCTTTCATCTGATTTAGAATCCCTGGGAAATGTCTTTATCAGTTAATATGAGAACAATCTCAGCCTCAGATGGCATGTCTATGGACCGCCCACAGTCCGTTTGCTGACGGTCTGATCCATAAGAGTATAAACCCACCCCTAAATGGCATGAAAAAATAAATTGTTGGTTGCACGACATCTGTCAAATGGCCTTTTACCCAAATTATTGGCCAGAGTAAGATGCAATGGATCTTATTTACAGTAGTGTAATCTTAATTTTTGACAGGAATGACAACAAGGCTGTGAAGGACAGACTTACAGTCTCTTCAGTTGGTTAAAGTGTTTTGGATCGTTCCATTGACAAATCATTAAAAATTTTAGATATACAGTAAGTCATACCCATAGCACAAACACTGGGGGTCGAGTTATGCCGAAGTTTAGTACTTGGGGTCAGTGTTTTTGTTTAAATCCCTAACCCTGCATATGAGCTGTAATAATAGTGATGCTTACCCAAGCGCCACTTATGAGGTGCTGCTCAGATTAAACCACCATTACACCAGAACAGTATATGTTGCTTAGAATGGGAATAGTGTTTTTGAATGTTACTTACAGTACCTTGCACCAGCTAAATGCCTGGTTGTGGGTAATCATTGATTGAATGTTATCGACGAGGCTAGTACTCAATGAATCGTGTGATTATTATGGACTAATGTCTTTTAAGAGATGCAAAACAAGATGCAGGTACCTGAGCTAAAAAGGGGTGAATCAGTCATAAACAACACACAGGGTTCTATTATTAATATACTCGGTGCTCCGCAGTACTGCAGAGTCATTTGAATATAGAAGAAGAATCTCTCCAGCTGAGAGTGGTTTTGTGGCTTCCAACATTCAATCGGCAGAGAGTGTTTGAATCAAACCCTTGCTAATGTATTTAGTCTGACAATTCCTCAGCACCTTTTCTCCTTCCAGTTTCATACTTCTTGTCTATAACACAGTTGTGATCTTCACAGATTTACTCACACAGACATATACTGCACACAGCACGCTCAATACATCAGTAGTGGCAAGAAATCCATCTGTGGAAGTCCAGTCCAGGAAGGGCTGAGAGCGAATAAGAGGATGTCCAGGTGCATGCCATTGACAAGACTGCAAGTCGATTCCTCACAACCATGTTTTTAGCCCTGCCCAAAATCAAATATGGCACTACTATGAATAAGGTGTATAGAGCACAAAAGGTTTGGTTCCTGAAGTAAAACATCCTGTTGATTTTTATTTATTCCAATAGGGAATTGATTATTAACAATAACTTATAAACCATTAAAGACAGACCTATCATGAGCTCCAAGGTTGTTGAAGCCATCAGTCTGAGTTATTTCAACATTTAAAAAAAAAAAATAGTGTTTAATAGCAGAATGCCTAGTAAAAAAAATTACACTAGCCATGATCCCGAGGAATAACACACCACCAATCAGAGAATCGTGGCAAACAAACTGCAACAAAAGAGCCCAGAAGCAACCGCCCACTCCTTGCCTCACTGTAAATGACACAATTGATTTAATCTCCCTACACTCTCACACTATTTATATATTTATATTTATTTATCTGAAAATGTGCAATATACTTTTTTTTTTTTTTTTGATTATGTCATTCACAATGCTTCATGGGATTGTTTTTCAGTACCTAATTAAAGATGTTATGAACACTGTCTTGTACCTCTTTTTTTACAATTTTCAAAAACGTTTTTTTCTGTGCTACAAATCAAAGCTTGCAATGTTGTGATTCACTTGGTTCATGTCTTAGAACTTTTGAAGAATTTTATGAAATCCCTAAAGACAAAAATGCATGGAAAAAGTACTTGCCAAAACCAAGACAGCTGAAAAAGTGGGCAGGGACTATTGTGCTTTTTAGGAACCAGACCTTATGCTGTTTAGTCAAAGGTCTGGCTATGCAAGACTTATATGAGAATGACTAAAAGCAATTAATACCTCAAATATTTGAACATCCACTAACAAAAAAAGTACCAAAAAGTACCATGGTACTACCATGTTTTTTTGAACATGTATGTACCTTTGAAGTACCTTCACTGTAAAAAAAAAAAAAAAAAGAAAAAAGTAAAAAAATACAGTAACCGTGTTTCAGGCTTTACGTGATGTAATTTTGATGCCTGCATATTTTATGGTTTATTACCATTCATAGTATTAAATTATATAAACTTGATACATTAAACTTCTGAAACTGTAAAACTCTGCTTTTCACTTTATATTGCATTGTTAGCCACTGTAGTAACTACAGAAGGGCACATGATGACATGAAGTTCATCAATAGTCGCATTTCCAAGAGCAATGACCAATAAACATGTAGAGAATGGCTCAGTGTCACTCACACAAACACTAAACACCATCAGAGTAACACATGTGAAATTAAAATAATGCAATAACCATTAACTAAATCATATCAAATATAACACAGAACACCCCAAAGTACATATCTGATATTAAAAATAAAAAACAAAACAATTCCCATAAAATATAATGAAATGTAATGGGTCACGCAGGGAATTCTGGGAATGCCTGATTATTGTTTTTTTACCTTAATTTTAACAATAATTTATCATAAAATGTACATGTACTCTCTTGTTAAACATAATAAAATTTTTTACCGTTAATTATATGGTAAGATCATACTTCTTAAATCTAAAAAATTTATTTTATGACATTTTACCATAAAATTACATGCATTTTAATATATATTATAATTTTTACTATATATTTTAACGTAACTACCCGTTAACCAATTAACGTTTTTTTTACTCTAGCATTTTTACACTCTTTTAGCGTTAAAATTACGAAAAAATTTTACAGTGTTGGGGTATCATGTAAATAACATTGTACATAAAAAATATCATTCAGTACCATATATATCAAAGTAGCATGGCCTTAACCTTAAAAACATAGCCATAACCTTTTAAAATCTGGAGTGACTATTTGCACTAGGTGTATATAGCTCCTGCCACACAGTGCAGCTATTTGCACTCAAATAGTCTGGTGGAAATGCTGAAATTAAAGACAAACTGCACCCTTATATGTCACTGCAATGGCATGGGGTTTAAAGACATACATATGTGTTTTTATCATACAGACGGACCCAGGTTCAATTCCCCTTTTTGCCCCAGTTTTTCCCATCCTGTTTCCTGTCTATCCTCTTAATATTTCTTACTACTAATAATAATAAATAAAAATGAATATAAAGATTGATTTCCTGGCAGTGATTTGGACACTGTGAAGGTCGGGGAGTTGATAGAAAGATTTGATCCGGTTAAAATAAACAATCATTTTGCAATAATTTTAGTAATATTCTAGTACCACGTTTTTTTGTTTTGCAGAAGCCATAGTTTTAATGTAATTAACCATGGTATTAATAATGCAGTAACCATGTTTTAAATTTGTGGTTCCTATTACTTTACTACAAAATACCATGGTGATATTATGGTTACTGCAATAAAACCATGGTTAATTTTTGTAAAGGAAGGTTATGGTTAGGTTTAGGGGGTAAGGGTTGGTGTAGGGTGTCTGTGGGACTCTACAAAAACACAATAAACACACTGCAGTGATGCCCATATATTGTATATTTAATTAGGTGTGCACCATTTGCACAATGCAAAGAAGATGCTTTTGGTTGCTATTTTCACTTAGTTTAAATAGCCTCTGCCTTTAAAATCATTACTGTCTCAATGTGCCTCCCTAGTACTTCTTGTAATGGTCGAGTTCCCTTACTTTTTTTGCAGAGCAAATTATTTTAGCTCACCTGCTAAAAGTAACCATGCCCTTAGCAGTGTACCTGTTTGAAGGTCTTGCTGACTGTGTCAGATATCAGGCCAAGTGTAACCGGTCCTGCACGACCTGCTCCGAGTGGGATTTGAACCGGGGTCTCCAGCATGCTAGCAAGGAGGCTAAAGGCTACAGCCCCTAGCATCGGTCGCTAGTGCGCCTTTTAAGGCCAGGGGAGTGAGGTTTACACGCTGCACAGCTACCTACCAGCTGGCTACTGTTACAAAAGCATCTGCAGTCCTTGTGTTCTTGGCATGTCCAAGTAAACATTTGCTTTTATTATTTGTTTCTCTTGTCAGAGCCATGCACTCAATGTTAACCATGCTAATGCATAGGCTACAGGCACAGCTCCAATATCTGTGAGGCATCAGCTGATTTCAGGGCATGGGAAGCTGGTCCCTCAAACTGAAATGTTATCACTTTCCCTTACAAGACTACAGTGACTAAGACAATCAGATAAGCATCTCTGTAATGCAGAGAGAAAGCTCTCTCTCTATAAGCCACCTGTGAGATTGAGCCAGCGCTATCGGACACACTCTGTTACACATGTTTGCACAGAGATGGACAGATATGAGCTGTTGGTATGGAGAGAACTGCTTGCAGTAGTCCAGGGGCCAGTGAATGAGCACAGGTTTGGACTCAAGTGAACTGATTGACATGACGAGTTATGCGCTTAAGTTTAATACTTACAGTAGGATTATTGTCTGCATCCCAAAGTATGAGCAATAGTAATAGTGATTTTCCTTAGTAAGCACCATTAATAAACTGAAAAATAAAGACTAATTAAATGAAAAACACGAGTACAAGACTGAGGCTTGAGCGGAACAAAAGAAGATGAGTTCCAACAGCATTAGATCAAAGAACCACGTCTGCTGATTTGATGTGTGGTGCAGATTAAAAGCTGAGCTTCTTCCTGGAATGCATGACAATAGCCCATCATGTGAAGAGACCTCTTTATCCTCTCTTTCAGCTCTTAATCAAGACAGAAGAGATCCTGTCATCCTCTGTCAGTGTATCCCTGCAATAAGATTGCAGGCTACACCACTTTTAGACACACATAACCACACACACACACACACACACACACACACACACATACTTGCACAATCACTGATGGGACTGGATGGCTGGCCTAATTTCCCTGAAAATTGGAGCTTATTCACCTTATTCAGCCTCCCCCCTTTTCAGCGCTCCGCTCTTCTGAATTTTGTCATCTAACTTCCTGTTTGCATTGAAGCTACTAAGAAGAGTCAATCAAAATGGATTACGTGTGGGAGCACAGAAAATATTTTTCACCAAGAGTTGATGGTGTTAGTCTTTTACTATTTGAAAATGCTCATGTGGTGTTTTTTCTGTCACTGTAAATGTTCATTTTCTGACACCGGTGGAGGTAAACTGGACCTGACAGATCACATTCAGACAGCTATTACACACTGCACTTTTTCATGATACAAGCATTTCATTTTTATTAATTTGTTAATCATTTGTGTTAAAATGTGTAGTTGACATTAAATTTCAAAACTTGTATTATTTTACATGCAAGTTCATTACATAAAGGAAATATACATTTTAAAATTTGTCACCCCACATTTTTAAGAGTCTTAAATGTGATTAAAATGGTTCTAAATGCAATATAAAATAAAACATACACTTTTACATATGTGTGTGTGTGTGTGTGTGTGTGTGTGTGTGTGTGTGTGTGTGGGTGGGTTTGGGTGGTTTACAAGGACATTTCTTAGGTTACAAAATGGTAATTACAAGGGTATTATGCTATAAATGTGGTTTATGAGGAAATTTCTGGTGTCCTCAATTTGAATCGTTTAAAAAACATGCTAAACGATGTTTTATTGAAAATGTAAAATGGCAGAACATTTTCTGTGAGGGTTAGGTTTAGGGGTAGGGTTAGGGGATATAATCTATAGTTCATAAAGTATAAAAATCATTATGTCTATAGAGAGTACTCAGCCGCACCAACATGTGTGTGTGTGTGTGTGTGTGTGTGTATGTGTGTGTGTGTGTGTGTGTGTGTGTGTGTGTATAAATTGTTGCACCCATTCACCCATTCGGGTTTAGCACTCAAAAAATCTGCTCACGAGTGAATGACATGAGAAGATGGTCAGAGGTGTCTTACAGAGATATTTTTAATGACTTTGTGTTGTCTCTTGGAGTTTCAGAGGCACAGCTTGAAGGTAGGATCTTGTGTATTTATGAATGAAATACTATTGTTTTAGAATCTCCCTGCTCTGCTTCCAGTTGTTATGACATCCCCTGAACACTTTAAAATACTCATGATACATTTTGACATCTCTATAACCTGTAAATCCACTTTGATAGCTAATTACACATTGACATCAACACCACAGAAATCTATATAGAATATGCTAGACCGGAAGATCAAAGACAAAATTCTTAAGATGGCTGCGTGCTGGATACTCTGGCGCATAAGGTGAATACAGAATACAGCCTGACAAGCTGTTTTTTTTTTACAAATCATTTCACTCTCACAGACCATCAATGTCCTGTAAAAAGGCCAATATAAACCCCAGTTACCACAACAACATCTTCTGAGAAAGCCTTTCTCACATTGCTCTTGTTAAAATATCAAATGTAACTATATTCAGATTGTCAAAGCAAGAAGAGCAAAGATTCACAATGAAAAATGATATTGTTTTTGGTACGGATTGCCAATGATGTTAATTTTCTCAATCTCTTATTTTTGACTAAAGCTAAAAAAGAAAGGAAAAAATATAGGTGCTGTTTAGCAGCTGGACCTCAGAAATAAGATAATATTTCATTGTGCCAGAGAGAGAAAGAGATAAAGAGCTCAGTGAGACTTTAGGAGCTGATTATAGCTGATAAAGCTCCAGGACTGATCGCTTTCTTCCAGCTTCCAGCCCTCCAGTCTCGTTAGCAGCTCCTCTGAACACCATTCGCGATTATTTCATTAGATATTGCTAAACATATTTAAATGTTACATTGCAAAAAAAATAACTACAAAATAAAATAATAAATAAATAAATAAAAAGTATTTCTTGTCTTCTTTTCAAGTAAAAATTTCTAAGCAATCTTAAAATAATATATATTTACTTGAGAAGCATTCATAAAATTTAAAGGGATAGTTCACCCAAAACTAATAATTCTGTCATAATTTGCGTTCCCTTGTGTTTTTCCAAACCCGTTTTCACATTAATTGTATGAGAAAAGAGATGCAAAACATTCTTCCTCAGTCACCACATTTCCTTTTGAGTCCCATGGAGGAAAGAAAGTCATGTATTATATAATCTAACAAAAAGTTTGAGGTTTATGCTGAAAAATGAAAAAAAATAAAATAAAATAAAACTATTTGGCAAGGGGTTTATAAAAATAAAAGAAAAAAATAAATAAAAGCTACTCAATAGTTTCTTTTGGGCAAACCACACTAGTTTGTGTTGTGCATAGTTACAGATATTATAGTTGTAAATATTTTCATTTTCAATTTCTCTGAGAAATGCCAAATACTGCTGCTGCTCATCATCAACTACAAACGATTTGTTGTTGTTGTTTTCAGTAAAACTCAAATGCCAGTTAGATATTTTGTGTTTTCCCTCACAAGCATCTGTCACTTCAACCAACACATTACATATGTGATCTTAGCTCAGCCTGTTGCGGCACCTCAGTCTGTTTTATAGAGACAACCACCTCGATCATCAGGAAGAAATTAGACGAGCACTGAGCAATGCAATCTTATTGGCTGCCTGGCCCGTCCGCTCCATTTGAGGTCAGCCCAGACATTCCAATGGATAATCTTTTCCATCCCTCCACTCTCTTGACTCTCTCTCTTTCTCTCCCACACTCGCTCACTTTCTCTCAAAGAGAAACTACAGCACAAGGCTGGCTTTGTGTAGCCTCTTCGCAAGTTTTTTCTTGCTCAATCTGTGTGTGTTTAAGTGAACTGAATGGAGGGCATGAGAGGCACAGATTATCTCTCTTCCCTGCTGGAAAAAAAAAAGCATCTTCAACCAGCCTAAACTGGTTTGCTGGTCTTAGCTGGCCTCCCAACCTAATCAGTATGGTCTGTAGTCTGGCTTTACAGGGGCTTTGGGAACATTTTAGCTGGTCAGGCTGGGATCCACAAACCACCTTAGGCTGGTTTAAGCTGTTTTGTTTGTTTCCCAATGCATCCTACACCTTTCAGTATAGTTATTTTCTATACCAAGCTAGAAATATGAAACCCCAGAATTAGGGCCATCACCACATCACAAACGTTCCGTTGACTAGCTGAGCTATGTTTGCCTCTGGAGGTTCGCCCACTTTTCCCAGCATCTCTTTCTTTGTTCTGCTACCTCTCTCTGAACTTGCAACAAAAGGCTGTAATTTGGCGGACACAAACCAGAGAAAAAGAACGATATTATAGCATTCTCTCATACTTAAAAAAACGATGCTTGGATTAACAGGATCATGTTTACACTACAAAAACACTTTCTTAATCAGTATTTTTGTCTTGTTTTCCATAAAAAATACTGAAACATACTTAAAACTGATAAATATACTTGATAAGCAAATGACATGAGATAGACTTTTCAAGTAATTTTTTCTTACCCTATTGACAAATTGTTTTTCTTGTTTTAACACATAAATCTAACCAAATTTAGATAGGTTTATGCTTAAAACAAGGATAAACCATTCAAGATACTGTACCTATAGAATATTCTCTGAAAGCTAACCTTTTCATCTTACACAATCATGCTTTTGAAGAAAATGTGTCTTGTTTTAAGGATATTTTTACGGTGGTCCAGGGGTGCACAACACAAAAAAATTAGCAAAGCAAATAAAAGCTGAAAACACAACGGAAGTCAGAACATAACGGAAAAGCCACAGCACAACGGATATAAGCTACAACACAACAGAATTAAATGACAACACAACAAAATTGTCAGAAAATAAACATTTATAAAAATGCTATACTTATTTTTGCTGAAGTGCTCTGGACAATGCGCACCTGGTTGGGTTTCTAGCAGAACTCTACTGCTAGAACTCCACATAACATTATCAACATTTCCAAAGGTAGCAAATCAGTATATATTCAAAGGGACATTTCTAGCATACATGGGGACTGTTCTGTTTAGATCTCCATGATGGAAACACATTACGTGTTGTGAGTGACTTGCAGTGCCACCAGCATCTCTCTGCTTCTTCTGAGCAGTCTCGTGATCTTGCATGCATTAAGTCACACTGCCACACGACTTAAAATACAGTGTTTTAAAAAATATTTATTTTCAGTTCATTCCATTGTGTTGTATTGTGGCTTTATTTCGCTGTGCTGTCCCTTAATTTAATTGTTCTGTGGCTTATTTATGTTGTGTTTTCAGCTTTTATTTGCATTGCCAATTTGGTTATGTTGTGCATGAAGGTATATTTACTGGAAAACAAGACAAAAATACTGATTAAGAAAATGCTTTTTTGCAGTGTGCCAGCTGTAGAAATGCCAGCTAATGTGAACTACTGGGATGGTTGTTTTGAATCAACCCACACATCTCCTCATAATCCTGAAGCACAATATTTACATATGTCATTGTGTTAAATGTCTGAGATACACATCCTCGACAAAACACATTATTGAGCGATAGCGCTGAAGACTAAAGACAAAAGTTAATTCGATAGACAACAAACTAACATCATATACAGTATATCTCTGAAAGTGACAATTCACTTTGAAAAAGCTCCAAGCCTAAGGAAGTACAAACTTACTATACAGCAGATGAAAACCAACTGAAAACAAAGAGACATACAGCATGTGAATACATCATGTTGAGACATCACATCCAGGAATTAGACCGGTGAAACTTGTCCATTAAAACAGGGGCCAGGGGAGAATTCTTCTAGAAGGACTTTGTTCTAACATGTTTGCACCAGAAGCTATTTCCCACAAGTGAAACTGTATCTTGTGTTCTTAAACATACACAGAAATGTCAGGACAAGATATCTTACTTAGAAGGAAGATTGATTTTGCCCAACTGTTTAAAATCAACCACACAGTGAGTGTTGGGTGAATTGCTCAAAAATAGTAATCCACTACAGATTCCTAATTACTTATCTAAAATGTTAATCAAATTGCGCTACTCATTACTTTTTGTCTGTTTATGTGTGTGAGTGTACCTAAGATGCGCTTCTCTGCTCTGATTTACATTTCACAGTAACATGTTTGTTTCACGTAGGGTGCTTTATTTCGTTCAGGAGAAAAAAGTTTGGCTTCTTCCATTGTATAAATGAGGATTTACAATGAATAGTTATGGGGCACATGCAGCTTTAAAAAAAAATGCAAACATACTTACATATAAATATAAATGTTTTTTACTATTCTCCATGTAAACAACATTATTTTAGAAATAAATGTAACCCAAGTACAATGTAATTGTAATCATTAACTGTAATGTGATTAATTAGATTATAGTAACTAATTACTTTGTAAGTTACTACACCCAAAACACAATTTGAAAACAGATGGCTTACAGCTAAATTTAAAAACCTTCTCAGCACTTTGGGACTGACCTAATTTATTTATGTAGCAAAACATAGGTGCTCTGTGTTTGTGCACATGTGAGTGAGTGTATGCTTGTTTTATACCTGTGGATATCCTGCGCTGTTGCAGTGGGTACGCATCCGTGAAGCCAGAGCAGCCACTGGGCGAACTGCCAACATCGCCCGGCCGGCTCCGCAAACACGGCGGCGCTACTGAGCATGGATTTTTGAGGAGCCCTGTGTGTGTGACACAAGAGAAGTGGGTGAGAGTCACTTACTTCCTATGCAAAAATACTTCACATTGATTTGCACTGTAAGGTGTGATATTGTGCCAGATGAGGATCCAAAAGTAAAAAACTACACTTGTGGAACCATTTTTTGTGCAATGGTTTCACATCTCTGAAGAATTTAATAAACTTATTGAGCTGTTAAGACAATTTAATTGCTCAGAGTTCAGAGCTTGCTCATTTACAGCTCAGGACAAATAATACTGTAGATATTTCATTTTACTATCAACTTTGTATCAGATGTTTCTTTAGATAAATTAAGATTATAAAGCTGGTTTTTACATATCCTCCATGAGCGGGGCGTGAGTGGGGCGTAAGCGAGACATGAGTAGCGCGTTTTCGTTTCGGCGCCCATATTAACAAATTACACCCTTCACAATGCAAGCGTGAGTCACAAGGTCACGTGTTCCAGAAGCGGCAGCGAGCGGCTAGTTTAGGCGTTGAGCCTATTTGTGCCACGTGGCTCACGCTGGACTCAGCGGCTCTGTGTGTATAAAATCTAAAATAATCAGGAGATTATAGAAAATAACCAAAAGCAAATGAAAAAAAAAAAAAAAAATGAAAAAAAATAAAGATTTAAGCTGAGCCTACAATACACTATAATCTGCATAAACAAACACAAAATTAACTAAATAAAAGAATGAATAAATAAACTGCATTGCTTTTACCTGTTTATGTACAGCATATATAGGCAGGGTTGGGAGGGTTACTTTTGAAATGTATATAGGGATATAGTATGGGCTTTACAACATTAACAAATCACGACCAAGTTCGCTGATAAACATAAACAAATGCACGTGACTGCCCTCCTTTTTCACTGAAGCAACAATTTACCTCATTCGGATTTGCATGGACACAACAAAGGATGAGACCCTACTGATTGTGGAGTTTGAGAATTACAACGTGCTGTACAACCCTCAGCATTTCTTATACAAGTATTTCTTAGCAAAGGAAAAGGTGTGGGATACAGCAGCTTCAGCAGATTTGTGCAGATGGTAAGTTCACGTTTTAATTTACTGTAATGTCTGTCATGCCTTCATGTCGTACAATATAGTCTACCTAAAATGGTTTTGTCAGATGTTTTAACAAACAAATTCAGTTATTTGAATGTTTGTACTTATTCAGATGATTAGGTACCCAATACTGTGTGGGTTAAGGCTGGGGTCTATCCATAAATTATTTATCATTGTGGTGTAAATGTTGTCCTCCTACTCATGTACAAATGATTTCATGAAGGACAGATTTTTAATATTTATCAATTACCCCCTCACAAGAAAATTACATTATGGCCTTATTAAATAAAATGTTTGGTGTAGCAACACAGAGATAACTATTTTCTGCGCAGAGCTGCAGCTGTGTCTCGCAAAAGAGACGAGACTAATGTGAGAGCCCAACCCGACAGCGCCGCCCCGCTCACACCCCGCTCATGCCCTGCTCACAGAGGATATGTGAAACTGGTATAAGATTCCTTCAGAGAAAAACAGTTAGAACCAAATGAGGCAATTACTCACAATACAGAAATAAAGCTAGAGTATACAGCTAAAAAACAAAAAAAACAAAACAAAAAACCATGGATTGCATAACCCAGATAATCTGGTCATTGAAGAATTTTATGTAAATATTGGGGTTTATATATAAATCTCTGACTTTCGATTGCAGACTTTAGTCTTCAACAAAAGTCTCTGTTTGATCTCCATTTAATTACTGTCTAAAACAAACAATGGAGATTTTCAAAGGTGCAGTCAGTATTTTTTCCTCATTATAAAAGTTTTACTTCTAAAAAAAATAATAGCAACTTTTAACATATGGACAAAATCTTGACCACTCACATGAGATGAGATGAAATTAAGTGTTAGCAGTAGTTCTGTCAGGAAGACTTGTTGTAGCATACACATTCATTCAATTCAGGCATATCCTCAATCATAATCTAATTTATCCATTATAAGCTCTGCAGCTGTTTTTCATCACGTTATGTCGCTGTTTGTTTTCACCACTTCATCACCACCAGTTTAGGTCCCATCCAGCTGTAGGGGTAAGTTCCTCTCCCCTGACGTGATTCTCGTCCGGCAGGATCTGAGGGTTCAAGCAAGAATCTGAACGCTGAACCGTAGGATGGGTCTTACACCAAAGGAACAGCCCTGTTAGAGGCACTTTCACTCATGGATTAAGCTAATTAATGGCCGAATGTGAATTTCTACAAAGGCATCAGTAACCAAAAACTGTCGTGTTTAAATTATGCTGCATCCAGGCCCTAGGTGTCAGTGTGAGTCCAAACGACATACTTAAAAAATTACTAAGTGCATCTTTAAAGTGAATAATTGTATAATGCCATTTCAAACCAGAAGCACTATTTATGAGAAAGGCCCATGTGAGTGTTTGTGTAACTTAATGTGTGTGGCCTGTGCTACATATCTGTGATTGAAATAATAGCTTGACCTTGAGATTTTTTATTTGTTTGCTAGTAAATTTGCAAGTGCCTCAGCTTCATCTGTCTCTGAATATGAACATTCAGACCACCCAATACTCCAACTCACTAATGACCTTGTGCAACAAAGAACACCTACTCACACACATTCATACACAAACACAGAGTAAAGGAGAAATCTGCAGGCTCTCTTTATGAGACCCAGGATATTTTCTCCTTTCAAAGCCCCATTTACGAGACCTGAATGAGAGGCCATGCCACAAAGATCAAATTCCTTTTTTCAAGGTTTCCATCTCACCCTAAGACAATCAAACTCAAGGTCAAAGATCAGAAATGCAATTCAATTCATCATGAACGTCATAAAAATCTATATTTCAAGGTTTCTTGATTAGCTATTTATAATCCAGCTAGACGGATGGACCACAGCAGAAGCAGAAGTTGTTGCTTTGGCCATGTGATCATTAGGCAACCTTCAAGTGCCTTTTGTTAGCCTTGAAAGCTGCACTAGAGATGAAGAAGGCTCGGGCCCCTCTATTTAACAACTTCGCAACTTGCTTGTGATTGATGAGGTTATGTTATTTGATGACAGCATTTGCAACGATGTCTAGGTAATAAAGGTGTTTATGCTAAAGGTCCATGGCTGGATTTGACTGACATTTGCCATCAGAATGGTACCCGTTCTGGTGTGATCAAAATCGTTTATAAGGTATGACTAATTTTATATCACAAAAATGGAATATATCACAGTATTGCTTCCTATGCTGGATATTCAAAAAACGAAAATAAAAGTTTAAAAATAAAAACAATTCTGTCATCATTTACTCACTCTCATGTTGTTCCAAACCCGTATGTCATTGTCTTTCTTCTGTGGAACACAAAATGAGATGTTAAGCAGACTGGCCATTGCCTCAGTCACTATTTGTTTTCATTGCATGGAAAAAAAACATAACCCTAACCCTAGCCCCTAATCCTAACCCCAAACCCTAACCCCAACCCTAACCCTAAATCCTAAAGGCCCGGGTATACTTCGTTTTCTGCGTTCCGGATCGGATTGCGCCCAGCCGACCGCGTTGCCTTTCTGAGTATACTCTTCTGACCGCGAGTGCATACAAACATGTTCGATGCATGCCCACCTACAGTTGTTTTCAGATACTCTTTTAGTACAGTCAATGGCCAACGTATGCAGCAACGATGCGCACAGATGAGGACCACGTCAGGCTGTGGTGAAAATCTGGGCCGTGCACGGTAAAACCACGCGGACTGTGCTGATGACGAAATTCACATCACGCATACTGTGCATGGAGCAATCAACAACGCGAACAATGAAGTATACTCAGGCCTTGACACTATCCTTTTGTGTTTCACGGAAGAAAGTCTTAGGTGTTTGGAACAACATGAGGATGAGTAAATGATCACAAAACTTTCATTTCTGGGTGAACTATCCATTTAAAATCAAAGGGCTCAAAACAGTACTGCAGTATAGGATTGGAAGAGCCATGTTCGAAGGAGTTGTACAACAGCCAATATACGCACACCTGTGAACTCATATCAGTTGAATTCTATATAAATGCTGTAAGTTGCAACATTGCTTGGCAACCGTAATCACACTGTGTCTACACTGGCCATCATGAGCGGCATGGTGCAATGCATGAAAATGAAATCACTCCGATTATAATCAACCATGCTGTTTACAATGGACTGTCTGTGGCTTTTTGCTTTGTGACGCAGATCTAGGCTACTGTAGTATAAATAGTATAGAATAATCTCTACCAGCAGAAACAATTCTACCATCATACAGTATTTACCACTCAAATCTGTCACAATATAATGCAGATCAGCCACATATATTGATATTCATATTAAAGGAAACGAAAAGATGGCGCCGAGTATGGCAGCTGCATTGTGAGCTGAGTATGAGCTCTGACACAACATTGTAGTGTTTTGTTTGTTTTGTTTACAATTCTTATGTTTTTTGTCTTGGATGTTGTCTGCCTTATTGTCTACGACAGACAAACACTTTTGGACATTGGTTCTGCAATTACACACCGTAAACCGGACTTCAAATTCCTCAATGCCGACCCGCTGTTTATAAACACACCAGCGGAGCCCTTTGTCTGGGCTGCCCAGCCTCGGAAACGCAAAAGGAAAAGGGGAAACTGAGCCGCCGTTCTCATCAGAGCAAGGCATCGTGCAAATCGACCCCTGCTACCCACTATTCTACTGGCAAATGTTCAGTCTCTGGACAACAAGCTCTGCGAGCTGAGAGCGTGTATCTCTTTCCAACGAGAGACAAGGGACTGCTGCATTATCTGCCTTACAGAAACTTGGATGTCTGCAGAGATTCCAGACTCAGCCATTGAACCCGCGGGGTTCTCCGTGCACCAAGCAGACAGAGCGAAAGACCTCTCAAGTAAAAGCAGAGGTGGTGGTGTATGTTTTAAGATCAACAAATCCTGGTGTGATCAGAGGAACGTACATTCTATCAAGTCTTTCTGCTCTCCTGATCTGGAATTACTCATGCTTCTGTGTCGACCATTCTGGCTACCGAGGGAATTCACAGCAGTCATTATCACTGCTGTGTACATCCTGCCACAAGCCGACACAGACCGGGCACTCAAGGAACTGTATGGGATTATAAGCAAGCAGGAAACCGCACACCCTGAGGCTGCGTTCATTGTGACCAGGGACTTTAACAAAGCCAATCTCAAATCAGTCACACCAAAATACCACCAACACATTAGTTTTAACACACGAGGGGACCGGGTTTTGGACCATTGCTACTCTCCCTTCCGGGACGGCTACAAATCCCTCCCCCACCCACCATTTGGCAAATCGGACCACTCTTCCATTCTGCTTCTGCCCGCTTACAGGCAGAAACTGAAACAGGAAGCACCCACCCTCAGAACGATCCAGTGCTGGTCAGACCAATCAGACTCTATGCTACAAGACTGTTTTGATCGCGCAGACTGGGAGATGTTCCGGTCCGCCTCTGATGACGACATCGAGCTTTACGCTGATAGCGTAACGTGTTTCATCAGAAAGTGCGTAGAGGACATTGTTCCGAGCAAAATAATACGAATCTACCCGAACCAGAATCCTTGGATTAATAGCAATGTTCGCGCAGCACTTGATGCGCGGACCTCCGCTTTTAATTCCGGGAACGTGGAGGAGCATAAACAAGCCAGTTAGCAAACAGCAAAACAGAACAGCAAAACGTCAGTACAGGAACAAGATTGAAGGACAGTTGAACACCACTAACTCTAGAAGCATGTGGCAGGGAATTAACATCATCACGGACTTTAAAGGGAATAAAAACTCCGCCGTGAACACCGCTGCCTCTCTCCCAGATGAGCTAAATACTTTTTATGCTCGTTTCGAGGGAAATAACACCGCCCTCGTGGACAGAGCTCTCGCGGCCGAAGCTACAGAGGTTAGTTCACTCTCTGTCTCTGTAGCGGATGTAACCCGATCCTTCCGACAAGAAAATATCCGCAAAGCCGCGAGTCCAGACGGCATTCCGGGCCGCATCATCAGAGCGATTTCAACCTTTCCCTCTCTTTGTCTGTAGTCCCCACATGCTTTAAAACGTCCACCATTGTGCCTGTTGCAAAGCAATCCAAAATCACTTGCTTAAATGGCTGGCGTCCTGTTGCTCTGACCCCCATCATCAGTAAATGCTTTGAGAGACTAATCAGAGATTACATCTGCTCTGTGCTGCCTCCATCACTGGACCCATTACAGTTTGCTTACCACAACAACCGCTCCACTGATGATGCCATTGCATCTACAATACACACTGCTCTCTCCCACCTGGAAAAGAAGAACACTTATGTGAGAATGTTGTTTGTAGACTACAGCTCAGCATTCAACACCATAGTGCCCTCCAAGCTAGATGAGAAACTCCAGGCTCTGGGCTTAAACAGTTCACTGTGCAGCTGGATCCTGGACTTCCTGTCAAGCAGATGCCAGGTGGTTAGAATGGTTAGCAACATCTCCTCATCACTGACCATCAACACTGGAGCTCCGCAGGGCTGTGTTCTCAGCCCACTCCTGTATTCCCTGTACACACATGACTGTGTGGCAACACACAGCTCCAATGCCATCATTAAGTTTGCTGATGATACAACGGTGGTAGGTCTGATCACTGGCAATGATGAAACAGCATACAGAGAGGAGGTGCACACTCTGACACACTGGTGTCAGGAGCACAACCCCTCCCTCAACGTCAGTAAGACAAACGAGCTTGTGGTGGACTTCAGGAGAAGAGATAGAGAACACAGTCCCATCACCATCAATGGAGCACCAGTGGAGAGAGTCAGCAGCTTCAAGTTCCTGGGTGTCCACATCACTGAGGAACTCACATGGTCCATCCACACTGAGGCCGTTGTGAAGAAGGCTCATCAGCGCCTCTTCTTCCTTAGACAGCTGAGGAAGTTTGGAATGAACCGCCACATCCTCACACAGTTATATACCAGCACTGTAGAGAGCATCCTGACTGGCTGGATCTCTGCCTGGTACGGCAATAGCACCGCCCACAACCGCAAAGCCCTGCAAAGGGTGGTGCGAACTGCCAGACACATCATCGGAGGTGAGCTTCCCTCCCTCCAGAACATATATACCAGGCGGTGTGTGATAAAAGCTTGGAGGATCATCAGAGACTCCAGCCACCCGGGCCATGGGCTGTTCTCACTGCTACCATCAGGCAGGCGGTATCGCGGCATCAGGACCCGCACCAGCCGACTACATGACAGCTTCTTCCCCCAAGCAATCAGACTTTTGAACTCTTGATCTCCCATGATCAAAATACATCAGCACTGCACTTTATTACTCTTATTTCTCACACCGGACTGACATAAATTACATTCTCTCTTAACAACACACTGGCAACTTACTATCAACCGACAGCCTGAATGTCAATACAGTACAATACAACCTACTGTACATTTTATATATACTATATATACCATTTTTATTGTATAATGTGTATTCTATATTGTGTGTATTGTATACTGTACATTATATGTTATTATTTGTATATTGTGTTATGTGTAATTATGTGTATATTAGATTTTAAATTGTGTTGTGTAAATCTGATGTTTATTGCAGATTGGTATATGTCTCATCACTGTTATGACTGCTATGTTGCTCGGAACTGCACCCAAGAATTTCACACACTATTGCACTTGTGTATATGGTTGTGTGACAATAAAAATGTGATTTGAGTGATTTGACATAAGGGGTTTTGGGATTTAAAAAAGATCCTCTTTGGGATCTCTAAATTTATTTCAGGCGCACAGTGGTGTTTGTTAAAGAATGTAGCAATTATGGCCTGAGGGTGTTTTTATGTTTTGCTGTGTCATATCCTGTCAGTAAATTGGAATGAGAATAACTCAGAAACTGCTTTGGCAGGGATTGAAATAGTCAAGAACAAAAGGTCTTGGGCCGGATTCACGAAACGTTCTTAAGAAGAAATTCCTTCTTAACTACCATTTTCTTCTTAATTTGTAACTTAAGAAAAAAGTTACAAATATATTGTATTCCCGAATAAACTTCTTAAGAAAGTTCTTACATTTTTTCTTAAGATTGTTCTTAAGAAAAAACTTAAGAAGCATTTAAATTCTTGATTTTTTTTCTTAAATATCATTGTAAATGACATCTTAAAGTTAGGATAACCTCACAGTTAAATTCTAAAAGGTAAGCTGTTTAATTAATTTACTGGGTTTTTCATGTTGAGTCTGAAGTCGCAGTGGGCTTTTTTTGTAGAAATTTTATTTTAGACTGTTTTGTGTTGAATTATATTTTTATTTTCAGCTTGTAAACCATGTAAATGTTATCACCAAATTCAAACAATAAATGTTGTTTTGAAGCTGTTTAATGTGGTGACCAATTATGGTAATGGATGCACTGCATATAGCGCTCTCTCTCCGCGATCTTTAGAGTTCATAGAAACATAATAATTATAACATTAGAAAGCTGAGACTCTTTTTCACCCCCCATCCACATTCCTATCAGAGTTGCGCACAGCGGAGACAGCCTCCGCCACCCTTTCCCATTTACCCGCCTCTTATTTTCAGACGTGATATTATTATCAAACTTCCTAGGGAGAACTTTTTCCTTGCAGTAATTCCCTCAACAAGAACATCCAGCTCTTGTCTAAGTTTTGTTTCTTTTCTTTTCCTCCATGTCAAATTAAAAGTTCTCAAATGGTTAGCAGCAAGTACATTCTTCTATGACGGTTAATATCGTTAAACTAACACATCTCATGCACTTCAAATTTTAAAAAACTATCGCGAGGTGCTTGTTACTTAAAAAAATAAAAAATAAATAAATAAATTAATAGATAAATGTATCATTACAATTTACCAGTGTTGAAGTATTGAATTTGTTGTAGGCTATTAGACAAGGCAAGCCCACGAGCAGGCTGATCAGACAATGTCAAAACCTGTCTTTTTATTCTTAATAAAAAAATTAAGCTGTTCTTAAGAAAATATTTGAGAACTTCTTAAGAATTTTTTAAGAACTACACTTAGGAACGTTCTTACAAACTTCTTAAAATTTATCCTAATAACTTTCTTAATGTTTTTCTTAAGAACACTTCTGTGAATCTGGTCCCTGATCCATAACCTTTCTTTAGACGCTGTCAGGCAGACACACAATGATGCAGGGATGGATTGAGAGAAACGCAGTCTAAATTGAGGAGGCCTTTTAAAATAGCTGCAGAATGCCAACTTTCCTCCTTCATAGTTTCACTCTTTTAAATGGAGACATAATCTTTGCAAGACAAAGTAAGGAAGAGAAGATCCATAGGAAAGAAAAAATGAGATCTCTTTAATACAGTATCTCAATTGTTTATCCTAGAAAGCAGTGAGAATAAACAGAGTGCAGTTGGAAACTATAGCTATAGTATCCTGCTTCTCAGATTTTTCTCCTGAGAAGCCCACATAATCTCACATTCCTGCAGAATAGTATGGCTGTTCTCACACATATGTTGAGTTTTGGATGCTGGTCCAAAGTATGTAAACAGGACACCCCCTTCTAATTAACAGGTTTAACTATTCCAGTTATTTCAGTGACGACAAATCTTAATGCTGCAGCATACAATGGTATTCTAGAGAATTGTGTGCTTTCAACTTGGCACTGGTTGAGGAGGGCCCTTTTCTGTTCCAGCATGACATTTCCCATGTGTACAAACCAATGTCCAAAAAGAGATGATTTACTGAATCTGATGTGGAAGAACTTGACTGGCCTGCACAAAGCCCAGACCTGAATCTCACTGAACATCTTTGGTATGAATTACCAAATATCAGTGCCTGACATCACTGATGCTCTCCTGTCTGAATGGATTTCAAATCCCTGCAATTATGTTTTAAAATCTAGTGGAAAGCATTCCTAATAGAAAGAAGCTGTTACAGCAACAAAGGGAAGGATTAAAGCCAATGGTTTTGAAATTAATTGTTCAACATATGGTTATGGTGTTTAGGTGTCCACATTTCCCTATCTGTCACTCACTCGACATTGTGTCGATGTAGTGACACTAGGGGTCGCCCTTGGGCGCTGCCCACATGGAGACAGCATTGGTGGATGGGTCAGGTTCTCAGTGCGAGAACATGACCGTGGCAACGTTGCGGCCGCGGCTCCCCACCTTGGTCCTTCTACCTACGGGTTTGAGGCCGCATTGGTTAGCACTGGGGACGATTTGGGGACCCCAATGGGAGCCACTACACCGATCTCATTCAGCGCTCGTGAAGTGGATGAGCTCTCGATTGCAGCATTGGAGAGTGGGCTGGTCCAGTCTGATGATGAGGACTCGACTTCGGGTGCGGTAGCCCAGTCGCAGGCCGATGCGGAGCTGGTGGCCATGCTTGCCCAGGCGGCTGTGAGTGTCAGGCTGGAGTGGAACCCTCCACTCCCCCCTGAAACCTCATGGCTTGACGATTGGTTCCTGGGCTCGGACCGCCGCTAACGGCCATGCCCCACCCCAGTCCCTTTCTTCCCGGAGGTGCATGAGGAGCTCACGAGGTCGTGGCGGGCACCTTTCACTGCCTGGACCCAGTCTCTGAGCTCCTCCGCTCTCACTACCCTCGACGGTGGGGCTGCCAGGGGGTACTCGGTGATTCCCCAGGTGGATAAGGCGGTTGCGGTGCACCTGTGCCCGTAATTTAAACCCATCCAGCGCCTGTAGGTTTACGTCCTCTCTGGCGACTAAGGCCTATGGTGCTGCTGGACAGGCCGCCTCCGTCCTGCATGCCATGGCTCTCCTGCAGGTGCACCAAGCCAAGGCGCTAAGAACTGCACAAGGGTAGTTCTGACCCGGGATTGATGCAAGAGCTGCGCTCGGCGACCCATCTTGCCCTCCGGGGGTTGAAGGTCAAGGTCAAGGTTCAGGGTCCGAGCCCCCCCAACGTGGCGTCTCCGGATCCGTCCCGCCGCAAGGCCCCACCCGCCGCTATGTCCGACGCGATTGTCTCCTTGGTCCCCCTCACCCGGAGCTTGGAGGCATGGCTTGCGCTCCCCAACCCATTGCGATGGCTGACCGGGACCGTCCGACTCGGCTATGCGATTCAGCTTGCCAGGCACCCGCCTGGGTTCTGCAGCATCGGTTTTACCTCAAGTGTAGGGCGAGAACGCTGCTATCCTCCCCGCGGAGATCGCGTCCCTTCTGTGGAAGGATGCGGTAGAGCCTGTCCCTCCAGCCGAGATGAAGAAGGGGTTCTACAGCCCCTACTTCATCATACCAAGGAAAGGCGGTGGGTTGCGGCCAATCCCGGACCTGCGAGTTCTGAACCGGGCCTTGCACAGACTCCCGTTCAAGATGCTGACGCGGAAATGCATTTTAGCGAGCGTCCGGCAACATGATTGTTTCGCGGCGGTAGACCTGAAGGACACGTACTTCAATGTCTCGGTTTCTCCTCGGCACAGGCCCTTTCTTCGGTTCACCTTCGAGGGCAGGGCGCACCAGTACAAGGTCCTCCCCTTCGATCAGTCCCTGACACCTCACATCTTCACGGAAGTCGCAGAGGCAGCCCTTGCCCTGCTAAGGGAAGTGGGCGTCCGCATCCTCAACTGTCTCGATGACTGGCTGGCTCTAGCTCACTCTCTTTTTTGAGACCTGTTGTGTGCGCACAGGGACCTGGTGCTCAGACACCTCAGCCGGTTGGGGCTTCGGGTCAACTGGGGAAAGAGCAGCTCTCCCCGGTACAGAGCATCTCTTTTCTTGGGCTGGAGTTAGACTCAGTCTCTATGATGGCGCGCGCAGTCAGTGCTTAACTGCCTGAAGTTGTTCAGGCAGTGCACGGCAGTCCCGCTGAAGCATTTTCAGAGGCTCCTGGGGCATATGGGTCAGCCTGGGGCAGCCACTCAGGTCGATGCTTATGATACCGCTTCAGCACTGACATCAGACTTGATTCGCGAGGTGGGCCTGGCGCCGCGGCACACATCGCGTGGTCATCACGCCGATCTGCCGCTAACTTTTCAGCCCTTGGATGGGCCTTGCATTCCTGCGGGCAGGAGTCCCCTTAGTGCAAGTACCCCAGGCGCATCGTGATTACGACAGACGCCTCCAAGCGTGGCTGGGGTGCCGTGTGCAAGGGCACGCAGCCGCGGGCTCCAGGACAGGGCCGCGACTGCATTGGCATGTCAACTGCCTCGAGTTGCTCGCAATGTTGCTCGCCCTGCGGAGGCTTCGGCCATTGATCCAGGGCAAGCACGTGTTGGTCCGGACGGACAACACGGCGATGGTAGCGTACAGTAGCCACCAAGGCGGCTTGCGCTCACGTCGCATGTTGCAACTCGCCCGCCGTCTCCTCCTCTGGAGTCAGCAGCGACTCAAGTCCTTGGGAGCCACTCACATCCCGCGTGACCTCGACCCTGTGCAAGGTCAGGGAGGACGAGGAGCAGGTCATCCTAGTGGCACCCTACTGGCCCACCCAGACTTGGGTCTCGGACCTCACACTCCTCGCGACAGCCCCTCCCTGGCAAATTACCCTGAGGAGGGTTCTCCTCTCTCAGGGACGGGGCACCATCTGGCACCCATGACCAGACCTCTGGAATGTTCATGTCTGGCCCTTGGACGGGATGCAGAAGACCTAAGTGGCCTACCACCCATGGTGGTAGACACGATCACTCAGGCTAGGGCTCCCTCTACGAGGCGCCTATATGCCTTGCAGTGGTGTCTGTTTGCTAAGTGGTGTTCTTCCCGGCGCAAAGACCCCCAGAGATGCGCAGTCGGGTAGCTTTCCTACCTGCAGGAGAGGCTGTAATTGGCCGCTATGGCGGCGCACCACAATGCAGTTGACGGTAAGTATTTAGGGAAGCATGACCTGATCATCAGGTTCCTTAGAGGCACGAGGAGGTTGAATCCTCCCAGACCATGCCTCATTCCCTCATGGGATCTCTCTGTGGTCCTGCGGGGAGCCCCGTTTGTGCCCTGGAGTCAGTTGAGCTAAAAGCAGTCTCTTGAAGACTGCCTCCTGAATGAGCTCACGTCCATCAAAAGGGTAGGGGACCTGCAGGCATTCTCTGTCAGCGACACATGCCTGGAGTTTGGTCCAGAATACTCTCACGTGGTCCTGAGGCCCCAACCGAGCTATATGCCCAAGGTTCCAACGTCCCCATTTAGGGATCAGGTGATGAACCTGCAAGCAAAGCTGCCCCAGGAGGAGGCAGACACAGCCTTTTCGTTGCTGTGTCCGGTGCGTGCTTTGCGCATCTACTTGGATCACATGCAGAGCTTTTGAGGCTCTGAGCAGCTCTTTGTCTGCTTCGGAGGACAGCAGAATGGGAGCGCTGCCTCCAAACAGAGGATCGCCCACTGGGTCGCTGACACCATGTCAATAGGAGACAGCAAACGGAGTCGAGAATGCGGCCATCCAATCTGACCTTAAAATCACCATGCGCATTTTCATTCAGAAGGTTTACAGTATAGTAATATTAGCTTCACAGACTAATCATTGCTTTGTAATTTTCTATATGTTTATTTAATATATTGCTTTTTGCCTGTGCTCGTTGGATGAAACCTTTAATTTGTTATTATTCGTGCCTTTCTGAATAAGGTATTCGGCTTCAGGCACATCCCTAATTTTCAGTATTCCAAATTGCTCTAAATAATTCTTCCCACTACATAATTCATATTATGATTGTAAGTCAGCCAAATATTTCCTAAAATGTATTCATGGTGTAGCCAACATACTTTCCAAATGAACTCAAGCCCTCATATGTCATACGCTGGGGATATATGGAGCTCATATCTTACACATCAGAGCAATAACAGAAGAATGGCACATCCTATAACTAGCCCATCACATACTGGATCTAGAGAACCTCTACTTTATTAGCATGTACACATGTGTATTTATATGTGTGCATGTCATTTTGAGTGCATTTGGTCAGATGTGCAAATGTAGGAGGTGGAAAGACTGAATTTGATGTTCTGTATTGATGATGTCAATTAATAAAAGCCCCTCTGTAGTGTTTTTCCCACATACTTTAATTTTAACCATTGCTGTTAAGAGGCAGAGTGTTGTAGATTAGTAGAGAGATTAATGGACAGGACGGTGACACTCACTCCGTCAGCCATAAACACTACATGCGGTTCCTTCCGCAGGAAATACACTAAAATATGGGCTGATGAAATATTGGAGTATATTTCAATAAGCTTGAGGTTTCTGTTTTTGCTCTGAAATCTCTTTCTCACCCTCCCCCTCTTTCTTCTCTCTCAGTTTATCTCTCTCTTATTCCTTTTTCCTCATAATTGGATTTGTGCGATCGAATTTGCAGAGAATTACTTTTGACCGAAAGGAAATGCTTAAAAGTGACACATACAGACTTCCTTTCACCCTTAAATACATGTGCGAACACATCTGCATGCCAACCCAGGGCATTTTACTGCCATTAAATCAACATCAGTATTCTATTTTCATATAACAACGTCAAAGCCAAAATGTGTAATTTCTAGCATCCCCAATCAAAATAGCAAAAAAACGTCTCTCTTCAAACAGCTATCCAAATACTCCCGTTTTCAGTTGGTCCGCTAAACTACAGATAGTCCCATCCCTTTTTCTAGTTGACACTGCTTATTAAGGTGGGATAGGAGAAAGTATTTTTACCTTAGAACAATTACACACTTCAACTTTGACCAAGTTTGAGAATGATGTGGCACTGACAGGAGCTTGACCTTCTCTTGAACAAAATTTATATTATTCATTTCTAATTATTGATTCTTAAAAGCAGAGTCTTTTAAAGCAGCTAAGTAGCTCACTGCACTTCAAAAGAGAAGCTTTTAGAAGGGAACAGTGTGCCTGTGTACGGCTTGATGCAAAAGACCTAATCTTTCAGTGCCGTTAATCAGTGCATGTTTTGTCGATCAAGCATATTCAAATGTAAACTCCTAAACATAGACACAAAGGCAGCTCTATGACTCATGTCATTACTCTATACTGTAATGCACAGTAACAGATGGATACACACACATACATTAATGCATGCATTCACGCTCGCACAAGAGAGACCTATTTATTCTATAGTGCAACAGTGACCACCCACTTTTTCAACAGTCTTGGTTCCCGAAGTATTTTTCCCATTTATTTTCCAAAAATTCATCAGTATAGAGTTCAATATAAGCCATAAACCAAATCAACCAGCTCATGAATCACAACAGAAAATATTTATTGGCTTTAAGCTGATTTTAATCCAAAACATACTTGAAAATCAGACAAATAAACATTATAGACATGAGCGTTTATGAGAGAAATCCAGAAATGCACACGTTCATGCAGGAACATGCATTGTATAGCGTAAACATCTTTCAAGCTTCCTTCACTAGCACTCATGAACACACAACAGATGTCAAGATTTCCACTATGCATGAACTATGCAGTATTGCGAATGACATAAAGGAATCAGAAACAACGAATATTCAAATATATACCAAGATTTAAGTAGTTTGACAGTATAGGGAGACAGACTGATGAAATCATTTGCAATGTTTCATAGGAGTGGACGGTTATAGCTAGGCACTTTCAGCGCAATTTACATTTCCATGGTAACAACAACTTCTCTGATAGGTGGATCTTTCTTCAGGATAGGTAGTTTTGTTGTTTAAACATGACTTTTAAAAACTGAAGTTCAGGGGCCTGGGTAGCACAGCAAGTAAAGACGCTGACTACCACACCTGGAGTAGCAAGTTCAAATCCAGGGTGTGCTGAGTGACTCCAGTCAGGCTTCCTAAGCAATCAATTGGCCCGGTTGCTAGGGTAGGTAGAGTCACGTTGGTTATCCTCCTCATGGTCGCTATAATGTGGTTCTCACTCTCGGTGGGGAGCGTGGTGAGTTGTGCATGGACGCGTTACCGTGGAGATATAGCGCATGTGGAGGCTTCACGCTATTCTCCACGGTAATGCGCTCAACAAGCCACGTGATAAGATGGATTGACGGTCTCAGACATGGAGGCAACTGACTGAGGCGAGTCACTAAGCCACCATTAGGACCTAGAGCGCATTGGGAATTGGGCATTCCAAATTGGGGAGAAAGGGGATAAAAAAATAAAATAAAAATTTAAGTTCAAACTGATTTGAGGCTTCTATAGATGCATATATCATCGCTTCAACTAATGGACCAACCTGAACTAATGGGAAGTCTGTCTTGAAAGGTTCATTCGTTGTCATTAAAAAGCTATTTCTTTATGGAGAAAATTAATGGGATTTTTACTTCCAGAACCGACTGTTGCGCTCTACTGCAAATGGCTATTTGTCTGAACATGAAAGCAACCTACTGTTGTGCATTAATTTGTGTATGTTTACGCATGTTCTCATACACAGGGGCTGATTAGAGCTGTGTGTCTCCAGCAGGTAAACAGCCCGCCTTCCAGGCAAACACATACACACACAGGGCATTTGATTTGTGATGCAATGAACAAAATAAATAAATAAAAATAACGAAGCAGAAATAAATGGACACTCCGTCTGCAAGCAGTTGTAGCACCCCCTGATGTCGCAGACAGCCAGAATTTGTTTCACCGTGTTGAGCAAACACACCTGCAGACCAGCACACTCAGTCAACCAATATGCTTGAATGTTACTACGCAAAATCCATTTTGTTGTGTCGCACGTTGATTTGACGATACATTCATTCTAGTCTTCAGCAAATCAGCTGAAATGTATCTGGTTACCATGGCAATGATGTCATGCGCTTAGCGCTCGTGCTCTATGTTGTCCTGTCAGTCGTGTAACTTCTCAGCGAGTGCTAATTACTACTGTGTTGACTCATTATTTTCCCAAACCAGTCGGCAGATAGAGACAAAAAAGAAATCTAAGTATATATTATTTCTTCAGATAGGGATCATTTTAGATAAAAGTAAACTAAATTGAAAGGACAAATTGAAAATGAAGTAAAAATAAAAAACAAAATTAAAATTCGAAACAATAATAATTCTGGTTTTAAACGCAACTTTCACTTTCTTTAGTCTATGTTTGAGTGGAGGGGAACAGCAACAAATAACTGATATGTCAACAGAACACAATAAGTGTGTTGAGGGACAGTTTTGTCTTCATACACCTAAAGCATATGCTTTCATTCTGAAACCACTTTGAAGTTTGTTCAGCAGGAAACCAAATATAAAACATTTATATTGACATTTGTGTTTTCTTAGTTAGTTAAAATAAGTTAAAATAAGCTTAAAATATTGATGTTGAGTTTATGGTTACAATTTTAATTCAGATTCATGAACAGATTCATTCGGACTCGGACTCGACTCGGACTCGGACTCGACTCAGACTCGGCCCGTTATGGACTCGGTCTTGAGTCTGACTCGGCCCCTTTTGTACTCGGACTCAACTCAGATTCGATTGTTTAAAGACTCGGACTTGACTCGGACTTGACTAAGGTGGACTCAAACCCAACACTAGAATACCACATCATTCCTTCAACATTATGTAATGATACTGTATCACATTACAAAACAACTAAATCAGACATGTCTGATGGCTTGGAAAATCATCTGACTGGATGAGGGCAAAGAGTGAAAGGTTAATTCGTTCCTAAACATTCTTTACAGTGCAACTCTAGTGCAACTTTACCCCAGAGACTTCTAAATCAGTCTGGAAGGAAACATACATACATAAAGGAAGAGAATGGAATGTATAACACAATTCAGCCCATGTCTTATCTTTCACGCCTAAGGAAAAATAAAAATCTATATGTAATTCCATAACTTTCCTCTGATACAAAAGACAGCAGAGGAAAAATGATGTAATACACGGACAGAAGACAACCACATACAGTATACTGTACGTTGTGCTTCCACATCCATATACATACATGTGTGTGAATGTAGGGGAGATCTAGTTGTACCACTTTTACACCAGTGAATATTTCTCAAGGCAGGTTTATTTTTTGTAAAGTTCATTTCTATATAGCCACATTCCTTAAAGGCTTGGCTAAAAAAAACCTATTGAACATTTCCACCGTTATTGCCCAGAAAAAAAAAAGATACTGTTCACTGAAGCTGCTCACTGACTGGAGAGCATGTTGTCACCCTACAGGGAAACACTTTATTTTAAGGGTCCACAATAATGCACTTGTTATGCACGAATAAGACAGTAATTAATAATTACAATAACTGAATGTAGATTAAAGTTATCTTCGCCATAATTTACAACTTATTAAACGTGTTATTTTTGTTTAGAGAGTAATGTTATTAATGCTCAGTTTCAGGCTTATTAGTAATGGCTTTACAATCTTTTACTAATAAATTACAAAAACATTCTATTAATTGTAGAATATTCGATTATATTAACTTGACCCCCTGTTAAAAATAAAAGTTTAACCTTTTCAAGTAATTGATTTGGTTTGCATATGTTTTAATTACAATAAAACTCTCTAAACATTTTTAAGTTAAGTGCAAACTGTTATGACTTAATAAATGTCAAACAAATTAATAACTTGCCCAAGTAAACGTTTCACTTTAGAAACAGAAGTCAAACTGTCTTTTTTTAAGATTTTTGCAATTCATTAAAAAAGTTAGGTAAAGCCAATCCTAATTAGTCATAATATATTTCAATATACATACCACCTAAACAAACCAATAACATTCACAGATAACATTTTCACTTTAGAACATGGAGATTTAAGTAATTTATTAGTAACAGCTTTGTAAAGCCAAAACTAATTAGCCTTAGTTTCTGGCTTAATACTGTTTAGTACACGATATATGATGGATCTCTGAAATAGGGCATTTCCACAAAAATAAGATGTTTAATATGTTGTAAATTATGGCTAAGATAGCCTTACTATGCATCAGTTAATTAGAAACTGAGCATTAATTACAATACTTTCTACACAAAACTAAGACATTTAATAAGTTGTAAATTATGGCTAAGTTAGCCAAACACTACATTCAGATAAGTATGAATAACTGTATTATTCATGCTTAACTAGTGCATTATTGTAGACCCTTACAAAAAGTGTTACTAGCCCTTGTGACAATTCCCTGAAAATTAAAAAATAAAAAATGCTTTGACCTGATGGTAATTGATTATAATTGTCCTGAGAACACAATTCAAACTTTCAGTTAAAATCTACAGAGTGTAAAATGTAGCACTTGTGACAGCTAGCCCTTATCTCCCTCTATGCACCATCTTCTTGAATTAAAAAGGCGCTGACAGGGTTTCATTTGAAAGACGCAATGCTACAGGGACATGGCGAGACACAACTACCATTTTGGAAATCACACTTCCTAATAACACCCCCATACACAGATCGTACTGAATACATAATGTAAAAATGTCTTTAATGACCTACTGTCAAAAAGATGGCCAGTCAAGATCACAATGGCTTGCAGCCCTGCTGGAGCTGTTTTAATGAGTTTACTTGGCCAGGCTAATTACAGTCAAACTAGGAAATGTTTTAATTGAGTATGAATTTGGGATGTTCTCAATGGCTTTGAAGTTGGAATGAGATCTGGTCAATCTCCACCACCTCTTCATTTGATTAATTATCTTCTAAAAAAACAGTGTCAGCCTAAGGGAGACACATTGTACGTACATACAAAGGCACACACATAGACACATAACACATACATGACAAGGTGTCATATGCCAATGCCACACATACTTCTAAGGGGAAGTGACATCTACACTCATTATAAGAAAATACAGTGGAATTACTTTTCCATTTTTTCATTCAAAACTGTCAAGCAAATGAACTGAAGAAATATTTCACCGCCATTTACCTCTGATTAAATGGTAGTGTGTTTTTAATGTTCCTAATCATATGGAGGAAAAATATACTGTTTTCATCTGTTTTAAATGGCTATGCAAAAACCTTTGGAACAATTTAGCCAAATGAGTCATTACTCAATTAAGTTATTAGGTACAAAATGGGGCTGGCACATTTACACAATCAAAATGTGCAATTACTAGTGCAGCACTGAACTGGCGGAGAGGCCAGAAATAGTACTGCTGACATCAAGTTCAGGGCTGCTGTAATGATTCATTCTTCTGTGTTTCTTTTACATGGTAAAGCTTAAGGAAAATCTGAGAAATAAATGTTGTTTCTGGGAATGTAAAAAGCAGGAAAGCAATTTTGTTCTCATTTTGCTAAATAGTGGAGTAGCAAAGTTGCGTGAAATTCTTCATTTATAATAATAATATGCCCTTTAAAATAATGACACGTAAGTCTAAACATACATGGAGCTTCGGGAGGAAAAATATCAACAAAAAGATATTTATTTTATTTATCTTGGGTATTAGCTGATGTAACAGTATTGTAACAATTTTTAAAAGGATCCGAAGCAAAATAAACTATCCACAGTTTGATTTAAAGGTGTGTAATTTCAAACAGAATAGTGAATTTGATTTGTATATCGACACATTTCAAATAAGTTTTGCCAACACTCCCCCGTCTGCCGTTGGTCGAATAGCGCCATTCCAAACACTCAAAAACAATTTGAGCCAACGTTGTCGTGTCGATGTAAACAGTGTTAAAAACATTTTTTTTTAGGGAAATCAACCTACAAATGGCTTACTCATAACTGACTCTGTACATTTAGGTACAGGATAAAGAATTTTAACATAAATAATTACACAAATCAACTTTAGGTATAGCTACTAAACTTATTAAATCTTATAACACTTTGGTAAAATTCACAGTGTTCATTTCATGACGATAATTTTTAATCTATTTTTAAATGCTTTATTTAAAATACAACTACTAAAAACAGAAACAGAAGAGCATTTAATAATTTATTGCAAAAAATAAATAAAAAATTGCATTACATTCTCAGCAGAGGGCATCAAGATTTCTTAAGATGTTTTTATATAGGAATATTCTAAGCATGTATTGTTGAACTGTTCACAATGAAAGCTACTGAGGCAACATCAGGTATGTAGCAGCCAATAATGTAATAACTATCGTTAATGTAATAACTGCCAATAATGTAATACATTTTCCATTCTTAATGTAATAAAAGTCAATAATGTAATAACTTACCAATAATGTAATACAATTTCTGAACCAATAATGTAATAACTTTTTGCCCATAATGTAATAAGTTCTTACATTATTGGCTGGCTATTACATTATTGGCTGGGTTAATAAAAAAAATATTTAAAAAGTATTACATTATTGGCAGTTATTACATTAACGGTAGTTATTACAAGGTATTTGTAACTTTTGAGGTATTTGTAACTAAATCCATGGGTAGTGTCAGTACTGAGCTTTCAAAGCAGAATGTGGGGCAGACACTCATTACTGTGATAGTACAGCTAAACGTACATAGCACAAGTGTCTCTCCTGTCAACAGAGCCCATGCACAAAAAGTCGCGCAACCTGCACACACAAAAATACTCCCAACACACCCAGTAAGAATGATAATGACAGATGACACTGGAGTCACGATAATCTGTCATTCTTTACCTATAGTCTCTGGATAAGCAGTTGCAAACTTTAACTTTCCCCCTTTTAGTTCACCCAAAAGTGAATACGCTAATTTACTCACCCTTATGTTGTTCCAAGCCCATATGATTGTCTTGCTTCCATGGAACACATGAGGAATTGTACTGGTTGCTTTTTTCCATGAATGCACAATGAATGGAAAGTAAAGCTTTAAAAAGGACACAAAAGCACCAGAAATGTATACTGTGCATTCATAAAGTATTCAGACCCCTTCATTTATTTCACATTTTGTTATGTTGCAGCCTTATGCTAAAATGCTTTAAAAAATAAAATTCTCACATCAATCTAAACTCCATACCCCATAATGACAAAGCAAAAACCAGATTTTAGATAACTTTTCAAATTTATTCAAAAGAAAAAACTTCAATATCATATTCAAACCCTTTGCTATGACACTTGAAATTTAGCTCAGATGCATCCCATTTCTCTGGATCATCTTTGAGATGTTTCTACACTTTAACTGGAGTCCACCTGTGGCAAATTCAATTGATTGGACATGATTTGGAAAGGCACACACCTGTCTATATAAGGTCTCACAGCTGAAAATGCATATCAGAGCAAAAACCATGCCATGAGGTCAAAGGAACTGCCTACAGAGCTCGGAGACAGGATTGTGTCGAGGCACAGATCTGGGGAAGGCTACAAAAATTTCAGCTGCATTGAAGGTTCCCAAGAGCACAGTGGCCTCTATAATTCTTAAATGGAAGAAGTTTGGAACAACCAGGACTCTTCCTAGAGCTGGTCGCCCGGCCAAACTGAGTAATCGGGGGAGAAGGACTTTGGTAAGAGAGGTGATCAAGAACTGGTTGAGCTCCAGAGATCATGTGTGGAGATGGGAGAAACTTACAGAAGGACAACCATCACAGGAACACTCCACCGACCTGGGCTATATGGCAGAGTGGCCAGATGGAAGCCTCTCCTCAGTGCAAAACACAAAAAGGCACCTAAAGGACTCTCAGACTGTGAGAAACAAGATTCTCTGGTCTGATGAAATGAAGACTGAACTGTTTGGCCTCAATTCCAAACACCATGTCTGGAGGAAACCAGCCACCGCTCATCACCTGCACAATACCATCCCAATGGTGAAGCATGGTGGTGGTAGCATCATGCTGTGGGGGTGTTTTTCAGTGGCAGGGACTGGGGGACTGGTCAGGGTTGAAGGAAAGTTGAATGCAGTGAGTCAAAACTTTTCAATGAATCTGACTTATCTAGTTCAACTTTCAACTGACTCAATGACCACATTCACACAGCAGCAGAATACGGTTGTCAGTGCATAATACGGTTATGTTCACACACAGTTCGGTTATTTACAAGACTGACAACCGCATTCTATAACCAAACTGACACCCGCAAGATTTCAGGTCTCACAACCGCATTCTTGGAAACCTGTGCTATGTGAACGGAACTGTACTGGACAACTAGTTGTTAGTTACATTATGTACAGTGAGAGACATGCTACCCTCTACATGCATGTGTCTCATGTGTTTCATGTGGGGTTTCGTTAACTCATGAGACGGAGAAATGAGCTGTGTGTCATCAGAGGATTCAGCCACTGTTTTCCACTGGCTGCTCACAGGCGCGAGCCTCGTGACACAATAACTGCGCTCTGGACTCATTTATTTAATAATGCGGCAGCAATTGTAATAAGATATGCCATGGATGTCGCCATCTTTTGGTCACTGTCACTATGGTTACAGCTGTTAGAATAAGGTTGTGACTTGGGTTGTTCGTTCATACAGACAGTATTCGAACTGCTACTGTAAAATGTTGTATGAACGGGACATTTCAAGACTCACACCTGTAAATAAGGTTGTCAGTCCCAAACACTGACTGTGTGAATGTAGCCATTGATCCAGTCTTGGAAGTTAATAGCTTAACACTGGGGAGGATTATAATAATGACCATTTAATGGCTATTTCAGTCAGTTCCTCATAAAACATCTAATGACTTAAGAAGACTTGGAATATAGCACACAAGTCACATGAACTATAATTATGATAATTGTAATGGTTTTTGCATCTTTTTTTAAGATGTTATTGCATTGAAGAAAAAAACAAATATATATATATAAGCAATATCACATGAGCAAGAGTGCGATATGGCCCTATATCAGCACTGCTGTGATTCGGCCGCAGGCTGTAGGTAATCATGTGCATTTGTGCATGGAACTACTTTCTAACGCGACAGATCAGAATCTGCTGTTGCTGGTTCAAATCAAATGATGCGTCCAAGCCTCTCAAAAACATCACTTTAGAACTACTAGTATCACAGCTTGGGCTGTTTCTAACATGTTATTGGAGAAACAAGGATGTGTTTGTGTGTGTGTGAATGTGTCTGTGTGTGTGGGCAGGTTTAAGTGGTTTACGAGGACTTTTATTTAGTTTACAAACTGGTAATTACAAGGGTTTTATGCTATAAATGTGGTTTATGAAGACATTTCTAGTGTCCCCATAATTCAAATCGCTTAAAAAACATACTAAACGATGTTTTATTGAAAATGAAAAAATGCATAAAGTTTTTTTTGAGGGTTAGGTTTAGGGGTAGGGTTAGGGGATAGAATCTGTAGTTCGTACAGTATAAAAATCATTATATCTATGGAGAGTCCTCATAATGATAGCTGCACCAACATGTGTGTGTGTGAGAGAGAGAGTGAGAGGGAGAGAGATGGAGCGTGTGCGATCACCTGCTGATGATGCTGTAGTCTGTTAGTCAGCTTTCTGAAGATAATGTCATTTTTGTGAAATCCTATTTTCTCAGTGGAAAAATAGCCATCCAAGCGGGGGTATTCCTCCCTATTTCGCAGTAGCTGGTGCGCAAGAGTCTTTCACTATAGGAACCGCAATCTCCTCTGCCATTTTGTCCTCTCCAATGTGGAAAATCCGGTAAGAGGTAAGTGCCTTGAGTTTGTGTAATTTATCAGTCAGTTGTGTCTCTCAGCTGTGATGAGCCTTAATCCTGAAGTTGTTAGTTTAAAGCCGGTGTGCTGCTGAATGTAAACACTGAGTGACGCTGACTCACTTCACGTCACCAACTGGCTCATATTACACACATAAATAGTCTTTTGCCTCCACCTGTTAGCTAAAATATGTAATGTCACAAATTTAAAGATGTAAAGAGAAAAGAGACATATCTCTAAATACATCTGCACTGCTCTAACACTTTAGTTTAGAATGGCATGAACACAAGCGGAGTGATACACACAGTGAAGCGCCCGAGTGATGAGACCATCAGTACTCATGAAACGTTATTGATATGGGTTTTTTAATGGTGGTGATGCAGATACAAAGACAGCAGGGTGGTTGATGGCCAATATAATGACACTGTATACTGTAGACACAGGTATATATCACAATTTAAAGAGAGCAAAAAAGATTGTGTAGTAAACGTATTTTACAAATTCTTACTGAAAATTCACAAAAATATTTTAAAGCAGAAAATATAATTATCCATTGACAAGGCTGCTGATATACAGTATTTTGGAAATGACACTTGGCCAAATGACCACTTCTGTTAATCATAATAGGCATTTATAAAATGGATAGTTCCGACTTTAAATTCTAATTGGACGAGCCACGTTTGAAGCTGTTGTAAAAATATTAAAAATGCACTCCTGTGACCACACATTCTTTATTAATGCACCAAATGCTATGTTGCTTGGCAACTGCAAACAGCCAATTAGGATAGTGAACTATATTATTTGGCAAAACAAATAGCCTATTTATTCCAATAATCATTAATGATAAATGTAACTGTTTATTGAACACTGGTGTCTGTTATCATAATAATTATGTTTCATTTTATGAAAGCAATAAGCCACACCCCTTAACCATGTTAAAATCACTGTAACGGATGACTATCATGGATTATTGATTTAATATATCAGTCTATCAACTAGTAGAGGTGGGGAAAAATATCGAAATATCGTGATATTGTTCCTTGTGATATTGTATCGATATTTGCAGGCCAAGTATCAATAGTATAATTTACATTTTTTCACATTATGGTGATGGGAAACATTATTTATCTTTGCCAAATCGATCAAGGAAATCAGCATCAGTCCCTTAGAAGGTGCAGTTATCATGCTTTACAGATAATCACCCACCGTTACTAAAATGTATTACAATTTTACAGTAGTAACATTAACAGAGGTATTTTGACAAAAACGTTAGTATCATATTGCTAACCTTTCTGGTGAAAACTATTATACTTTGTGTATTGAAACTGTGTTGTAATAAATAATGATTTTAAAGTGCTCAGGCTACTATTGTATTCATAAATACAATCATTTATTTTTAGAAAGACTAGCTACATTGACCTAACCACAGAAATAGGGAGCCATTATGTTCTTATATGCTTATAGCTTTGCATTGTACTGTACATGGATATTAGGAAATAAACTCGTCTTGTTTTGTATACTGGCACTTTTATATTAATTTAATAATGCATTTGGTGATTTGGTAACTGTTCTCCAATGAAGACGAATGAGAAACATTGAGTGAAATATCACAATATATCGTAGTTTTGAAATGCAATCCACCAAAAATAAAGAATCACAATAATATCAGATTGTGACCTAAATATATATATAATATCATATCACCAGTTAACTTTTGATTCCCACCCCTATCCACTAGGGCTGGTTATTTATTTATAAAGATTTCCGAATTCGATTCTGATTCACAAGCTCTAGATTTGACTCAGATTTCGATTTGGTTCAATACAATTGCAATTGATTTCGGAATATTTCAGTTACAGTATGCATTTTACCCTACTTTCCACATATAACACAGCAATCGTTGATTACCTGTATAAAGGCAAGAAAGAAAAAATAGTGCTGAATACAATGAAAGGTAGACAGGCCACTGTGGTGGTAAAGGCAGAGGTCAGTTTCCAAATATTAGTTCAGTGTCTGTCATGTCCAGTGAAGAAGCTGACCTCACAAGTTTGCACCTGGTAATAAGACAGCTGGCCCTCTCATTAAATTGTCTGTCGCACCACTCAAAAACAAAGATAGACACAGACTTAAACATATTAGGTCATTACACTGGCGATGACCTGAGTCACTCTAGACAATGTGCAGCATTGGGTGGTCAGAGGAGTCTTCAGTCTGGCTACACACACTCACAAACACACCCTACACACTCTAAATGACATGGTACTTATAATGCCGTAAAGATGGAAAGTGGAGATGGGAGAGGCGTTGTACATTATTAAGATTCTTCAAATCCATTAACTTAAAACTGAATTACAATGCATATCGTCAAGTGTAATCCCATTAACACAGCACCAAAGGTAAAAAAACAAAACAGGACTGGTCTAAACCAAGCTCAAACTCTCAAAAACAAGTTGTTAATGGCTGGTATTTGGAATTTTACTGAAATGTTGCCTTGATGACTTCAAAGGAAAAAGAAAACATATTACATTAGTAGCCAAATAGCATGATTAAGAAGGCTCTTTCAATCCAGCTTATGTACAATACATTTTTTTTTAAATTAGAAATTACATTAATAGCATAACAATGAGTGAAAAGCATAACTGAAAACATTTACATGCATTTCAAAGTATTTGTCCCCCTTTTACATGCATGAGATCATGCACTTGAGCTGGCATAGACTCCACAAGTTTGTGCATAACCTGATAATCCATGTTATCCCAGCATCATTTGACAATGTTCCAATGAGCATCTTATGTGCTTCAATGGAAGCAAGAAAATCTGACCATCTGTACAAAGGATCAACGTTCCAAATTTGCTTAAATTTGCTTAGTAAATAGTGCAGAATCTTAAATATTTTTTTCTTCATTTTATGTCTTACGTTTTTATTGTTTTACATTTCTCAAAATCCTATGACTTAAATGAAAAAATGCAACATTTTCAATGTGGTCTCAGAATTGTGGATCCCACTGTACATTGTAAACTAAAACTTTCCTTATTCTAAATGTATGCAACCAAACAGCCAGGTCCATAGTACAAGGTGCAGAGTTACCTTTATCAAGGAAACATGCATACAGTACATAGAGCAAATTATTAACAGGGAAGCTTTTAAGCCAATTCAAGACCCCTGCCTGTCACCTGAGCCATCTTTCATCATTCTCAAAAGGTTTTAAAAGCTGATGCTTAAATTGCAACAGCTTGTACAACAGTGTAACAAGAGAAGACCTAAACACACACTCTCCCTCCAGTAAGTGCGTGCGCGCGTGTGTGTGTGCGTGTTTGTCACCTGACACTTCAAGTGAACTTTCTCAAGTGCAGTTTAGCCCTCTCTGTGTTGCCCTGTCTAGAATGGGCCCTCATTTCTTTTGATTTGGAGACAGACACTGGCTTGAGGGTGTCTGTGAGACGCTGTCACTTTTAGCAATTAACTTTCCCTTTAAAGCCACTCTTATAAAACTGACAGCTGCAGACATTCACAAAGGACCAATCACCTCCCCAGAAACACAAAACTGCTCCGTCATAAACCAAACTGGGTCTGTTTTATTGGGGTGGTCCGGCACCCCCTCACCACCACAGACGGACCTTCTTACAATGGGACCCTCTATTGCTTAATAACGCTCATGGACTTGGGACGCTCCAGGGAAAGATTGTGGTCTCCAGTGACCTACAGAGAGCAGCCTTTAAAATGCCAGTAAAACTAGGCACATTACACCCAAAGAATTGGTGTTTACATTATGTTTTCAATACAGAAGAGGATTTTATAAATAAGTGGGTAGGAAATTGAATACTGCGGCAAAACCGTGCAAGTTTACACAATATCTTCTGTACCATCACATGTAACATACGTTTTGAATTTCCAAATCCTATGGGCTACTGTTATATTATTGCTCAGCATTGCCAAGCATTGATTTTCCAACCAAGCCTACTTCTTTTCAGAGAAATCTGACAGAGGCTGATGTGGTGTAAGAGGTGTTCAGGTAAGAACAGTGCTAACTCGCTCTTTATCACAGAATAACTAAGAGAAATAGAAAGAACCCGATAAATCCGAGCGATCCAAGTCTTCAAATCTCAGTCACCCAGAGCTCGGTGTACCGCCTTTTGAAGTGGCTCAGAAAACTCTTGAAGTGACATCGATTGTTGCGCGCTTAAGTGCTGTTCACTTCGCACACAGTACTTTTTCAATGAAAACATGCGCTAATCGTAGGTTAGTGGCGTTGAGCCGCGACTCGATGATTTGTCAGCGTCTCGAGCAAGAGTACCGCGTTTTAAGACGACGTGTCAATTTAAAACGAACGTCAATAAATAAAAAAACCGCGCCTCGAGACACCTGCGTACTGTTCTATTCTTAGCGCAAGAACGTGTTCGGTCTGAACGGCCCCTTGAGAGTGATGAATGTGACAGCGCACAACTGAAGAAAAAGAGCACTGTTTGATTTAAGTTATCAGCAAGTTTGCCTCATTAATTAGTCATACACCTGGGCTTAACTGGTCTAGCAACAGTGAAGATAATGTGATAATATCATCATCATCATCATCATCATCATCAACAACAACAACGAAGATATAAACTAATAATAATAATGATGACAATCCTCATCACTATTACTAATGACTCCTTATTTGCTTGCTTACTATAAACATTTCTTGAACACTGTGTAGGCTCCGAAAAAAATTATTAATTAGATTATTTTAAGGAAAACACGTTTAAGGAGCGCCAACACATGTGAGCGAAAGACGTTGTATGATATCGTTTCGTTCAGTAGTTCTGATGCAAAAACTAACAGATGTCTCGAACCCCTGCATGACAATGACGTTATGATAATAGAAACCATATTTTCCAAGAGTGGAACTCACCTAGAGACAAGAAAGGTTTGGTTTCCATATTAGCACATGCCAGCTTATGTTACTTGTAGATAACAACGTGTTTTTCCCAACAGGCACACTTTAAGATCCAGTAAGAAACGCCGTCAAAATCGATCCGCTGTCAAAATCCACTTAATATAACTAAACTAGCTACTTCTATCGGCTCCATCCAGTTTCCAACTCTGCGAGTGCGCTCACTCACACCCCTCTGTATTCCTTCAGCTATCAAGTACTGCCTCACCAAAGGGACCCCACCAAGGGGGACTCTCGTAGGCAGTACTTATGCAGCGACACAAAATAGTCGAGTGCTATGATGTAGGACTGGCATTATACACAGATCAGGGTTGGGAGGGTTACTTTTGAAATGTATTCCACTACAGATTACAGAATACATGCTGTAAAATGTAATTTGTAACGTATTCTGTTAGATTACTCAAGGTCAGTAACATATTCTAAATACTTTGGATTACTTCTTCAGCACTGGTAGATTTTTTCACTTGTTTTAACTATAAAAACTCTGTCAGTACAGTAAGACAAAATACACATGTTAAAAATACATTCTCTGAAAAAACTAAATATCTTATGCAGTGTTGTTTCTAAAACAAGAAACATCAAATTGATCTTGTTTAAAGGATTTCAGATATTTTTACAGGAAAACAATAAAAAAATTATTATCAAGAATATGATTTTTGCACTAATATCAAAGGTCTTACTAGAAAAAAAATAATTATGATCCAACGTGAATTTTCTTGATAAAAAAATATGATTGTTTCTGGTAACGTGCATGTAAAATGGCTAGAAATAGCATTTTATCTTTGTGTAAAGCTGACAATTTACACAAGGTTTATTTCTATTTCTTCTGCTCCAAACTTACTTCAAACTTACTTCTCTGTCTGCTCGTATGAATGTAACACATCATAAGAAAGTGTTTCACCGCTGTTCAAATGCACTTTGGATCGCATCATTTATATGTATAAATGTTTTCCATCTGAAAGGACTAAATATTAAATGAAACAAATGACAATAAAATGCAAAGTAATCTCTTCAGTAATCAAAATACTTTTTGAATGTAACTGTATTCTAATTACCAATGATTACAGTTACTTATATTTTGTATTTTAAATATGTAATCCCATTACATGTATTCCATTACTCCCCAATCCTGATTATAGACCATTTTAAGAACTATTTGTTGGTTTAAGGAAGTAACATCTTTGTTCCTTTAATATTTCCTACTAGTTGTCAAACTCAATCAAAACAACAGGGGAAAGCGCTTCATCAGAATATTTTTAGCAAGTCAGTTCTTCGGGGGCTGTCTTTGGAACGCTCATGCGGAACTATTTTTCTAGGTAAACAATCAGCATGCCAGTGCAACTCCTATCTACTTGAATGGGGAAAGAGCGAAATCTCAAAAACAGTTGGTCAAGATTACGATCAAAGAACATATTTCAAATCAGCAGTAAAATCTGACAATGCTGGTATCATAAATTGTGCTTCTTTCTTATGCAAAAAAAAAATAAATAAAAAAAAAAAAAAAAAAATTTCCCTAGTTTGTATAGCTAATGCGCATGCGCATTCTCGAGTTAATTGACATGCGATGTCTGTATCTAAAAGATGATTACCTGTAAGGCGGGACTTCCTTTCTACATCCATTGACTATTGGGCGTTCCGATTTCTACCATTTATTTTAATAGAAGTGACCGTCAGCTTCATTCATAGTGACTTTAACACAATTAACGTTACTAACGTTAAAACAATTGCCATAAAATGTCATTATTTAAATATGGACCATATTGTTCAGTGGCTGGATGCTCCCTGGATGCCTGGAACTAATGGAAATTAAAGTGTTTACATATCAGAAAAAGCATCCACAAATGGAAACGTGCAGTACTGTAAACTGTAACACATTTTATCTCTGGTAGGTGAAGACATTTTTTGCCAACTAATCGTGAGTTTGATTGGTAGAGCTCTAAAAGTGACTATAGATCACTCCCATTATAATGAATGAAACTGCACAATTTATTTCCTATTACATTCAGTCATTTAGCAGACACATTTATCCAAAATGACTTACAGATTAGGAACATAAAAAAAGAAATCCTAACGTTTGATGTTCTTTGAGAAAATATGTTAACTCAGAGCCTTATTTACAGTAAGGATCCAATAAAGATACCGGAAGTGCTCCCAGGCCAGTAGCGTTCTAATTCCTTTGTTTTTGTTTACATCCTTGAAATGGTCTATTGCCAAGTCCCTGTAGGACTTAAAGTTTGTTCCTTTGATGGCAACACACACACAAAAAAAATCTGCTCTAAGCAGTGTTTCTATTGTAAGACCATTGTTTAAATGTTAAGTTAATGAAAAACATCCATTTGGATTAGCTTTGAAGAGAAGTTAAATTGATTTTTATTTATTTATTTAAATGTAAAACTATGAAAATTTCAATTCTGTTTATTCACACAAGGGGGCATACATGAATTAAAAACATTAATCTGGAGTATTTTCCCTTATCTCATTGGACAGGATGGTCAATCTCAGGGTTGTCCATCTATAAGAAAACTGAATATGCATGTTACTGTATGTATCAGCATACTGGTGCTATATCCTCCAGGGAATTTATCATTAATATACATGGCACATTAAAGATCAAAACCATTAATTAGCTTTATGGAACGAGTATTTAAATGAATGAATATGTATAGATGAATATAGATATAGTTTACTAAATGCCAAAGGGAAATTAGTTGCTGTGTAGGACAGAGATAATTTCTATATGAGAATCTGAATTATTCCAAGAAGATTTTAATTTCATGCTAATACAGTATATTAAAACCTGACAAAATAGTAATCAACATGTAAATATATATAGAAAATATAGACAGAGAGGTGGACTAATTGTAAAGCTAAGATAGAGTATTTATACATTCTTCGGACCTTTCTCCAAGCATAATGCAAATTAACCTAGTACATAACTCTTCAATGCTCTGATTTTAAACGCACTGAAACATGATATTGTCCTCTTTAATTACATGTTCACTTCAACAATATGTGCACTTTAACTGTGATTATAATCTTGTTATACTCTTGTCATCTCTTCAGGCAGTCAATGTCATGTGCTTCCCTTTATGTGAAGACTCAAGCAAGCAGTTTTTAGCTTTGGCTGGAGACTTGGCAGTGAGAAAATCAATATTCCACCTATTTTTGATATTCAGAGCTATGAGGTCATATCTGAAGCAAACTCTTAATTAGCTGGATTTGGTCTGATTTTCTTACAGTGCTGCCTCAGATTTAATTAAATTGTGAATTTAGAGGTCAAATAGCTTTTTGAAGCAAGTGGCACAGTTCAGCTCTTAGAGTTCTACTACAAACTCATAGCTGTAAAAACAGATGAGGTAAGAGTCATGGGTTACAATAACAGCTGCTGAGATTGGGAGTCCATACTCACTTTTCAAACAGAATCCCATTCTGAGAAAAAAAAAAAACCCCGCAAGAATGATTGCGATTCTTCTTTAGTTCAAGCACCCTCACAAAGACATGCATGTTTGTAGCCCAATCAGTCAACATGTGTTTTTTTTGTTGTTGTTGTTTTTTTCCAGATATGATTATGCAGACAGATTGTGCACTTTCCGCTCATATGCATATTAACTACAGGGAATCTACTCTGAAAAAAATTAACTTAAAAAAGTGCTTCATATGGCAACGTCTAAATTAACTGGTTATGTTCAAGTTAGAATATTACTTAACACACTGAATTAACCTGAATATATTATATTACACTAAAATAAAAACTTAATTTGAAGGGTTAGATCAGAAATAGCCCATTAAAGTAATAGTTCACCCAAAAATGAAAATTCTCTCATGATTTTCTCACCCTCCTGGCATCCCAGATGTGTATGACTTTCTTTCTTCTGCAGAATACAAATAAAGATTTTTAGAGAAATAACTCAGTTCTGTTGGTCCATATAATGCAAGTGAATGGGTGCCAAACTGTGAAACTCCAAAATCAACATCAAGGGAGCATAAAAGTAATCCATATGACTCCAGTTATTAAATCCATGTGTTCAGACACGATATGAAGGTGTGTGTGAGAAACAGGTCAATATTTAAATAATTTGATCATAAATTCTCCTCCCTGCCCAGTAGGGGGCAATATGCATGAAGGATGTGAATCACCAAAAACAGAAGGAGAAAGTGAAAGTGAAGGAAAAAGGGCTTTTTACTATTGTTCTGTTTCTCACCCACATCTATCATATTGCTTCAGAAGATATGGATTTAACCACCAGTCATTTGGAGTATTTTTATGTTGTCCTTATGTGGATTTTGGAGCTTCAACATTTTGGCACACATTTACTTGCATTGTATAGACCTACACAGCTGAGATATTCTTCTAATAAATCTTCATTTTGTGTCCAGCGGTTGAAAGAAAGACATACACATCTGAGATGATTCTGAACTATTTAAGAAAGTTCACAAATGTATTAATGTCATATGATTTGCATATTGCTTTTGAAATAGCCTCTGTGCATGACAGCAGAACGCAGGTTGGTCAGTGGCAGTCTCAGGTTCACATTCCTTACTAGAGATCAGGAACTGCAAACAGCCCAGTGGTCACCCTATCCTGTTAACTTCAACCCTGGTGAGAGAGAGAAAGAAAGAGAAAAGAGAGTAGAGTTAAAGATGTAGGGAGTAAAGCAGCCAAGAAGAAAAAGACGAATAAACAATTAAACAGAAATAGACACTGTAATGACTTCCATCCGTTTCTGTCAATAAATTGGAAATAAAAGTAAATTATGTCAAATTCAATGCACCATGAAAAAGTGCCATTTATATTTTCCTCAGTTGCTTATATGGTTCATATAGCATCATTATTTAGGTGTTACAGGTTTTGTAATTACTCTGTCACAATACGTCTATACTCTCAGGAATTGTTTTCCTTTAGAGATTTACTAGCAGTGATGGTGTGGGCAAAGGCACATCTCAGCTGAAATGAGTACACCACAACCTTCAATACAAGAAACTTCCATCAAACAGTGGTATTGGGGTTAGGAATAGGAAAGCAAAAACCCTTTTGCAGAGTGACTTTTTCAGAGAGACAAATTAAAGTCTCTCTGACTGATCTCTTAAAGATCAACGCCAAGTGCAGGGGCTCAGTGGCAGCGGTGCTGATGATTTAGTGTGTCTCACTTTCTCTGCTGGTCAGTCACAGTGGAGGAAAGAGAGGGGCAATTAGCCCCATCATAAATCTTTACACTTCCTCCCACCATCACCAGTTCAAGAGAAATGCCCCTCCAGCCCCCTGTGCACTGCCCATTAGACCTGTTTGCCCCTGGACACACACTCACACACGGGCAATCCACCAAGTCCAACACAGCAACAAATTATCAGTCATTTCATGTCTGTTCAATGCATTCATCATCATAATTCTGGAATGAACGAAAAATACAAATGTTTGGACTGGTAAACTAAAGGTACTATTATAGAGAAACCTGCATTTAAAGGGATAGTTCACACAAAACTGAAAATTCTGTCATTATTTATTTAACCTTATGTTGTTCCAAACTCTTCATGGAATACAGAAGAAATTATAAAGTATGTACAAGTTCCTCTTTTACATGCAATGACAGTGGCTTTCAAGCTCCAAAAAGTACAAAAACCACCATAAATGCACCATAAAAGTAGTCCAAACTACTTGTGCACCATAGTCCAAGTCTTCTGGTGTTATATAATAAGTTTGTGTGAGGAACAGACTAAAATTTGATACATTATTCACTAAAAATCTTCCCCTATGACACAGCTCTCAAATGACATCCTCCTTCAAACTGGCTATATTTGAATATGAATGTGAGCGCAAATGAAATTTGTGAGCACCAGCAGAGGGGGAGACTTTCAGGAAATATCGACTTCAATTTCTGTCTATTTCTGTCTCAAAGCTATTAAAAGTCTTCAGAAGACTTGGAATAGTGTACGAGTTGTATGAACTACTACAATGTAAAATGTGGTAACCTGCAATTAACCTTAAGGAGCTGTTTCTACCTGATCTAACCATTAAAGGGACAGTTCACCCAAAATGAAAATTCTCCCATCATTTACTCACCCTCATGCCATCCCAGTGTGTGACTTTCTTTCTTCAGCAGAACAGAGATGAAGATTTTAGAAGAATATCTCAGCTTTGTAGGCCCATACAATGCAAGTGAATGGTGATCAGGCCTTTGAAGCTCCAAAAATCACATAAAGGAAACATAGAAGTAATCCATAAGATTCCAGTGATTAAATCCATATCTTCAGAAGCAATATAATAGGTGTGGGTGAGAGACAGATAAAAATGTAAGTCCTTTATATATATATATATATATATATATATATATATATATATATATATATATATATATATATATATATATATATATATATATATATATATATATATATATACACACTTTAAAATCTCCACTTTCACTTTCACTTTTACATCAAAAGTGAAAGTTGAAGTGGAGATTTAGAGTAAAAAAGGAATTAAATATTGTTCTGTTTCTCACCCATACCTATTATATCCCTTCTGAAGATATGGATTTAATCACTGGAGTCTTATGGATTACTTCTATATGATTTTTGGAGCTACAAAGGTCTAATCAAAATTCACTTGCATTGTTTGGACATACAGTGGTGTGATATTCTTCTAAAAATCTTTGTTTGTGTTTTGCAGAAGAAATAAATTCATACACATCTGAGATGGCATGAGGGTGAGTCAGTTATAACAGAATTTTCATTTTTAGGTGAACTATCTCTTTAAAATTCGTTTTGTTGGTACAGCCTAATGTATTTAGGTTGATTCAGTGATTCAGTTAAATAATATTTTTTACTTAAATGACAGTGTGACAGTTATTTTAGATGTTTCCTAATGATACACATTTTTAGGTTAATATTTTTCTTTTCTTTTCTTTTCTTTTCTTTCCTTTTTTTTTTTTTTTTTTTGTCCTCGTATGAGCCTGACTGCCTTTGTCACTATGCTGTTCCATGGAGAAAAGAAGTGAGCACATAATTCCGAATTTTTTCTATTGTGTTCCACAGAAAAAAATAATAGCATACAAGTTTGGAACAACATAAGGAGAAAAAAATTATTACATAATTTTCATTTTGGGGTGAACAATTAATTTAAAACTCATGCTTTATGCTGTAGAATCAAAATGCACATAAAACATTTACAAGGGGTGTGTATTTGCCAGCAGAGCACAGATTACTCAGATTAAAGGAAAATGCATGATAATTAAATACATAGTTCAAAGTACTGGGGCCCGGCTCCTCTGAACGAGAGTCAGTATGAGTTGAAAGATGTACTACTGTGAATAATTAGTAAGTGAAGTGTGGCTGACTTCTCCATAGCCCTAGAAACTTGGCACACTCTCTCCCTGTTTGCATCTCCACCAGTGTATCCAGATGGTCAACTCACTATGAACTCCCTGGGCTGGCTGCACCATGCAGCCTGCATATTATTTATCAATAACTGCTGTCCTATCAGGTGCCGGGACACCAAGAGCACTCAGCGGTTAGTAGACAGTAGGGGGGCAAACATGTAAACACACACATCCACACATGCCCACAGACGTGTGTGAATGTGGACTTAACACACACATACACAACCACAGGCTCTGACACTGACACAACATCTGCTTTTCATTAGCATCCAGCACACACATACTCTCTCTCCATGCTCACTCGCTCTCTCTGTATATACTGTACATTCACAACAATAGCCTGCTGTTGCTCAAAGAGCTGTCAACAGTTAAGACTTTCTCAAGATGTAAAAGGCAGAAAGAGAGAGTCTGAAAGGGAAAGACAGAGGGACAGAGGCAAACAAAAGGGCACCATATGGAGAGGGTGCTTAGAAAACCACCTGGCTCTATGATATGAGTGCCAAGTCTGCAATGTGAATGACCTGTCCTTAAATACTTTAAGTACACATGTGACCAGTGGTTCACCTTAAAGCCTCCAAACTAAATGTAAAGAGCCTGAGACATTGATGCATGTATCAATACAAAGACAGATTGATTTTCTGAAATATTTTTAACAGAATGTGGGTTAAAAAGAAACCACAATATGGCATTTTGTCCCTTGTTAACCATCATATCACAAACTTAATTTAAAGCTTTACCAAGTCCACTGATTTACAGTTGTTTACTCAAAAATCACCCGAACATTCCGCTGAATAACTGCTTTTGTGTTCTACAAATAAAAAGTAGTTTTTAAAAAACATGAGGGTGAGCAAATTATGATATAATTTTCATTTTCATGTTAAGAAACCCTTTAGTTTGTATTGTAGCAAGTTTTTGTTGTTTTGAATATTTTGTTTGTGCACTTTTAATTAATGGAACAGATTTGGGTTTAAAGCTACACTGTGGAAGATTTTTTTATTTTTTTTTTAGGTTAAAAATGAATTATTGATTGAGTACATAAAAAACAGTGTTCAAAACAATGTCCTTACCTTTCCCTGATTCACTACGGCAAGCCTATACAAAAAATGTTATTTGAGCTGTCAGGTCGGATTTGGCGTGAAATCACAGGTTTATGTCATCCATCCTTACGTCCAATGGTGGCAAATCACCAAAAGCCAAGGTATGGCAAGTTCCAATGACGTCATCCAATCTTACTTCATCATGTGACAGCATCAAATCAAGTCCCAAATATTTCAATTAATTCCTGATAATATGAATACGTGCTGCAGCAGCCATCCTCAAATATCACACTGAAGTGCCTATTTATACACTAAATACTAAATAAAAAGCTGATTCATATGACTCATTCAAATAGGCCTACATAGTCTACTTGTACTGTACATACTGAAGCCATTTAACTAATTGAAATGCAAGCACAGGTAAAATTATAGTAGAGAGAAAAACAACAAAAATGTAACAACACCAGCCTTAAAATATGACAACATGCGTCTAGAGATAAATCACACAGCTTTGTCTATAACCAAGCAAATTAGAAAGTTGCTGTTATAAGAATGAACAAAAATATAACAATAAAGCCAAGTCTCACCTTCTGATGATCTTAATTTCTTTTAATTTGAAAAGCAATCAATTAATCCATTAATTTAAATTTATTAATGCTACTAAAATTATCCAGCCAAAGATTTAAATTTACATTTACATTTATTCATTTGGCAGATGCTTTTATCCAAAGCCAGTTCTCTTTTATCTTAAGGAGACAGTGGTACAAAAAGTGCCATATTACAAAGTTTCACTAGCATCAGAATAGCATTCAAAACAGATTAAAGTGCAACAAGTTTTTTTTTTTTTTAAGTGACTGGTTAAGTGCTCATGGAAAAGATGTGTTTCTAGTCATTTTTTGAAGACAGAAAGTGAGTCAGCTTCACAGACGGAGTTGGGAAGGTCATTCCACCAACGTGGTATGATGAAGCCGAAAGTCCGGGAAAGTGTTTTGGTGCCTCTTTGTGTTGGTACAACAAGGTGCCATTCCTTAGCCAACTGCAGGCTTCTGGTGGGCACGTAGCTCTGCAGAAATGATTTTAGGTATGCTGGAGCAGACCCAGTGACTGTTCTGTATGCCAGCATCAGAGCCTTGAATTTGATACGTACATTAACTGGCAGCCAGTGAAGAGAGACAAGGAGTGGTGTAACATGCACTCTCTTTGGTTCATTAAAGACCAGACGTGCTGCTGCATTCTGGATCATTTGCAGGGGTCTAATTGCACATGCAGGGAGGCCTGCAATGAGAGCGTTACAGCAGTCCATTCTAGAAGTTGAAGTTGTGTGGCATGTTCAGAGAGGAAGGGTCTTAACTTCCTGATATTGTAGAGTGTAAATCTACATGATCGTGCTGTCTTTGAGATGTGATCTGTGAAATTTAGTTGGTTATCGATGGTTACCCCTAGATTTCTGACAGTTTTGGAAGGCATTACTGTAGTTGCGCCCAACTGCACGGTGATGTTGTGTTCAACAGCAGAGTTTGTTGGAAAGACAAGGAGTTCAGTCTTGGCTGGGTTAAGTTGCAGGTGGTGTTCCTTCATCCAGGCCGAGATGTCTGCCAAACAGGCAGAGATTTGAGCAGTCACTGTGGTGTCGTTGGGCTGGAAAGACAAGTAGAGTTGTGTGTTATCAGCGTAGCAATGGTAAGAGAAACCATGTGCCTGAATGATGGGTCCCAGTGCTGTTGTGTATAATAGGATGGTGAGTTATTTTCTCTTTGTCTTGTCAATAGCCTATTGATGCTTGATTAGTATTAAAAATAGGCTTATAACAGCTGCAGCAGGTCTATAAGGCACATATTGGATATTTTAAGATTTTTGTTCTGTCTACATCACATAATACATAACAGCTGTATTTACATTAATATTGCGTCAAGACAGTGCAGATTTTTGTTCCATCTGTTTACACACTCATAATACATTAACAGCCAGGGTTGGGGAGTAATGAAATACATGTAACGGGATTACGTATTTAACATACAAAATATAAGTAACTGTGTTCCACTACAGTTACAATTTAAATCATTGGTAATTAGAATACAGTTACATTCAAAAAGTATTTTGATTACTGAAGAGATTATTTTGCATTTTATTGTAATTTGTTTCATTTAATATTTTGTCCTTTCAGATGGAAAACATTTATACATATAAATGATGCGATCCAAAGTGCATTTGAACAGCAGTGAAATACTTTCTTATGATGTGTTACATTCATACGAGCAGACAGAGAAGTAAGTTTGAAGTAAGTTTGGAGCAGAAGAAATAGAAATAAACCTTGTGTAAATTGTCAGCTTTACTCTAAGATAAAATGCTATTTCTAGCCATTTTACATGCACGTTACCAGACACGATCATATTTTTTTATCAAGAAAATTCACGTTGGATCATAATTTCTTATTTTCTAGTAAGAGCTTTTGATATTAGAGCAAAAATCATATTCTTGATAATAATTTTTTTATTGTTTTCCTGTAAAAATATCTAAAAATCCTTAAAACAAGATCAATTTGATTTATCTTGTTTTAGAAACAACACTGCATAAGATATTTAGGTTTTTCAGAGAATGTATTTTTAACATGTGTATTTTGTCTTACAGTACTGGCAGAGTTTTTATAGTCAAAACAAGTGAAAAAATCTACCAGTGCTGAAGAAGTAATCCAAAGTATTTAGAATACGTTACTGACCTTGAGTAATCTAATGGAATACGTTACAAATTACATTTTACAGCATGTATTCTGTAATCTGTAGTGGAATACATTTCAAAAGAAACCCTCCCATCCCTGTTAACGGCTGTCTTATTTTGCATCAAGAGGGGCATTTTAAAGCACTAAATGTTCACGCGTGCAGCTCACCATGAGATAAGAGCGCTCTCTAGAGCACTCGCAGACTAACCACAGATGTAGTCAAACAAACAGCCCGTGGGTATGGAATTGAGTCAGTTAGAATTTATTTGTGATACAAAATAATTTAAAACTCTGTTAATCCTGTAATTAAAATGTATTCCTTTGCACTGGCCAGGCACCCTGCCATTCACAATTGACACCCCTGCTTACATCATTACCTTACGTCCGTAAACACAGAAAAGGAGTACAGGCCGCCACGAGTTCTGGCTGGGGAATCTAAGCTGTTCAGTTCAGTCAGTCACTTTCACACAGTTCATGACAGTGTGGATGGATGTTGTTTATCTGTTAACGGTTTGGCGAATTTCTTTACTTGCTACAATGCTTGATATGATGTCTTGTAGTGTTGTGAAAGCTTATATTGCTTGACATGTTTGTATGGAGGCGATGTCCAGATAAGCTGAGATTCAGCATGAGATTCATCCATGCAGAAGAGCAGTGCCGAAACAAATGACGTAATGTGTTCTTCCTCAAATTGCTTGAAGATTTAAGTGTCAACAACAGATGTCACTAGAGAGCCCAAAGTTCCGTAGTGCAGCTCTAAAGAAAACCATAAAAGCATAAATTTGACTTGTTTGCTACTATGTCACATACTGTACATAATTTAAAGTTTTTCCAAGCCCCACAAGTGATGTAGTGTTGCCTACTGTATGTTGGCCATCACAGTCTCCCATAGGGGGCCCCTAGTACTGAGATGCTGCCATTTTGTAATGGTGTGGAAAGGACACAGTCAGGCGAACTTCACTAGAGAGTGGGTCAGAGTCAGGTCAACTCACAGGCACTCCACCATCATCAGGCCAAGAGTCTGGTGTAACCCCTCACCCTCAAATGTCCTCAACTGTACATGCTCATTACAGTGAATTGGAGCCATTTGGAGCCTATTGGGCTATGTAGGCACAGTCTGTTGCTACAAGTGATAGGGTGAGTGTTAGACAGTTATATTTTCACATTCAAAGAAAAGTTGGCATGAGATGGGTGTTTATCTATTTCTTTGTATAAAACTACAGTACTGACCAAAAATTTTGGGCAGTCATAAAAGTGGTGTGGTGGGCTAAAGCACATATCTGGTAATCTGAAGGTTGCTGGTTCAATCCCCACAGCCATCACCATTGTGTCCTTGAGCAAGGCACTTAACTCCAGGTTGCTCCAGGAGGATTGTCCCTCTAATAAGTGCACTGTAAGTCACTTTGGATAAAAGCATCTGCCAAATGCATAAATGTAAATGTAAAAAATGTTGTATAGCGAAGATGTTTTCATAAAATAATGGCATGAATAATTTGTATTTATCAATTAACTAAATACAAAGTGCAGTAAACATAGAAAAAAAAAACTAAATAAATATTTGGTGTGACCACCTTATGCCTTTAAAACAGCAAATCAATCAACCTATCTATCTGTCTGTCTGTCTGTCCGTCCCTCCGTCCGTCTATCTAGATATGCCTGATTGTTTTTTATTATTGGATCATATACAGTCTTGCATATATTTATTAAATAACCATACATTGAAAATGCAATATCTCAGAGATGTTTAGGGGAAAAAAAAGGGGGGGGGGGGGGGGAATAATTTATTGGTGATTTTCCCCATCTTTTTCTAATGGGATTTATGAAGGACACCTTGTATCACATTTTGATATTGAGTTTCAGATTTTTTCTACCTTGCTTCTGTTGTTATTCCAATGTCACTTCTGCCATTTTCCGAATACACTGCAGTATGACTTCTGCACCGAGTGAAAGTAACAAGAGTGTCCTTCAAACCAGAAATATAAGGAAAGCAAGAGAAAGGCCATGTGGTTTATCCACATGTAGATGATACTTTATTGTTTAATGCACAAAAGGCAATGCATGAGTATCAATCTTGGAGAAAATATAAAACAATAGAGGTGGTGCCCTTTGGAAAAGAGGAAATTCTGCTCTTTAGACTACAAAAAAGACAAAAAGATAATAATTTTGTCAGAGATGGATAAGTATGGGATAAATAAACTGCGATGAGCGTAGAAATATCTCTCTTTCTTTCTGTCTCTCTTGCTTCCTTTCTCAGTATCCTCAAATGAAGTTTTCTGTGATAAATGATCAGAGGCACAGATGCTGTGATTATAACTTTGCCAGGTATCTCTGGGGATGCTTCATTTCAAAGTCACCTTCCAAAAAATGGAAATCACAGCATGAAATGTAGACTGCTTATGTCCTCTTGCTTACCAGTTGTTAAAAATGCTTTTTCTTTCTCATTCATTCTCCTGTAATCAAAAGTTTTTTTTGTTTAAATTAACATTCACTATGTAAAACATGAACAATAAAGGCATATGAAAGCTCTGCAGTCCAACCCAGTAGACAATATTTACCACAGAAACAACTGAGAGATGTGAAGATGTGAGTGGTCATAGCTAAAGAGAAATCAGCCTGGAAAAAGATCAGCAGTGTTAATTACACTGCCTGACTCTCATTGTGTTTGTGTTGCATGTTGTGATTGGTCTTAAAAGAGAAGATCCAGATGTCTTGTAATAATTTGCATGACAACATATCATTCGACTTGGCTCATAAGACAAGGTAAGACTTTAATTCCCATAGAGACCAACCAATCAACAAATAGAATTTCAAACTGATACAATACAAACTATATTTTTTATAGCTTTCTAGCCAGCACTCTTCTTTAAGAAATTACATGTCAGTGAGCAAATCTGGTTACTCGTTTCATTTTTATTCATGTAATACCATGAACATGGAGTTTTCCTGCAGCTGTTTGGCCATGCACAGTGCATACCATCAGCACCCAGACTGACCTGAGAAAAATTTACTTTCAGAATATTTCGTAATTAATGGCTTTTAACACCCTTCAGTCACACTTAATATTTGGTAAATTTAAAAATATGAGTGTCAACCCTTTTAGTATTAAATTATTCCGTTCATTTTTAACTAATTGTATGCTGTATGTGAAGGTGAACAATACATTGTCTGATCCAAAACCCATTAATACAGGCACTCCCCAGGGTTGTGTGAGTTCTCCTGTTCTTTTCACATTGTACACTAATGATTGTGTAAGTAAGTGGAAAAATAATTAAATTATTAAGTACTCTGATGACATCACTATCCTAAGTCTGTTGCATGAAGGAGAGGATACATTTAACTATCATTCTGAAATAGCGGAATTTGTAAAGTGGTGTGATGAAAATCAACTTATTTTGAATGTGAGGAAAATGGAGGAAATCATATCCACCCTAGGGGAGTAGGGAACCACAGATCTGTAATTATTCATGATTCTTCCATCAAACAAGTTTGTTCTTATAAGTATTTAGTTGTTTTTATAGATAGTGCATTTACCTGGAGATCCCATATTGAATACCTCTGCTCAGGGCCGTAGCTAGTGGGGTGAAAAGTGGTAATGATTTTTGGGACCCAAAGGAACAGGGGGGCCCACAACAAATTCAAAACTGTATTATTTTAATAGGAAAGGGGCCCAGAGCAATATATAGTCAGGGGGCCCAGAATTCCCTGCTACAGCCCTGCCTCTGCTCTAGATTACAGCAAATATTATATTTATTTAAGAAGAGAGTTTTTAGTGTGAAACAAGAAATCATGGCTGTGGCGGGGAGGAGGGTGGGGCCGGGTCGTGATGCTGCACACTGGCCCCTAATCAGGCTAATCAAGCCCTGGAGAGGGATAAAGGCAACCGGAGGTGGCAGTTCCAGAGAGAGAGAGTCATGGGCAGCTGCCCGGCATGTGTTTGTGTTTGTCTTTGTTTAAGTTTCTCATTAAATAATTATTTTGTTAAGCCGGTTCTTGCCTCCTCCTTTCCATTGAACTTCGTTACAATGGTTATATTTTATCAAGCAACTATGAGTAGTTTAATTTGATATGGTATGCAAGCATGGTACGGGAATGACAATTATGAGAGTTATAGAATACACACCCTTCAATCTGTGTATGAGCATGTGGTTTTTAATAGTGCACAGAAAATAGTGGCTAACCCAAATCACTTTGTGTAAGAGCAATCGCTATAAAAAATCCTTTGTGCCAGTATCCATCAGTATCTTAAATGGTAGAGTACAGATTATTACAAGGGACACAAGTGAAGGCTAGGTTTTTATCAATATTTTATACAGTAGACGAGAAGTGTTTTAAGTATGTGGAATTGTTATGCCTCTGTTTTGGGAATTGATATTGTATGTTTTACTGTATGTATTTTGATGATGTGTATGTTGTGCATACTGCAGCTGAAGAGTCCAAGAAAATTTCCCTAAGGGGACAAGAAAGTGTAAAGTAAAGTAAAGTAAAGTGTGTCCCACAATTCTGTTGGCTGTTTAAAAGAACTAGCGATGCCCTATTTGCAAATGAATAATTCTTTTGAGTTGGTTCTTTTCAGTGAATTGGCCAAACAGGCTTGCAAAACAGTCTTTTCAATTGTTTTCCATGCAAACATTTGCTAGATTGTTGTCTTTCAACGGTGTCACGTTTCACTTTGTTTTTGGCATCTCTCATGTGAGCACTGCATTTTTTCAAAAAATTCTTCAACTGATAAAACCGTGTCTCGAAACTCCTGCATTTTCATAGCACAGTTTTTCATGAGCGGGGGCTATGTGAACTTGCTCTCCCACCCTATCATGAATGCGCAGAACAGTTTCACTAAATAATACATTAGATTATTATATTTTTGCATGCTTTTGAAGCTTGAAGAGGTGGTCACCATGAACTGCCATTGTATTACACCTTGGGCGCCGACAGGATTTCATCTGAGGGTACGAACAGAAATCTGACTAATACAAACTTATATCTAGGAGAGTCCGGGGGCATGCTCCACGGGGAGATTTTTTTTGCAAAAACAACACCAAAGCATTAAATTCTGGTGACTTTGAGAGACATTTTTTTTTTTTTTTTCTCGAGTATGAGTAGCACTCATGTAACTATTGGATAAAGCATTTCTTTCAGTAACCGTTCAGAACAAACACATTCTCACGCTAAAAAAGCAAAATGCACCACAACGAATAGAACAGAACTGTATATTATAAACAACTTGAGATGAGCATACATTCATGGGGATCTGTTTAAAGGAAAAAAGTGTCTGAACACTGATTTATTGCTAGAAAAATACTTTATTGGCTTACACTTGCTTGCAACGTTTAGACCATTAGGTCTTCGTCAGGAAATAAATAAATAAATAAATAATCTTTCAACTTGTGCATTTCTGTGACTGAGGTAAAAAAAAAAAAAAAAGCCTAAGAAAACAGCGGCACACACATACTTAGAAATCACACACACTTTGGGAATTTCGAAATGTAACATTTAAGAGAAACTTCACCGGAAAAAAACACAACTTATAAACACATTGCGATCGGTACACATTTGATTCGTTAAAGCATAACAAACTTAGGCTACCAGAGAACATACACAAGCATTATAGCACATAAACAACTTCTCCAAACAGTTAAAAATCCACGAGGAGATTGATTTCACACTACTGCTGAACAGTTTTTGCACTTGCTTCCGCTTCTCCGACACTCGTGCGAGTCATGTCACAGCCAGACCTTCTTTCTGAGCTTACAGACATGATGTTAACATGCAAGGACGAATGACGTATGCCTGTGATTTCGTGCCAAATCCATCCCGACAGCTCTAAATAATAATCTCTATTGTAGACTTAACATAGTGAATAAGGCAAAAACATGTTTTGGAAAACGGGTTGTTGGTGTACTCACTCTTTAATGAAATTTTGTTCATTTCTAACAAAAAAAATCTTACATAGTGTAGCTTTAAGAAAAAGAAAGAAAGTCATATGGGGTTTTAACAACACAGGGGTGAGTAAACAATGACAGAATTTTCATTTTGGGGTGAACTATCCCTTTAATTTCCTAGATAAATTATGGTTTGGGAATAGGAACAATGATAGATTTTTTCCAAACTGTGGGGACTCTCTGGAGTTCCAGCGAGGATTGGAAAATAAAATGACTAATGTCACAAAGTTGATGAGCACAAACTTTTAAAACTCTCCCACTTAATTTATCAGGCCCTAAACTTTAATTAAATGGGGTTGTTTGCACTTGTTTTCTGTTAGCCAATCAGCTCGCTCACATGTTATGGGCTATGTTAAGCCAATCAGCTCACATGGTGTAAGCTGATAGGTTCTTTGACATGTAATCGGGTGCCAAAAAACTTGCGTACTCTTCAAATTTAAATGGCTCGGTTTTGCAAGTAAATTGTTTCGATGCAGTACACTACGTGAGTTTTATCTTTTCTAAAATCCTCTTCCTCCCCAGCTCCACATGTCTAGATCTGCTACATTTTTATTGTATGAATGTCTAATTGTGCAACATCAGCAGCATGTCCACATGCAAACTCAGTATGTCTATGTATGTTCTAGCCGTAGCAAGTCCTCGTACTTGCTCTGCAGCAGCAGCAGCAGCGTAGCAGATCTCATGTGGAAAGACTAAAATCCTATCAATATGTCATACCCACATTAACATGCTAAATCTTTCCAAGAGTTCTCATGACTGAACTGGAATCTGTTTGAAAACAGTGATTATTTTTGCAATTCCGGTTGGTGATGCTAGGGGTGACGTATTTCAGCTTTAATCTTTATAGTCCAAGTTTAAGCATCTCTACTCATTTATAACAGATCCAGCTTTCCTGTTCCTCTCATTCTGAGACTGCTTTCTAGGATAAGGACTGTTGAGACTTCTAAAACCATTCAGACAGTATCCCCTCTGGGACAGTAACATGAGCTGTGAAGAAATACCTTGAGGTTTTCCTTGCCAGAAAGTGGGGATGAGATTGGTAGGTTGTAGTTGCTGGCTAATGGCTTGTGTCATTGTAATTTAGTGGATTGTATGACATGGAGGAATTAAGATCAAATGACAATGTCGGGTCAGCACTTCTGGGGACACTTTCAAATCACAGATTTTTTTGCTTGAGGCAGCTTTGCATGATCTCATATACTACATAATGTACATTTTGTAAGAATAACTATAGAATGTTGGATTTGTTTAGGAATGCAAGGGCTCCAGACAGATTGAGAACATTAAGAGAGGGGTGGGGGCTGGGGGTGGGTGGGGAGAGGGTTTGGCGGGTGGGAACGAGAGAGCAGTTATTAGGTCAGTGATTGGTACTAAAGTCCCAGTCCAATAACACATTGATTTATGCCCAGTCTGATGCACTTAGGAATTACGAGGACTTATATGATCTGACAGCATGTACAACACACCACTGGGCAACTGGTGCTAGTATATGTGAATTCCATAGATGTTTTTAGCTGAATGTTTTAAAGTAAACACATGCCTGTATATAATATGTGACTTACTCCATCATTCTGAGTGACTTTGACCCAAAAACATTTTTTTGAGCTTTTTCCCCTAAGTAGCGCATTAAACACAAAACTTGTTTCTGGATCAAAATGACTCAAAATGATGAAGCAGTTCACATATTAGCATTTGTTTGGGTGACGTTTTTTCAAATGTTATGACCTCTTTTTATGTTAGTTATGAAGTTTCTTTTTCCAAGGGATTCACAAATGTCACAAACACACAAAAGTCATGTGATCACAGTGATCATGTCATAATTGTTGGTCTTTTGAGATGCTTTAATGTCAAGCAGTGGGTGGGTAGTGGGGTGTATGATGGTAAAAGGGAAGCATAAAAGCAATCCTCAGCAACATTAGAAGATCTGCTGTGACTGTCACACTTGCATTATGACAACTGTGTCCCGCATTGAATGATCATTCTATTACAAGGAAAATGTGTACAGAGAGAGACACTTCATCATAAATAAAAGATGTGTGATTGAGGACAGTCACAAGGAGTCAAATCTGACTCAGTCACTTTCACACTAAGCATTTTTGCACTTCCGTAATTTCAAAATGTGAGATAGATAATATATTTTTGACCTTATTAAGTGCTGTGGTTAACAAGAAAAGGAATGCTAGAAAAGAACATAATGACTTACCTTTATAATGTTTTATTACCCATGTGCAGTTCATTCATATACGTAGATCAGTTTTGAATCCATGCCTTTGGTAAAGACAAAAGCTGTGTCCCAAACGACACTATACACTGTGCACTTACAAAATATACAATGCACTCAGCCATGTAGTTTATGAATTTTCAAAGTGTAGTATTGTCCCAAATGGAACACATAACTTTTTTTTTACAACACGGAAGCGTTTGCCATTTAACAGCTGACGGAAGTGACGTTTCAAGTGCATGTCATGTGTTGGCACTTGCTTTAGATACACTTGTATCTTAAACAACGTCAATATTCACACAGTGTGGTGTGATGGTAAAGCATTCAACTCACCTTTGTAAGGTCCTGTCTCCACTGAAGTTTTGCTAGCTTCTACATTCTTCGTTATTTACAACTGTTTTGTCAGACGAGCAGCGTAGCCAGGTAACTCTGCTCCTTCCACTATGTATGGGAAACCATGTGCGCTGAGTGCATGAAGTGTCCAACATTCCAAACTCCTTTTTGATGGTTGAAAAAGTGCATCATCCGGGTACTTATAGTACACTTCTTTTTGCTGCATTTTCAGTGTTAACATACTACTCGCACTACTTACACTACAAAATGGCGTAGAATAGTGCAGAAGTGTGTGGTTTGGGTTGCACTTACAGAAGAATCAGGTGTAGTAGGCTACAAATGTATTTTCAATAGTTTTAAAACTTGAATAATCTTGAAACGTTATAAAAGCTACTCTTTAACCATAACTTCTTTAGTTTTTGTCTTTAGTGGAAATGAGCCAAGAGAATAATCCAAAATTATGTGAAAAACCTGGTAAGCAGCTCTGAAAATATTATGCAGATACAGTACAGTATAATGAAAAATTGTTGCAATTGTTTTCCAAAGTGACCGACCAACCCACATTAAGTATATATATATATATATATATATATATATATATATATATATATATATATATATATATATATGACAATACAGACATTGGTTATTTTTATGCTTAGGTTTCCAATAGCTGGTATGCAGAGCCAATTTTTAATTGTTTTATTTCTGCTTTTTGACACTGAGATAACAAAATTATTATTATACCAAAACAAACAAAACATGTTCAGTTGCAAAGACTGCAGAAGGCCCTGCAATTGATGTTCACATTCACTGCAAATGAATACAATTAAAATTATTTTAGAATCTTGACAAACTATAAAGCTGCATTTACATCATCAGCCCCAACAGTTGCCATTGCTGATTTGTGTCGATCTGTCTCATGACAAGTCATAATAATTTGTATGAGATGGTGAAATCGTAAGTAATTGTACAAGATGACCGTACAAAAACGTATTATTTTACTCCAAAAATAAACAAATCAAAGTCTAAGCCCTTACCCAAATCCTAAACCTAAAAAGCAAATACCAGGCACATGAAAGATTTTAGACCGATTTCTCTTACATCTTTATTAATGAAGTGTTTTGAAAGAACTATTAAACCCTTGATCATAAAGTGCACTAGTCAGTTACTTGATCCGCTAGAGTTCTCTTATAGGAGTAATAGGAGTGTGGAAGATGCCACTCTTATACTCCTGAATTTCATATATAAACATGTAGATACAGGTAAGACACATGCCCGTTTATTATTTACAGATTTTACGTCAGCTTTTAATATCATCCAACCACATATTTTAGCTGAAAGATTGTTGTCTGAATTTGATATTCCTAAGAGTTTAGTGGGTTGGATTTGAGATTTTTTGACCAAAAGATCTCAAAGAGTATGAGTTAATGGAGAATATTCCCGGGAGCTTTACTCCTCAGGGTTGCCCTGAAGGTTGTATTCTTTCACTATTCAGGTAGGCATATTATTAAATATGCTGATGATACAGTGGTTCTCAGTCTTTTGAAATGGGGTGAAATGGATTATGGACCCATTTTAAATTATTTTCTGGACTGGTGTGAGAGATCCTTTTTACAAATTAATGTTGATAAAACTAAAGACATGTTGATGGATCTTCACAGAAATGTTGATGCTCCAACAAAATTAATTATTGATTGTAAAGAGGTTGAGATGGTCAGTTCATACAAGTATCTTGGTACAATAATAAATGATAAGTTACAATGGGTGGAAAACACAAACCTTATTGTCTCAAAAGCACAAAAGAGGTTATATTTACTTCGGAAGCTTAAATCCTTTGATGTGGATAGATCTGTACTTATAATGTTTTACAAATCTTTTATTGAATCTGTTTTAACCTTTGCTATGATTTGTTGATTTTATGGATTAAATGTTAAAAGTAGATCACAGCTGCAGAGAATTGTTAATATGGGGTCAAGTATTACAGGCAAAGTACAGTTGCGGCTGTCTGTTTTATGTGAGAAAAATGTTCTTAGTAAGGCTTTGAGTATTTTGGATGATTCTTCACATATTTTAAATTCAGAGTTTGAACTCCTCCCTTCAGGAAGGCGATATAGAGTGCCTAAGTGTAGGACTGTAAGAACCTCTATATTTTTCATTTCTAAGGCAGTTATGGTTGTGAACACATACATGAAGCATGAAGAGGCAGATGTGTTAAATATAGATGGTGGACAGTGTATTGTAAATATGTAAATAAGTGAGAAGCAGATGTGCATATGTACAGATATGTAGACATGTATTTATCTCCCTTTGGCTATGTGTTTAATGTCATATGTTAGTTCTGTGTTACTTTCTGTATATTTATGTCTTGTGATTGTTGGTAAATGTTGTTTGATGCTGCACAAATTGCCCTACAAAGGGACAACAAAGATTACTACTACTATTCTACAAGTTCAAAGAACCTATCAGCTTGTGCCATGTAGAGTTTCGTGGCAGAACTTTAGTCATTTATACAAAAAGATAATACCGCCCCAAACTCATACTATTGGTCAAGCCAATTTGCTGGACTGGCCGCTCAAACAAACAGAGGAATGTTCTGATAGTGCCACAGAACCACAGTGTTACGATTTTAGGTGAAATCAACCTACAAATAGTTGGCTCTGTATATCACATAAGCTGGGATAGGAGAAATAATTTTAACATGATAAAATTACTCATATCAGCTTTAAGATACAGAATTTTGAAATCTGTACAGTCACATGCAAATTACAACAATTTAGATCAGATACTTACAACTTCAATTTTAGCAGTGATTATCATCCTGATTGGGTGCTTGTGATGCAAAAGAAAATTGTGGTTTATTTTGAGCATCTATTCTTAAACTGAGAATATGCCATCAAGGCATATTTTCTAAAGCTCTCTTTTACTGAAGTTCTACTGGAAGTATTTAGTCAGTCTTTTCATTTGAGCTGAAGGCATATAGTCAAGCCTCTTGCAAACCCAGCATTTACATCTCAACTGAATGCCATTGCTCTTATATCATTCTGAACATCACAAGTAGTTTTCTTTCATAGATATGTATACATTAGAGAGACCAGACATTACCAACAATCCCATTGAGATCCACTGGTAATTACTTCCTGTATCAACAGCCTCAGGCCCAGTTCAAGCTAATACAAAACAGTGAACAAGCAGCCTCTGATTATTACGAAACAGCGAGACATACATAAGAGCTTTCACCATATGCATGCAATTTCTTCTGTTTTTCATTTAGAAATAAAGAACCCGTTGGAAAGAAAAGTCACAAATGATTATTTCTTTTTTCTTTTTAAAGAGTTTTTTCTCCTAGAAAGCAATCAGATTAAATAGAGAGCAAATGGAATCTTGTGCTGAAGTCTCCTGTTTCTCTTTTTTTTTCTGAGACAAAGACCCATAGAAATCTCAAATATGTGTCTCCTGTAAAGTTTCAGAAGAATCTCAACGTCTCAAACTGTGCTCAGATTTGCAGTCTACAATCAAATGTCAGCTATTTCAAATATTTCAATAGTCCCAAACATTTCTCAACAAATTCTTTCATAACCAAATTGTCTGGTCTGTCTGTTTATAGCTTAACAGTTTATCTGTATCTACTCTACATCCACAATGATCCAATTTCTATGTAGTATTTTCTTTTTTTTTTCTTTTTTTTTTTGTCGCTTTCCAGTCTTTTGCTTCTTGTCTAGTTTTTTAGCAGAAACATCTTTTTGAAGCTGATACTTATAAAGAGTATCCTGTGAATAATAAAAAATAAATAAATAAAAAAAAAATGAAAAGAAAGAAACAGAGAAAAAAGAAAAAATCACTTTCAAATAAAAAAGATTTCTTTCAAATTACATAGTACCACAATAATCCATAAATGATTATCATAAAATAGCACAAAAAAGACTTTAACATTCATTATGCATGTTTCATGCTATTGCATTGTACTTTCAAACACACAGTGCAAGGGCTGGTGCTGTAAAAGGGGTTATGGTATGCAGGCCCCTCTCTGCGGTAAAGAGGCCTACAGAATTGCATAACGCTCAGTGAACCTATTATGAACCCTACACAGAAATTACCTCAGAGAACAGATGCCTGACTTCTGCATGATCCCTCATGATAAGAGTCTCTTTAATGTAACAGAAACTACTGTAAATGACAGTGTACTTACACATAATGAATCGTACAACTCAGTCATGTAGTATGTTCTACCTTCAGCAACTCAGCATGCCCTGGAGAAAATGCCCCTGTTTCATGTTTCAGACATCACTTCCTCAGTAGTCCAATACCATCAAACTCATCCAGAAATCCTGTTTTCTTGGCCCTCTTAATCATGCAACAGAGAACTCATGCAGTAATGACAACAGTTCATAGTCTCAATCTAAATTTGGCCAGCTCTTTGGGTCTCTGCACACAGTCAAAATGAATGCATTCAGTTGAGATTGGCGGACCGAGGTTTTGGACATGTTGTGCTGTCATGTAAAGCTGAATGCTCTGTTGTTCCACATTCTATGAAACCATATGTAGCATTTAGTGGTTAGAGAACACTAAAGCTCTGTCAGATATGTGGTGGACCAGTAGGAGGGGAAGAGCACAGAAAATGACACATTATGGTAGAAATGTTGCTCTGACAATGTTTGATTGGACCAAGTCATAATGTACAATGAAACAATTGTTGTGCCCAGTGTATGCATCAAAAGAGATGGTAATTGTGAACAGAAGTGCAAGGCGAGGAAGTGTAACTTTATTGTTTTTGTTTGCTTATTGAAAGAGAGATTTCAAAATCATGTTGCTAGCACAACAGTGCAAATACATCTGCAATTATGCATCACATTAAACTACCACTAAGATTGAAATCATTAAGGTCAATGCTAATAGAACCAATACTTGTGTTCAGTAGTCAAACATTTGCTATTTCTGTATGCAATATGGTATAAACCATCCCATTTATTCTGACATTCTTGTTTACCAAGCGTGCAAGAACCATTTAAATAAAGAACCCAGTGTTTTTACAGTTACAACTGAACCATCAAAACAAAGTTTCTTGTGGTTACAAGAATCAGAGAGGGAAAGAGAAAAAAGGTTGTATAACTCTTATCTCTTCCTCTCATCTTTTTATGCAATATCCCAAACTTAGGTCAGTCAGCACTTTATATTTTAATCTTGTCATCAATAATGCATGCTGACTTTAAATTTCAAAAACACTATAGCCAAAAATCAACAAGCACAGGCAAAAATCACAAATTAGGTGTTTTTAAAGTCTCAGTTGTTTCTTCTAGACAGCAATGAGTTTAAATGGAGACTTTTGCATAATTCTCCTGCTTTCTCCAGATAAAAGATCCAAGTTAACTGTGGCAACGGGGGCGTGGTCAAGCGTCCATCCGGAGAGAGACAAAGCAGTAAGGGTGCTTGCACCTGAGCTAGATTATGTGTCACACCTGTTTCTAATTGCAGTGTGAGTGACATATAAGCAGCCACGCCACCAGCAGAGAGAGTCTGGCACAAAGAAGGCCATGGTGCTCCTGAAGCTGCTACGTTTAATCTGTTATGTTTGCAAAGCTGATGTGTTTAAGTTACTATGTGCCTGTGAAGCTAATGGATTTAAGTCTACGTGCCTGTGAAGCTGACGAGTTTGTGAAGTTGTAAAGCATTGAAGTGGCCGATTAAAAGTCCTACCTGAGCCTGGAAAAACGTGCTTCCCTGTGTTCTCCTTCCCTTCTGTTTGTGAGCTGTTACACTGGTGCCGAAACCCGGGATCTTGAAGTACGCCCCATGGAGTCCTCCCAGTTGGCAGAGATCCTCAAATCCCTCGCTGGCTTACTCCAGTCTCACCAACAATCCCTGCTTGAACTCCGGCAAGATCAAGATCGCCGGTTCTTTGAGATCCTTCAGGCTCAAGCAGAGGACCGGCATGCGATCCGGAGCCTTCTCAGCCAAGAGAGAGCCCCGGCCGCTTCCCCAGACAACCACAGCCCCATGCCCCCGCCCACCCTTCTGAAAATGGGGGCCGAGGACGACCTGGAAGCCTTCCTTGACTTGTTCGAGCGGACCGCTGAGATATGTAGCTGGCCACGTGATCAGTGGGCAGACAGGCTTCTCCCGTTACTGTCCGGGGAAGCCCAGCTCGCAGCACAACAACTGCCGGCGGCGAACCTCCTGGTCTATGAGGACCTGAAGAAGACCATCCTGCAGCGGGTTGACTGCAGTCTGGAGCAGCATCGCCAGCTCTTCTGGTCAGTGAAGTTGGAGACGACCGGCCGCCCGTTTGCCTTCACCCAATGGCTCCGAGACGCCTGCCAGAGATGGCTACTGGCGAGGGATCGTGACGTCGAAGGAATAATTGATCAGGTGATACTGGAGCAGCTCGTTCATCAGCTACCACGAGGAATGGCAGAATGGGTCCAGTGCCACTGCCCGGTGTCGCTGGAGGAGGCTGTTCGATTGGCGGAGGACCATATGGCTGCGTACCAGAGGGCGGAAGAGCCATCCCACTCTCTCTCCCCTCCCCCTGTGTTTTCCCCATTCTCTTCCCCCTCCCCTCTTCTCTCTCACTCTGTTCTCTTCCCAGAGCCCGTTCCTGCCCCATGGAGGTGAGGAGTCCTGCCACTGAAGCCAGTTCCCCATGCCCTGGCTGTTGCATCGCCCACAGCAGCGACAGTGCCCCGCCACTCTCCCCCTCAAGTGGAAGTGTCCGCTGACGCAGGTACGGGCATGGTGCCTGGGCTGGTCTGCTGGAGTTGCAGGGATCCAGGACACTTCCGGGATCAATACCCTGTGATGGAGCTGGGAATGGTGGTCTGGATCCCCGACACTCTGCAGACTACCCCCGATCGTGCTGGAGCATACCGGATACCGGTAAGTGTCAAGGGGGGTACTCACCAAGCATGGGTGGATACGGGTTGTAATCAAACCACTATCCACCAACGCTTGGTTCAACACAAGGCTTTGGGCACAGCTAAAATGGTGAGGGTGAAGTGTGTGCATGGGGATATTCACAGCTACCCTGTGGTGAGCCTTGTGATTAAATTTAAGGGAACAAAACGTAGAGTGGAGGCCACGGTTAGTTCCCGCCTCACCCATCCGCTGATTTTGGGGACTAATTGGCCTGAATTTAGAAATGTATTAAAGGGAATATGCACTAAAGCAGTGAGATGTGAGATGTGCAATGCCCTGGCAGGGGAGGCGGAGCCAGGGCCGTCTTCATCTGCTCCACGTCAGGATGACATGAGGGGGGAGAGGCTGCAGCCCCTCCTGTCCTCAGGGCATTTCCCGAAGGGGATTTCCCTTTGGAGCAGTCGCAAGACAAAACCCTCATGCACGCCTTTGACCAAGTGAGAGTGATCGATGGTCAACAACTCCAGCTGAATGTCGCACTTTCATATCCTTATTTTGTAATTATAAACGAGTGGTTGTATAGAGTGATGCAGGAAGCTCAGACAAAGGAAGATACATCCCAGCTCTTAATACCGTGGAGCCGTCGTGAAATTGTGTTCCAGGTGGCTCATTATAATCCCATGGTGGGTCATCTAGGGGAAAGAAAAACACTGAACCGCCTAATAGCCCGTTTTTATTGGCCCGGGCTTTGGCGGCGATGTCCGCAGGTGGTGTGCGGCATGCCGTGAATGCCAACTGGTGAATCCACCAGCCACCCCAAAAGTGCCATTGAGCCCTCTTCCGCTGATCGAGGTCCCCTTCGAGAGAATTGGAATGGACCTCGTCGGGCCATTAGAGCAGTCAGCACGTGGACATCGCTTTGTATTGGTCCTAGTGGAATATGCAATGCAATATCTGGAAGCAGTGCCTCTGTGCAACATCTCAGCACATAGTGTTGCGGAGGCACTCTTCAAAATAATCTCCTGGGTGGGGATTCTGAAAGAAATCCTCACCGATCAGAGCACAACTTTTATGTCACGGACACTACACGAGCTTTACGAATTATTGGGCATTAAATCAATCCGCACCAGCGTTTACCATCCACAAACAGATGGCCTGGTGGAGCGATTTAATAAAACCCTTAAAAACATGATTTGTAAGTTCGTGCACGAGGAAGCTAGAAATTGGGACAAATGGCTCGATCCCCTGTTATTCGCAGTACAAGAGGTCCTGCAATCCTCCACTGGGTTTTCCCCATTCAAGCTGCTGTATGGGCGGCGCCCGCACGCCGTGCTTGATGTTATATGCGAAGCTTGGGAGGAGGGAACTTCAAACAGTAAGAATGAAATTCAATACATTCTTGATCTTCAAGCAAAACTCCACACTTTGGGGTAACTAACACAGGAGAATTTGCTCCAAGCTCAAGAACGACAGGGCCGACTGTATGACAGGGGAACTCGGTTGCGGGAATTTGCACTGGGAGATAAGGTACTCATATTACTTCCCACATCGAGCTCCAAATTACTCACCAAGTGGCAAGGACCCTTTGAGGTCACACGACGAGTGGGGGATCTCGATTATGAGGTAAAGCTAACCGATAGAGGGGGCGCACTTCAAACATATCACCTTAACCTCCTGAAATTGTGGAGAGAGGCGGTCCCTGTGACATTGGCTACAGTAGTCCCAGAGAGGGCGGAGCTCAGGCCAGAGGTGAATACAGAACACAATCATTTCACCCCGGTTACTTGCGGAGACCACCTCTCACCGTATCAACTCGCAGAGGTTGCCAAGTTGCAAAAGGAGTTTGCAGATGTTTTTTCCCCACTACCAGGTCGTACGAACCTCAAACAGCACCACATTGAGACCAAGCCGGGGGTGGTGATACGTAGCCGTCCCTACCGATTGCCCTAGCACAAAAAGAAAATTTTCCGGGAAGAATTGGATGCAATGCTCGATATGGGGGGTAATAGATGAATCCCACAGTGATTGGTCCAGTCTGGTTGTTCTAGTTCCTAAGAGCGACGGGTCTGTACGGTTCTGTGTGGATTATAGAAAAGTCAATGCGGTGTCTAAATTTGACGCATACCCAATGCCTCGTGTTGATGAGTTGCTCGATCGGTTGGGTACTGCTCGATTTTATTCGACACTGGATTTGACAAAGGTTTACTGGCAGATCCCCTTGACACCAATTTCCTGTGAAAAAACAGCCTTCTCCACGCCGTTTGGATTACACCAATTTGTGACGCTTCCGTTCGGTTTGTTTGGAGCCCCGGCTACGTTTCAGCACCTCATGGACCGAATCCTCAGACCGCGTTTGGCTTATGCCGCTGCCTACTTAGATGACATCATCATTTACAGCAATGATTGGCAGCGGCACATGCAGCATCTGAGGGCGGTTCTGAGATTGCTGAGATGAGCGGGACTCACAGCAAACCCCAAGAAATGCGCGATTGGGTGGGTGGAGGTACGGTATCTGGGGTTCCACTTGGGTCATGGGCAGGTGCATCCCCAAATTGACAAGACTGCAGTGATTGCAACCTGCCTGAGGCTCAAGACCAAAAAGGGGATGAGACAGTTCCTGGGACTGGTTGGCTATTATAGGAGATTCGTGCCTAATTATTCGGAGGTCACCAGCCTGCTGACTGATCTTACTAAAAAGGGAGCTCCAGACCTGGTTCAGTGGATGGAGCAGTGTCAACAGCCATTCATGCAGGTTAAAGCTGCACAATGCGGGGGGCCGCTTTTACATTCACCCGATTTCTCTCTCCCTTTTGTCTTGCAGATGAACGCTTCAGACAGAGGGCTGGGGGCCGTACTCTCGCAGGTGGTGGAGGGGGAGGAGTGCCCGGTGCTGTACATTAGCCGCAAGCTCTCTCTGAGGGAGACTAAGTACAGCACTGTAGAGAAGGAGTGTCTCGCCATCAAGTGGGCGGTCCTCACTCTCTGGTACTATCTGTTGGGGCGGGCCTTCACCCTCTGCTCGGATCATGCCCCACTCCAATGGCTCCACCGCATGAAGGATACCAACGCGCGGATCACCCGTTGATATCTGGCTCTTCAGCCATTTGGTCCACAGACCGGGAGTGCAGATGGCTGTCAGCGAATTCCTTTCCAGAAATGGGGTGGGGGGGAGGGTGGAGTGGTAGACAGGCTGGATGGCCCGGCCTGAGTCGGGCAGTGGGGATATGTGGCAGCGGGGGCGTGGTCAAGCATCCGTCCGGAGAGAGAGAAAGCGGTAAGGGCACTTGCACCTGAGCTAGATTATGTGTAACACCTGTCTCTAATTTCAGTGAGCATGGGCAGAGCGGCATATAAGCAGCCACGCCACCAGCAGAGAGAGAGAGAGTCTGGCACAAGGAAGGCCACGGTGCTCCTGAAGCTGCTACGTTTAATCTGCTATATTTGTGAAGCTGATGTGTTTAAGTTACTATGTGCCAGTGAAGCTGACGAGTTTGTGAAGTTGTAAAGCATTGAAGTGGCCGATTAAAAGTCCTACCTGAGCCTGGAAAAACCTGCTTCCCTGTGTTCTCCTTCCCTTCTGTTTGTGAGCTGTTACATAATCTTACTGTAAAAAGGGTTTCAGAAGAGATCTCAGAGGGGCTGTGAAATGATAGGAGATGTTTCTTTCGAATGCTAACTCAATAAAACTGACAGCTTGTACCTGGTGTTAAGTGTATGTGTGTGTAAATGTGAGTGAATGTTGTTGTGTTCCTGTGTTGCTACAGTCCAGATTGACAACACTGACAGAAACTCTAGTATTGGTAATGCCATTAGCCTCCAGAGCAGGGCCATTTCTGAGCATATGAGGGCCCTATGCGAAATCTTTCTTGGGGGCCCTAAGCTATTACCATTACTATTACTTACTATTAATAACACAAAATGCAAAAAAGTAACAATAAATTAACTACAATTAACAATAACTAATAATAATATATAATAAATAACTATAAAAATGAATAATAAATGACTATATACTGTTTATACCGCCTGTAGCTAGAAACGGCCCTGCTCCAGAGTTAATTACATGTAAGTGTGTTAAAAGCGAGGGTATGCACTGTGAATCAGTGAGGGGGCAGGGAAGCTATCTGAGTTTATGTGGGGTGTGTTGTTGTATTATGGGTTGAGGCAACATTCACACACAAACAAATGACAAGAGAGATTAATGTACTGTCAGCCAATATTAAAAGCTGTGCACTGGCAATAGTTTATCTATCAGTTGGATGAAATGATTGATATATTTTGACGTAAAATCTGATGTCAGCTTACAAACAAATGCATTTTTAGAAAAAATAATAAATGAAGATATTGCCAATGAAGAAAATCATCATTCGCATTGTCTCATCCTGGTTGTCTGATGAAATTTCAGTCTGGCCTAATTTGTCATTAATCTGCAGTCTCAGTCTCCTGCCAGCACCCAATGCTGCTGTGTGTGATACAGGTAGCTTTGAGATTCATATGTAATACAAATGAGGATTAGGAGTTACGAGGATAATACTTTAAGAGCATACAAATTTTAAAGCGCTATGTTTTTTTAAAAAGTATATTGTTTATAAGTTGCTATGTAGGACCACAAAGGTTTTCCATTTCGTCAGGCGTGTACACTCACATGCTTGTGGTAGTTGTAGTCCCCACTTAGCAACTTGTTAGCAACAAACATTTTTTTTAAAAAGCACAGCAGTTTCAAAAATTATGTTTGAGGTATATGTGACTGTGTGAAATCTGATGTAGAACAAAATGTCAAGTGAAGTTTACCACCTTTATTGCCTTATTTCACTCATAAATTGAAAACCCCCAGTAGAAAAACCCATAGGAAAATCCAGAAGGAATCCATGGTGAATTAGCCTTTGGTGTTTGCCAACAAATTGACGCCATGTCAATTTCTCGTGTGATTATGTTGGAGTTGCAGTATATGGAAATCCGTATATCAACCACAGAAACCACACAGAATACCAAGCATCACTGAAATTTCCTTTTTTTTCTAAGTTTGAGGATTTCAAATTGATTTCTACAACAAAAGATTGACTACTGCAACATTACAGCATTAATTTTGATATCATAACTCTCACCCACAGTTGAATGTGTACTCTAATTAGTGAGGCATTTTGCCTGGTTAAATGAACAAACATATTCAATCATTAGTCAGTTCTCATTCATAATGTGCAATGAGCTATGAATTACATTTTAGAGAATTAGTGTTGCTTAATTCTTGTCTCATCTGTGGTAATGGATTTTTTTCTCCTCCTGACTAATCTTGAATATCACATTAATCCACTTAAAAGCCTCCTAATATAGAGAAATCAACAGACCATTTTTCTCAATGACTGTGAGAGGATACGCTTTTTGACTTCAAATATTAGTCAACATGCATGAAGTAAGGCATAATACTCATTAAGTAGTGTGGTGTACAGCTAGGCCGTTCCACTCCTTTCAGACTTTCAGTGTCAGAGAAACGTGACAGAAGTTAAACCATATAATGGAGAGTTCTGTGTGCTTCCACACTGAGTACAGCTTGTGCTTCACTGCTCATTAGCTCTGTTTCTCATAGGCAGTGCAGATCTTTGAGAGAGTTTGGCAGGAACGTATACTCAGGCTGCCTTTCTTATTTCATATGGCAGCTCTCAAAACTGTCTCGGCAATCTTTCTCTCTGCTAATTTTGGAGAGTTAAAAGATGAAACACTTCTTCCTGCACTCTGTGGGAGAGATGGTTTTCGCTGCCTGCGTTTTCTCAAAGTCTGGATTAAACAAATCAAAACACAGCCATGAGCCTCCGAGAATCTTTTCTCGTTTATTTTCATAAGAGCTTTCACCATTAGACAGGCCATTGCTCTTTGAATGTTCTCTGAATCTTTGTTGCCTCTTCAAAGGACCCGTATGAAGAATTGCTATACACATACTGTACCACAAACATCATACCTGGCAAAGAATGAATTAAAATAATAATAATAATAATAATTGCACTAGTCAGGCATGGTTTATGGATCTAATTGCGATGAACACAGTGATGGAGCACAACACAATCTCTGCTGTGTCAGAGGTTCAACAGTTTGTTAGGTTAACAATTGTGCCTGTGTCAAGAGATTGAGAAACACTGCCATCTTCTGTTACTTGGAGCACTAGACACAATTTAGTGAGAGAGATTTTCGGTTTTCAGCCAAAGAATATAGTATATGGATCAGGTAACTCTAAACCTCTGAAACTAATTTAAGAATGTACTGGCTCCATCTGATATAGCTGCTTTTACTAAAAACTCAAATCGACTATTTGTCTAAGCCATTTGGGGGGAAAAAAAGGGTGTTGTCTTCATATATATATATATATATATATATATATATATATACTAAATGGAAAAAGGTATTGCCTAAGCTATCTTATTAATAGCATTTCCTTAAGTAATCACAAACACAATAACACTTAAGCCACACTTAAAAATGCATGAAAAGCATTGCATTGTATAACCAAAATATCAAATCAAGTGGCAATTATTTTAAAGAAAGATTAGGTTAAGGTATCTACAAATGACCTTTGAATCATTTGGTTAAAAATTATTGCCAATGTCTAACAAAAGAGAAGTAAGTTCTGAGAAAAAGTCTAGCATCATTTGTTTGCAGATCCCACATTTTTACCTCATGAATGCCATTCATACATTTTCAAGTGTGGCTTAGTGTCCAAATCGTTTTTGGGCCATTGTATGTACAATTCCTGAAAAGGCATACAAAGCTTCATCCCCGAAAATACATATATATGTAAACGTCATCAACCACTTATTTCATTTTGTGAGTGAACAGTTGTTAAAAAATGAAACAGATCTTGCTTTTACTTGTTGACCATATAAAAGGTCCTTATCAGGCTTATGGTGAGTTTTAAAAATCATCTATATCACACTTCAATATTGTCCAGCCAATTTAGATCCAAAGAGAACTTTAAACTTCTCATAAAATCTGATAAATGAAGAACAATTACACAATAATTAGTTTGGTTAATACACACTGAATACTTTTGTGATTAACACAGTAGAAAATCCAGAGTCTGTGTTCACAAAATATTTTAAAGTCCCCTGCTTTATGACTTGCAATAGGCAGAAAGGGTAGCTGCCGTGATTTTCAAAGCTAAAAGAAAAAAGTTATTTCGTGGACAGCACCACCCTGTGCAGCAACAAAGCAAACGTCAATGAGCAAATAGGCAGCAGTGTGGGTGCTTGCCAGCGGGTGGCGCTGTTGCACAGGTCAGAGTCGCAGCAGTGGATCTTGACTCCCGGCAGCTCCTCCGTGTGGCAATGTCGTGATGTTGCGCAGCCACTGGTCAGCATGATGCCCAATGCAACTGAAACCACACAAACAAAACAAGGCTTTTGAGCAAACCATTCTGGATTACAAAAAATGACCTCCAGAGAGTTTACCTTCAGTTTTATTTGAAAGCATGACTCTAATGCAGTTCACAATGATACATCAAATGAAATTCTAAACGTAAATTTGGGCGGAGCTTGTTCATCTAGGCCTGGTAATCATATCCGAAGGATATACAGTATAAGTGCCTGCTTTTATTTTATTATTAGATTTTTTTTTTTTTTTTTTTGTGTGTGTGGTTATAATAGGGTTCAAAAAAGTATTACTATGAATGCAAACTTTAATACAGTGAAAAAGACACTCTATTAGCATAACATAAATATATATAAATAAATAAAAATTTCCAGCATTCTTTTGAATGTCCATGTACTAAAATAAAATATTTGATGCCATGAGTGTACCTTCATTTACTATTACTATTATTTTGAATGGCCATGGAAAATGAAGCAATGTGATAACAATTTTTACCTGGTCGCAAAAAGTAGTCTGTTAATTTACCTGATGAACTTTCACCTTTATGCTTGGCAGAGCTAATGTGTGCTTCTAAATCACTTGCACCTTTATTAGCAACTGACACATAAGTGCCAGCTTTACATGTCATACATTCTGCTTCCCATGGATCTCAACCTGGATGAAAGCATGGGAATTTTTTGTGCAAATCTTCTGTAAATTTGCACTTTCGTTTGGGCATTGTTTCCATTCAGCTGTCATTTGCTGCTACTGTCAAGCAACTGTTTGATGCCGAACACAACAGCGCTTCGTGCGTTCGCGGAGAGATTGACAGGCAGGAATTTGGACAATAGTGCTGCAAGCCTCTTATAATCGACCAATTGGTGTGCGAGAAGGCGGGACTTACAAAGAGGGGTTAAAGCAATGCAAATATGCGCACACACAAAAGTATTAGACCAGATGCACATCATAATGCAACTAAAGCCGAATCCCGGACATTTTCGCAAATTTAGAAATCCCGGCAGGATGCTTTTTTAAGGTCTGGGAAAAAGAGGAGGTATGGTCACCCTATCATAGATAGAATGCAAAATAAGTTTACCCTAATGCGCTCCAGGACTACATGAACCAGTGAAAGTAATGTTATTTTTTTTTTCATTAAATGTGCACTCAGGAAATCTTTAGTACTTTTTGTTTAGCTGATACCTAGCGCCGTAGATCCAGCATCATGTAAAAAGTTCTCAGTTAGTGAAGTCATTGGAATAATTCACTGTGAGGAGGAGGAGGGTGTGGCCGGGCCATAACCATGGATGCCTGCCGCTGAATCAGCCCAGTCAGCAGGAGAGGGATAAAGAGGAGCCAGGGATGCCATTTCGAGAGGGAAAGAGACACACGCAGCCCCGCTGTCTGTGTGTTTTATGTTGCTTAAGTTAGTTTATGTCATTAAAGTTATGTTGACTGTTCTGCCGGTTCCCGCCTCCTTCTTGCCCATCCTTACCCGTTACATTCACTTTTCACAGTCAGCCATGTTTTATTTATTCCAATCGTTAATTGACCCTTCGCTAAGTCCCGCCTTAAAAGCACTTCTGACAATCCTGTTTTAGCAACTTTTTCCCTGCCGCTATTACTCTGACACACGATAGCTATTTGCTATTTGCATTGCTATACAATGACAGACTAAGGGAGTAACGTGTGTTTGAGTACTTTTACGCAAGATTTTATCAAAATAATCCAAAACTTTCAAACCCATTGTTACCTGCAGTGTTTTTCTTTCTTCTCTCTTTTTTAAAATAATCTTTAAATAAGTCTGGAGAAGATCATGTAATGGATTAAACTGTGTCAGCCCTCATTCCCAAATGAACATATAACATCTAAATTAAATTAATTATATTTATTTATCACACATATACAGTGAAATTCTTTTTTTTCACATATCCCAGCTAAGCTGGGGTCAGAGTGCAGGGTCAGCCATGATGCAGAGCCCCTAGAGCAGATAGGGTCAAGGGCCTTGCTCAAGGGCCCAACAGTGGCATCTTGGTGGTGCTGGGGCTTGAACCCCTCCACCTTCTGATCAGTAACTCAAAGCCTTAACCACTGAGCCACCACTGCACCAAAGGTATGGAAGGTCACTGAGATTTGAACTCAGATCACTGGATTCAGAGTCCAGAGTGCTAACCATTACACCATGGAACCATCTACAACGACACCTACATTTGCTCCAAAGTAAACTAACATTAATAACTGAATGTTATTTTATTTATGTATTGATTCAAGTCATAGTAATTGCGATAGTAAATCAGCAGTTCACAGCATCAAAATGAGTGTTATGAGATGTTATGAGCAGCTCTGTTCACTTACGCTAATGTTATTAGATATGTAATCACTATTAAATGAAGTTTTTCTCTTTTCAAGTGACTGTTTAATAATTTGTCTTGATTCTGATTCACAGTCTCCACAGTTTTTAACCAAATTACTGGTAATTTAACAATTTCGTTTACAAAAAAACTTCATATAAATATGCATTACAATGTCATTCTTCACAACAGCCCACGTAAAAATATTATCCATTCCGTTTATGAAAATATTTTGCCAAAAACCGCGTAGTTCACGGCAGTCTCCCATTCATTCCAATGGGGAGTTCTGCAGAGCTTGTGGAGGTTTGATTGGGGGGTGTTGCGCTTAGAGGTATTTAGGGGCACAGTCAGTGTTCAGGTTGATACAACTGGTAATGTATCACAACAGAGCATGCATGCTTTAAAAATTACTACAGAATTCATTAACAAAAGATTCTTCATACATGACAAAGGACATCTTCTCTTATAAACCATTTTCAAACGATTATTTCTTAAATTAACCTAACAGGCAGCCCCAAACTACACCAGTCCTGATGGATCTCCTTAAGCCACTAATAAACTAATAATATATTGATGACACTTAATACTTCCATTTGCCATTAACAAACATATACTGTAGGTATGACTAATTATTAACAGATTAGTAGCTAGTTCATCAACATTTAAATCTTTCAAATCAAACTTTCATGACATTCATAACTACATTAATATATTTTCAGTTTAACCGTCGCCTGGTCCTCGACCACTCCTCCACCCTCTGGTGGATGACAGCCGCTCCTCCCTGGGAGGACCGGAGCAAGTCCTCTGACCCCTGGCGGATGGAATGCCCCTCCGCATTCTGGTGGCCCTTAGCGAGCCCCTCCGCCCCTGGCAGTGGCTCCACCGCTCCAGGCGGCCAGCAGCAAGCCCCTCCTCCCCTTGTGGATGGTGGCAATCCTCCACATCCAGGCAGCCGGCAGCAACTCCTCCATCCCCCGGCGGACGGCTGCAGCTGCTCCTTTGGGCAGACAGCAGTGGCGAGGACTCCACGACAGTGCATCCCTTCTCCTTCCCGGGTTTCGGGACCAATATAACAGGGTTAAAATGGGCAAGGAGGAGGCGAGAACTGGATGAACAGTCAAAGTAATATTTAATTTAAACAAAAAGACACAAACACAAATACACACGCGGCAGCTGCGTGTGGCTCTCTCTCTCCCGAACTGCCACATCTGGCTCGGCTTTATCCCTCTCCTCGGCTGATTAGCCTAATTGGGGTCCGGCCGTGCACACTCACAGCTCGGCCCCCGCCTTTCCAGACCTGGGAGGGTGACAAGGGGAGCGAATGCACGCATGGGAGAGCACTATCATCGATGGCTGTGAGAAATGCAAAATTATGATTATAATACAATGATTTTTTGGAACGTGCATTGCCGAGGATTTTGTATAACCACTATAGACATGATACTTGATACATTTCTAGTGGTTGACATTTCTACTGGTCTATTACACATTGACACAGAGCCATGCAGCTGTTTGATGGTCTCATTATAAAGCATCAACAAGGTATGCCATTTTAAGAGGTTTTTACAGTAATGCAGTGCGTGGTTATGATGTTATGACAAAACAACATAAGCACTTGTCCACGTGACAGCCAGCACACCTGCGTTAGAAGCAGAATACTGTAAATTTGATGTGCATCATCCTCACGTAGTTGTGCAATGAGTCTGTTATTGGTAGAGTGACATTTCATGATTTAAAAAATAAATAAACTCAGCAAAAAAAGAAACGTCCCTTTTTCAGGACACTGTATTTTAAAGATAAATTTGTAAAAATCCAATTAACTTTACAGATGTTTATTGTAAAGGGTTTAAACAATGTTTTCCATACTTGTTCAATGAACCATAAACAATTAATGAACATGCACCTGTGGAATGGTCATTAAGATCCTAACAGCTTACAGATGGTAGGCAATTAAGGTCACAGTTATAAAAACTTAGGACACTAAAGAGTCCTTTCTACTGACTCTAAAAAACACCAAAAGAAAAATGCCCAGGGTCCCTGCTCATCTGCGTGAACGTGCCTTAGGCATGCTGCATGGAGGCATGAGGACTGCAGATGTGGCCAGGGCAATACATTGCAATGTCCATATTGGGAGACGCCTAAGACAGCGCTACAGGGAGACAGGAAGGACAGCTGATCGTCCTCACTGTGGCAGACCACGTGTAACAACACCTGCACAGGATCGGTACATCCAAATATCACACCTGCGGGACAGTTACAGGATGACAACAACAACTGCCCGAGTTACACCAAGAATGCACAATCCCTCCATCAGTGCTCAGACTGTCCGCAATAGGCTGAGAGAGGCTGGACTGAGGGCTTGTAGGCCTGTTGTAAGGCAGGTCCTTACCAGACATCACCGGCAACAACGTTGCCTATGGGCACAAACCCACCTTTGCTGGACCAAACAGCACTGGCAAAAAGTGCTCTTCACTGACAAATCACGGTTGTGTCTCACCAGGGGTGATGGTCGGACTCGCGTTTATCATTGAAGGAATGAGCGTTACACCGAGGCCTGTACTTTGGAGCAGGATCGATTTGGAGGGGAGGGTCCGACATGGTCTGGGGCGGTGTTTCACAGCATCATCGGACTGAGCTTGTTGTCATTGTAGGCAATCTCAACGCTGTGCATTACAGGCAAGACATCCTCCTCCCTCATGTGGTACCCTTCCTGCAGGCTCATCCTGACATGACCCTCCAGCATGACAATGCCACCAGCCATACTGTTCATTCTGTGCTGCAAGACAGGAATGTCAGTGTTCTGCCAAGGCCAGCGAAGAGCCCGGAACTCAATCCCATTTAGCACGTCTGGGACCTGTTGGATTGGAGGTTGAGGGTTAGGGCCATTCCCCCCAGAAATGTCCAGGAACTTGCAAGTGCCTTGGTGGAAGAGTGGGGTAACATCTCACAGCAAGAACTGGCAAATCTGGTACAGTCCATGAGGAGGAGATGCACTGCAGTACTTAATGCAGCTGGTGGCCACACCAGATACTGACTGTTACTTTTGATTTTGACACCCCCCCCCCCCCCCACCCTTTGTTCAGGGGCACATTATTCCATTTCTGTTAGTCACATGTCTGTGAAACTTGTTCAGTTTATGTCTTAGTTGTTGACTCTATTTATGTTCATACAAATATTTACACGTTTATTTTGCTGAAAATATAAGCGGTTGAAAGTGAGAGGACGTATTTTTTTTTCTGAGTTTATATATGTTTGAGATTTTTCTTATCACATTGAGTTAGACGAGGATGCTGACATGCTGTTTACTGTTATCACACATATTATGGATTCGCACATTTTAATCTGACTGCATTTTTCTCAGCATTTTGCGTGTGAATGCGAGATTAATCCGTCATTATTCAAAACACTGTCTGTGATTTTGACACATAAAAAATAAGCAAGTAACCCTGCTTAAACCATCTTCATATGGTAGCCTACATCTCTCCCTCGGTCTCTGTGTGCGCATGAAAGAAAGAGAGGGAGGGATGGGACAGCGCTCGCAGCCATGTGAGAGTGTAAAAAAAAAAAAACTAACGCACCCCTTTTAAAAGTATTTGGTATGTGAGGGAAGATAAATTTTTCTTCTCCCCTTTTCTCCCCAATTTGGAATGCCCAATTCCCAATGCGCTCTAAGTCTTCGTGGTGGCGTAGTGACTCAGTTGCCTCTGCATCTGAGACCGTCAATCCACGCATCTTATCACGTGGCTTGTTGAGCGCGTTACCGCGGAGACGTAGCACGAGTGGGGGCCCACGCTATTCTCCACGGCATCCACGCACAACTCACCACACGCCCCACCAAGAGTGAGAATCACACATTATAGCAACCACAAGGAGGTTAGCCCATGTGACTCTAACCTCCCTAGCAACCGGGACAATTTGATTGCTTAGTAGTTCTGGCTGGAGTCACTCAGCATGCCCTGGATTCGAACTCGCAACTCCAGGTAGACAGCGTCAATACTTGCTAAGCTACCCAGGCCCTACATTAGGGAGTTTTAATTCTGATGGTAGGCTGCAATAATAAGTTTACATCTTTGGGCGTTAGATCAGCTGTTACTCGGGCCGTGTGCCCAAATCATTTTCCGCATTCCCAAGCAGTAATTTTCACTAGCAAAAGCGAGTAAAACGCTCACACTCTAGAGCCCTGATTATTGTAAATAATTCACTAAATTTACCGTATCCTGTGTAAATAGTATATGTCATTATTATCTATACTAAAATACAAATATTTGGGGACCCCCCAAGTCTATTTTTGACTTCTTATGGGATTGAATTCTGATTGGAGACACCAGATAATAATGAGGGATAATCAAGGTATTAGTCAATAAGTAATCAGTAAATGATGCACAGGCACCGCCCACATAGATGGAGTCATCCATAGTATGCACTACAGCAACAACAACAGGTGGACAATCACAGAGGAGTATTCCAGAAAGCAGGTTAAGTGACTTACCTGGGTAACTTTACTCAGAGTAAGTGGATAACCTAAACTTTCGGTTCCAAAAACGGAGGTAACTTTCAGGGTATGTTAATAGCCATAGCAACTTACTCTCTGAACATAACCTGCTCCAGAGTACGTTATGTTCAAGAGTTAGTTTTATTTCAGGTACATGTCAGTAAGTTTCAGAGGTCGTCAGCGCATGTGTGCCCTTTTAATAGCGACACAGTGGGCGTGGAAACTCAGATTACGCACACGATTAAACTTTTAAAGCATTATTATGGTAAAATGCAATCTTTACTTTACCTCACAAATCTTATTTGTTCCGGCATTTGCAGTCTCACACACCACAGATGTGCATTCAGAAGTGAACAAATTGTGTACGTTGTGCTTTTTCTTTTAATGAGAAGTTTTTAATACTGTAATATTTTAAACGTAGATCACATTGGAAAGGCCTCCACACTCTTCACTGCAAGGAAAGGATTTGATCTGTTTATATTTACCCTTTCTAATAAATAATGTTATTTCATGAAATTAATTTAATGAACATACTATCTATAAATATCAAAGAATAAAATTATTATAGCACCCACATTAATTTTTACAGTTCCTTCAGTCATTAAATATTCATGTTATTTATAACATTACATTCCATAGTATCATTATGCAGGCAATGTCTGCCAATTCAAAGCTTAAGCAATTAATCACTCATTCTCCTTCTTCACTAACTACACTATATGGCCAAAAGTTTGTGGACACCATATGTGCTTGATGAACATTTGATTTCAAAACCTTAGGCATCAGTTTCCCCCCTTGCTGTAATAACAGCTTCCACTCTTTTGGGAAGGCTTTCCACTATACTGTATGTAGTAACATGGCTGCAGGGATTTGCTCTCATTCAGACACAAGGCTATCAGTGAGGTCAGGAACTGATGTTGGTCGATGGGGCCTGACTTACAGTTGCTGTTCCAGTTCACCCCAAAAGTGATCAGTGGGATTCAGGTCTGGGCTTTGTGCAGGCCAGTCAATTTCTTCCATGCCAGACACAGTAATCCATTTCTTTATGTACCTCACTTTGTTCACAGGGGCATTGGAATGCTGGAACAGAAAAGGGCTATCCCCAAACAGTTGCTACAAATTTGGAAGCACACAAAGCCCAAGCCATTTCATAAAGAAACATTAAGATTTAATGGAGTAACCAAATTTTTTTAATTAGAAGTGGGTGTCCACAAACTTTTGGCCATATAGTGTAGATAATCCTTGATCATTTCACAGACAACAGATATCGCATAGAGGTTAGATATTTGATTCCTTATCACTTTAATTCATGTACTGTACATATAAATGCACACATTTCCAGACTTGTTCATTGTACTCTCTTTATTATCTGAACATATAAATAAGACATGCGGTCATTTAGAGTAACCTACTGTGCCCTCCTTTAACTGATGGTCAAGTAATTAAATGAAAAAGTGTCTTTCTGATGCTCAGCCTACACCATTAGTAGCTATGGTCCTTCTCTATATTACATGTTTAATCTGCCTTTCAATAGGGAACTTTTACAGTTTCCTTTAAAACTAGGAAGAGATGAGAGTTACTTTTCTTTAATATTGAAATCCTGAACATCTATAACATATAATCATTTCATTCAGTGCAAAGTTGTTGGAGGTGGATGGACCCTCTATATGAGATTGCACAGCCATAGCCTTTTAGGGGACAAGACAACACACAAGTTTTATTGCCACACCAAATAAAAAAATGACATAATGGTCAAATAACTCTGTGGGCCTCCCATCATTCCCCACCTCTGTTAAAGTAGATGAATAATCATGTGTTTCCTACTGATAAACATTACATTAAGTCTATGAAAAATTATGAAAACTGTGGGAGATCCTACAACTGAAAGAGGGTCTATTAATAAAATGACACCATCAGTAACTGTGGGAAATTAAAGGTGATATGATTCTAAGTTTTTAGAAACCCCAATGTTAAACTGGGTACATCAAATTGTATTAAAAATAAAGTAAATACATTCAGTTCACATGACATAGTAAAATAAAATTATAATGCACAGAACATCGTAAATACCAGTAAAATTAATCTTAAAATAAAATATATAGTAAACCTATAGCCTATTAACATAATATTAATAGATTATGAATGTTAATACTTATAATGAAGTTCAGTGCAAACAAACAACAAAACGGTTGACCTATTAAACATTAATGTAGGTGAGAGAGGTCTAATATTAGTGTTGAATTAAGCTTTTACATGCATGGTAAAACTTTATAGTTCTATTAATTTAAAAATTCATGCAATGATTCAGTATACTTTCTGTCAAGCAAACTCTCAGTCCTAAACCAGTGTAGCTCCTGTTGCTATTATGAGTGAAGATAAAATAATGCTCGTTTGCAGTCATTAAAACTTCATGTTCTGCGTCACTGAAATATGGCGCGCCTTTCTTCTTAGCGTCTGTTTCCATGGTGATTCGAGAATTTGGTGATCTGCTGAGAATGCTTTTCTGGGTTCAACGTGATCACACACAAACTCTGATCTGATCACTGATCCTCCACCAAATTTCACAGTGGGTGCGAGACATTGTGGCTTGTAGGCCTCTCCAGGTCTCCGTCTAACCATTAGATGACCAGGTGGAGGATCGGTGATGATCTGGGGGTGCTTCAGCAAGGCTGGAATCGGGCAGATTCATCTTTGTTAAGGACACATGAATCAAGCCACATACAAGTTTATCCTGGAAGAAAAATGGCTTCCTTCTGCTTTGACAATGTTCCCCAACTCTGAGGATTGGTTTTTCCAGCAGATTCTCCATGCCACACAGCCAGTTCAATCAAGGTGTGGATGGAGGACCACTGGATCAAGACCCTGTCATGGCCAGCCCAATCTCCAGACCTGAACCCCATTGAAAACCTCTGGAATGTGATCAAGAGGAAGATGGATGACCACAAGCCATCAAACAAAGCCAAGCTGCTTGTATTTTTGCACCAGGAGTGGCATAAAGTCACCCAACAGCAATGTGAAAGACTGGTGGAGAACATGCCATGATGCATGAAAGCTGTGATTGAAAACGTCCTGGTTACTTTCATAACCTCCGTTCCCTGATGGAGGGAACGAGACGCTGTGTCGATATAGTGACACTAGGGGTTCCCTATCTGTCACTCACTCGACTTTGTGTCGATGTAGTGACACTAGGGGTCACTCTTGGGAGCCCCAAACATTTGCATGCCACTCCCCTGGACATACGGGTATAAAAGGAGCTGGTATGCAACCACTCATTCAGGTTTTGTGCTGAGGAGCCGAGACCAGGTCCCGACCATTTTAGCGGATAGTTCAGCGTTGTAGCAAGAGGGGCACAACGTCTCATTCCCTCCATCAGGGAACGGAGGTTACGAAAGTAACCAGGACATTCCTTATCTGTCACTCACTCAACGTTGTGTCGATGTAGTGACACTAGGGGTCCCTATACAAAATGCCACAACTAGCTGAACTGTGTTACGTGAACTGGCGGTGTGTGACGGGCAGACTGATGTGTGCCTCGTAGCCACCGCACCAGGCTGTCACATAACCTCCCCCAGTGTTCTTATGAGCATCGAATAAGATGAGTCGACTGCCCAACTATAGGGACAGGCTAGCCCAGCCGAGGCCTCTTTTCCCTCTTTTCTCCCCAAAAAGAGTGGCATTTGTTAACTGACTGGGAGCCATAAGTGTCTGCGTCGAGACCATACCCCGCCCAAAAAGGGGGGGGGGTATTTTGAGTGGAATACGTCACATGGTCTTAACGAATCTTGTCGGAAGTATGTGGAGAGGTCCCATGGTAGGTCCTACCCGAAGGGGGAGGAGTTTCTACAGAGCATGGTGACCAGGGGCAGAGGGGCCTCTACCCAAGGAAGATTCAGTTTGCCGCAAGGGAAATTATTTTGTGGAAGATATCACATGGGGTCGCCTTCGGGGAACCAGCACATGTGGAGCACTACCTCAGTACAGGGGCTCATTAGCGCACATACTGGGCTGGTCAGTGAGTTTCTCTGCAAACTCAACTGCCAGAGGGCTAAGGAGGAAAGTCATCCAGGGATCACAGTCTGTGAACACGACTGGGAATCAAGAGCGCACGTCTTCACCTCGAGGGAGGGGAAAGGCACTATGCGCAAGTGGTAAACCCGGCCAGTTGTCCCGGAACTTACCTGCTCGTGCCTGCCAATACATGGGACGAGACCGGCTCAACCTGGAGATTGTAGAATGTGCAAAGGTTTCAGGTGTTGCCCAGCCCGCTGCTCTGCAGATATCTGCCAAAGAGGCACCACTGGCCAGGGCTCAGGAGGCCACCACACTCCTGGTGGAGTGGGCTCATAACCCCGCAGGGGGTGGCATGTCCTGAGCATGATAGGCCATCACGATGGTGTCAATGACCCAGTGGGCGATCCTCTGTTTGGAGACAGTGCTCCCCTTCCACTGTCCACCAAAGCAAACAAAGAGCTGATCGGAGCTTCTAAGGCTCTGCGTGCGATCCAAATAGATGCGTTAAGCTCGCACCGGACACAGCAACGCCAAGGCTGGGTCTGCCTCCTCCTGGGGCAGCGCTTGCAGGTTCACCACCTGATCCCTAAAAGGGGTCGTGGGAACCTTCAGGAAGGAAAGCACTGATTCGACTGTGCATCTCTGGGGGTCTTCGTATCGGGAAGAACACCACTTAGCGAACAGATGCCACTTCAAGGCATACAGGCGCCTCATAGAGGGAGCCCTAGCCTGAGTGATCGTGTCTACCACCGCAGGTGTAGGCCACTTAGGTCTTCCATGTCCCGTCCAGGGGCCAGACGTGGAGATTCCAGAGGTCTGGTCGTGGGTGCCAGATGGTGCCCCGTCCCTGAGAAAGAAGGTCCTTCCTCAGGGGAATTTGCCAGGGGGGGGGGCTGTTGCAAGGAGCATGAGATCCGAGAACCACGTCTGGGTGGGCCAGTATGGTGCTGCTAGGATGATCTGCTCCTCATCCTCCCTGACCTTGCACAGGGTTTGTGCAAGTAGGCTTATGGGGGGAAACGTGTATTTGCATAGTCCAGGGGGCCAGCTGTGTGCCATTGCATCTATACTGAGGGGTGCCTCAGTCAGGGCGTACCAAAGCGGGCAGTGGGAGGATTCCCGTGAAGCAAACAGGTCTACCTGTGCTCGACCGATTCGACTCCAAATCAGCTGGACCACCTGAGGGTGGAGTCTCCACTCTCCCCTGAGGGTAACCTGATGTGACAGTGCGTCAGCTGTGGTGTTGAGGTCGCCCAGGATGTGAGTGGTTCATAGCAACTTGAGGCGCTGCTGACTCCAGAGGAGGAGACGGCGGGCGAGTTGTGACATGCAATGGGAGCGTAGACCACCTTGGCCGTTGATGTACACTACCATCGCTGTGTTGTCCGTCCAGACCAACATGTACTTGCCCTGGATCAACGGCCGAAACCTCCGCAGGGCGAGCAGTACTGCCAACAACTCTAGGCAGTTGATGTGCCAATGCAGCCGTGGGCCAGTCCAGGAGCCGGCGGCTGTGTGCCCGTTACATATGGTGCCTCAGCCCATCTTGGAGGCACCTGTTGTAACCACGACACGCCTGGAGACCTGCTAGAAATGCAAGGTCGATCCAAGGGCTGAAGAGGCGGCAACAGATCAGCGTGATGGTCATGCGATCTGTCCCGTGGAGCCATGCCCATCTTGGGACTCGAGTCTGAAGCCAGTGCTGAAGCGGTCTCATATGCATCAACCCTCATATGCCCCAGGAGCCTCTGAAAAGGTTTCAGTGTATCCGCTGTTCTCCGTCTGAAGTGGATCCGACAGTTCATCACCTACTGTGCATGCTCGTTCGTGAGGCGTGCGTCATTGAGACTGACTCCAACTCCAAACCGAGAAAAGAGATGCTCTGAACCGGGGAGAGCTTGCTCTTTACCCAGTTGACCCGAAGCCCCAGTCGGCTGAGGTGCCGGAGCACGAGGTCCCTGTGTGCGCACAGCAACTTTCGAGAGTGAGCTAGGATTAGCCAGTCATCGAGATAGTTGAGGATGCAGACACCCACTTCCCTTAGCGGGGCAAGAGCTGCCTCTGTGACCTTCATGAAGACGCGAGGGGACAAGGACATGCCGAAGGGGAGGACCTTGTTCTGGTACGCCTAGCCTTCGAAGGCAAACCACAGGAAGGGTCTGTGTCGAGGTAAGACCGAGACGTGGAAGTACACATCCTTCAGGTCTACCGCCGCGAACCAATCTTGATGCCAGACGCTCGCTAGAATGCATTTTTGCGTCAGCATCTTGAACAGGAGTCTGTGCAAAGCCCAGTTCAGTACTCGCAAGTCTAGGATTGGTCGCAACCCACCGCCTTTCTTCGGTAAAATGAAGTAAGGGCTGTAGAACCCTTTCTTCATCTCGGCTGGAGGGACAGGCTCTATCGCGCCCTTGCGCAGCCGTGACGACGGCCGTGCGCACCGGACATGTGACCCAGGGAACAAGAAAACCGCTCTTTTGTTGAATTTTTGGGTACCGCAGCCTCTTGGATATGCAGCAAAAATTAAATGGAAACAAAACAAAAGATTCTCCTCCCGGCCCTCCACCAGGGGATGGAGTGGTCTGCTCACCAGCTCCAGAGAAGTGGGTCTCCTTGCCCCTGGGTCGCCTGTCTCAAGGGCGCTTCGAAGCCTTCCTCGGGTTCTTAGCGGCCAGCCGTGAGACGGGTGGTGTCTGCTTCCTGCGCTGGGCTCCACGCTGGGGCCGGGCCACGGGGGCGGGCTGTGGCGGAGCCGGTGTTGTTGTTGCAGGAGGACGCCCTTGGCGACGAGCAGACGGGGTGCGGGTTATGAGCCGCGCCGGGGCAGGATGTGTTGTATGGCCTCCGTCTGCTGCTTCACCGCCGAGAACTGCTGGGCAAAGTCCTCGACAGTGTCGCCGAATAGGCTAACCTGGGAGATGGGGGTGTCAAGGAACCATGCCTTGTCAGCCTCTCGTATCTCAACCAAGTTGAGCCAAAGGGTGGACATCGCCTGCCCGAGAGACCACGCCATGACCTTCGTCACCTGGAGAGCAAGGTCAGTCGCCGATCGCAGTTCCTGCATCAATCCAAACGAGAGGTCGAACTCGTCCTGAGACGAGCCGGCGATCTCGTCCGAGTGCCCGACCGGGGCAAGCGAGCGTGATGGGGAATGGGAGGTCCGTGGGGGGATACCCGGTGGAGGTGGTCCCACTGAGGTCCCCAAATCGCCCCCAGTGCTAACTGGCACAGCCTCATACCCGTAGGTAGAAGGACCAAGGTGGGGAGCTGCTGGGGTGGCTTGCTTTCTTATGAATGCTAGCCACGACCGCAACATTGCCATGGTCATGTTCTTGCAATGAGGACAAGACCCATCCACGAACGATGTCTCCGCGTGGGCAGCACCCAGACACGTAAGACAGCGATTGTGGCCGTTAGAAGCGGAGAGATAACGACCGCAACCAGGAATAATACACAAACGGAAAGGCATCTTTAAAAAGATGTTCCGTGTGTGCCGCTCTTTTAGAAAGAAAATATACTCTTTTTAGAATATACTCTTTTAGTTGTTTCTGCCAAAGTGCCCAGGGGCGTTCTCTGCACTCCACGGGTGCAGGAGGGGGAGAAGCCGCTGAAGTGCACTGTAGAATCCAGCAGATGAGGTGAATGAACTTCGCGGACGAATTCAGCTTCAATGAATAGAACCGTTCGGCTCCGAAGAGAAAATCTGAATGAGTGGTTGCATACCAGCTCCTTTTACACCCGTATGTCCGGGGGAGTGGCATGCAAATTCCTCTCGCCAATTCTCATTGGCCTTTTTTCAAAAAAGCAGAGGTGTTTGGGGCTCCCAAGAGTGACCCCTAGTGTCACTACATCGACACAACGTCAAGTGAGTGACAAATAGGGAATCAGGGTTATTCCACCAAACATTGATTTCTGAACTCTTCCTAAATTAAAAAATTAGTATTGTGTTAAAATGTATATGAAGTTGTTTTCTTTGCATTATTCGAGGTCTGAAAACACTGCAATTTTGTTTTTTTTGTTATTTTGACCAGTTGTCATTTTCTGCAAATAAATGCACTAAATGACAATATTTTTATTTGGAATTTGGGAGAAATGTTGTCAGTACTTTAAAGAATAAAACAAAAATGTTCATTTTACTCAAGCACAACCTATAAATAGTAAATCCAGAGAAACTGAACATTTTGCAGTGGTCTCTTAAAGAGCACCTATTATGGTTTTTCAAATATTACCTTTCATGTAGGGTGTTATATAGCTGTTTGTGAATGTCTGCAAAGTTTCAAAAATCAAAGTGCACGACAAATGGAGTTATTGACTCCCAAAAGAAAGAACCTATTCTGAACACCTGAAACGGAGTCGTTAGTAATTCCAGACTTACCTCCTGTACTAACCTACATAATTTGTTAACAAAAAACCCACCTCTGGTCTTCACTGGCTGCTCGCGATCAGCTTTGACCCACCTTCAAACACTACACTAAGTGGTAGACCAATCACAACAGACTGGACAGACAACACAACAGAGCAGAGTAGGCTCTCTGAAAGGAGGAGTTTAGAATGAATCCTTTAGAACGGATCATTGAATGTGTCGTTTTTGACACTGGGAAAAAAAAAGTAATGCTGCAATTTAAATTGAGCAAATTAAAGTGTTTTTTGACCTTGGATGCATGTAAATCTACTGTATGAGACCTTTAAAACAAAATTAGGCATGTTTAAAAACCATAATAGGTGCTCTTTAATTTTTTCCAGAGCTGTATATGCTGTTTAGATCGAAGATGTTAAGCACTGAGGATAGACACTGTAACGATGTTGGCTGCTGACAATGACGAAGACGATGATGAGATGAACTCAAGTGCAGTTTATTTACAAAGTGAGAACCAATAACCCTGACTACACATGAACTAAACTAAACATGGCTTGACATAACGTGGCTTGACTTAAACATCTACGATCACCTCCAATACTTGACAACTAGACAATGAAAACATGAGGGCTTAAATACAAGACATGGGAGAACATAAACCAATGAACAAACAGAACTCATAACAAGCTAATTAAACAATAAACCAATGAAAACATGACACATGAACATGGAGGGAAAACAAGACATCACATGACTAGGGAACAGGAACTAAACTTTTCAAAATAAAAGACATGAATCAACAAAATACACCTGACAGACACAATGAACTAAAACGTTAGCTATATTTATATATACACTACCGTTCAAAAGTTTTAGAACACTATGACATTTTTGTTTTTGAAAGAAATTGATGCTTCCATCCACCAAGAATGAATTTTATTTAAGAATTACAGTAAAGACATTTATAATGTTACAAATTACTATTTATTTAAATAAATGCTGTATTCTTCAATTTTTCTGTTCATACAAGAATTGTTTGGCATGTATTGATAATTGGAGCTGCCAGTTTATGACATGTGAAGAGTCTGTTTCTCAGACTAGAGACTCTTGTGTACTTGTCTTTTGTTGTTGTGCATCTGGGACCTCCACTTACCTTTCTATCCTGGTTAGATCCAGTATAATTTCTTCTTTCAAGATAGTAGTGCACGGAATAGCCTTCATCTCTTTATAGAATAACAGACCGATTCATTTCAAGAGAAATGTGTAAAGTGGCTTGCAAGAAATGCTTGTGTACTCAATGCCTCAGCAACTGGAAAAAGACACTGTATTGTGATTTCTACACTTCATTAAAGGAATAGTTCACTTTCTTTCTTCTGCTGAACACAAAGATTCTTAGAAGAATATTTCAGCTCTGTAGGTCCTCACAATGACCTGAACAAAAATGTCTTTGTTCTAAAACTTTTGAATGGTAGTGTATATATATATATATATATATATATATATATAAAGAGATATTTTCTTTTTGTGTGTGTGTGTGTGTGTGCATTTAACTTTTTTATGTACACGTAAAATATTTTCCTCTCAATGGATCTTGGTAATTCACAGCTGGCCACATACTGCCTGTCTGGCTTTACTTTTATTGATCCTGCAGCATTTCTTTAACTAAAAGCTAAAGGGGACCGGGCCATATATAAAAAATAAAATAAAACAAGTGGCATGAAAACTTGCTTAGAGCTGAGTCATGTGACAGGTCTGTGAGCCATGCAGAGCTGTGGAGGGAGACAGAGCTGGCTCAAGTTGTGAAAGTGGATTATGACTGGCCGCTGATCCAACTGAGAGAGAGAGCAAGAAATAAATCCCTGATGATCACTGTCCAAATGCTCTTATCAACCTTATCAATCTTATCCTTATCAACTGTGTCAGCCTCGCCTCTCTGGGAAACTGTTTGTTTTGGAGTCTGCCTTTGCTCTGTTAATGTCATTTGGGTCATAAATATTGTCAGACTTTTGACATTTTTAAAATGGAACAAAGTCTGAGAGTAAATGTAATATTACATATACTACCAGTCAAAAGTTTGAACACAATTGACTGATTTTATGTCCTCATGATCTTAAAATCTTTTGATCTAAATCCTGCTAAAATGCTTGAAAATTGTTTTGCTGACAATATAAATTCATTCAAATAAAATAAATATAAATATTTACATATGAATTACGAATTGCCAATGTAAAATTAATTAATTCCAATGAATGAGTTGGACCGGATAGCAAAGGAAAGCATCCAACAAGTACCCAGCATACTGCTATGCAAAGGCAAAACACAGTAACTACACATTGGGGCAAAATCGAATCATTAACTTATTGAGTTGTCGCCGGGTTTGGTTCAGCTATGCTCAGATTCAGAGAAAGAGGAGAGTGAAAATTACAGTAACTACAGAATTCACACCTAAACCAGGTAACTTTGAAGCCACTTTTCTCACTATTATTGTTAGACACTGCATGTTGCCTTTGTAGGGCATCATACAGGGGAACTCCATCAATACTGTTTAGAAAGTATCCCAGTTGTATACCTCATGAAGTTGCGAATGCCCAGAATGTGCAGAGCTGTATTCTAGGGTGGTAACTTCAATAAATATAAGATGTGTATTTGTTTACTTTTACTACATTTACTACATAATTGCCATAATTCCACTTGTTTTATTTAATAGTTTTAATGACTTTACTATTGTTTTAAAATGTATAAATGCTTAGTCTATAGAATATAATATGTCAAAAGGAATCGTAGATGGATAGGTGTTGTCTTGCATAGTAGATTGGGAGCTGAAGGTGTTGGAAGTAAGGCTTAGAGCAGGTTCATCGGAGGGGGGCAGGGAAGCCTGTGATCACCACAGAGACAGTGAGCACAGTCAGTCTTTTCTGAGCAGCGATCATCCTTCTCTAATGCTCTTTATGCTGCCAAGGTGTGATGACAATTACATGCAGAGAGTCTCAGAGGGAGGATTAAGGAGTCACCCTGGGATTCTGTTGCTCAAAGTATTTCAGAAACCCTTGCCGTGAATTTAATAACTAATTTGTCACCGGAAATAAGCTTTAACACTCATTAGACATTATTCTCCATATGACTGCTTAAGTCGAAGCCACCCATAGGAAATAAAAATAAAAATATCCTCTTTAGGATCTCAGTTGTTTGCAGTGATATTCAAAAGCGATCACATGGAGGGTTCCTTTTCAGTCTCTTGTGTCTAGGATTTTTTCCCTCAGAAATAGACCCTGGTGATCTTACATTTGAATTTAAAGTTGCAGAAGAGTTCAGTATCTCAAACTGTGCTCACATTTGCTGAGATTTCAATATGAACGCATGAGTGATGCTATTCAAATTAATATTATTACTCTATTAACAATTGTCTCATTTGCATCTCCTTGTATGTCTTCTAAGGAATTTCAGGAGAAACATCCAAAACAAAGTTGATGCTTGAATGAAACATAACCAATAAGTTGATCTGCAAGAAGTTTCCTGAGCTTTGAAATAGCAACCTCTGAGCAATACAATTTTCCAGCCATGTGTAAACTCTATTGATTGTACATATGCTAGTGGGTTCTGGTGGGTGGTTGTAGTGGAGGACATTCTCACCACTTTCGGTCCTGATGCAGAAGCGATGCTTGAAGCCCTTGTGTGAGTGGGAGCAGGTGATGACTTCAGGGCGGGAGCAGCCTACGTCTACATACCTCTGGTCATGTATGATGTTACAGGCGTAACACTGCAGCCCGTCGGCTATAAAGCAGCAAACACACACAGACTTTTCTCAGAGCTATGCAGAACACTGAGAAAAAAAGAACGGAAGGCCATTTCCCACTTGCATAATATGGATTTTAAAATAAAATAGAGCATGCCTACTGTAGTGGCTGCTTACCTCACTTCTGTAATGTTTATTTTGGCATTCCTCCACCACCCAACTCCACTGTTATTTCTAATATCTTTATGATTATATTAAAGTCACAATTCACTTAAAAATGTAAATTTTGTTATCATTTACTCAACTTTAAGTCATTTCAAACCAGTATGAATTTCTTTTTTCTGTGGAACACAAAAGGAGATGCGAGGCATTATAGTTGGGACTGGCAGCCTCAGTCACCATTTACTATGTATTTTTTTTAAAAATACGACGAAAGTGAATGGTGACTGAGGCTAGCATTCTGCACAATGTTTCATTTTGTACTCCACGGATTAAAGAAAGTCCTATGGATTTGGAACTATATGAGGATGAGTAAATGATGACAGAATAATCCCATAAACTAACTTTCATTCATTAATTAGTACAGGGAGGAAATATGTGCTTGTGTTGGTTTTGTGCTCTTCACCTGCCTCCATTATCTATTTACTCGTGACACTTTGAAGGACTGGATGACATCTGAACTCATGAAATTGCAAAAAGAACCAAATGTGGAGCAAAAGTACATCACTATCTTATTTTACCATCAGTTTCTCTAATGATTTTACCCTGCAGATAGTGACTGAGATTGACTATAGCCCCAAGGTTTCAAGTTACTCAGCCATAGGCTCAGAACCCTGCTGTTGATACACATGGGATCAGCTGTACTGTGCCTCAGGCTACACCATGACTGGTTGTTGTTAGCATAATGTAATGCTCCTCTATATTATCACTGTGCTTGACATGTACATTGCAAATTGTTAATGGAACATCACAAAAACATGAATCATTTACATTAACAAGGCAAGGCATTTACTTGCATGCATTATTGATGCAATTGTGTCCAGCACACTAATCTTTGGAATAATTTACAGTGACGTGTGATCTCTAGGGCATTGTGCTTTGAGACTATCCAGTAAAAATCTGTATGATGTTTGTATAGTTTGTGACAGGTTATTGGCTATTTCTCATGTTTGCTAATTTCTCATTTATGCTGATATGGTCTCTGTGTCCTTTTTAAAAGGCAAAGTTCGTCTGGTGGCAGTGGTTCACTATAAAGTACATAACCTTCTCACTGGAATCTGTTTGGACAGAAATGTTGTATTTGCATGTAAGATTAGATCTAAATGAAGCTAGCGAGCTTTGGGAGGCAGCACTGCGAGCAAACAGTGGTATCTGAATTAATTACTGTCCTATCACACAGATATTTTTGGCATGACAAAATCATACCTTGAAGTGACAAATACAAATGGCTCTAGTGAGTGCTTTATCACATAGAAGTGTGTTTGCTTGATTTATGAGCTTAATTTGATTTATGAGATAAGAGTAATGAAGCGAACACAATGAAAATACAACTCTCGTTCTATGAATATTGATGTAACGGGCAACTTCATTGGTTTTGTGCACTGATGAAAAGCATAGAAGGCTCAATAATGCAAAGACATTTTAGATTTGCACAAAAAGGATCTCTTGAGCACAAAATTCACACATATCATGGTAGGGGTTTTCCTTTGACTTCTATTGTTTTTATACTGAGCTAATTATATTTTCTATCCCCTTTCCTAAACTTAAGGCTCACAGAAACCTTCCTGCAATTTTTTATAATTTTTAAAAAAAAATGTAAATGAAGACATTATTTAGTATGTTTATAAAAATGTTTTCCTCGTGGGGACCATTGGCTGGTCCTCACAATGTAAGTGGTTTCAGGTTTTACTACACTGAAATATAAAGTTATCCTAAAAAATGTGCATCGTGATAAAATCTAAATTAACTGGTTTGATTTAAGTAAAAGATATTATTTAAAATTACTGAATCAATCTGAATGCATTAGGTTACACCAACAAAATAAATAAATAAAATAAAATAAAAAATAACTAAGACAATAATTGCAGGTTAACACTTTTTACAGTGTATCCTTGTGGTCCCCACAATAAAACCTAACCCACAATTACATCTTAAAAAAGTGAATGACAGACACATGCAATTTCCAAACATACACACCGAGACAAGCACACCTACCAACCTTGTGACATGAAAAGTGTCAGCAATGGCAAGAAATAATACAGTCCAAATCCATGTAGAAGAAGTATATGGAAAGTCATGGGTGCAGCTGAAGAAAAAGTCACCCAGGGCTGAGCAATGCATGCAAGGTAACGACTGGTTTTGAGTAATCCTCCTGGGAGTCGTGTTCTCTTTCAGCATGACCCACCTCTCTCAAACAAAACACACACACACCAAAAGGAAAAGGGGAGGAGCATGATATCAATAAGGAAAAAATAGGAAAAACAATAAAAGAGCCATTAAGAAAAGGCTACATGCATTACTTCATAATACAGTACAGTCACTTGTTCCACATTTTGCCCATGCTTTCCTAAGCCCTGGAGAGAGAGAAAGAGAGAGAGAGAGAGAGAGAAAGAGAGAGAGAATTTAGTCACTGTTGATGACAGAAGCACGCAGTCTGCCTGAGACCCCTCAGCTGGATCAGAGGTAATTTGCTCAATGATAATCCCAAAGCTCTAGATAAACACTTTCACACCCAGTTTCTCCTCTAAAACTGTGACAGAAGAGCCAGTCTCTGTGTTCTTATGTGTGTGGTATTAGCCATATGTCTGAGCCTTCAGGCCATATTCTGTTTAATGAAAATTTAAGAAGCACATCCTCACTTGGGAAGTGATGTTTAATGAAGGAGGGGGTGGATTTTTGGAACAAACACAGACACATATCAAAAGCACATGCTGGGCTTTGAAGGGGCCAATCAGTTTCAGAACTGATTAGATGGTGACCTGAAACTTTATTAAACAGTCATTAATGTGGCTATGTTAGATGTGTGAGTACCCCCCCCCCCCCCCCCCCCCCACCCTCCTACCACTCTTCCTATCTATTTTTTCTTCTTAACACCAGTTGTCATGATTGCAAAAGTAGGGTGTCTGGCATGTGTGATGTGTAGCAGGTCTAATTGGGGAAGTGGTAGGGAGGATATCCATATTCATATGAAATTTGCATTACAGTAAAAGCAGGGATGCATATTTTATCCTTTTGCTGTTTTTTTTAAAGCCCACCTGACTAAATAGTCATAGTAAAAAAAAAAATTACATTTTGTAAAAAAATGTGAGGTGTGCTTGTTCGTGCAAAAGTCACTACTACGATGCAGCGGGATTGTGGGTGGTTGCTAGGGCATTGTTATAGACTATTTGAGTGGGCTGTAGCATTTTGTTATGCAGTTGCTAGGGTGTTTTTGATTGTTGCTAGGGAGTCCATCCCTGTCCCCATGATATTCTGGTCCCTAGATATGGCGCGGATCCCTCCTTTAATGTAAGTAATGTAAGTAATTGTCATTAGACCATGTTGGCACACCTCTTAAAAAGGATAGTTCACCCAAAATTGAAAATTCTCCCATCATTTACTCACACTCATGCCATCCCAGAAGTGTATGAATTTCTTTCTTCTGCAGAATGCAAACAAAGATTTTTAGAAGAATATCTCTTTTGGTCCATTCAATGCAAGTGAATGGTGGCCAGTGCCCGGTTTATTTGTAGTTTATATCTTCTGGTTTGTGTGTGTTCCTATTAGATCACCCTCCAGCTTGTTAGCGATTTCTAATATTGCGTGACTGTCAAATATGTACTCCTGCAACAGTTTTCCATCGCTAAAATGGTCTAAACTGGTTCTCCCTATTGCGAAAAATTCGCTTCGGCACACTATACTCTTCAATTTGATATATGTATAAATGTAGCAATTTCTTCATTTTTAGAATCCTTGAAACTTAACCTATATTTAAGGTGAAGTTTTCCTAAACTTAAGAAATACTGTTAAGGGGCTTAAGGGGCTTTCTGTAACACTTAACAGATTTTAAGTGCGCACTTATGTAAAAAATAAATACTTAAGGGAAATCATAAGGGATTGTGATGTTTAACCAACAAAAACCGTTAAGTAACACTTAAGGGTCATTTCCTTTCCTTAAGATTAAGGGAAACTTTAGGGTGATCTTAAGGGAAAATTACACTTAAGGTGCTTTATGCAACTCGGCACAGAACTTTGAAGCTCCAAAAAGTACATAAAGACAGCATAAAGTAATCCATAAGACCCCAGTGATTAAATCCATGTCTTCTGAAGCGATATGTTAGGTGTGGGTGAGAAACAGGTCAATATTTAAGGTGTATGGATTACTTTTTGCTGCCTTTATGTCCTTTTTGGAGCTTCAAAGTTCTGGCCACCATTCACTTGCATTGTATGGACCTACAGAGCTGAAATATTCTTCTAAAAATCTTTGTGTTCAGCAGAAGAAAGAAAGTCATACACATTTGGGATAGCATGAGGGTGAGTAAATGACGAGATAATTTTTATTTATTGGGTGAACTATCACTATAACAAACAATATGATTTGACATATTACTCATGTTCATAGCACAATCATGCAGGACAAATAAAATTCTTAGGGTTAGGGATTTTAGCAAACCCTTAATCCTAAGTATGTGTAGCAATAGTGATACTAGCATGCACCACTAACGATGCTCTGAATAACTACCATGACAAGATACACAGTCCACTGTGAAAAATATTTTGTCAGGTAAACTTAAAATATTCAAAAAATAATATTTTGTTGTAAAAATAATTTTTTGTAACAATTGCACATTTAAATTTTTTACAGTGCGATGCTTAGAATGGGTATAGTGTTTTGAATGTTAATTATATTCATATGTAAATCCTAAATCTACAGCTTTGCAAAGTGTTTCTTCTTGATGTTTAAATGTGTTCTAAGCATCTCACTGAGGCACATTTGTGAAAATTGCCGTTTCCTGCCTGCAACACAAAGATGAAGCATAGAAAGCATGAGTGGAGACTGAAAATGTCTATTTTTTTCCACTCCCACTCTATTTTGCATGATCCAAAACTTAATTCTATGTATAAGAGATTAACCCTGCAGATGAGGAACAGCTTCCCAAGTAGCTCCTAGCTTAGCTCTGGGTTACATACAGAACAGTCTAATTGCTCATAATAGCTCTGCATGAAGCCTACGAGGCGCTTGTCTTTTAAGATAGGATAGGACAGGAGCGATTGGCATGTGTGCTTTACAGGATTCTAAGTCTTTGATGCTGCACAGGCACGACAACAATGGCAGCTGAGGCACCAGCCCAGCAATATTGCAGAAATCATGCAGCACAAAAGCATGAGGCACCAATAGAACCTGCTATCTCTCATGCCTTTCAGATGGTGATGAGAGACTTGTTGCTTATACTATTCATCAGGTGTGTAATGGATTCATAGCAACATTAAGCAAATAATCCTCTTTAGAAATCTGCCTGCATTAAAAAGAATGTGGATTCCAAAGACTATCCGATTACTGTAATTCATTTAGGCTTTGATGGTCTCACATTAGGCTATGGCAGGAATTCAACTGAGCTTATGCATTATTTGCTCTCAAATCAGGCAGTATTGTTTGAAAATGGTCCAGTTGGCATAGGAGTCTCAGAAAATAATTTCTACGGTATGTGCTAACCTTAAGGCCTCGATATACTTCCTACGAAATCGAAGAACAAATGGGTGTAACGTCATTTAGAACAAAATCTGGCCAAAAAGAAGGTGTTTTTGCATTTGTTTCAGTGGTTCGTAACATCTTGCTGGGGCACACTTTTAGGAAAACTTCTGAACGGCTGCTAAACACCTTCTTACTGCATTGGTAGGTGTGACCTAGCGCTCCACCTACCTTGAGGCAGACAGCTAATTCTGTTAATGTTGTTCAGTCAGTCAAAATCAATAAACAGGAACACATCAGCATGTAGAGATATTAGCAAGCTAGTGCAAATTTACCTACATCTGTATGATCATTCCCTAATACCTGGTCCTAACCAGATGCGACGCGATAAGTTTCCAGAGACAAGCAATCTGTCTGTCCACACCAGGTGTGACGCGACACCGCGATATTCATACACATGGGCGTACTGGGAAGAGAAATCGGCCCTGGTCACTGGCCCCCTTCAGCATATCCATGCCATATTGCGTCCCTCTTCAGCCAGTTGCGGCCCGTTCGGCACCATTTGGCCCTGTTTTGCGGCTGGCCCACTGGAAAAAGTCCCGGTTCTCCCAATGGTCAGGCCGCCCCTGTTCATACACTAAAATGAGGATAATTGACTATAAAATCACAGACGGAACAGTATGTTTATTGAACGCAATACATTTTCTCACATAAGCGCCGTAACCCTTTCTACGGCAAGCCCCGAGGGAATAAATAAACAATCACACACATACACAGTGAAAAGTTATTTTATGAATCGCATCCTTATTCAATCTGTTATGATCGTTTATGTTAAAGTGGTATTCCTGTTGTTATTTCTCCAATCTCCAAGCGACAGGGAAGCAGAGAGAAAGCTGGAATGAGCTGGTATGTCTCCCCTCTGACATTCTGAACCAGTGTGTGTGTGTGACAGAGCTCTGGCTGAAGAGAGCGAGACCTCAAGCACATTTGGTAGGTGTGTGACAACCTCGGCCAAAATCAAGTTGTTCTGAACTGGCTAGTCAGATTCCGGCTTTAATATATATTGTAAAAATAATAAATTTAGACCCATTTGTTGACTGCACTGCCTGGCGCGACGTCGCATAAGTAGAAACCATTTCAAAAATAGGAAGACCTGTCGCTGTCCCTCGTCGTATGTCATGGCTGGTTGGGACAAAAACTCTGATTAACATGGAAAAGATACCTTTTATCGCATGTTGCGGCGTCGTGTCTGGTTAGGACACTGTGATTGAGACATTTTCCAAGACCATGTCATGCCATTTTTCCACAAACGGAAATGGAACGTAACATGGTTGCTATGAGAGCACGCCACTCTTTAACAAGCACGAGCGCTTTGAGTGAGAAGGGAGCAAAGTCCCTTTAGAAGGGAATGTATGAGGCACATTTTAGGAGAGTTATAAAGATGTAAAGAGAAAAGAAAATACATTTTACAGGTGTACTTTTAGTCTAATACTTTATTTTAATTATATATTAATATAATTATAAACATGATATACTCTGCACCCATCTACTGAGGTACTTCAACTTGGGAATTAACATTCCTTGCATTTGAACATCATATTTATGGGCAAATTGGTGTCATTTTTTTTAGACATTTCCGTTGAAGCAAAGAATTGTGGGTTGTGAGTGCCCACGAAGGATACACCTCATGCATCCTCCGAATCCCCGTGAAAGAATATCGCATTCGAAGGCTGCATTCGAAGTGTCCTACTTGCTTTTATGAAACGAGACAGCCTCGATGATGTATGCGGCCGAGAAATGCGACCTCTGGAGGATGCAGCCTTCCAAATGAGACACAGCCTTTGTATTGTGCAAGAGAGCTCCCAGTTTTGTTCATCGGTTGAGAATTCTTTGGGTAAATATCATATTTTACACAAAATACTTATAAATTGCTTTAAATACAGTATGTGTTCAGAAGAGGCGAATGTTAAAATGTAATGTTTGTTATGGGTTATTTTTGAAGGATGCATATGGATTGCATGTGTGGAGTTTGACCATGTTTTGGGATACATGTAAGGACTGGGTATGTACATTTATTATTAATCATATATCACTTTAATGATTTATAGCCCAGAGTGTTTTCCAGTTTAGTGAATAATTGTAATACGTGTTATATGTATGTGTATGTGAAAATATGATAATTCCATTGTTTTAAACTGTTATACATATCCTTAAAGCCTGGTTAAAAATGTATAAAATGCTTTGAGTGATTTAAGCATGTGTTAAATGCATAAAATGCTTTGAGTGATTTAAGCAAGAACTTAAATGCACAAAATGTTGTGAGTATTTGAGCATGTTTAATCATGTATTAAGTATGTGTTGAAGCATATGGTTAGGCTAATGCCCTGTTTGTATTTTCATTTGACATTAGCCTCTACCGTATTTCGTTGAACCATATTTAATTTTTGTATTTAATTTCCATTTTGTTTTCTTTTCTTTTTTTATATATACGGCCCCATCGACTGCTGTTTTGTTTTTATTTTTTTCCTTTTAATAAACAGCCATCAGAATGAAACCCCAAAATATATTTTTATATCCTGTGGTGATTATTTTCAACCCACTTGCTACATAAATAAGGCAAATTAAACATTTTCTTCTGCATATATATTACTTTAAATCATCACTGAGTGGTTAAAACAACTTCTTTTACTGACCTCATATGAATTCTACTCATAGAATGAGGTATAAAGTCATTGATAACACATTTTAATTTCACATTAGTTAGGTTTTACTGAGCGTCCTCATATTTAAATGTACTTCTAAACGCCTCCCACTTCGGTGTGGCGAGTGTCTGAATGTTCAGAAACAGTGTACCGTTGCTCGGCTGTTTAGAACTTCTTTTTACTCCTGAACGAAGAAAGATTAAGAACTTCACTGGAAATATAGGGGCCTTTATTCAGAACTGTTGTAGGATAGTCCATTACTTTCAAATGATGTCAAGATTGAAGTATTTCTGAGTTTAAAACTTAAAGATGCATATACCTTGCACTGTACACATTATAATGCACTTCTCAAGATAAAAGCTGGTTACTGACACAATGATAAAGACTAAGAAAATCTCTGAAGAACAAAACATAAGAGACAAGTTTCTTCTTCTGGCTCATTTGTGTACAGTAGGTTCTCACTGACTGCCTCAGAGCGCATCTACAGCTGAACTCTTATGACTCAGCCTGCGGTCCAACCCTGCCTGTTCACTTTCATATAGATCAAGATAAACTGGAAACAACTCGCACAACTCACTCTGAAATCACGACTTGGAACATAACTATGCAGTTCAGTAGTTCTCTTTGACATATTTTGGAAGAGGGTTTGAAATCCTTTGATATGTTTTGTGTCTCCAAAGAAATGTAAACAGTACATTTTGACTTCGAAGGCTCAATATACCTTGTGTATCTTCCCAGAATTAGGTAAATATTGATAACCTGGCCCCTGCCCGACAATCTCTGTGAAAAACTCCTGGCTCCGCCCCATCACTAATTAAATGAAAGCTAAATTCTGTGTTATGTTAGAATTTGTTTACATGTTAACCCCTTTGAGATTTTTTTTTAACTTTTAATGATGCTCTTTTAGAACTTACTGGAACTTATAGTATATTTGCTATATATATAGTGAAATGAAGTTTATGTAAACCACACTTTCACTTGTCCCTTTAATCTTCCTGCAATATAGTTAAAAAACATGAATGTTAGGTGTCAAAATTAAATTCAGTGGTTCTTATATGTGAATAAAAATGTGCCTAATAGGACCTTTCCCACTTGCGGTACTAAAGCCCATTTTAGGTACTAAAGCCCGTTTTACCAGGTCTAGTGCTTTTCGTCGCTTTCACACCTATGGAACTATAGTTCCTCGAAGCTGTTTTAGGGGACATGTGAGACCACTACAGAAGGTGTTTTTAAAACTTAACAATAACGATCACCAACTGAAGAAGCTGTGTAGGCATAATCTGCTTTAAGACAGCATTTCATTGGTGCTCTTGGAGAGTCAAAAGCTTACAGTAATCCTTAAAGTGCAAAGGAGTCTTCCAGTAAGTGCCAATAAGCAGCTAGGGTATCCTAAGTACAGACACTTAAGGGCATGCTGTCAAATCAAGGATTGGGGGTGTCACCCTGTATATTTGCACTAAATGTCCACTAGAGAGCAGAATGGGTTAATCATCAACCCCTTAAATCAAATTATTAAATGCTGATTTATGTTCATTTGATTTATATTCAATTCAGTTGACTAATGTCTCTCACAGTCATTATGTCTGATTAAACCAGGTCTGATATTTTGGAAATTTTAATAGCTATATTACAATAATCCTCCTGTATTTTTAAGGATTTTAAGGATATTTTTGACCTGGGACAGGTAAAGAATACATTATAAAGAGTTTTTGGTACTGGAACCAAACATTTTGACTTTATGCATACCATCAAAACAACAACAACAACAACAACAACAACAACAACAAAATAAAATAAAAAATAATAATAATAATAATAAAAAAAATAAAAAAATAAAAAAAATAAAATGTATTTTTTTTTAAATATATTATTGTTTAAGAGAAATAACAATTAAAAAAATAAAAAATGTTCCATGAGAAGAGCCAGTTGTGATCTTTTACCTTCTGACATTTTGGATATTATACAGATTAAACAATTTTTTGTTACAGTATGAATCAAATTTTGGCCCCTGGCACCATCCTGTTCTCTAGCTCCCCCACCTGCTCCATTTGTTACTGCATCTTTCCCACAAATTGCATACTTTCATCTCAAACGGGGTTTTTGCACACATGTACATGTCCACATACCCCTCAACAAACTGTTTGACATTAGTGGGAAGGAACGTATTTGTTGCAATGGACATTCAAAGTGAGCCCATTTTGACTGCTGGAAAAGGCAACAGAGATTAATTTGTGAAATAGGCATTTATTAAAATTCTAAATTTCTAAATTTCTACATGATCAATTCTACATAAATTGTTGTAATATAGTAATGATATTAAAATTGAGAAAAACATGGCCAATCTTTGAGAAGATTTTATATTTTTTTAATTAAAAAAATATATTTTAAAATTATGTTACTCCATTAGTATTCATTTCCTCCCTATCATTAAACACTTTGGCCACAATAAAACAGATTTTCAGTAAGGAGGGGTCTTTTGTGCTACTGTACACTAATCAATTTCTGGTCAAAAATGACTAAAAGGTCAAAAGGAGAGTGCAGTTTCTTAAGAAAATAGAAGGGTTAAATCAGTCAATGTCCTTTAATACATTGTACACTAGTGTATATGCAGTGGATAATTATTTTTTTTCTTTAAGTGCAATAAGGCTATAAGTTAGTTAAGCTCTGAGATACATAACTTATTCTGGCTAGTAAAGGTCTATATCCCTATGGATGCAGTTTGCCAAGCTGACCAGCAGATGGATAGCATCTCCTTAATCTAATGAAATAATATCAAGCACACATTTGTGGATAAAAGTGCTGCAGAATACAACATTACAACAGAGTACTCATTTGCACAAGTCTCAAAGTATTATTTTAATACTAAGACTAGTCATTATATTTATGGTGGAACACTAACATCAGCCTCTATCTACATCAGTCCATTTAATCTAGGCCTTAATTACTTTCTCAAGCTTAATTTCACCTCACTTTGGCAAAAAAGGTCAAATTATTTGTCATGAAAAGGTTTATCAGAAAGAAACATTCAACTAATTACTTTATTAACCTTGTTTAAAACCAATTAATAACCTTTGGCCCCAAGGAACTCAAAAATATATATATTATATAGATATAAGATATATAAAGTTAATATTTCTTTTTTTTTTTTTTTTTTTTTTATTATCTTGATTAATTGTTGCAGTGCAAATGGGTAGAGACATGAAATAATTTTGGTTGACTTGTCCTTTGGTGTGATATGCTATACTCCATCAAAAAATATTTTAAGCAGCATTTTATGAATATTTCTATAATAATGCATGCCACCTTTATGACCTCATATCAGTTGAAAGACTAAATGGAATATTTATACTTTTTTTTTTTTTTTTTTCACATAGCAGAACCATTTAAAATGAAGTAGGTAAGGTAAAAAGGTGATTAAAATAGTGAAAAACACACTTAAGATACACAAAACACTTTCCTAAGATTGTACACTCCACTATAAAGTACATTCATTTTAACCTCAAATCGTGTTTAAAAGAAAAAGTCCATGGACATGTTGTGCATAAAGTACAAGTATACATAAGAATTTTTGTATTTTCTTTTTAAGAGTTCTCTCTAATCTTCACCATAATAAATTACTAGGTGAACTACTGTGTCATGGTTAAAAAGTAAAACTCAGAACTTGCAGTCAGTTGCTTGTGTCATTTTGGCAAATGCATATGAAGGCCAAAAATGAGCTTTCATCCCCTATGCTACAAAACACTATTATTTATATAATTGTGCAGTGTGTATTGATTTGAAGGAATCAATAGCAAGCACAAGCTAAGCATACTGACCACACAGACCTCCCATGGCTGACTGGAATAACTGCTGCTCAGAGTGAGATGGTTTAAAGTTCACAAGGTGCAATAAATTCATTTTCAGAGCAGAAGAAGAGACTACATCCTGACAGATTAGCATTTTTACATGCTGTGTGTACAACCCATTATTCTAATACAACAGCTGTCTGCAGTTGCACAGCTACTGACTCCTGTTTGACAAAACAAGACTAGGCAAATATATTATATGCAGCCAGTTGCACATGATCATTTTTGTCTAGACTTATTAATTGTACAGCCAGTAAGTTTTTTCACATTTTTACTTCTTGAAATACAACCCGTGTTAACGGCAATGTTTGAACTTTTCCCCAGTTTGATTTGTGGCCGATGTGAGAGTTCAGTGGTTGTTCTTTTCTAAACACTTTGCATTTAAATTGTCCTAGTACATGGTGCTAATTGCTGCAGGCAGTTCTGGTCTTGAAGCAACACTGAAAATCAATATCAGTCACCAGAGAAAAAGAAAGATTGAGAAAAACACAGAGAACGATAAAGAGAGTGTGTGAGAAAGAGGGCCAAAAAAAAAAAGAAGCCTCAAAATGAATTTGTAACTGTTAAAAGGATGGGCAAGGAGGAGGCAGGAACCGGCTGAACAGTAAACGTAAGGTTTAATGATATAAATGAACTTAAAACAACATAAAACATAAACAAACACACACAAACACGCACATATGCAGTCCGGCCGTGTGCATCTCTCTCTCTCTCGAACTGGTGCCTCCGGCTCCCTTTATCTCACTCTCCCATTGATCAGCTGATTCAGAGCCAGCCGTGCACCATTACGGCCCGGCCACGTCCTCCTCCTTGTCACACTCCTCCCCCACCCGATTCAGTCTTGGTCGCCACCGGTTTGACTACCCCCATATGGTGGGGAGACGCTGCCCTTCCAGCCGTTCTGTCAGCCGGTGGTCCACCCTGCCTCCTGTGAACCTGGGGGAGAGACGAGGGGAGGCGTGGGGAGAGGGAAAGAGCAAGCAGAGACACACAGTGAGAGAGAGAGAGAGAGAGAGAGAGACGAGAAAGAGAGAGAGAGAACTTGCTTGCCGCTCCCGGACGCCCTGTCGCCTGGTCCTCAATCGCTCTTCCACCCTCTGGCGGATGCCAGCTCACTCCTTCCCCAGTGGACAGCAACGAGTCATCCGGCCCCTGGCGGATGGAACCGCTCCTCCCCTTCTTTGGCAGACGGCAGCAGTTCATCCGGCTCTCGGCAGCCAGCAGCGACCCCTCCATCCCCAGGCAGACAGCCGCGGCTGCTCCCCTGGCAGATGGCAGCGGTGAGGACTCTGCGACAATGCATCCCTCCTCCATCCTGGGTTCCGGCACCACTGTAACAGTTAAAAGGATGGGCAAGGAGGAGGCAGGAAATGGCTGAACAGTAAACGTAAGGTTTAATGATATAAATGAACTTAAAACAACATAAAACATAAACAAACATACACACACATGCAGCGCAGCCATGTGCATCTCTCTCTCTCTCTCGAACTGGCGCCTCCGGCTCCCCTTTGTCTTGCTCTCCTGCTGATCAGCTGATTCTGCGCCGGCCGTGCACCATTACGTCCCAGCCAAGCCCTCCTCTTCGTCACAGAATTACCTACTGAGGTTTTTTTTTTTTCTTTTTTTTTCAACTACAGTGTTTTCCACCTTTTTTTCCCTTAGGTACCCCATAGCCCCATAAGCAAGGCTTCTAAACCTATGAGCCTGAAATGTGTTCATGTTATTTTAGTGGACATACAATATTTCTTTGTTGCATATGGCAAAAACACATGGACATATGGAACACTAAGCATGGCTAATTTCATTAAAGCAGATTTAAATCGAGTTTAGTTTTTGCACTTCCCATGCGATTGTAAGCAGATTGAGAAATACATATATTTCAACATATTTCTGCATTTATATTATGCATACACTGTTTATATGTGTTTTTACAGTCATACATACTGTATATTTTATGTATGTGTTTGTTATTTTAGATCTGCATTTACTTTGATTTTGGATATCGTGCTTTAAAATACTCTTTCCAAGTATCCCCTGGAACCTGCTTAAGTATCCCATGTTTGGGAATCACTGAACTACACCTTGTCACATTTTCCTCACAAACTCATAAATGATAAAAAGTATAATCCTATTATTTACAGCTCTCTCCTGAATTTAAATTAAATGATTTCTCAGACCTTCAGAAATTCTGATCAGTTCAAAAGCTCATTCAGACAAATGGAAAGCTTACAGGACTTCTGCCCGTAACTTCAAACACTGCTGCCATAATCCTAATTTAGGAAATGACTCTGAATGGCTATAAACTAAAAGGTAAAATCAATATATTTGAGTACTGTGTCAGAAAGCCCCTGAACTGCAAAATATAAAGAAGAGAGCAGTGGAAACACAAGGGTTGAATGAGGCATTTTTGTCTATTTCTCTCTTGCAAGCTTGTTCTTGTTGATGGATTTGGCTGCAAGACTTCAGTAAAATCATGCAATCATTTTATAAACTGTCATGAAGAACAAATATAGATTTCTCATTGCCACAATATCCAACTAGACCACTGAGGCAATAGTGACATCCAAATTACATTTAAAAACTGAATCACAAGGCAAACATAGTGACCAACGTCATTAACAGTGAAGGTGACAGTTGCAGCCTCTGTTGTCCTATTAGCTGGTTCTTAATCCTGTCTTTGCTGAGTTCACCTCAAACATCAGATGGTTTATTATTTCAGTGCCACCCAAATTAAACTATAAATCTGAAGCTATGAAAGCTTTATTGGTCAACTGCAGCATCATTCCAACAATATATTGGTTTATTTTTCTTTCTGTGATATACATATTATGGAGCTGGGGTAACAGGGCTGACAGTTTGCAGTGAAATGTTATTCTGTGATTGAATTTAAATGTGAATTAGTAAAGCAGAATCAATGCATATCATCAGCCCATGGTGCAACATACATCTCAGCTGTGCCCTCTGAGATGTTTTTCCTTCAAACACTATTCATTATGCATGCTCAGTCAACAGCCATGGCCAGCATTTTCAAATGCTAATTGTTGCAGTTGACTCCAGCATCATTGTAAAAGGAACAGAGAGCTGAAACAAATTAATTACTGAACCAATACAGATCCTTATTTTTGGAGAATAATTACCTTTTTATTGGATAGAATTTTGGTCTGAGTGTTAAAGTGCTGTCATGTTTATGTTTGTTTTTGTTCATGTTTTGATTCATGTTCTTCATTTATGTCTTTTAATTTGAAGTTTACTTCCTATTTCCTGTCTGTCATGTGTTTGTCATGTGATTTCTTGGTTTTGTCATGTGACCCTCATGTTTCATGTGTTTTGTTCTCATTGGTTTATAGTCATTGTCTTGTTATCATGTTCATTAGTCTTGTCTTTTCATTGGTTCATGGTTATTAATCTTGCTATCTTGTTATTTGTTCAGTCTTGTGATTGGTTGTCATGTTATCTTGTTACCTTTGTCTGTGTATTTAAACCCTCATGTTTGCCTTTGTCCTTTGTCAGGTATTGTTTTGTGTTTTTGTGATCAGTTCATGATTCTTGTCAGCATCAGGGGAACCGACCCATTGAGGATTTTGTGGTGGAGTTCTGTGAACTATGTCATCAAGGGGAATTACAGGAGGTCTCCCTCAAACTGTTCTTTCATGCTGGAATAAACAAGCCCATTTATTCCCTGATGCAACAAGGGGGAATAGATTGGGCTCTCTAAGATTATATCGACTTTGCCCTGCTACTTAGTGGTTCATCATTTACTGTGGGAGTGGCTGATGACGAACTTGGTTCTCCTACAGTGTGCACCACAACAGAGTCCTCCACCACATTTAAGTCCTACACCACTGCCTGGAGCCTCGTCCGTCCCAGAGCCAGCACCTGAAGCCTTGTCCGTCTATCACGCCTGCCTCGCCAAGCCATGTTGTCCCACCATGCCAAGCTGTCACACCTGACCCACAATGCCAAGCTGTCACGTTTGACCCACCATGCCAAGCAGCTACGTCTGACCCACTATGCCAGGCTGCCTTAACCCCTGGGACTCTGCCTCCAGTGGCTCTGCCCCCTGGGTCTCTGTCTCCAGCGGCTCCACCTCCCGTGTCTCTGCATCCAGTGGCTCTGCCCCATGAGAGTCCAACATGCCCCACTGCCCCGTCAGGCTCGCCATGCCACTCTGCCTCATCATGCCACATTCCCAGTTGTCCACCAGATCAACTGTTGTTGCCCGGTCCACCCTGGTTTCCAGGTCCTCAGCCAGCTCTGCCCTGGTCGCCTGGGCTGCCCTGGTCTCCGGGTTCTCCCATGTAGGATTTCGAGGCAGAAGAGAACTTGAACAATTCTACACAGAATGACATAAATACAGAATCTACACTGAATTTCTCCTAAACTATAAAGATATTCGGACTGGTGCCAGCAAGTCTGAGTTTCTCACATCTGGCAAATCTTAACTGCCTTAAGAACAGAGGTGAATGGGGGGGAGAAGCACAACAAAATCCCTCTCCTCTTTGGTAAGACTGATAAGGCCATTTGCTGAAGAAACGTCCCCATGGTTGCCATGGGAATTTCAGGACAAGACAGTCCGTTGTTCTTCAATATAACCAATATATAAATATAACTCTCAAGACTTAAAATTATTATACTAATCATGAATGTTTCTGGCTTATCATCTCACATAAAGCTTAATTCATGAACATTTGACATGAACTTTTGACTTTTCTTATTTCACTACTATCCAAATATACAGCTGTGTGTAGGATTTCACCAAAAATTTACAAATGCATCTTATGCAGATGATAACCCTGGCAAGTATGTTTCTCATAACGTGTAATGCATTATCCATGTTTAAAACTCACAAACTAATTAGTAGGAAGTTTTATCATGCATTATAACTGAATTATAACTGTAATTTAATAATAAAGTACAAGTGTTTGTAATTGATTGTCTCTTAAATTCCAGAATGATGGTGTGAAGTACAGTTGCAATCGAAATTATTCAACCCCCCCAAGACAGTAAGGATTTACAAAGGTAAGCTTTTCTGATGACCCTTACATCTAGATCTGTTGAGTGACACATTCAAAGTCATAGTGTGAATATATAACCTAATATTTCTAAATAGCAGTATTTTTTTTTTTAAATACAGCCATGTCATAATTATTCAATCCCTATTGCATGTAGCTGTTTCTTAAACATGTAAGGCTACACAAGTAATTGTTTTAAAAACAAAATTAAGTCATTAATCTGCAATGGCACTTAAGTTTTAAAATGTAAGTTTAGCGTTGTAAGCAAAAATGTATTTCTATGCAAAAAATGCAATTAAAATGGATAAAAGTGCATTTCCAAGGCACTTCAATTTCCAATAGACAAAGTTGGCAGCACCATTCATACTTTTTTTTTTTTTTTTTTTTTTTTTTAAATGGTACAACAGCAACCTTCTTGGGGTGTGGAAGAAAGCAAAACTTCACCAAGGGAAATGTTGACTTGAATATTCAATAAGTAATTAGGAAAGACCTGTGGAGTCCTGGAAGAAGGTTTTATAGACGTATGACACTAAACTGAAAATGAGTTTTAGACCCATGGGTCAGCAGTACGTCTGGAGTAAGATGACAAGAACAACACCATCCCCACAGTCAAGCATGGAGGTGGGTCAGTTCTGTTATGGGGGTGTTATGTGGCTGCAGGAAATGGCTATCCTGTGACTGACACCATGGATTCTTTCAGGTATCAGGCCATTTTGGCATGAAAAATGTGATACCTTCAGTGTGTAAATTGAAGCTCGTGATCACTGGACTTTCCAGCAAGACAATAACACCAAGGATACATCCAAGTTGTCCAAAATCTGGTTCAGGGATGGGTCATGGAATGTCCTTAAATGACCCTTTCAGTCCATCATTAAAATCTCATTTAAAATCTTTGTTGGGAAGCAGTGGCAGCACAGAAACCAAAGAATGTCAATGAGCCGGAAGATTTTGCTCATGAGAAATGTGTAAAATTCTAATAGAGAAGTGTCCGAAGCCTGAGAACACTTACCTGAAACATTTATTTGCTGTTATTATGGATAAAGGATGCTCCACAAATGATTGACTTTGGGGGTTGAATATTTTTGACATGACATTTGTGGAGAGAATTTTTATTTTAAAATTTGGGTAAACTGAACTCTTTGTTCTCAAAATCACTCAAATGTGTATTAAAAACTTACTTTGACTGTTTACTGAGGTTTTAGTTGATGTGTTTTAATTCACATCACCAGAATGTATTGCTGGTCAGGGGGGTTGAATAATTTCGATAGCAACTGTATATTCGGGTCATTTGCAGTTATAATTTTCTTATAAAATTCATGATTAAAATGTTCATGGATTTATCTGCTACTGAGAGTTCGAATGCAGAGTTTTGTGTTGTAGCTATGGTGTACACCCAATGCACAGCTGTAGACCTCTGTTAACCTGCTAGATAATGTTATTGTGTTGAAATAGTTTTGCTAATCAGCTGTGGGCCAACTTTTACGTACAATTGTGTAGAATTATGCAGATTGTTTGTCGTTCTTACTATCATGTATAGTTTTCAAGTGTGGAGATGGATTTATTTTTACAAATGGTAATTTTACGTCAGCGATCCATGGTAGTGCTTGGCTAACTTTAATGTTATTGTTTTGGTAAGGGTTTACTATTCAGCTGTGGGCCAGCTTTTACCTAAAACTGTGTAACAAAATGGTAAATCTCAAGAGTCTTATATAATTATATAATTACAAGCTGTAATGTTACGGTCGCTATCCATGGTAGTCCACGGCTAACTTGCTCACTAACCGGGAGTAAGCCTCTGTTCTCTGTTCATATCTCAGGCAAAAAAATTCCAGCTACACCCATTTCAGCAAAAGATGACTAACTTAGATGCACTACGTGTCTTTTACTTGAAGCTTTGTTAGGTTCACAACAATCAACAGTGTACTTGTAAGAAAGTTACAAAATTAAAACTTACCACTGTGAAACATCCTGCTCAAGTCGTGCTTGCGAAGGTGGTTCAGGTCGATAAGCTTGTTCTTCCAAACTTTCATTATTTCATTCATTATCGGACTCTGGTACGGCAAAAACCAACGCCACTGTTACCATAGTTACAATAGTGTTTACAGCTGGTCAGCAAGACTTGGGAGCTGAAACTCGGTTATGGTAAGGGCAGTTACATTTCCGACACGCTCTACGTGGTTAACCAATCAGAGCAGACTGGGCTTTTCGGAAAGGGGGGCTTTAACGAGACAGGAGGTAAATCAGAGTGTTTCAGCCAGAGTATGAAGTGTGGGGAAAAGAAAATGTACAGTATGAGAAAAATTTGTTTTTTGAACATTAAAGCATGTAAACCTATTCTAGTAGACCCCCAAAATAAAATTATGACCCTGTAAATTAGCATAATAAGGGCTTTTTAAAATGTCCCCCTGCCAGGACAAAGAAATCTCTTGCAGTGTGGTAAGTGTAAAGAGATGAGCGATGTTCCTCTACCTCTTCCTAAACGGCCTTATTTTATAGCTAGATTGATGACATTGAGATGTTCCAGTGCATTCAACTAGTCTATCTTAACTGTCTGTGGGAACTGTCTTCAATCATGGGAGTAGTGATTTTCACATTTCTGTGCCTGCTCGCTGAGTGAATTTGATAAATAACTTGCGTAATAATGTGCATCACTGTCCAAGTGTAATTTTGAACAGGAGTGTACATTCTTTATCATGCCAGAGTTTTACAGTAAAACTTTGTACTGGCAGGAGGAACTCCTGCTTGATAAGTGTGTGTCCAGAGAAACTGGCACAATAAGTTAAGATCCACCGAAATCAAAAGAAATGCTTGTTTAAACAGCCGCAGTGAACCTGCTGTTTAAATAGAGATTAATCTAACTTTGAATAAATTGAAATTATAAGGGCCACCTTGTAAAATATTTACGTATGGCATCTGTTACTTGCACGTTGTTTTAAAGTTTTATTTTAAATGAATTAGAATTGTAAAGGCCAATTGTTTGCACAGTGCTTAAGAGTTATTCTGAATAAGCTAGAGTTAACAGTACCACACAGTAAACAGGATATGTGTGTCGTCTGTTATTTGTGAAATAAGATTCACTTTAAATGCATTGAAATTACAAGTGCCCCATTGAGTTACAACGAGCTGAATGTGAAGCCTGTTATTTGTGCATTACTGAATGCTCTGTGCTCATGTTATTTGCTGAAACAGTGTTAACACTGCATATCAACAAAGAGTTGCAGACAGTATTGGTTGTCATGACAACGAGTTATCACAGGAAGTCCAAGGAGACTCTTCCGGGGCAAGTCAATGCGCAAGCACAACATGCCGACGTGTATTGTAAACAAAGCACAGTGTAGTTAAGCTAACTTGAACGAGCGGTCTCCTATTGAAAGTCTAACCTATAAACTTAACGTTAAAGATTAGCGGCTAACATCCCATGTGCTTGCTACATTTAAATACAGCTTGTGTTTTGAGCGGTGTTAAAGTGAATTAACCCCATAATATCTCAAACTTAACACACATCTTTGGTCACTTCATTACTTTGCATTTTATTAAATTTTCTCCCTCTCCATCACCTTCATCTCATCAAACTAAAATACTGTTTCTCAATGATCGACTGAGTTACATTTCAATTTAGTTTAATTGGAGAGTTGATTAAAATGATCTTTTCTTTCCTTTTCCTTTGTTTTGTTCTTTTTCATCACCTTTATTCTTTCTTCTTAACCTACCTTGTATAATAATAGGCCTGAAGCAGTGAAAGTTTCTTGGAAACGTATTGCTGTCTATCATTTCTATTTTTACCTACATCCCCTCACTTTATAGTTTTCTTTTATTTTAGATAAAAATAAAATATTTATTTATTTTCCCCTTTTTGTTTGGAGAGCACTGAGGTGATCTCTCCCACAGTGGATACCCACTCGAGTGAAGTCAACTCACCTCAAGGCTCCACAGTATAAGACTTTGTCATTGACTACCCCATTGTGGGTTTCCAAAGTGACAAAATCCCACCAATTCAAGAAAAGAACTCTAGACTCAAGACCTTGGAAAGGCATCTGAAAATGTTAAAACCCTGACCCAACAACTTGACCTCACCAAAGAGAAGCTCAACATGAGCCAAGCTGAAACACTCCTACGAATTAATGCAAGGGTTTTAGATGGACAGATGTGCCAGAGCACCACCCCTGTCCTACAGAGCAGCATCCTCCGATCAAAAGATGCCAAACAAGGGAAGGAATGAGGGCCACTGCTCAACTTCACTGGCCATCTCCCAAGAACCCCTTTCCAATGCCAGAGAGAGGGTACCCATCCAAACAAACCATGAAACTGTGCATGTAATGGACTTCAGAGACCTCAACAAGCTGGCATGGAACATTGACAAGTTCACGCCAAATCCTGCTGAAGATCACAAGATCCATGCTTACCAGCATGACATAGACTTCCACCTGGAAATGAGGCCTCAAATGACACAACAGAGACACTCTCTATCTACTATAGATAGCATCCAATCTTGAGATGCGAAGTTTTCTTGACAAACAGTCAGCCAAAACAAAGTCTGACTACCAACTTCTGCGAGAGGCCTTGATAAAATAATTTCCAGTCCCAAAGTCTGAACAAGGACTGTATACTTCCCTGAACACAAACAGGGTCAGCCAGAGACTGTACAAGCATATTACCACAGACTCCTGCAAGTCTACTTCGGTTCTCGAAATGAACCTGAGATGGAAGAAGAAACCACCTTCAAAGCCATCTTCCTTCGAAACCTGCATCGCATTGTGCGCTATCATCTAGGAGTCACAGCCTGTCCTCGCATGATGACGGCTCGACATCTACGTGACTTAGCACACAAGGCTTATGTCAAGCAAAGGATTGCCTCAAGAAAGGCCCATAAGTCATCGTCAGTCTCGGGCCTCACCACTGAAAACTAAGGTCTGGCTTTAGAAGATATGTGACATCACACAAAGCCAGTTTCTTCAGCAACGAGCGAAGAAAATCCAATGCCGTCAAAGAATGTGACCCCCCCACCTCAGTGTCAGACCCAGGTATAAGCCCAATCACTGGGAAAACCATGGTATAGGCCTCATCCCTCAAACTACCAGAGAGAAAGGACAACATGGGAACCAAGATGTGGACGTTCAAAGGCAACCGATGACAAAGTCTACATCAGCATTGTTCAGACAGACACAGAACTGAGATAAGAAGAGCCTATCTGGCACAAGAACCAGATAAGCCACCTTCAGAAGACTTAGAATAGCTGCTGGAGCTCCTGACAGCATACTTCAAACAAAATCCACCCAAGCAAGACCAGGAAAGGGGGAGCTTGAAACAGTCTGACACTGCTTGTAACAATTCTACACACTGTTTGAAACAGTCTGACAGAGAAAAGACTGTTCATATTATACACCACTAACATATCCAACCACTATAGGAAAATATAAAACTGTTTTCCTAATAGGCAAGGCATCCCACACTAGTTTAAGGCACATAAGACCCAAACTACCTGACGCCCTGGCCGTCTGGCCCCCAGTGGTCTCCAGCGCCGTCTGCCGCCCCCCCCCCCCGGGTCTCCAGCCCCATCTGGTCCCCCATGGTCTCCAGCCCCATCTGGTCTGTCATGTGATTTCCTGGTCTTGTCATGTGACCCTCATGTTTCATGTGTTCTTTTTCTCATTGGTTTATAGTGGAGTTGGGGTACTGGAGTTTGGACTCAGACTGCTTTCTCTATTGCCTTGCCCTGTGCTGTATGTGTGTGCGGGAAAGAGACTGCCATTCGCCAGACATGCTCTGTCGCTCTCATCCAGAAATATCAATAACGTAAGTACACTTTTAAAAGTGCATTCCCCAACTCTGCAAATTATTAAATGGGACAAATGTTTTATCAGACTCATGTTACTATGCAAAGCCTTTTCATTGTTGATGGGTTTTTGAACGGGGGGATCGCCAAACTAGATCGCGCAACTTTAAAGCCCAGGGCCCCCTTGTGCAGTCAAGGGCCCCTGGGCGCTGGCCCCATTGGCCTGGTCAGTAATCCATCGCTGCTTTAGGTGTCAGTTATTCACTGTTCTGTTCTGTGGACTCTTATTTTGATATGGTTTTTGTATCATCCTTAGTTTCCCCTGGACTACACTTCCCATAATACACTGCCCTCATCACTGCCATCTGTTCCCAATCCTCCTCACCTGTTCTCCGTTCCCTCATCAGCACCTTTGTGTATAAATACCCTCCAGTTTTATTCATTCCTTGTCAGTTCTTGTATTGTCACATTGTATTGTTGTGCTGTTAAAGTGTTATTTAGTTGGTTATTGTTGTTTAGCATTACACTTTGTTCCACTCCAGAATTTGTTCCACTTCAGTGAGTTTCCTTGACTGATATTTGTTCCACTCCAGCATCTACTATTAAAAGATTGAAACGTTGCTCCTGCGTCTCCTCTCTTCCATTCCTAGAACCAATGTTACAGAAGAACTGACCATCAAATTGACAAACAGATTTCTCCTATATTCCTTCATAGTCATTCCTTCAAGTCATGGAGCTGACCGGTCCTTTCTTGGAGCTATTCAAACAAGGCCTTATTCTCCTGCAATACACCGTAAAGTTCTGTCAACTCATCTCATCCACCACTATCTTGGACCCCTACCCCATTGCCATCTACGGAATGGGCTTTAACTTCCATCCCACTGCTCTTCTGGAAGTGGAGAATCTTGCCTTCTTGGAATACGTCTGAGCCACGCTTTTCATCCATCACCCCTCGCTATTTTCCATTTCCAAGGTTACTCCTCTCCCAGTTTTCTCCCCTCACATTGTGGATTATGGCGGGAACCCCGTGCCACCTCCTTGCTTCAGAATCAGAATGAGCTTTATTGCCAAGTATGCTTACACATACAAAGAATTTGTCTTGATGACAGGAGCTTCCAGTACACAACAATACAAAAACAGCAACAAGACTTTTAAAAAATAATTAAAATTGAATAAAAAAATAGATAAATATTGAAAAGAAAAAAGTATATATAGAATACACAATAGACAAAATATATATATATATATATATATATATATATATATATATATATATATACACACACACACACATATATACACATACACATATATGAATATACATACATACATACATACATACACACATACGTAGTGCAAATCTAAATACTAATCAGTTATGTACAGTGCAAGGGAATGTAATGGCAGAAGAGGTAGGATGTGTTGGATAATATAAAAAGACTAAGCTGTGTATTGCACATTAATTATTGCTCAAAGGGGTAGTTTTAACTGTTCATGAGATAGATAGCCTGGGGGGAAAAAACTGTTCCTGTGCCTGATGGTTCTGGTGCTCAGAGCTCTGAAGCGTCGGCCAGAAGGCAAGAGTTCAAAAAGGTAGTGGGCAGGGTGAGTGGGGTCCAGAGTGATTTTTCCAGCCTTTTTCCTGACTCTGGAAGTGTATAGTTCATGAAGGGGGTGCAGGGGGCAGCCAATAATCCTCTCAGCAGTCCAAACTGTCCTTTGTTGTCTTCTGATGTCTGATTTCATAGCTGAACCAAACCAGACAGTTATTGAAGTGCAAAGGACAGACTCAATGACTGCTGAGTAGAACTGTATCAGCAGGTCCTGTGGCAGGTTGAACTTCCTCAACTGGCGAAGGAAGTACAACCTCTGCTGGGCCTTTTTCACAATGGAGTCAATATGTGTCTCCCACTTCAGGTCCTGTGAGATGGTAGTGCCCAGGAACCTGAATGACTCCACTGCTGCCACAGTGCTATTTAGAATGGTGAGGGGGGACAGTGTTGGGGGGTTCCTCCTAAAGTCCACAATTCACGCCTTCCATGGCCCTTGCCTCCACGCATACCACAGCCCCTGTCTGCCCCTGTCTCCACGTCTTCCATAGCCCCTGTCTCCAAGGTAACTCCTCTCCTTTTCCCCCTTACACTGTGAATTATGGTGGGAACCCCGGGCCAAAATCAGTGCACATGCCTACCATGGTTAATGAGCCTGTGCCCATGTCTGCCATGGTTAACGAGCCAGTGCCCATGCCTGTAGCCTCGACCGTCCTAGAGCCAATGCCTGTAGCCTCGACCGTCCCCGTAACCACACTCCCTGCTGGCCGGAAGAGGAGGAGAAGGACACCTCTCAAGTCTCTGCCCATGCTCACGACCACGGAGGTCAATTTCCCCAGTCTCTGCCTGTATTCTCTACCACGGGAGTCACTTCCCAGCCTCCCATGGCTCTTAGCCCCTCGAGCCTCCCATGGCTCTGCCATCCATTGCTCTGACTTCCACGGCTTCGCTCCTTGAGCCTCTCATGGCAATGTCACAGTTATTCACCGTTCTGTTCTGTGGACTCTTATTTTGATATGGTTTTTGTGTCATCCTTAGTTTCTCCTGGACTACACTTCCCATAATGCACTGCTCTCTGTTCCCAATCCTCCTCACCTGTTCTCCGTTTCCCTCATCAGCACCTTTGTGTATAAATACCCTCCAGTTTTATTCATTCCTTATCAGTTCTTGTATTCTCACGTTGTGCTGTTAAAGTGTTATTAGTTGGTTGTTGATGTTTAGCATTATACTTTGTTCCACTCCAATGAGTTTCCTTGACAGATTCTATGTATTTGTTCTACTCCAGCGTCTGCTATTAAAAGATTGAAATGTTGCTCCTGCGTCTCCTCTCCCATTCCTAGAACCAACATTACATTAGGGAAGTAGGCTCTACCTGGACACAGCAGGAGGACTGAAAAGTGTGAAGTGTCGTAAACTGTAAAAATGTAAATGTAAAAATACATTTATAATGGTATCTGATCTTTTCTGTTTTATTTGTTTAATTTTATGGGCCTTATTAAATGTTTTAATATTACCATTTATTAAATGTATTGAACACATTAAATGTATTTAGTAAATTCCATTACATGTATTTCACACATAATTTTAGATAAAACTAAATTGAATGGACAAATTGAAAATGAAGAAGAAAAAAAATACTAAATTAAAATTCAAAATAATTACTCTGATTGTAATGTCGTACTCAGCTTTCACTTTCTTTAGTCTATGTTTGAGTGGAGGGGAAAAAGCAACAAATAATTGAAATTTCAACAGAACGCAATAAGAAGTGTGTTTAAGGACAGTTTTGTCTTCATACACAAAACATATGCTTTCATTCTGAAACCAATTTGAAATTTGTTCAGCAGGATAAAATCATAAAATGTGAAATGCAACGGAGGTGTTTTTGTTGCATTTATATTGACAGATTGTTTTTCTTAGTTGTGAAGAATAAAATAAGCTTAAAATATTGGTTGAGTTTACAGTTACAATTTTAATTCATATTCATGAACAGAATCATTCTGACTCAGTCTCGACTCTGACTCTGCCTCTTATGGTCTCGGCCTTGAGTCCGACTCTGCTCCTTTTGGACTCAGCCTTGATTATTTAAAGACTTGGCTTGGACTTGACTAAGGTGGACTCGAACCCAACACTAGTTTATAGTCATTGTCTTGTTATCATGTTCATTAGTCTTTTCTTTTCATTGGTTCATGGTTATTAGTCTTGTTATCTTGTTATTTGTTCAGTATTGTGATTGGTTGTCATGTTATCTTGTCTGTGTATTTAAAACTTCATGTTTGCCTTTGTTCTTTGTCAGTTATTGTTTTGTCTTTTCATGGTCAGTTCATGATTCTTGTCATAGTCTAGTGAAGTCTGTATTTAGTCAAATTTATGTTCATGTTTATATATTCTGTTTTGTTTTCACTTTGGAATGATTTCATATTTTGGATTTCACATTGTTAATAAATACTGCACTTGGGTTCACAAGTCATCATCTGTTCCTGTCTTCAGCCTGCCTCAACATTACAAGGGTAGTTTTGAGATGACGTTTTAAGATGCAACGCAAACACAAAGTGGTTGTTTTTTTTTTGGGTTTACATAAGCTATAAACAAATAAATGCTTGAATAATGTTCACCTCAGTTCTGCTCATACCAAAATTGGTCTAATTGGACCATACAGTATGTAGCATACCATGCTCAAAACGGCCCACACTGGGGTTTGAAACACTTGATATATGATAACCATGATAATGAAGAGTCAGTGAGAGTGATTAAGGAGATGTGTGGGGCCACATTTAGAGATGCTCAATATACTCGGGGAAACATGGGAAAACTGAAACACAAATTTGTCTGTTAAAGGGACAGTTCACCCAAATTTGAATTTTCTGTTATCATTTACTCACCCTCATGCTGATCCAAGCCCATTCGACTTACTTTCTTCCATGGAACATAAAAGGAGATGCTAGGAAAAATGACTCTGTAACCATTCACTTTGTATGGAAAAAAGACACAATGAAAGAGAATGGTGACTGAGGCTAACATCTCCCTTAGTATTCCACAGAAGAAAAAATGAATATAGGTTTGGAGCAAAATGAAGTTTATTAAATAATAAAATAATTTTCATTTTTTTATACAATGATGTTATCGAATAAATAACATTGTATATGCCTTTCTCTTTAAAACAGAGCACCAGTCTGGACATGATACACAATCTATTTGTCTTGATATATGATATAAATGTGCTATTCATTTCTGTTAATTTCTCCATGTATAATGCTGTAAAATTACCGCTTTGATTCCATTTTCCATTTTTAAACTGTTTTATTAGGTTTATGGAATGATGCAACCTAATCTCGTTACTACTATAACCATAATTTTTGCAAACTGAGTTTTATGTGCCATGTTCTACGATTCGCTGCAGTTTCCTGGTGAAATTAACTCTACACAAATTACGAGTACAAGGGCTTATGACTTTAGAAACACTTATTTTTCACTCTATAACTCACACACTGCTATGTCATGACTTCGTAACACTTTTACTCTAATGCATCTTTTGAAAAACAATACATTTGAACACTTATGTGACAGACCCACCAACATTTACACACTTTTCCCAACATGATTATTTTGTGCAGTAGCTCATCTAATAGCGTTAGACTTTGGACTCAGAATAACGAGACTTGAGCCCAGCCAAACATGTAAACTGTCTCGTGAGACGAAAGTTAAATCAAGTCATTTTTATTTACAACAGACGTCGTTTCAAAGGAGCTGTACAGGAAATTATTCTATAATAGAAAATAAAGCTGTAATGTCTTATTCATCATTGTACGATTTGATAAAAAATTGATTGTAGATTGTGCCTTAACATGTAAGTAATATTTGTATTTAGAGCCCCATGAGGAAGCCAAAGGCGACTGTAGAAAGGAACAAAACAAACAAAAAACAAACAAAAAAACACATAGAAGTGTCATTGGTTTGGTTTAGGTGTTGGTAGGGGTGGGGTTAGTAGCTCAAAAATATCTTTTTAAAAGTGTAATGTAAAATTATTGACTATGTTTTCCTGTGTGTTATATGTTTTATATTGTTGATAATTGGTTAGGTTTAGGAAAGGGGTTGGGTTTGGGGATCTAAAAAAGTGATATAAAAGTGGTCCGTGTAATGCTTTACAGTTGATTTTTCAGACCATACCAATCCAAATACAAAAACAGAAAAATGGTTTGAAAACTTTCATTTATTTTTTCTGGTTACTTTACAAATGGATAACTGACTTTATCTCCATTTCTTCAACTTTTTCTGAATTGTGACTTAAGAAAAATTTTTTTGAATATATGACTTGTCACCAATTTTCTATTTTTAAATTGTTGCGTCTTGCAAGTTGCGCTGCGGGCTGTACCATTATCACAGGGTCGGGGATATGTGTGGGCTGGGGAACAGACTGCTTATTTCTGCAGATTTGCTCAGGAGTAGCTTAAAAAAGGATGCAGGGATTGGAAACCTATGGCAAGCATGCCACCATTTTTATTGTATACAGTCTTCTTATTTTATGTATACTGTATATTGTATATTATTTATATTGTATACAGTCTTCTTTTTGTGTATACTGTATATTTTTATTGTATACAGTCTTCTTTTTGTGTATACTGTATATTGTATATTATTTATATTGTATACAGTCTTCTTTTTGTGTATACTGTATATTGTATATTATTTATATTGTATACAGTCTTCTTTTTGTGTATACTGTATATTTTTATTGTATACAGTCTTCTTTTTGTGTATACTGTATATTGTATATTATTTATATTGTATACAGTCTTCTTTTTGTGTATACTGTATATTTTTATTGTATACAGTCTTCTTTTTGTGTATACTGTATATTGTATATTATTTATATTGTATACAGATTTCTTTTTGTGTATACTGTATATTGTATATTATTTATATTGTATACAGTCTTCTTTTTGTGTATACTGTATATTTTTATTGTATACAGTCTTCTTTTTGTGTATACTGTATCTTGTACATTTATATTGTATACAGTCTTCTTTTTGTGTATACTGTATATTGTATATTATTTATATTGTATACAGTCTTCTTTTTGTGTATACTGTATATTGTACATTTATATTGTATACAGTCTTCTTTTTGTGTATACTGTATATTTTTTATTGTATACAGTCTTCTTTTTGTGTATACTGTATATTGTATATTATTTATATTGTATACAGTCTTCTTTTTGTGTATACTGTATATTGTACATTTATATTGTATACAGTCTTCTTTTTGTGTATACTGTATATTTTTATTGTATACAGTCTTCTTTTTGTGTATACTGTATATTGTACATTTATATTGTATACAGTCTTCTTTTTGTGTATACTGTATATTGTACATTTATATTGTATACAGTCTTCTTTTTGTGTATACTGTATATTTTTTATTGTATACAGTCTTCTTTTTGTGTATACTGTATATTGTATATTATTTATATTGTATACAGTCTTCTTTTTGTGTATACTGTATATTTTTTATTGTATACAGTCTTCTTTTTGTGTATACTGTATATTGTATATTATTTATATTGTATACAGTCTTCTTTTTATGTATACTGTATATTGTACATTTATATTGTATACAGTCTTCTTTTTGTGTATACTGTATATTGTACATTATTTTTATTGTATACAGTCTTCTTTTTGTGTATACTGTATATTGTATATTATTTATATTGTATACAGTCTTCGTTTTGTGTATACTGTATATTTTTATTGTATACAGTCTTCTTTTTGTGTATACTGTATATTGTATATTATTTATATTGTATACAGTCTTCTTTTTGTGTATACTGTATATTTTTATTGTATACAGTCTTCTTTTTGTGTATACTGTATATTGTATATAATTTATATTGTATACAGTCTTCTTTTTGTGTATACTGTATATTGTATATTATTTATATTGTATACAGTCTTTTTTGTGTATACTGTATATTTTTATTGTATACAGTCTTCTTTTTGTGTATACTGTATATTGTATATTATTTATATTGTATACAGTCTTCTTTTTGTGTATACTGTATATTGTATATTTATATTGTATACAGTCTTATTTTTGTATATACTGTATATTGTATATTTATATTCAGTCTTCTTTTTGTGTATACTTTATATTGTATATTATTTATATTGTATACAGTCTTCTTTTTGTGTATACTTTATATTGTATATTATTTATATTGTATACAGTCTTCTTTTTGTGTATACTGTATATTGTATATTATTAGGTGTATATTGTGCTGTGTAACAAGGGCTGTGTCCCGTTTCGAAGGCTGCATGCTAGGTAGGACGCGTCCTTTGAAGGCTGCAGTATACCGAGTGTCCTCCTTTAAACAAGCCTCGTTTAAACGAGACGGCCTTCGTAGGACAAATGAAAACGGAACATAACATGGTTGCTATGACAGCACGCCACTCTTTAACAAGCGCGAGCGCTTTGAGTGAGATGGCAACAAAGTCCCTTTAGAAGGGAATGTATGAGGTACATTTTAGAAGAGTTATAATGATGTAAAGAGAAAAGAATATAGATTTTACATGTACTTGTAGTCTAATACTTTATTGTAATTATATATTAATATAATATTACATATTATATACTCTGCACCCATCTACTGAGGTACTTCAATTTCAACTCTAACATCGGAATTAATACTTGCGTTTGAACATCATATTTACGGGCAAATTGGCGTCATTTTTTGTAGACATTTCCGTTGAAGCAAAGAATTGTGGGTTGTGAGGAAGGATACACCTCATACATCCTTCGAATTCCTGTGAAAGAAGGTCACATTCGAAGGCTGCATTCAAAGTGTCCTACTTGCTTTTATGAAACGAGACAGCCTCAATGACGGATGCGGCCAACAAATGCATCCTCTGGAGGACGCATCCTTCCAAACGAGACACAGCCAAGATGTGCAAACTGTGTTATGTGTAAATCAGATGTTTATTGTAATTATCATACTGCTATGTTGCTTGGAACTGCACCCAAGACTTTCACCCACTGTTGCACTTGTGTATATGGAGTGACAATAAAGGGATTTGATTTGATTTGATACAGTAATAAGCATTCTTACAATAAATGGTGGTGATCTCTCCTGAATGGCTGTTAATTTCCTTTTTAATTTAGGGTCATTAATAATTTCTTATGTATTAAGGCCTTTGTATTAATCTTATTTGCAAATTGATTGCTCCTTGTAGGCCTACGATATTCATTCCTAACTGGAAGAAAACTGCCTCTTGGTGGCTGGCCGAGTAAAGAGCTCCGAATTCTGAAAATTCATCGCAAGTTCTTATAAAGTAGTTAACAAGTTACATAAGAATAGATCCATTATAATAAATTAATGTATTTAATGCAGTAGTGGATTTAGGCATGGGCGATATGTGCAGTTGCCCAGGGGGGCAGCACGAGGCACCTTTAACGCAATGGTGGCTGGCTGGACTTGCCAACCAGAACGACAGTTCGGTAATTAATAGACCGCTGTTATGACAACTTAATTTCATAAAAAAGTATTAATGCACAAGAATAGATCCAAGAGAATAGATAAATTTAATTCCTTGGAGTGAGAGTGTAAGGAGGTTTGTCTACTCTCTCGCTATCACCAAAATTAGATTTTGTTGTGTTACGATGCTGAGAAGCAGCATCAGGAATATAAGAAAAATATAAATAAAACAACATTTTAAGAAAAAAATTTGTAGCTTATTTTCACTATTTAAGTGAGGCAAGTAGCTTATTTTGGGCTTGTTTTTCCAGGCCATGTTGCTTGTTTCTCTTGCGAGATCTGGCAACACTGCAATTGGTATTTCACCCACCGCTTAGTGCAGAGTACCTACTGTTATTTTTAAAATAATGTTATTAACCATTATTTTATTTTGTTCTAGCCAGTAACCTTTTGGAAAGGAGGCTGCAGAACTTCTGAACCTGAGTGTAAAAATACAATTTGCTCGGAACGAATGAAAAGCATTTAGTTTTTAGTCCCTGGTAAAAAATAATATTAACAGTTAAAACACATTTTTAATAGGAACAATACTGATTATATGTCACTGCCATGCATATTGTATATACCTGTGTTTTGTACTGTACATTTTGTCAACATGATCACACAGGATCGGCGACAGTATGCCGATACATTAACATGCAACATTCCCCACCAGATATTTTTGCATCGGTTTCGGTGTCTTTACCTTCCCACGTGGCTCGATTGGCAGCTCGTTGCATCAGTAGCATGAGAAACCCGGATTTCTATCCACGTTGAAACCAGGAATTAATTGCGTTCACTTAATCAGTGACGAGCGTGATTCTGAGGTTGCATTTTCCCCACTAACATTTAATTTTTACTCCACTAATGGTTAGGTTTAGGGGTAGAGTCCATGAGATTTTTACAAATGAAAAGTCTACCTACTCTTTATGAATTCACTGTGAGATTAGGCTGACATTTGTTTAAGATCACTGCATAATGCACATTCATAATGACTGTTAAAACAAATGTTGTCAATTGGAACAATACTGACTGAATCATATTGCCATGTATATCTACATGTGTTATACATTTGCTCAAAACCCTGCATGTTACTAATTAAACACGACATCTAAACACGAAACCTATCTTGACTCTGACCCATTAGCCATTATTAGATACTTTAATACTGTGTCACAGTTTGTAGAGGAGGACCCATGATGCAGAAACACAAATACAGTTGATTTTTTTATTTTACATTTGTTTTCAGATTTTCTCCCCTTTTTCTCCCCAATTTGGCATGCCCAATTCCCAATGCAATCTAGGTCCTTGTGGTGGCGTAATGACTCGCCTCAATCCGGGTGGTGGAGGTCGAATCTCAGCTGCCTTATCACGTGGCTTGTTGAGTGCGTTACCACGGAGACATTGTGCATGTGGATGCTTCATGCTATTCTCCGTGGCATCCACTCACAACTCACCATGCGCCCCACCAAGAGTGAACCACATTATAGCGACCACAAGGAGGTTACCCCATGTGACTTTACCCTCCCTAGCAACTGAGCCAATTTGGTTGCTTAGGAGACCTCGCTAGAGTCACTCAGCACGCCCTGGATTCGAACTCACAACTCCAGGGGTGGTAGTCAGTGTCTTTACTCGCTGAGCTACCCTGCTCCACAAATACAGTTTATTGATAAAATTATGTATAGCAGAGATGAAAATGTCAAACAATAGATGCAAATGGCTAAAGATGTAGACAACGACGGCAGGATGACAGCGATGATTAGCGTGGGAACACCCGGGTGAGAAACAGATGATTAAACAGGCAGGCAGTAATCCAATGATAAAGTCCACAGGGTGGTAATCCAACAGGCGAAGAGAGCAGAGTTATCCAGAGCACACTGGGCAGAAAAACAAAATGACAGGACAGGACAGGACAGGACAGGACAGGACAGGACAGATGAAATGTCACAACTGCAGGGAGAAAATACAAGGAACAATCTGGCACTGAACATGTGAAACAAGAAGGTATATATAGGCAGAGTAAACGAGCTGCAGGTGAGACTAATGACTCGTAATCGGGGCGAATGAGATTTCCCATGGAAACGTCAAATGCACTGCTCACGTGGCAGGGAAAACACAGAGGGAAAACAATCACCACGCAGACACACAGGAAAAAACATAGCGAACCCACCAGAACCATGGAATACTGCCAATGACAGCATAGCTGTTAACGATTTAACGATAGCACAGCAATAACAATTACATAATTTTTAACGATAACTATGTTTTTGGTAGACATATGCACAGAGTGCACTACAAGTCACAGCAATAGTATTAATATTATTAATATTTGCTGAAGAAAAACACTTCAGATACGTAAAGTTTTTTTTTCTTTTTAAAGTGATACAAAGGCAAAGATCCAGCATAATGTTTTATATTATTGATATAAGAGAACTCGAGTAAGATTAAATGCAAAATCAAAAATGCAGCAATATGGAATATACAATCCACGTAAGATCAGAGAGTTTTTTTTTTTTTTTTTTTTTTTTTTGAGGGGATGCAAGGCAGTGATGCAACAATATAATTTACATGTTAAGAGAACGCATTTGCGAAAATTTGAGTTTTTAAGGTGTTAAGGCTTTTAATGTCAGTGGTCAAAACAGCTTTTTGTGCTTTAGGGACACCTGTTGCACTGGTTTTAGTAACTGCAGCTGCTTCTGACATGTGACCCAAAGCTCATATTTTATTGGTCATGTCATTACTGAGCAAAAAAAAAAAAAAAAAAAAAAAGCACACACATACCATTAAAAAAGCTTTGCTTTGTCTGCCCATAAATGTTTACTCCCGGTGTGAATGGCTTCACAGGAATCCATTGTTTCGATTCACAATGTTAATAGCGGTGAGAAATAGCAGCAAAAATTAGCGTTTGGTGTGCAAAGGCTTTAAGGGTGTATGGTTAGTAAAATATGCATTCCAGTTGACTATGTTTCATCATTTACAACTAAAAACAATTCACTTTACAACTCACTTATGGCACCACTCTGAACAATTCACCTAGGAACTGGTAGCTCACATGTGCCCAAACGTTCAGAACACTTAACAGATTAGGCCACTGGGGGAAGTGCCTATGATCTCAGCAGAGGAATTTTTGACCTACTGTCATTGAATTCACAGTGAGATCAGTGTAACCCAGAGGTAAAATCAGAGTAAATTGTGTTCTAAGTTATAAGCTCAACAAAATCTAAAGTGCATATTTAACTAAAATATGTGAAGAAACTAAAGACAAGTAACTAGAAACAGAATGAAAACCAAAGAGTCAGAAAAATATGCAGAATTGGATATATATGTAAATATATGTAAAACATATTGTAGATAAACTTGACCAATAAGAGTCTGGATCAGCACTGCAAATGTGATTTATCCAATCAGCCAATCTTGCTGTAGCCGCTGACTCCACCCTAGAGTTAACGCAGACAGACACAGAACAGACGAAGAAGCGAAGAGCAACGAGATGCCGATCAGCTGCGCTGTTAGGAATTTATAGCAGCAAAAGTCTGAAAAATAGAAAAGATTAGTTTAATCTTAAACTAAAGCTCTAGAAAAAGAGAATAATACTTACCTGAGAGTGAATCTTGATGTCTAATCGAGATAAAGCTGAGTGATGAAGTCATTTATTTAAATGTTCATCCGGATAAAACCTGGAAGAAAAGAACAAGTTTAGTTAATTATCGAGGAAACATCAGTCTGGCTGGTTCAGGCTGGTTTATGCTGGAATGTTATGGTTAGTCTTATGGCTAGGTACTGGGTTGGTTCTCGTCTAGCTGGTTTGCCAGCATTACTATGCTTTTCTTCTGCAAAGAAAAAGTTGCTGCCCCTACACTTTGATATTGTTGAACAGTTTTAAAATATTTTTAAAACATAAGTCTCAGAATGGTCCATGCAACACTTCACAGTTCAGTTTTCAGACTATACCAATCCAAATGCAAAAATAGAAAAACAGTTTGAAACTATCATAATGCATTTTTTTTCCAGTTACATGCATTAATGGATAATTGACATTTTCTCAATCTTTCTTCCATTTAACTATTCTGATTTATGACTTCAGAAATTATTTATCACCAATTTTCTATTTTTCCATTTTTGTCTCTTGCTTTTTGCACTGTGGGCTGTACCATTAGCACAAAGATGTGGTTGGGGAATGGACTGCTTACTGCATAGATGTTGAGGAGTGGTCTAAAAGGCTAGCCTAAGGGTTGGCAACCTAAGGCATGCATGCCTAGTGAGAGAGTGGACTAACCATTTGTGGGAAACAACGAGTGGCAAGCACATCTCTACACTTTTAGGTCATGCAAGTATAAAAGTTTCCTTTGCTGAAACTCAAATCAAACTCAAATATTTGCTCAGTTCCTATTGTGACCTGCACAAAAAACATGTCAAAAGTCAAAGATTTGTGATGTCATGATTGTGGTAGCTCAGCAGACTCATATGTGTGATGGATTTATCCCTGGCCATGCAGGTGACACTCATAATATGCATAAAGGTGCAGTCCCTCTCCTCTTCAATTTGCTTTTGATGTAATGCAGCTGGGAGTTGGTTCTGGCTCAAGACACGGCTGTATTTCATTATACATGAGTGGAATGCATTAACACTAGGAACAATGACAGCTCAATCCATAATAAAATAGTGTGTTGAACCAGAACTGTACATTAATGATCAGATTTTAACTTGGAGCTTACCAAGCCTCTGAGAGCAATGCAGAGCATGTCAGCAGAAATTCTTGGACTTTTCCTGAAAAATTGATCCAGCAAAAGGCAAAAAGAAAAACAGAGATTTGTTAAAAATGCTTAGTGTACATTGTCTTTCTGAAATGCTCAGACTGATCTCACAGCAAAATGGCAACAGGAGGTTAAATGTTTTTTTTTTTTCCTGCTAAATTCATTCACTTCTTTGTAAATGTAGTATCTCGCATTTCAGAGATCAAAAGGGATGTGATGTCAAAGGCAAAACATGGGTGATTTTTGGGGCATGATAATTCACTACATGATTCTGCTTGTTCATAATTTGACCCACTGGGTCTGATTTTAAGTTTAGAAAAAAATGTCAATTTCATGTGTGATCATGTTGAAATGCTTTGATTTTCACTGAAAGGCGAATCAGCGACACCAAACGAAATTGCAAAAATAATGACTGTTTTCAAACAAGTTTTCAAACTTGTTGTCCAAACATGCAAGCAGTATTCCATTGGCCAGAAAAAAAAGTCAGTCCCACCCCAAACTCACACCATTGCTCAAACAAATGCGAAAATAAGAGAAAAAGAAAAATAGAAAAGTTTTGTTACCACCACAGTGTTTACAATTTTCAGAGGAATCTATCTATGAATAGCCTTCTTAATTATCTTTGCATACTGAGCAGGGATAAGACTTTAAAAAAATTACACACTTTAAGCTGTTATGTCCCTTTTATATAAAGATGTACTGTCAATTAATGCATGCATAATCAAAAACAGCCATTAAACTAAATTCTTTCTTTGTTTTTATCAAAATTTGAAAAGCTTTAACCCTTTAAAGCCTGAGCCCAAAATTCTGAAAATTCCATTCTGTGCCAGAATATGATATTCATATCCAAATTAATATTATATTCATATAACATCACACACCTGAACTGTATAGACCATATTGAAGTGAAGAACTAGGGCTTTCAAATAATATAAATATATGTATGATTATTTAAGGCTAATCATCCTTTATCAATAAGATTTCACACAGCAATTTTTACACCATACTTCATCAGACAACTGCATTTTCAACCATTTTAATTACAAGCTAGAGGGAAACTTAGAGTGTATGAAATATACATAATTTTGTGGGCAATGTAGAATAGCAGACATATTAGAAATATAATCTATTGTTTAAAAGTTATGACCATTCTAGTAATTAGTGGGAAAACAGAATAAAACAAACATTTAGAATGTTAAGATACATTTCAAAAGACCACTCCTCAAATACTCCTTTTGAGCACCTACAATAATAAATTGAGATTGCATCTGAAATTGAAGGACACAAACACTGAAATATACATTTTATGTGTTCAATAAAACACACACATTATTTAATTTGAATGTTAGAATTACTCACGAATTGCATAGCAAAACATACAAAATCAAACATTCGAACTATTTACAGTAAATACATTTTTAATAAAGAGTGAAGGAACAGAATATATATAAATTCATATATACTCAACAACTGCAATACCTGTGGAGAGAAGAGAGGGAGAAAAGAGGGGAGGGGGAGGATGACAACGCCAGTAAACACAGCCCAACCTAGGCCACTTCGCGAAACTGGTCACACTCAGCTGAGCACCAAGACTGAAAACAGTTCCTGTTGCGAACCAAGCAAAGTCTTTTGCCATTACATTCCGGCGTGCAACAAGCTACTTTAGTTTTATTTTCAGTCTTACTTTTCCGATAGCATAGCCAACATCTCTTAGAGGACTCTTCAAATTTAGGGACATGGGCTGTGTGGAGTGATGATGAAGGAGGTACTACAGGCTTTAGTGTATGCGAAGGGAAACTTGCGTGAATATCGATACCTCCCAGCTGACAAGCCAGGTTTTCTCTGAAATCTATCTGGGTTAAGTTCACCGGTCTATGCTCATCCCCTGGTGCCGCATGAATGTGTTGCCATTCCTTAAACAATGTGAAACTATTGACGATGGCAATGTCTATGAAGTAGGAAAAAAAGAGCTTCCACCACTTCTGAGTTTTTTGTTGGACGTCATAAGATTTTATCATTTGGTCTGACCTATCAACACCGCCCATGTTTTTGTTATAATCGCTGATGACGGTGGGCTGGAGGGCTACTTCTTTTGTCCAGTCGCCATCATTTTTTACAAACCTAGTAATTTCGGTTGAGCCATTCGCATTGTGGAAATTGGAGAGGCATGTAACTGCACGCGTGTCCTTCCACTGAATTACAAGTATATTCCCCTCAATCCTACACCACCTCATATCCCCACAAGCTGTCTTGCGTTCCCATCTTTTGATGTCTTTAAATTCTGCAGGAAGCAGTTTACGATTCACCCTGCATTTCCCACAGGCATTAGTTCCCATTTCTAACAACTTAACCATAAGAGCTGGGGACGTGTAAAAGATGTCAAACCAAACATTGTGGCCCCGGTCTTTGAATGGCTGCAGTAACGATTCAACTACTATGGTGGCCAAGTCAGTGACACGCCCATCATGACTACCTGTGTGAACATTAAAGTCAAGAGAATACTCCGAGTCTGATGTTGCAATTACCCATAATTTAAAACCCCACCGAGTAGGCTTGCCCTTCATGTATTGTTTAAATCCTGACCGAGCTTTAGACTTGACCATACGTTCATCTATTGCGAGATTTTGGTTAGGCTGAAAGAGCTGCTGGCATTTTTGTTTGAGGTGGTCCATAAGATAACGCAACTTCCTAAGGCAATCCTGATTATCCTCTGTGGTAGGGTCTACAACATGTAGAGCTGCTAAAAGAGCCTTGTAGCGGTCACGCAACATAAATCCCCTCGCCCACGAGCCCTGAAGTGACTTGGTAAATAAGCAACCCAAGAAATTTGTAAAATTCATCGGGAGTCACCTCCATCCAAGATCCTTGTGTGACACTGCTTAACAGGCAGAAGGGAAGGAGAACACAGGGAAGCGGGGTTTCCAGGTTCAGGTAAGAGTTTTAATCGGCCACTTCAGTGCTTTACAATTTCACAAACTCATCAGCTTCACAGGCAAGTAGTTACTTAAACACATCAGCTTCACAAAGACAATAGATTAAGCACAACAGCTTCTGTAGCACCGTGGCCTTCCTTGTGCCAGACTCTCTCTCTCTGCTGCTGGTGGTGGCATGGCTGTTTATATGCCGCTCTCCCCATGATCACTGGAATTAGAGACAGGAATTAAACATAATCTAGCTCAGGTGCAAGCGCCCTTACCGCTTTCTCTCTCTCCGGACAGATGCTTGACCACGCCCCCGCTGCCACACCTTGGTAGCTGGAATATGACGGACAGTTTAGGATGAGCTCCCACCCCTGACGGTTTGTAAAGCTGCATATCTCAGCAACTACAACCTGAGTAAAAACAGCATGAAAAAGTCAATTTCTCACAACATCACATTGGAGGTTGACCGCACAGCCTGACGCACGCTACCTAAGTCAATATCAAATGGATGGCTTGGCTTAAATGGGAGAGGTTTTGTGCCTATGAATCGATGTCAGAGTACGAGGGATTAGAAACAGAGTCAGGGAAGCGTTTACGCTTTCTGGCTGACTTGGGACCTGTGCAAGAATGGCTAGCAATACCCAAAATAATAAGAGTAACAGTGTTAGTGTTACTGTGAGTATCAGTCATATGAGAAATAGAAACAAACAATACATACACGTTCATATATACCCATTTGATGGTCTTGGCTGGGGATCAGGTTCCATCTCATCCTCCATCTCCTCGTGGTCCGGGTCTTCCTGCAGTAGTCCAGCAGATCTTCCTCCTGTGTGCTCATGCCCTCATGAGCCATGTTCTCTTCTGCTATGAACCTAAGCTCATGAATGGAAATTTTATATGCAATTAAATTACATAAATCTTACAAATAGGCTTAAATATTTCTGAGTGTATCTACCATTTTTTATTTATTTTTTTTACAAGGGAAAATCAACAAGCTAGATAACTTATCTAACTAGCAGGCCAGTTTCCAGGCAGGTCTGAACAGCGTCAAAAATAAAAAAATAAAAAAATATAAAAACATAAAAACAAATAAATAAAAAGGTCTGAACAGCGTCAGCTCTCTGCCTCACATTACTTCAGGCGGATTTTTCACAAGCAACAAAACTGGCCAAAAAATGTATTGATATTTAGCTAAAAATTTACATAGTATTGCTAGCTAATGTTTATTTAGCAAGTTTCACAGAAATTTGCTTAAAAATAGAGGCTAGCTGCCTGTCCGATGAACGCCGACGGTCATGTCATTTTTCCCAGAAATAACTAGCGTTACTCCTACAAATAAATGCTTCGTAACTAAAATGTTTTGACTTTCAATAGACAATATTGACAACACCTGTTAAATAACTTGTCTTACCTTGAAAAATCAGCTCAGTTTTCAATTCAAAGCAGTAAATCCAACACTGGAGGTAATCTCCCGGGATATCCTCTCTGGCTCCGCTCAGGCAAATGGAGGATGACGCTGATGATGATACATTTATTATTCTCGCCCAGTAACCTCTTAACCAATCATATGTGCTTTTAGCTTATATTGTCATGAGTATCTGGCAGTTTTCAGAAATAAAATCGGTGATTGGACGGCGAAGATATTGAGACAGAAACCATGGGAATAATTGTTCCCAAATTTGAACGCTCCGGCTGGAAAGGGTTAAATGAATTTTCAAGATATGTATATTTGAAAACTTGAAGCAGGCAGATTTCTCTGTTTTGCTGCATCAATGCCTTTTTTGTAATAATTGCAGAAATAATCATTACATTGTAATTACAGTTTAATTACATGATGTCATGCATTGTTACCTATACATTGAGAATGGAAAGACAAAAACTAGGGTACCCTCAAATTAATTAGTTAGTGTGAAAGCTTAGCCAATTGTACACAAAGCTCTGGCTGTTTGACCCTTGTTGTTTTGACATCCACCTAGTCATGTCAAGCCATTTTTATTTGTATAGCGCTTTTCACAACACACGTCATTTCAAAGCAGCTTTACAGAAAATCATGCATTAACAGAAAATGAAACTGTAATATCTTAGAAACTGTAACGTCTTAGAGTCATAATTGTGTAGTTTGATAAAATATGATTGTGAAATGTGTTTAAAAATAAGTAATTAAATAATAATTGTATTTAGAAACCCAGTGAGCAAGCCAAAGGCCACTGTGGCAAGAAACACAAAACTCCATAAGATGTTGGTTAATGGAGAAAAATAACCTTGGGAGAAACCTTAGGGGCCAATTCCCCTCTGGCTAACATCATGAATATAATGCCAATATTACTTATGTATAGTGAAAGTCATGGTTTAAAATTATTAAACTAAGTAAGTTAAGGTTCAGTGTTTAAACAAAGATTTTGTATGAACTGTAAGATTAATGACTTATGTCTTTGAAGTCCATCCTGGTTAACTGCAGAAGTTCACATAGATGCATTATCCTTGTTAGTTGGCTGATGAAGGGTTTTGTTGGCAATTAATTGATTGTCTATGTATTCCATTATAAGAGTGTAGTCCATCATTAGACCGAGATGATGCAGACAAAGATCAGTGAGGTGCATCGCAGTCAGGGGCACAACTACACATTTCTGAGTGGGTATGCAAAACTAAATTTTGTGCTATTAACAGGCCAGAATTTTGTGATCGTAATGAACGTGATGGAATATAGCATGGTAGAAGGTCACTTGAATACTGCGGAGCTACACCATTCAAAGCTTTGTATGTAGTTAACAGAATTTTAAAATCAATATGAAATTTAACAGGTAGCCAATGTAACGATGATAAAATGGGGCTAATATGATCATATTTCTTGGTTCTAGTCAGCACACTGGCTGCTGCTGAACCAACTGAAGTTTATTTATTGATCTTGCTGGACATCCTCCCAGTAATGCATTACAATAATCTAGCCTTGAGGTCATGAATGCATGAAGTAGTTTTCATCAGCATCAGCAACAGAGAGCATGTGTTGTAATTTAGAAATATTTCTTAGGTGGAAGAATGCTGTTGGACAAACATTGGTAATTTGATTTTCAAAGGACAGATTGGTATCAGATATAACACAAGTTATTCGCTGTTGAAGACGACGTAACAGTACATTCATCGAGAGTCAAATTATATTTTAGCAGCTTATTTTTAGAGGTTTTGGGTCCAATAATTAGTACCTCTGTTCTGTCAGAATTGAGTAGAAGAAAATTTCTGGCCATCCAATCTTTGATTTCATTGATGCACTCTGCTAATTTGGAGAATTGTGAATTTTTGTTGGGTTTAGAAGAAATATAAAGTTGGGTATCGTCGGCATAACAATGGAAACTTATTCCACAGTTCCTGATAATATCTTCCAGGGGAAGCATATACAAGGAGAAAAGCAGAGGCCCTAAAACTGATCCCTGTGGCACTCCATACTTTACTTTTGTTTGGTTTGACAATTCCCCATTTACATAGACAAAGTGGTAGCGGTCTGATAAATAGGACCTAAACCATGCAAATGCAAGTCCACAAATGCCAACATAATTCTCTAGCATATTCAAGAGAATGTCATGATCTATCGTGTCGAATGCAGCACTAAGATCTAAAAGAACTAGAAGTGAAACGCAGCTGCGATCAGATGATTAGAGCAAGTCATTTTTAACTCTGATTAGTGCAGTCTCTGTACAGTGATGGGGCCTAAACCTGAATGAAATTGTTCATATATACTATTTCTCTGTATAAATGAACACAGTTGGGAGGATACTACCTTTTTCAGTATTTTCGACATTTGAAATCGGTCTATAATTAGCCAGTTCTCCAGGATCAAGTTGTGGCTTCATAATAAGCGGTTTGATAACTGCCATTTTAAAGTTTCTTGGGACATGTCCTAAGGATAGCGAGGAGTTAATAATATTAAGAAGAGGTTCTGAGATTACAGGGAATACCTCTTTTAAGAGCTTAGTTGGTATTGGATCTAACATACGTTGTGGCCTTTGATGTTTCTATAAGTTTTGCTAGCTCTTCATGACCTATGACAGCGAAGGATTGAAGTTGCACGTGAGGAAAATTTTATCAGTAAAGAAATTAATGTAAGAAAGTCATTACTCTTGTGCTGTGATGGAATAGCTGGTTCAGTTTTTTCAGGTTCAGGCTTTATTCCTAACCAATTTAGCCACAGTACTGAATAAACACCTAGGATTGTTGTTGTTATTTTCTATGAGTTTGCTAAAATATGCTGACCTGGCAGCTTTTGGTGCCTGTCTGTAGCTACAGACACTATGCTTCCATGCACCGCGAAATACCTCTAATTTTGTATTCTTCCACTTGCGCTCCATTTTCCGAGCTGCTTTCTTGAGAGCATGAGTGTGATCATTGTACCATGGTGCAGGGCTTTTTTCTTTAATTTTCTTTAATCAAAGGGAGGCGACACTATCAAGAGTGCTAGAGATGACTGTATTTATATTTTCTGTTATTTCATCAAGTTCTTCTAGGCTTTGGGGCTTACTGAGTGTATAAGATAGATCTGGAAGATTGTTAGTGAAGCTTTCTTTAGTGGTCGAAAAAATAGTTCTACCTGAACGATAGCGTGGTGTAGACTGAGTAACATTAGCTGATCGCAGCATACAAGAGATGAGGTAATGATCTGAGATGTCATCACTTTGCGGTAGAATTTCTATAGTATCAACATCAACTCCATATGACAGAATTATATCTAGTGTATGATTATGCCGATGAGTTGGTCCTGTCACATTTTGTCTGACTCCAAGAGAGTTGAGAATATCAATAAATGCTAATCCCAATGTGTCATTTTCATTATCTATATGAATGTTGAATTCACCAACAATTAAAGCTCCATCTACAGTAACTACAAGATCTGATAAAAAATGAGCAAATTCACCAAGGAAATCAGAATAAGGCCTGGGTGATCTATATACTGTAGCAAGAGCAAAGAAATGACAGAAATTTTTTATTTATATCTGACGGTGTCACATTAACCATTATTAGTTCAAAAGACTTAAACTTATATCCTGTCCTCTGAGTAACACCAAAAACGTCACTGTAAATTGTAGCAGCACCTCCTCCTCGACCTTTCAGATGAGTCTCATGTTTTAACAATAACCTGGGGGAGTAGATTCATTTAAACTAATATATTCATCCGGTTTAAGCCAGGTTTCAGTCAAACAGAGTGCATCCAAACTATGATCTGTAATAATTTCATTTACAATTAGTGCTTTGGTAGAAAGAGATCTAATGTTTAGAAGCTCTACCTTCATATGATGTTTATCTTAATTTTTTTGTTTTGTTCAAGTTTGAACTTAATCAATTTTTTTCTAAATGATTTAGTGAGAGTTTTGTGTTTGGTAGTTCGGGGAACAGACACAGTCCCTATGTGATATCTAGGTGATACAGTCTCTATGTGTTGTAGTTTATGTGACCTGTGTGACATCTCAAGGCAGCTAGCAGACGTTCGAATTAACCAGTTTGTCTGCTTCCTGACCTGGGCCCCAGTTAGTCAAATACTATCATTATTAAGACTATGAGCCAAATTACTAGAGAGGAGAGCGGCACCTTCCCTGGAGGGATGGAGTCTATCTCTTTTTAGCAGGTCAGGTCTACCCCAAAAACTCTTCAAATTGTCTATAAATCCTATGCTATTCTCCAGACCTAGGTCCAAACAACTTGTCACTTCTTGCTATATTAAAATACCATTTGTTTAAATAGAAAGTAACCTTTCTGTTCAGACCTCTGCAGGCTGGCTGCTGTGGTTAGCTTGTTTCAAAGCTTCAAGGCTTAGTGCGCTCCAGTGAGCTGTTTCTTAGATAAAAACCTGACAGGCTTGTCCACACCCAACAGTACTGAAGACAAACTCAGTCATTACCTAAGATTAAACACAATACGTCAATCACCTGACCAGTTGAAATTGAAAGTCTCCAGCAACAGTCATTTGGTTGCATAGACAGACACAGTTTAAAAGTTACCTAGTTTAAAAGTTACACTACAGTGCACCTCAATGTGCATCGTTGAGGAATAGTTCACCCAAAAAATAGAATTATATCATCACTTACTCCCCCTTTTGTTATTCCAAACCCGTAACTTCCAACCCTGGTCTCATAGAATCATGATAATATTATAAGATTTAAATAATTGAGTGGTGAGTTAGTCAGACCAGTGGCACCCTGACCTGAATTGGGCGGGGGAGGAGTGTGAAGAGGAGGAGGGCATGGCTGGCACTGAATCAGCTGATCAGCGGGAGAGCGAGATAAGGGGCAGCCGGAGGTGCCGGTTCAAGAGAGAGAGAGAGATGCATGCGGCCGCGTTGTGTATGTGTCCTTATGTTTTATGTTGGTTTAAGTTTATGTTATCCATTAAACTTTATGTTGACTGTTCAGCCGGTTCCTGCCTCCTTCCTGCCCGACCTTTACCTGTTACAATTTACAAGCTTATTAAATTACGATGAAGTTGCATGGAAGTTCACCTGATAGAGCTTTGCACTTGCAATGCAAAGGACGGGGGTACGAGTCCAGAAAAGCATTCAAATTGGCACGTGAGTCATAGAAGCACAACAAAATTTGTGGTTGCTTCAGCAATTGCATCTTTCAGGTCACATTTGCTTTTATGACACTGTTGGTTAGGTTTAGGTTAAAGGTTTAGTGTAAGGGGGTAGTTTTGTTGATTTAAAACTCGATCGAGCATTAACCTTAAAAAATTCATCTGTTTAGGAGAAAATCTTACTCACTTTTAGCGTCATACAGTGGAAACTTCATCTCAAAACTGCAGTGATACGTGTAATGAACCACGTAATATCATTTTGCAATAATGTCACCACAGTCACGTAATTTTCATGAGATTTTTGAAGAATGTCCTGGCCACTCTTTTCTATTTAATGAAAGTGAATGGGGACTGGGGCTGTCAATCTCAAAATATATATATATAAAATAAAACAAAATAAAATAAAATCTTCAAAGTATCACTATAGTGGTCATTGTGACTTGTGGACTATATTAAAAAACTGTTACAGAGAAACAGACCAAAAGACTTTTAATTTTTGGGTGAAATTTTCCTTCAGTACATCCTTCAGACATAATAAAGGCAAGAGTTTTGTGAGCTGTACAGCACAGTTTGCACAGGACAACAAAGAGTATGTAAAAAATAACTGCCATAGAAGTCTGTGGCTGTTTCTCAATGTGCGTTGCCGAAGTTCAATACCAATCCTTAAGAATGCAGCCGAGAATGCATAAAATTACAGATGTGTTTTTGATCAGGCCGATAGGATGCATCAAATGGTGACTTGTGGTACTATTAAATAACTGAAGCATTGTTTAATACTAAAAGTCATGCTCTCACACTAACAAACACCTCATCCTTTCAGAGAAGTGTTAATAATCTGCTCTTTAGCTGCTTGCCAGTGCCTCCATCTCCTCAGCAGCAGTGCACTGTGGGTAAGGAAAGGAACCAGAGTGAGGTGCTTTTTTGGTTACTGGATTAGAGAGCGGCAGATGGTCCCCACAGTCAGATCTGGACTACCATCCTTCTCTTCTTGGCAGCAAACATGACAGTCTATGACTCAAGTCACTGTGCTTTTGGAACCGCGTGTACGTGTTCAGTTAAGGGAGGTTTCAATGACTAATTTAGATTTGCAATTAAAAGTGGAGATACTGTGAATGAGCAGTCACCATCAAAGGACCTTATAAATATTTCAGAGGCTTGTTAGACATTCCTTAATATAACAAGTTCACTTCTTGTTATTTCCAGTAAGCAAATGTCTGAGCATACGGAGGTGTTTTCCCTGCTGTTTATTTCCGACCTGTGGAGCAGCATAATGGAGGCAAAGGTCTTTTTAAATATTGTTATAGAGCCTTTTTACTAACAAGAATAAGAAATCTAAGAAAAGGAACTTATTTTAGTGGAGGGATGGAAGTAGTTCTCTGATCTTGTCTTATAGTGATGTTTCACTCAACAATGAAAAATCTGTCATCCTTTTCCCACCCACAAATTGTTCCAAACACATATGACTTTATTTCTTCTGTGCAACACACAATGAGATGTTAGCTAAGTGTATAATTAGGTTTGTAGAAATAATCTAATTGTTTTCTTAGTAATATGCAAGTAAAAAAGATGAGTTCTGTGACTTCAACAGCTTTCAAAAGATCTGCAGTGCACATCACACTTTGTGAATGTCTGTCTGACAGGATGATACAAAAAAGGTGTCATAAAAACACGTCTATAAGACAGCGATCGAGAAACGGGATTCCCTGAATACTGCCAAAAATGTTTTGAGACCAGATTACTGTCACAGTACTACAAGTAGCTAGTCTTTGTCTGGTGTTGTTGATACAAAGATGTTTTTTGTATGGTGTACAATGGAAACAAAGATACCTTAGAACTTGGCAGCTCAAATCGAGTCAGAGAACTCTGCTTTACACTGCAGACATCATATTTTCTTGCTTGGCTGTTAACACTGAGCCTTAACTCTCTGGATGTTTACTTGGAGACAGGCTTAAATATGTAACATGATGCATCACCAAGCTATCACAACCATTTATTGCCTTTACAACTGAACATAAGAATGAAATGTGCACATCTAAAATTACCAAAACCTACCATCACAACTGCCATCAGAGATATTATACTCCTGCCCTTTGTGCTTTAGATCCCACATCAAAGCTTGTTTGGTCCTTAGCATCCTATTGAAATGGTTTCAGAGAGGGCTCTTCCTCTAATGAGACTATAAAATAGAGTTTTAATCTTGCTCTATTGGTACCACTAAGCACTGGTAAGGCCCAGGACTGAATACTGTTGATTAGGATAAGTGAGATAATAAGAAGTGCTTTTGATGCTTGTCACAGCATGATTTAAATTTACACTTATATTTTTGAACAGCATCTCTTCAGATGCCAGTTGGCAGACTATTATTATGGAATAAGAACTGTTATTTGCAATATATATCATTAACTGAAAGACTTATCAAGGTCCCCCTCCTACTGTACCATATCATCATTTTGAACTTGGATACGTGATCACAGGTTATTGAATTGCTCTGTCGTTAACGAGTTAATGTAAAAGGGGTCTTCAAAGTGGCAAGTAACCATGCATCCAATGAAAAATCTTAAAATATGGAATGTTGCACTTGTTGTCATGATGTCATAAACATGGCAGGGTAAAAAGATACAGGAAATGTATATGTGAGAAAACACGGTGGCCTGAAAGACTGCAAATTAAAGTGCCTGATGTTGAATCTCTCTCCTGTAGAAGCACCAGTCAATGTCTAATCTTAAAAATAATGAGTGTTCCTTTTGTGTTCAACTGAGAAATGATTAATCTCCAAGTGCAACATAACGTAACTTGCAGCATTAATTTTGCACCATAATTCTACCTTCCCTTTCACTCAAACACATTTGAAGGCATCTGTATTTGTTAACATATGGTTTTATTCTATTACAAGCATCTCTTTAAAAAAGTCAGAAGATTATACCATTGTTTAAAGCAGAGGCAAAGGAGTGAAGAAAAACAAAATGCATTGTGTAGTTTCACTGATCTCTGAATCAAAAGAAGAGAGAGGGAGGGCGGGCGGGAGGGAGGGAGAGAGAGAGAGAGAGAGAGAGAGAGAGACTGAAAAGTGGGACATCTCCCTGAGCTTGTCTCAAACCTCTCAAGGGCTTCGAGTCCTATTTATGCATTCATTTTTAAGTCTGGTGCAAATATTTGCAATAGAAAACAAATTCACTGGATATTCACTGAAATATGATTGTGCGATCACATTTATCTTATATGATAATTTTGGTGTCATACAGCTATTATTAGAATTCTATATTAAAATTTACAAAAAAGTACTTTCATCTCAGATATTTATTTATTTATTTATTTATTGGCTGGCTTCACAAATAGAATCATGTTCTTCAACTTCTCCAATGCCTTTATCCCCATTTTACCCATGCAGACAAGTTCAGGTTGATGCAGGTGAACTCCCCAAGAGATCACAGACTCTATCATGCTGACAGGCAACAGTTTGTACACAGTAGTGAGCAGCACCGGGGTACCTCAGGGAGTTTTGTCCTATTCACCACCACCATTTTTACAACAGATGCCCTGGTTCATACTACCCATGAGTTTCAGTGTTAGCAAGACAAAAAAGTTGGTGGTTGATTTTCACCATGTTACAGAACTTCCATCTGTCTGTAGTGGCCAGTGTTAAAAAACTATCTGTCACCAGTAACCGATAAAATGGAAAATGGTTGGGAAGGCTGTTTGTTACCAGAATAGGAGCTGAGAATAGGATGGTGGCAAAATATATGTCCATAACTGAATAGAATCCATCCATCCAACCATCCATCCATCCAATCATCTCTTTTTTATACATGTTTGTGTCTTTCAGTAAAATAAAATAGCAGTTAATTTACAGTAATTCAGTATTACTGTCATATGTAAATCTGAAATGCACATCTTAAATTTCAAACTGCTTGCACATTTTTTTTTCTTCTACTACTGTAACACCAGGTAATTTTTACACCAGTTTACTCTAGACTTTTATGCTTAAGTCCGTCTTATGGCCACCGATGACATTTAGCCAGTTGCTCTTTCAGATGAGTCAATTACTGTCAGTAAACAAGACAATTAATTAACCTTAACGATGGCATTTAAGGTTGTTTGTAGTGAATAAATGAGGCTGTTAAAGCTTTAACATCAAGATTTTCCCCACTGATTTTGTTTCGAAATAACTAATTTGTACATAAAGTAAAAAAAGTAACATGCAATTGTTAACTTAAGGAGCTATTTCTACTGACCTAACCCTTAAAGATTTGTTTTCCCTCAAATGCAGAGAGGTTGATTCACACATGTTAAATACTATTTTTTACTTGAATCAAACCATATCATTTAGATGTTAACACATGAAGCACATTTTTAAGGTTAACCTTTGTCCAGTGCAACATTTACAGTATATTCAATGTGCATAGTGTAATGCATTAAGCTACAATTTAAATCTAAATATGAAATAAATGTCATAAATATCAAGATATACTACCAAAACAATAGCCTACTACGAAAAACAAAATTTCCCTCACCTTTCAACCTTTTCTAATTTCTGATCTTCTAAAGACAAGGACGCAGTTGCCATGGCAACCTCGCCACTGCTTTTATCCTTTAGTTAAGCCCTGACATTTTTGCTGTGAACTGTGCCGTTTCACACTCGGACCGACTGCTCATGTCCAACTGCGATAACACATCATGAGCGCTCACCCCCCAGTTCCACGTCTTTCACGCTGTTCACACCATTCATAGCAACGCTGCCAGCCCAGACATTTTTAAATTTCCCACGCCAAACCGTGTCACATCCGGTTGAGCACCACTGCTTGGCACAGCTTCTCAAATTTCCTGCCCACACCTACTCTCCTCTATTAACCAGCCAAGTTTGTCTAGTGATGAAGTAATATTTCCACCGCTTTCGTGCTCATCCCTACATTAGCGGTCGGATCTGTGGTCTTCAAAGGCAGCGAGGAAGTGGATGAGGGAGCGTCGAGAAACTGGGATGCAATAAATATGCAAAGAGACGGCTCTGCAAACCACATGCCATTTGATCCATTATTATTTTTTAGCTGAATTATAAAATATATACTCAAGAAGAGCTTCTAAATAGAGAGCCGGACAACTGCACAGAAAACAGATCTGCATGTGATATCCTTGGATCAGGTGTCATCGGCGGCAGAAGATGCAGCCTGCAAGCAAGCTCCTAAGTCTTACCCTCCTTGTACTGATGGGCACTGAACTCACCCAAGTAGGTTTATAAACGCCATTTTTAGCGCACATATCCGTTTAATTAGCCAGATATGCACAGAATAAGCCGGTTCCGTGTATTATTATAAATGGGTAGATTAATCTTTTAAGCAGGAGTAAATCGCGATGTAATAATACGACTAAGCCGAATTCAGAAGAAATCGCAGCGGGGTTCTCGTATCTAGACCTTTTAACCAGCCATATGGTTAGATAGATGTATAATTTTGTTGTAGGCAAATTTATTATTATTACTATTATTATTATTTTATATTATTATTATTATTATTATTATTATTATTATTTTATTTTATTTATAATATTATTATTATTATTATTATTATTATTATTATTATTATTATTATTATTATTATTATAATTCAGATTATAGCTTGCATGCTTTAACATGATGCATGGTTGCTATTATGTTTTCAGAGTAAGTAATAATAGTTTGCAGATTTCAAATTTGAAGACAGAAATACATTGCATTAAGGTCTCTAATGAAATGGATTTGTGAGAGCGATACGTATTATTATTTTATCATTTTGTGCCAAACTACTTGGTTGTAACCATTCAATATTAAACACCTCCTGGACTTGTGCAGCAAATTCTCATTATCCACACGCTGTGATTGTGTCTGACACTCTACAATCCCACTTTGAAGACAAAAATAGCCGGTGAATTGCTTTCTCCACACTCAACATTGAAGTGATCTCTTCAGCAACCTGTCTTTTTTCTCTGTCCCTTTATATTATAGTGAAGACTTTTAATAAGTTAATCAAACTCTATTAATAGCAGATTCTGTGGAGTCTTACCAAATGATAACAATTAACTGCCTTGCAGAGACCAGGTCATTTGTCTAAATGAACAGAGCATTAATTTGGCTAATATACTGTAACTACTTTCCAGTGTTCTGAATAGGGGTGTAAAAAGCACTCAGAAATTATACTTAAGTGAAAATATGGATACTGAGTGAAATTTTTACTTAATTAAAAGTCCAAGTATCTAGCCAAAAACATACTTGAGTGAAAGTAAAAAAGTATTTACAACAAATTGTACTTAAGTATTCAAAAAGTAAAACTATATATATATATTTTCCTAGCTAGAAAGAAATCAAGAGAGGAGATTGTGTGAGAGAGGATGTTGTTAAATTTGGTTGGTTTATAAAGTCATCATATTTCTCCCCCAGTGGCATTTGAAACCTGTTCATAGAATCATGTTACAATAACAACATTTTTGCAAAATGATTTTTATGTGGCCTGTTTTACAAAACACGTCAATTTCCTGGTGGAATGAAAACTAGATGTGCTAAAACAACAATGACTTTTATCCCCTTTCACTCATATCACGAGTAAAATGGCAGATTATCAGTTCATAAACACTTTTTGCTCTGTTCCTCACACAATGCTATATTATGACATACAAATACCTTTATGTTTGCATTTCATAACCAACTACAGTTTCAAGCTTGTTTAAGTGTGATCAAATTGTGCAGGTGCTCAACTGATAGTGGTGCATGTGCGATACAAAGGACCGGGGTATGAGTCCTGAAGAGCACGTGAGTTGAAACATGAGCCGAAAGTGTCATAGAAGCACCACACAAATTATGTGGTTGCTTAATAAATTGTGTTTTCCATCTCACATTTGCATTTATGACACTGTCAGTTAGGTTTAGGTTATATAGTTATTATTATAATTAATAGTTGCCTAACAACAACAACAACAACAACTATAATAATTCAGCAAATAGGGAGTAGAAATTCATAGATGTTATTTAAATATGAAGGCAAGTGCAGAAATAAATGACATGTACACATTTAATTACAAAAGCATTTTGTTTTTATATATTTGCAAAGTGAATGATCATTTTTTACTTCATAACCGTCCAATCTGTAGAATTAGCAGGCGTTTAGATTAAAGTTTAGGACAAAAATCGTCAGTGTTTCTCACTTCGTGCTCATAGTTTTGAATGAATACATCACATTCAGTCAGGTGGTCACATACAGTCTAGTCACACTAATATTTCAACATATCTGAAGCTCAAATCAGATTCGAAATTCTGCCTTTGCATATGGTCAGAACTCCACACAGCCGACGTGCGACACTCCATTTGAAATGGCTGACCTCTGGTCTGTCATCTGTCGTTTGTCAGATGCAGTGAAAAGGTGGCTTCAATCCAGTAAGACAAAATAAAATGATTTGCAAAAATGTAGTGACTTCTCAAGTTTAAATAAAATTGTAAGGAGTAAAAAGTACTATTATTTCTTTGGAAATGTAATTAAGTAAAAGTACAAGTATTAGTTTAAATTGCACTTGAGTAAAGTTCAAATCTCCCAAAATAATACTTAAGTATTTTTACTCAATTACTTTACACCCCTGGTTCTGTATTCTTCAATGGGTTATTCTGTAAAGCAAATTGGTGCAAGCAGCCTGCTGCTTATCTTCATTTGTCTTTTACAGAGCTGTTTTTAGTACTTTTAGAATACCTTTATACAAGTAGGCTATTAATAAAGCAACATTGTGAGTATGTGGTGCTAGTTTCTAAAAGAACTTTGATTTACTATGATTCCAGAATCAGTTTTATGAAAATAAGTGCAGTGATTTGTAGAATCCCAGATCAATAGTCACTGAAAAATGAGGTCCTGAATGTCATATTATAAAAATGCAATAGTACACAAATAATGCAATAGTGAACAAATCCAGCGTTTAAAGAATTATAGCTACATTATACATAATGTATAAAATAAATATGATGTACTTTGTATCCCTACACTACACAACCTAATCAGTGAGTTGAAAACACTTCATGGCACAACATGCTAATTAATTCAGAGGTAAAGCATTAATTTAAGAATACTGATTATCAGTAATTACTTTAACATTAAATTATTTGCAGTTTTTCAGATGTGATTTTTAATGTAGCCATAAACTCTGCTCAAAATCTCTATAGCATAAATATAGACCTGCTCAGAAGGAAACTTCTCTTGTCTAAATCAGATGTTGTGCTTCATGTATTAGTGCTGGTGAGAAGAAATGTTGCTAACCAAAATATAAAAAAAGGGCTCAAAATAAAGATTAAGTATATGCTTATGTATACAAGACAATGACATACTTTAACAAGGATCAAAACAATTTTTAAAATCTGAGTTGTTTAGATGAGTATTATGGCAGCAATTTATTAGCAAGGCAACCATATTTCTATATATGTACACTACCAGTCAAAAGTTTTGAAACACTTGACTGAAATGTTTCTCGTGATCTTAAAAATCTTTTGATCTGAAGGCGTATGCTTAAATGTTTTAAATAAATTTTGTAGACAAAAATATTATTGTGCCACCATATTAATTTATTTCATTATAAAACTAAAATTTAATAAAAAAAAAAAAAAAAAAGAAATGGATAACTTGGACCAAATAATAAAGAAAAGCAGCCAATAAATGCCCAACATAGATGGGAACTCCTTCAATACTGTTTAAAAATCATCCCAGGGTGATACCTCAAGAAGATGATTGAGAAAATGTCAAGAGTATATTTCTGCAAATTCTAGGCAAAGGGTGACTACTTTGAAGATGCTAAAATATAACAAAGTTTTGATTTATTTTGGATTTTGTTTAGTCACAACATAATTCCCATTGTTCAGTTTATGTTATTCCATAGTTTTGATGACTTTACTATTATTCTAAAATGTGAAGGAAAAAAAATTATAATAAAGAATGAGTAAGTGTTTCAAAACTTTTGACCGGTAGTGTATATGTCTATAAACGCACGACTTGTGATTTACATTTATGTATTTGGCAGACACTTACAGTGCACTTAATCCCCCCAGAGCAACCTGGAGTTAAGTGCCTTGCTCAAGGACACAATGGTGGTGGCTGTGGGGATTGAACCAGCAACCTTCTGCTTACAAGTTCTACGCCAACACCACTCTGTCTATCACTATTACCACTTTTGATTAAAAAATACAATAAAATAAAAATAAAGGTCTGGTGTAATGGTGGTGGTCCATGCACGCTCTGTGTTCAAGTTACTCTCATAAATCTGATGGGAACTTCTGTCAAAGATAATAATGGAAAAATGAGAAATCTGCACTGCCATCTATTGGTCAACGCTCGCCATGACATGATGTGAGACACCGTATCATTGGTCAGATATCCTAATAATATTAATAATAATACTTATAATAGAAAATGCTCCCCTACTCATCTTGTCCAGAGACTTCAACACTCACAGACATAAAGCTTTGAGTATAAGTGATGTTTCTCTTCAATCTGACATCTGTTCATATTTTAAAGCTTCGTGAAATGCTCAGAGAGCATGAACAATTATAGGAACCCTTTATTAGCCCATAAATAATGTACTTTATGCTATACATGTTGCTGTATTACTGCAATATTACATCAGACACTCGTAATTGTATATTACTTGAAAGTCAAAATGAGGCATTCATTACATTTACAGCCATTTGAGAGCAAAGTGTAATATTTGATTTTATTATCATATTTTGTCTTTTTATAATCCGAGTTTGATTTATGCTGACTGTGTGGGCACCGTGAGAACGTAGAGAAACCTTTTTGGTATGCGTTTAGTAATTTTGAATGTTCGTGCGTCAAGCGTCAGGAGGAGGTTTGTGGTATTTATGAATATTTCACCAGTATGCTGGGTGGGCGGAGGCACAGAACCAATGAGATGAGATGGTCTGCTGAATTGCCGTCATCATTATTCGAGTGGACAGAGTAGACTGCAGAGCTACACTGTTCTCATAAACTAAGAAAGCGCCCGTAATTGTAAAGTTCAGTATAGGATAGTGCGCGTAAAAATGCCCGAGATGAATTCATTTCCAGTGGGTGCTTTGAAGAAGCACATCACCTCTGTCAGCAGCGCAGGTGAGCAGCACCACAGTTCTCCACTGGAATGTGAATAATGAAGGTTACTGGGAAAAAGAAGAGCAGAGATGTCGGTGCCTTTACTGAAAATTGGAGTAGTGCTCAGCACGATGGCAATGATCACCAACTGGATGTCGCAAACGTTGCCCTCTCTTGTAGGTCTGAATAGCACCAAATTAAGCGTGGCACCTCCGGGTGTGCCCGACCGGATCACTGGCGTGAGTTTCAATATTCTCCTTATTCATGTTCTCAAGATCTGTTTAGACAATATGTGCGCTGCAAAACATATGTATTATTTAGCATAATATTTAAATAGTTTATATTATATAATTGGGAATTAAATTATTAATTTCAGTATGGAATGGAAATGGTAAAAGTAACACTTAATAAAAAATACCAACAAGCACCATGGTACATAGTAGTACTATGATAGTACATGGTAGAACAATAGTATTCTTTGAATTTAATTATTATATAATGGGACAAAATATAATTTATTGATTACGATTCTTGTCAAGCAATGCACACAAAACAGTAGCCTATATAAAATAGCCGTTTTTTAATTTTATTATTATTATTTTATTCTATTTAGACATGTACCATTGCAATACCATGTTTTTTATTTGTATTTTATTTTTTTATTTTTTATTATTTTTATTGATTTTACTATCATGGTATTCTTTTAATTTCCCTGTAGTACCATGTAAATACCATAAATAATTATTCAGTACCGGTATTGCCATCTGATACCATCACTGTACCATATTACCGCCACAGTACCTTTTGGTTTAAGGAAGCTTCAAATGTGTTACAGTAATTTTTCATCCTTTTGTGGTTTATAAAGTTATTATTAAAAGAAACGTAAGATCCCCGTCACAGAGCTCAGTTATTAATTGGGATTGCACAACTTTAAATGGGCCTAGGCCTCTTTTATGTACCGGTATTTGCATGTGGTGCAGCCAGACAAAAAGGGATAAATAATGACAATACAAAAACAACAGTCACCTTTGATAATGAACTTGCCCACGCACAGACAAAATCACATTTCATTTTCATTAGTTCAGTGTTTCCACTTTGAGACATCTCAGAAGTGGTGTTATGGGAGGACACTAGGAGCTGGGTCGAACCAGAAACTAGGTAGTAGGAGTTTCTTGACCCGACAGTATTTGACTAGTGTTAATTGATTTTCCATATTATGCACCTCTTCAAATGGACAGAAATCTCTTCTCATATGCAAAAGGTGCAGTAATCGGGTAAAAATGTATCTCAGTGAGAAGATTATTGACCAGATTGTATTTGTAGGGTTGGGTCATTTCTGACTGTCACCTATACAATGAAAGAAATCCTTTTATGTAAGATATACTAATCAAATCAACTGTGAGTGTGTGTGTGTGTGTGAGGGAGAGAGAGAAAGAGAGAAGAGAGAGAGAGAGAGAGAGAGAGAGAGAGAGATGAATCTCTCGTATGTGTTTTGAAAAAAATGCTTTTACTATTTTGGTATTCTAATAAATGCTGTCCTCACATAATACAAGATTAGATTTTTATTTTAATCTGAATTCATCTTTACAATGGCAGCAGATTTGCAACAACATTCCTTCGTTTTAATAAAAAGTGCTTTTTCCCCACTGGTTATGAATATGGATTATTCATTAGATTATTCAGGATTAGGATGAAACATACGGAAACACTCACTCTTCCAGATGGCTCTTTTATGTAAAGCCACTGGGTCATAAAATCCCCTTTGAGAAAAGACCATTTCATAACAAAGAACAAAGAACCAAGTATAAGAATCCTTTGAAAAAACTGTCCACTAATACACAGCTCTGCTCCTAAATGGACAGGAAGAAACATAATGAGAGAAACAGAGAGTCAGAGAAAGAGGAAGTAATATAGAGAATATATACTGTTCAGGGAGGTAACCTTTTCAAAGACAGACTGACATCATGAACTCTGAAAGGATAAAATTGTTACAAAGTTGCTTTCCCTTGAACCATATACCTTTGCTGTCCTCACTCATTGATCTTTTTTTCTCTTTGTTTTGTCTCTTGCCCAGGTGCTGCCAGCTAACCCCGAGGAGTCGTGGCAGGTGTACAGCTCAGCCCAAGACAGTGAGGGCAGGTGTGTGTGCACTGTTGTTGCTCCTCAGCAGACCATGTGCTCACGGGATGCCAGGACCAAACAACTGAGACAGCTTCTGGAAAAAGTAACCTCAACATTGTAGAAAAAATACACACACACATATCCAAGCAAAGACTTACTGAGAGAGTAAATACGTCACTGAATCACTCTCACAGATCCTTTCAACAAGGTTGTCACCCAGTAATAGCCTTTTAACCTGCTGTAAAAATAGCATAAACCAACCTTAAAGGAATAGTTCACCCAAAATGAAAATTCACAAATGAACAATTTTAGAAGATATCTCAGCTCTATAGGTCTTCACAATGCAAATGAATGGGTACCAAAATTGTGAAGCTCCAAAAGCAAATAAAGACAGCTTAAAATAATTCATATGACTCCAGTGGTTAAATCCATGTCTTCAGAAGCAATATGATAAGTGTGGGTGAGAAACAGATCAATATTTAAGTAGTTTTTTACTATGAATCTCCACTATCACTTTCGTATATCCACATTCTTCTTCTTTTGAATTTGGCATTCATTGTGCATATCGCCCCCTACCAGGCAGGGAGGAGAATTTATAGTAAAAAAAAAAAAGGACTTAAATATTGATCTGTTTCTCACCTACACCTTTCATATCACTTCTGAAGAAACATATATAACCACTGGAGTCTTATGGATTACTTTTATGCTGCCTTTATGTGCTTTTTGCTGCTTCAAATTTTTGTTACAAATCACTTGCATTGTTTGGACCTACAAAGCTGAGATATTCTTCTAAGAATCTTCGTTTGTGTTCAGCAGAAGAAAGACAGTTCATAAACATCTGGGATGGCATGAGGGTAAGTAAATGATGTGAGAGTTTTCTTTTTTGGGTGTACTATCCCTTCTCAGGGGTGTCAAAATCAGTTCTTGCAGGGCCGCAGCCCTTGATTAGCTGCTTCAGGTGTGTTTAATTAGGGTTGGAGCTAAACTCTGCTGGACTTTGGCCCTCCAGGAACCGAGTTTGACACCCCTGCTTTAAGTGGTCATATTGTCTCCCAGCCAGTCCAAGGTGATTAAGCTGGCCTCTTTTGTTGGTTCTAGAGGGGTTTGGGATATCAGCTGAGGACCAGCATGGCCTAGCTGGAAGATGATCTAAACCAACTTAAACCAGCTAAGACTAGTAAACCACCTTAGACTGGTTAATGTTGTTTTTTTTTTTTTGTTTTTTTTGTTTTTTTTGTTTTTTTGTTTCTTGCAGGTAGCAAGAGCTTATTCTTTTCTTATGTTGTTTATCTTTCTGCCAGGTCCAGAATATGACCCAGTCAATCCAAAATCTCGACCAGAGGACCCAAAAAGACCTGCAGTATGTGCAAAGAATGGAGGTGCAGTTGAGAGGCCTGGAATCCAAGTTCAAACAGGTGGAGGAAAGCCACAAACAGAATATTGCCAAGCAATACAAGGTACAACAAATCTCTGGTTATACCATTGTCATCAGTCTTACTGTTTCATTTGTGACAGAATTCAATATTTCTCATTTACAAAATGTTACTTACGTATTGCACTAAGCCCTGAATACTGGCCTTGTCTATCTAGATTAACTATTGTTAATGCTATTTAACACAAAATTACCTAATCAATAATTGTATAATGTAGAGAGAAAAGAAGCGAGTCATTTGCTACATTTAGTATGTATGTACATTTGCAAGCTAAGCTTGCTCAAAATATTGGTTTAGAATGATTTTCTTGCTTTCTGACTTGATGCCACAAGCATTTTCCCAACAAGTACTGAATTACAAAATATGATTAATTTGACCATAGCTACTTTTCAATCTTAGGTATTGTTAGCTGGCCAAGTACGTAAATTGCATCTGCATGCTAATGAGGCCATTGCTATTTTTCTAAACAGGGGAGCAGCGATTTTGTTGCACATTGCAATTTGTAGTGTCTATTCATCTCTCAGAGTGAATAGAATTTTTTTTTTTTTAGATCAGTCGGGCAAAATCTTTTAGCTCCTATGGCATGCTCTTCAAAGACTTTAAAGCAAAAACTATGCATTGTGTTCAGAGCTGTTGAAGCAATAAATGTGCTAATTTTAAACAAGATGGTCAGGAATGTGTACAAATGGTATCAAGCAAAGAGACCAAGTAGCTGTTCTGGGATGATGTTGGTGGCACATGTTGTTCATTGGCCAACTAAGATAAATATTCAAAAACATTTTATAGCTCTGCCCTTTAACATTTATTGTATGAAGGCATCAGATATTTGGATGCAATAATTGTAAAACGTCATCCTTTACACATCGTCATATAATCTGCAGTCCACAAGGTGCTGTTCATTTTCAGAAGTTCAGGTCTTCACAGAGCTTAAACAAACATGGCATTTCAGTTGCTGCAGGAATACATAAACGTTTGAGTTTCATAAATGGAATCAAAGAACTGAAAAAAGGGCATTTTTCTTTGTTTGCACAAGGGTGATTTTGCTCTTTATTGTCCCTAAGTAATATGTCATGAACTCATAATTTGCTAGTATTGCTGTATATGTTATGTTTATCCTTTTTATTATTATTATTATTCTTTTTTTACATCAGTAATATAACCTGATAAAGCTTTACACATTCTAGGGTAGATACCATCATGATTATTTGCATATATGCAAATAATAGTAATCATGTGTGTGTGTGAATTTAACTCTGAATGTATGTATGTATTAGAAAGGTTAGCGAGTTAGCTATTCAACCATATTTCATTTTCTTGCTTACAGGGCTAACTTTATGACTTAAATCAAAACTGCAGAGACTGAAGAACAAGTTCAATCCCATTGTAATCCTGAACTGGTCAACTGAGTATTTGCACCATTCAGTTTACAAAGCCCCTTTGAATTCTGTTTGCCGTCTTTTTGTGCATGCCACTATAGCAGTCTTCCAAGAGTAGATTTGCTTATGTTAAACCTACAGTAATACCATCTCCTTGTCTTTACTAATTCAGATTTGTTAATGCATATTTGGATATTTTGAAAAGGGGGAAACTATTGTTGTATGTGAAGCATGTAACCCTTAACACATTGCATTTTCAACGGTGACAAATAAAGAGAGTTTTTCAAATTTTTGCTGGTGTACTGAGAACTTGTTTTATGATATTTATGTCATTTTGAACTCTACATCTATTTGCTAGTCACACTCATGATAGTGTAGCCAGAGAGGAAGTGTAGGGCAAGGCAGGTGTTTGGACAGAATCGTTGCACGCATGCCTACTGAACCAAGCCTATTTTAACCTTTCAGGCCATAAAAGCGAAAATGGAGGAACTTAGACCAATGATACCAGTGTTGGAGGAATACAAGGCCGATGCAAAATTGGTAATGCAGTTTAAAGAGGAGGTCAAGAATCTGACGTCAGTGCTAAATGAACTGCAGGAGGAGATCGGGGCGTTTGACTACGAGGAGCTTCACAACAGGGTGTCAAATCTTGAGGAGAGGCTTCGTGCATGCATGCAAAAATTAGGTAGGATGAGTTTGAGCACAAACACAAACAACCTTTTTTTTTTTTTTTTTTTTAACTAGACAGAAGACTACTGTTTTAAAATGCATATTTTAGTATGCAAGCGAGTACATGAAGCTAATTATGAAGATTATGAGTTACTTTTCAATCATGATCTAAACATAAACCACCCAGAAAAGCAAGCAGAAAAACATATTTGTGTTTCTTATACTTAAAGACAAAAGCCTTTTCTTTTTCTTTTGTTTTTACCGTATATTAAGAAATTAAATAATGCAAAAACATGCAGAGGCACACTTAAGATTATCTCAGATTTTAAAAGCATGGTTCCCAAGGTCATGGAAAACCAGGAAAAAATCTGTTTATTTTAGGATTTCAGGATATTTTAAAAGATGTTTCATTGGCATGGAAAAGTCATGAAAATTAACAACATCTTAAAATGTCTAAACACACATATACTGTATATTTACACACACACACACACACACACACACACACACACACACACATACAGAGTTATGCTGTGCTCTAAAATATTTAAATTAAATATTTATTGCTACCAAAAAGCAATAACAAAGTGTAGTTTCAATATTTACTGAAAATTAGACTCAAGGATATTTCCTTTATAGCATCAGAGTCATTGGTCCTTACTCTATGAATTATGATTGTGCAAAACACTGTAATGTTATTGTGCAGTTTTACAGCATGGGGCATTAGCATACTGAATTTAAAAATCACAATATACAAACCACTCTTTCTTCATTCTTGTTATTTTTCTCCCTTGAAATATTTTATGTTAGCATTGCTAATATGATACTGCAGCAGCAGATTCTTGTCTTATTCTGAAGTGAGGAATGGTTCTGTTACGGGTGTTAGACACAAACGTGACTAATGAGAACTTTCTGTGCTGTCCTCTCCTCTAACAAATACTTTCGGGTCCACCTGAGACATGGCATGAATTCATAGTGGCTTTACAGGTAAATTAGATGATCAAATATAATATAACAGGACACATTCTCTGACTTATGTCTGATTATTAGACAAACATGTAAAGATAATGAAGATATTAAGTTCTTTTTCAAAAGCAAAACTTCACAGAAATCTTAACCATTCGAACACTGGAATATACTGTAGGTCAGCAGCACCATACTCTGGGTAACAATAGAGAATTGCTATTCTTTTTAGAGTAATAAGATTCAGTTCTCATGCATAATACAAATGCAGTCTTACTTTGATTAAAAGAGGACAGCATGGTGGGTTATGGTGCATTACAATAAATACCAAAAAGAGCTGCAGTCTGAAGTTTTCAACTGAGCAAAAAGCTGCATACAGAGATAAAGAGGGCCATCTAAATATGATCACAGGATTTTATTGAAAGATTGTTGCTCCCTGTACAGTAATCCCCTGGCTGCATGAATTCCTAATGTTGCACTAGCATCTGGTAAGCTATCAGATAAGGGAAAAAGTCCCACAATAATTTGCTAGACATACATTTACTAGTATAAAAAATCTAGGCTTCAGTGTAGTTAATAGGCATTGCTTTGATGGGAGCCTGGGCCAGCTATTCTCTGAATGCTGACCATGCTTAATATACATTGACATTTACAATTTAATGTATTTGTTTTTTTACAAGGTGCATACATTGTGTTGTAATCATGAATTCAGTCCGAAGCTATGAGGATACAAATTACGTAATCAAAAACAAGAAGTACTAATAATAGCATTTAGTATGCCTACTTATAAGAACTAAGAGCTATTAATAAATTAAGAGAAGTGTTGGGTTAAGCAGTTTTCAGTATAAATTCTACTTAAACTGATTATACAATATAAATGCTTTTCAAACCGATTATGCATCCACTGGCATTCCATTATGCATATGATAGCAGACACTCAAGAAAACTTAAAAGAATGTTCCAGATTCAATACATAATTTCTATGGACAACATTCATTGAGGGAACACTTTACAATAAGGATGTATTTGTTACAATTTAACAGAGGTGGGTAAAGTAGCCAAAAACGGTACTCAAGTAAAAGTACAATTACTTTTTAAAAAAAATTACTCAAGTAGAAGTAAAAGTACTAACATAAATAATTACTTGAGTAAGAGTAAGAAAGTATCCAATTAAAAGAGTACTGAAGTAGTGAGTAACTCGTTACTTTCACAAATGACATAATAGACGTTAACTCCCCAATATTCCATTGCATATTACACATTTAACATGTATTACAGAATTATTATTATTATTATTAATGGAAATTCTGTCATCATTCACCATCATGTTGTTCCAGACCCGTATGACTTTCTTTCTTCCATGCAACACAATAAGGATATATTAAACAGAATGTTTGCCTGAGTCACTATTTACTTTCGGTGAATGTTTTTTTCTCTCCATATTTTGAAAGTGAATGGTGACCGAGACTGTCAGTCCCTAACATTCTGTCTAACATATTTTGTGTTCCACATAATACAAAGGGTCACAAGGGTTTGGAACAACATGAGGGTTGAGAAATGATGACAGAATATAAAATTATGGCTGAGCTATCACTTTAAAGAGATAGTTAAACCAATAATGAAAATTCTCTCATCAGTTACTCACACTCATGCCATCCCAGATATGTATGACTTCCTTTCTTCTGCAGAACACAAATTAATATTTTTAGAAGAATATTTTAGCTCTGTAGGCCACAATTTTGATGCTCCAAAAAGCACATAAAGGCAGCATAAAAGTAATTCATAAGACTCCAGTAGATAAATCCATATCTTCAGAAGTGATATGATAGGTGTGGGTGAGAAACAGATCAATATTTGTCATTTTTGCTAGACATTCTTCTACCTACCCAGCAGGGGGCGATATGCAGAGAAGAATGTGAATCACCAAAAACACGAAGAAGAAGAAGGTGAAGGTGATCTGTTTTTCTGTTTCTCATCCACATCTATCACATCACTTCTGGAGAGACTGATTTAACCACTGGAGTCTTATGGATTACTTTTATGCTGACTTATGGGATTTTGTTGCCAAAATGTTACCACCCATTCATTTGCATTGTATGGACCTACAAAACATGAAAATGTCCCACAAGGACATTATATATAATGCTGAAATATAAACCAAAGCAAGATCATGCTTTATTAATGCCTACTTTCATAGCTTTTAAAGTCCTGCGTGGATTCTTATTTCAGTGTAGTTACAGTTTTCAGTGTTGAAAGAATTTAGATCATTAGTTCTGTACAGCAGTACCACCGCTCTCTAAATGCAGAGTATGGAGCCTAGTGCGTAGGGCACCAACCCCGTTCGTGGAACACACGCTGTGTCTGAAACCGCCCCCAATCCACTATATAGTGCACTATTTTGAGTGTCCGCCATTTTGTAGGAGTGTCTGAATTCTGAGTGGGCCACTCGTTCCCTACTTTTGTTCACTCTTTCTTACCCACAATGCACTCTTATTTTGAGAGTACATTTGATGTATAGTCGACAATGGTTAATTGCCACAATCCACCATGTGGAAGATGTACCAGCTGGCAGTTTACTGCTTCCTTCACTCCTGCAATGTTTTATTTGAATGTAGTAAATTACTTTTTGACAAATCATTACTTGATTAAAATAACATAATAACATATAGAGAGGCAAAACATACAGATACATTTTAAAATTTACTCTTTATTTGATCAAATGTGTTTACTCTTTATATTAACACAGTATATATTAAAAATGACAAACAGAATGAAGATAAATAATATTAATATATTATTTAATAAGAATAACAAGTAAGGCCCAAGCATTTTAAAAGTTCATATGTGACGTTGTTTCTGCGAGAGCCCCAGAGCTCCGACACTCGGTGTTTACGTCAGCGTCCGAATTCACTCACTTATTTCATTCACTCACTGCTAAGATATAGTGCACTCACTGCCATTCACTATATAGGAAATAGTGTTTGAGTGAACGATTTCGGACACAGCCACTCTCTTCGCCATACGATCGTTTTGCGCCCCTCGCTGTGCACGCGCAGAAATGCTGTCTGTTCGCGCTCCATTTGTCAATCACGCGAACGGCAGAGCAAAAGACATTTATACTTAACATGGATTTATACAGATAATCCACCCGAAGTAGCTGCAATAGTTTCCAGTAAATGCATAAATACTGCTCATGACATGCGGGACGCGGGACAAAGCCCACTGATATATTGCTGCACTGATTTAAAAATGTACACTTAAAAACTGATGTCATAAGAGCCCAGTTACATTATCACCCTGAAAATGACCATCACATTACACAGAAAAGCCCGTGTTAGCATTAGAGGCAAAACTTACCTCAGCGTGTTGCCTTAAATTGATGCTGAGATTTTAATCTTGAAATATCAGCTTGTTTGGTGTTAAAGGGGTCATGAATTGGAAAATCAAACTTATCCTGATATCTTGACATATAAGAGTTCATATCACTATAAAAACATACTGTAAATTTTAGAACCGAAAACTTCTTCGTTAGTCCAAAAAAAGGCTTTATTGAAACCAAGGTGCCAAAATGACTTGTTCTCTACTTCCTCCTCACTAATACGTCATAGTGTGGTATTACATCAGCACAGGCCAGCCTCTGCATAAACAGATCAACACCTACTTTATCGTCGACACTGCTTAGGCCCGCCCACCGGTCTTGCCGATAGAGTATAGAAGTGAGATTATTTTTGGAGCAACAGGAGGTGTCACGATGGCCACAAAGATGTCAAGATATTGTGCAGTGCCAGGTTGTGGGAAACTAGATTTTTTGCATTTGCTTCGCAAGGATCCCAACATTAAGAAAGAGTGGCTGACGTTTATTTTTAATGAAGTCCCGGATCCCATCGTTAAGAACATGTTTGTTTGCTCACTTCATTTTATCGATGATTCTTTCACAAACAAGACACAGTTCGAAGCAGGCTTTGCAGAGAGACTTAAATTAAAAGTTGATGCAGTGCCAAATACATTGGAACCGATAGTGATGTTGCAACAAACAAGTGTGATTATCCATGTTAACTGTTTTGCTTCATATGTTACAGACTGTTAGATGTGTACTAAGTATTTGATTTGATCCTAGTGATTTTAGATGCTCGTGTATTAGTTTTAATGCACAGGGATCTCTAAGCAGCATATATTTTCTTGCTCTGTTGGCATGATGGCACAATTGACACAGATGCACCTAAAGAGTCTTGATATCAATATATTTAGACAATCTCTTTCCTTTTTAATGAAAACATGACTGGTAAGTGTATCCTTTCATAGTTATAAATGTGATAGCACCATGTATTTACACTTTATTTGGTACTGTCATGCGTTACTCAGCATTTGTAAAACACGGAAATGTTTCACAGTTGGAAAATGCCCCAACTATGTAACAAGATACACACCGTTGTGTCGTGTCTTGGTTTAAACAACAGTAAAAGTAATACCTATTACACAAATAGACAAGTAAATTACAGTGATTACTTACCACGCTGTCACAGACTGTAGTATCCATGGTGTTTGTGGAGGGGGTTAATTCTGGATCAGACTCTGGCTCAAACATGTATGGATGAATTCCTCCGGTTGTCATTTTTTTAACCATCCGAAGTTTTCAAAACTACCCCACATGTGCTTTATGGGGGGGGGGGGGGGGGTTTACACTTATCCACATTCAAAGATGTTACCCAATCACAGCAGTGGGTGTTTACACTGAAGTCTTTAAGAACACACGCCCCAAAAAACGGAGCATTTGAATCAGAGGCACAAAAACTGGATAGAAAATGACAAATTATTCCTAAATTATGACTACTTTTAATGAAAAAATCACACTAACATTATAAGTGGACCTCAAGGAACATTATAAAATAAAACAAAATAAAAATCCAATTCATGACACCTTTAAATGAAGGCATTGCATGAAGAAACTATTATTTTTTTCACTGTGCGGAGCGAAGAAAGTGTTTCACTTTGAAGAGTTTGATGCTGCAGCATTGATGACTTGAGTGACAGTCTGTGACAGCGCGTGCAGCTGTGTGAAATTCCGCTCTCGTAAAAGTCCATTTAATAATCTCTCAATAAATTACACATTAACTAAAATTAAACCCAGTAATGTAACGACAGGAACACTGCCCATTGTAAAAGTAAAGCAAAAGTAAAAATTTACTTGAGTGAGAGTAAAAGTACCCACTTTTAAACCTACTCTAAAAGTAACATTTTTTTTTTTCAAAAAGTTACTCAAGTAAATGTAACGGAGTAAATGTAGTGCTTTACTACCCACCTCTGCAATTTAATACTGCAATAGTTAGCATGAACTAACAATGAACAATATTTTAACAGCATTTATTAATCTTAGTTAATGTTAATAGAGTATACAGTATGTAAATGCACTATGAACTAATATGAACAAACAATGAACAATATTTTGTTAAATTAACATTAACCAAGATTAATAAATGCTGTAATTAATCGCTGTTCATTGTTATTTCATGATACCTAATGAATTTACTAAAGCGAATTAAATCTTATAAGGTAAATTACAATATGTTACAATATATTGTAAAATTATACTTTTGTTGATTTATTGATTACCACATAAATTAATTTCAATTGGTCCCTCAGTTTTTTGGTTTTCATGGTTACAAGGAATTTACTGTAAAATGGGAGTAATTAGAGCAACACAAGACCATTAAAATACATACTGTTTTTATAGTATAGCCACAAGACATAAACATTGTATGTGTTAACATAAGACTAGTGTGAAAAAATTACTTACTAACCTTGTATTTCCATAGGTTTTTCCAATGTTTCAACTCCTGACCATATAAAGCCAATTAACTCTGCAACTTTCTCATAATAGACACAAGTAGGATAAAAGAAAAATAATTAATTTTAATTTACAGCTTAAATAATACCAATTTTAAGGAAAAAACTACTGTATGCAAGTGCTTTAACAAAAATATGAGCTTCACATTTTAGCTTTTAAACATTCTAAATGCACAGCGCTGTTTACTTCTATTGTAAGTGCCTCAATATGATGTCTTATTAATTAATTAATTAATTTATTTATTTATTTTATTTAATTTTTTTTATTAAAATATATGGGTTGGTGATATTTAATGCCAGAATTTTATGAGAAATATATTTGAGGAAAATACAGTATATACTGTAGGCCTATTTAACTATGTAAAGCAGCAGTCACACAGTAGCAAGATGGGGCTGTAAACTCAGTGTTGCTTGTATGTATTTCAAGATAATTTCACCAACAGTCTGCTTCATTAACACTATACATCCTGGCTTTGAGTTCATGCTGTATTCAGTACCATCGCCTATCATTGCAAAAATAGAAATGGTACTTTGCTATATCATACTGTCCCATCATATATACACTAATATAATTACAATCTATTGCCTGCCACAGCCTATTCAATTAACATTTGGTCATCAGGTCTGTTGTAAAGATTGACCACCTGTGCTTGTATTTATTGACCATCATGTACCATAGAATAGCCTTGAATGTAGGTTATGTTTGCGGCAGTACACCTAGTACAGAGAACTGGGTGAATAAATCACAACTCATTCAATCCCAGTGGGATTTTGGAATTACGCAGGTCAATATTAGCAGATTATGAGTAATCATAAAGAGGTCAATTCTGCTGTCTGTTAAGGGGTTTTGTAGTGAATTTAATGTAGGGTAAATCAGTATTACTCTGTTATAATAATTGTATGCCAAAGCGTATATTTCAGTGCTCAGATATCCAGTCTAGTTCACTGACTGTCTGAAAATTGAAATAAGAGTAGCCGACAATATAAAATAACACAAGATTTTCAGTCAGTGAAATTTAAAACAATCCTTTCACCAGAACTGGCTCTGGTGAGGTTTTATATAAACTAGCACAGTGTTCACATTTCACTCTCAGGCAAAGAATATTGTAAAGATATCATGGAAAACAGAGGAGTAACTATAAATGGACATTTCATTAAAAAAAGGCAGTTGCTGTGCCTCAATAGGCTGCCAGAACAGCACAACAGGAGGAAGAAAAGACAGAATAGATAGAGTGAGAGAGAGAGAGAGAGAGAGAGAGAGAGAGAGAGAGGGGGGGGGGGGGAGCTGAATCAAGTATCCGACAGAGAAAGAGAGAAAAAGAAAGAGTGCCAAAAAGAAATAAGTATGAGAGATGCACACGCTTCCTTGTGTATCCGAAATCTTCAACACTGCAGACGTCCACACAAGTTATGCTTCAGTGCATCTGTCTGACACGGTTTCAAAACAGAGACAATGAGAGGTCCACTGATGCCTGCAAACTGCCTGAGTGCCTAACACATGCCAGAATATGACAGAAACACCTACATCTCCCCATCCAGCACATTTATCAGTGTAGAACACTTAAAGCTGAAGTGTGTCATTTAGTTGCTAAAATACTTGCTCCTATCTGAGCTTAATATGCAGAGTAAACCGAGGCTGTGAGGGATAGACTTACAGTCTCTTCAAAGGGTTGTACTGTTGTTTAGTGTTTTGGATTGTTCCAATGATGACACATTGAAAAAAAAAACAAATAAAATTTCAAAAAATATCAGTGGACAAAAACTCCTGAAAACATGAGTTATGGAATTAGACATGTTATGGAAAATTAGATGTGATCAAGGAGCTTTATACAGATTTATACAGTGCACGCCATTTAAGAGCCTTGTAAGTCTATCCCTCACAGCCTTTTATTCACATCAAAAATCAAATATGGCACTACTGTGAATAAGGTCTACAATCGCAAGTTCCATTGTTACCAACATAATTCAACAATTTAGTGATAACCGAAACCACAGTTCCTATGAACATTCACAAACAGCATCGCAAAGTTGTGTGGTTGGAACTACAGCTCTTTACTTGTGGTTCAAAGCATAGTTTCTTATGAGACTGTGGTGTCATTTGACTTCGCTGAGGCTTATATGTCTTTTATTCCTTATCTTTCTTTCTATAGGCTATCTTTCATTCTGTCAAGACTTTTTTAATTACTAGCTGGTTAATTTCTCCAATGATGCGTCATACTGTGGTGGTTAAGCAGTGAGTTATGTTATTGGATGGGAAACACACCCATGCCACACCCATGTCTGACAAATGAAAGACAGGCTGAGTAATCAGAAAACCTGTTTGAAAACAATCTTTTTTTTAACGTTTGGTGATGCTTGTGGCACAGAGATTACCCAATTTAGCTTTAAACTGATAGTTCATATTGAACATTTTGTCTTTTATTCACCCACATGTTGTTCTAAACCTGGATGACTTTCTTTTTTCTATGGAACACAGAGGGAGATGTTAGATTACAATTCAGTTACCATTCACTTTCATTGCTACTTTTTTCCATGAAAGTGAATTGTAACTGTGGCTAACATTCTGCCTAATATGTCCTTCTGTGTTTCACAAGAAATTCATACAGGTTTGGAATTTCTTAACATGAGTAAATGGTGACAGAATTTTCATTTTTGGGTGAACCATCTCTTTAAGTTTTACAGCATATTGCTCAGTTGTTGGAAAGTATAGAAACACACCTCAAAGTTCTATTGTGATGACCCTTCTGCATTTTTTACTGTTATTACCAGCATGTGGGAAGCTGACAGGAATAAGTGATTCCATAACCGTAAAGACGTCTGGATCAAGGTATGGATCCTGGATGACTGATCCACTTGCCCCTGATGGTGATACAAGGGTGAGTTCATAGAACCCTAACTGTCATAGCTAAATTCCTTTTTTTTTTGTACATAAAGAAATGACAAGTGCACTGTTCAGTGTAAGATAAATGGCTTTAATCACTGCATGCGCTTGACTTTAATCACGACTCTGTGGGGTTTTTTGGGGGTAAAATTTCTTTCACTTCATCTCATCAGCACTCTTTTTGTACCTGCAGTGTATTTCTTGAAAACAGGCCAAAAATACATTTCCACCACACGTTAAGATGCAAATGATAGGTGTAAATCTTGCAAAATTTCATTAGCATGACAGCAAAGTCATTCCCGGTAAGGGCTGAATGAATTCCTATTTTACACAAATGTTGGTACATTGCTGTAGGTTTCATAGCTTTTTCACACATACTTAAGTATTCTGTGCATACACAGTCTTAAAAGACTATTTTGGTTTCCTGTCTTTGTACAAGCTTTTCCGTCTTCTTCCAATTTGTCTAACATTGTCTAACACATCCATCTTTGTTAGATATCAGTAGCAAGTAAGCTGCTTGACAACTAATCCATGATCCCATCATATATTAATGCAACAACTTCAAAGGGGATGGCTGAAGGTGAGGCTGTGGAGTTTTTAGCTCCTTTGAAATGGATCGATCCATTAGAAAAGCTCAGAAACAGAAGGGCTACTGGCCTGCAGTTCTGTCTGAGCACTGAATGATTGATGAAGGGTCAGAGAGTTGCCCTTCGTGAAGCCTCTGATAGTCTGAGTTCAACTCTCTCTCTCAGCAGTGAGAACACACTTTACAGGATCAGACATTAAGACCCTGTTTCCACCTGATATTAAGATGCATTTTGGTGATCAGATCACATGTGGTCAGGTCTAATTGGGGTCTAAAACGTTTTGTGATCAGATCACAAAAAGCACATACATATGGGGTCAAAAACGCATGTAACCGCATCACATTTGATATGTAAACGCTAATCTGTCCTGTATGCATCCCGGCAGCAGCGAAACATCACCCCTCACCTGCCAATCAACCGCTGCACTAAAACAAGAGTTTGCCGGTTACAAGCGTTTTCAAAGGAAATAACTATCTGATCTGAAAAATTAAAAAAGCAGATATATACACAAGCATGAGAACTTCACGGATCTTCTTCAGTGTGTCTGAAATAAACATGCACAGACACTTATGAAATCATGAACATCTGCAGCTCAGGTTAATACAGTAATCCACTAAAGTAATGGAAAATTTTGCTGGAAATTATGATTCTGTGCTTAGATTAAATTTCAGCTGCATCTTGGAGAAATAGTGCACTGTTTATTTGGCACTTCCTTTTCTGACTTTGTTGCACTTTAATGTCAAGCAGTAACACACTGACATAGTGATTGATGTATGTTGTCATGAAACAGAGTCCCTCCCCTCCAAATACAATCACAAGTTGTCACAGGAGATGCATTTAAACAACCAGATGTAAACAGCGATGTGTCTCATCTGACCACTTGTGATCCGATCACCCAAGACGCATCTTAATAACAGGTGTAAACAGGGTCTAAGAGTTTCTAATTACATGCCAAGGAATGGGTATTAGGAAATGGGTTTGAAGCATGAATGGCTTATTATTGGCAAGTTAGGAAACTAATATTATGTGACAGTCCCTATGACTCAGGTCTATATAATGTAAAATATAATGTGAATTAAGTACTTTGTTAAAAGCAAGGCTTCACCATGACTAGAGAGGTGAGGTCTTTGCCAAGGGCGTAACAACCATTATAATAGAGGATTATTTCCCCACATTCTGGGAACTAATCATTATATGTTAATGGTTTCATTTTAAGAGTGCCAAAAAAATAAAAATAAATTGGCCAACTAGAAGCCAAGTGTTTGCTTCAAACTAATTATTTTCGGTATTTTTATCATGTGTTCCAGTACAAATATACTTTAAAAAAAACACATTTACTTGAGAACCAACACTGTATAAGATAATAAGACTTATTTATAGCTTTTATACAACTTTGAAGAATATATACTTTAAATAAAGTTTCATTCTCTTTTTTTTTTTTCAGTTTGCAGCATAGACCACTAAATTTTGTTTATTTAGATATATTATAAGATATATTCTCTGAAATCCAGTCTTGTTATTATCCACATTTTTGCTTCTCAAGAAAATGTATCCTTTTTTTCCCACTGGAGCGATATGTGGCAATCCGAGCCAAACTCTGGTCATCAGGTCATCATATCAGGTCAAACTAATGGGAGAATGTCATGTCACATAATTAATATTCATTAATAATATTCATTCAGGCTGTGAAATTCAAATATTTTTCTAATTTAAGATAAAAATTTACATTCTGTTGTTTAATTAGAATTGTGTTCCATGCACTGATGATGACTAAGGTCTTTGGCCATTGCGTCTTGCTCGCTTATCAGTGTCTTGCTGCATAAGCAATGCATTTTAAAACGCTGTGTCAGGAAAGTAGTTCAATTTAGTAAATCGCTTCTCGAGACCCCCAATTTCTGTTGCATTATATTGTGCTCATTCTAGCATCCTGTTGCCAGTGCTTGAAGTGGGCAAGTATGTGAGAATATGAACTGGTTAAATCTTTTGATTTTATAATTGAATGCCCTTTAATTTAAAAAATGGAAAGTGCTTTAAGCAGGTATGCTCTTTGCAATAAACAATACAACACAGTGCTGTTTCATTTACAGGTCACATTTAATATAAGGTGGTCTTAACTACTGTGTACTAACATTAAATACATACAAGACTATGTATTTACTGTGTAACTACATGTTGTTCTGTAAAATGCCCACATTTGCTCCTACTGAGGTTGAGGTACGGGTAGGTTTAGGAGTAAGGGTAGGGTTAGGATTAGGATTAGGAGTTAGAGTTAGGTTTTGGGGTAAGGGTTGGGTTAGGGTTAGGGGTAAAGTTAACAGTGTAACTACAAATGTAATTAAATGCAAGTACTTTAAATGTAATTATAATGCAATAACATGTATGTACATAATAAGTACATTGTATCAAATGGTTAAGTACCTAGTAGTTAAGGCCACCTAATATAATGTGGGTCCCATTTATGTTTATTTGTTGCACCTCTTGTCAATTTTGGAGACAACCTAAGTTGACAAGTTTAAGTAAGTTTTATAATGGGTCCCAATTTTCAGGTAGTTCCTGGTCTTTGTAACCATAAAGAAAGAACTGATACACATTCATTTTCTCACCAACAGGTCTGGTACATGGACGGCTACCACAATAACCGCTTTGTCCGGGAATACAAATCCATGGCTGACTTCATGTATTCTGACAACTTCACCTCGCATCGGCTTCCTCACCCCTGGTCAGGCACAGGACAGGTTGTCTACAATGGCTCCATCTACTTCAATAAATTCCAAAGCAACACCATCATCAAATTCGACTTTAAGACGTCTACCATCAGCAAGTCAAATCAGCTGGATTACGCCGGCTACAACAATCGCTACCACTACTCCTGGGGTGGTCACTCAGACATTGATCTAATGGTGGATGAAGGCGGGCTTTGGGTCGTGTACGCCACCAATCAGAACGCAGGGAACATCGTCATCAGCAAGCTCAATCCATCAACTCTGCAGGTGATCAAGAGCTATAGCACCAACCACCCAAAGAGGAGCGCAGGTGAGGCCTTTATGATCTGTGGAACACTTTATGTCACCAATGGCTACTCAGGAGGGACAAAGGTCTACTTTGCTTTCCATACCAACTCCTCTACTTATGAGTACATTGACATTCCCTTGCAGAACAAGTATTCCCATATCTCCATGCTGGATTATAACCCCAGAGACAGAGCTCTTTATGCATGGAACAATGGGCACCAGGTGCTGTATAATGTCACATTGTTCCACGTCATTCGCTCTGAGGAGCTTTAGATATCCACACAGTGACATTCTTCATCCATTTGAGATCTACAGTAGCACTGATGGAATTTATTATTGAAAAATAGAGTATTGCCTGATGATTGTTCAATAAAAGACATCAAAATGTATTAAAAGTAATAGTTAGAGGCAACATAATAAACAGCTGCCAAAAAGTATTTTTTCTTCTTTTTTTAAGACTATGAATGCTTAGTTCAAGCTTTCTTTAGATGATTGTGTTGGGATTTTTCTTATTACAGAGTACTTGTACAGCTTTATGTATGAAAATTACTCAAAACACCCTGTTAATAGGGGTAAAAATGTGTGACGCAAGAAAGATGTTATTTAGTTAACCAGTTACAGTGACCTCAAAAAGTATTTAGGCACATTTATTTTATAAAATATCAAACCAAGTGCCATTTTCTGAACAAATGCAGCACAAGCACACTTTTCTGGCAAATAAGTGAAACAGAAGCTTGTTTGATTTCCAGTTCAACAACAATAGATATATTGTTTATAATGAAGTACCAAAATGTGAACACTTCCTGGTTTTCAAACTTGTGCAACATATCCAAAGAGAGTTATTTAATGTAATAAACTGTACACCTGTGGTCAGGGGTGGACTGGCCATAGGGAGAACTAGGACTTTTCTCGGGTGGATGGCCGCGAAATGGGGCAGAACGGGTGACGTTAAGCTGAAACTGGCCGCCTCGTTATGCTGAACAGACTGCGATTAGCTGAAAAGGGCTGCAATATGCAGAAAAGAACCCCCCCCCCACCTCCTGCCCCCCAGTCAGGGCCGATTTCTCTTCCCAGTCCACCCCTACCTTTGTTTACTCTGCTAAGACACCTGTGAGAACTTCAGGGGAACTAACATCCACTAAGAATGGCCTTAACACCTGTCAGCTAAAAGTTATTGCAAAAATAGCTCAGCTCTAGCATAATTTGCTTGCAAATGCCACGTGGTTTGATATTTTGTTATCTATTGCAATAAAATTTATAAATTTCTAAGTGTGGCTACGGAGTAGTCCACTCAAAAAATAGAATTCTCTCATCATTTACTCACCTTATACCGTCTCAAACTTGTATGACCTTTGATCTTCTGCAGAACATAAACGAAGATATTTTGATGGAGATATGAAGTACTTATGTCCATACAATACAAGTCAATGGGGTCCAACACTTTCAAGCACCAAAAAGGACATAAAGACAGCATAGAGGTAATCCATACAAAAACAAACAAAAAAAAAAACTTGACCTTTGTAGTCTCCTGGGTGCGATTACGATTTGAAGCTTGATTACACTTCCTCGTGCTTGGCGAGTTTGAGACGGCATAAGGATGAGTAAATGATGAGAGATTATAATTTTATAGATTATAATTTTTGGGTAAACTATTCCTTTAAGTGTCTGAATACTTTTGGGGGGCCACTGTATGTACTTGTATTAAGAGCAATCAAGACAACTTAACATCTACTAAAGAACAGAAGGCACTGACTATTGGAGGCACTCTGTTAAAGAACTACAGTCTGTTGTTGTGATTTTTATGTAGTTTCTGAAATTCTCAAAGATTTGCATGGGCATTTTTAGCAGAAAGTCTCACATGATTGTATGTTTTTTGCAGTAATACAGTATGAACCTTATATGTGAAAAAGAGATTACATTAGTTATGGGTTTGCTATCCTTCCTGCCATGTTTATTTTATTTATTTTTGCTGTATCTTTTGTGTTGGGTTATCTTTTATCATTTGTGTTAATAAAGTGAATCACAAATAGTAGGGATGGTAAGAAAAGGAATCCAAAATTATATACAAGCTGTCAGCAAAAAAAAAAAAAAAAAAAAAAAGCGTCAAAAGACAGTGTGAAAAATGTATTTATTAGGTAGTATTCTTTGACTGTATTTCAAGACAGCTTCATGTGTCAGTTGTCTTAGTTAGAAGAAATAGATGGTGTCATCTAAAACTGTTACGCTTGCATCCGTGTTGTATTTGCAATGTGATTCATATCAATAAAGCCAGTCTTTATTTTACACATCTTGTCTGAAGGTATGAGAAAAGTAGAGACTGTGAAGAATAAACTCAATAAAATTATAGTCTCAAAAAATATTTATCTATACAGTATAAAAGAAACATTTGTCTGAGGAAAAAAGATTTCTTCAGATAATGACCTGACTCAAGATAAGGGAAATGCTGTAAGTGTCTAGAGCCAGGGGAAATGTCAAATGGGACCGAATAGTCTACAGAAAAAATATAAGACCAGTTTAAGGTGGATATCATTACCAGTCTATATTATTTCTCCATGGCAACGGGGGTGGAAAGTGATGACCTCATCTGTTTGGCTCCAGTAAAAGAGCTGATCTGGAAGCAGTGGGACATGCACTAAGGACAGAGCAACTCATTAGCTCTCACCTCTTCTCTAAAGGCAGGGTCAAATTAAATTGTCTGGTCTATCTGTGCTCAGAAAATGTGCATTTAATTCAAGACACTGTGACACAGTGAAAACATCAGGCACTAAAGGTGCTTAGATTTGATGGATCTTTTTGATCTTTCTTGTATCTCAAGGTGGCCATTGGAGGAAGTGATGTTTCAGCATGTTTTAATGTCTAATGTTCATCTTGGGTGAGAAAACTGAAACAGCAGCAGATCAGCTAATCGCATTCCCTTCAATCAGTCACTGACATGGAGCCATAATGGAGCCATAATTAAGCTTCCTCTTTGTTTATGTACACCTTCTGTAAAATGACAAAAAACAAGTATTCTAAATTATTTTCTATGAAGCAATATTCTGCTAATGTAATTAAAGAGTTTTTTATTATTATTACAGATAGTAACATAATCTTTGCAAATGCAGAGGTCCTTTAAGACCATACTGAACCTAACAGCCCCAGGTTTAAAGGCTGACTGTTAAATGCATCCTTAGGCAGTTTAAAGACCCCATGAAATGGCTGAACAAGTGCAGTTTTCTTTTCTGTGTTGATGTATTTCCTATTGAGACTGGAAGTTTGGGTGGGACATATTGATAGGCTTGTCAGTTTTTTTTCTTTAAGTAGCCAGTTGGCTTTTGTGATGTCACAGTAGTATTCGAACTGTGTCAGAAAGAGCAGAAATTAAAAGAAATATTGGTTTACCCTTTTGTCACAGATGGCTCTCCTCTTCTTTTTCATTCCCATGTCCATTTCTGTGAAGATATTTGCTTTAAAATTAACATTTATCTACTTACAATTGTGTTTAACCTGTACCAGAACAACCTAAATAAACATTTTTGTTTTTCAAAATCTTTTAAAATCGCTTTTAAGTGTTCTACCAACTCCACTATCATTATCATCAATAAAAATCTTTAATATATTTCCGAGAGTTGTTCTAACTGTCACACAGCTCTTATGAGGGTTCGGAAACCTTACCCTAATCCTAAACCTTACCCTTTATCTGATCTTTTATTATTTTCACAAGCTTGTCCATTGTAACGTTTGGAAGGAAGTCATGAGAGCTGGATCTAGGTGCAGCAAAACAGTAATAATAAAATAAACAAAGCACAGAATAATGGGGTAAACACAGGAACAAAAGAAACATCCACGATAGGAAAACACAGGAACAGAGAAAACATACACGATGGGCACTGGTCATACACAGGAGGTCAAAACACATAACAACTGACAACGACTGGGTAGAAATCAGGGCATTATATACACAGGGGTTAATGAGTGAATGAAACACAGGTGAGAACAATAGGGAACAGCTGGCAGTGATGAGGACAGGGATTTATGGGAAGTGTAGTCCGGGGGAACATATGACAGGGGCAAAACACAAGGCAAACAACAGCGAATCATGACAGAACCCCCCCTCTAATGGGTGGCTCCTGAAGCCCAAGGAAGGCTGGTCAGGGAGGCAGGGCCAAGATGGAGCCGGAGACCAAGGATACCAGAGCAGAACAGGCGGAAGCCCGGGAGACCAGGGAGACCAAAGTAGATCAGATGGATGGCCGAGAGACCAAGGAGACCAGTGCAGATCAGGTGGGTAGCCATTAGACCAGGGAGACCAGATCAGATCAGGTGGATGGCCGAAAGACCAAGGAGACCAGAGCAGATCAGGCGGATGGCTAGGAGACCAAGGAGACCAGAGCAGATCAGACGGGTGGCCAGGAGACCAAGGAGACCAGAGCAGATTGGGCGGATGGCCAGGAGACCAAGGAGACCAGAGCAGATCAGGCGGACAGCCAGGAGACCAAGAAGACCAGAGCAGATCAGGCCGGACAGCCAGGAGACCAAGGAGACGACCTCAAGGTGGGTCTGGTTCAGGAGTCCTGGTAGGTGGCCGCAGGGCCGAGACAGGGTCAGGAGGTCTAGGAGGCGAGACAGGGTCAGGAGTCCTGGGAGGCGGCTGCAGGGCCGAGACAGGGTCAGGAGGCCTGAGAGGCAGCCGCAGGGCTGAGACAGGGTCAGGAGGCCTGGGAGGCGGCTGCAGGACAGGGACTGAGTCAGGCGGTGGAGCCGCTGTAAGAGCAGTTTCTGGTAAGGTGGACGGAACTGCTGGAGAAGGAGTCTCTGGATGAGTGGGCGGAGCCGCTGGAGGAATAGTCTCTGGGGAAGTGGGCGGAGCTGTGGAAGACTCTGTGGGCGGAGCCAGGAGAGGCTTGAGGGGCAATGCCATGGAAGGCGGAGCCATGGGAGGCTCGAGGGGCAAAGCCAAGAAAGGCAAAGCCATGGCAGGCTCGAGGGGTGAAGCCGTGGGAGGCGGAGACATGGGAGGCCCGAGGGGCGAAACCGTAGAAGGTAGAACCGTGGCCGGCTCAAGGTTAAAAGTCCAGAATGACTGGGAAATTACCTCAGTGACCGTGAACATGAGCAGAGTCTAGGGAGCGACCTCTGTGGTCATGAGCATGGACTGAGATTCGGTGGTCATGGGCATAGACAGAGACTCAGGTACAACCTCTGTGGTCGTGGGCATGGACTGAGACTCGGGAATGACCTCTGTGGTTGTGGGCATAGACAGAGACTCGGGTACAACCTCTGTGGCCGTGGGCACGGACTGAGACTTGGGAACGACCTCTGTGGTCGTGGGCATGGACTGAGACTCAAAAACGACCTCTGTGGTCGTGGGCGTAGACAGAGACTCGAGTACGACCTCTGTGGTCGTGAGCATAGGCAGGGACCCGGAGATGACCTCCGTGGTCGTGTACATGGGCAGAGACTCAGAGATGACCTCCGTGGTCGTGAACATGGGCTGAGACTTGGAAACGACCTCTGTGGTCGTGTACATGTGCAGAGACTCGGAGACAACCTCTGTGGTCGTGAACATGGGCAGAGACTTGGAAACGACCTCCGTGGTCGTGTACATGGGCAGAGACTTGGAAACGATCTCTGTGGTCATGTACATGGGCAGAGACTTGGAAACGGAAGGCTTTCTCCTCCTCCTCCTCTGGGAGGCCGACATAGGTAACGCTGGCTCTGGGACGGATGAGGCTGGCAACGCTGGCTCTGGAACGGACAAGGCTGGCAACGCTGGCTCTAGGACGGATGAGGCTGGCAACGCAGGCTCTGGGATGAACGAGGCTGGCAATGCAGGCTCTGGGACGGACAAGGCTGGCAATGCAGGCTCTGGGTCGGATGAGGCTGGCAACACAGGGTAAAATTGTATTACCGTTTTATCAACGTATGAAGATGATCCAGTCTACAGCTCTCGAGTCAACAGTACATTGAGTCAGTCACAGCAGTTTGCGAGTCACCAGTACACTGAACTGAGAATTGCCTCTTTTGGACATTATACTGAGAACTGCTGATCAGTGAGCAGCTGATGAGCATGCATGAACTGAGGACTTAAATGAGGGGGCGAAACATTTCAGTCGAGAGATGTAAACAGATTTTACTATTGAGTATTGTGCATGCAGATTACATCTGAAGTTGTGATGAGCTGGATCATGGTTTCTGTAAAAGAGGTTGATTAAGACTAGTTTAATCACTTTTTATCCTTTAAACATGTAGAACATCCATGTTTGTATATCAGTGTCAGTATTGGGTGCTTTAGGTGCAAAACATTAATGTAGGATGTATTGTTAGATCACTGAATGAAACACTGATGACAATAAACACCCTTATTATTATAAATTAATGAAATAATATGATATAATCAGCAATATGCCCTTACATATGGTTTATTGAATGTGTTTGTGCGTGTATTCTACGATGCCGGCATATTAGCATTATATATTGTAACGTCATTACGTGATGAAGTAAATTAACTGGTGAAATGGTTTCTTGAACCAGTTCATTGAAACGAACCATCTGAAAGAACCGGTTTGTGGAAAAGAATTGGACTTCCCATCACTACTAGTGAGATGACAGCGTTACCGACCACGGATGATTTTCACCCGCATTTGGCGGGTTGGCGGGTGTTAATTTCAAACCCTGATCATCACCACAAAGTTGTATTCATCAATGAACTAAAGGTTTCTTCATGGAAACTAGCTGTCTATTGTGGCATTCTAAATTTAAACCAATTTGAAATGCTTTCCATTCAGACACTGCACTGAAAGATTGTTCTTTGGAAAACAGTTGGATTGTTTATGAATTTTCAGGTACTTCAGTTTTAGGACACCAAATGATAGAAGCTGGAGAGGTATAGCTACTGCTTTCAGGATCTGAGACGAGGGGCCAATAGGGTTCTGTTTGTTCCTGTGGACATCCTAAATGTGCTGTATCTTTTTAGCCTGTATGGCAATGACTTTCTTCCTCTTGAAGCTCTGCTTATGTGCATTGGTTCTGATGCCTCTAAAGAGTGAATGTGTTTTCAATGTTTTTTCATGCCTCTTTTATATCAAATAATTAGGATTTTTACTATTATTTGGAGAGATTAATCATAGTCTAAGAAACAAATTCTGATAACCTCTCATGACATTGATACAATTTTCATTTTTACTACACGGAAACATTCACTGAAGGAAGTAGCGTTTCAAGGGCATGTGATGTGTTTTCGCTTTTAGGATCTGTTCAAAATTCAATGCCGATAGTTGTAATTAGTTTTTGTTTTTGTTTCATTACTTTGTGGTCAGCACTGGTGGATTATACAGTTAGAACTCAATAGTTCAACAGAATAACAGCGGCTTCTTGAGGTGAAATAAAAAGCATGAGCATTAGCTGAACCAGCCTGACAAATAGCATCTTTGGGATGATCTGAGCTAAAGAAGCTGAAATTAATGATACCACTGTTTTCAGATTTTACTGCTGATTTGAATAATGTTATTTGATAGTAGTCTTGATCAACCATTTTGGAGATTTCTTTCATTTCCCATTCAGGTAGATTAATGCCACTTGTATCCATAGAAAATATCTGCCCAGGAGCATTCCCAAGATTGCTGCCGAGTGGACTGACTTGCCCTGAAAGCGACTTTGGCTATGCACAGTAACATTAAGAAGCTGATTTAAAACATTAACACAGAAAAGCCAAAGAATGTACAGTACAATTTTTACAGCTAATTGCTGCATTGGAGAACTGCATGTTTGCCGATAAGGTGGAGAAAATGCTAACATTAGCTGTTCAAATAGTTAAAACAATGTTATAATGTGAAGGATGGAAACTGCTCACCTTTCATCTTAATTCGCTGTTATGAATAAAAAAATTTATGCTTATAATTCGTGCAAATCCAGTGAGTTTTAATTTTCTGAGGTTGAGAGGGGTCCAATTTCTTACAGTAAAGTTGTAAAAAAAAATAAAAAAAAAAAAAAAAGAGCGCTCAAAGTTGTTTTGTTGTTAAGTAGATATACATTAATCATAAGTTCATGTAAGTGCTTATGTTAATTTTGACTGACGTTTTTCATAGAAAAAAAGGAAAAGGTTCTGTTTTTATATATTACCGGATTATAGGCCTATATCTGCGATTTTATTCCTTTTAGACTCTTGTTGCCTCTGTGTCTGTGCCCATCACAGTAAGGAAACACTTAGATTTTTTTAGAATTCAATAAATTAATTGTAAAAAATTTTAGCCAATTAATATCGGCCTTTTCCACAAGCTTATCAGTTTCTGCAAAATCCAATATCTGTCCAACTCTATTATTGACACAGCGTCCGGTGACATTTACAAGGTGCAGTCATCACAGAAGTTTTGGTAGTTGCCACCTTCACCATTATTTAATTATGTTTTTTTTCTTCTTTTTACATTATTAGTAGGCAATTTGGGACTTAGCTACTGAAAAATCTTTTTACAGTGGCTGAAAGGAAATACAGGGAGGCTGAGTACATGGAGGCTGAAGCATCCCCTAAACAGGGTCTTGAATCCCCTATGTGTCGGGCTAAAAGAGCCTACAGTATATAACGAAAGGAATCAGATAAAGGTTAACTTTAGAAGAATTGATTAACTGAAAATCACCAAGTCATTTGCATTATTTAGCAGATGTTTCATACCAGCTGTACAATATTCTTTTGTTTGCTGCTCCTTCCTTGTCTCTCTCTCCCTCTCTCTCCCTCCCTCTCTCTCCCTCTCTCTCTCTCTCTCTCTCTCTCTCTTTCTCTTTCTGTCTCACCTCACCTGGGATGTATGAGCGTGCTAAAGTGTTGGTGTGCATACCTCTGCAGCAGCCCAGAGCAACACCTCTCTGCTGACTGATAATGGCTTTTCAGAAAACAGAGCATCTGCTCTGTGCTATTTTTACCATCTTGATTCCCTCTCCAGTTCTGTCTTCAGGGGGGCTGAGCAATCTCGGAGATATACAGAGACACCTAGGAAGAGCCAGGAACCTGTTCTGGGAATCCTCCTGTACAATCATCATTTAAAAGATTCTGCATGAGGACTACACATAACACTACCTTAGAGTAATGGGGGTCTGCTTTGATGTCCCGCTGCCTCATCAATAGGAGAGCTCAGGCTGTATCATCTCCAGTTCAGTGAGAGTGCTGTGTCAATTGCACCTGAGCTCACTAAACCAATTTAGTTGATTCTTCCTTTCATCCAGTGCTCATTTAGATTTTATTTTCCCCGAGTTGATGGGATATCAAAAGAGTATTACATTAGGGAGGGAAATTGTATTAACCAAGGGTCCAGTGAGCTTGAAAGTTTTAGACAAACAAATGCTATGACAAAATGAATATGACATATTTAAGATTCTGCACTATTTTAGGTTACTAATCAAATGAAAGAAATTTGTGGCACTGACCATATCAACTCCTTTGAACAAAAAGTCAGATTTCATTGCTTCTATTAAAGCACACGCAATTGTCTTTGAAATGATCTCAAATCATGCCATGATAACATGGATCATTGGGTTTTGCACAAACGTGTGAAGTCTGTGCCAGCTCAAGAGCATGCTGTCATTAAAGCAAAAGGGGGGCATTTTAAATACTAAGGAATTCTGACATTCATGTACATTTTTTGACTCACTTTTCACTTAAAGTGTTATACTGATAATATAATTTCTAATAAAAATGTTTGCATTACCTTAGGAAAATGCAAAAAAGGAGCATTTTACTAATGGTCTCAGAATTTTGGAACCCACTGTTTGTATAATTCTTTGTTGCTAAAAAGTTGTAATTAATCTGTGCTTCTGTACATTACCTGTCCTCAAAGGTAATTTATACATATGAATATTGCAAATTTGCATGTAATGAATGTTCATCATGTGGGCTGTTCTCATCTCACATGCTTTCGTAAAAATCCCACTCATTCATAACTAAGCAGATGAATTCAAGATGACTGCTTTCTTTGATGGATACTATTTCAGGATCAGGGAGAAATAAATTATTTAAGAGCCTACATCACAAGGGGGCGAGATTCAGAAACTTCAAAGATGTTAGAACAAAGAGAAGCATGTGGAACATTGTGCATTCAATCAAAGAGAGAAAGAGAATTGAAAATTATTCATTCAGCTTGTGGAAGAACCATGTTGATGGAAGACAATACTTACAATAGTAATAATGCAATTTGAAAAATACTTCAAGCACAAAGATGAGATTTAAAGTCTGATCAAGAGAAATGTGTTATTTCAGTCACTAAAAGACATGGGCAAAGTAAAAATGGATGCAAAACAATTTTGTGGGTTTAAATATTACGCCAACAAATTAAACATTGACCAGTTAGATAATGGAAGAAAAAAATTAACAAGCAAAGCATTTTTATTTTTATTTTATTTTTTCTACTTTACCTAGTTCCAGAACAAAATGCAGCTCTTTTTAATTAGATATAGAAATACTACGTGGCTTCCTGTTTGGACTTATGATGTTCAGAACTTTTAGCTACAGGCTTTGCCCTCTCTCTATTAAGATCTGATACAGTTAGAGCTCTGTGTTTCAGAGTATTGAGTAAGCATCCTTGTGGCACAGAAATCACAGAGATACAAACATGCATAAATGCAACTTTATGTAATGAAGTTCCATCACAATGTGAAACAATATTTGGTTCCCAAAAGTACTAATCCATTCTCATTACCTTGACCACAGAACATGCCAGGTTTTTGTGTAACTCAATATCTCTTTAATTTTGTTAATTTCATGGATAGATGAGTGTAGTTACTGTATCTAGGAGACCGGGGCTAGTTGTCACTTTTTACTCCAGTGCATTTTTCTCTGGTATAGGTTTTGTTTTCATGTAACCCACGTATCTTTTGTAAACAGGATGCACCATTATACAGTACACCATAAAAAGTAGCATCCATCAATTGCTACCTTGAGCTGTTTTACATGAAGAAACCCTTACAAATGTGTTGCGTTGGTGTTACCTAATGAGTCAAGGTTGATTCAGTCATGTTAAATAATATTTTAGATTTTGACTTTTGAGTAGAACCAGATAATTTAGATATTAGCGCATGAATCACTTTTTTTCAATGTATGGGGTAAATTGTCATCAGTCCTGTGTAGTAACAGATTACATGTAATCTGTATTATGTAATCAGATTACAAAAAGCAAGTATTTATAATTGGATTAAATTATATTTTAAAATACAATCAGACTAGTTACTTTTTATAGTTTATATATATATATATATATATTAACAAGGCAAAATTTTCAGTCTTTTACATTTTTCATTCTAAATCAGCACACTGCTGATATAAATTAGGTAAGTCTTCGAATGTTTTCGTAAGAGAGGGGGAGGGTTGTGTGTATTCACTCAGAACTGATACTCGCTACTAGCCAGCCAGGTGAAGATGGAGCAGTGTATCTCAGCATTTAACCACTGGATCTAGCGATAATTTCATTTTTAAGAATGAAATTACACCAGTGGTGTGCAGCTCACACATTGAAATTAATTGCTTCAAAGGATCTAGTGGATGCCACCTCTAAGGGTCCTGACCGTAGGGTACACAATAGTTGAACTGCAAAATGTGCAGCAATATAGAACAAAGCCCATCGCTCTACTGTTGCTGCTGAAAAAAAAAATAATATCTTGCACCTCAGCTTTGAAAAGGTGATGGACTATCAGTAAGCAGTAAGGGTTAAAAGTGTTTCAGTGTTCTTTAGATGAAAGCTTTGACCTAGCAACAACGTCGCTGTTGATTATGTGGTCATGTAACATCTGAGCCTGCACCTCACACTCCTCACCACCAGAGGTCACTGTCTCCTGAGTTCTAAGACTAAGTTGAACTCTAAGGTTCACTTCCTGATTTACCATATAAATAGCCTAGCTGTCCATGTTTGCATTGCGAAATATTGCCAGTTATACTGCCTTACCAAGCCTTATATCCTGTTATCTGTCTTTTGGATTATCTTTATCCTACTCTTGTCTCTTGGATTACATTTTTGCCTGTTTGATTCTTTTCTGAATGCCTGGTTTCCAAATGTTTATCTGGTTTTTGATCTATCTGCCTGTTTACTGTTTTTGCCTCTTGGATTACGCTCTGTTTAATAAAATTCTGCAAATGGAACATCCTCAGCCTTCCTCATCTGATAGTTTACAGAATATAGTCTGATAGTTTACAGAATACTGTGAGCCACTGCAATGTATTAAACTGGAGTTTTGCAAGCGCTCCCTTCAGAGGAGGAAGACCCGGCCTTGTCGTTGCTATGTCCAGTTTGTGCCCTGCACATCTATCTGGACTGCACGCAGAGCTTTAGAGCAGCTCTTTGAATGCTTTGGAGGGCAGCAGAAGGGGAAAGCTGTCTCCAAAACAGAGGATGTCCCATTGGATTGTGGATGCCATTTCTCCGGCTTACCAATCACAAGACCTGCCGTGCCCTTTGGGAGTCCGGGCGCAGTCCACCAGAGGTGTTGCGTCCTCCTGGGCACTGGCGAGGGGTGCCTCTCTAGCAGACATATGCAGAGCAGTGGGTTGGGCTACACCCAATACGTTTGTGAGGTTCTACAACCTGCGCATAGAACCGGTTTTGACCTGAGTGTTATGGGGTAACAACATGTAGGCCAGGCAGCCAGTCAGGTGTATTGTTTGCACAGCGCCTTTCCCCTTTTAAGGTGATAATGTGCGCTATCTTGTCCTCAACAGTTCCCTGCAACTGGTGAACACTGGACACCTCTTTAATTCTTTAAGCACTATTCGGTGGCAAACTCAGCGGAGGAGTGACGGCGCCAGGCCCAGTACTCGTGGTATGCCCCTTTTCAGGTGAGCTCGTGTACTTGGGCTCAGTGCTCCATACATGGTGATTCCCCCCTCGGTAATCCCGTATGATGTGTTTCCACTGTTCGGTTTCCCCTCTGGTGAACACTGTGTTTCCCCTCGTCAGAGCTCTGCTCTGCCTCGGCCACTGTTGCTGTGTACCCTCTCCGTAGATAGGGCCCTCCCCAGTGGCATCATTCCATATTTGAACTTCCCTGTCGGTAAGTCCATGTGATGTATTCTCCACATGTTAACCTCCCTCTGGTAGGATGTGGTCTCCTTTCCTCCTGGAGAGGGAAGAGCACTTCTAACAGGTGCTCGGTGGGAAATTGCTTAATACAAAAATCGGGAAAGGCCACTGCCTGTAGCTTCCTCGGGTAAGTGCCTCCTCCCACCCTTATCAGGACCAGGGAGATGCCTTACCTTACTCACTGGAAGGTCACGACGTGGTCGAGCACTCAGTGCGAGGCACGCAGCAGCCTGCCCATGTCCGCTCCTCCATACCTCGCGACACGGTTTAGTGCCTGTGGCGTTTCGTATAGGAACCCCTAGTGTCACTACATTGACACAACGTCGAGTGAGTGACAGACAGGGAATGTCTTGGTTACTGATGTAACCCCTGTTCCCTGATGGAGGGAACGAGATGTTGTGTCCCTCCTGCCGCGGCACTGAACCGACTGCTGACAAGGCCGGGACTCTCTCTCGGCTCCTCAGCACAACTCTGAATGAGTGGTGCACGCCATCTCCTTTTATACCCGTATGTCCAGGGTGGAGAGTGGCATGTAAATTCCACTCACCAATTTTCATTGGCCTTTTCTGAATAAAGCAAAGGTGATTTGGGCTCTCAAGAGCAAACCCCTAGTGTCACTACATCGACACAACCATCAAGGAACAGAGGTTACATCAGTAACCAAGACGTTCAATTGCCTCACCTCTGACTTCTCTGTTGAAAGGAAAGCCCAAGAAACTCCTGTGGACCGAGTCAGCTGCCCAGGCCTTTGATTGTCTTAAGAAAAGTTTCACTACTGACCCCATTCTATGTGCAACATCCCTTCCAGATCCTAACTGACCATAAGAACTTGAGTACAGCTAAACATCTCAATCCAAGACAAGTGAGGTGGGTCCGGTTCTTCACCAGATTTAATTTATCGGTTACTTATCACCCTGGCAACAAGAATGGTAAAGCTGATGCACTTTCCAGATTGCATGACACTCAGTAAAACAATCCCACATCTGACTTTATTCTCCCTCAAGCATTCATTGTAGCTCCAGTGAGATGGGATATTATTAATGAAATCCAACAAGCACAACAGACTGATCCCACACCAACATCTTGTCCAGAAGGGAAAACGTATGTTCCAGACACTCTCTGCAATCGTGTCATTCATTGGGTTCACACATCATTACCTTCTGGTCACCCAGGGCGTACTGTCTCTCATCCACTCCTCAACTGGTCTGACCTCCTTTCAATGTGTCCTTGGTTATCAACCACCCTTCTTCCCCTGGTCTGGAGATCCCTCATAAGTACCTGCCATAGATGATTGGATGCGTCGCAGTGAGAGAACCTGGGATATGGCACACGTCCACCTTCAACGAGCAATCTGATGTCAGTGTATCCACATTACCAACCAGGGCAGACTGTCTGGCTCTCTACCCGAGACCTAAGGCCCCCGAATCACAAATTAAGCCCCAGGTATGTTGGTCCATTCAAAATAATTAAACAGATTAATCCAGTGTCATACAAGTTACAGCTTCCTGCTAATTATAGAATCTCTCCTCTGCCGAGCCACTCATTCTACCCCCACCTCCACTGGAGATTGACAGTAGTCCAGTATACAGAATCTGGTACATAAGATCATAGACACTAGATGTCATGGAGACCAACTTTTCTTTCTAGTGGACTGTTAGGGGACGAGGAACATTCTTGGGTACTTGCTAAGGATATCCTGGACCCTTCATAATACGTGACTTCCATCGGGCTCATCCTGATCATCCACGCCCCTTACCAAGGTGCAGATCTAAAAGGAGATTAGTGCCAGGAAGCACTCGTAGGAGGGGGGATTCTGTAACATCTGAGCCTACACCTCACACTCCTCACCACCAGAGGTCACTATCTCCTGAGTTGAGTTGAACTCTGAGGTTCACTTCATGTTTTACTATATAAATAGCCTAGCTGCCCATGCTTGGATTGCGAAGTATTGCCAGTTATTCTGCCTTACCAAGCCTTGTATCCTATTATCTGTCTTTTGGATTATCTTGGCCCTGCTCTTGTCTCTTGGATTATGTATTTGCCTTTGTGATTCTGTTTTAGATTCCTGGTTTTCAAATGTTTATCTGTTTTTTTTTTGTTTGTTTTTTTTTTTTTTTTTGCCTCTTGGATTACCCTCTGTTTAATAAAACTCTGCAAATGGATCATCCTCAGCCTTCTTCATCTGATAGTTTACTTGTCATTAATTTTCATTCATTTTATGATCGTTTTATGTTGATTTTATGGTCATTAATGTTCATAATGTAGCTATTGTTTTATGTACTTAAAATGAACTTGATGTCTCAGTGTTTTCAATTATACACTTTGGCCATGTACTTTCATTGCTGCTAGATTTCATGTTTATTTCATTAATGTAATGTTTAATGCACTTTTTAAAAATGTCATAGGAGCTCTTTTTTTAGGCCCTTTTTGTTAGCAATAAAGAATGGAATACATTGTCCTCCTCTTTGAACTTTTATGTTAAAATGATTATCCTACTCAAATGCATGTGACATAAAATACAATTAGGCTGAAAATAATCCAAAAGTAATCAGATTAGATTACCCCAAATATTTAATCTACAAGATTGTTACTGATTGCATTTTCTGTCATGTAATCAGTACCAGATTATAATTCACAAGTAATCCACCTAGCAGTGGTTGTCATAAATGGGAACCTGCCTTAATAAATAGGTTTTCAGCTTAATTTAAACAGTATAAAATTATGAAGCCCAAAACAATTTACGAAACCGCAAAAATGTGAAAGGTAAGTATGTTAATGACAAAGTGGGTGGTTAAAACAACAATGCAGATGGATGGTGCATACTTTCCAAGAAAAAGCAGCATCTCTAAAAAATTTATTCACCTGACACTTGGTGCTAGTTAAACGTTTCTCAAAAGTACCTTTCAAAAAACTAGTCTACTGGGGCAATACAATAGTGCTGCACTGTTAGTGATAAACATGTTCATGTACCATGGTATTTACAAAGAATACTTCAAAGAAGTTTTTTTTTTTGTTTTTTTTTTTTTTATGGTAATAGCGTGGTGCATAAAGTTCTTTTGTGAAGTACTGTTTTTATACTGTTTTGGTTGGAAAATGTCTTTACCTGCAGTAGTCATGGTTCACAAGCTGCATATATGTTTTAGTTGAGCTTAATAAACTTAATAAATAGTATCATTTGATTGTAGGTTAATATCCACTTCATCCAGCACTCTTTTTGTTCTTTGTATTCTAAAGTATCCCATCGCTCTTACTGAATGAGAGAGGCTCCAAGCGATTCAGTCTGTGTGTGAATTGTCCAAATGATTCATACTGAATCGCATACTTATTCAGACCGTATAGCTTAGCCTTACCCGTTTGGTTGATTAACTGAAAAGGACTGATTTAGAACTTCCGGTTTATGAATGAATGTATCTCTTTAGTCATTAATTTGCAAATCGGGCATCGGTTCTAATGAAACCTTTCCACCTTAGTTCAGCAGTGTAAATCTAGCAAACGTTTTTATGTAAAAAAAAATTAATAACATTTACAATATCATTTTTTGTGTTTATTACCCTGCCATTATTTAATAAAAAACAAACTAGTCAATACTGTTGCGATGGGGTTTGACTATAAATGTGGTGGCTTTATCTCTTCTGACTGCTGTTTTTCTCTTTCGGAAAGTCGTGGAAAGTATAAGGATTTTTTTATTTTGTTGTTGGAGCAAATAGGAACAAAAAACGTCTCCAGTTACGCATGTAGCCTCAGTTCCCTATCTGTCACTCACTCAATGTTGTGTCGATGTAGTGACACTAGGGGTCACTCTTGGGAGCCAGAGACACCTCTGGTCTTTGATAAAAGGCCAATGAAAATTGGCGAGTGGTATTTGCATGCCACTCCCCCGGACATACGGTTATAAAAGGAGCTGGTATGCAACCACTCATTCAGATATTCTCTTCGGAGCCGAAAGGTCATGCTCACTGAGCTGAATTCCCACGACTGTTCATTCACCTCTGCTGGATCTGATGGCGCATTTCAGCGGCTTCTTCCTCCTCTGCACTGGTGCACTGCAGAGAATGTCCCTGGACGCTTCGGCAGAAATAAGAGTGTATTTCTCTAAAAGAGTATATTTCTCTAAAAGAGCGGCACACAAGGTCTTTTTAAAGGTGCCTTTTCTTTGTGTGTTATTCCTGGTTGCGCTCGTTATCTCTCGCCTTCTGACGGTCACGATCACTGTCTTTCGTGTCTAGGCACTGCTCACGCAGAAACAGCGTTCGTGGATGGTCCTGTACTCATTGCGAGGACATGTCCATGGCAACGATGCGGTCGCGGCTCGCCTTTGTAAGAAAGTAAGCCACCCCAGAGGCTCCCCGCCTCGGTCCTTTTACCCACGGTATGAGGCCAGCGCGGCTTGCACTGGGGGCGATTTGGGGACCCCAATGGGACCGCCTCCACCAGGTATACCCCCGTGGACCTCCCATTCCCCAGCACACTCGTCTGCCCCGATCGGGCTTCCGGATGAGACCGCCGGCTCGTCTCACGGCGAGTTCGACCTCTTATTTGGAGCCCGCGAAAGTGATGAGCTCTGGAGCGCAGCATCGGAGAGCAGGCTCGTCCAGTTGGACGTGGAAGACTCAGCTGGGCTCCTCCCTACGGGGACGATTGCCCAGTCACAGGCTGATGCGGAGATGACGACATGCTTTCCCAGACAACCGCGAGCGTTGGCTAAAGTGTAACCCTCCGTTCGTCCCTGAACCCTCGTGGCTCGATGATTGGTTCCTGGGCTCGCGGCACCGCTCAAAGCCACACCCTTCCCCCGTTCCTTTCTTCCCAGAAGTGCATGAAGAGCTGACAAGGTCGTGGGAGGCACTTTTTACTGCCCGGTCCCGATCTTTTCAGCTTCCCCACCCTCACTACCCTTGATGGTGGGGCGGCCAAGGGCTATTCGGCAATCCCCTGGTGGATAAAGGCGCTAGCAGTGCACCTATGCCCACAGAGCACCGCCACCTGGCGTGGGTGCCCAAAGCCCCCGTCCAAGGCCTGTAGGTTTACGTTGTCTCTGACGGCCAAGGCCTACGGTGCCGCTGGACAAGCCGCCTCTGCCCTGCACGCCATGGCTCTCCTGCAAGTCCGCCAAGGCGCTAAAGGAACTGCACGAGGGTAGTTCTGCCCTGGGATTGATGCAGGAACTGCGCTCGGTGACCGACCTTGCTCTCCAAGCGACGGAGGTCACGGCGCGGTCTCTCAGGCGGACGATGTCCATATTAGTGGTCCAGGAGTTCCACCTTTGGCTCAACCTGGTTGAGATGGGTGAGGCCGACAGGACACGGTTCCTTGCTGCCCCCATCTCCCAGGCTGGCCTATTCGGCAACACCGTCAAGGACTTTGCCCAGCAGTTCTTGACTGTGGAGCAGCAAACGGAGGCTATCCGGCATATCCTGTCCCAGTGTGGCTCAAGATCCCACACCCCGTCTGTTCGTTGCCAAGGGCATCCCCCTGCAGTGACTGCACCAGCTCCGCCGCAGCCCGCCCCTTCGGCTCGGCCCCAGAGTGGAGCCCACCGCAGGAAGCAGACGCCACCCGTCTCGCGGCCACCAAGAACCCGTGAAAGGCTTCAAAGCGCCCTTGAGACAGGCGACCCAGGGAAGAAGAAACCCGCTGCTCTGGAGCTGGTAAGCAGACCTCTCCATCCCCGGTCGAAGGCCGGAAGGAGAATCTTTTTGTTACCTTTGCATTTAATTGCGCTGCGTGCCCAAGTGGCTGCAGTACTCAAGAGTTCAGCAAGAGCAGTTGCATCTGAAAACACTGGAAAAGCCCACTGCTAATATTAGGGCCATTTAACACTGACATGATTGTTAATTCGTGGAAAATGTGGGGCAGTTCTACACACTGTTTGTGCACCTAAAACCCTGATGCGTCCATGTGTTATCGTTTAAAAAAAAAAAAAAAGGTATCATACAAATGTATTTAGTACTACCTTGAAGAAGCTATTTGACAACAGATACTATCATAAATTCCACAAGACAAAATGGTAACTGAATTTAAATAAATTATCCAGTTCTAAAGGTTACATTCCCTTGGTTCTATAAGGATTAGTCCACCCACAAATGAAAATTCAGGCATTGTTTACTCACCCCTGTGTTATTATAACTTCATATGATTTTCTTTATTTTTCTTAACGCAAAGGGAGAAATTGTGAAAAATAAATAAATAAATAAATGTGCTCAATGATGTCACACAATGGCAGTTTATGGTGACCACTTCTTCAAGCTTCAAAAGAATGCAAAAGTATAATTCAGAAGCCTAACAAATTGTTGTATGCGACTCGTGTCTTGTTATGAAGTAATGCGAAAAGGTTTGGTAAGAAACAAACTGAAATCTGATGTATTATTAAGAGAAACTCTTCACCGACCGTTGATCTCCTCTGCATGTTCATGAGACAGACTGCACATGAGCTTTAGAGCTACTGGCATGAGAGCAAACCCTTTAATATGGCATGTTGGTTTCTCTATGATTAATGACTGTTTGTGAAATAATTGTTCATGAGTCCCTGCTTTGTCCTGAGCTGTGAAGCTGCCCCTTTTCTTAAGAAAAATACTGTACATTCTTTGGTTTCCCAGCATCTTCTGCACATTTGAGTTCCTCCCAACAGTGGCTAAATGATACAGACATCCAGCTTTTGACACTTAGGACAATTGATGCACATATACACAACTATTACAAAAGGTACAAACATTAATTGATGCTCGAGAAGGCAACACAAGAACCAAGGGGATGCAAACTTTTGAACAGGATGATTTGTGCAAATTACGGTACATTTTGTGTAATGTAGCTTTTAAAGGGAAGTACTACATAAAATGTATAATCTTTTATCTCTTATATTTGCATACATTCTGAAAGGGGTGAGAACTTATAGGCCTAAAACAAAAGGGGTATGCAAACTTCTGCAATATATAGTTTGTGAAAATGTATATTTTATTTTATATTTTGTTTTTCACTATTTAACCACATTTTTGCTTTTTAATTTACAAATTCCACGTAGCCTATTCTATCCATATAATTTCATATTGCATGTGTAATTATGTGTAGACTTGTCATGTCAGGTACACATTTTAAAACAAAATTCACAACATTGGAACCTAAAATTAAAAATACAATCCACACATCTCAACATGTAAAGGAATGTTCCGGGTTCAATACAAGTTAGTCTCAATCAACAGCATTTGTGGCATAATACTGATTATCACAAAAATTTATTTAGACTCATTTCTCCTTTTCTTTAAAAAAAGCAAAAATCTGTGTTACAGTGAAGCACTTGCAATGTAAGTGAATGGGGAAAGTGAAAGTGAATGTGGCCCAATTTTAGAAGGTTTAAACAAAGAAATGTGAAGCTTATAATTTTATAAAAGCAATTGCACTAATTCTTCTGTTAAAACACATATTATTTGAGCTGTAACGTTGTTTAAATCGCCATTTTTACAGCTGTTTAGTGTTTGTTGGCATTACATCGTCATGGCAAAGAAAATGTAAAATTGGATATAACTTTACACAGAAAAGGTTAGTAAGTGATTTTATCGCACTAAAATCATGTTTACACACATATCATTTGTCTTGTGGCTATACTTTTGAAAAAGTGAGTATTTTAATGTTCACAAATTGGCCTCCATTCACTTCCATTTTATGTTCCTCATTGTAACCCAGATTTTTGCTTTTTTTTAAAGGAAAGGAGGGATGAGTCAAAATGTATTTTTGTGGCAATCAACATTATGCCACAAATGTTGTCGTTTGAGCTTAACTTGTATTGAACCCAGAATATTCCTTTAAGTGCTTGTACTATGTAAAAAGTGCAGTTTAGCTGTCTGAATGTGACACTTGTCTGATTTACCTCCGTGCTCATGGGGAAAATGAACATTCAGAAAACACCTGCTTACATTTTCACGTGTTGCACGAAGACATGGATCGGCTTCTTTCAGCTCATTGTTGAAAATGCATTTTTGCATTATTTTGGGCATTTGCAATGACTGACAGGACGACAGAGAGTGCATGATGACATTGCCATGGTGAGCAGACACAATTTAGCTGATTTGGTGAAGACTAGAATGAATGTATCATCAAATCAACGTGCGACGCAACAAAATTTATTTTCTTCTCTGCAAACGATACCAGAGACAATAATAAGGACAATGAGGAGATTTAATTTAAGAAGAAACAAAATCAGTGACCCTACCAAAAACCAGGACTATACTGTGTAATAAACCGAGAAGTCTGGTCACCAAATCTATAATTAAATTATAAACAAAACATTTCACTGCCCAAAATAACTTCATATTTCATTGTGCATATTAAGGTGGAAAAAACTGTAAAATAACATATTTTAAGCAGCTCGTCAATGCTTTTAAATTAGAAAAACAATAAATAGGTGTTGTTTATCTGTTTTTCAGAGTTGCAGTCTGCTTTAGCAATAACAATTGTTTCCCCTACAATTAAAAAAGTTACGGATAATTCATCAAGGACCAGTTTAAACTGACAACACTGTGTGGACCACAAGAGACTATACAGATGCCTATATGTGTGGATACATTACACCTAAAAAGACTTAATAGCCCAATATTGATAAAATTTTCTGAATTTTTATTTTGATATATTGTTTTAGTAAACTGTGAGAGAAATAATGTGGGTGACTTGACTTAATGAAGTTCTTAACCATGACGAAACCACGATGCGAGCATCATCTTAGCTGCACAAACACCGTGTGCGATTTTACCAGTTGTCAGGTCCTGTGCCGTGAGAAACTGCCTTGAAGTTTCTAGTACATTGGCTAAATACCTGTCTTTATGTGTTCGTCGTGCCAGCCACCTCGGTAATCGATGTAATATAGCAGTCTCCGTAGTAACATTCAAGCATATTGGTTGACTGAGTGTGCCACTCTGCAGGTGTGTTTGCTCAACATGGTGAAACAAACTCTGGCTACGTCTATGACATCAGGGTGCTACAACTGCTTGCAGACAGAGTGTTCGTTATTTGTATTTATTTATTTTGTTCATTGCATCACAAATCAAATGCCATGGACTCATACTCAAGTCCGAGTCTGTACCACAACTCTAGTATATTGTTTGGACCATACCACACCCCGTTTTTCAACACACAACCATTCTTTTTCCATTTATTTTTCTCCTCCAGCGTAGCTCTCTTCTGAAGCTCAGACAAATCTGCATGTGGTGTGTGTACACAAACAGACACTTTGGCTGGTATCAAAACAGCATTCAACAGCTGGGTTTGCCAGTCGATGTTAGAAAGTCTCTTTGTTTCCAAATTGCCCCAAAATCATGTAATACCCCGAATGCATATCTGCTGTCAGTGTAAATGTTAGCCATCTTATCCGTTTGTGTATTTGTATGCAGCTATCAGAGCTATTAATTATGCAGCTTGCGCAGACATGTGAGATGGCAATGGTTGTGCTACAATTGTGTCATGTAAAGTTACTACGGCAAACCCTACTCTAGTTTTACCAGTGGCTGGGTCTCGGTAACACTTTATTTTGATGGTCCCAAATAGATATTTAACTGACTATAAGTGACTTATCAACTGACTTGCTATAGCTAGTAAACAGTGTTTCAACAAACATTCAGTAGACTTTCAATAGCCTGTATATAGATCTTTATTAATTACCTTTTAATGAACTGATGTTCTCAACAATAATGTAAAATCAAATCAAATCACTTTTATTGTCACACCACCATATACACAAGTGCAATAGTGTGTGAAATTCTTGGGTGCAGTTCTGAGCAACATAGCTGTCATGACAGTGATGAGACATATACCAATCTGCAATAAACATCAAATTTACACAACACAATTTAAAATCTAATATACACATAATTACAGAAAACACAGTATACAATAATAACATACAATGTACATTATACAATACACACAATATAGAATACACATTATACAATAAAAAATAGTATATATAGTATATATAAAATGGACAGTAGGTTGTATTGTACTGTATTGACATTCAGGCTGTCAGTTGATAGTCAGTTGCCAGTGTGTTGTTAAGAGAGAATATAATTTATGACAGTCCAGTGTGAGATAATAACATTAATAAAGTGCAGTGCTGATGTATATTGATCGTGAGAGATGAAGAGTTCAAAAGTCTGATTGCTTGGGGGAAGAAGCTGTCATAAAGTCGGCTGGTGCGGGTCCTGATGCTGCGATACCACCTGCCTGATGGTAGCAGTGAGAGCAGCCCATGGTTCGGGTGGCTGGAGTCTCTGATGATCCTCTGAGCTTTTTTCACACACCGCCTGGTATATATGTCCTGGAGGGAGGGAAGCTCACCTCCGATGATGTGTCTGGCAATTCGCACCACCCCTTGCAGGGCTTTGCGGTTGTGGGTGGTGCAATTGCCATGCCAGGCAGAGATGCAGCCAGTCAGGATGCTCTCTACAGTGCTGGTGTAGAACCGTGTGAGGATGTGGCGGTTCATTCCTCAGCCATCTCAGGAAGAAGAGGCGCTGATGAGCCTTCTTCACAATGGCCTCAGTGTGGACAGACCATGTGAGTTCCTCAGTGATGTGGACACCCAGGAACTTGAAGCTGCTGACTCTCTCCACTGGTGCTCCATTGATGGTGATGGGGCTGTGTTCTCTTTCTCTTCTCCTGAAGTCCACCACAAGCTCCTTTGTCTTACTGACATTGAGGGAGATGTTGTGCTTCTGACACCAGCATGTCAGAGTGTGCACCTCCTCTCTGTAGGCTGTTTCATCATTGTCAGTGATCAGACCTACCACCGTCATATCATCAGCAAACTTAATGATGGCATTGGAGCTATGTGTTGCCACACAGTAATGTGTGTACAGGGAATACAGGAGTGAGCTAAGATCACAGCCCTGCGGGGCTCCAGTGTTGAAGGTCAGTGATGAGGAGATGTTACTGCCCATTCTAACCACCTGGCGTCTGCTTGACAGGAAGTCCAGGATCCAGCTGCACAGCGAGCTGTTTAAGCCCAGAGCCCGGAGTTTCTCATCAAGCTTGGAGGGCACTATGGTGTTGAATGCTGAGCTGTAGTCTACAAACAGCATTCTCACATAAGTGTTCCTTTTTTCCAGGTGGGAGAGAGCAGTGTGTATTGTAGATGCAATGGCATCATCAGTGGAGCGGTTGTTGCGGTAAGCAAAGTGCAATGGGTCCAGTGATGGAGGCAGCACAGAGCAGATGTAATCTCTGATTAGTCTCTCAAAGCATTTGCTGATGATGGGGGTCAGAGCAACAGGACGCCAGTCATTTAAGCAAGTGATTATGGATTGCTTTGGTACAGGCACAGTGGTGGATGTTTTAAAGCATGTGGGGACTACAGACAAGGAGAGGGAAAGGTTGAAAATGTCCGTAAAAACACCAGCCAGTTGGTTTGTGCATGTTCTGATGACGCGGCCCGGAATGCCATCTGGACCCGCGGCTTTACGGATATTCACCCGTCGGAAGGATCGGGTTACATCCGCTACAGAGACGTAGAGTGGATTAACCTCTGTAGCTTCGGCCACGAGAGCTCTCTCTGCGAGGGCTGTGTTATTTCCCTCGAACCGTGCATAAAAAGTATTTAGCTCATCCGGGAGAGAGGCAGCGGTGTTCACAGCAGAGTTTTTATTCCCTATAAAGTCTGTTATGATATTAATTCCCTGACACATGCTTCTAGAGTTGGTGGTGTTAAACTGTCCTTCAATCTTGTTCCTGTACTGGCATTTTGCTGCTCCTTCGGAGGGCATAACTGGCTTGTTTATGTTCCTCCACGTTCCCGGAATTAAAAGTGGTGCAGTTAAGTGCTGCGCGAACATTGCTATTAATCCAAGATTTCTGGTTCGGGTAGATCCGTATTGTTTTGGACGGAACAACATCCTCTATGCACTTTCTGATGAAACAAGTTACGCTATCAGCGTAAATCTCGATGTCGTCATCAGAGGCGGACCGGAACATCTCCCAGTCTGCGTGATCAAAACAGTCTTGTAGCATAGAGTCTGATTGATCCGACCAACACTGGATTGTTCTGAGGGTGGGTGTTTCCTGTTTCAGTTTCTGCCTGTAAGCGGGCAGAAGCAAAATGGAAGAGTGGTCCGATTTGCCAAATGGTGGGCAGGGGAGGGATTTGTAGCCATCCCGGAAGGGAGAGTAGCAATGGTCCAAAACCATTGGTGTTAAAACTGATGTGTTGGTGGTATTTTGGTGCAACTGATTTAAAATTGACTTTGTTAAAGTCCCTGGTCACAATGAACACAGCCTCAGGGTGCATGGTTTCCTGCTTGCTTATAATCCCATACAGTTCCTTGAGTGCCCGGTCTGTGTCGGCTTGTGGTGGGATGTACACAGCTGTGATAATGACCGCTGTGAATTCCTTCGGTAGCCAGAATGGTTGACACAGAAGCATGAGAAATTCCAGATCAGGAGAGCAGAAAGACTTGATAGGATGTACGTTCCTCTGATCACACCAGGATTTGTTGATCATAAAACATACACCACCACCTCTGCTTTTATCTGAGAGGTCTTTCGCTCTGTCCACTCGGTGCATGGAGAACCCTGTGGGTTCAATTGCTGAATCTGGAATCTCCACAGACATCCAAGTTTCTATAAGGCAGATAATGCAGCAGTCCTTCGTCTCTCGTTGGAAACAGATCCGTGCTCTCAGCTCGCAGAACATGTTGTCCAGAGACTGAACATTTGCCAGTAGAATACTGGGTAGCGGGGGTCGATTTGCGCGACATCTTACTCTGATGAGAATGCCGGCTCTGTTTCCCCTTTTCCTTCTGCGTTTCCGCGGCCGGGCAGCCCAGACAAAGGGCTCTGCTGGTGTGTTTGTAAACAGCGGGTCGGCATTGAGGAATTTGAAGTCTGTTTTATGGTGTGTAATTGCAGAACCAATGTCCAAAAGTGTTTGTCTGTCATAGACAATAAGGCAGACAACATCCAAGACAAAAAAACATAAGAATTGTAAACAAAACAAACAAAAAACTACAATGTTGTTTTGGATCTCACAACGCAGCAGCCATACTCTGTGCCTTCTTGAGTCTAAACCCAGTTTAAAGTTAAGTAGGTCATTAATAGAGATCTATATACAGGCTACTGAAAGTCTACTGAATGTTTGTTGAAACACTGTTTACTAGCTATAGCAAGTCAGTTGATAAATGTAAGTAGGTCATTAATAAAGATCTATATACAGGCTACTGAAAGTCTACTGAATGTTTGTTGAAACACTGT